>NC_136063.1:1091814904-1093014904 GCF_964261635.1 Lissotriton helveticus
ATGATGTCTAGTGCAAAGGTATCATTATGCTTGAGATGTTCACCTTAACTGTTAGTACCTGCTTCAACCGGACTTCAGTTCCCACAATGCCTCTTGTCAATCCGACTTTCAGTGATACTTCAATGCTGATGTTGGCAAACTTCACATAAATCACCCAAACACTCTCCAAAGCCTTTAGCTGGTTTAGTACCATGTTACGGCTGAATTCGATGGTCCGGGTGACAATGAGGATATTGCAACCTCCAATGTATTTGCTTGTTCTTCTTTGCCATCCACGAGTAAAGTTCTGTACGACGGGCTTCAGGAAAAATTCCTTTCTGCAAACTCTGGCAATTTCAAAGGGGTTCAGAGATCGGATGAAGCGGGCCATTTGATGTGGCCCCTCAATTCAGCCTGATGTCCGTTACGATTCTCTTCTGCCGGCAGGCGCTCACCTATTTGCTTCTCACAAAAGTCTCCAAAAATCTGACAAGACAAAGCGCCACAGCCTCTCGAGTTCGGGCCGGTCCCAGGTGTGTCAGACACCTCAACAAACAAACACTATCCACGCGCAGCATGCAGCAACGTGAAACCGGCCACACAAGCGTACTTTCAAGGAATCCTTTATTCCGGGCAAAATTCAGCATAACGCGTTTCGAGGTAACAGACCTCTTATTCATATGCTTTTTTATTTTTCATTGGTGGGTTCGTTAGCTTGTTTTAAACGTGACTAAAACATTGAAGAAGGACAATGTCAATTCATTTAAAGAGGCAGTCCGTTTTTTTGGTATTGTTCATTTTTCACGTTTAAAATATATTTGTTTCGTTAAGGTATGAGTACTTGTTTAGTTCTTTCATGATGTCTAGTGCAAAGGTATCATTATGCTTGAGATGTTCACCTTAACTGTTAGTACCTGCTTCAACCGGACTTCAGTTCCCACAATGCCTCTTGTCAATCCGACTTTCAGTGATACTTCAATGCTGATGTTGGCAAACGTCACATAAATCACCCAAACACTCTCCAAAGCCTTTAGCTGGTTTAGTACCATGTTACGGCTGAATTCGATGGTCCGGGTGACAATGAGGATATTGCAACCTCCAATGTATTTGCTTGTTCTTCTTTGCCATCCACGAGTAAAGTTCTGTACGACGTGCTTCAGGAAAAATTCCTTTCTGCAAACTCTGGCAATTTCAAAGGGGTTCAGAGATCGGATGAAGCGGGCCATTTGATGTGGCCCCTCAATTCAGCCTGATGTCCGTTACGATTCTCTTCTGCCGGCAGGCGCTCACCTATTTGCTTCTCACAAAAGTCTCCAAAAATCTGACAAGACAAAGTGCCACAGCCTCTCGAGTTCGGGCCGGTCCCAGGTGTGTCAGACACCTCAACAAACAAACACTATCCATGCGCAGCATGCAGCAACGTGAAACCGGCCACACAAGCGTACTTTCAAGGAATCCTTTATTCCGGGCAAAATTCAGCATAACGCGTTTCGAGGTAACAGACCTCTTATTAATATGCTTTTTTTCTTTTCATTGGTGGGTTCGTTAGCTTGTTTTAAACGTGACTAAAACATTGAAGAAGGACAATGTCAATTCATTTAAAGAGGCAGTCCGTTTTTTTGGTATTGTTCATTTTTCACCTTTAAAATACATTTGTTTCGTTAAGGTATGAGTACTTGTTTAGTTCTTTCATGATGTCTAGTGCAAAGGTATCATTATGCTTGAGATGTTCACCTTAACTGTTAGTACCTGCTACATATATGTATGTATGTATGTATGTATGTATATATATATATATATATATATATATATATATATATATATATATATATATGTATTTTCTATATGCTCCGGGATCCCACACATGGGCGGGGATTATTCCTAGATTAGGACTATTGATGAGTATCAAACCAACAAAGAGAGAGACAAGGAGGGCTATATTTTAACGTCTCTGGCTTCTCTGCCTCCTGGCTGCGTGCGGGTAGGTCTCCGGGTGTTGTCCGTTCGGCGGACGGGGTACCTACATACAAGGTGCCTAGCACGGGAGAAGACCGTTGATGCCCCTACTACTTTGCATTAGTAGGGTCCCACTAAGATGCGGCAGGACCTCGTGGCCTGCTCCCAAGTTTCCTGTGGAAGGTAGTATTCACCCAACCCACAGCGTGTAGCACAGTTATCCCCTTAGGTCCTGATGAATTGCACAAAGAGCATGAAACATGTCGACCAATAGGTAGAGCATACTTCTCTGGATCATTGTACCAGTATGTATTCTGTCCTCACCGTTTTTAATAAGGTAGCTGACCACATCATTAAAAATACATAGTGGATTATCTAACCTTTTTTAATCACTACTTATCCCCCTACGTCTACACTTCCCCTAAGGCCCACATGCACCAACTGGCAGGAACAAAAGATCTCCAGTAAAGAGCCCCTTTATGGATGCCCGTCAGATATTGAACCGCCAGTCTGACGAGGAGCAAAACCCAGATGATGAAGCAGGACACCTAGCTTTGCTGGGTGTGTGAGGGTTTTAGTTCCGAAAGGGAGGATTCCCCTCCCTTTCATCCTTCGATTGGGGCCTTCACCAATTGCTTGGTTCTTCCACTTTTGTCACTTTGGGGAACAGCGTACTTTTCTTTGTTTACATATTGATGAATATCCCCTGGATGAGAATTCTTTATTACTATTAAAGTATCTATTTAAAGTTATGTTTTAAGAATACGTACATATATAATTTCAATAATTTTCAAAATAAATGGTCACCATAAATTCTTCCTTTTGAAACAAATCATATGGGTTATATCTGTTTTGTAAGATTTTGGTAAAAAGACTGAGTTTATTTCAAATCGAACATGTTATTGGTGATAATTTATTTTGAGAAGTCCGCTTAAACTGCAAAAATTGCAGCAAAGTCTAAAATACTTGGATAATATTCAAAGTATCTGCTGATGAGTTATGACAAGCATCTGTTTTGAGATTGCTCTATTAGCCTCTCCCCTTCCCCCCAAGTAGTCACTATTCAGCCAGTCTTTAGTCTCATTGAAGGCACTGAACTTAAAGAAAACGGTAGCAATGTGGGATGCACAAAAACGTAAGTATCGTTATCCAATAAAGTTCAGCGAGTACATAAAAGCTTCAACATCATGCACCATTAAAATATTTCCAACATACGATTCAAACTTATTGAAAAGTGTTTTGTTATATTTGCCTCAATTACTTCTGGAAAGAAGACCAGATGCTTTTAGGAAACATTAGACACACTAATTGGAAAACCACGGCTACCTGTATTTCATAACAGGTAATGATTTGATTTTGATTTGATTGGTATATTCGTAAAGAGCACAATATGAAGGGGCCTCTTGGCGCTTGAGTTAGTAGGACAGAGTGATGCTGGCATGGGATATAAGCTGAATCAGTTGGCAAAGAGCCAGGTTTTTAGCGCCCTTCTAAAAGACATAAGCAATGTGCTGCTCTTTTTCATGATTGGAAGAAGGTTTCTGATCTTAACTTCCCTCTAACAGAGTGCATCGGGGGATAAACGGGCGGATTTTCCTGATCATTTTTAAAATGCGTCAGATGGGGGCGTGGCCTAGGAGCCGAACATGGCGGACGCAGCTTAGAAGAGCTCCGTCCCGCCGTCCCAATATCCGACACATAATCCTGCCTCCTCTCACCTAGCAACGACACAAAGGGGACTCTGATGAAAAGCCCCACGCGTAGTTTTGGCAGCAACGGGGGCCTGGGGTGTCCGCGAAGGTGGCCCGGGGGCTTGAGGCCTGTAATGCGAGTGAAGCCGGGGACCTCGAGTTTCGAGTGTCCTCGCGGCTGCAGAGGCAGCGGGGAGGAGCGGCGCCGCCCCCGGACGAGGAGCAGTGACAGCGGGGGTCGGGAGGCACGGTCTGGTCCCGCGAAGGCGCTGGACAGCAGGAGGAGTGCTGGGTGTGCAGCTGGACTGCCAGACTGGTGCCTGGTGGTGGCGGAGAGGCCTAGCCCAGAGGAAGAAGCCGGGGCCTAAATTTTGGAGTGTGCCCCAGAATGTGCTGATTTGGCCTGGGCGCTTCACAGTGGGTCGACTGAGGTGGCGGTGGGCCCGGCGGCAGTAGACGGCGAGGTGGGGCGAGGCGCCCCTCCGGCAGTAAGTGGGGGGGCCCCACGGAGTGACACCTGGCATCTGCAACCATACGCCGCCCCCCCCTTGGCCTGGAGGACAGTGGCAGAACGTCGCGCCCAAGCCCTGAGCATAAGTAGTGGGCCCGGTCAGCGGTCCCTGATGTGCTTGGGGGTCTGAGGGCCCAAGTTGGTGACCGGGAGCGGGGGAGCCTGCATAATCCGGTGAGACCGTGACCCAGTGTGCACAGGGACCCCAGTGGCGGCTGCAAAAGGAGATACTGGCGGTGAGGGGTGCGAGGTACTGGCCCCTAGTGCAGCGACACGGAGGTGGCGGCCCGACCGGACTTGGCTGGGCCGGCTACGGATCTGGGCTGACAGGAGGTGCGGCGAGTGTGGCCCAACGGCCAGGTGCAGGCCACGGGGACGGAGTGGTGGTGCGGACCGGACACTGCAGCTGGGTACTACCTTGGAGGAGCTGCTCTGAGTGTGGAGTCGGCAGCTAAGCTTAGCTGAGGACTGGCACCTACAGTAGCGGGCCCGGCTAGGGCGAACAGTAAGGAGGTGTGTGGGGTTCCTGTGGGAGTGATCTGGGGGAACCCTGCCTGTGAACTGGGGTGGTCTGACCCGCCGCCACCGCAGACTGTTAGTAGAGTGTGCGGGGGCCACTGCAGGGCATCCAAGTTAGCGGAGGTGACGCTCGAGGGGTGCTTTGGCGGCCAGGCCGGGTAGCGGCGTTTCTGGGAGGCGCTTTTGGTCACGCTCTGGAGGCTAGTGTTCACGGGTCTTCGGGAGGTGACACTCCATGAGCCATGACGCGTGGTGCAGGAGGGGGTGGACCCCCTAAGCAAGGCCCGATTGACAAATATACGGGGCGCAGTGGAGGAGCGGGGGCCATGGGCGGACATCATGATGCGGGCCTGACAATGCGGCCCTCATGGCAGCTAACACGCAGTCAAGGGACATGTTAGAGGTGAAGATCGGGGCGGTGGGATCCGACTTCATGTTATTGCGTCAAGACCTGAGGAATGCCGTCTCTCACATTACGGAGGCTGAGACACGTATCTCCGGGACGGAGGATGATATCGCGACTCTCAAGCGCAAGGTGGCCAGCATGGAGGCAGCTCAGAAAGGCCTGGCGAACCGCGTGGAGGATGCGGAGGGGCGCGCCAGGCGCAACAACCTCTGCTTTGTTGGACTGCCGGAGGGCTGCGAAAAGGGCAACATGGAGGGCTTTCTAGCGCAGTGGATCGAGAGTTGGCTCCCACCCGACTCCCTTTCACGATGTTTTGTAATCGAACGAGCGCATCGGGCATTGATGCAAAAACCGCCGGTGGGGGCACGGCCGCGGCCAGTGATAGCCAAACTACTGAACTATCATGATAGGGATATCATCCTACAGCAAGCCAGAGCGAAGGAGCCATTGCTATACGATAATCATCGTGTCATGATTTTTCCAGACTATACCCGCATGGTACAGCAACAACGACAGTCTTTCACGGCGGCAAAGGCCCGGCTGCGTGATTTGAAAATACCATATGCCCTGCTGTACCCGGCTCGCCTTACGGTAGTGTACCAATCCCGCACTCAATTCTTCGAGTCCCCTGAAGAGGTGTGGGTAACCTCAGGGCGCGCACAATGGCTCTTTGATCCAGATGGACTCTGATGCTGCGTCCAGATGGTAGGGCCAGCGAGCCCGGGGGCACTGTTAAGGTCCTCAGCTGGAATGTGAGAGGAGTACTTGATAAGATAAAGCGAGGGGCAGTCTTGAGACAGGCAAAGAGGGCGGGGCGGATATAGTGCTACTGCAAGACACACATCTCCTGGGCAATAAAACATTATGCCTTCAGCGCTTTGGATACCAGCAGGTGTTTCACGCAGGATTTACCAAGGGTTCCAGAGGGGTGGCTATCCTCATTCACTGTCTGGTCCATATGTTCATTCCACCCATTGGATAGATCCACAGGGCCATTATCTATTTATTCATGGCAAGTTGGGGGAGGTACCCATCGTGCTGGGATGCGTGTATGCCCAGCCCCCGCTTCAGTGGTCCCTCGTTGAGAAGATTTTTACACTTTGGGCGGACATCCCAGATGTACTCGCAGTGGTAGGTGGAGACTGGAATGACGTTATGGATCATGCCCGAGATAGATACCGACGTGGGGGAGAGGGCGTGGCAGCCAGTTCTTCCAAATTGAGTGACATGACTAGGACCCTAAACTGGATAGATACCTGGAGACACATGCACGGCGCTCAGCGAGAATATACCTTCCTTTCTGCGGTGCACGGGTCCTTTTCCAGGCTGGATTATATTTTTGTCCCCGGGGCGGCAATAGGTAGGGTGGTTGCAGCTGCCATTCTGTCGCGCGGATTGTCAGATCACTCCCCGACGACGGTGGATATTAGTCTGGATCGAAGGAGGCAGCCATTCCGTTGGCGTCTCTCGGTGTGCCATCTGCAGCTTGCGGACTATGAAAAGCACATGACTGAGGCGATAGCACATTATTTCTCTGAAAATGTAGGGACGGTGGCAGACAGGACGACGCTCTGGGAGGCCATGAAGCCCACACTGCGGGGAATAGATATAGCTTGGTGCGCAGCAGCTAGGAGGAGGCGCAGGGCGGACATAGATCAGGCAGAGGCAGAGATCAGGGAGCTGGAGCACCGCGGCAGTGCGGAGGGTGAGGGTCCGCTAGTTGGGCAGATATTACTGGCGCAGCAGTCTTATGCCTCTCTGTTACTGGACGAGGCGAGGCAGCTGTGGTTGGCGACTCGTAGTAGGGTTTACCAGTGGGGAGATAAATCGGGGACGATGTTATATAGGCTGTGTCAGAGCATCTATCAACCCCAGGTTCTCCCGAAGATTCAGGATGCTACGGGCCCCCCTGTCACGGACCCTAGGGTGCTCGCAGAAGGTTTTGCAGCTTATTATGCTGATCTCTACGCTCCAAAAGAATGCATGTCTGCGGAGCTGATAGACCCGTTTATAGCAGATCTGCCGCCGCAGGCGGTTTCGGATGACATTCGGGACCGTCTTGAACTCCCAATGACATAGGAGGAGCTTGGTACTGCCCTAGGGGAATTGAATACGGGCAAGGCCCCCGGCCCAAATGGCTTTCCTAGCGCATTTTTAAAAAAATTCAATCTGCAATTCGGGGCCCATTATAAGGCGGTGGTAGAAGAGGCTAGGGAGCGGGGATGCCCGGACTGGAGGCATGCTGAAGTGGTGGTGTTCCACAAACCGGGATGGCCACCGGAGAAATGTGTGTCGTACCGCCCAATATATTTATTAAATGTGGAGGCCAAGGCGTTGGCAAATAGATTGTTACCCTGTGTCACAGAACTTATACCCCCTGACCAGGCCGGTTTCATGCCCCAAAGGGCGACGCGTCATAATATCCGGAGAGCTCATGTGGCGATGGCAGCGGTGAGATCGACGGGTATGCAGGCGGCCTTCTTTTTAGCTGACATGGATAGGGCGTTTGATTCAGTGAGCTGGACGTACTTGTTCTCGCTCCTGCCCCGGTTGAAACTAGGCCCCCATTTCATGTCTTACGTGAAATTATTATACACTGAGTTGACGGCTTCGGTCAGGATAGCAGGGGTCTAGTCTGCCAATTTTGCCATCGGGAGGGGTACCAGGCAGGGCTGCCCCCTCTCGCCATATTTATTTGCTCTGGCGATGGAGCCATTGGCAGCGTGGGTACGTGTGGACGCTCAGGTGAGGGGGATTGAATTGGAACACGGCCCGTCGGATAGAATAGCGTTATACGCAGATGATGTCTTATTTTATTTAACGAACATTAACAGGTCGGGGCCCCGCATCCTGCAGATATTTGGCGAGGCTACAGGACTCTACATGAACCCCCGTAAATCAACGCTCTGGGTGCTGGGAGACGGACTGGCAGTTGGGGACTGGGCCTCGAAGCTACAAGTGGCGGCTGGGGGCCTTAAATATCTGGGAGTGTTCATATCAGAGAATCCCACAGTGGCATGGGAGCGAAATGTAGCGACGGTCTGGGAGCGGACACGTGAGGATGTTAAAACATGGTCCCGCATGCCCCTGACCATCTTCGGGAGGTCTGCCATATTTAAAATGGTGGCTTTACCTCGGCTGCTTTACCAACTACAAAATCACCCATACCCGGTCCCTCCTCAGTGGTTCAAACAGGTAGATTCCGTGTTGACTCACTTCTTGTGGGCGGGCGGCTCGGTCAGGGAGGCGCTGCATACGTGCTTCCGGTCTACATATAGTGGTGGTCTGGCGACCTCGGATGTCCTCTCTTATTACCAAGCCTCACATCTCCTGGTCCTGAATGACTGGTGGTATGGGGATAGGGGAGATCCGGCCTATGCCCTGGAGCGGTTTCTGATGGAGCCACACACATTGCACACTATTCTCTATAAGGCGCAGGGCATTGCCACCAGCTACGCAGGTAGGGTTTGACATTTGGAGACAAGCTTTGCGGTGCATGGGGTGGTGGCAGACTCTGACTGAGGAGACTCCCCTCTGGCGTAATGGTCGTCTGCCGGGCCTAGCCACTTTGCAGGGATTCACGGGGTGGGACGACATTGGAATATCCAAATTAGTTGATGTCATGTCAGGGACGTCCCTTAAGTCATTCGAGGAACTAAGCGCAGAATACAATATGCCCCACACCCAATTCTTCAGATACCTACAGTTCCGCCATGCCCTGACCCTGTATCTGGAGAGGTTAACCTTGCTTCCTGAGTATAGTCCCCTTGAAGCTCGGGTGTTCATGGGTGACATAGAGACAAAGAAAATATCACGCATATACCAGGCCCTGATCATACACTGCTCTTCCACGCTACAAAAACTGAGGGAGACTTGGGAGAAGGACATAGGGACGCTAGAAGAGGAAGACTGGAATGAAGCACTTGCGGGCCCTAGAGGTGCTGCCATATCATCTCGCCTCAGGCTCATCCAATTTAACTACCTTCATAGGGTGTACTATACCAGGCGTAGACTCTGGCAGGCGTGTCTCATTGCATCTCCGGATTGTACTAGATGTGGGCAGGAAATAGGAACATTCCTGCACACGGTGTGGAGCTGTGGCCACTTGAGCAGGTTCTGGAATGGGGGTATGGAGTAGTCTAGATGAGGCCCTGGGATGGGTGCTCCCACGGACACCGCAATTAGGCCTGCTACATGTGATGGAGGGAGTGGGGGGCAACACCTACAAGAGACATCCACTGCTGCTGGGACTCACGGTGGCCAAAAGGGACATAGCCAGGGCATGGAAGGACCCGAGGGTCCAGTCGGTGGTGGCGTGGAAGAGGGGTCTGGACTTTTGTATGGGGATGGAGAAGCCCATATTTCTGGCCCGGGGATGTCCGCGTAAGCATTATAAAATTTGGAAGCGCTGGGCCGATTTCAGGGGCCTATGGCTCGAGCCTCCGCCAGAACAGGATCCAATACTAGATGTTTGAGTGCATTGGGGTGAAGGTAATGTGCGCATTGATTGCGGAAAAATTCCTAACTGTGCGCGGGGGGAGGGATCCGGGGGAGGGGAGGGTGTTGGGGGGGGGGGAGATGGGGCGGGAAGGTGGGGTGTTTCTATGGTTTTGGTTGTTACTGGCTACACATGAATAATATTAAAAGATGGATATGGCAATGTATATGTATGCATTTGGAGTGCAGATCCCTCTGGGATACAGAGCTCTGCAACTGTTATATGATCTGTCAATAAAATCGGTTTTAAAAAAAAATGTGTCAGATGGTAGAAGAGAGCTTGTTAATCGGACTATTGAATGGCAGTTTTTCATCAAAGAGGAATCCTAGATTTGTGACCTTAGGCACTGGGATTGGGCAGTCGCCCAAACTGGCAAGCCACTATCTAGGTGACCAAAGGGATGAATCAGATCCAAACAGCATGACTTCGGGTTTTTCGCCGTTCAATTTCAAGCAGTTGGACTGCATCCATTGGTTTACCTGCGTCATGCAACAATTAAAATGGTCAGCTGTCTCCTCCACGCAGCTTGAGACTGATACCACCACCTGGGCATCGTCTGCATAAGAGACAGCCAAGAACCCAAACTGCCTAATGATTAAGGCCAGAGGAGCCACACATACATTGAAAAGTGTGGGGCTCAAAGAAGAGCCTTGAGGCACCCCACAAGGCAGTTTGAAAGACTTGGAAGCAGGGGCTCCCAGTTCGACAGAGAAAGTTCTATCCGCTAGTTAAGATGACAATAGAGTGAGGGCGGTAACTTGGATCCCCAGCTCTGCTAATCGGCTAGCTAGTATTTTGTGGTTCACTGTGTCGAAGGCCGCGGATAAATCTAACAAAATCAAGGCGACCTTCCCCCCTGCATCTAATATTATCCTAAGTTCCTCTGGCGCCATGACCAGCGCCGCCTCTGTTCCATGAGCCTCCCTGAACCCTTATTGTGAGTGGTCCAGGAGGCTCCTAGGGGAAGTAAATGCTGTGAGCTGTGTATTGAATAGTTTCTCAGATACTTTAGATGGAAATGGAATCCAGGAGATCAGGCGGTAGCTACTGGGCTCCTTAGGGTCAAGGTTTTTTTTTTTTTTTTTTTTAGAAGAGGTAAGACAGAGGCGGTTTTCCAACCATCTGGGAAGAGGCCCGACTGAATTATCTCATTAAGCACTAGACTTTATTGTTCACTTAGTATTTCTGGAAACAAATGCAGTACTTTAGGGGGACAGGGGTCTGTCGGGGCTCCTGACTTAGTTGTTTTTATCACCTGAATGATCGGTTCTACTGATGGGGGGAGAAAAAATTAAACCTGTGTTGGGGGTAGAGGTGTCAGAATCTGGCTTGGTGAACTTAGAGGTGGAATAAGCGCTATCCTTGAAGGATTTATACACGGTCTCAACTTTATCTATGAAAAACTGTCTCAGTGTGGTGCAGAATTCGGCGCTACTAGCCATCCAGGATCTAACTGGTAGATTAGCTTCTTTTTTTACTGTAGAGAAGAGCTCCTTGCAGGAGTTCTTAGCCTCGAGGATTTTTTTTGTAAAATAATTACTTTTTTCCCCTCTATAACCAATTTCTTGTACACTGCCAATGTTTGTGCGTACTCAATTTTCTTGATCATAGTTTACTCTCCACTTTCTTTCTAACCTTCTGCATGCCTGCTTTTGTGCTCCAAGTTTGTCCATGAACCAAGGTTCAGAAGGATTTTTGCTCCTGGAGATGAAACGCTTTGTAGGGGCTGCAACATCTACCGCTGTTTTGATCCAAGCGGATAGCCTATGAACAGCTGAGTTGGTGTCTGTCAAGAAGTCTGGTTTCGTTCTAAGTAATAGTGCTTGTAGAGTAGGAATGTTGATATTGGCCCAGTCTTGGTGGGTGAATAAGACAGGTGCATTTGTGAGTGTTGGATGGTGCTGATCTGCACTTATGGTGAACATTATGGCTCTATGGTCTGACCAAGGGACAGGAATTACTTCTGAGACCTTGAGAGTGGGATTTGGTGACAAAGAATAGAAGTTTAAAAGGTAAGGTGATGTTTTAGGATTCTGGCACTGCTTTTATTAATGGGCTGCTCTAATGTGTGCCCTTAGTTTTTGATTTAATTAGCTCTCAAAACCACTATTATGGGACTCAGATTCACAGTACCTTGCTGCCATGCATATAGAATAAATGGCTTTAAGGTTTTACTATCACGCCTATATATTCCTTAATGCCAAACAACGTTATCCTATTTATAAAAAGTACTTGCTTGAGCCAGTGCATTTAAAGGAAGTACTTGCAAACTTTTTGTAAAGGGTGTCTATGTGAGTTAAGTCTGAAAAGGTCAACATTTATTTTTTATGGATTTTATTGTGCATTATGAGATTAAATACAACAAATAACTATCAATCAAAAAGCTAAACATCAACTAGTGCTCTCTGAGTCCGGGTACTCTGGCCAAACTGCATGCATGGCAGGAACGGCTGTAAAAATCACAAAGAGACCAAGCAACTGGCGATTGCTGCACTAATAAATAAAAAAATACTGCACCACGTAATACTTTGGTGTGCTCCTGTAATTTGGGCGTTCTCCAACAAACCTTTATACAAAACAAAAATAAGGGCACACATTTGGGCAGCCTATTAATAGAAGCAGTGCCAGAATCATAAACATCACCTTACCTTTTAAACTTCTATTCTTTGTCACCATGAAGGCAGATTGTTAAGTAATGTCAATTGAAACAGTAACAATTAATTATTTCAGCCCTTTACATCTCATAGGTTTGTGTTTTATACAAATACCTCTTGCTTTGGGGTGTTTTGAAATATGTTGCTGAGTCACTTAAAAAATAAGGAAAATGACTCATGAAGAAATGGTTGAAGTCTTTAAGGTATTTCCTCCGAAGCCACACCTCCTGTTAAAAAAAAAAACAATCAAAGAAACCACACATCAAAAGTACTATCCAATTCAGCTTTGTTGGACCAATTACAAAAATAATCATAAAAAGGCACATTGTCAACATCAACATTCGAGTGAGACAAATTATAAATCACACTAAAAACTTGATCAGTAAATCTATAAAGATATCTAACAGTTAAAAAGTCATAGACTGCCTTTGACTGAGGGCAAATTTAAGAACTGTAAAAAATGTGCACACATGTATAAAAATGCTGGGGTACATCTAGTTACTGACGCACTGTTTTTGTGTAGGTGCGAGAAAATCTGCAGAAAAATAAACAAAGCGCGCCAAGGTTTGCAAGAAATGCTCATCACAAGGGCAGACCACAATGGCAGTAGGGTCAAATTCCTGATTTAATTTCATCAGTAAGGAGGAATCTTACAAGATCAAGTGGTTGATCTTACTCTAGCATACAGCCTCAGAGCCCGTAATGGCCGTTCAGTCTCTGACCCTTAGACAAAAACTAATACCAACATCTCAGTAGAAAAGAAAAAAGCAAATGTTAGAAAGATTATATGAGGTGATTTGATGAATATGCTGCGCACCTACCGGCCTTGGCAAGCACAGCGGTGAGTGCCAGGCTGTAAACGAAACCTTAAGCAACAGAATCACCCTGTAGCCGTGCTACACCAGCCCTTTGCCTGGATAATTTTGTTTGACTTTGCAAAGAAACCTTCAGGTTTTTCGCAGCACGAGGTCCGAGGAAGGAAGAAGCCTCAAGCTCGTTCACATTGGTGTTTGTGGGGGCTGGCGCGATGGTGCAAGGGAGGAGGGAAGAAGTGCAAAGAGAAAGGGAACAAGCGCACGCGCCTCGCGCTGAGATTTTAAAAAAAACAATTTGTTAACGAGAGGAGGAGGCAGCAGGGGGAGGGGAGAGAGGTAGGGCCTGTGCCCGTTTCCCGTGCGGGAGCGAGCAGGAACCATCTGTTAATTACAAACAGATGGTTTCAAAGCTCCTCCCGCAAGGGAATCGCCAAATGTGCACGCTTTGCCATTAAAAGCAATGCAATGGGGCACTTTTTTGGGCCAAAAACTGAATCGTTCCTAAAGGTCTCCTCCTATGCAGCGCATGCGCGCTGCGTAGGTGAGACCTAAAAGGACAGCGGGTGACATCAACTTAAGAAAGGAAGCACTGGAAAGGGTTGGGGAGTTTGATTACTTAGGAATTCCATTGGAAGACTTCGGATTCTCGGACCCGTAGATCCTCCATACGGCCATTCACAACTGTGCATGCAGCTGAATATTGCTGTTTTGTCCCTACGTCAGGTTGAGCAGTTCCATCAGTGTAAATAATGTAGTCCTAGCATTTACAGGCATTATTTCATTAGGCAGATATTCTTGCTTGTACTGGAGGAATTCTTGTGTTTGTAATATAGAATCATATCTGTAATCTACGTCTGTTGCAGTGAGGGAGTTTGCCCATTGTATCCATCTTTGATGTAGTTGTCAGGATCTGCATTGCGGCGCCTGCCTAGGAATTAGATAGACTACAATTCCCAAGAACCTCCACGACAGGAAGTACCTAATGGGCCTGCGAGAGCACTCGGTGCTAGTAATTCTGTTTCCAGCGTTCTGATTCGGATTTTGGCTACGCTGTTCCAGAGGCTGATGTAAGTGGTGCTGGGGATTCAGGCATCTTGGAGTGGTCTTGTCCTGCTTGGGTAAGATTAGACGGGGACGGAGGAGATCTCTTCCGAGTCCCGTGCTGTACTCACCTTTCCTTCGGAGTGTGGAGTCCGTCTCGGCTCGCACTGCCGATTCCTTTTTTGCTTATGTTTTGGGGAATTCGGAGCGGAACACAGAGGTGGTCGAAACCTTGTGTTACCGTTTCCCTTTTGGTTTCGTGGTTGTAAAGTTATCGGAGCGGAACACGGAGGTGGTCGAAGCCTTGTGTTGCAGTTTCCGACATCGGAGGCTATTTACAAAGGGTGCCGGACAGTGGAATATATAACAGGCACATGTGTCTAAGGTACTCTTTATCGTGGCAATTGATTACCGGAGCGGGAGTGGTGGTCGCAACCACACGCTGCCGGCTGTGATATTCTTTAAGGCTGAATACTGTGGAACTTGATTACCGGAGCGGAAGTGGTGGACGCAACCACACGCGACAGGTTTACTTACAATAGCTTATTTTCACGAAGCAGAAATGAGGTGGTAGATGCCTCATGCTTCAGTGGAATCTAAAAGGATTATTTTAGTTGTTTTCTACTTGAAGGGAAGTGGTGTTTGGCGGAGTGCATTGAGCTGCCTTACCTCTCAACTTGCCCACTTATTACCATCTATTGTTTTGTTCCTCTGGGACATTGAACATATCTATGTACGTGAATACCTGAATCCAAATTACAACGACTTGCTCCTGCAGGCTATGGTAGGCTATAGAGCTCAAATTGATTTCTTTTTTTTTATGTTTCAAAGACCTTTATTAGTTATTGCACATGTCGTACACAGCACAAGGCCTACAACCAGGAGGCCGGCCGCTCTAATTAGTAAGGGGAAATAACAAGTCATATCTCGCACAACACAGCCTTTCAGCCGACAACCCGAAGGTCCGGCGGCAAAATGATACAAGAGTGCGGAACATACTCACTGCCCTATGAGAGCCCCACTGTGTCCAATGGCGTGTGTAGTTTCCCATACCATGTTCCACCATATCCGTTAGCTATGTTTCTAATTAGGTCTGAACATAACTAAGAAACTCAAAAGTAACACCTCCTCTCCCCCCCCCCCCCCGTCCATGCACATCTATCCTGCTCAAATTGATTTCTATGTAATATTAGGAAGCACATATACTCTAGATATTACATATGTTATTCTTCTTACCTTACAGGAAATACATACATATATGCACTACTTAGGCTTGACTGCGAACAACGATTGTATCAATCATTCACAGGTATGCAAAACTAGCGAGAATTCATGAGAGTAGGGGTGTGTATATGACATTAGTTATGTTATGTTATGTTAGTGCTATTTGTACTGCGCACAGCTGCTCCAGCGAAGGAGCGTCCCGGCGCACCGACAAGGTGGCGACACAGTTATACTGTTTGTTACTGTTTTGTCATTTCAGGTTCTTGTCCCTGCTGACCCTTCCCTTTCCTTTTCCCTCACCAGATAGCTCGAACACCCTGTATGGTATTCAGAGTGTTGGTGACGTCGGGAGGTGGACCCTTATTACGACATCCGGATACTGCGGAGCAAGACCTGACAGAATTACTAGCCCACGAATATTGCTCCGCCATATCTGGTTGTCGGGAATAATGGCCTCTATGGAAGATGTCCTTCAGGCCCTTTTGTTAGTACAGCAGGAGCTAGCAGCTTCTAGAGCTGAAACCACAGCGTAGAAAGAAAGGGTGGACAAGTTAACCAGGAATCCATTCGTCGCCTCCACCTCCTGCCCACCGATTCAGGTTACGGTTCCCCTCCCATTCCTTTGGCCAGTCCTGAACGTTATTCAGGGGATCCCTCTAAAACACAGGTGTTCTTAACTCAAATTCTATTGCATTTCTCCTGCAAACCAGCATAATTTCCGAATAACCATTCAAGGGTGGCTTTCGCCATCTCTTATCTGATTGGTGATGCGGCCAATTGGGCTGTTCCTCTAGTGAGGAATAATGATGCAGTGTTATCCGACTGGTCAGCTTTTAGAGAAGAATTTGAAAGGGTTTTTGATAGGAGGGCCACCACTTTCGCTGCAGACAAATAATTGTTGGAACTGCGGCAGGGTAGGAATGATCTTGTTACATATTTAACCACATTTAACAGATTAGTGGCAGAGACCTCTAGGCCCGAAGAGAAACGCATGTCGATTTTTTATCAAGGGTTGAGAGAGGGGTTAAAGGACATAATAGCCCAGATAGATCCCCAGCCTAGCACTTGTACCGATATGATCAGCCTAACTCTCCGATTGGATGGACGATTAGCAGAAAGAGAGGGTGAGAGTAGAAGATGGGACAGGGGCTATCTTAGGAGTGAAAATGTTCCACGTAAAGTTATGTCCCCTCAGGCCGAAGGAAGTGAGCCAATGGAGATAGGCGCTGGTCGAGCTCCTTTATCCAGGGAAGAAAGAGAAACCCGCAGAGTACAGGGACTTTGTATGTACTGCGGTAAAAAATAGCATTATTTACGAGAATGCCCTGTTAAACCCAAAAATAAGGGAGGTTGTGTGAAAAGTTGGCTTGGTATATGCTGATCACTATTCTAGTGAGCACCTTGCACCAGTCCAAACGACCCTTATGGTGATTGGTTGTAAGTCAACCTTATAGACAAGCTATCCTAGTGGTAGCATGGACTAAGCAGCCTAAAGGCTTAACTCAAGAGGGCATGTGAAGCCAGCTGTTTTACCATATGCAATCCTTTTAATACCAAATGAAAGGACACCACACAAGTTATATATTATAAAATATATGTATTTATTACTAGAATAATCCCCTGTACTCTTTATGAGGACAGAAGCACAAGTGTTAAACAAAGAACTTCATATAACATACAAAAATTGCACAAATATGGATAGGCCCGGGTGGCCCGTAAAACCATATACTAAAATAGTGGTATAAGAACCAAGTCACGAACAATGGTAAGGCCTAGGGCCTTGAGAATCGCTGGGGCTACATTGGACTAGCAGCAGTTAGGACATAGGAGGCCCACAGGATGCGGGTGCAGTGTCTATAGGCACTCGCGTTCACCTATACAAGTCAATGGTGCGTAAAAGTTAGAAAGTTACTGTTTTGGGAGTCTTCCGACTGGACTAGAACTTAACCACTTAAAACTAGAACACTAGAGGTGTAAACCACTACAGGAGCACTGGAGTACTCTCGTTACCTCACCCACAGGAAGCGGGTGCATAGGTGTCAAAGTGCGTCGGGTTTCGTCGTGGAGTTCTATGGAGCCTGGAGGTGAAGATGCTGCAGGCGACCAGGAGAGAAGAGTCCGGTTGGATCCAAGGGTGGATCGAAGATGTAGAGGACCTGAAAGCAGAGGGGACAGAGTCTGGGTCACTAGCCAGTGACCAGGAAGGAACCAGGCAGGAACCAGGCAGGAACTAGGCGATGTCGGGTTGCGATCAGGTGATGTGAAGTTTGTCTCCACTGCCACGTGGACCAGGAAGGATCGAGGACAACCATGAGGTAGATACGGGCTGTCCCACGAAGGCTCTAGCTGTCGGCGGTGTCGGTTCTCGAATCGGAGTCAACAGGCCTTGGCAAATGCAACCCATGCAGGAATCAAAGATGGCTTCTGGATCAGACCGGGAAGGTCTGAGGGGCTGCTCCTTTTCAGGGGAGCAAGGGCCAGTCTGGAGCAACCAGACTAGCAGTGAAAATTCGGAGGTTCGTCGTCACAGAGGCCACTAGCCAATGGGCAAGTGACCGGACAACGCGTCGAGCAGGAAAATGCAAAAGGGCCCCACGCAGCACTCGGTGAGTGTGGAGAGGTGATCTTTGGTGCAAAAGCTGCTCGGGGCTGGGGCTTCTCAATCCCCAATGCACAGCCTCGAGGGTGCCTCGGGAGCTGCACAGGAAGCACTTCGCTGGCTTTCCAAGATGGCCGGTCCCACGTCTCTCATCACCTCCACGGGTCTCAGCTTTGCTGGGACTGTGGATCGGGCTGTTGGATGTCTGGAAGTCCGGTTCTTGTCGGTCTCTGTCGTTCAAGCTCCGGCGGGAGCAACAACAAAGAAAACCTTTGAGCGCCGATGGTGCCTGCTTGTGCAGGGTGGTCACTCTTTGACCACAAGGGAGATTCTTCAGTCTTCTACGTCGAGTAGGATGTCGAAGGGTCCAGAGTTTCGTATCAAAGTTTCAGTCAGGATGATCTAATGTCTATGGGCACAGCTCCAACCTTTATTCCAAATCAAGGGGCTGGATCTCCTGCTAGGTCCCTCCTATGGGTGGGACCCAGGAAGGGGGTGGTTACACCCCTTTCCCTTTGTCCAGTTTCGCGCCAGAGCTGGGGCTTGAGTGCCCCAGCACCGGTTTGAACTGGGCTATGCATGGGACACCTTGTGTGCCCCAGGCAGTGTCTAGTTTCACTCGCCCTCCCTGTCCCAATCCACTATCTCCTGTCTGGGGTGGTGTAACACCTCCCTGTGACAGGAAACCTTTTGTCCAATCCTCCCCTGCCGGAGTTTCGGTCAGCAGCAGGAGGCCAGACTTGTGTCTGTGGCAGCAGCATCCATTTTGTGATGCTGAGGCTCTGGTTAGTTTTAACCGTGTTTAAGGAAAGTAACATGTCTTCTCCCTCTAGAAGGGTGGAATGCTACCCCCGTCGCCAGGACTGGCGAGGGGGGTAGTATTCCAATGCATATGACACCTTACACGACATGTTTTGATAAAGCCAAACCAAAGATAGCATTGAACCGCGAGGTTCATAATGCACTTAAGAGTATATATATGGCAATATCCTAGAACAGCTATAAGGACATGGTTCCGAAAGCTGCAGACAGGCTCAGCTCATGCTAGAGCACCATCTCACATAAAACCAAGCACTCTGCCTCCAGGACTGTTAAGGCCTGCCATAGGAGTGACATAGGTGTATATGTGTCCAGATATAGGTTTAGACATAGGTATACTATATCTAAGTAAGGGGTGATTACACGACCTTGCCCCAGCTGAGTGATCAGCCAGTTGTGTCAGTTTGGATGGCCAGCCAGGGGTGGCAAAAGATATGCTGCAGCCCCTGGTAGGCCTTGGATGCACCAATGCCCTGGGTACCTATAGTACTCTGTACAGGGGCTCATAAGGTGACCCAATCCCAATTGGAGATGTACCTAGGGTACATGGAGTCCATTTTAACGAGAGAGCAGATAGCCTGGGACCCTGGTTAGCAGGATCCCAGGCCAACTAAGTCGAAAACCAGCTAAACACTAGGCAAAAAATCTGGGGTAACCATAGTCAGGTATCCACCTTCCTACAGGTTGGTCTAGGAAAAAAGTAGCGGTGTCCTCTATGGGCAGTGATAGTAGGAAGTCTGAAGAGAATAAGGAGGACCTAGAAAAAGTTCAGCTTTGGCAGCTTCCTTCTTTGACGGTCGAAACAGTTCAGGACTCAGTTTCTCACATAGTGCTACCCATGTGCTTAGAGAGCAACCAGGAAGTATACCAGGTTTTGGGTATGATTGACTCAGGTGCTACAGGCAATTTTATAGACCAAGGGTTGGTTACCAGTTTGGCCTTAAATAGAGTAACTAGAGAAAAACCTGAAGTATGGGCTGTGGACAGTAAGTCACTTAAGTCAGGATTAATTACGGAACAAACGGAACTGGTTGTATTGTCTGTCTCAGTCCCCGAGGGTGAACATAGGGAGGCATTGGTATTAAACATCATAGAGGCTCCTCAGTATGAGGTGATCTTGGGGATGCTGTGGCTAAGTTACCATAATCCCTCCATTGATTGTAAAAAGAAAGCCATACACTTCCTTTCCAAGGACTGTCAAGACCATTTCACTCCACAACAGTCCACTCAAGCAGCTGCTTTGTCATTCCCTTTTTTAGTGGCCACAGCGGCAGAAAAAGAAATGTGTTTACCTAGAGAATACCTGCAGTACAGCGATGTATTCAGTGAAAGATTGGCAGAGCAGTTACCTCCACATTGAGCCTACGATTGTTGCATTGATCTAGTGGATGGGGCACCTATACCTTCATGTCGTGTTTATACTTTGTCAGTCCCTGAAACTAACCATTTGAAAGAATATTTGGAACACTATCAAAGGTTAGGGTTCATTAGACCTTCCAAATCCCCAGCTACCTCCCCTTTGTTTTTTATTGCTAAAGCAAATGGGGATTTGCGAGCGTGTGTAGACTATAGAATGTTAAACAAATACACAATACGCAATAGATACCCCTTGCCACTTATTTCAGTACTGCTGGATGAAGTAAGAGATGCCAGGATATATACCAGGTTAGATCTGCGGGGGGCGTACCATTTGGTGTGCGTACGCGAGGGGAATGAATGGAAGACTGCCTTCAAAACACGTTATGGATTGTATGAATACACTGTAATGCCGTTCGGGTTGTGTAACGCCCCGGCGGCATTCCAGTTTTTTCTTAACGATGTTTTGAAGGAGTATGTGGACGTCAGCGTTGTGGTGTATATCGATGATATCCTCATCTATTCAGACAATATCCGGTTGCACACTAAACATGTTGTTCAGGTTTTGCAATGTTTGAGAGACCATTGCCTCCTCTGCAAACTGAGCAAGTGCGAGTTTGGAGTTGAGAAGGTGAAATTCTTGGTATTGATGCTTTGTTCTGATGGTCTGCAAATGGCTGAAAGAAAGTACAGGCAGTGCAGAATTGGCCAGTGCCTAAAAGCGTGAGGGATGTGCAATGCTTTTTGGGATTTGCCAATTATTACAGACGTTTTATCCTGCGTTTTTCCACAGGTGGCAGTCCCTTTGTCCCGATTACTTGGAAAAGGAGTTACATTTAGTTGGTCCTCAGAAGCTGAAAATGCCTTTGTGTTCCTAAAACAAGCCTTCATTTCCGCACCCATATTGGCTCATCCAAAACCTGAGTTCCCTTTCATTGTTTAGGCTGATGCCTCGGATGAGGCTATTGGGGCCATTCTGTCTCAACGTGACCAACATACTGGACAACTGCATCCGGTGGCCTATCTGTCAAAAAAGTTAAGTACAGCAGAAAAGAACTATACAATTGCAGAAAAAGAACTGTTGGCAATCAAACAGGCTTTTTAGGAGTGGAGGCAGTATCTGTGGGGGGGCGGTGTTTCCGGTTACAGTCTATTCAGATCACCGTAACCTACAGTATATGAAAACGGCTAGACATTTGACGAAGAGACAAATGAGGAGGATGCTGTTTTTTGCTGGTTATGATTTCGTAATCACTTTCCGACCAGGTTGTGATAACCAAAAAGCAGACACCATGTCTCGCTTAGACAGCAGGAGGAAACATGCGAGAATCATGTTTTGGAGGCTATTGTGGATCCAGCTAAAGTAATCTGTGTGCTAAGAGTAGATAACTTCATGGAGAGTATCAAGGAATACAAAACCCCGAATGCTTGGGTGTCTTGGAGTACTAAGGCTGTTGGTCGCTCATTGAAACAGGGGTTGCCTTTTGTGAGTAACAAATTGTTCTTACCTTCAAGGGAGATTCAGAAGAAGGCATTTGAGTGGTGTCATAAATCTCCTACAATGGGACACCAGGGGGTGAAGAAGACAATGCTTTTGATGCTAAGACATTTCTGGTGGGAAGCCATGAAAACTGATGTACCTTTGTGGGTGTCTGAATGTGTGATCTGTGCTCGTGCTAAAAGTGTATCCTGCAAGAGTAAAGGGAAACTCATGATTATGCCTACGCCACAGAGGTCTTGGCAGAACATAAGTTTGGATTTTATGACTGGATTACCTTCTGATCAGGGGAAAACGGCTGTGCTGGTGGTTATTGACAGTTTAACCAAGATGGGTCATTTAATACTCTGCAGGAATCTCCCCACAGCAGGTCAAACAGCTCAGTTGTTGCGGACTGAGATCATTCGCCTTTATGGTATCCCTGAGGTCATTGTTTCGGATAGGGGGCCGCAGTTCATTGCTCGATTCTGGAAATCGTGGTGTCAGGCCCTGCACATTGTATCTTCACTGTCTACCAGTTTCCATCCACAGACCGATGGTCAGTCTGAGAGGTTAAACCAAACGCTAAAGAAATACCTGCGGTGTTATGCTTTGGAAGCCCAGGATTCTTGGATGTCATTATTGTGGATGGCGGAATTGGCGTATAACAATGCATGGCATAGTTCGGTGGGGATGTCGCCTTTCTTTGCTAATTATGGTTTTGATGCTAAGTTTCTACCCATATGTATTCCCGAAGAGGTGGCTAACCAGCCTTCAGTTATGAGTATGGTCAGACGGCTGCATACTATCCAAAGGAAGGTGAAAAGTCATTTGCTGAAGGCGAAACAAGAATACAAACGTTGGGCTGATAGACACAGGTCCGAGGGGCCCGTGTTTCAGGTGGGCGACAGAGTCTGGTTGTCCACTCGGAACTTCAGTTTCAAGTTGAGGAGTGTTTTTCACCCTCGCTATATTGGCCCATACACTGTTTTGAAACGTGTGAACCCTGTGGCTTATAAATTGAAGCTTCCAATGTCGCTCCGGATACACCCGGTCTTTCACTGCAGTTTGTTGAAGTTGGCCCTAGCTGCCCGTCGCCGTGCTCCTCCGCCTGTGGTGTGTGATGGTGGGTTGGAGTATGTGGTGAAAGGCATCAAGGACTCGAAATGGCGTAGGGGTGTCTTGTGGTATTTGGTATCCTGGAAAGGGTACTCTGCTGAGGATGATTCGTGGGAGCCCTGTACAAATGTGCACGCCCCGGTTGTTGTGCGTTCCTTCCATAGGCGTTTCCCTGCGAAGCCTGGCCCTAGGAGGCGCTAGGGGGGAGGACATGATGTCAGGATCTGCATTGCGGCACCTGCCTAGGAATTAGATAAAGACTACAATTCCCAAGAACCTCCACGACAGGAAGTGCTTAATGGGCCTGCGCGAGCACTCGGTGCTAGTAATTCTGTTTCCAGCGTTCTGATTCGGATTTTGGCTACGCTGCTCCTGAGGCTGATGTAAGCGGTGCTGGGGATTCGGGCATCCTGGAGTGGTCTTGTCCTGCTTGGGTAAGATTAGACGGGGACGGAGGAGATCTCTTCCGAGTCCCGTGCTGTACCCGCCTTTCCTTCGGAGTGTGGAGTCCGTCTCGGCTCGCACTGCCGATTGCTTTTTTGCTTATGTTTTGGGGGATTCGGAGCGGAACACAGATGGTCGAAACCTCGTGTTACCGTTTCCCTTTTGGTTTCGTGGTTGTAAAATTATCGGAGCGGAACACGGAGGTGGTCGAAGCCTCGTGTTGCCGTTTCCGACATCGAAGGCTGTTTACAAAGGGTGCCGGACAGTGGAATATGTAACAGGCACATGTGTCTAAGGTACTCTTTATCGTGGCAATTGATTACCGGAGCGGGAGTGGTGGTCGCAACCACACGCTGCCGGCTGTGATATTCTTTAAGGCTGAATACTGTGGAACTTGATTACCGGAGGTGAAGTGGTGGACGCAACCACCCGCTACCGGTTTACTTACAGTCGCTTATTTTCACGAAGCAGACATGAGGTGGTAGATGCCTCATGCTTCAGTTGAATCTAAAAGGATTATTTTAGTTGTTTTATACTTGAAGGGAAGTGGTGTTTGACGGAGTGCATTGAGCTGCCTTAACTCTCAACTTGCCCACTTTATTACCATCTATTGTTTTGTTCCCCTGGGACATTGAACCTATCTATGTATGTGAATACCTGAATCCAATTTACAATGACTTGCTCCTGCAGGCTATGGTAGGCTATAGAGCTCAAATTGATTTCTATGTAATATTAGGAAGCACATATACTCTAGATATTACATATGTTATTCTTCTTACCTTACAGGAAATACATACTTATATGCACTACTTAGGCTTGACTCCGAACAACGATTGTATCAATCATTCACAGGTATGCAGAACTAGCGAGAATTCATGAGAGTAGGGGTGTGTATATGAATTTAGTTATATTGTTTGTTACTGTTTTGTCATTGTAGGTTCTTGTCCCTGCTGACCCTTCCCTTTCCTTTTCCCTCACCCGATAGCTCAAACACCCTGTATGATATTCAGGGTGTTGGTGACGTCAGGAGGTGGAACCTTATTACGACATCCGGATCCTGCGGAGCAAGACCTGACAGTAGTGCTTTGACATTTGGAACACTAGCTCTAGTAACCACCTTTAAGGTTGGTACTAGCATCACAACAATTCGTTTTCCCAGGGCCAGGGCACGATCTCTCACTACAGCAGTCTGAACTGCTGTCAGAATCTTTTCAGTCGGTGCAAAACGCATTTCAGGATTTGTGCAGAGATGCGATTTATATGCAATCAGCACTGTCTCAACTTCATTGAAAGTAATATGTGTGTTTCCTGATGTACCTGTTATGACACGGATCATCAAGATTTTAGTATTCACACATGTGTAAGTGTTTGGAAGCGATCATATCAGCTTGTACAGAACGTAGAATTGCCCTGTGTTCTTGTGTCTAATGTGCACTCGCAAAATCTGGATATATAAGGTCGTTAAATGGTTTTACCAGTTCTGAGTAATCAGGAATGCATGTTTTGCCAAAATTTCATAATCCGAATATGGACTTATCTTTTCGTCGTTGGTGGTTAGAGCAATGCACATTTTTCGTGAGCTATTTTCAATTATTTGAAATTGTATGTGTAGCCTATGTGAGCAAACCAATATTATACGCTCCAGCTTGGTCAAGTGCTCCATCAGATTATCATCCGTTAAGTATGTCATTGAGACATGACAATGCCTGATCATCAAAATTCTCAAGTAATTATTGGACTCTGGCTGAAAACAGCTTGGGGCTATTCTTATATACCTGGGGTAAACAACAATTGTTTTGAGAGCTTAGAGCTGTGAAGGTGGTCAAATATCTGCTTCCAGATGCTACATTTTGGCAGAAGAATCCATTTGAGGTATAAAGTGTTGTTTTATATTTTTTTCACTCAAGGTTATTCATTAGTGAATAACTATGTGCATTTTGTAATGCAAATGTGAGAATAGCTATGTTTAAATGTCTACAATACTATACTAGATGATATGATCTGGTTTGGTTACTGGAACCAGAGGATTCTTCATTGAAGAAGTGCAACTTTCAATCACACCTCGATATTCAAGTTGTCATAGGATCTCCCCAACGCAGTTTTGCTTACTTTTTTATAGGGACTGTTTTTGGGGTTGTGGGTTGTCTTTAAGGGTACGTCATGGTAAGGTGAACAGTCATCCCACCCCATATGGTTGCAGTATGACGCCAGAGCTAGCGCTAAAGTCCACTCCTTAGCATATGAGTGTTTTACTGATTCTAGAACAAGGTTGAAGAAGGTTCGTAATATTACTGTTTCCCCCTTTAGGGAATCCACTATAAAGTCAGGTGGCCAATCTTTTTCAGCCACAACAATGTCACATCCTTGAGTGAGTTTCTCCCAAAAGAGGACATTTTTAAATCTGGGTACATCCCCTTCCAACTGTAGTTGGACCTCGTATAACCGATGCAGGACACTTGCCCTGGTATCAGGTGTTTCCACCGTGATATACTAACTCAGCGCTACTTCCACCAGATAATCCATCAGGTTCTGACAAACTACTGTGACTTCTGTTGCGCTGTCCAGCAATGTCAAAGCCCACTCCCCATTCAAAAGCAATGTCTTCAAAATCCAGGGCATGCCTGACTTTGAGTCTGGCTACCTTCTCTTTAAATTAAGGTTTTCATATTTTTGGTTAATCTTTTTTAATTATGTATTCAGAATAGCGTTGTGTCTTTTTTTGTTTCATGTGCTCTTCTGATCTTCGATCTTTCAGGCCTCTTCTCTCCGAACATCTGTCGGATGTATCCTGAAAGGTAAATGAATCAGTATCCGGATACCGGTCAGGTGGTTTGAAATTGGCATGGTTACATAAGTTGTAACGTTTCTTCAGTAGATTACGGTGTATGAGACCCAACCCAGTAATTTTGTTTTTTCTTCATATTTCTTGCTGTCCCATTTCTTCTTTGTGAAAGAGTCGGGTGCTTGCTTAGAGTTATCCTTTTCAGAATTATTCTTAACCTGTGGTTTCCCTGGTCTAGCTCCCAAATTATCTCTACCCAGCATGGCATAGGTTTCTTCGATAATTTTTTGCAATCCACACTCTCCTTTTGTACAGGAGACAAATCCCTCAGTTGTTGGCGTATAGGTAACTCAACTGCTTCCACTTTTATGTTACTCACATTATGGCAGATACTGCAGGAAAACTGCCCATCTGTTTCATCCTTAAGTCCAGGGACTGTGGTGCTGCTCAGTGCACATTGTGTACCTGTTTTACCACTTCAGATAACACCACCAGTGAAGGGGTACCATGCGTTCTAATATATACTGCAGTAAAAACTGTACCCTAAGAAGAACACTCTTCTACCCGAGGAGCCATCCCCATTAGCAGGCAAATTGTTAATATCCTATGCCTTTCCTGCGGGCCCGTATGAGGGAATATTGCTTCAAGCTGATTCGTTTTTCTGAGCGATCCAAAACAAAGTTTTTTCCCCTGTTGGTGAGTTTTTTTTCCTATTTCTAAATTCAGTATATTTGAGGGTTAATACCTGGTGTGGCTAACTGTGATGCTACAGTCCGCGCATGGAGCAAGTGTTAATGTTCACATTACAAATTGTGAAAGACTTGTGTATACTGTTACTAAATTACAGTACATCCCTTTAACTGGCCTGCGGTCAGAGCTCAACACTCAGATGCAATGTGTATCTGGCTAGGATTGGCCATATCGCCCCCTCATTGCTGAGCGGGCCCAGTTTCACATTTTGCTTACTATGGGAAAAGACGTCTTTAAACCAACTGGTATGTTCTTGGTATGTTAGCGGAACTTTTACCTCCTCTCAAGGAGTGTATAAGTCCGGGCTTTCACCTACTACATATTTCTGAAACAACCACGTATCATCATCCACAGCAGGGAATTTAACCCATGGGCAAAAATACCTCTGTCCAAAATGCTTTGTGTGCCTCTAACATGAAGGTAACATCCCGCCATCTAGTGAAGCCATGATGAAGTAATTTGTGAGTGACTCCATGTCTGCAGTTCTCAGAAATGTTTTGTGCCATGTTTTATGAAAATAAATGTATAGCATTCGGCTAACACAATGGGAACAGTATCCTCTCAAGCTTGAATTTATTAACAGGCAATACCTAGTATATACCTACTCAGCGGAGGATGTTCCCTACCACCAGGACATATAACGTTTAAAAGGTGTGTAGGGATCTCTGAGGAAGAACAATTGAGCTACTCAGTTGATCTATACAGACTAAGAAACCAACCAACATCGGGGGCGTCATATTGTGTAGTTTCCACCAATCAGTAGGAAACTGCGCGTTTGCAATCAACAAACTTAGAATGATGCCAGACGGATTCCATGCACCCCCGAAGGATAGGTTATACCTTGGGTCAGCTAGCGCTCAGGGCCTCTGTTATCCCCCCAAACTTAAACAGGGAGCAAACAGTTCTGGCTACCACTGAACATGACAACTCTGTTCCCTCTGGAACCATAGTGACAGACTTCAATCTTTGACTAAGTCAGTCTTGCTTTCTTTTGCTCAGAGAAATATAAAGAGGGGCGGTTTCAATATTTATCGAACCAGTGTGATTCTTGTAAAAAATATATGGTTGGGATGATTACTAGACAGAAACAGATAAAAGTTACACAGAGAATAAAACAGAGTTTCACCATCTTGTTGAGACAAGTTATATATGCATACATATAAAAGATTATAACAATTGAGCGTACCCCTATGATGTTAACCCTAACCTATGTGTCTAGAGTGTGAATGAATAGTCTGCCAAGAAAACCCCCTTCTAGATGATCTAACGCCTTTACCTGGTGGGTATGAGTGTACGACCCGATCTTGGTAATGAACTGGACACCCATCACAGAGAGGTCATTCAGCTGCTAGGTGAAAGCCTCTGCATGCAGGGACTCCCTCCGGATCAGCAGAAGTGTCTCCTCCGATTAGGTTAGCAAACAAAAGGTTATATATAGAAAATGGCATCCGTGTCTTGGGCAGAGACTGTGATGGGGCAACCATTGTTTGTGTTCTATAGATAGCGGTGTCGCCATATGTATTCAATAATAAACAAATTTGTATTATGCATGTGAGAAACCTTGAACTAATGCCAAGGCAATATGATAGTATTCTCACGAAGTGTTGTATCCGCAAGGTCGGTGTTTCTGCTTAACCAGTCCAAGCGTCACAAATGCAAAATGTGTGTCAAACGTTAATGTAGCAAAGAGAAAGCAACTTTCGGAAAAAGGATTTGTGTACATGCAAGAATGATACTAATTCCAACTGGATTTAAATTGGGCATATGAGCGGACAATAAACTGCAGTGTACACTAACTCATGTCACGTTAAAACAAACCTAGCTGGAAAGAAAAGAGAATAATACTGACAATATCTAACCATCCATTTGCCCCTCACATTTTATTCCGATGTTAACAAGTGCAATGCAGAATGCATTTACCAAACTTGGCACTGTCACGGACACACCACCCTACTTCATAGCAGGAAAGGCATACTTCATTAAGAGTGACCATACACACAAGTACCAACTCCTTTCTTTGCTTACCATTTTGTGAATTTTGTCCTGTTGCTCGGAGAGTCGCCACAACAGATAGATAATGTTGAGCACTTGTTGCATAAGTTGCTGAGATTCTGGTTTCAAAATATTTCCAGGTACATGCTGTGCAGAGGATGCTTCAACCCAGCACTCGATCAATAAAGGAATTATGTTCTCTATAAACGCTTTTAATTTTTCAGCAGATGAGAGACCTTCTTCCAGGCTGCTACCAACACCGACTAATGATCTAATTCAAACAAAATCAGATGCTTAGACAACAGCAGTTTTAGTGGCACTGACCCCCATAGAGTAACCCATTTTAATTCAATTTACAATGAAAGAATATCATATTTACAGTGTTTTAACATTAAATCCACTTCTCTGCACCATCAGATTTTAATTTGTTTGAACGAGTGAAGATCGTATTTCAACTCTCGCTGGTATTAAAAAAAAACCAAAGAAGGTTACTTTCAGCAATTATATTTCTGGTGGATATGTAACTTGTCAGCAGATTCTTCATATTATAAATATCTTTCAAGCCCCAGACTGGGTACGGAAATGTTTTACCAAGCAATACCTCTCCAGCGTCAACAAATGTGACAACAGAGTATATTATGCACTAACCAGTTCACTGTTTAACTTCCTGGCACTTTCCAGAGTCCATCGAAGTGTGTGAAGAACTTAAAGCATTAATGACAGCAACAATTGCAGAACATACTATGGTTGCTAACCTTGCGATTATTATATTAATCACAGAATGTATTAATTGGGGTGCAGTCAGGGCTGAGAAAAATCTGTGGGAACATTACATATCCACCAGAAACAAAAGAACCGAAATTATCAACTTCTGAAGGATAAATCTTTATGCAGATTCCTTCCCATTATGAATGTGTCCCAAAGTAATAACCTTCCAGAGATGGAATGGAGTAGCATGGTTTAACCAAGGAAGTTAAGAAACGCAGTCAGGACAAAGCAAATGTTACCATATACTTGCGCCCGAAAGCCGTAGTGCCCATCAAAAGTACACAATGACGACTATGCAGACACCAGGCAGATATTAGTTACCAGAACACCAGCTGTGAGAGTGCTATAAACCACTACGGTCCTAGTGGAATGGGAAACAAACCAAAATTCTTCGCAGCTTCCTTACTCCTGTGAACAAACCCCATTTTTGATGGGAAATTTGTTCACATCAACACTTTTGTAATAGTAGTAGCAACAACAAATATACAAACCGGCCCAAACTGTATGTAGTGAATACTGCAAATGCTCTACCCCTCCTTGAAATTTCGTTAGACAGGTACCACTACCTATACAGGCTTTCTTTGAAAGGGTTAATTGACTAGGGATAAATAGAAACAAAAGGGGTCCCTGTTCATCGGTCATTATTTTAAAAGCGCTAAAGAATTACAACTAATGTAATGTTAATTTATGTTCAGTTCTATTCCAAGAGCACAGGAGAGTGGGGGCATAAATACCCTGTAGAGGGACTTTCTTGGCCAAGACGTAGTAAATCTTGATACAGAGGATGATCCAACAAGAAATGGCAATGTTACAAGAGCTGATCATCCACTTTACCCTATTAATTGCTGAGCCTACTGCCAGACGCAAATTGCCTCCCAACACAGGGTCCACAACTCGATGTCCAATCTATTGGATGGAGTTAGTGTGGTCATACAGTACCTGAATAGCCCTCCCTGAGACCAAATGAACAGAGGCCTTCATGACACGGCAGACCGGTCACAGGACATTTATGTGCAGGCGTTGCTTCACTGAATTATGTCTCTCAGATGGGCACCACAGACTAACAAGGAGACGTTTGGGAAGCTGCACCTGTGGCAAGCTGAAGAATGCACCTCTATGGTTAGAGACATCACCAGTGCAGATCTGGATGGACCAACTCAAAGATCTATGCCTAAGCTTAGATCGCCTTGGCGTTGGAGCTACTGCTTTCTGAGGGATCACTGAAGAGATTTCATAACCACCAGGCTTTGGTACCAATAGGATGGACAAGGCCATTAAACCCAGTAGGCACACGACATACAGAACCATAATGGAGGCAGAAACTTTGGAATCATCTCATGAATATCCACAATCCTGCCGCGTAAAGGCCTTCATGCAGGTCTTGTCTAGCACCACCACTATGAAAGTTGGCCTCTGCTTGGGAGAAACATCAGGTTTCTGGGAGTTGTCACAAAAGCTCAAGTTGTGGAGAAGGGTCACAGTGTGATAAAGGTGCTCAGTGACCAGCGTCCAAGATCACCTTTTACAAACAAGCAATCCAGACACCCAAGGACACAGATTCCTAATCTCCATAGTCAAAATACCACAATGTTCGTCAAAATATGTGGTTCGGTCGTCAGGCCAAACTGTATCACAATGAACTGACAGTGCTAGAGTCTCAGATGTCCAACCTTCTGGGTGCACAGTGTAAGGGGAGTAGAATCCTGTGCTCCTTCCTTTTATAGGCAGCACTTTAAGACTATTTTTTTGTGTCATAATTTTTTTGTCCAGCAAAGTAATAACTTCCCCCTATAAAGTCCAGCGAGCACATCCTCGTAGAACCAGAAGTTTCAGTGGGGGACAGGAAGGCTGGGGCATAGCCTTTTGGGATTAGCTGGCTGACCCAGTCACCCATAATGACAGCCTATTAATAAGTGCACTGCTAAAGGGTACTAAATGCAGTTTTTGCCTTGTTGGATATTTACTCAATCTTGAAAGCCACAACTGTCTGGGAAACAAACACCAGCTCTAGTAAAAGCCGCCGCTTGTCTTTAAGAGGGCATCTGTCCCCAGCATAAGACATTTCGTCCTTAATTTGTTGATGCCAAGTCAGTTTATGTCCATCAATGATTTAACAGCCAATGTCACCTCTTTCACCTTCTTCAAGTCTCTATCAGAATCCATCATAACAAGAAAATCACCTAGAAGTCTGGAAATTAATATTCATGGATTTTAAAGCTGATAAAGCAGCTGAAAATAAACAATGATGATAAACAGACATAAAACAGGACTCTAACAGGAGATGGGGAAGGGCTTAATCAATTTCAATAACGGCTGTTTCTCTTTTTCTGGTAGGACAAGCAAGAGTCTAGTAGCCTCCCAAGATGTTATTTTCCTACAAGTAGGACTGAGATTAGATTGTCTAATAAGTGCCCTTGAAAATTGCTACAAAGTATATTCAAGAAGGGGCAGTGATTATTTGCAAGGGCATGACCTAATCCAGTTTAAGCTTTTCAGGGATTGAGCTTCAGCAAAATGAAATGTTCATAAAAAAATCTGTTTTATATGACACTAGGTCTTAGCAGCACTGCTTGAGATTTTCCCCCCTGTGGCGCATTGACAGAGCTCAGAGAAATTCTGAAGCAGCATAGCCAGCAGAAGATGGCAGGGACTGGATCTGATACGGTTACATTGGGTGGTACATTTTAAACTTACCACATTTTGCTGTAAGAATTGATTCTAGGCAGTGCATAATTTGTTTAAAATTTTTTTTTATTTTTTTTTTAAATAAATTTAAAAAAAAATAAAAATAGTGCGGGGCCCTTGTCAGGAGACCGTTGCAGCTCGCGGGTACTTGAAACACTTCCCCTGGACATGAAAAAAAGGATTATGAGCGTTAGTGGTTCATTTCTTGATATTCTTCCCTACTCTAAAAGACCAAATGAACACATATTTACACTTTGTTGAAGAAATGAAGATGTCAAATAAAACACAAATATGTTGTGGAGCCCTTTCTGATGATTCATGGTAATTTAGTTCATACAAACTGCCTTTCGTAGTGACATGCAGGATTGGGTATTTAAGCGTGGTTCTCCTGCTAGAACTCTGCAACAAGATCTCAAAAATATTGGGGAAAGCAGGAATCCATTAAGGCTCTCTCCTCAGAGCCTACATCTCAGTTGGTGAGATAACAGAGGGTTGTATGGGCATAATCAGTTCATATTTCCTCATTATCTATATCGAGGTATGACTGTAGCTAAAGTTCTCTGCATCTCGTAAACCCTTACAGACAGTGAAGCATTTATGGCCAGTTTTGCTCAAAGACCATAAAATGAACTGCTGACACCTAAGTCGGTAGAAATGTTACGAATCAGCTTGACACCATGGTGCTTATTACTTTTGGAGAGTACATGGGGCCTATTTTCTTCTCTAGTACAGAAGAGTCAGCAGCTACACTTTAATCGATTGTCTTCCTTCTCTTAGACGTCTGTGATGTTATTATAGTACCATGCCTTGTTAGCACACCTTTAGATGGGGGAACAGACAGAATTAATGCTCATAACTAAGCTCAACAGGAACAAGAGTACAACAAAATAACTTATGCAATGTATTGAAACAAAATGATGTATATAAACCTCCTTACCTGAGACTGAATAGAGGAATCGGACATTCTCCACCTTCATATATTTGAATGTGCTGCTGGCCACTTGCATGCTCCATCCATTTTAAGTCATGGCAGGGATAAGCGAGATCTTTTTTGCCAAAAAGTGCTTCAACTTCTTCTGACTTATTTAAGACGTTGTCTGATAAAGCCTGGAGGAGCTTTTTTAGTCTGATTAATACATTCAAGCTCCATTGTTGCGAGGTAAGTGTACGGTTAGGGTTAACAGAGAGTGTCCAGGCCGAAGGTCTGACTGCACCTTTTGCTCCCTTTGACAGCTGATGGTGAGATATAAGCTCAACAAAATTTTTCAGTAACATGTTGCTTCGGCTCGCCAGAAGTATTGGATATTCTTCCAACAAAACATCAAAGACCAATAACGAATCTTCCTGGATTCCTTCAATAATGTGAGTCATGGCACTAGAAAGATGAGCACTAACCAAAGGGAAAAATGGAGACATTTGTTTCATTGGTATTTTAGGAGCCACTGATTGTAGTAAAGAGACAGTTGCTCCCCTTACTGTTGGGTCCTTGTCTGTAAACATTGCAGCCACCTCACTCACAATACTGGAAAGATGTGAATCAATCATTGTTGGATGCAATGACAGTAGATCTCGAAGCCCCAAAAGGGCACCTTGTCTAACGCTTGCATTATAGTGATGCGTTTGTGACAGAAGGTCCTGGAAAATCAAAGGCAAAATTGTTGTAAGTAGATATATTTCAGAGTATTCCGTCAATCTGCAATTTTTGACGCTATGCACCAACAAACAACGCAGTAAAGATATCTATCAGGTCAGTTTATTAAACTCAAAAATCATGACAAGCCAATAGGTCACGCCTTTATAATGTGAGTCAAGCCTTTATAATGTGAGTGCCAGTCTACTGACTTTGCCAATGCTGGTTTACAAAGCACTTGTTTAAAAAAAAAAAAAAAATTCTTTTAAATCAAAACAATGGAGGAGAAGTCAACATCTCAAAGTATTTAAAAACTTGCCACCAATCTCACTTTCATTCTTCATAAATGGCCTACTTTATTTTTTTTTTAATAGTTTCTTACTCTGGCAACTCTTAACATAATTTAACAAGCATTGGCATAGCCAACAGGTCTCGCCTTTGGGACCATATAAGTGATTAGCCATGCAGCATACAAGCTGCGAGTTTACAAACATAAGAAAGAACACAGAGCAACCAGTCACATTTTATTTAACAGTGGTAGTCGCGCTGGACAATTTTTTTAACCACGTGTGCTTTAAGGTTTGCGCTTATAAATTGACTTGACCTAAAAAAAGAGGATGAGGATGGAAAAACGCGGAGAGAGAGGAAGAAGTGGAGGTAAATGAGGAACAGGTGGAGAAGGGGAAGCAAAGAGACATGATGAAGTGATATGTAGAAAGATGGAGCAATACAAGTGAGAGTGGAAACAGCAGGGCAGCGAGATGAAGGGGAGAAGGGAGATTAGTGCAGAGATTAATGTTAAATGGTGACATGGAGGCAAAACCAGTAAATAAAAAGAGTGCATTACAGGTCACAAACAGCTTTAAATTATTCTGCAATATTTCAAGGCTTAATCCCTTCATCAAGTGCTCAGAGGCTTACTGCAGCTGGTTCTCAGAGCAGCAGAAGCTATGACAAATAACATCTAAAATCTGAAGCAAGTGGCCAGATGATCATAAAGCAATATAAATAAGTTCTACACAGCCTTGAGGAGTGCCTAAGAATCTTTAACAATTATACTGCAGATAATGCGAGCATCTGCAGTCTGTCTGTTTTTGGCATTGTTATGGGCCCTGTTTGGTCATATACCGCATTTCCCGAGAATCTAAATTTCTCACTCCGGGGATTGCCATACACTCATACACCAGGAGGTGAGTTACTCTTGCTTAGTTAGTGGTACAGGACAATTTTCCTTTTGCACATGTCTCAATCAGCCACAATTGGGGTGACGTGGACACCCTAATGTCCCCAAACCCAGTAGCCATTGCACCTTCTGCGGTCTTGCATTGTTTCTATTTAATCAAATGAGAGACAGCAGAAGACAAACCTTGCACTGAACTACATGGAGATAGGTATTGACCCTAGAAGTGAAAGGAGTGGTCCTCCTTTGCCCACCACTGCCAGCTGCCGTTTACCACAGAACCCCAGCCGGTGGGGGTGGGAGGAAAGGGGGAGGTCGAACAGTGTATTGTACAAAAGCAGGTCGTCCAGCATATGCTGTAAATGAGCAGCCACAACATGTGGGACGCAGAGCTACTTCTGTTCCTCCTCCGACCCAACATAGAAGCAGAGCTGGGACCGCTTGACGTGCATCACTGCCTGGACAGCCACCAGGCTTCTTGTGTAAGGTTTTCATCTCGCAGTTTCATATTGGTGAAATGAAAGATGGGACGAGGCAAGGAGGAGACTGGTACAGAGAGGGCTCTGTTAGCAACCTACAGGGTTCTGTGTTTCATACTTTGTTTTTGGAAAGCACAGTTCCAGATAGCTACTTTTTTTGCTTCCTAGGCTTCCCCTTCCTAGGCAGTGCTCCTTAAATTTATTTTCTGTTGCTCACATAAGGTTGGCAACCGAGCATGACTTTAGACAGCATGCATGCTGAAGGAAGATCAGCGTGTAATGAGTGATCTTTACATGTGGTGAAAATGTTGAAACCCCACAGATGCAGAGAATAAAACCTGTAATGGATGCTTAGTATCAAACAAATCTGAACTGCGAGGGCATGGGACGCATGTCTAGTGTCGATTTATTCATACAACTGGGAGACAACAACTATCCCAAGTTACAGGGAAATAACAAATGAAGTCTTATAAATCGGAGTTCTCAGGCCTCAAGACCAAGCTGTACGTGAAAGATACTTTGTTTCCTTGCCATATCAGTTGTGACAGAAATGGTTTTCCAAAACGGAGATGTGTGTTGATGCGCTCCTGGCTGCTATCATCTTGTGGTTGGACGCCTGCTGGTCACTTCAAGCAGCACGGCCAGGGTAAGGACTCCTGTGGCATAATCTGGTACATAATAATCAGCCTAGCAGATCAGATCTTCACTTGCACGCTCTCTCTGGCTACCACCTCTACGTGCACCTCAGACTTCACGGGATATCAGGAGAAAAAAAACTAAACAGAATGATGCTCACTGCCCATACCCAAGCATACTGTGGGGATAAACGGACAAGAAGGAAAATAAAAAATTTACTCCCAAATAAAGCCCCCCAAAATACTCAGGGCACCATTTAAATTCCTTTGGCGGTCGTTTAGAACACTTGTAAGGAGGCATTCCCGTTTTAACTCAAGCTATTGGGTTCTGCTAACTTAAATCAACATTTAAATGCCTCCAGTGAAAATGAGCATCCGTTCTTTTAAAAAAAAAAAAATCTTTTTATTCTATTTTGACAAAACAGAAAACCGGAAGCATGCAGACAGGTTTTCGTGCAACGGTGTACAATAAACTCTTTAATGACCACGAGGTGTCGAACATTTAGTTACATCTGTTACATTCCAGTCCACAGTTACATTCAGCGAAGTGCTCTGTGTTTTGCAACAGAAGAGAAGAGAGACAGACCGAATTCAAGATTAGTCTGGAAACAAAGAAGCCATTTAAGTATCCACTGAAGGCACTATGCAATGGACACAAAGTACCGATCTTACAGTAGAAGTGTGGAGGATAGTGCGCTCTGGTTGCAATCCACTTCGCACTCACGATGTTTCAGACTGGTCCAAAACTTACTGCAATTGCTTGATCACGGCAAAAGATTTGACTGCAGGTGAGAAATCGCTCAAGCATGTAAATTAGACACACCAGGTCTGGCACCTCTGCTCAGAGGATAAACATCCAGCCGGTCTTTGTACAGCCAGTTGATAACAAGTTTGTTGAATAGTCCAGTTAGCTTCTCCACCAAGCACTGGCCGTGCGGCCATAAAAGTAACAGGCCGCACGGCCATGAAAGTGGTGCGATCTGTGGTAGCGGAGCGATGAAAGGCAGATGGCGGCGCCGCAAAAGTGAAAGTAATCATGGATGTAAGGGTGCCCGCAAGATGGCGCCTGTGCTCGTAAGCGCGGAGGCGACTGCATAACCGCTCACTGGTGTCCGGAGAAAGCCTTTTGATAGCACTTCAAAAAGCCAGCTACTAAATGTCTTGACAGCCAGCGCATGCGCTGGCTCTAGCGAGACCTAAAAAGCAAACGATTGTCAACATTTAAAGAAAAACACTTGCTATGGCAGTATGTTCTCACTACAGAAACTGAAAAGTGCTCCATCCATTTGCTCCTCTGCGGTAGCCCATGGAGCAGATTTATGGATCTCCAAAAGAGACAGCTCCTTTTCTGTCATGTTTGGGCAGTACACGAGGACCAAGACCGAAAACACTTGCATTTAGGAAGTGCTGAGAGAAAAAAGTAGTTCCTGAATTTGAGCAATGTAAAGATCCAACTAAACCAATCAAAATGATGGTAAAGGAGCTATACTTCATGTGACAATCACAAGAAAAGAAAGCAGTTCAATAACAAGTATGCAAAGAAGAGTGACAAGGATGGCAATCAAAATCAAGCAATGGACGGGTTCTAATTCCACAGCGAGTTTTTGTTCTAAAAGTCTTTTAACAATAGACAGCTAAAATATGTAGGCAAGACCTAAAAATAAAATCTTCTTTCAATTAAAAGTCAGCAATTTTGTCAGATTTATTAAAATCGATTACACCAACAAGAAAGAAAGCAAACATAGCACTGAATCCATTCACTATACCAACAACTTCTTCACTAGTTCTTTCAGTTTACTTTAACTGAATAACTTATGCCCAGGAACAAATGTTCGCGATTAAATATCCAATCAAATTCTTCCAGAGTCTTGAGCGGGAAGTTTATTGAAGTTTATCATGGTAGCATTTGAACATCAGCCCAGCCAGAATTGGGGGGTGTGGCCCAGTCCAAGATGGGTAACAAGTCGATCGCTGGGGCTTCCAGCCTCTAAAATCTATGCCAATTCTGTGGTGGTGAACAACATTTGTACAACTATTGGGAACCCAATGCAGCAGTTGTCCCAACATAAATGAAAATTGCGGCATGAGAAACGTAACAGCACGCCAGGGGTGCCTGCTAAGATAACACCAGCAGCAGAGAGCAAGACACATGGGGGAGACCCCAGCAGCAAGATGGCACATTAATAGCAAATGGGAGAGTGGTAGATTACAGCATCAAAATGTAGAAGAGATCCGCCTGAACCATTTAAGCTGAAACAATAAAGGCTGACCTCACACCCAAAACGCAATGAACAGGGCCAAGCAGTAAAACCTACTGCACTAAAGCGATCACAACACAGGCCTTAGCCTGCAGAGGTTAACGCAACAGTGACTCATATTGCCTATATCCACCTATGCTGAGAGTTTACAGGTGTCTGCCATTTCTCACTGGACCAGAGGAAAAATATTGGATGCCATTTTGAGTTGGTATACTAGTTCTGGGCCAAGCAGGTCTGCTGCGCCCGTCCGTGCACACTGCCAAGCATGCTACCAGTTTTACATCTGAGGCTTTCCCCAGTTCCATGTGGAGATTTTACAGATAAACCATGGATATTGGGTTGGGTTGTCTGGAGCCTTAAAACTGTGAAGCTAAGCAAGCTGCCCCATGACTGCAACCATATAATAAGACTGATGTCAGCTAGGCGGAAGTGAAATGCTACGAATAATAGGAAGAAAATATGTGGAGCATATGTTTTTGGGGAGAGGGTGCAGCGGCTCGAGGAAAGGAAGACCAGTAAGGTTGGTGGGAAAAGGATGGACAACAAGGAGGGGCTACGGTGTACTCTGACTAATGCAGTCAGTGATGCTCTAGAAATATATGAACTTTTAAGTTTGGAGTCTCTAGACTGCTATTCATTACTGAAAAATAGCAGAATGATACAACTAGTCCTAATATAGTCTCTATATACCCCACGGGTGTAATAATATGCTTCATTCTCGCCCTAACAGTCAAGGTCAAGCCAGATTTCCATATAGTAGATATTCTGGGTTTCAGTCTTTTCGTCCCCGACCTCTGAATTACTTTGCAGCATAATATCCAGGCCTAGATGACTCTTTCATTGACCAGTTTCTTGACTTAGTGCTCCCAACATCCTTGGTGTATGTAAACTTCATAGTGGTTGGGATTTTAATATCCAGGTGGGCCTCTCCTGTGAGCCCAATGGTCGATTAATTTATTAATGACATGCCAGTATGTGGATTAGGTCATTGTAGTCGGAGATCCTGCTCACGTTATAGTCCATATGCTGGATTTGGCTTTCAGACCAGACAACCACCTCCACTGTAGGGATGGACCACTCAATTATATAGTTTCTGTTAAACACACTTCTAAAATGATGAATAGAAAGAGGTCTATCTTCTCTCCAGAAGAAATGTCCCTGGGAAAAATGAGCTATTCCAGACCTTGTTGAGATTTTAAGGAGTTTGATCCCAGAAGTTGTTGTTAATTGGCCACGGAATGCTATGCAGGATATACTGAGTGGGTAGAGTCAGTCTTAAATGTAATTTTGCCTTATAGAACTTTAAAAATGCCAGATGGACTCCTACTGCACCCTGGTGCACACCACTTTCACCACTTTTGAGGGAAGCTAAATGGGACAGTAAAAAGAAGTAACAACTTTGGCATCATGACTACTCGAGCTCAGGTAGGGATGCACGGACGATGGCCTCGAAGTGATGTAGAAAATTGATAAACTGGGAAAAATCTGCCTTTTACACCAGTGAAATTCTGGGTGTGCAAAATTCCACCAAGGAGATGTTTCAAATGGTACAGGAATTCTCCTCTCATAAATGTGATGCAAATACAATCAAAAACAATCAGGAGTTGGCGGATAGACAGTCCAACTTCTTTGAAGATAGTATCTCTGCCATTCTTGAATCTCAAACACCTTCCAGTGTCCTCCTGTACTCAGGAGTGACTGATCTAGCTGAGCGCGGCAGGCAGAATCGTTAGGGATCCCCCACAATAGAGGATACCAACCAGTGCATTCTTCTGAACCATTGAGAGCTGCTCTCTTTGGGGAAAAAAGATTCAATTGCCACCTTGTTCAAATTTGGCTCACTCCTTGATCCTCTCCATGCTTTCCAGTGGGGAGTGACAGCCGAGGTCCCCTCACCTTCATTATTCGAGGTGTACAACAGCTCAGGCATGTTCAAGTAGCATGGAAAAAGCAGTCAATTGTGTATATGTATATATTTCTTGAAAAGATGCCCCCCTTGCTACTCTCCAACTTTTGACCAATCTCTTTGATAAGTTTCACTGTCAAGCTCCTGGAGAAACAGGTCAATCATATTATGGGAGTTGGCAAATGGCCACATTTTACACTCAACGGTCAGAGTTTCGCCCATCGCACAGCACAGAGACTGCCGAGCTACCCAAGGTGGATGACCTTCAAATGCTGACTGACGAAGAAGAGCCTTTAGCCCTGTACTTTTAGATCTGCCTGCAGATGTCGACACACATCACACACCATCCTTCTTGCATGGCTGCAGAAAATTGGTATTGGAGACTGGCCACTAGACTGGTGTGGACTGCATTTATCAAATAGATCGCAGGCAGTAAATTTACCTCTGTTCATGTAAGAATATAAACACTGCATAAAGATGATCCTCAGGAGTGAGCATGTAGCCCAACGCTCTTCAATATCTATAAATGCCCATTGGTGAAGCTAATAAAATTGTTTGGCCTCCAGTGTATGATCATGCTAATGATATTCAGCTCATCATCACTTTGGATAGCTCAGATACTGACCCTTTTGAGCCATTCAAGCAATACATGACAGCAGGCTCAGCCTGGTTGCGACAGAATTCCTTAAAGTTGAATTGACACAAAACAGAGGTAGTTTGGATAAAACATCATCGTATCCTACGCCTTGTGCCATTTGACACATGGCCTCCTTCCGGGTCGGTCTTGCCTAACACGGCCAAGTCAGCAAAAACTCTGGGGGTATATTTGTAGCCAGAACTTTACCTAGCCGGGCAGGTCAAGCATTTGCCTTACTCTATTTCTTTCTGCTCAAGGTGCTTATGAAAATTCAGCTTTTTATTCCAAAGATTGTATACCATGTGTTTATTTAGGCTACTCTATTTATGCACCATTACAGCTCCCTCTTTTTGGGGTTGAATATGAGCCAAATTAGGAAGTTGCAGAGGGTTCAGAATGCAAATTTCGAAATGGCACTGGGGCGTCCATGATTCTCCTATCCTTCAGAGGCTCTGAAATCTCTGCAGTGGCTTCCAGTCAATACAACAGTTGTTTTTAAGTCCCTTTTCTGTGTTTTTCAAGCAGTCTACTGTATTGACTCAGACTACCCATCACAAAAATGTATCAGATATACTGTATGCATTGCTTACGTTCATCTGAGACTCAACTGTTGGTTCAGCCCAGAGCCAAACAGAGTTGCTCTGGGGTAAAGTTTTCTCAGTCACAGCAGTTAAACTCTGGATTGAGCTTTCCAATACTTTGTGAAAGATCCAATATTTACTACATTCTAGGAAGACCTTAAAGACCTGGCTTTTCAAGAATAAGGGCTGGTTATCTGCTTTGACACCCTTTCATTTATTTTTTTGTGCTCTAGAAATGTTCGATCATAGTGGGACAATGGTCCGACGAAGATCTAATAATGCCAGTAGTGACAAGAGCAGCGGACAAACATGAACGGCTGGAAAAAATAAACTAGACAGTGCAAACTAACCTAGAAGGCTGGTCTACATAATAGGTATTTGACTCCACAGATATAAATTTATTTAGTCATACAAATGAAGCATCAGGCTGGGTGGGTGAGTGGAAATAGTAAATGTTAGCGTCACCATCCTACACCTTCACAATATACCAAAGTTGGTTACCTTTAGAGATGTGCAGTGCATTGACGTTAGGAGGCTTAACAACATATCTAAAAACCTATAAGGTCCAATCATATATTAAGAGGTGTACAGGTTTCCCTCCAGCAGGAAATACATCTCACATGAACAGAGTGAACAATACTGCAGAATCTATGCAGCAGACAATTATACGAAACAACAAAAGGGTAGACTAGGTCTGAGGGTAGTGTATCACCATACCAATGACTCTGAAACGATAGGATGTGTAGGTGTATCAATGTTGTTGGAGATTATTAAACACACACGGCTAGTATCAAGTCCCATCAGACCACCCTGCTGGTGGAATTTGCGTCATATGGGACTTGCTGATCAACCCTTACCACACTTAGCCATACAGTGCTATAGTGGAAGGGAATGCCAGCGATCCAGCCATGATGTTTATCATGAAGTGGACTATGTGAAGTGCAGTGCTCAAAAGAAATGTGGTAAATTAAAAATGGCTACACTGGCCCAGAGAGAATGTACATACTGGAGTCAGTGTGTCAATGGTTAAAAACACACCCGGTAGAAAAAATGAACTACCCTATGGCGTCGTGAAAAATCGGCAGACAATTATACTACACAAGCTACTCAGTCTATGCTAGGAGCGTCTTGGCCTGGGTCCACCCTCCAGGGTCTTCAGAAACAAGGGAAGTAGGTCACAGCCAGTGGCAGGCTAGATGGTGCCAACGTAAAAATATATGCTCCAAACTACAATCAGACTTCTTTTCAGAGTAAGATATCTATCCACCAGGCAGGACATAAACATCAGTCAATTGTGTTGCAGACACAGAAATGGCCAGGTCACAAGCACTGCTGCCCTCCTGAATTATATCTGCCCAAGCAGTCAGGGACTGGCTGACATGATGGGACATAAAGGACTCCAGGAGACCCTTCACCCAAATGTCAGATTATACATTCCGTTGCTCCATGTGCGACTTGCACAGTAAGCTAGACAAGACAATATACAATCTGTACCTACATGTGATCGTGGAACAAAACTAAATCTTTATGCAGCACAATCTCTGACCGCATCCCTCTGACTCTCAGCTCTCAGACAAGACCAGACAATAAGCTGTAGTCAAAGAGGGATGGCGAGAAATTTGGTCAAGCAGACAGACACTCCCTTACAAAAAAACCAAATCAAGTGTGCAGTTCCATATGAATGAGGTTCCTCAATTTAGTAGCAGACTAAAAAGACCATACGGGATGTCCTCTCTTGCGAGCAAAGGTCCTCACCCACCCAAGAGTGGCATTGCTTCATGACTGGGCAATGCTCCTCGTTGGGCCGGTGCTGCAACGTCAAACAGGTCCCTAAGGTCAGAAACGTAAAATCTCGCCAGCGAGACTACGCATGTGCGCAGCCTACGCTAGGCGAGACCTAAAAAGGACATTGAGATCTGCAATTCATGATTTTTTTTAATTGAATTTATACCCGCCAGAGGCGAAGCCCAGTATAATGGTGTTCACCCTGTTCAAGTGCCTATTTAGGTCATCGTCTGTCAGATAGATATCGACATATGACAATGCCTCGTCATCATAGATTTGTACTAACACTGTTACCCTTGCTGAGAATAACCCCGGACTATTCTTAAATCCTTGAGGGAGAAGACAGAATTGATGCGGAGTCCCCATTATTGAGAAAGCGGTCAAATACCTACTTTCAGGTGCAATGTTTTGACAAAAGAAACCATTTGAAATGTCTGATGTGGTTTTATATTTTTTACGCACAATGTTGTTCATTAAGGCAGTACTGTGTGCATTTTGTACTGCAAATGTTTTACAACAAGAGTTTAGGTGTCTGTAATCCAAAACTAGACGATGTGTATTGTCTGGTTTGGAAACAGGAAACAAAGGATTGTTCATTGATGAGGTGCATGTTTCAGTCACCCCTTGATATTCAAGTTGATCTAAGATCTCCCGGACCTGTTTTTTAGCTTTTTGCTTAATTGGATACTGCCTTTGTGCAGTTGGTTGATTTTTTTTAACTGGATTCTGTGGTGAGGCGAGTCCTCATCCCATCCTACATGATTTTTGTATAATGCAGAGTTTTGGGCGACTGCCCATTTCCTGGCATAAGTATATTTTAAATGTACTGGAACATGGTTGGAGAAGGCGGGCATAATGATGTGTTCGCCATGTGAGCGCACTCTGACAAATTCTGGTGGCCAGTCCCGTTCTGCTAGAAGTATATCATAACCCCTTGAAAGAGGGCTTTCACTTTTCTTGGTATGTCTCCCTCCATCCGGAGTGTTATTTCATATAACCTATGTGGAGAGCTAAACCTGGTATCAGCAGTTTCAACTTGAATGTCTTCATTCAGGTCCACTGTCTCCAGAAATCCCTTCTTGATACTTCTGCTGCGCTGTCCAACATTGTCTGAGCCCATTCTCCGTTCTTGAGTTGGGTTCTCAGAATCCTCGGCATGTCTGATCTTTAGACCGGCTACTTTCTTTTTGGAGAATTGAGGTTTTATTTTGTTTTTCTGAACGCGTTGATCGTCTTTGGACTTCACGCGTTCTTCTTTTTGAACTGTCCGTCCTCTTCTTTCGGATGTCTGACGATATCTGAAATGTACGAGAGGAACGTGCATCAGTATCTTGAAAACATTCAGGTTTTCTCAAATTATCCCTATTCCTGAGGTTTAACATCCTTTCAGAGGGCACCTTTTGAGGAGACCTACCTCGGGGTTGAGAATCTCTCTCTTTTGAATGTTGTTTGTTATTTTCCCTCTTCTTTTTAGAAGAGGTAGGAGTGTTTTTTGTAAAGGCCTGCTCAGGACTGTCAGACAGTTGTGGTTTAACTGGTTTCCCACCCAAACTGTCTCTGCCTAATTTTTCATAGGATTTTTCAATTATTCTGGCTAGTTCTTGTGGTTGTTCTGTTACATCAAATTCCCTTAATTTCTGGTGGATTGCCACCGATTCGGCTTCTCCTTTTATATTAGATATTATTGTTGAGACCTGGTTGAAATTTTTCAGTAACGTCATACCTAAATTCAGAGCAGGCTCTGCCCCGTATTAGTTTTGAAACTGTTTCAGGACGTCAGGTATTACCGCCATAGACTGAGCCCCAATGTATTTTAGTGTAGATAGCAGCAGACCCAAGTGGTGCAGTCTTCCAGATGTGGTGTTCTCCCCATTGGTAAACAGATAGTTAGAATTCTATGTTGGTCATAGGGACTGGTATTGGGAAATACCGCTTCGATTTTAGTAATTTTTTGAGCTATCCAGAATTAAATTTGATCACGTTTTGTGGGCCATTTTCCCATGACTGCGTGAAAAGTCTGTGGTGTGATTTTTTATGTATTCCCCAGGTGAGAGGTTTGTTGTGGAATAACTAATGGTGGTTGGACTGTAAGAGTCTGCATGACATATTGAACCAATTGTCTATAAATTTCAATGAACTCTTTGAGTTGAGTAAGTAATTCTACATCTATCATATATCTTCAATGTCATGATGAGGTGTGTACCCGGCTAAAACCGGCCATGTTGCTCCTGGTCTTCCTGGTGGACCGAGCCTGGTAATGTGATTTATATTCCTCCGATGGTTCATCATCTTTGTAGAAGTGAAGCACTTGTGTTACTGGATTTGATTCTGGGAATACTATCCACGAATAGAATACCTCTGTCTGGTGATATTCATGTGCCTCTATCACAAAAACTGCTCTACCATCTTTTGGTGTTTGGCCATGTTTTATAAGTTTTAGAGTGATGGCTCTCCTTAAATTTGGAGGAATACTTATAGCATTCTCATCGGTTTCATTAAAACCTGTATTTTCAAAAACGACTGCGACATTGTTGGGTACAGCTCCAGGGGTTCCGGTGTTAGCCTCGTTATTAGACATTGTTTAATGAAAGATGCAGAGCAAGTATCAAGGGCAAAGATAAGGTGCACAATATTTTGGAACACTGTATCCTTCCTTTAACATTGAACAAACCAAACAGCTAATACATAGGATTTTCGTCTTGCTCAGCTATGGCGGATATTATCCCTACCCACTCCAGACATCTTATGGAGCTTTATGAGCAGGGGTCTCTGAGAAAAGCACTACTGAGTTACTTTGGTATCTAGCCTTAAATTAGTGCCTTACCAAACCGTTGGGCGCCATGTAGTGTAATTCCTATATCCCTGATAGGCTCTGTGCATTGGAATAATATACACTATAGTTTTGACATAGGACTGAGGTCAGTATGTCTCTAGCGAGTATATTAAACTTAATTGCTTGTGTGTGCCAGCTGACTCAGAGGTCACTAGAAACTTCTCGAATGAACAAGAAGAGACTAGTTTCTAACAACCGCATAAACATGACAACTTTGTTTCCCTTAGAGTCTGAACAATATTAGAATTGTGGAAACAATAGATAACAGTTTCACTCAGTCAATCGTGCATGCTTCGTTTCTACAGAGTTGCACAGAAATAGCTAGACGGGCGTTTCAACAAAAAGGGTTTATTGAACAGTCTTTTTTCTCATGCAAGAGATATGAACTGCTACAATCGTAAGACAGAATGCGAAGTATAATACGTACAGAATTAGTAGTAGGATTAAATAATACTGCAATAGCATGGTCTGTATGTATGATATATATTTACAAAAATACATACATAAATAACAGGCTAAAATACTCATCTGGTGCTTCTAAAATAATCCTACCCCAATGTACCTAACCTAAGTGCAGTACGAGGGAAGAAGTAGGTGCTGTTTAGCTATAGTCTTAGTTTAACGATAGTTGCCAATAGTCCCTCTAGGTTCTAGTCTGCTCCATATCTTAGAATGAGAAAGGTTGGAATCTCTTTCCCGGGTCTCGATCTCCAACACCCCGCAAGGGGAGTCGGAAACACTGGAGCTTGATTCTCGGCTAGCGTCTGGTCAGTGCGTCAGTTGAGGACTGGACTGCCTTCCTAACTTGCCGTGGCGAGCCGGGTCGTGCAAGTAGGCAGTCGAACCGTGGACCGAACCATGGTTTGCCATGGCAAGTGAAGGCATATTTATACCTTGAGGGTGATTAGGAATGCCAGTATTGATGTAAAAGTCGGGCATATGAACGTCATGAATGAACCCCTAAGGAATAGATGTTCATGCATAATAAATGAGTTCTTGGAGAAATCAATACCCAAGCAAGGGGAAGTCCTAAAGGCTTAAGAGTCTGGTTTTCCAAGAACTCGTTGTGACGTAGATGAATGGATGTAAGTAGCCATGCCTGCATTTGGTTAGCATGAGCAATGCCTAAATAAGGGTTGGATTTCTATTCCTAAATCAGGGCAATGTGAATTGTACCTATATAAGGGCATGAATCAGGAAATTCATACGGAATCTAAATTGACACAATAGTGCAACCAAGCTTCCTTATCAAGCTACAAAGTTGAGCGTGCTGCACAGAGACAGATTACTGCCTAGAAACTGTGAATACATACTATTCTCAAGTAAGTATTTATCTGAAGCCCATGCGCACAGCGTATTTAACATACAGCTTGCACAAAGTACACCAATGCTTTTGTGTTTCATTCAAAATTAAAGTTCAACAAATGTTTGAATTTTTTTTTCTTAAAATACATTTCATGTACATGTCAATACATTTAACATATCACAATCCAACTCTTCTTATTCTTCGGTTCCACTTCCTGATGCCCAATGCATTTCGGGACACCATCCCTTCTTCAGGGGAAATATGTGTCGAAAAAAAAAAACCATGAAAAATGACATACACGAATTAAATAGAGAAAAACCTAACATCTTGAGGTATCAGCACAGATAATTTATTTTTATTTGTTTTTGTAACTTTATTATATAAAGAAACAACACATCTAACATACAATCAAGGCAATACAGCAATAATACATCCATTAGGTCTGCACTCAAGGAGGACGGGAGATACATGATAACAGGAGAGAAGATTCTTCGAATACAGATGAGGGGAGGGGGCCAAAGGCAAAATTGCATATCAACCGTACAATATACTACAGCTAGACGGAATGTAGGTCAGGGCGACTGGGAAGTGTATAGAGAAGGAGAGAAGGCACCCTGCCTGATATTTCTAGTGGTCCTAGCTAGAGGATCCAAACATGATAGGAGAAGGGGGGGTGGTTAGCCCAGAGGCTGAAGCTGCACAGGACAAGAACCAGGTCAATCCAAACAGACTCAACAACATATATTGTAAAAATACATATTTTTTATTTTTCTCTTTTTGAATATATTATTTGTAATTTTCAAAGGAAAGACATGTATAAATTAAATAGTCAAAGTGATATTTTACAAAACACATAGCAAAGATTCTTTTCTGAATTAAGATAAGCCCAGTACTGACCACACTTCAAACAAACTACCACACTCATTCACACAAGGGTTTTCTCTAACTATTATTGGAACATTCAACTTTCATTCCTCCATTCATATAGTCCTGGCGTAGACAACAATAGATATTCAGTAAGTTGCCTAAATCGGGGGGTTCATCCAGGCAGATGGTATTAGTACGGGTCCTGGTGTAGTTAGGACAAAATGCCGTATTCCTGGGAAGGACTAGGAGTCTCAGTGAGCGGGGCGTACAGATATCTCCACGGTATGAGTTCCACTGGTCCCAAATTTTCCCCCATTTTTTGGGTCTGCCTCTTGCAATATACACAGTCTTCTCTCTGAACATGCACGAGTCCATACTCTCTTTCCAAGCAGTCACTGTAGGCGGCCTCGGGGACCCCCACAGTTGTGCAATATCCCTTTTAGCAACCATATTGGCAAGAGTCACCCATCGAAGCTGCGAAACATCATAATCATTCGGACCCCACACATTCAATAAACATTGCCGGGCTTCTGGTATCATCTCCACACCCGTTACTTCATGCATCACCTCATGTACACGTTTCCAAAATCGCACCACCTCAGGGCATTCCCATATGATATGGAGATAGGTGCCAAGAAGACCACACCCACGCCTACACATGCCATCCGTGGAATAGCCCATATGGATCAGACGGGGACCGGTGACATAGATTCTGTGGAGGATCTTGAGTTGGACCAGACTGAGGCGGGCCGGAATTTCCACCTCCCTGGGAGAGGAGTTTGCGGACTGCCAGTCTTCATTATCTAGTTCCATACCATCGGCAGTCCAGGCTTCACGAAGGCGATCAAGCAAACTCGATCGGTCATTGATCATTTTTTTATAAAACAATGAGATCGTACTGTCCGGTACATGACCGTCTAATATACGATCTTCAAGGGGGGAGGATTCCGGAATATCACTACCCACCCGCAACACAGAATTCAGAGCATGGCGCACCTGGACAAAACAAAATTTTTCCCTATCACTCAGCTTATACTCCGCTTGCAAATCCGTAAAGGTCTTCACCCCTCCTTTAACCCAGAGATCACGCACCTTACTAATACCGATAGTGTCCCATTTATCAAATCCCTTCGTCTTCCATAGGGAACCCAATTTTGCAGAGGCATAAAGCGGAGTTGCGCCAGTTAGTTTATCACTCCAGCCCATAGCCGCCGTTGCGCTATGCCATACCCGCACGGCTATAGCGGTAGGTCCCGAGAGCCGTGAACGGGAGGATCCCGAATAAAGCGCCCTATAGTAGTCACCACCCGGGAGCAGCCACTTATCCATTTCAAAAGCTGGATTCAACCCCGGATCATGCATCCCGTGATTGATGGCAGCAAGCTGGGAGGTCCAATAATACCTACGAATATCCGGGAGCGCTATGCCGCCATCATACCAGGGAAGTGTCAGTTTTGGAAGAGCGATGCGTGAACGTCCGTCCCACAGTAATTGCCTCTGCAACGATTCTACCTCCCGAAAATATTTAGACGGGATGATATCGAAACTATTCTGAAGTGCGTATAGGAACCGCGTATAGGAACCGCGGTAAGGACATAATTTTAAAAAGGGCCGCACGCCCTAGGGGCGACAACGGCAATTTACGCCAACGCGCTACATCAGAACGCAATCTTTGGAGTGGGGGGAGTAAGTTGCGTTCATAGCGAACCGCCGGATCCAGCGAGATAAACACACCCAAGTATTTAAAACCAGACTGCGACAACTGATGGGACAGCCCCGCGGTAAACGGGGGACATCACCTGCAAGTACATAGATGTAAGATTTTGACCAATTAATAATAAGGCCCGAGTTCTTCCCGAAGAAGTTAAGTACGTCAAACAGTACGTTAAGCGATTTTTGGGGAGATGTAAGGTACAATAAAATATCATCCGCGTATAGGGAGATACGATCTTCAAATTCCGGCATCCAACGTATGCCCTTCATCGAAGGTTCCCACCGTAGCCAAGCGGCAAGTGGCTCCAATGCCAGAGCAAAGAGAAGCGGGGATAACTGACAACCCTGCCTCGTGCCCCTCCCGAGGGTAAAAGGCACGGAGACACGGCCATTAACCACCACCTGCGCCAGTGGCGTTTCATACAGGAGTTTGACCCAATCAATAAAGCCAGCGCCGAATCCAAACTTGGCGAGTACTGCCCAGAGATAAGACCATTCGATTGTGTCAAAGGCCATCGTGGCGTCTAAGGACGCCAAGATGGCCGATTCACGCAACGTCGAAGCCCTCACGAGAACACCATGCAAACGTCGCAAATTTAATGCCGTGTTACGGTGCGGGATAAAACCCGATTGATCTGGATGAATCAGGTCGCTAATTACCGTAATCAGACGAGTATCAAGCAGTTTGGCGAGGATCTTAGGCTCCGCATTCAAGAGCGAAATGGGTCTATAAGATGAGCAACAATCCCGTGGCTTGCCTTCCTTGTGGATCACCACAATGGTCGCAAGACGCTGATCCCTGGGGAGGGAGCCACTGTCTCGCGCAGCCAAAAACATATCTCGGAGATAGGGAGCTAGAGTATCAGGGCGTAACTTATACAGTTCTACAGGAAGGCCGTTGGGACCCAAAGCCTTGCCAGAACGAATGGAGCGCAGCGCAAGAGCCACCTCAGCCACCGAGGGTGCAGCGTCCAAACATTCCCGATCCGATTCTGACAAACACGGCAGTGCTATATCTCGAAGCAACAACTGTGAATCCTCCTCGGGCCTGTCGGATACCGAGGTATACACCTCTCGAAAATAGTCAGCAAAGCATTCAACAATTTCAACCGGGTCCGTTACACGCACACCATCCAATTTCTCAATCACCGGAACCACACGACTCGCTCTCTCCCTTCTGTCCAGCCAAGCAATCAATTTTCCTGCTTTATCACCCACATCATATAGCCGTCCCTGCTGTTCCCTACTCATCATCTTGGCCGCATCAGTAACCAAAGTTTTATATTCCAATTGTTTAAGGTGGAGAACATACAATGCTTCTCGAGTCACATCTCGCTACAATGCAGTCTCTAATTCTGTAATTTCAGTCTCAAGATGAACAATTGCCTCATTCTTACATTTCTTGGCACACCCAATCAAAGACAATGCCTGTCCCCTAATAACAGTCTTGAAGGCTTCCCACAGCGAAACAGGCGAGGCTACAGAACCAACATTTTCAGCAAAATACAGATCAAATGATTTAATCAATTCAGTGCGAGTCTTAGGGTTAAGCAGGTACCAGGGGTTAATCGGAGCCACCCTCCCTTCAGAGCCTATGTTGAGATTGAAATGAAACCAAATAGGGGAATGGTCCGATATACCCCGGGCCAAGTGTCTAATCTCACCAATCGAAGGGGACAGGGCAGCCGGTATCAGGATATAATCCAATCTAGAAAGACTACCATGAGCTCCCGAATGGAAAGTAAACTGAGTCTGCTCTGGATGCATTAGTCTCCAACAATCTATAAGCCCCAATGTTTCCAGGAATTCACCCAACCAGGATTGGGCAGTAGGAAGGTCTCGGGGCGGATAGCGATCAGCACAGCCAGAAACGACAGAGTTAAAATCACCACCCAGTATCAAAACACCCTCTGGGAGACCCAAAACCATTCGCCCCAGGTCAGTGAATGTCGTGGATTGTAAGCCCGGAGGGACATATACAGACACAAAGGAAATTGTTTTCCCCTCCCACCGCCCAACAAGTGCCACATATCTACCCCTGGCATCAAGGATCACATCATCAACCTCGAGGGGGAGGTAAGCCCTACGCAAAATACCCACTCCTCTAGAACTAGATGTAAACCCAGAATAGGCAGCAAGACGATAACCCCGTCTATTAAGAGCGTGATAGGTATTCCCTATCAAGTGTGTCTCCTGTAGCAGAACGACGTCAGGCGAGAGACGCCGCAGAAGCTGCTTAACCACCCCTCTCTTTATCCGATCACCCAACCCATTCACATTCCAGCATAATACCCTCAACCCCCTACCCCCCCATCCAGATCAACAATGAACTCCCATCGCAAAACGAGCATCACACCAATAGCAAAAATAGTAAAAGTATCTTGCCTTGAAAAAGAAAAAACAAACAATCCCAAAACATATCCCTCCCTCCCCCCAAGGTTCCCAACACAACTCCCCCCCCACCCTGCACCCCTGCACCGACTCAGAAGCCACCCCAATTTGCAGTGTGACTGTCGCCCTAACAATCACAAACAAAGAACTAATCTACACAAAGAAAACCCCAGAGGAGGAAAGGGTCCCGCCATCCCTGCTACCTCCCAGGATACGAAGGAATGATCAAAGAAGTCAGTGAGCCACAGCTGATCACTTTGAGTAGTGTTCTGGACACAGGCGCCATAGTCATTCTTGGTCCATTAGTCCCCCCTCAGCACCACCAGCATGTTCCTGGCCAGCACGGCGGTCCGGCAAAGTGTCCAACCAATCGCTTGCTTCCTCAGGCCTGATAAAAAAGAATGTTCGATTATTGTATTCCACACGCAGTCGGGCCGGGTATCACATCGCGTATTTCAATTCCATGTCTCTTAGCCGCCGCTTCACCCCTTGAAATCCCATTCGTTGTTTCTGGACCGATTAGGAAAAGTCCGGATAAAAGTTCACAGCAGCGTTCTCGAACTGCATAGGGCCGTTTGTCCGTGTCGCATGCAAGATGGCGTCGCGATCTCTGAAGTTGAAGATCCGTGCAATAAACGGACGGGGGGGGGAAACCGGGCTTCGCCTGTCCCCCTGGCACTCTGTGTGCATGTTCAATGGCAAAGAATTTGCTCAGGCCCTTGGGTGCAAGATGATTGAGAATGAGGTCCTCCACTCGAAGATCAGTGGAGAGTGAACTAGAATCTTCCGGGACCCCAATAATGCGCACGTTATTGCGCCTCGCACGGCCTTCAAAATCCTCCAAGCGAAGAGCAAAAAAGTCATTGGCAGTCCTAAGGTTGCGCACCTCTGTTTGCAAGTCGGACACATCCGTTGTAAGGCTGGATGTCTTTAGGTCCAGTGACTTCACCTTCTCGTTCGTCTTGGCCAAATCGGTTCGAATGAGGTTGACATCAATGGCCACCATGTCCAGCTTCAGAGCCAGGGCTTCATATTGTTGGCCAATGGAAGATTGAATACCAGCAATGGCGCCCATCACGTCCTGCAGCGTTAAGTCCGCCGATACAACAGGATCGTCGACAGCCTCTTCCCGGGCCTTAGGTGCGCTTCCAGGGGATCCTTTAGAGAGTGTGTAGCGATCCATGACATTCGTCTGGGTTGAGCCTCCGCGGATAGTGGTCTTGATTTTCCGTTTTTCACTCTCAGGCTTGCCCGTCATGGCGAGCCGGGTGCCCCGAAGGGAGGCTTGGGATCTGGTCCAACACACACAAGAATACCAGAGGCAAACTTGGATCAATTTGAGTCCACAGTCAAACTGTCGCTAGCTCAAAGCTCAATGGGCCAGCATCAGAGCCAGCCTGCTCCACAGTCAACCCGCAGATAGAGACAGTGCGCAGGAGAAACGAAACCGAAAGTGAAGTGAGGCTGTGATCTGATCCCCTCAAGCCGTTGTTGTTGAATTACGACCTGGGGACAGCCACAACTCAAGGTCCAGGCTGTTCCATGGAGAAGGCCGCAAACTTCAGGACAACATAACTCTGGGACCCTGCGTCCGATTACGACCCAAAAACCTGCTAGTACGTCAGCCGGGTTGAGTCTTCAATGACCTTCCATCAAATCAGGATATTATCCAGGATAAAGGCGGGAGGCAGCGAGGGTCCTCGGGAGCCCTGTGCTCACGCAGCCATCTCGGATGCGCGCGAAGCTCCTCCCAGCACAGATAATTAAGTTCTAAATGATACCACTGTGTCTCCTTTCAGAGTTCTTTGCACATCATGCTTGTGAAGGAATTAGTAAAACGTGTGAAGAATATACACTAAAAGACATCTCTATCACCTCCGTCACTATGCACCCGTTCCGATTCTCCCGGTAGGGTGTTCCATATCTTAATCACATCATCCATAACCTCCAGTGTGTATGAAATAAAACACTACAATCATCTCCCACATTAAACATTGCCACTCTTCCAGTGCCTTACAAGTGATTACTCCGTCTTTGGGAATACGCTTTGGGAATACGCCCTATCACTTTGATCACGGATCTCGCTCCTTTTAGTACAAAGAGCGTCCTAAGATCCTGCACATTAGAAAATGCCCTCATAAATAATGCGCATTATATCTTTGCCATCTGTTGTTGTTTAAGCAAATCAATCGACACACCTTTGCTAGAAGAATTCTACGATCATGCACACCGGTTAATTCTACTTCTTGAAATAATCTGCAATAATAAAAAAAAAATCCATATGACCAACGGTCTAAAGGCATCAACGCTGCCACTGCCCATATGCCATAATCTGTCCCCTTACCTCACATTTCTGATCCTTTCCTTATCTTAAACCGCAATCTTGCACAGTGTGGCTATTTGTTTGCCTCTCTGGTCCCAAGCCATACATGCTGCGAGGACACTGCGTCTTCCGCGATAAACAACAACGGACCAAACGGTCAAGTGTATGTTAGCAGTGTTAGTACGCGCCATATTGATATATGTGAAAGCACTTACTTGGGAATAGTAAATCGGTTCTGTTCAAAGGTTGTAGGTAGTAATCAGTCCCTCTGCAGCACACTCAACTTTGTAGTTTGATCAGAAAACTTGGTCCCAGAGTATGAAAGAAAATGTTGTATGGACTAATATAACACCTGTTAGTATCCCGTTTAGGAACTTCACTTATGAATATCGCAAGCTAATCCTTTCACCATTGTTCCATCCTCATGATAATTATTCACGTCCTTCATGAACTGCTTAGGGTTACACAAGTGTAAGCTAATTTACACATTGAGAGGATCAGCATCTAGTCTCCGGGTAAACGAAGTTGTACAGATGACCGTCATTTGTGCGGTGCAAACATAAGTATTTGTATGGAGATACTTTCACATACATCAATATGGCGCGTACTAACATGGATAACCTACGCTTGACAGTTTAGTCCATCGTCTATGTTTATTGCGGAAGACGCAGTATCCTCACAGCATTTATGGAGTGGTACCAGAAAGGCAAACTGATAGCCACACGGTGTGAGATTGGTGTTTAAGATCAGGAAAAGAGTAAACCTGGCCGGAGTTCGCGGAACTCCGCGAAGTGCGCGGAACTCCGCGAAGTGCAAAAGAAACTCAGCCGCGCTACGCGGAGCTCCGCGAGTAGCAGAGTGCATTAGATAAATGCCGTTCACTGTGATTTTCAGTGCTAGGTGCTTGTCCCCACTGTGCAATCATTGCGAACAGCACAATGCACAGCGCAAGCGGGCGCTGCTTCCTTTCTGCCGCTTGAGTAGATTTCTACTCGAGCGACAGCTTTCTCATTGCGAATGGACGGTTTCTCAACATGAGCAGTAAGCAAGCATACGCGACCAGTCACAATGAGAAATCTGACCGCTTGCGTTGAGAAATCTTGGCAGGAGGCTGATTTTCTGCGCTCGCCAACTTGATGTTGACAGTTGTGAACGAGAAAAAATCTCGCCGGGAGGTGGATTTTCCTAGTCGCCAACTTGACGTTGACAAACGCAAGGGAGGAAAAAAACTCCTCTCCGCAACGCGAGCCAGAGTTTTTCGGAACTCCACAAGCTCCGCGTAGTGCGGAAAACTCCCCAAACTCCACGAGCGGAGCAGAGTTCACCGCCCAGACGTAGAAAAGAGCAGTAATGTGAGGTAAGAGGACAGATTATGGCAAATGGGCAGTGGCAGCGCTGTTGCCATTAGTTGGTCATATGGTTTTTTTTATATTATTGCAGATTATTTCAAGAAGTAGAATTGACCGGTGTGTTAGATCATAGAATTTCTCTAGCAACAGTATGTTGAGTGATTTTCTTAAATAACAGTTGGTAAAGATGTAATGCACATGATGTGTGAGGGCGTTTTATAATGTGCAGGATCTTAGGACGCCCTGTCAAAAAGGAGCGAAAACAGTGCATCCACTCTTTGTAAGTATTACAGGGATCGAAGTGGCAATATGCACCTCGGGTGTATTCACAAAGACAGGGTTATCACTTATAAGGCACTGAAAGAGAGCCAGTGTTTAATGTGAGAGATGGTTGTCGTGTTATATTTCATGCACACAGGAGGTTTATTTATTTGCAGAGTTTTATATAGCGCTGGCTATGCTTGACATGATTGAGGCATGGACCCCCTACCTGGAGAATCGTACAAGGCACATGGTGACGGAGGTGATAGAGATGTCTTTTAGTGCATGTTTTTCACACCCATTTTACTAATTCCTTCACAAGCATGACGTGCAAAGAACTTAGAGACAGCAGACACAGTAGCGTCATTTAGAACTTAATTATGGGTGCAGATACCTTGATATGTTAGGTTTTGGTCTATTTTATTTGCTTACGTCACAGTGGCCCCTGAAGAAGGGACTGTGTCCTAAAATGCATTGGGCAACGGGAAATGGACCCGCACAACAAGAGTTGGATTATGATATGTTCAGATTTTATTGACATTTACATGAAATGTATTTCAAGAAAAAATAAGGTTTATCCAACATTTGTCGAACTTTAGTTTTGAATGAAACAAGTTTATTGAAAGAATACACAAAATCATTGCTGTACTTTGTGAAAATGGTATGCTAAATACTTACGCTGTGCACATGGGCTTCAGGTACATTCTTAGAGAATAGTACGTTGAAAATAAACCTTTTGCCAGGCCTAAACCTTCCTCATTAATATTTACAAGTAACCCTTAAGGTAGGCCCTAACCGCCCCCAGAGCATGGTGCATAACAATAAAAAAATATAACATGTTTAGGTTTTACAAAGTCCCGACAGTGGAAAAAAAATCCTAAAGTTATTTTTCACTGTTGCATTTCCCATCCCTCCCATAGACCAACAGCGAGTTACCTTAGTACATTTAATAAGTACTAACTTCAGATTGGGAACAGATGGAAAAATGTTTACACTCAAATGAATTGTAATTTTCAATCTCTTTAATGGTGAAGTCAGATTTTAAGTTACAATTTAAAAATGCCTAAACCAAATGTGCCTTTGTGCCAGTGTCCTGGGTCACATGACTGTGAATGGCTCTGCTGTTGCAGGCTGTGTATTGCTTCCAGGCAGCGAGAAACAAAATCTGGGTGTGAGGGTCTTTATCAAGGATGGCTGGGGAAGACAGGAGCTGTACCCTGCCATTTCAAATGGCCTTGTCAGTAGCACACAAAAAGGAACCAGACACCAGGCCTGCCCTTACCGTTGTCACCCTAGTCGCTTTGGAGAGAAGACAAGGGGAAGAACTGACCAGAACATGTATGTAGGGGTAGGTGAGGTAACCCCCCCCACACACAGGCTGGCACCAGGTATAAAAATGGGTCCTTCAGAATCTCTTCTCGGAACACTCCTGGGCGTGTGGTAGATTAAGCAGCAGGATTGTCATGCTGCAAAAAGGACTGCCTTGTAATATGAACAGAACGTTTGGAACTGCTTTTCTTGGTACCAGCCTATCCAGGGTGACTCGAAGGGTCAGTTGAATAGGCTGACCCTATGAGCTACAGGGACAACCTTCCAGAGGCCTTGCTGCACCTGCCATGGCTGACCAGCACCAACTGGACCTGCCTACTCCTGGCCTTTGCTTGAGGTATGATCCCCAATGGATGCCCCTAGGTCTTAGACCCTTGGAGGGCATCAGTGTGAGTTCCTCCTAAAGAAAAAGATGAAGTTACAGAAGTTTTCTGTTCCTTGCGACTGTAAAGTGACCACTTTGCAACGACAACCACCAAATGAAGCTCCAGCAGGATTTGTTCTTTGCACCGACAGCGACAACCAGCGCAAAGCTCTAGCGATGAAAGCCTCTTTGTGCTACAGCAACGACCGCCGGTGATGCTCGACCTGCTGCTGACACCTTAAGCCTCCGCCTCATGATCCCCACCAACGCGAACAGCACCTTTTGCACCAGACTTGAGAAAGTAACTATTCAGATGAACTAATCTAGTCCCTGTATCTAACCCGCACTCCACTGCGGTCAGCCTGATCTTGTGACATTCCCCCAGTCGACCACGCCCCGGATTACCGCATGTGCCACTTTGTGCTCCTTTGGCGCTATTTTCATCGAAAGCTTTGAAAACTCATATCCCCGGATCGACTCATTGAATTTTGACTGTCTTGGTGTAATTTTATTTACTAAATTTTACTTTTTTTCTAAAATAGTTTGGGATTTCTTTTTGTTTGCAAATGTCCACTGTGGGGGAGATGGTGGGGAAGCTGGGGGGGGGGGAAGGTGGGGGGGGAAGCTGGGGGTGGGAAGCTGGGGGTGTATATGGACCTCATACATTCACAAGTGGAGAATGTATTATACAATTTAGTTCCTACATCTAACACTCTTTCTGGAGTCCGTAAGGTTACTCCCAGGGCAGCATGTGTTCAGCTATCTGGTCTTTCTGCAGCCAAATAAGGTGTCAGAGTGTCTGGGAATTACCTCACGTCATTCAATCTCTGATGCCTTATTAGCTCACAGTTCAAGGCTAGCCTCCCAGGCGGGTTCCTTGAGTGATAGCAAAAGGGGAACCCACCGTCCAACAGCATTGAGGGCTTAGTTCAACGGGGCAAAGCGGGAGCAAGTCAACCCCCCTCAGCCATCAATGGGAAGAATGACGATTCTCAGATTAACATGCAGAATTTCATTAAAGACACAGAGGCTACCATTCTGCATACTCTTTTATTGCCACTTAAATCAGCAGCACCTTTAAGGAACTTCAGCAAATGCAAAGAATCCAGAATTAGAACTCCACTCTTAATTAAAATCACTAACAGAACACTCTTCTCTTAAATGCAAAACTGAAGAAAATGAACTCCTTTCTTTAATCCGAAACTTCCATTCTCCCAACTTAAGACTGTAAAACTGAAACCAACATATTTACACTTGTCCGCCAAAAGAAATTATTTTCAAAATAATATCTACAAATTCATGCTTCTTACTTGCTTTATAATGATTTTCTTTTCCTTTCATGAACCTTATTTCTATTCCTTATGGGCCAGGAGGGAGAGAAAATGTAAGCCTCAGTGTCTTTAATTAAATCCTGATTCTATGTCAGGACCGGAGGCTTCAGATTATGCTTTTCTCTCTTCGCTGTTTATTCAATAGTAACCGCATAGCAGCCAGAAAAGCAATAAACATGGAAAAAAATATCACAGTATACCCAACATCGGGTAATAAGAACATCAGAAAAAACAAAAACACTCTATGGAACTACATATCCCATCAGTCCATGTTCATAGTCCTTCTATAGTGTCCACAATCCTTACGGTAGGGCGTCCATCTTGTGCTCTCTTCCTCTTTCTACGCTGCTTCGCAGCCAGTTAAGTGCTTTTTCCTACGCTCTCACTCGTTTTGTACACCTGGGGGTGTTCTGGGTTCTAAGCACTGTGTATTTGTGACTTTGTTCGAGGGCTCTTGGTGGAGACGTTTTTCTCTTTCAGAGCCCTTATTTCTTGTCGCGGGGACGTTTCGGCCCTGACGCGACTGTCCCCGACAAGTTGCGGTTTTGTCTCCTCACCGCTAGAGGGAGCCGTTGGGTCTCGTTTTCCTGGGCGCGGTCTCTCGTCAGAGGGGGACTGCGCTGAGGAGAGGAGCCACGCCGGAGCCTTCGTCTGCCGCCCCACCTTAACGCCCTGTTGGGTTGTATTGTCCCCTCTCTTACTTACGCCCTTGCAGGGTCTGTATTAGCGGATTACCGCAACTGACGCCTTCGGGCCGTATTCCACCACTTTAGCGGTTGGTTCGCTTGCCAGCGTATTCTTCACGCCAGCGCGCAGGGGGGCGGCTCCGACCCGGTCTTTTCTAAAAGAGGGTCTGCGCGCTGTAGGAGGGGTGCTGCCTCCATATTCCCTGGTTTCCCCAGTGCCAAAAACCTTCGCTAGCCTTCGGTTAGCCCATACTCCCTGGTCTATAGTGCCAGCCGTGACCTCCTGCCTCCCGCGTCCTACAGCAGAGCGGCGAGTATGGCGGAGGGGTATTATGTAGAAGAGGAGGAGACCCATCAGTATTTGGGGGTTGAGGAATTTTATGATGCAGTGGATCAATCTATCTATAGGTGTGTGCAGGAGATTGTGGGGCCTATGGAGGATAGACTCTCGGCCCGTATAGTTGAGGAGTGCGCAAAGTTGGCTGCTACGCCATTGGTTCCCCCTGCTGTTCCCCTGAATACTTCAGGTAGTACCCCGCCAGCGCCCAAGAAGGCCTGCAGGGAAGGTGGCTCGGGGGGTGCGCCGGGTGTGGATAAGGACGCCTTCGAACGCCTTCGGGATGCGTTTCTGGCTACGGCGACTGATCCAGCCCCGGCGTCGACCTCGGCCCCGAGCCCTTCAGTGCACACAGGCACAGCCCCTTCCTCCCCAGGAGGGCTCTCCCCTGCGGACACTGACGACGAGTCGGTGCGGTCCTGGCGCCCGTCCGGTACTGCGACCGAGTTGCCTCAGTACGCCTCAGGTATGCTCGACCCGGACGATATAATCCACCCGAGGTCGGCCGCCTGGACACCGGGCGACAAAGTCGCGAAGTTCGTGGCGGGACGCCTCCGCAAATCTTTAGAGAAGGAGGCATGCAGTTGCCTGAGGGGAGAGTGCCCACGTCCTACATTAGAGGGAAAGGTGGCCATGACTCCAGAACTAGATGGGAAGATGGCCACCTTTATGGCAAAATTTGTGAAAGATCCTCGCAAAGGCAAAGGCATCGGCCGTTCTTGGCGGTCGTGCCAGGATAAACTCTTGGATACTATAGGTCCCCTGACCAAGATCCTCGATATGGCGGAGGAGGCCAAGGCGTCGGGCTCTACAATAGCCCCGGATGTGTTATCTAACTGGGCTCAGAGGGCGGTTATTTTCTTGGGCAACGCCAACTGTGCGCTTTCTACTGAACGCCGGCGCTCGCTACTCATTAAATTGGACCCCAAGTTGGGGGATCTGGCCTCGTCGGAGGCGGGAGCGGTGGCGCAAGGCGGCCTGTTTGGCGACCCATTCATAAAGGAATTGGGGAAGTTGGTTTCCACTTTCTCCTCCCTGGACAAAGCCCAATCCACCATCAAAAGGGTGTTCCAGCAGCGTTTCTCCAGGGAGGTCGGTCGTGGTAGGGGCCTCACGACCGGTCGTGGCGGTCAGACTCAACCCAATAAGAGACACGGCTCCGGCAGAGGCCAGTACAACTCCTCGGCCAACTATAACAACTTTTACCCCACCAGAGGCCAACGTTTTCGTGGAAGAGGCAACTTCCGGAACGATGCAGGAAACAGTAGTTCCCACGGTGAGTGTAATCCCTGCAGACCAAGTGCTGATAGGGGGGCGGTTAGCCTGTTTTCCCGAAGCCTGGTCGGCCATCACGGGGGACGCGTAGGTCCTTCAGACTGTGCGGGGTTTTCGTATAGACTTTTACGATCGCCCCCGCCAGCGGAACACCCCACGTCCGATCTTTTTCTCAAGGGACAATGCCCAGTTGATCGACGAAGAGGTCTCGGAGTTGTTACGCAAAGGGGCCATTTGCAGATCGGCAAGACACCCCTCCGGCTTCCTCAGCAATCTTTTCCTGGTGGAGAAGACGGATGGAGGCAAGAGACCCGTGATAAACCTCCGGGAGTTCAACGGCCGGTTAGTTTACAATCATTTCAAGATGGAGGGTATTCACCTTCTAAGGGACGTGCTCTTGGCCCACGACTGGATGGTCCGTCTGGACCTCAAGGATGTGTATCTGGTGGTTCCCATTCACCCGCCTCATCGACGGTTCCTACAGTTTCTCTGGCGAGACCAGGTTTTCGAGTTCACGGCCCTTCCGTTCGAGCTTTCCTCGGCTCCCTGGTGTTTCACCAAACTCCTGCGCCCAGCAGTGGAGGTTCTTAGGAGCCGGGGTATTCGGATGATTGTCTATCTGGACGATATCCTGATAATGGCCCAATGTCCAACCAAGTTGGTGCTCCACCTCAACCAGACAATTTCTCTGCTACAAAGCCTGGGCTTCGTTGTCAACCAAGCCAAGTCAGTCTTCACTCCATCCCAGCAGATGGTGTTCTTGGGTTTCGTCGTGGACTTCCTGAGCCTTCCTTCCCGGAAGATGGCCAAGATCCGGCACGTGCTACGCCAGACGATCGCCAAGTCTCACACGTCCCTGCACCAAGTTGCCAGGGTAGTGGGGCTTCTATCCTCCTCAATTCAGGCGATTTTTCCAGGGCCGCTTCATTACCGGGCCCTTCAACGCCTCAATGCGTATCACCTCCGGAGGGGCCTGACTTACGAGCAGCTAGTGCCTCTGTCGGAGGAAGTGAAAGGAGTGATGTCCTGGTGGCTTTCCCATATGGAAGCGTGGAACGGCAGAGCAATTTTAGGGTCGGTCCCGGACTTGATAATAGAGTCGGACGCCAGCAGGACGGGCTGGGGTGCCCGCTGCGGAGATTTCTCCACAGGCGGCGGTTGGTCGTTAGAGGAACAACAGCTCCATATCAACTGCCTAGAGCTTCTGGCGGGCTCTTTCGCAGTCCGTTGTTGGACCAAGGACTCAGCGAAGTCCTGCGTGCTTTTGCGGATGGACTACATCTCAGCGGTCCGTTATGTCAACCACCTGGGCGGCCCGAGATCGCGGGCATTGGCGGATCTGGCAAAAGATTTTTGGGACTACTGCCTAGCAAACCAGGTCTCGGTGACGGCGGAGTACCTGCCGGGCCAAGCGAATCAGCTGGCAGATAGGCACTCGAGGTACCTGCGGGATTCGAGTCTCTGGAAATTGGACGCGCGGGTGTTTCACTGGCTAGAGACCATGTGGGGCCCATTCTCGGTGGATCTGTTTGCGTCCCGCCTCGATTTCCAGTTGCCGAGGTTTTTCAGTTGGAGACCGGATCCCCTGGCGGAGGCCCCGATGCATTCCTCCAAGACTGGAGTCACGAGAGGCCTTACTCTTTCCCTCCTTTTTCGATGGTGCTGAGGTCGGCGGCCCATCTTCGCCGACAAAAAGCGGATGTGGTGATGGTGACGCCCTGGTGGAGGTCGCAAGTTTGGTTTCCAGTTCTTCTGGAACTTTCTTGGGATTCTCCAATCCTACTCCCCCAGCTTCCTCGCCTACTTCTCAATCCGGACGGGGAGCCTCACCACCTCATCCTGCAGGATTCTCTCCGCCTCATGGCGTGGCGGCTTTCCGGAGACGCTGGTCGCTCCCGGGACTTTCGGGCTCGGCTGAGTCATTCTTGTTTAAAGCATGGGCCGACAGTACCACAAAGAGGTACCGCTCGGCATGGTCCAGATGGGTCCGTTGGTGTCTTCGACGGGACCTGGATCCCTTGGTCGCGGGTGTCGTTCCCATCCTAAATTTCCTAGCGGAATTGGCGGCGGATGGCCTGGCTTATAGGACCATTAATGCAATGCGTTCGGCGATCTCGGCAGCGCACGAACCGTTGGATGGGGCCCCCGTCAGGGAGCACCCCTTGGTTTGCAGGCTTCTTCGGGGTGTACGTCTTTCTTTACCCCCGGAACCGAGATATTCAGTCTTGTGGGACGTGAATGTGGTGCTGAACCTTTTTCTTTCCTGGCAGCACAACAAATATCTTTCACTGAAAGAGTTGTCGGCTAAATTGGCTATGCTCTTGTGTTTGGTGTCCTGTCGTAGGGTTTCGGATGTGCGTGCCTTGGATATTTCTGCACGGATGTTTTCCCCGGAGGGGGTTACTTTTACTGTTGGGGGCCACACAAAGTCTGCTACACGGTCTATCTCGTACCCGGCCTTTGCGGACGTTCCCAAACTTTGTGTTGTGCAGTGTTTGAAAACTTACGAAGATGTTACAGTGGAATTCAGCCCTCCGGGCGAGAGGCAACTCTTGATTGCGCTACGGAAACCGCACAAGGCGGTGTCTTCCCCCACCATCGCCGGTTGGGTGCGGTGGGTGCTCCAAGAAGCTGGCATTGATACTAAACAATTTGGAGCTCATTCGGCTAGAGGTGCTATGGCCTCGAAGGCTTTCTCCTTGGGAGCACGTTTAGAAGACCTGATGCGTGCGGCGGATTGGTCATCGGATTCAACTTTCAAACGGTTTTACTTTAAACCAGTGGTGGATATTGCAAGTTTGGTGGTTAATCAGCTTTGAACAAGCATAATCTGAAGCCTCCGGTCCTGACATAGAATCGAAATTTGCCTAGCATAGTAACGGTAAGTTTCAATTCTATTAAGGACACGGAGGCGAGGATTATCCCACCCACACTTTCCTGCGGAGGTCCCTCCCCGTATTGGTGTAAGTAATCGGTTTTTTCGATTAAATGTGATCATTGAGACTTGATTCTTGTGTAAAGTGTTCTTAAGGTTGGTCTTATTTTTTCTGGCGGAATGGCAACGCTCACGCTGTTGTATGTTTCCTGCTAGGTAATGATGGCGCAAAGCAAGACTGTTGATGATGTGGCGTGTCTCGCGCGAAGAAAGAGAGCACAAGCTGGACGCCCTACCGTAAGGATTGTGGACACTATAGAAGGACTATGAACATGGACTGATGGGATATGTAGTTCCCTAGAGTGTTTTCCTTTTTTCTGATGTTCTTATTACCCGATGTTGGGTATGCTGTGATATTTTTTTCCATTTTTATTGCTTTTCTGGCTGCTATGCGGTTACTATTGAATAAACAGCGAAGAGAGAAAAGCATAATCCTCGCCTCCGTGTCCTTAATAGAATTGAAACTTACCGTTACTATGCTAGGCAAATTTCGATTCTCTATGCATGTTAATCTGAGAATCACCATTTCAATACAAGAACGGAGGCTACCATTATGCATGTTAAAAGCCTCTCAACACCGCCTCAGACGTGCTCTATTGGTCTAAAATAATGTTTTGCAAACATTCCCACATTTGACCAATCGGATGCCTTCAAAATATTTTGTAGCTTACCTCCAGACCAAGAGACTTTACTGGCCATAGCACTTCGTACCGCATGGGCTTTATACTGTTCCATATTCACACCATCGTGTTCATTGCCATTTTTACCCATCTAGAAATTGTTGCATTACTTTCCGCCTTAAATGGCTTCACATAAGATATTAATAATTCATGTTCACCATCCATTCTATTTTCCAACACTCTAGACTCATTCTCTCAAACAGTTAACAACAAGCAAATTGGGACTTGTATCAAACTTTGGATAAAAAAATTGGCATAGACCGTCTTAGTCCTATTCCAAATTTTAAAAAAATACTCCCTCAGGGTTAGACATCCTCTTATTGACCTCTAGACATTAAACATCAGACACTTCTGCAAGACATCAAACACAAAAGTGTTGCCATTTTAATGGAAAGGCTTTTAGTACTCAAAAATGTGTTCACAGGCTATGAGAGTAATTACAAAATCACATACCACAGAAATGTTTTATCTTTAAATCGTAGGTCTCTTCAATTGCATGCTTTTCATAATCTTACAAACCAAAATGAAACTACGAACCTATTTACCCCCGATCAAAACATGCCCTGCAGGGAGACATGGTCTCGCTACGCATGCAGTGAGACGCACGCTGAGGGAGCTCCAGTAAACCGCTGCCTTCTGAGGCTTCTTTCGCAGCACCGGGCCATCTTCTGCAGTTTTCCGTGGCCCGTCTGGATTCCTGGGGAGCTCCCGAACCTCTTGGCTGTTTGGAGCAGTTACACCGAGGCTGGTGGCCGTGAGCTGAGAGGCGGGACCCGGAGACATTCTCTGTGGTCGCCATCTTGCGGGCTCAGAGTCTGAGCGGACCGCGAGAGAGGACATCGCCTCCACAGCAATGGGGAGTGCCAGCAATTCTTTGAACAGGTCGCCAGGGGTGAGGATCGCCGCCCGTGTAGGGGAGCAGCAGCTAGAGACTGACACCGCCATCTTGTGGGCTTCCCTGGGTCAGAGCAGGCTCGTGTTGAGGCGTCTCCTCTCGATCTCCCCTCTGCCTCCGGGGCCCTGGCAGATCCGTGCTCTCAAAGTAGCAGGTACCGGGGGAGGTGTGCGGTGTCTGGCAGCTCTACGCGAGTTAGCGCTCTCATGGGAAATGCAGCCTCCTACTCCTGAAACACCCTGCTGGGTGTGAGCTTTGTTTCTGCCAGCAAGCTGCTTCTCTTGTCTTGGGGGGAGACTGATATTTGAAGTCTGGGGACTTCACTGATGCCATCCTGTCACTGGCTTATGACTGCTGAGGGGGCTACTAATACGCTCTTGTCTGCTTTGGCTGGAGGGGGCACGCCGGGACTCTTGGCCCCATGAACTGTGCGTTTGAAGTGGTCACAGCATCTTAACGGACTCTATCTACTGCACTCTTTGCCGGGCACCTGGAGGGGTGCTCACCTTCCCGGCCTCTTGGTCTCATACTGTCCCTGCCACCCTGGGATCCACATTTGTGAGGGCTTGTGGCGGCCCCAGGTGACCTATAGACCTTGACAACTGGGGGAGACCCGGCACTAGTTGAGGCTCTACGAAGGAGGTGGCCTTCTCCATCTGTTTCATCTCCTCCCCGCGAGCTTTAAGTGGGGTGTTTGGTGAGACTAACTACGGTGGGGCGCGGTCATTGCCTCCTCTTTCCTGCGGTTCTGCTTTCCCCTTGGGATGCCCCTTGCCAGCACCAGTGATTCTTTTCATCTGCGCTGCAACCTCTATTGGCTCTCTGCTCAGGAGTGGACTTTACAGATGAGGCAGTTACATGGGCAGCGCACGTACTTCTTGGCTGGAGAGGCATTCTTGTTTGGGGTTGCCTCAATGCACAATCCACACAGTGCAAAAAAATAAATAAAGTACGCCCCAGTTGAAAATACAACTTGGCAGACTATGCTGCAACGGGGATCGAAAGAATGTGAAAGCAATGCAGGGGAGGTAGTGGAACAAAGGTGTTTGAGTCTCGCAGTGCAAAATAAAACAAGTATCAACATCGCAGTTCCGATGAGAAGCATAGAGTCACCGACAAAGAGAGAGGGCTGAGCTTGCTGAACCCATTCTATAATCTAGTATAAAAGTGGTGTCCATGTCAGCAGAAGATGCAGTGACAAAAAACAACCCGGAAGCCAATGCTGCACACATAATAACATGGGATTCCACAGAAAAAAGAAAACGAGGCGCATGGGAGAGCGAGGCTGACCAGGAGGGAGGGGGAAAAGGGAGGGGTTACGGTGGACGTGAAAGTGATTGCGGGGGAGGGGGGAGAGCACACGAGTGGTGTATGTATGTGCCTAAGCGAGGCGCTTGGGAGAGTGAGGCGGACCAGGAGGGAGGGGTTACGGCAAGCAGAGGAGCCTGATTACAAGCACAGCATGCAGTGCAAATGCGCGGGTGGTGCGCGCGCAGCAGTAATCACACCATATGGGCCTCTGCCCGCGACCCGCTCACATGCACTGCAAGCTGGAGTGGGAGTGTATTCCTTTGAAGTCTGATGCGGGGGCGGGGATCGGCAGCCTTTGAAGTCTGATGCGAGGCACAGACAAATGGGGCAGAGCTTGTCGGGGAGGGAAAGCACTCGGAGATGAGCTCAAGCGACCATATGGAGAGGGAAGGGGTGTGCTGCCTGGCGAGTTTAATGCGTGCGGCAACAGAGGGAGGGAGAGCGCGGCGCGCGCGCACAAAGTGTCTGGGAGCAAATGGAAGCTCTTAAAAAAATGCGCGTGGTTGTGGCAGCTGCTGACAATGCGCGTGATTGTGTCCACATGAACTGTACGCGATCCGCAGTTTGGTGGGGATTTTGAACTGCCTACTATATACTCGCCTATCTATCCCTGCGGTATAGAATAGTCGAGACCTAAAAAGAAGCGGGGGACTAACCTAGTTAATCAGTATGCAAGTGGAATCGCAGCGTGTGACATCGCAGCACGTGACATCACGGCACGTGACATCACAGGAACTGGCATCACAAGAAGTGATATCAGTTCTTATGCCCTCACATATTTGTTTAGCAGATGTGTTAAAATCTGGATTGTGGCGTAAACATTATCGGCGCCATCTTGTCCTTTTCAGATCCATACGTGCGCGTAAGCAGCAACCATTTTGATTGCCATGGCCTCTCTGCCCACTCCCGATAGCCAGCGTCTCTCTCTCTCCCCCTCACTCCCCAGCCTCGCAAGCATCCCCGACAACCCCCGGTCTCTCCTGCTTGGGTCATAAACGCACCTCCAGCGCAACCCTGCCTCCGAGCCACATCCCGTGCTGAACCCCCCTCACTCTTTCATCTCATTCATAGAACAGGCCCTTTTGATAACCTCTTCCTCCCTGCCCGATTGTCCGGCCTGACCCCAGGCCATCACTTAGCTCAGCAGATGCAGTTTATTGCCCCCTACAGTAGGACCTCGCCCCACATCAAAGGAGCGGGGATTAATCAATGCCTTCACCCTCCCTAGATCCGACCGATCGCCCACATTCCTGTTCCCAGCGGAATGTCCAGCTGCGCGATAGCCATCATGCTGTGATTTGGGTGGGGACCTCTACTGTAGATATGTGTGAGAACGGGCCTGAACCGGGGATTCCAAAGATGCCTTTGTGAACTTCAAAGCAATACCACGGATGTCATAAATGTAATAAAGCCATAAACCGGTGTATAAGAGGCCAGGCCTCAGAGATGCGGTTAGAGCACCTCGAGAAGATACCCTGTTGTCTGATTTGACGTGTTCTGCTCTGTCGGAATAAAACTTCTGTTTCCCGCCTTCCAGTCTCCAGCGCCTGCCTCTTTATTTGGTAACCGAGAGTTGGGTGAGAGGCGGCTAACGCCGGGCAAACCTTGAGAAGTGGTAATTTACCTGATCTGCCTGACCCTTTTTCCTCAATTGGCGTCCCAAACGTGGGGCCCATCAGCGACACGTGGATCCAGTGGGAGAGGTCCTGACGACGGAGTGAACGACTGCAACGATCGGGAAGTGCACCTGCCCGATAGACCCTCGTCTGGCAGCCATTCATCCGAACTTCACTAGTTCCGAACAGACCTCTCTCGAGTGATCTACGGTCCTGACTGGGAACCATCAGGAGTGCCACGACAGAAGATAGAGGACGATCGGGCGCGGTTCGGGTAAGGTCGTGTAACACGACAAACTGTGAAATATTTGATTGATCGATTGGAAAATACTAGTATTACTCTCCGAATTGTTGGTTCTCTTGGAGATTCTCTGTCTGCAAACGGAGAGAAATAGAAAGTATTCTCTCTTCCTTTGCAGGTAGTGAAGGGTAGGTAACGCAGGCTGTTGCCCCCGTTCTAATCCGTCGTGCCTATTTTTCTCCCCCACTGATTGATTGTTTGCCCGAACATTGTTTGTTCGAGGATTGTTTTCTCGAGAATTCTCTGTCTACAAACGGGGAAGGATAAAAGTATTCTGTCCTCCTTTGCAGATAGTGAAGAATAGGTAACGCAGGCCTTTGCCCCCGTTGTAACCCGTCGTGCCTATTTCTTTCTCGCCACTGATTGTTTGATTGAACGGACATTAATTGTTCGACATTTAGTTCTTTGGAGGTATTTTCTGCTGACAAATAACGTGGAATAGAGATATTCCGTCTAGTCTTTGTAAGCAGTGAAAGGATAGGTAGTGCAGACTTTTGTCCCCATTGTAACCCGTCATGCCTATCTTCTCCCCATTGTCCAGTAGTTGGTTCAGCCCGGACCGCTTATTAAAGGTGGATCATCCAGCTCCTCTGGAAGGCACCCCTAATAAGGATATGTTTTTAAAGTATGGACTAGTCGCCGTAGCTTATAGTAAGTTATGGCATAAATATACTAAAAAGGATCAGGAAAGTCAGTGGCCACTGATAGGATCCTTCGATGATGCAAAAATAAGCGTGCTGGAAACAGCCCTTTGTAACAATAAAACAACGCCCACTATGCTTGATAGTTTCGGCATGTGGCGCAAGGAGACGGAACAACGAAAGAAAAGAAACGAAGTCAGACTAGAGAAAGAATTACGAAAAGCGGCTCATTTAGCTGCGAGCAAGTTGAAAGAAGAGATAAAGGAAAGAGAGGGAGCTAGACTGAAGCAAGAATCCGAGACATCAAGCCAATGTCCCGTTAGAACACCCTCTACGCTTTACCCTGAGCTACCTTCGAAGCAGCGAACGGACGATGATCTACTGCTAGGTCCCCCGATCATCTACATGCCCCCTCCATACGCCCCTTCCCAACCTCCAGTGCAACGCACGCAACCCCCTAGCACAGATGAGAGCAGTGCCAGAGCCTCGGTCCTCACGGCCTCCGCGCCGGCCGAGCCCCTTGTACTCAGCGCAGCGCAAGCAGCAACATTAGATGAGCCCGAAACTAAGAAGAAAGACTCTGCTAGGCTCCATCGATTGAATAAGGATGAACGAGCAGGGATTGATAAGATCGCAAAGACGCTAGTAGAACGGAAGGAAAGCGAAGATTACGTGACAGATATATGCAATACATATGCTGATAACCACAAACGACACTTTGTTGCACGTTTCTGTTATCACACCCTTAACGCCTATGAAGACCGGTATCGTAACAAAGGTCCTGAAAGCCTAACGAATCTGTATAGAAAAGTCGACATTGGAGAACAGGGCGAGGGTGATGTGACGGACCTCTTCTCGCGCACGCTTTAAGTCTTCCGCCACCTCGCTGAGCAGAGATTAGAGGCCGACACCACGACCCCAGCAGCAACTGAGCCTCAGACCGAGAGAACTGACACCATGATGCCAATAAGAGAAGCGGCACCTTATTGGGTCCCCTCACGAGGACAGGGAACACACGACGATATTAACCACCAAGATGCGAAAGGGAGGGTAGTGTACAACTGGGTCTACCAACCCTGGGATCGGCAAGACATCCTAACTTTCCGAAAGTCCTTGCCCGATCTACGAAAGAACCCCATTGCCTTCTACACAGAATTAGATACCGCCTTGGGTTCGACGATTATGACCCTAGCGGACATCGACTTGTTTTTCGGGCTATGTCTGCCAGCTGATGTGTGGAAGCAAATCCGGAAAGTCGACCACCTTGAGCTGTTCGGACATACCTGGTCACAACTCGATGGCATAGACAAACAGGGAGAGCCCGGACAGAAACCCTTGAAATCGATTCTAGACCTACCAGACAAAATAGTACTAAAACTGAAAACCATAGTACCAGAAAGGAAGGTGGACTGGTCGGTAGTAACGGCCTGCTGCCAGAAACCACAGGAAGACGCCTCAGAATATTTCTCCTGGTTCGAAACGGTGTTCTCCGATTACAGCGGCCAGGACATGACCTCTGCGACCGGACATCACTTGTTCGTCCAGAACTTTGTAAAAGGCCTGGCACCAGAAGTCTCGCAAAAACTGCAGACCAGTGAAAGTAGTTGGGCTGCCTCCAAACCCGCGGCTATCCTTCAGATGGCTCAATACTACGAACGGCAAAAGAACGAGAACGATAGGGCGACTGAGAAAAAGAAAAAGGATTTGAAAGAACGAGTGATGATTGCTCCATTGCAGGGAGTGACGACAGGAAGGGAACAGTATAGAGGAAACTACCAGTCGAACGCTCATAGAAATCCACCCCCCCAGAGACCGCACACCCGCACCCGGCGCTCCACGAACAGACCTCGATGAGAACCAGTGTGCGGTTTGCAAAGGATATGGGCATTGGAAGTCCCAGTGCCCGGTCCTGCTAGAAATGTACAAAAATAGGGACGCAAAAGACGTAGCGGGTGGGCCGAAAAATAGAGGACAGGGACGAGGGCACACAAACGACGCCAGAAATGACAGATCAGGCAGACCAAACACTTTTGACCACCCCCGACAGAACCATTGCCAGCAGACTGACTGTGACAATGCCCGCGACTTCGCCTAGGACTGCCTAGGGCAAGGGAGGGATCCAGTCGAGCTCTATGTTGACCAGCAAGGTCCTTACGTCACCGCTAAGGTCCTAGGTATGAAGTCTCCATTTCTGGTAGACACTGGCGCGACACGTAGTGCGTTATCTAAACGACTGATTCCAAGGGCACCCTTGTCTGGCTCACGCATAACATCAATAGGCTTTGATGGAACGCCCTCCACTAACCCCTTATCCGCACCGGTTTCCTTCGACTTGGACAGTAACCCCACTGACACGACGTTTCTGCTTTCCTCCAACACCCCCGATGCCATTATGGGACTTGACTTACTGAAGCATTTCCGAGCTACTATCAGGTGTTCACAGTACGGAGTTCGAGTCATTCTGTACGATAACCCGACTTTGCTCAGACCTCATCCCGCACGACACATGTTCTCCATCTCTGACGCTGACGCATCCTTACTTGACTCTCCACCTCTGTATCTGTGGGCAAAAACTGACGCTGACGTAGGACGAATGATGATCGACCCCGTGCACATACCTGTTTGCCAAGATGCGATACTCCCAAAACCCCCACAGTATCGGATATCGCCCGAAGGTGAGAAGGCATTGGTAATGATAATCCAGTCCCTGGTAGAGGCAGGAGTGGTAGAGGAAGTAGTCAGCAATATTTGCAACAGCCCTATCCTACCCATTGTGAAGAAGCAGGGTGAGGGAGATGAGATAGCGTACCGCTTCATCATCGACCTTCGAGAGGTCAACAAGGTAGTCGTACCTCAGTACCCCGTAGTCTCAGATATCGCCACCATTCTGACCCTGATTCCTTCCACAGCCACCACCTTCACTGTAATAGACCTCAAGAACGCTTTCTTCTCCATCCCTATCCACCCAGACAGCCGCTACCTTTTCGGCTTCACGTTAAAATCCCGCTCATATAGATTTTGTAGAGCTCCCCAAGGTTACACAGAAAGTCCCAGCATCTATAGCCAGGCCCTCAAGAGACAGCTGGACGCCATTCAGCTACCGGAGGGAGTGGTGTTGATACAGTACGTCGATGACATCCTTTTGGCGGCCGACACCACTCCACTTGCAGTCACAGCCACCATCCAACTCTTGCACTTCCTTGCGGAAAATGGCCACAAGGTCTCCAAGAAGAAGTTGCAATTCTGCCAACCCCAGGTCACCTACCTAGGCCACCTCTTGTCCAAAGACGGGAGAAAGCTTACACCCGATCGAATTCAGGCCATTCTAGAAACCCCTGTCCCAAAGACCCAGAAACAAGTCCGCTCCCTGGTAGGCCTCACCTCCTTCTGTCGGCAGTGGTTGCCAAATTTCAGCCTCATTGTAAAGCCACTACTTTCCCTACTAGCCAAAGATGTCCCCTTCCCACTCCCTTGGACCCCCGAATGCCAATCTTCCTTCAAAGAACTTCGAGACGCCCTTTGTTCTGCACCAGTCCTAGGAACCCCCGATTACACCAAGCCCTTCTCTCTCTACACTCACGAAAGGGAGGGGTGCGCTTTGTCTGTCCTGACTCAAACTATTGGCCCCAAGCAACGACCATGTGCCTATTTCTCTGCCACCCTTGACCCCGTAGCGAGAGCCTTGCCTGCCTGCCTTCGAGCCGTAGCTGCCGCCGCTGTCTCTATCCGACAAAGTGAGGGGATCATACTATCGAATTCCCTCACGGTATTAGTGCCCCATGCTGTTGACACCCTCCTGAACCAGACTAAGACGCAACACCTGACTAGCGCCCGACTGACTGGATACGAACTGACTCTGCTTGCACCCCACATCACGCTGAAAAGATGCACCACACTGAACCCAGCCACCTTGTTGCCTCTGCCCGAAAACGACCCAAATGTCCCCCCTATACATGACTGTGTGACCCTCACAGACGAACAGACCAGCAGTAGAGTTGACCTCCGAGACACCGCCTTCACAGACCCTGACGGAGAGCTATGGGTAGACGGCTCTTGCATCAAACTCTCCGACGGCACCACCTCAGCTGCCTATGCAGTAACGACAGCCCGAACAGTAATTGAAACAGCCCGCATCACACAACGATCCGCACAGGCGGCAGAACTGATTGCCCTCACACGAGCATGTATTATAGCGACAGGGACCACGGCAAACATTTACACGGACAGCCAGTACGCCTTCGGAGTGGTTCACCATTTTGGACTCTTGTGGAGAGAAAGGGGATTCCTGACGTCCCACGGCACGCCCATCCTCCACGGAGATCTAGTCTCCGCCCTGATTGAAGCAGTTCTCCTCCCCAAACGATTAGCCGTAATCAAATGCCAAGCACACAGAAAGGTGACGGACATCATAGGACAGGGAAACGCACTGGCCGACATCACTGCCCGAACCACAGCTGAGAATAGGACAATGACACGCATGTATGTGACCAGGTCACAAGCAGAACAAGCATTGGAAATGCAATAGGTCTCGCAGCATTAGAGTTTGTGCTTTTAGAATTGTTTATGGGTTTTTTTTTTTAAATCTTTAGCATTTTTGTTTCCTGTAGGCAATGCTAAAGAATTACAAAGAAAAAAAGCCATAAACAAATCTAAAAGCTCTAACTCAAATGCTCCGAGACCTATTGCACTGTGTGAGGGTGAGGGGTTGAGGGTGAATGCAATAGGTCTCGCATTAGGAAAGTTTGACCTATTGGTATTGTAAATGACACATTTTGTATTTATGTGTTGGTTTTGAAAATAGCAAAATTAATAGCTTTGTCATTTACAATGCCAATAGTTTTAACTTTCGCAAATGTGACACCTATAGCATTTGTAATGCAATATGTGTTGTATTTACGTGACTTAGATGTATTGATATTACAAATAACAATGGCTTTTAATTTTTTAAATAATTAATACTTAAATAAAAGGTATTGTAATTTATAATGGCAATAGCTTAAACTTTTGTAAATAACTTTTGTGAAGATTATGTTCAGTGTATTTTATTGTGACAAAAATCCAAGAACAGAAGTGAAAAAATGTAACATCTTTTTATGACATTTTGTAATAAAGCTTGAAACATTGACAGAACATATTTGAACCAGTTGTTGTTGAATGGTTGCACAGATTGATGCTGTGGTGGCGCTGAGTGATGTTGTGGTGGCAACGAGTGAGGGCGGTAGAGTGAGGGTGGTAGAGTGAGGGCGGTAGAGTGAGGGTGTGAGGGCGGTAGAGTGAGGGCTGTAGCATGAGGGTGGTAGAGTGGTAGAGTGAGGGCGGTAAAGTGGTAGAGTGAGGGTGGTAGAGTGAGGGCGGTAGAGTGGTAGAAGTACAGGCTTACCTGACTCTTCGCATGCACCCATTCAGTTGTTGGCCTCTCAGCTGAGTCTGCCAACTAGACAACAAAGTGGAGGTGGGGCGGTTAACTAATGAGGCAGTAAAAAAAAAAGTGCGTTCTGAATTAGTGAGACCGTGGCAGAAGTGCAGGCTACCTGACTCTTCGCATGCACCCATTCAGTTGTTGGCCTCTCAGCTGAGTCTGCCAACTAGACAAAAAAGTGGAGGTGGAGCGGTTAACTAATGAGGCAGTAAAAAAAAATGCGTTCTGAATTAGTGAGACCGTGGCAGAAGTGCAGGCTACCCGACTCTGAACTATCCCACAAAGTGGGTCATCACACTGCCCTCCAAAAACTAACAAAGGGAGCTAAGCATGAATGCCGAGAGGCGAGTGAGATACTAGCGCTGCCTGCTCTGTAAGCATTAGAAACAAAAGTGCGTGGCAGAAGTACAGGCTACCGGACTCTTCGCACGCACCCATTCAGTTGTTGGCCTCTCAGCTGAGTCTGCCAACTAGACAAAAAATCTCAATTTACTAAACTACCCATAAAACGGTAATGGGATCCATGCCTCGTGCGGCGGGGATTATTCAAGCAGAGTCCCGCTCGCGGGCAGATGTCAGAGGGGGCGGGGGTGGGATGCGCGCGCTCTGGATGAAGTCGGCCGAGCTCTTCCTGAGCCCTAGGGTCCCGCTCGTGCAATCAGGACATGCCGTGGATCACATAACATGAGCAAGACCAGCAAGTAGCACAAATTGATGCGGAGACCACAAGACGCAGCCGAGGGCCTGAGTGCATTTCTTCTTAGAGGGTGGATTTTAAGTGAAGCACGTAGGAGGTTACCATGGGTAACATGAGGGAATGAGGTAGCATGAAATGGAGGAAATCAAGCAGAGTCCCGCTCGCGGGCAGATGTCAGAGGGGGCGGGGGTGGGATGCGCGCGCTCTGGATGAAGTCGGCCGAGCTCTTCCTGAGCCCTCGGGTCCCGCTCGTGCAATCAGGACATGCCGTGGATCACATAACATGAGCAAGACCAGCAAGTAGCACAAATTGATGCGGAGACCACAAGACGCAGCCGAGGGCCTGAGTGCATTTCTTCTTAGAGGGTGGATTTTAAGTGAAGCACGTAGGAGGTTACCATGGGTAACATGAGGGAATGAGGTAGCATGAAATGGAGGAAATCTAGAAGGTTATTAACGGAAGCCGAGCTGCAGGTTACTTTGGCAGTGAGGCAAATGCTGTTTAAATAAGAGTGTCCGGAAATATAAACTCACTCTAAAGAAATAGGTAGAGGCTGCAATTCTCAGAGTAATGAGCTCAGAATGCAAAACAAGACGGAGGGAAGAGAGGGGAGGGGGGAGGAGAAATGCGACACGGCGGGAAGGGGAGGGGGCGGAGCGGGTAAAACAAGACGCACGTGCAGGCAGGATGACTCAGGGGAGGGGGCGGAGCGGGGCAGAGCGGCATGTGGGTGTGAAGAAGCCGGGCCTTTGAAGTGAAGCTAAGCTTCACTTCAAAGGTGTCGGAGGAATGCGGGCGGCTGTGCACGCGCTTTTAAGCTCAATGCACATGCGCATTGAGCTTAAAAGTCACGGGCACTGCAAGGAATCGCCACGATTCCTTGCAAGTTAGATAAAGAGTCGATGAGCCCCTATAGTCTCGCTTGCTCGATGCGCATGCGCATCGACAGGCGAGACCTAAAAATGGACTAACGCTAGGGAAACGATTAAGGACATCCAGATGGCCAGCTCACCACACAAATTAACTGAATGGGCACGGGTGGGATTGAAAGACGATGAAGGCTGCTGGCGGACAAAAGACACAAACAAATGGTTGCTGCCTGACTCGTACCTGATCCCCATACTGACTATGGCACACTCCCCCGCACACATAAGATCTGCCCCCATGATCAAACTCATCTCCAGGGTCTGGCACAACGACAAAATTCCCGACTCAGCCAGACGCCTGGTCCAGCAATGCCTTATCTGCCTGCAACACAACCCTGGGAAAGGAACTGTGGTACCCCGGGGAGGGTTTGGGGTCCCCGACCATCCCTTTGAGGTCCTCCAGATGGACTACATCCAACTAGAAAGATGCCAAAGCCTGAAGTATGTATTAGTCATTGTGTGTGCCTTCAGCAAATGGGTAGAAGCCTATCCAACCCGTGATAACACTGCCATGACCACTGCCAAGGTACTACTGAAAGAGTTTTTCCCTCGCTACGGTCTTTGTCGAATTCTATGGAGCGACAACGGCCCCCACTTCATAGCTGAAGTTATCCAACTAATCTTGAAAGGGTTGGGTGTAAAACAAAGGTTTCATGCAGTCTTTCACCCCCAATCTGCTGGCTTAGTTGAGCGACACAACGCCACACTGAAACTAAAACTGTCGAAGATAGTGGCCACCACAGGACTTAAATGGCCAGATGCCCTCCCACTGGCATTGCTATCGATGCGCTCCACTCCTACTAAGCACCATTTGACCCCCTACGAGGTTGTATTGGGCGACCGATGAACCTCTGGACTGCCCCTAAACCGACCTCCATTCACGACGTCCCGGACGTCCTACTGTCTGATTACTTGTGCAAATTGACTAAAACGTTGTCTGTCATTCATCAGCAGGTGCAGCAGGCCATCCCCGATGCTTCCAGGGGTCCGGGTCACGATATCCAACCGGGGGATTATGTGCTGATCCGAAATTTCCAACTGGCAAAGAGTCTGGAACCCCGGTGGACGGGCCCCTGGCAAGTACTGATCACCACCCGGACGGCTCTTCGAGTGGAGGGGAAACGACACTGGCTGCACGCACACCACTGTAAGAAGGTCTCCTCGACCCTGGCCACGACAGAAAACGTCAGCACCCAAGAAGAGCTCCTGAACAAAGACCGGCCATCACTGAACTGTTATCCTGATACCGAGGCACTCGAACTTGCAAAATTCTCTGATCCCACTGTGCCATCCAGGGAAGGGTATTTCCTGCGTCGAAAGGAGGGAGCTTCGGCTAAGTAGACCACAGACTAAGTTGAATCTCTGAACGGTAGCCTAAACACAACAAAGGGTTACCCGGAGAGAAGCTAAACGAAGTCTGCGGTTCTGCCCACTACCGAGCACCTCGAAGATGATGGAAGCGCCAGATAAGAAGATGATGGAAGCGCCAGATAAGAAAATGACGGGAGCAACCGGAAATACTCACTATAGCTGTGGTTCCCAAACTGTGCGCCGCGGCGCCCTGGTGCGCCGTTATCAGTAGCCAGGGGCGCCGCGCACGATGTGCCCCGAGGCTGAGAACCACAGAGCAGCACTGAGAGGCGTTTTGCTTCTCAACACACCCGTTAGCGTGTTTTTGCGTCGCTGAAGGAAACATCATTAAAAACGAAACGCTACATTTTACTGTAAAAACAACACAGTGATCAATCTACTTCCTGGCAGTCTGCCGAATAGTAAGGGATAGGAAGGAGAAATCACCCCAGGAGGAGATGGTAGGTCTGTGTCCTCCTGATTACGCACCTTTCTACTCAGTGAATTTTATTCCACCACCCGGTTTACTCGGTGGAGGACTGTTTGGGAAAAATACGTTTAGCATCTCCGTTTGCTCCAGATACTTTCCATCCGGGATCCAGCGTAGGGGACCCAGTGCTGTGGAAGAGGCCAGGCACTGCCAGTGGCTGTCTCAAAGGGCAGGTCTGCTGCAGAGCACTGTGCGCGCCTGCAGGTCATTATTTACTCTCAGCATGGCTGCCCCTGAGTATCCTTTATAATGTAAATAAAACGAGGTCCATTGAATTGTGTAATAATAATATATTTAAAGTCCAAGTGACTGTCCCTGGGGATGGATGCTAGTGATGCTGATGATCGTGCAAGAGCCTGTTCTCAGAAGCTTGTATGGTCACCATTACACCAATGTTCAGTCGAATTGCCACCCAGGTTTGGATGGCAGATCGCAAGACCCCACTCCACACAGACTCCATCTGAAGGGTAAGCCCTTTACGCATTCCACACCACACTTACTCATGGAGCTAGGGCAAGCCCCACAGAACAACCTACAGCTGCAGACAAATTCAATACCAAAGCAGAGACAGCCCAGGTAATTGGTGAATGTGAACTATATAAAGAATTTACAACGTTTCATAACAACATAACATTACAAGAGTTGGACCCAGGAGAAGTGCTTCCACCTTTGTAGGCCAGGTCTCTCATCATTTCAGAAAATGGGCCTGGCTATCTAAGCAGGACTACTAGAAAGAGACAGCACACACTCAAGTGAGTGGGACTATCCTCTTTCCTTTCCTCAATGTCATTTACAATACCAACAGCGCAAACTTTTGCAAATGCAAGACCTATTGTATTGCAATTGCTTGTTATCTCTAATACCTTCATTGCATCCCAATAAATTTAAGGAAGCCAACAGGAAGTATTCCCGAGGTTTTGCTTACACCCCCCCCCCACCCACCCACCCACCGGTAAAAAAATGGTTGGGAGCCACGGGCAACTGCCAATTAGGTCAAGGGAGCCACGGGTTAAAAAAGTTTGGGAACCACTGCACTATAGGAACCCAAAGACTGACAGTATGCACAAATCAAAGACAATTGCCCTTTTCATTGTCCTCCTCTTTTGCCTCCTCCTCATGACTTCCTTCTGGATCGTGGAAGAGAGTGCACCCGCTCATCAGATATTGCTGACCACTGCACAGCCAACCACTATGAAAGAGCATCACCTGATCTCCCTTTCGCCTCAGCTCCGAGAAAGGCGTAAGGAGTTCTGGAACAATTCCTTCGTGCAACTGTTGCACCAACACAACCTTGCCGCCAACGCCACAAACTGCTGGATCTGCGGGTTGCTCCCGCATGCCACCCGACACTCCATCCCTTTCATCCCTTCCCCTTTCTCAGTTCATGGCTCCTGCCTTGCCTGGTTGATCCTCTTGCAAGAGAGCTACAAGGACAACGCCACTTCTGGCCAAACAGTGTCACACTTCTACCATGGGTTCTGGCTGAACAAAACCGGGAGGACATCTGCTCCCTTTTGTCCTTTGACCTCTGGTTCCTCCTTCCTTATGGACATCCCTGCCAAGGAACGAGTTGAAATGCAGGTGTTCCATAATCCAGCCAGACCCACCTTCTCCTACCTACGGAAACGAACTGCTGCCACTCTGACTGTGGCTCTGTCTTATCAATGTCACGGGCCTCATGTGCCTCGAAGGCCTGGGAACACAGCTGGTGGGTCGCAGCTCCTGCCACATCACCAGAACATTAGACTCAATTGATCCCCCCTCCTTTGTTGCTTCTCCGAATATGTACTTTGTTTGTGGCACCAAAGCTTACACTTGGCTTCCAAAAAGTTGGGGGGGTACTTGCTACATCGCCTTCGTTCTCCCTCCAACGTACGTGGCCCCAGCAAACCATCACCGGCAGAAGCGCGCAAGAGACATTGAACAAGCCGACTCCACCGGAGCACAGTTCCTGGATGCAGTGAAGGGACTTGTTCCTCTGTGGGGCCCAATGGCAAACAGCCGCGCCATCCGACACCTGACCCAGGCAGTAGAAACGACCATGAACATCATGACTGGCATCCTCACTAACAATACGGCCGAGCTTCAGGCAGTCCGCCTGGTGGCTCTTCAGAACCGCCTTGTTCTAGATGTGGTTCTAGCTGACCGTGGAGGAGCATGCCGCATCATCGGATCCAGCTGTTGCACCTACGTGCCAGATAACTCGCCCTCAGTCTACAAAGCAATCGAGCACCTCCACAGACTCTCCTCGGAGGTTCACCAGGAGCAAGAAGGATGGTCGCTTGGGAGCTGGTTTTGGGGTACTTTGAAGGACTGGGGATGGAGGTTGTTTACATTTATACTGATACCGGTCGTGGTACTGTGTGGGTGTTGCCTACGTATTCAATGCTTGCCACCTTTGTGCTCACTCATTGCTAACTGCATGTGCCCTAAGACTCCGAATTTCGACACTGAACGTATGAACGCTTTGTATGATATCGAAATACGTAATATAATGGGGATAGACATAAATTGACAAGCTGCCTAGATATGTTGAAAAGGGAGGACTGTTAAAATCTGGATTGTGGCGTAAACATTATCGGCGCCATCTTGTCCTTTTCAGATCCATACGTGTGCGTAAGCCCACTCGCGATAGCCAGCGTCTCTCTCTCCCCCTCACTCCCCAGCCTCGCAAGCATCCCCGACAACCCGTGGTCTCTCCTGCTTGGGTCATAAACGCACCTCCAGCACGACCCTGCCTCCGAGCCACATCCCGTGCTGAACCCCCCTCACTCTTTCATCTCATTCATAGAACAGGCCCTTTTGATAACCTCTTCCTCCCTGCCCGATTGTCCGGCCTGACCCCAGGCCATCACTTAGCTCAGCAGATGCAGTTTATTGCCCCCTACAGTAGGACCTCACCCCACATCAAAGGAGCGGGGATTAATCAATGACTAGCAGATATTTCTGCACCTTCACTAGTTTGTCACTATATATGTTTGTTGTTTTGGACACTTCTTTCCTTTCATCTTATTTTTCTTTAAGACGCATGTGACAACCGATGATGAGACAGGGGCCTGTCTGGAAATTTGATACCAGTTACCCCGACGGTGGTGTTTCCGTGAGGTGTCACTTGCGTCTTTCACATTGTTTGCTCTAACAAGAGCAGTGTCCAACGTTGGGTGTGGATACAGTGGTAATTCCCGGGATTCGGGTACACCTTATGTGTTGGTTCTGGTGTGTTGCCCTGGAGAACAGGTTTTTATACATTGGCGGAGAACAGTGCATATTGTCTCTTACAATATTGGTAAGAGAGTGGTAGGGAGTAGGACGGTTGGAACACCCCCCCTCTAGTCACTGATTTGGTCGTACGCCGAGGGAGTGGGTCTTTATTGTTTGGTTGACTTTGAGTGGAGGGCGACCCGCTCCAGCATCCCTCTGTGCTCCTTTAATTGTTTAAATAAATGTAATAAAGCCATAAACCTGTGTATAAGAGGCCAGGCCTCAGAGATGCGGTTAGAGCACCTCGAGAAGATACCCTGTTGTCTGATTTGACGTGTTCTGCTCCGTCGGAAAAAAACTTCTGTTTCCTGCCTTCCAGTCTCCAGCGCCTGCCTCTTTATTTGGTAACCGAGAGTTGGGTGAGAGGCGGCTAACGCCGGGCAAACCTTGAGAAGGGGTAATTGACCTGATCTGCCTGACCCTTTTTCCTCAGATGTATCATGAGTACATTTGAGCACATTTCGAGTATTCTTGCAAACGCTCCTGATTTAGGCAGAAGATTCACACTTTTGTACGCTACATATAAAACAATGTTACCTTTTGTCAGCGTTACGCTTTCTATAGCCTTAGTGCTTTCAAAGAAATAGTGATATTTAAATTATTACAATGCCTCCTCAAGGGTAATAAGCTTATATAAATGCAATTTATTGTGTGCAGATACTGGGAAAGATCAACACATCTGATGTTCTAACAGTACATGCAAATCTCCTAAACAGAGCCTGAACAAAGTGAAAAGCTGCCTCTCCTCAGTATGTGTGAAGTGCTAACAAGGTGCGAGCCTCTGTTTCCCCTCTGCTGCATTTGCAACAGGTGTGAGGCTCCCGACTGCTGCCAGCCACGAAACTCCAACAAAAGGAGGCTTGATGACCCCCTGAGACTCTGCCTTTGTTATGGCTGAGTATCCCAGCAGGAGTCAGAAATAAGAGAGCCCCGTCCCCGCCTATACATTGTTGTAAAGAAGACAACAACTGCAGGCACTGCTGAATGTACACCGGGACAAATTCAGCATCTTTTTAGTGGGGCCCAACTTCTTGGCAGGGTGGACGGCATCCACCCCGTGAAAGAAGAGGGGGAACGTCGTCCACCCGCGTGGACCCCTGACTCGAACCCGGACCTGCTAGCTCTAGTTGCGTGACAATCTCAAGTCCTTGCGGTAATGAGGAGAAATCCTCCCCAAATGTGTTATTCTAACCTGCGATGCCTTGGACTGGGCAGGGCTGTGTAGATCATTGTTATCTGAAGCAACTAGCCACAGTCTGAATGACTATGCTCTGTCTAGACCAGAGTTCTTCAATCTGTGGGGGGGCGCAACACCATATCAGGGGGGGCGCGCACTCCACTCTAATCTTACCTTTGTTCCCATCATTGCAAGTCTTCTTGGAGAACTCCGGTGTGGTTGGAGGGGGGAGGGAGGGGGAAATCGACGGGGCACGAATTGCCCATGCTTTTGTCTTGCGTTAACTGTCCCAGGAGGGGGGTCAATTCATAGATCTGAAATGCTTCAGCTCCTAAAACCGAAAGCAAGTAACAGACATTCATTTCAGCGGCAGAGGGAGGCAAGTAGTCTCCTCTGCTATGAAACAGAACGCAAATGAACAGACAGTCCTGTTCCTTTACGATTTCATAGTAGAGGACACATTCTGCCTCACACTGCAGCTGAAGCATTTTAGCTCTATGAATTAACCCCTTCCTGGGAGGATTAGCTTTTCCAAGAAAGGAGACAAAGTTTCTTTAAAAAAATAACACAGGCAGGTGCCCAAAATGCCAGCTAGCCATGCATTGTTTAAACAGCCTGCATATTACTTGCTTGTCTTGACACTAAATATGGTTAGAAATAAAGAAGTATGCATTAATTTGTAATTTGACTTTTTTGTCTTTGTGCCCTTTTATTATCAGTCATGGATCATTCAGGAAGCCCTAGAACACAATTAAAAGATATTTCTAATTATATTTGCTGTTCAAAGTATGCAAAGGCAAGAGCTGAAAATACAGCTTTATGTGACTGCTTATTTTTGTACCGTCTGGCACATCAAAATAATGAGCTGGCAACCCTAATCGCAAGACTGGAAGTTTGTTGCAGGATCAGCATATTTGTTTATTTCCTCCACCCTGATCCCTGGTTACTGCCATAATAGCAATAGTTTAACACATTTGAAACCATACGCCACCACCAATAACATGCTAAGTTACTGCAAGTCTGTCTGGGATTGCATCCCTCATTCAGACAACTTGCTCCTCATTCTCGCCCTTCACATTTACACTCACCCTGCATTCACAGTGATCACAATGCACTCACACTGATCCCGATGCACTCACACTGATCCCGATGCACTCACACCACTCACCCACTTACCCTGCACTCACAGTGATCACTTTCTGCTCACAATGCACTTGCGCTGTTCACCCTGTACCTCACCCTGCAATCATGAGAACTCTACTCACCCTGCACTCATGTGACACTTCACTCACCTGTCCCCCTTACTGCTCAATCTGCAATCTCACTCAAACGAGCCCATCACTAACCATGCATTCATTCATCGCACTCTGCACTTACATCGGCATCCAAATTCATATGGTCACCTCTCACCCTGCAGTCACTCCTCTTACCCTACTCCCACACTGCTGCATCGCACACCGTGCACTCACATGGGCACTTCTGCCACCCACACAGCACAGAGGTTTAATGTGCCTGCTACAAAGAACATGTACCAAGCAGATCACTGAACTGAGTGTGAGTAAACATGAGTAGCGCTATAAAAAAATGAAATGTTTGCCAGAAAGGCGCTATAGAGAGATGAGGTGCATCATTGGTAAGTGGTAGTGAGGAAATTTATGGAGAAGGAGGAAATGGGGGAGGGACGCCAAAAGAAACTGGCTCACTGTGTGCGACAAGTGCTAGGGCCAGCCCTGGCTAGGAGTGTTAGCCCCCACCCGAAGTTCAGGTCTAGTCACGCCTCGGTACACAAGTATGGGCATGTTGTGCCCCATCACGGTTTTCATCCTAAATTACACATTTACATGCACTGCAATCCAGCCTTCCAGGGGGGCCCTTGATAGAGACAGCTGTTTTTGCCCTGATGGCCTAGAATAATTCCTAAACAGATTCTTGTAAATACTGTTTTGTTTCATTTCATTTTAATGTGATTGATGTGAGAGAGTGTATTACTATTTGCAGAGAAAAGTCTTTGTTTCATGCAACAACCATAAAAAAGTTTATTTTAGATCCAAGCAGGTCCTCACATGTGAGAAATTTGAGAATTTCACTGATATTATTCGCTGTAGAATTAGTGGGCTGCCGCTTTGTTACAACAGTGAAAACACATCACAATCTCTGAATATTAGATGTAAACGCTTTTAGAATTTCGATAACAGTGCCTGTGCACCGTTAGTAGACTGGCTAAAGAGGGTATGGCAGAGCTGAAAGTAAATCATTTAAACTCAAAGCAGTACTGAACAAGGGGCCCCCAAAATATTTTTGGCCCAGGGCACCTAAAATCCTTAACATGTCCCTGCCACCACAAAGTCTGTCAGACAACATTGCTCTAAAGTAAAATAGACAACATCATTAATTTATTATTAGTTCTGTTTTGTTTTTTTAAACATTAGTCCGACGTGTCCGAAACCCCCACTGCTTCAGGCAAGCAACATTGTACCACTAAGGAATTCTCAATTAGGTTTTCGTTCAGTGCCCTCTCTGTGGACTTTCAACTTTGTCTTCGGATCCATAACTGGTTGGTGGGCAATGATCCCATTATAATAATTACTAGAGAAGATTTGTTTCTGGTATACCAGCTCTGAGCTAGGGAGTGCTCCAAAAATTTGACAATACGGTCTCCCTTTGAGTCCCTGTTTTGGCTGAAAATGTCTGCAAAATATTCCGCTTTGCGAAAAACTGTCTTGCCTTTCAGCTTGTTTTATTTATGTGAGATTGGGTTCTCAGCACTTGCAGTAATAAAGACTAAGTACCGCTCAAGACTGGATGTGGAGCACAACCCGAGGATGGCAGTAGCAAAAATCCATCCACAGATTGACCGTCTCTGTGGCGAAAAATAGGCACACCCATCACATTTATGTTGGTGGTGTTATTATCAATCTATGTCATGTGTAAAACAAAGCCTCCTAGTAAAAACAATTTGCGCACATTTTATCTTGGAAAATTGTGTTTTGAGCTGTGCAATAGCCGCTGTAATTTCACCACACCAACTCACAAACCTGCAGTTTACTAAACACTCTTATTGTGTTGAACAGTATTTGCTGCATATGGCCCGGGATATGCATGTGGCGGTCGATTATGTAGAGTACCAGATTCCAGAAATTTCTGTCAGGTGGTGAGGGTCCCAACATCTAAAACAAGCATTTGCAATGCAATACGTCTCGCATTAGGAAAGTGTGAGCTATTGGTATTGTATATGACAATTTTTTTTAATATGTGTTGAGTTTGAAAATATATAAATTAATAGCATTGTTATTCACAAAGCCAATAGCTTACACTTTCCTAATGCGAGTCCTATTGGCTATGGCAATGCTTATTGGTAGCAAGCATGGACAGTGCTGTTGTGGTGCTGAGTGATGATGTGGTTGGGCTGAGTGATGTGGTGGTGTCCCCAAGTGATGTGGTGGTGCCCCCGAGTGATGTGGCGGTGCCCCCGAGTGATGTGGCGGTGCCCCCGAGTGATGTGGCGGTGCCCCCAAGTGATCTGGCGGTGCCCCCAAGTGATGTGGTGGGGTGTGGTGGTGTCCCCGAATGATTTGGTGGGGACCCCGGGTGATGTGGTGGTGCCCCCGAGTGATGTGGTGCAGCAGCACAGAGACTGAAGCTAAGAACACGCAGGGTTGAGTGCTACAAAGCGCGTTTAGTTTATCAAAGCACAGAATGATGGAGACGGGAAATTTGCAAGGGGAAACGGGAAAATGCAAGGGGAAACAGGAAAACACAGGGAGAGTGTATAATGATAGAGGCGGCTGGGGCTTGGCCAGCAATCAAGTACGGGGTCAAGAAGGCACTGAATGGGAGTACACGAAAAACACCCAGGGCCAAGGAAGGGAGATGCAAGCATACAGGAGAGCAGGCGGAGACAAGCTCTCGGCATTGCTGTGGACCGGGAGCGCATTCCTCTGAAGTTTGATGCGGGGTGGGGGAGCGGCAGCCTTTGAAGTCTGATTGGGGGGGGGGGGAGCGGCAGCCTTTGAAGTCTGATGCGAGGCACAGACAAATGGTGGTGTGTGACGTGGCTGGTTTGTGCACGCGCATAGATCACATGAACTGTGTCTAATCCGCCAATTTGGTAGACAGTTCTTTTCCCCTTACTATAATCTCGCCGGAACAAAGCGCAAGAGCATTGGCTCAGGCGAGAACTAAAAAATCAACTGGGGGGGGGCTCAACCTACAAAAGTTTGAAGACCTCTGGTCTAGACTGCCACAAAAGGGTGACCCTCTTGAAAAGGTTTTGATTGTACGCAATATCAGCCTCGATCGTGCAACTGTTCAAAATGTTGTGGCCAGCCACTGAATCATCCCACTGAAATCTAGCTACTGCATACATGCTAATGTACTCGATTCAGGCAGGAGATTATAGATTTTTTAAAGCCCAAAATGGCTTAATTCTGACTGACTATCTCCCGCCAGATATTGCCTCTACTTCAAATAAACTCAATGGGGGAAATACACTCTCCCAGTTATTATTTATACATACATATATACACATACATACATATATATATATATATAGATCACTTTACTCTTCTAAATTTTGGCATGTATGCTAGAGTCCTCACAAAAACAATACCCTTCTTTTCTCTGCTTCACACGGCGTAGCGGGTCGACGAGTTTAGGGGCCACACAATCACTTATAGGCCTACACCTACAGCTGCACCTACAGAAAAGTGACCGTCATTGGTGAATTAGATAGCTACAAAGTGTGTCATGTTCGCCAGTTAATACGTCCCCTACTTAAGCGTGGTTATTACCCTGACGTGTTCCTTCTCACCTGAACGCTTAATTTGCGGTAGTTTGTGGGTTGAGACTGTTGCTGACTGAGGCATCGCAGCTGTTCCGGCAAATGGATCGCCTTTGTCCTGAAGTTAGACTGGGTGCTGTTCTCCGGTCTAAGCTTTTTTTTGCCCACTTTTAGCTTCACTTTCTGAAAGTCATCCTGGCGTTTTCTTTTTTTGGCCATTGTTGAAACTAACGGCACCAGAAACAACAAAACGTGTACACGCGAGTTAACACCTGCAGGGAAAAGGTTTGAGCCTCCCGGGGCACCGTTCACTTCAGTGTAGTTTCCTGTATCACTGACCCATGGAGACAGACACTAGCGCGAGATGAGCGAACCCTAAGACACGCTTCTGCTGCGGCCATCTTGGGAAGGTATATATATCTGGAGGCATGTGGGAAAGTTTCAAAGAACGTTAATTGTTCTTCAGGTCTGTAGCATATTGTATTTCTTAATTTTAAACAACGTAATTTATAAATCAGGACATACATTGGATTTTGTTTAATGGCGCGCCCCAGTCACATTCGCTGAATTGATATTTCTCGGAATAAATGACGGTTGCGCTGCGACCGAAACACCCCTGCTCGCACGCAGGGCAACTCTGTTAAGCTATTGGGCTCGTATGACTCTGGAAACACAAACACCAGCCGCGCCCAGCAGTACATAAATGAGGAGGCCATGTTGGAAGTGTCGGGTTTTACGCCCGTATTGATAACGAAATTGATCTATTTTAAAACTGACAGCATTAAGAGCATTTTAACTGCTCAGGGATATTACTTTCAATGAATCCGTAATAATTTATGATTTTACATTTCATGTACTCCCTTATTCAGCCATCGTTTTTTCAAGAACAATTAGGCTAAATACTTAATCAAACTACGTACATATTTCAGGTGAATGCAGTCCTTGTCTCGTCAGTGCGTTCAATTACTTTCGCGGTAGTACGATTTGGGGCAATAACCGCGTCTTTTTTGTTTCTCCTTAGATATATGCGGACACTACTCTGAGTAACACTTCCGTTGGACAGCTATGGTATGGACAAGCATGGTGGCTCCCGTTGTGCAGATGTGCCATGTTGCTTCCTGCGCAAATAGAACTCCGCAATCAGTTTCGTGGGGGCGAGTAGGACTTATTGCCTTCGGAACATGTAATTCCATCGCCTTGTACCATCCTGAGGTAAAGAGGGTGGAATCGTTACAGAGGGAGGGATCGTTACCCCAGAAATCTTTCAATTAACTGATATAGCAATAAGTACTGCTGGCGAGCAGTCCGCATTTTCAGTATGCGATATGGGTGCATTATCTGAGTTGGACTGGGACAGAAAATAGGCCTGGGCACATAGAAAAGTGCCCCCCTAAGTGAATTAGATAGCTAACAAATGGGCCATGTTGGCAAATTGGGGCAGTTTTGTACTTGTAAAGACACACTGTATAAATGTTTTGGAAGTGTAGAAGTCTGCATTGATTTGAGTTTGCTGCAGACAATTTTTGTTTTAATAACTCGAAAGGAAACAGTAACCGCATAGCCATTAGGTTTCGCCTTTGGGACCTTATAAGTGTTTTAGCCTTGCAGCACATTATCTGGGGTGGTTTAGTTATAGCTTAATTCCCGAAAAAGTTGATAACACATTTGCTTTTACAATCGCCTTCCTATTTATTGCCTGAGCAGGCCTGCCAAGGACGATGCAGAATAGGGAGATAGATACAACACATGGGTACTACAGAAGTTGAGTGGTAAAGTTTGGGATACAGAAACACACATGGCTAGGACTGAAGGGAAACAATAAAAGACAGACGTACATATTTATATTGTGTGTGGGTGGCTGGATACACTCTCCTGCAGAAAAAAAATTAAATTCAGGTACAGTTATAAACTGAGCTATGAAGAGAGGGAGGATTAAGGCATGAGTAGTAAGCAAGCAGTGTGAAAGGTAGATGGAGCGGTGGTAGAGGTAGATTAAACACAGATAACTAGAGACCCAGATAGGTAGTCGGATATATAGGTAGATAGATAGCTAGGAGAAGGAGAGATAGAGAGGGCTATAAGAAAGAAGAAATGTAGAAGGCAATATAATTATATAGAAAAAAAGAAACTAGTGGTGGAAGGCAGGCCTACGATCAAACCAAGAAGGGGTCAGGGATTTTAGATGCACAGATCTGAGCTTTGTATGCTAGTGCACCAGGTGTGGGAAGAAGAAACAAATTAACAATATACTTTTGAGGTACACGTCTGCTCAAGCAGAAGAGCACAGGAACCAGAATCTTACTGGGTGCATGTGTGCAGGTCTGTAAGAGGCAGTAATGCCTGCACTTTCACAGTTGTATTGGTGGGGTTGGTACAGAGTGGACACGTCACTCCGGGTCTTCAACCCTACACTTTTCATCTAGAAATCACATATTTCAGATGTGTTACTCTGATGAGTTCATTGGAAGCAAAAAAGCCTAGAACATCCAGAATGAATTAGTCTAGCACACAGAAGACCAGGACAATCGATCTATTCCATTTCATAAAGCTTTATTCAATTTTCACAATCATAAAAGCATATACAACCACAAAAGTTCATAACCGTCATAATTTAAAACAGATATCGTACAAAGATTCATTTAAAGCCCAGAAATGGAATCAAGCTTAAAAACTGATAAAACAAAGATTAAAAGGATAAAACATTTCCATGTACATAATTCATATACACCATAAAAAGTTAATGATCCTAACCAGGGTCAATGTGCAATTTGTCGCACCCTCAATGTCCATGCCCAACCTAAAAATGTCGCCATAGCTAGTACAATAGGCAATGAAGTGTCTGTTCGCAGAATTCAATCTGCCTCCGCCGCTTCCCTGGTACCAAGCAGCTTACAGATTGGTAGAAGCCATACCCGCCGTGGGGCGGCATAAGTACAGCAGACCCAAAGAATGTGTGCCATGGTCTCAATACTAGCAGTGCATCCTGGGCACCCTGCTGGCGAGTGTGCAGACCAATTCTGGGTGAAAGATCTAACTGTTAAAGACCCCACCCTATACTGAAAATACAATTTACGATCCAAAGATTTCGTAATTGCATCCCAGTATAGTTTCATCCTAGGGACAAATTTGTGGTCCAAAAAACGTCTCGAGAGGGAGGAAGACATTTGTTGTTTAGCGTTATTCAATAAAAACAATTCCCAAAACTTAGCCTTCAAGGTTGATTTAGATGGAAATACAGATTTAGCGGGGTCAATTCAAAATGCTGTCAGACCCAGCTCCCCTAAAAGATTCCAGACTACCCTGAGCCATTTAATTTGGTGTAATGTGTCTAATTTAATAATGTCTAAGAAGCTCTGGGCATAGCCAACACGTTCAGGAGTGGTCCACAGTCTCCTCCAATAAAGGAGGGGATGCAATTTGGCTATGGCTGCAATGGGCTTCTTGCCTAGATCTAATAATAAAGGACACATAGGAGAGCTCTGGGGAAGTCTGGTTACATTTCTTAGAAACCTATTCTCTGCCAGGGTAAGGGCAACAAGATTCTCGCAACCCCATATCTCTGAGCCATACAAAGTTGAACTAACGGCTTTCAGATTGTAGATTTCAAGGGTGGGACTGATAGGCTTAGACAGAGAGCGATTGTGCTCCTGGAATAGAGCCCCCGCTATCTGTCTAAGCTTAAGTGAGGCTAGACCGATTTACCGGTCCCACTTCATACTGCCTTGGAAGTTAACTCCAAGATAAGTAAACTCGTTGACTACTTCCAAGGGGCCCTCCTTTATTGCAAAGCCTCTCGTGTTTGCCTTGCGTGCGTTAAATGCCATTAGCTTTGTCTTGGACACGTTGACCTCCAATCCTCTCTCTCTGCAGAAGTCCTCGAAAATTTTAAGGGCTTTCTTAAGTCCAGACGGGGTCTTGGAGAGAATCAACGTGTCGTCGGCAAACATCAGGATGGGTACCTTGACATCTTCTAATGTAGGGGCATCAGTTGGGTTTTTACTCATACAATCCGCTATTCCATTGATATATAGCGTGAACAAGGTGGGGGCCAAGACGCAGCCCTGTCTAACACCTCGTTCCACCGGGAATGATTCCGTGACTTCCCCCTGTCCCCCCCCCCAACTGATTTGGGTCTTGTTATCTTCATGGAGTCTGCGGATGAGGGTTAAAAGATCCAAAGGAAGAGCTAGTTGTTTTAGGACAAACCATAACTTCTGCTGGGGAACTAGATCAAAGGCCGCCCTAAGATCGATGAAGGCAGCATAAAGGCTACCTTTACCCAGACTGACTTGCTTCCAGTAAATTAATATAAATCGGAAAACTTGGCCGATAGTGCTTGTGGCAGCTCTGAATCCGGCTTGAAAAGGTGTTAAAATACCGAACTCCTCAATCCATCCCTGGAGTCTGTTTAGCACCATCCTTCGATTATTTTCTGGGAGCAGTCTATAAGACTAATTGGCCTGTAGTTCCCCGGGCAATCTTTATCCCCATTTTTGAAAACTGGAATGATTTCAGCATCTTTCCAGGATGCAGGGACCGGTGCTCCTTGGGCAATTGCGTTGGAAAGTAGAAGGATATAATGGGACCAGCTAGGTTTGTCATGTAACAAAATATCACCCGGCATGCCGTCAGGCCCCGGCGCTTTCCCAGGTAATATGGAACCCAGTGCTAACTCAACCTCCCTCAAGGTTAAGGTCTCTCCCTGGAAAAACATGTTTAAAACTTCGACTTCCACCTCCAAGGGTGTAGCCGAGTACTGGGGTTTAAAGTGGTTCATCCAGGCGGTAACAGAAACATGGTTTTGAGGGCGCTCAGCCTGGCCCCTGTTTGACCATTTGTACGTATTCCAAAACAGTTTGGGATCCTTAGAAGCACAAGCCACCTGTAGGTCAGTCCATCATTGATCCTCCCATGCTTTCTTAGCGCGAAGTTGTGCTGCCTTATAAAGTGATCTTGCTGCACGTACTTTAGGTGGAATACCCCCTTTATCGCTTTCCCTAAAACCTCACGTGCCGTCCGGCATTCGTCATTATACCAGCGGCCCTCAACTTGCGTGTGCAATTTGGGTTTCTTACTTTTTATTTTTTAAAGTCCGTAAATGGTTAAAAAAAGCAGTATGGGTGTTTCCTGAATTGTCAAGAGCACCTGTCTGCAATGCATTGCTGTCATGCTCTCTATTGGCACATTGCAAACTTTGCGCTATATTGTCAAGGAGGGTAGAAGATTCTTTAACCTGAACCCACTTGAGTCTCCTCAAATCGTTGGCTTGAACAACCTCCCCGATATAGCTACTGTCCCCGTGATGTGTGTCAGGGAGGGAATGGGATAAAAGCAAAGAAGAACAGAGCGGGTTGTGATCGCTTTCCATCTGTTCAATGATCATCATGTCATCCACCAGTGACCAGAGACTCAGGCTTGCCAATATATAGTCAATTATGCTTGCAGAATACCCATTATCAAAGGTTGGCAAGCCTAGCCTATCTGATTTAGTGCAGCCGTTCAGGGCCCTTGGGCCACGTTCGATGCAGATGCTGTTCATCTGAATGATCACATCGGTCCACTTCCTGACTGGCACTAGCTCAAGCATTGGAACCATCCAGTTCCTATCTTCTGCCTCGACCCAAAAGAAACATCCTCTAAGGAGAGTGGCTCAAATGTAACATTAAAATCACCCATAACGATTATCTTGGTGATTTCTGGAAGGGTATCAAGGAGCTGCTCCAGAGCCACTAAAACTCGTGAGTGCTTCCCCCTTGTGCTCCTAGCATAGATATTAATTAACAGGATCACTAGGCCAGCGTTAAAGGTTAGTTTAATTGCTTGGATGTCATTGTTCTTGGTGGGAATAACATGTTCACTTTGAGTTCTTGCCGAACCCACAATGTTAGACCTCCCGAGGCTCTTCCTTTCCCCTCCCTCACGGCTACTATGGAATAATTCAAATAACCTTCACAAAACTTGGGTGTGTCTGCCCAGGTCTCTTGAAAGGCGCAAATATCGTAAGTCTTAATAAAAGAATTCCATTCAGGTAAGGGAAGCATCGAGCTAAGGCCAGCAATATTCCAGCTCAAAAAGCTAAACTTTAATACTACCTCGGCCTGGCTTTCAAAGGGGCTGGGGACCACTGTCACGGTAAGTTGACCTGAGGGGAACCCAATAGACAAGGATCCCCTGTATCACCTATTTGAGATACCAGATTACATAAATTAGCTGACAGTGGCCTACCCTCCCCCCCCCCAACTGGGTACACTGGCGGATTTAAAATTAAAGCTCCTGATGTATTTTGCTGTATAAGTCAATCATTAGACTCAAGGCTAGAAGAGCCTTGTCGTCTTTGGGGAACTTGCCGGGATTAAGCCCCATACCCAAACGGGAAAAACCTGAACTGAATCTTGGATTTATCGGGGGCACTTGTACGGAATTCCAACGTAAAAAGATTATCAACAAGATCTACGCTAATCAGGGTCAGTTCAATACTATCTACCATTTAGCGAAATTCTTCGTGCAGCCAAAATATCCTCCCTGATCAATGAGCGGCACCCTCTCACATGTCTAATCCAATGGATAGATTTATTGATCAATGAGTCAGAGGACTCGGTAGCACCATACCGTGATCATTTTGGGACATTAACCATAAAGATTGTGCGTGGATCTTGCATTTCCCCTCTGTCCCCTCTTGGGCGCCCCTGCCCCTGCCCCTTTACCTGTACCTGAGCACAAAGACTTTGCCTGGTAGATCTACTATTGTTCGCCTCTTGATGAAACCGGCTGTTGCTATCTGGACCACCTAAGGATACAGAAAGGGAGGGGAATTCCTTTGGAACAGTAAGCCTTGGTAGATGAACTAATGGACCCTCAGGACCATGATTGTTTATAACATTTTGGCGTTTGACTCTAGCGGAACAATGGGCTTACCCGGGAACCCTCGGCAGCCAAGCGAGTGGGTATTAGCGAGATATTGGAGATATTGGAGTTATTAGTGTCTCTAATAGGTGGTCCCTTTTGTTAGTCAGCACTGGCAGTTAAAAGCCTCACTAAATTGAGCAACTCGGTCACAGATCCCTTTAATTCATGTACTTCTGCCTTCAACGAAGACACTTCCTGCATCAAATGACTTAGAGAACAGTCTTGCTCACCACTGCGAAAGTTGCACTTACAGGCGATATTAGCAGTTTGTGTTTGTGCAAGTGTTCTCGTGGAATTGCTAACCTGCAACCCATTTAGTGGGTAATATTCCCCCAGTGCCGCATATCTGTTTATACAGGTAACAATTGGATTAATATGAATGGCACAATCTGTATTATCACTATCACAATCCCCACCATGCCTAGAACCAATAATGCTGTCTGGGGGTGCTACTTTTCATCTAATTACACCCTCTGTGCTAGCCGATTTGTGCTTGCGCCGCTTGCAGAACATGTCTGGAATCGTTGAATGTACACTCTGCGCCTGCGCCTTTGTTTGTGGAGGGGATTTAGCGTATAGCGGAATAAGAGGGGCTGATTCAAGGATGGCTCACTGGTAGTGTGGCTCACTGGTTAGAGGCGGCAGACCCGAGAGCAGAGGACGGCCCGGGACCAGGGTTCGATTCCCGACGCGGCAGGTTTCTGGACCAGGGTCAGCGGACTCGATAATTCTCTCGCCTCGGTGCCCACTCTGATCAGCGATCACACTCGGCAACTCTGGGCACTAGCTTGCCTCATCTTCACTAACGGCCCCACCAGACCGCCGGGGATGCCTGGTCTCACCCTGGAGATACCCATTAAGGGACCATCTCTCAGGGAAGCCAGGAAGGGTTTCGCAGCGGTCGAAGCGCGGAGGTACCCCTTCGGGAGTGATTCCAGCGCTATATAAGCACATAATTAATTAATTAATTAACACAATTATTTACAATAGCCTTACATGATTTTTAAAGTTTTTTCCTACTGTTCTTTTTTAGGACCCCCTCAGTACCCTCCCCGCTTATATCCAAAGCTTTCCTCTTCCCCATAGCTCACTGACTGTAGTAAAAGTGCTATTGTATGAGCTCCTACAAGAAGAAAAAGGAAATAACGCCTTTGAAGACCTTATTCCTCGCCAAAGAACGAGCAACACCCACTACTCTTAACAATCAAGCGTCGTTGAGGAAACAGAATATTATTGGTGAGCAAGGAACCTCCAAAGACAAGTTAGTTTGTGTGTCACAGTACCTTTAGGGACTCCAAAGTCAGTCAATACAGTCACATAAGCCGGAATTAAAAGGGGTAGCCCTGGCCTGGCTCCTCCTGGTTTGACGGGCGCAGACGGACCCGCCCTTGGCCCAGGCTTCGCCCGGGCACGCGTTCTGCGCAGCGGGTCCCACGAGCAGTAATATAGGGCCGGTGGGCGGGCGTCTAGCACAGGTATGTGGAAGCATGGGCTCCTGGCAGTTGGAGTCCTGTGCTGGCGTGCTCCTCTTGCCCCAACAACCAAAGGTGAGCAAATGCGGCAATCCCTGGTCAAAAGGCTCGCAGTAAGAGTCCCTCTGCACTAACAGCAGACTCCGATGGTTTCTTCAGCGATGTGGGACCCTCGTAATCAGCATTAAATCAGCATTAGAGAACACTGCTGGAGGGCGCCAATCACTTTCACACTCCTCACAAGCAGACTGATGGAAATGTCTACCGGGCTCAGGGAAAGCTACAGCCGCTGCTCATGCCGCTTTCACCACTTTGCCATTCGCCCTCGCCACCTTTCACTTTTTGCACTTTCTTTCCACTTGAACCCGGCAGCGATGCAACCTCCTAGCTGTGATAAAGTCCACTGTCTTGCTTGCTATTATTCTCCCTCGCCTTCGAGGAAAATTTAACTGCCACAGTTAAATCCTAATCAGCCACAGCCTCTCTCGCCTCACCTTCAACAGGCTCCATCCGAACCCGCCGGGAAAGCACAAATGCATCCGTCCAAAACGTTCAGACAGTTGAGGAGGAGGAAAGACATCAAGAAGCACATTACTCGAGCCAAGGCACACCACAAGCCATCGCTCGTCAGGACTCACAGAAGCGAAAACACCAGAGAAAACGCCAGCCTGCCGCTCGCAAGCGCATCAGGTCGATCCACCATTGCTGAGGGCGGGCTCTATTAACCTGGATGGAAATGATCATATGAAGTTGGCGGCTCATGAGAGGTGATTTGTTTTTGTTTTTTTATAGAAAAAACAGCTGGCTATTGTCAAATTTCTTGTGTGACATTTTCAGCTAGTCCAGCTTTATAAACAGAACTTTGCATTACTGAGATCCTCCACCCATCTTAATTTCAAAACTACAAGTCCCAGAAAGCAATTTGACTGGTGGAAAGCATTATGCATAACATGGGGTTAATAAGCATCTATAAGATGAGGGTACCTACAGATCAATATATATATATGTGACACTGTGGCAAGTAGGCTTGCACACACAGACCCTGGGGATGGTGCCATAAGTTTTGGGTCTTTTACTTGACCATAGGAGACTTTAGTTTGCCCATAGTAATGATGGATTTATCTAGAGGGGGAAACTAGCAGCGAATATTGGAAAATAATTATATTTTGGAAGAGCTCACTACAAAAGGTGACACAATTCCAAAATCAAATTACATGGAAGTACGCATCACATTTATTTCTTTGTACATTAGGTAGGGAAAAACTGCAGTGAAATAAAATAGCAAAAAAATCCAATGGGAAGGAAAAAAGAGAGAAGGGGTACCACCATATTCTTCAATGCCAAGCTTAATGTCACTATTTTCAAAGAAAAAAACCTAACTATGCTTGCCTTGTTTATTCAAAATCATTTCCAGATACCAGACAGAAATAGAAGTGTAACTCACCTGGAGGTAGCAATTGGTCACTTTTCATTCAAAACCAAATACTTATGTTGAATTAGTGAATGACTAAGGAAACCACAACAAGTCAAAATGATGAAACCTTAACTTCAAAATGAAAATCGGACATCCTGTGCTTCATGAGACATTTCCAAGAAAACTCAAGGAAACCTGCTAAAAGCATGGAAAATGTACATGATTCTTGTCCTAGTTGAGAACTCATGATTTGGTTCAAGTAATATCTGCAGATGTGCATGAATTGTATACTTATATATATTATCCTGAAATTGTTAGGCTATGTACAAATCTTCCTGAAGTTCAAGCAGTTCATTTAGAATCTAAAATGCTAAATCATCTTTTAAGTTGTCACTTGTAATGCTCACATAATCTATTCACAACCAGCACGTTTTATTGGTGCATAGAGCCAGTTGGCATTGGCCAACTTGTTATAACAGAAGTCCAGCAACAGGTGGGTAGAATGCAGGAAAAAACAGTGCCACGTTTCTAAATAAGAGACCCTGAAAAAGTAAAGCTACCAACTACTCAATTACGCTCACTCGAATGCAGATTGTTGGCTTTTTCTTACACGGCGTGCAACTTTTATTTTAAATTCTCCATTTCGAAAGTGGCTTGCTTCCTCCGGATTGGAGGCATGTAGAGGTGGTGGTATTTCTTAAGCCGGGGAGGCCTCCGGAGTGGCATGAGTCCTATCGCCCTATCTCCCTCCTTAATATTGAGGCCAAGGTGTTGGCTAAGGCTCTGGCCAATAGGCTCAGGCCACACATCACGGACTTGGTACATCCGAACCAGGCTGGATTCATACCTCAGCGGGCAACCCGTCATAATATCAGACGAGCGCATGTTGCAATATCGGCCTGGAGGCAGCTTGGAGGGCCAGCGGCTTTGCTATTGGCCGATATGGATAGGGCTTTCGATTCCCTGAGTTGGGTGTATTTGTTTGCATTGTTGTGACGTCTTAACTTTGGCCCACATTTCTTGGCTTACCTGCGGCTGCTCTATACAGATCTTACAGCTTCTGTGCGAGTGGGGGGGGGGGGCGATATCTCGCTCCTTTAAGATCCAACGGGGCACGCGTCAGGGGTGCCCCCTATCTGTTTGCGCTTGCTATGGAGCCGCTGGCGGCGTGGGTGCGCATTGATGCTCAGCTCAAAGGCTTCAGATGGGCTCCTGGTGTTGTTGATAAAATAGCGTTGTATGCCGACGATGTCTTGTTCTTCCACACTGATATTGATAGGTCGGGACCGCGCTTACTGAGCATTTTGCAGATCTTTGGCGAGACCTCAGGGCTCTATATGAACCCGAGCAAATCTACACTATGGGTACTGGACGATCAGTACAGGGCAGGGGACTGGGCCTCTTATTTACAACCCGCACCTGGGGGGATGAAATATCTGGGAGTATATCTCTCGGCTTCACCGATTGTCTCCAGGGAGCGGAACTTGGCTTTGGTGTGGGACCGCACGCGAGAGGATCTCAGGGCGTGGTCGCGCATGGCCCTAACGATATACGGTAGATCGGCTATTTTTAAAATGGTGGCGCTCCCTCGCCTTCTATATCAATCGCAAAATCACCCCTATTTGCTTTCGCCACGTTGGTTCCAACAGGTAAATTTGGCTTTGGGTGGGTTTCTTTGGGAGGGAGGGGCAATTCGCGTGGCCTTGCGTACGTGTTTCCTTTCTGCTTACACCGGGGGGCTTGCGACGTCAGATGTCCTTTCTTATTATCCGCGGCACACCTGTTGGTGCTTAATGAATGGTGGTACGGGGATAGGGGGATCCGGCGTATGCGGTGGAGTGACATTTGATGGGCACTAGGCCACTACACACGCTGCTCTACTCCCCGCCATTGCGACGGGTCCTCCCCTCGGCCACACAGGTGGTATTTCATATCTGGTGGCGGACTCTGCACAGGATGGGGTGGTGGAATGTTTTGATTCGGGAGACGCCTCTGGGGGGTAATGGGCGGCTGCCTCAGCTGGGGGCGCTACGAGGTTTCCAGGGATGGGACTCTATAGGGATATCGTCCCTAGGCGACGTGATGACAGATCTGACACTTAAATCCTTTCAGGAACTCCGTAATGAATATGGAATGCCGCGGTCCCAATTCTTCCAGTATCTACAGTTCAGAAACGCACTGTCAACTCACCTAGTGGGGCTGGAGTCATTTCCTGAATTTAGCCCCTTGGAGGCTAAAGTGTTCATGGGTGAATTGCAAGACCGTAAGACATCACACATATACCAGACGTTAGTTCATCACTGCTCTACTGATTTACAACCCCTCAGGACAGCGTGGGTGGGGGATGTCGGCGACCTTGAAGAAGACGACTGGGCGGAGGCTCTGGCGAGTCCGCGGGGAGCCGCCATATCCACACGCCTGCGGTTAGTACAATTTAAATACCTAAACCATGTGTATTTCACCAGAGTGCGACTGTGGAGGGCGGTAATGATAGGCTCCCCTGAGTGTCTCCGATGTGGGACGCATGAGGGCACACTTCTACACACAGTCTGGGGTTGTCTTGTGCTGCATACATTTTGGAGGGGGTGTTCTCCTGTCTGTCGGAGGTGTTCGCTTTGGAGCTTCCGTACACGCCGAGACTGGCATTGTTGCATGTGCTGGAGGGTATTGGGGGCAATAGATATAAGCGCCACTTGTTATTGCTGGGCCTCACGCTGGCAAAGAGGGATATAGCCAGAGCTTGGAAGGCAACTCGGGCTCCGCCGCTGGCTGCATGGCGATCTGGGATGGACTTCTGCATGGGGCTTGAGCTGCCAATCTTTCTTGCCAGGGGGTGCCCCTGTAAGCATTTAAAATTTGGAAAAGGTGGGCGGACTATAGGGGATTGGAGCTTGACCCGCCGCCGGAAGAGGCATCTATTGTACCTATTTGAATTGGGATGAGGGTAGCGATCTGTGGGGTGCTGGACGGACTCAGTGTGCTATATTGGTCATATAATCCTATAGTTGGGATGGCGTATACGCAATCGGGGGTAGGTGGGGGCTGTTTGTTGGTATGTGTGCTGCAGTCTCCGGGTTACGGGGCTATGCGATATATGTGACCAGTGACAAATAAAATCAGTTTAAAAAAAAAATCTCCATTTCGAGCTTCCCGCCCTCCTTTTACTGCATCAATATTTGCAGTTAAATCACTATTGGGATCCGCCAGCATTGAAATTGCACTAATCATTATTGTTTCAACTGTGTCTATAGGAAGCCAACGCTCCTTGGGTTTTTCATAGCCATACTTATCTTCACAAGGCTTGTGGAGAATAGAAATAAGCCATCAGTGTTTTTATCAACATTTGGTGCTAAATTTCTGAGATGAAGGTTGGTTGAAGGTTTTATTAAATTAGCACAGTTAATTAAAACCATTGCTATAGAGTGTCATCATAGCGCAGTTACCACGTTAAAATCAAAAACTAAAAAAAACCATCAAGGTTTAGGTTCATATACATATAACTAAACAGACAATCTTGTAGTTACCATTATAATCACATAATAGGATTCCAAAGCCAAGAATAAAATAGATTAGTACAGGAATACTAGGACAGGGGACGAAAAAACTCTGTGATAAGTTTTTGGGGGGGAGGAACTGGAAGAGCAGGGGCCAAAGAGGGTAAAAAGAGATTGTCCAGGAGTCTCACATATTTTCCAGTCCTTACAAGCACTTGAGTGTCTAAGGAAGTAAAGCAAAGGGCTGATGCCTCCCAACATGTTCTGATGCCCCATTTTGAATATAAGAGTTTTAAAAGAAGTCTTCTGAGAGCGTCAAGGGCAGGACAACAGCACAGAAGATGCAACCATGATTCGGACCTGTAGTTGCACAGTCTGCAGGCCCCCTCCTCACTTGTTGGAGCCCATCGATTGAAGGCAGTGGAGCGCAGACCTAAGAGACGCATGAACATTATGTTCTTCCGGGCCACTGCATTCAGATTTTCCAGGAGGTAAGATTGAGGTACCCCAGGGAGGTATGAGATATTCAAAGGAAGCAGAATAGTTGATGTTTTTAGAACCTGGGTGTCCATCCAGTGGGAAATTTGGCTGACCTGCTTATTGATAACCATTTTCCAGACTGTGTATGGAATAGTGTCTGCGGTTAGTAAAGAGTTATCGATGTCCAGCGTTCTTATGGCCTTTATGATTTGACGATTCCACGGATTCCCGGGGCTGGCAAGAGTTTCTTTTAACCGGGCTTTTAGGGTGTTGTCTGCGGCTTTTAGTGTCCTTTATAAAGTATTTCAGGGTATCAGCCTCACAGAAAATAGATTGTCTTTGAAGGCCCAGCTCCAGTCGTAGTCTTGCCCTGTGGATAAAATTTGGAAGATGAAAGATTTTTTTATAAATAAAAACTTGGGCGTGGTTGAGACTGGTCGAGCATGCGCCAGGGAAGGCCTGATGCCCATAGTTTAAGGCAGGGAGAAGAGTGGCTTTAATCACCTTCAGAATGGGTTCTGCAGAAGGACTACTCAGGGACTGGTTAAGTCGGATCAAAGAGTATGTTATTGCTCCAGCTCTCTTTTTCAAGGCGGCTAGGTGAGCTGATGGTCTAGAGGACTCGCTAAACCAGACCCCCAGGTAATTGTATTTTGATGTTGTTTTGATCTTTGCAGGCCCAATGTTCCACCTTAAACTTTTCTTGTTCTTACAACAGCTGAACATCAAAACCTTTGTCTTTTCCTGGTTGATATTTAGAGCGTTAGCAGTATTATATTTGAGGAGCGTGCTTAACGCTCGTTGAAGGCCAGATTTTGCCAGGTCCATTATAACAATATCGTCGTCATATTGCAAAATGTGCCGGTTCGTTTTTGCGAGGCCCAGTTTTGGTGGAAGGAGATTGCTTTTCTCCAGGAATCTTCTCAGGTCGGCGGTGTAAAGGTTGAACAAGAGGGGGGCAAGAACGCAACCTTGCTTTAGGCCGTCTGAGGTTGGAATGTTTGCAGAGACTGTCATTGGGCCTATTCTAACTCGTACCCATGTGTTCTTATGCAAGGAGATAAGGGCTCCTAGCAGACTCTGAGGGATCCCCACTTGTCTAATTTCCTCCATAAGGTGTTGCAAGACACTTTATCAAAGGCAACGCTGTAGTCTATAAAGCAGCAATAAAGAGGGAGATGATTTTTTTGTGCTGCTTGTTGACTCAGGATCGCTAGAGTAGTGATGTTGTCTATTGTGAAGGCCGAGGATACTACCCATTTTTCTAGTGACCTGAGAAGACACCGGGCATACACCTTGGCCTCAAGGTCTAATAGGGCAATGAGTCGATAATTAGCTGGAAGAGAGGGATCTCCTTTCTTAAATATTGTCCATGAGTCTGGTAACCGATAGGTAGTAAACGCGTTGTTGTATAAGGGGACCAAAAGCTTAGTCCACTGTTCCAGCGCACATTTGAATACCACAGATGGAAGGCCATTGGGCCCGGGAGCGCCATCGTTTTTCATGGCTTTCAAATACTTAGAGACCTCGGCGGGAGTAGTCCGCTCCTGGGGTTCTATCTGCGTAGTATCAACACAATCTCTAAATTCACCCACCACAGTGTCCAGGGTGTCACAGCAGTATTGTTGAATCACATTCTGGGCCCAATCTTCTTCACGGACCGCGTTCCCTCTGTTCTTATTGGAGGAACGAAGCTTGTTTATGTGGTTCTAAAACTGGGCCAGGTTTTTTCCCTTTAACAGGGCAAATATTTTTAGCCACTCATTATGTTCTTTTTGTCTCTTAGCTTCCCATGATGATTTTTTAAAGGCTTTGTGCAGTGAGGCCATATTGTTAGCAGAGTGCACAGTGCCTTTCGATTTGTGGAGGCACACAGCCCTCCTTAGGGCTCTTCTTTGGATGGCTAACACCGGATCAAAAGTCTGCTTCGGCCGAGGCCTGTGGGGTCTGTGGTGAGCTTCAGGGCCTGTTAAGATGTCATGTCATTTGACAATGGCGTTGTCCCACCAGTGATGGAAGTCTGTGGGGACATTGTGCGTGGAATTTGGAGTTGTTCCCATGAGCCAGGTGCCCACCTTATCATAACCCGAGGCGACCCATTTTTTTTGTTTTTTTTTTAGTTTTATATAGCGCGAACTAGAACCGAACCGAATCAGTTATCAGAGCGCTTTACATTGCACAAGTTACGTTTTTTTTGTTTGTTTTTTTTTACATGAGGACACACACTTTCATGTTTTTTTAGGCACGGGGAGATTAAGTGATTTGCCCAGAATCACAGGAGGTTTTGGCGTTGTTACCGAGACTCGAACCCAGATCCCCAGGTCCGTGGTAGAGCGCCTTAGCCGTTAGGCCAACTCCTCTCCATTTAATTCGTCTGACTAGAGTATGGAGTTAGACCTGCATTGAATGCCCCATTTCAGTTATTTCGGCAGCGGCAGGCACTTGCAGGTCCATTGTTACAGTCTAAGGGTTATGGTCGCTCTCAGTGCGAGTGGGGATTTTCATCATGATTATTTTTTTCGCCAGAGATGGTGATAAAAAAATGTAGTCAATGGTCGAAAGATTCTTAAATGTTGGCAACAGATGGGCACCAGGATTCTGTTCCTATGTGATTTGCTTTGCAGAATGTAAGTTGTAAGTGGTTAAAAAAGTGGTCATGACTTCTTGCTCTTTAGTTTTAATGACTGAATGGGTGTTAGTAGCCAGGTCTCTGATGTTGAAATCCCCTAGTAACAGTACTTCTGCAGAGGCGAATTCCAATAAAAGTTCTTCCAGATGTTTGACCAATAAGACTGTTGCCATTGATTTTGATGTTTTAGCTATGTTGTGGTAACAGTTAATTAAGAGCAAGGGAAATGCCCTGCTTGAGGTTGAAAGACCAGTAATTAATACAGTTTGCCCTGCCGTTATTAAGTTCCGGTAGATGGGAGTAGCTGCGATCTTGCACCTGTGTTTGATGATAACTGAGAGGCCCCCAGATGGTCTTCCATAGGAATTGGGCTGGGAGGCTGATTGAAAGAGTTCGTAATAGCCGTGGAGAGCCGATGGAGATAGAGACCAAGTCTCTTGAAAACAAATGATGTCACTTTTATTGAGAAATTCCACTGCTGATTTGGATGAAAAGATTGACTTTAACCCAGCCGCATTCCAAGAAGAAATGGTCAGTTTGGAGTCTGACCATTTAGCTTTCCCGTTAGGAGGAGTGCTGCTGGGAGCATGCGGTTGAAGGCTCTCGATGGGAGTACCCATAGCGGCTGTGAGTAGTGTGAGAGACAGGGCGACTGGATTTACAGCTCACCAGACGTTGATTGTTATTACATGAGAGGTTTATGTTGTTGGTATTACATGAGATGTTTATGAGGTTGTCCGCTTTCGAAGCATCTGGAAGCCAGACATGGGTTGCGCCCCGAGTCGCCTTCAGTACGCTGATGTACTGCCGCACTGGGTCATCCTGAAGAAGAACGTAGGGATATTTTTGTTGTAGAGGAACCCACAGTTCTAAGCCCAGTCTCCAAAGATTGCATCCCTTAGGGATTTTCGAGACCACGTTGTAACAGTTGCATCCGAACCCCCTTTGCCTGGTATTGAAGCAAACTTGACCGATGTAAGATCTGAAGAAGTGACCCCAGAAAGCGCCAGAACATGGTTGAATAAGCTGATGATGTTGTTTCTATTGAGGATGTTGTGCGGGCCCTTGTGTACAAAGTAAGGGGAAAAAACCAAGTTCTTCATCTTTTTCCGGACTTTGGTTTTTCTGTCTCCCAGCTATTTCACGTAGAGGTGCTGGAGCCTTGAGATGTTGGGGTCGAACTTCAGAGGGATGATTGTTCTCCACCAGTTGGCTTTGCCCTCCTGAGACATGTATCAATTGGGACTGAGAAATTTGGGCAGTTCCATGTGTTTGGGATGTCCCTTAGGGGCTGGGCTATGTTGTCTTGACTGCCCAGGCTTTGATCTTGAGAGGATGTTCCCTTGGTTTTTGTTGACAAAGATCCATGCATCGCTTTTGTAGAGTATAGTTCAGTGATTCCGGAGGCCGGGGACGTTCCCTTAGGCACTTCCTGTGTTAATGGCCGGAGATTATCGGTGGCGTCATTATTGTCCATGAGAATCATTCTAGTCTCAGGGGTTTTCATTTTAGGTTTTGAGACGTGGTTAAAAATGGGGAAGTAGGAGAGTCGCCTCGCTTCAGAAGCTGGCATACTAAATGCCCCTGACCTGTCGAGCCCCGATCTCCTTTTCGCAAGACGTTGTTTTTTGGATTGTTTTTCAAGTTTCTTTATACGATAACCTAGTGTATCCTGGGGGCTGTATTTTCATTGAGCCACGTGGACTGATGTACCAAACAATTAGGAGGAACACAAAAAAGTCCAGGGTGTCTGACTACATGGAATTCTCATGTTACAACTCTGTGTAGACAGAAGCCATTAGAGGGCTGCTATTATTGTACATGGTAGAAAAGGTGGAGGGTGAGCGTGGCCGAAATATGACCTCATGTCTCGTGTGATTTCTTAAGACATTCTTAGCTCTGTAGCTGCCACCAATCAGAATCCTAAGACTTGTAAAAACATGTAATGAGAAAACTTGAATCTAGAGTATAAGCTCCCTCCTGCATAGTACCTTTGCCCAAAAAACTACAACCACATGGATCATTTTGGCAGCTACTGATAAATGGGGCATCCTGACCGTTAGGAGCCATAAGACAGGAAAGTAGCAAGCAAACCATGTTAACAGAGCAGAAGTATTCCAGATGTGTCTGGTATCCAGTTGTTTGTTGTGTTTTGGCATTGAGAGATGTATGAACCTGCTGCCTAACTCGATGCACATGGGAAGGGGTGGGGGAAGGGGAAAGCTGTGTTTGTGCTCGGAGAGTGAGGGGAGGGCTCCTAACGCAAAGTGAGAGAGGGGAAAGAAAAAGTAAACGAACGACTAAAAACAGCACGGCACACGGAGATTAATTGAACCGGGAGCTGCTCCTTGAACCCGAAGCTGAAAACTCACAAGGACACAAGCAGCTGGGAGCCGCGACCAGTGCCGAACCAGAAAAAAACTGTAACAAGCAATTGACGGCGCTAAAAACATAACAAAAATGTTTAAAGACAGGACATACAGTAGCACACGTCCTGGGGGCGAGCCAAGGGAAATAAGGTGGGACAAGGAGGAACCATTATCCAATTAGAAGCAACGTTTTTTAAAGGACACTGACAAAAGCCAATCAGAATTTTGAGGCGGGCTGTAAGTCCCGTGCCTGAATACAGAATGTCGAGAGACAGCTCATGCTATGCCTAGGCTCCAACTAAAAACCGTCCCAGCAGACCATACAACAGACCCACAAACATCCCAAAAAAATCCTATGCGCTGCCCTTTCAGACCAGACCCTCGGGCACTGCCTGATTGCCATATATGCGAGTGTGTTCCCGACCATTATTTTGTTTGCAGTGAATGACATTTTTATGCATTCTATCACCATGTAGCCCTTTGAGTGACATTTAATTGCAAGATGTTGAGCAAATAAACCGCATAGATCTCCGTGGCTGCTTGTTGCTTGCCTTCAGTTATCCATGGAACTGATTTTGCAACAAATTTAGCGAAGATTCAAGTACCCGAATGCAGGGGGAATAGGTAGCTTGGTGAAATAATCAAACGGGAGGGTGAGAGGATGCGAAAGTTGGCTCATGCAACCAGTTCTATTTGAGAGACCTACTATGTCTAGCAAAGTTAGAGATTCAGAGTAGAGGATAGAAACAGCAGTCAGCTCTTAAAACATGATGGTGTAGATTCATTACTGCACTTGATCATAATTTTTTTGTTATTGTGAAGTGATTTAAGCACATAGTTCCATTACCCCTACATCCCTTGTCCCACTTATTACAAGTGAGGTGATGTTACCTCACTACAGGAACAAAGCAAGAGGCACCTGAAAGCCAGGCCAACCCACCCAATCTAGGTTCCATAATCGAGGTTGGTACTCCTGGCTCCTCCTGTATTTTTTTCCTTTTTGATGGGACAGGTCCCTGCTGGGCTACGGCTTTTTGAGGCTAAGCAATCCTTCTTTTCAGGGCTTGGACGATTCTAACCCCCACTGAGGGAGTAGTGGTGCCCGAGGAGAGGATCATTGGAATTCTTTTCTCAGAAGCGGCTCTGCGGTTCTCCCTTCAGTGACAGGCTTTGAGGAACGGTTATACACAATACTTCTCCCTCTGTGTGGGCTGGCGGCTGCTGCCAGGTACGGGACTCGCTGATCGAATATGCACATGGCAGTGAAGCTAGTTTGAACCACGCATGCTCCGACTTTCATTTTAGTCCTGAGGGATAAATTAGGCTTTTTTCCATTGTTGAAAACACTTTCGGGTAGGATTTTTTTGTGTCATTCCTTTATTCAGATATTTCCATAACCATAAAAGAGTACACCAAACATACTTTTAAAATCTTAACTATTCACTGTGTATAGTTAAAACAAAGAACAATGCATAATCATTTTACAGAAGATAAGGCAATGGATAAAGTGCTCAGGTGCCAAAGTGCATACAAATCAAGTCAATAAAATCTATGTTAGATGAGCAACTTACAACATATATCAATCCCGTTCAACTTGTCAAGAAATCACCAGAAGTCAATAGACATCATTTGAGCTCCTTATTACACAGTTAAAAAGCCAAAATAAAATACATTATGCATCAAAAGTGTTATTCATTATCAGAACAGGACAGTGTATTAATCATTCTCCCACTAAATTATATAAGCGAACCGCAGAAGAGATAAAGTTATAAACCATCTTGCATATTTCTTCAGTTTTCAAAAGTTGTAGATAATACAGAGCCAGTCTACATTTCCTTATATTCAAGACCCGTAATAGTGGGATAATAACATTTCTCCGTGGTCCGGAATAAAGCTGGCAGAAAAATAGGAAATGCACCATAATTTGTTTCGACCCAGAATCACACGGACATAATTGAAGCTCAACATCACAGTACACCTTACGCCTTACGGGGATAAGAAACCAAGAAGTTAGCTATGCTGAACCTAAATCTAACCCAAAAAAATCTTGCGGAGTGGCTTAGATGGAAAAATAAATAAGGTTTACTATATTTTCAGTGCAAACTAGTGGCATGTACCCCTGGACTTTCTTTTTACCCAGCTTTATGCTCTCATTTTCCAGTTTTTGGGGTATTTTGTGGCGCTTGGATTTTATTTATGGCTTGTTAAAAAATGGCACAACCCCTCTGAACTCTTTATGAGGTCAGAGATCGAAATACATCACAAGTTACTCATTAAGCATACTATAAGTTGCACAAATACAGTTTTGCCCTAGGGGGCTCACAAACCATATTCTAAGTAAGTGGTATAAGAACCACTTCAGGAATAGTGAATGGGCCTAGGCAATCGCTGGGGCTACACTAAACAACCAAAGGTTAGGAAGTAGGAGACCCACGGGAGACGCGTGCAGTGTGGGAACACAGTCGCGAGTTACCATTGACTTATAATGGAGAACGAAGAAGTTACAAAGTTACTGTTTAAGGGCACTTCCGGATGGACTACGACAAAACCCCTTTAAACTAGGACACATGGAGAGTCAATACCCACGGGAGCACCGGAGTACTCGAGTTACCTCACCCAGGGAAGCCGGGTGCATAGGTGTCTTTTCGTGTCGGATTTCGTCGATGCTTTCAATGGAGATCTGCAAAAGAAGTGCTGCAGGCGGCCAAAGGAAGAGTGTCCGGGTGGATCCAAGGGTGGATCGAAGAACTGAAGAACCTGAAAGCAGAGGGGACAGAGTCTGGGTCACTAGCCAGTGACCAGGAAGGAACCAGGCGATGTTGTGATGCAATCAGGTGAAGAGGTGAAGCTTGTCTCTGCAGCCACGAGGACCAGGAGGTGTCGACAATGACCAGGAGCTGGATTCGAGCTGTCCCATAAAGGATCTTGTTGACTGCGGTGTTGGTATCCGGATTGGACCCAACAAGCCTTGGCAAACGCAATCCACGCAGGAAGTGAAGATTGGCTTCAGGTCAGACCAGCAAGGTCTGGGGAGCTTCTCCTTTGTAGGGAAGCTGGAGCGAGCCTGGAGCAACCAGGCCAGCGGTGTAAATTCAAAGGTTCGTCTTCAGAGGGCTCACTAGCCAACGGGCTAGCAACCGGGAAGACGCGTCGAGCTGAAATGCAGGAGCAGGCCCCACGTAGCACTCGTGGAGTGTGGAGGGCTAAGCTTTGGTGCAAATGGCGCTCGGGTCTGGGGCTTCTCGTTCCCCAATGCACAACTGCGAGGGTGCCTCGGTAGTTGCACAGTTAGCAAAATGCAGGATGTCCATGGTGTCCTGTCCCACGTCTCTTGTGTCCGCCACGGGCCTCAGCTTTGCTGTGGATGTGGGTTGGGGTCAGAGAAGTCTGAGAGTCCAGTTCCTGAGTCGCTGAGTCTTCGGGATCCGTCAGTAGCATCAACAAAGCAGACCGGCAAGTTACTGATGGTGCCTGTTTGCACAGGGTGGTCACTCCTTGACCACAAGGGAGATGTCTTCAGTCTTCTAGTCGGTATAGAATGTCGAAGGTCCAACAGTTTCATTTCAGAGTTTCGCTCCAGGATAATCTAATGTCTCTAGACACAGCTCCTATCTTTATACTGATTTTAGGGGCTGGATTACCTGCTAGGTCCCTCCTATGGGTGGAACTGAGAAGCGGGTGGTTACACCCCTTTTTCTTTGTCCAGTTTCACGCCAGAGCGGGCCGGAGTGCCCCAGCAACTGGTTTGAACCGGGCTATGCATGGAGCACCTTGTGTGACCCAGGCAGTGTCTAGAAAAGCATCTTTCCATTCAACCCAAACTGCCCCAATACACTACAGGCTGTCTGGGGAGGTGCTAGCACCTCCCTCGACAGGAAACCTATTGTCCAGGCCTCCCTTGCTGGAGTTTCCCCCAGCTGCAGGAGGTCAGACTAGTGTCTGTGGCAGCAGCATCCATTTTGTGATGCGGAGGCTGTGTTTAACTTTAACCGGGTAAAGCAGTAACATACCTGTCTTTTCCCTCTAGAAGGGGTGGAATGCTACCCCCGGCCCCAGAATTGGCGGGGGGGGGGGGTAGTATTCCAAAGTGTTTGACACCTTACATGACATGTTTTGATAAAGCCAAACCAAAGTTAGCATTAACCGCGAGGATTATAATGCACTTAAGAGTATATGGTATGGCTATATCATAGAACAGCTATAAGGACATGGTTCCGAAAGCTGCAGAGGGGCTCAGCTGATGCTAGGGCACCCTCTCACATAAAACCAAGCACTCTGCCTCCAGGATTGCTAAGGCCTGCCATAGGAGTGACTTATAGGTTACTATGTGTCTATATATAAGGTAGATATAGATATACTATATCTAAGTAAGGGGTGATTACACCACCTTACCCAAGCTGAGTGATCAGCCTGTGGTGTCAGTTTGGAGGGCCAGCCAGGGGCGGCATAATACATGCTGCAGCCCCTGGTAGGCCTTGGATGCACCTATGCCCTGGGTACCTAGGGTACACTATACACTATACAGGGGCTCACAAAGGTGACCCAATACCCAATCAGGTATGTACCTAAAGTACATGGTATCAATTTAGAGAGAGAACAGCTGGGCTGTGGGTCTGATTAGCAGGCCCACAGCCACACTAAAGTCGAAAAACCAGAGAATCGCAGCAAAAAGTGGGGGTCACCATAGGAAGCAGACCCTACTCTCCTACAATTGTGCATTCCAAAATAAAGCCACAGCTTAAATGTGCTATTCCGTTTCCATGCTGTTTTTGCTCCACATTTCTCAAGCGTGCTTGAAAAGGTTGTTTTCTGCAATGCCGCACCAGCTTGTATGACGTTTATTATATTAAATAGCATGGTAGCTGCGTCGGGATTAGCAGGACCAAGCAACCCCGTGCCCGAGCGAAGTAAGGAGAGCTACATTTGCTGCTCCCACCCTCAACACACCATGGATTCAAACTCACAGTTCTGAAGAAGGCATGTCAGGCTGACCGAGTCCAGAGACCGGTCAATCTGTCATGCGGACTTTAATTTCACAGCCTGAAGATCTCTGGGACATAAGCCACACCCCCTCCCTCTTCTTTAGCAATACAAGTAGGTGCAGCCCTGACTTTCAATTGTACGGATGCCAGCCAAGCACTACTCTTATATATCCACTTTAAAACTTAAATGCAAACTGAAGACTGATTTGTTTTCATGGAGAGTGGCGGATCCAAGTAACGGGTCAACGCCCCTCTGCCCCCTTAGGAGGAACACTTCTGGTTTTTAGTCATAGTTTGAGGTTTGCAGGGCATTGTCGGTAAGAAAATGATGTGAGATGCATGCGAAGCACGCCACCTTATACTCCCTGAGATGTCAAGTTTTAAGAAATATTTGGGTCTGATAGGTTTTTCTAGGTGGCCGCCAAAATGTTTATTTTGAGACTCTGGCAGCGGCCTACTGTATTGATGTTGGAGGAGTGGCACCCAGAAATAGGTATGCTATCTGAATGATGAACTGAGTCACTTCAATATAATTTGGGAGCAGCTCCTGCATCCAGGCCCTCAAAGATTAGACCATTTGACGTCCTTTTCTGAAATAAACAATAGAGAACATGGTTATATCCTTGGGAGTAACATGTCCTGTGTTTTATAACAATTAATTGTTTCCACTAGTCAGTCGGGGGAAATAGGAAAACATTGATATATAATGTTGTTCTTCTATTTGTCTTCTCAAACGTTTTGCAGAGGGATACATTGGGTGCAGTTACATTACATATTAAAGCCCTCAAAAATGCACATGGGACTATTTATAGAATTTATGTCCCGTACACAAATATGTTTTCGGTAGGTTTTGATGAGAGATTGTTAAAACTATGATTAATACTGGAGTGAAACAGGCTTATAATGGTGAAAATAAAGAACTATTACAAACAAACGGGAATATACCAACTAGGAACACAAAGCATTTTGACATAGCCCTGTTTACACATGAACTAACGCGTGTGCTGTATTACTTATGTTTCACTTCCTTTTAAAGGCTTCCCGGTTATGTCATACAACCCAGTTCACCTGCTACCCAGGTCTGCTCTCAGTTAAAACTGGAGCTATGCAGATCCTGATAGCAGGGGACGTACGCTTGAACTTTTTGAGGGATGGAGAGGGTGAAGACCGAAGAGAGTAGCCACCGTTCCCTGGTCTATTCAAGGCCTGATCTCTGGACCAAAGCATGTTGGATGTAGTCCTATCACAGGAGCTGGGCAATGTGAAGACTAATACGAGGAAGCATGACCCAAGACCAGTAGCTGTGAATTATGCAGTGAGGGAGTCACCATGACAGGGAGAGGTGCGCTAAAGGGATCAGGTTGAAAAAAGAGAGGATTAAAATACAGCCACTCACACAAATCTGTTCAGGGCTTGTGGTTTGTCCATTAGTTTATGCCACTTTGGAAGTAGGGCATGTGCAGGGGTGTGGTTAGAAGGGAGACTTGGGACTGTTTATTATGTGGGTAGAGTGTCACCACAGCAGGAAGGCCTAGAACACCTGTAAATGTAATTCCTTTGGCCAAATATCTTCCATACTTCGACCATAGTTTTCCCCTATGGCAAAACGTAAAACTGGAATAGACAGTGGCTGTCAAGTAATTAAATTAAGTCATATTTGCAGTGTTTGTTCTACTTTCCTTACATTAACAAATCCATTGTTCAAATTAAACTTAATTAAATAGAGATTATCTGTTGCTTATTTACACTTTGACACCATTTTCGTATGGGGTGGGGGAGTGTATTCTACTAACTGGTTTGAGTAAAAAAATTATTTTATCTGGGAATTTTGAAATTTTGACCGGTTGAAATTTGATGCATCCCCTACTCTTTACACTTGCTCTAAAGCAGGTGTCTCCAACCTTTTTAGGTCTAGCATTTGAGACCTCTTGTATACACTTTAGTATATACTTGTATCTGATTGTACTTTGTGAGCTCTGGAGGTCAGCCCTTCCGTGTAGGGACTTTTTTCTGTTTAACTGTCTCTATTTAACTGTCTTGATAGAAAACGACCAGTAGAGGTCAGTAAAATACCAGAATTGCTTTTTGCTTGTTTAACTGTCTCTAGTTAACTGTCTTGATAGAAAATGACCAGTAGTGGTCAGTAAAATACCAGAATTGCTATCTGCTGAGGGACTTTATTTTTTTTATTTTTCTAGCAACTGCCTCTATTTAACTTTCTTGATAGAAAACGGTCAGCAGAGTAAAATACCAGAATCACTTTAGCATCCTCTAGATTCCAGTTCATAGAAATTGTCTTTCCCAAGCACCCATAGACAATAATATTATTTTCAAATCTTGTATTTTCAGTGATATGACCACTGAAGGCCCTGATTTTATATTAAAAACAGAGCTTTGGACTATACCATTTCCCACTGAAATGCAATATTTCTCTCCATGTGTTACCATACCTGGTCGCAGATTGGTGCTTACTTTCCCTCCATGTTAAAGAACAGTAGATGTTTAAGCACCCAGGCTAATGTACTGCATAGCTAAATACAAAGAAGGTCCCAAAGGCGAGACCAATTGCATTGCAAATGCTTGTTTGTAGTGAGAGCAGTTTCTGACCAGTAAACATCATTGTCAGCTACTAAAGGTCAAGCAACTTGTACATTGTTCCCCCTCTAATGCTGTGTAATCTGGTAGTTTCAGGTAGCAATTCTGAAGAAGTCGCCCATTTGTTAACAGTTTACTGAGATGTTTACCATATCCCATCTGCATCTACTATCCCAAGCTTCCCAATTGAAGTGACACGTTACAAAATGTAATGCGAATAAAGGGCCTAGCAGAGGTTATAGTCTGGAATAGACAGTCTATATTTCTCTTTCCTGCTTTGACGCAGTTTTAAAACTGGCTTAAATCATGAAAATGTCTTAATTTCTTGGAAGTCTTGTAAGTACCTCTGAGCCATATAATTGTGACTCCCTGTCCTTATTTCACCTTATTTGAAGTGTTTTCCATATGGGTAACAAAATCCTTCCAGGTCTGACATTAACAAAAATTCACACTGCAAATGGGTATCATTCAAACGAAGTCCGTGTTCATCAACACTACAGTAATACAATGTTGGGAATTGCACCTGCATTTGATCTGAAAGCCTGAAATACAAAAGTATAATGTTCCCTTGTTGTTATACTAGTTAGTGCATGTGTTAGGGAAAGATAATAGGCATTATTTATTTTGATTTGATTCATAGGATATCTGAAAGCCTAAATTAGAAAAGTGTACTGTTGTTTGGTGTTATTCTAATAACAGTTAGTGCCCTTGCTAAGAAAAGATAAATAAGGATTCTTTTTTTTTGGCCATGTTTCACAGAAAACCAATACTTATCTTTTCCTAGTAAGTGCCCTAACTGTTAAAATAGCACAGAACAACATTCTACTTTTTTTATTTTAGGCTTTCAGCTACTATTTTATGAGACACACGAAAATAAATAATGCTTATCATCTTTTCCTTGCAAGTGCACTAACTGTAATAACACAGAACATTACAGTACACTTTTCTGTTTTCAAGACGAGTCATGTTTGTAAAGCATAACGATTAGAGACCAATACAACACGCATTGGCATAGCCAATAGGCCTCGCCTTTGGGACGTTATAAGTGTTTAGCTAGAGGTATTGGCAAGGTTTTTAAGGTATGTTGTAGAGCAAGCAGGCACACCCTGGTCGGAAACTGTTATAGGAACCCAAGTAAAAGTTCACTTTAGCGCACACACACATACCCCGATGAGCGAGCGTGCTAGCTCCAGCGTGTGAAGGGCCCCAGAAGAAATTCACTGCTGCCTTCGTGAGGTGCGGGTTCAGCTGCAAAAACGGACCCCTTCTGTAACCCATGTTAAGGTAAAAGGAGATTTTTGTCTGTGCTGGTCTAAAACAGGAATCGTTTCTCTGGCAACTCCGCCCATCCAAGAAATCTGTGCGATTCTAAACCAGTCACCCTAAATGCACGTTTCATCCTTCCAAGGTAGATAAGAGTGTGAGGGCAAAGGTGCGCTTTACAAATACACACTATGTTATTATATTATTCGCTGTTTTAGCTATGGCTTGTACTTTCTCCTGCAGCAGCAGGCACACCCTGGTCGGAAATTGTTAGAGGAACCAAAATGAAAGTTCACTTTAGCGCACATACACATACCCCGAAGAGCGAGCGTGCAAGCTTTAACGTGTGCAGGGCTCCAGAAGAAATGCACTGCTGCCTGCGGGGGGGGCGGGTTCAGCTGCAAAATCCGGCCCCTTCTGTAACCCATGTTAAGGTAAAAACAGATTTGTGCCTACACTGGTCTGAAACAGGAATCATCTCTCTGGCAACTCCGCCCATCCAAGAAATCTGTGCGATTATGAACCAGTCACCCTGACCTCACCTTTCATCCTGCCAAGGCAGATATGAGTGTGAATGGGCAAATGACTTATTCTCCCCTGCCTAACAAAATGAACGAGTCCGTGTGGAACGCAACTCAGCGCTCTGACAGCCTTCGGGTCGAGTTTGCACTATATTTACACGTTAACTTAAAAATATCTTGGCAAACTGTGTTTAGAAGTTAAAAATACCATCGGATAAGCGTGTTTGGTTCAAACGGCCGAAGAACACAACAATCCAAGAACACAACCAAGGCAAATGAAACAAGCATTTGAAAAAAAGCACAGCGGCGCATTCTGTTCAATTAGTAACCTGATCCACGACGAGGAATTCAACTGCCACCCTCAGCGCTGCTGCTAGCTCCCGAGAGTAAAAACGCTGTGGAAGTGAACATAGGAAAGGAGGTGGGACATGCACCCGCCTTTGGCCATTTGCGTGCTTTAATTATTGAAAGACACACGCCAAGGCCAATCCAATGTGTGGGAGGAGTCAGCCCCACACAGAGAAGTTTAGAGTGCTCACAAGCAGCCTCCCGTAGAGCAGCGCATGCGTGCTGCGCTAGGCTCGACCTATAAATCAGCTTGCCTCGCCCTTCCGGCCCCACTTATAAATCAAGGTTAGGTGAAATCCAGCTTTTTAGATAGCATTTTCTGAAATAGCGACAGCAGACGTACCTTGAAATCGCTTGATGGAAAGCCCGTCCTTTTCTCTGGATTTCGATGGCAGTACTATGGCCTGAGTCAGGCTGTATCCTGTGTCCTGTGTGCTGCGATCAGACACCACCCAAGCCCCACAGTCACAGCCCCAGGCCAAGACTCCGGCTCTCAGGTGCTGCGAGGGAAGCCTGTGCTTTAATCATTCAGGCCCTAGAAAACAGCATGCCGGAATCTGCAAGTTGTTGCTGCATGAAACCACGGCGTCTCCAAGTGCTGTTCTGTGCAGCGTAGGACATGTGGCGCTGCTGGGCTAAAATAAATAAATAGGAATCCTGCGCACGAAAGGAAATTATCTTTTCAATGGAAAGAAAACTACGTGCTTAAATTTTAAAGTATAAAATGGGACCATGGGCCCAATGTTGTGCAGTACCAAAGAATTGGTACACAAATATGAAACCGTTGCTGTAGACTCTACAGCAACGGTTTCATATTTGAAAATCATCTTTCTCATATGGAGTATTTAAACTCCCACTCATTGACTCTACAGTGTAGAGTCAATGAGTGGGAGTTTAAATACTCCATATGAGAAAGATGATTTTCTTTGTAATATTGCTATCATGTTATTAATGCTAATTCCAAGACCTCGGTGACTTGTTGTTATAATGGTTTCTTTTGTTTCTTTGTTTCATCAGGAAAAGTCAGTGATTGAGCTGCTAAATGGTCACACAGGAAGGGTGAATTGTGTGCAGTGGATAAAGAAACTTGACTACAGTGAGTTGATTATTACATATTTTGCATTTCTTTATTTTTTCTTTAAGTAATACTGTCTGCATTGACTTCTCTTGGTTGTTTTTCCCTTAAGCGCTTGTTGTCTCTCTCTCTCGATCTTATCTCCCTATTCTCTTCAGGCACTTACCAAATTACTGCCTTTTTTAGGAGCTGGAGCTCCCACTTTAGACAACGAATGTGTAAGCACAATTGACTTTCACATTCGTAAAATTGATGCTTAATGCAATTCCTCTGGTTCAAACGAAAATGATTATATCCAAATAAATACAAATTGTGGTTGTTTTATGAATTTTAAAAATTCCTAGGGCAGGTAAACAACCATTAGTAGTCATTGTGCAGGAAATACATGTTGGCAGTTGGTAGGCAAACATGTCAGTTTCTTCATTTTCATCATCTCCTAGATTCTACCAAACGGTTTCTCACATCTCTGGACAGACACATATAATTCAACTATAACCAAGCCACTGTTTGGACTAATTACGAGTGGCTGAGAATAGTTAAAGCATTTCACCTCTCTATGCTTTTCTCAGTGTGACATCGTAATTGCGACGGGTATGCCCAGATGTGGTCCCAAGCTCACTGTAACTCTATGTGTTTTTCCTATTCAGAGGGGACCTGGTTGGCAGTTGAAACCGGACTGTTCTTTCTGAAGCAAGACAAAGGCTTTTTTGCATTTAGTCGAGCTCTGAAGCTGCATAGAGGGCAAAGAATGATTGTGCCGAATGTTTCCCAGAAGTTCCAAACCTTACTAAGGGGCATAGCATAGGGGGGCATAGCAGTGGCCTCTATGACGTTTCCCATTCAGAGGGGACCTGGTTGGCAGTTGAAATCGGACTGTTCTTTCTGAAGCAAGACCAAGGCTTTTTTTGCATTTAGTCAGTCTCTGGAGGTGCATAGTGGGCAAAGAATGATAGTTCAGAATGCTTCCCAGAAGTTCCAAGCCTTACTAAGGGGCATAGCATAGTGGGGCATAGCAGTGGCCTCTGTGGTGTGGGGGCCTACACAACTGCAGAAGTCCCAGCTGCCAAGAATGTAAATCATTTAAAATAACTCAACATAAAACGTTGCATAGAATGAGGCTAGCAAATGCCTATCATCAGTAGCAGTGGTGACAAAAAAAAAAAAGAACGACGGGCAACATGTATCAAGCATTCAGCAGTTTCCGACCGCAATAGTGCTTTTAAATATGTGCAAAACACAAATTGCGATTCGGTAACATGTTACCGAATCGCAATTTGTGTTTGCAATTCAGTATTTGGAAGAGGCGTGTTTAAGGCGTCCCTTTCAAATACTGAATCGGTATGGAATGTATTGCTGTTTTGCAACCAAATTCCGGTCGCCAAACAGTAATACTTTGCTACCATTTTAAAAGTGGTGATAAACCATTCACAAATGGGAAGGCTTTGAGTGAGTAAATAGAAAAAATATGTTTTAAGAGCTGGTATTAGTCCCACAGACCACTGCCTATGCTTTAAAAAATATGAAAAGAAAGCATATTTATTATAATTTTCGTTATTAAAAAAACACATCTTGTTTACCGTTGAAGAAAAAGTGCTGCGTTAAAAAAAAATATGATGAATTGCGTTATTTAAAAGCAATAATAGGAATAGTGGTATGCTGCATCCCTGTGATTTTGGCGATTTCCAGTGGGTCGCAAACCAGGAATCGCAAAATGTGTCAGATACATTTGTACCTTGGTGTTTGGGATTACGAAATAATGAATCGCAAAAATTCTCTTATTTGGTATTTGGGGACGCGCAACACTTGCCTTTTCCTTAATCTCGGACGCCATGAGCGGAATGGCCTGCATTTCTGGTGTCGCGCTGTGAGGGGAACGGCTGGGCTTCTTCCTATACGCCGTGAGGTAAACGGCCAACGCGGGATAAAGACTTCAACTCCCAGCAGCCCCTTGAGACCTGCGGCGCACTTGTGACGTGACAGCTTGCGCCCGGAGGCGCTACAAAAATCACAAGCGCACCCCGCAGCGCGGGATGTGCAACACTTGCCTTTTCCTTAATCTCAGATGCCGTGAGAGGAAAGGCCTGCATTTCTGGTGTCGCGCCGTGAGGGGAATGGCTGAGTTTCTTCCTATACACCGTGAGGTAAACCGCCAATGCGGGTGTGATGGAGGGGGTGTCGCGGGCCGGAAAATCAGGCAAGGAGGCCGGATATAGTGGGCTATGCCGGAGTTTATTAAACAGAAATGTCAAGAAACAGGTGGGCCGAAATTAAATGCAAAGGTCCAAGGTGGATTCGGGTCCTTCTTCGGGTCTTGGGTCCGGTTCTTCTCTTGGGGTTCTGCTGTCGGTTCTGGCGTTGGGGTGGAACCTCAGAGGGCAAACAAGAGAACAAGGTACCGTTAGTCCAGACGAGGACTCTGTGAGTCTGCATTCACCAACACCCGGGCAGTGAGGAAAGGAGCGGGAGCCGTGCGGAAGGAAGGTACCGGGGAAGAGGGGGTGAGACGAAGGAGAGGTATACAGCGTAAGAGTGTCAGATACGTAAGTGAGGGGGAGAAGGGCTTTCTACAGTGTGGGTGCTCTACATATAACTATACAATGCAGTCGCTACAAGAAAGGTGCCTAAGAGAGATACGTACACTATATATATATATACAAGGAGGAGTACGGGTACTCACACGGTCTGCCGCAACTCTCCAGTGAGTCGCAGCCGCTCTTCAGCCACCTCCAAGGCACTCCACCAATCTTCCGACCACACGTCTTCTTCGGGGTTCGCCTCCTCTCCGTCTTCTTCGGGGTTCGCCTCCTCTCCGTCTTCAGCGCCAGTCCGAGTGTCCTGCCACGATGCTCCGACCGCGTTCTGCGCGTTGTTTGAATTTCACTGGTTCTGCCGCTGCCTCAGGGGTGGGACTTCCGGGGTCGGAACGGAGTGCTTCCTGGTGACGGCGGCCGCTGGTTGGTTCCTGTAATACAGAGAGGGGCGGGGGACTCCGGGTCATGGTTACCGCTCCGGCATTGTTGCGAGACACAGCAGAACGGCCGGAAGGGTTTGTGCCTGGCACCCCAGATATCGGTAAGGTACTAGGGGGGTCCGGTCCTGGCGGGGCAGATAGCAGGACCTGACCACATCCCCTTCCCCTAGCTGTCCTTCCTGTACGGGTTGGGGAAGAAGGGTATCGTGATAAGAAATCCGCATTGCCTTGCTCTGTTCCCTTCCGGTGTCGAGTACTGAAGTGGAAGGGCTGGAGAGACAGGAACCAGCGGAGGACCCAGTCGTTATGTCCTTTATTCCGGGCCATCCACTCCAAGGGGGCGTGGTCTGTGTAAATGGTAAAGTCTCGACCCTCCAGATAATACCTAAGGCTCTCAATGGCTCATTTGATTGCGAGTGCTTCTTTCTCCACTACAGCATAGTTTTTTCTCTGGGAAACAGTTTCCTGCTGAGATATAGGATAGGCCTTTCGTTCCCTAGGTCGTCCTTTTGGGATAGGACCGCCCCCAACCCCTGGTCAGAGGCATCAGTCTGCAGAATGAAAGGCAGGGAATAGTCAGGGCTTACCAGGACAGGGCTGGAGGTCAGGGCTCCCTTCAGGTCGGAAAACGCATGCCATAAGAGGGGTGTGGGTTCTTTCAGGGCAAGTTCAGTGTGGGTAGACTTCCGCAGGAGATCCGTAAGAGGAGCTGCCCTCTGGGAAAAGTTGGGGACGAATCTCCGATAATAGCCCAGGAGTCTGAGAAAAGCTCGGAGGTCCTTTTTCGTCTGGGGAAAGGGAAGGGTCTGGATAGCTTCGGTTTTGGTTTTCTGGGGTCTGATCAGACCTTCACCCAAAAGAAAGCCCAAGTACTGGACGGTTTGTGCAGCGAGGGTGGTTTTGGCGGGGTTGATGGAAAAACCAAAAGAACCCAGGGAGGACACAACATTGTGTAAATGCACTAGATGTTGCTCCCAGCTATTGCTATAGATGACAATGTCGTCAAGATAGGCCCCTGCATACCGAGAGTGTGGACGTAGTACATGGTTCATGGCTCGCTGAAAGGTAGCGGGGGCACCGTGAAGCCCAAAAGGCATGACGATTAACTGAAATAACCCCTCAGGGGTAGAGAAGGCGGTTTTCTTTTTATCCTGGTCTCTGAGGGGTATCTGCCAGTAGCCCTTGCAGAGGTCGAGGGTGGAAATGTATTTGGCCTTCCCTATTCTTTCGACCATTTCATCAACCCTAGGTAAGGGATATGTGTCGAATTTAGATACCTTGTTGACCTCCCGAAAATCTATGCAAAACCTGACAGACCCGTCAGGTTTCGGCACAAGGACGATGGGGGAATTCCAATCGCTGACCGAAGGGCTCTATGATCCCCATCTTTAGCATGTCCTCGATCTCCCTTCGTATGATTGCTCTGCGAGCCTCGGGGACTCGATAGGGTCGCAATCGAACTACCTTCCCTGGCTCGGTTTCGATGGCATGTTCGGTGACAGTGGTCCGTCCCGGATAGGAGGAGAAGACCTCCTTCACAGGTGACAAGGCTTCTTGGAGTTCTCGGGTTTGTACCGTGGTCAAAGCGGGATCGAGGCAGGGGTCAAAAGGGAAAGAGGATGGTAGTCTGGACCCGGTTAGGACAGGACAGGGTCCTTCCCACTTTTTCAGGAGGTTCACGTGGTATATTTGGGACGTGTCCCTTGTGGGGTCTAGTTCAACCTCATAGGTAACCGGGGTCACCTGTCGCAGGATGGCATAGGGCCCTTGCCACTGTCCCAGGAGTTTTTGGTCGGATGAGGGCATCATCAAGAGGACTAGGTCCCCGATGGCGAAGGCACGGGCTCTCGTGCCTTTGTCATACTGTCTTTTTTGTGCGTTTTGTGCTCTTTCCAAGTTCTGTTTGACTATTTCACGTATCTCTGCTAGATGGGTCTTCAGGTTGTCCACGTATTCAGGTAAAGGACGTGTGCGATCAGGTTCAGCTTCCCAGGCTTCTTGAGCCATGTCCAATAGCGTACGAGGGGGCCGCCCATACAACAACTCATAGGGGGAGTAACCAGTATTGCTCTGTCTCTTACACCGTATGGCGAAAAGGGCCAGCGGTAATATCTCTTCCCACCGTTTGGCTTCTAGCCCTAGCAGTTTTTTTAAGGTCTCTTTTAGTGTGGCGTTGTAACGCTCGACCAATCCGTCGGTTTGCGGATGGTACGCTGATGTCCTGATTTGTTTTATGCCTAGCCGGGCACAAACCTGTTTCAGAAGTGACGAGACAAACGGCGTGCCCTGGTCAGTGAGGATCTCCCGGGGAAACCCTACCCGGGAAAATAGTGATATAAGGGCTTTGGCAATGTTCAGTGCTGTAGGTTGGTGTAAGGGGATGGCTTCAGGGAAGCGTGTGGCATAATCTACGATGACTAATGCGTAGCGACACCCGCTTCGGGAGGGCAGAAGGGGTCCTATGATGTCCATCCCTATACTACTAAACGGGATATCGATGAGGGGGAGAGGTCGTAGCGGTACCCTAGCTGGTCGGTAACGACTATGTTTTTGGCAAACCGCACATTCGCGGCAGTATGTTTTAATGCGCTGGTGGACGCCGGGCCAGTAGAAGTTATCAAGGACCGTCTGGCTGGTTTTCTCGTCCCCGAAATGTCCCCCTAGAACGTGGCTGTGTGCTAAGAATAGAACTTTGTCTTGGAAGGGTCCTGGGATCAGTAATTGTGGGTTCTGGAGTGGCCCTCCCTTTCGGTATAACAACCCTCTTTTCTTGAAGAAGTAGGGACCTACTTGCGTGGGGTCCTCGTTGTCTAGGGCCCTTCCCCAAGCTTCTTGTAGGAGCGGGTCCTCTTGTTGCGCTGCTCTGAACTGCTGGTCGGTTTGCCAGGGATATTCTTCAACATTCGTGGGATAGGCATAGGTGTGGTCATTCTTCTCCTTCCTTTTCTGGGTTTTGGTTTTGCGCGGTCTGGGTTCCTTATTCGTGGAAGACAGACCCTGGGAATAGGGGGCCTCTTTCCACCACTGGGCTAAGGAGTCAGTAGTGTCCTGAAGGAGTTTGGGGAGTCAGGAGTAATCGCTCCCCAAGATAGCCTGTTCGGGTAATGCCGGCACAAGACCGACCGTGAGGTTGGTTCCCGGATCTCCTGGGTGCTGTATCCACACCTGGGTGGTGGGGTAACGTTTGGTGTCCCCGTGAACGCACTGGATAGCCACCATTCCTGTTGGGGGGCCCACAGGGAGGGCCAGGTCTTGAGGACGGAGGACACTTTAACGGCAGCCAGTATCAGCGAGGGCAAGGACCTCCTGTCCATCGACAGACACAGGACAATGAAAAGGAGGGGGTGCAGCCCCCGGAGTGTGGCAGACATAGTTCCGTACCAGGCCTGTTTCCATCGGTACTTTTTTCTGGGGGCATACGCGGGCTATGTGTCCAAAGGTACCACAATTGTAACACTGAGGTCCGGGGTTGGAAGGACGGTACAGGATTGGTGAGGGTAGGAGAGGGGTAGGTTCTGGTCTCCGTGGCAGCAGAGGGCGGGGAGGACGGGTGGCGGTTGCGTGGTGAGGCCTATGGATGTTTTCCTCTTTACTGCGTTGGAGGTCTTGGGCACGGCCATAAGCACAGGCTATTTCCACGGCAGTCTCTAGGTTGAGCCGGGTATGTTGCCGTACCCATCTCTGTGTAGCTGGGTATAGGGAGTTCAAAAACTGTTTAAGATAGATTTTCTCGAGGATGTCTTCTTTCGTGGAGGTCTCCGGTCTGAGCCACCTATTGGTGAGATCCTTGATCCGGAAGGAGAGAGCCCGGGGGTTTTCTTGGGGCCCTTCTTTGGCCTGTCGTAGCTTTATTCTGTACGTATCGTCGTCCACTCCGAGACGCTCCAGGATACACCGCTTTATATCCGCATAGAGGTTGTTGCCCTGGATGTTGGCCTGTTGGTAGGCGGCCTGCAAGTCCCCGGTCAGAAGGGGACCCAGGTATTGGCCCCATCGCTCCACAGGCCAGTTGGCGGCCTGTGCCAGCCTCTCAAAATTGGTAAAGAAGTAGTCCGGGTCTTCCCCCGGGACATACTTCTGCAGAACCACGGAGGGGAGGGAGGTCAGCGGTCTTGGTTGACATAGGACGTCGGTCAGCTTGCCCATAGATTGTTCATGCACGGTCCCTTGGCCTTTGAGGACATCATGCAATTGGCCCCTATCATCCTCCGCAGTCTTCAAGAATTGTTCCATTAGTTTCCCCAGTTGCTCCTGGGACTCAGCCATTCTTTTCATGACGGCCTCCATGCTTCCAGCTGATCCCACTTCTGACACCACTTGTGATGGAGGGGGTGTCGCGGGCCGGAAAATCAGGCAAGGAGGCCGGATATAGTGGGCTATGCCGGAGTTTATTAAACAGAAATGTCAAGAAACAGGTGGGCTGAAATTAAATGCAAAGGTCCAAGGTGGATTCGGGTCCTTCTTCGGGTCTTGGGTCCGGTTCTTCTCATGGGGTTCTGCTGTCGGTTCTGGCGTTGGGGAGGAACCTCGGAGGGCAAACAAGAGAACAAGGTACCGTTAGTCCAGACAAGGACTCTGTGAGTCTGCATTCACCAACACCCGGGCAGTGAGGAAAGGAGCGAGAGCCGTGCGGAAGGAAGGTACCGGGTAAGAGGGGGTGAGACGAAGGAGAGGTATACAGCGTAAGAGTGTCAGATATGTAAGTGAGGGGGAGAAGGGCTTTCTACAGTGTGGGTGCTCTACATATAACTATACAGTGCAGTCGCTACAAGAAAGGTGCCTAAGAGAGATACGTACACTATATATATATATATATATATATATATATATATATATATATATACAAGGAGGAGTACGGGTACTCACACGGTCTGCCGCAACTCTCCAGTGAGTCGCGGCCGCTCTTCAGCCACCTTCAAGGGACTCCACCAATCTTCCGATCACACGTCTTCTTCGGGGTTCGCCTCCTCTCCATCTTCTTCGGGGTTCGCCTCCTCTCCGTCTTCAGCACCAGTCCGAGTGTCCTGCCACGATGCTCCGACGGCGTTCTGCGCGTTGTGTTCGAATTTCACTGGTTCTGCCGCTGCCTCAGGGGTGGGACTTCCGGGGTCGGAACGGAGTGCCTACTGTTGGCGGCCGCTGGTTGGTTCCTGTAATACAGAGAGGGGCGGGGGACTCCAGGTCATGGTTACCGCTCCGGCATTGTTGCGAGACACAGCAGAACGGCCGAAAGGGTTTGTGCCTGGCATCCCAGATATCGGTAAGGTACTAGGGGGTCCAGTCCTGGCGGGGGAGATAGCGGGACCTGACCACAGCGGGATAAAGACTTCAACTACCAGCAGCCCCTCGAGACCTTCGGCGCACTTCTGACGTGACTGCTTGCGCCCGGAGGCGCTACAAAAATCACAAGCGCACCACGCAGCGCGGGACGTGAAACACTTGTTTTTTCATTAATCTCGGACGCCTTGAGGGGAACGGCCTGCATTTCTGGTGTCGCCCCGTGTGGGGAACGGCTGAGCTTCTTCCTATGCGCCGTGAGATAAACAGCCAACGCGGGATAAAGACTTCAACTCCCAGCAGCCCCTTGAGACCTGCGGCGCACTTCTGACGTGACAGCTTGCGCCCAGAGGCGCTACAAAAATCACAAGCGCACCCCGCAGCGCGGGACGTGCAACACTTGCCTTTTCCTTCGGATGCCGTGAGGGGAACGGCATGCATTTCTGGTGTCGCGCCGTGAGGGGTATGGCTGAGCTTCTTCCTATACGCCGTGAAGTAAACAGCCAACGCGGGACGAAGACTTCAACTCCCAGCAGCCCCTTGAGACCTGCGGTGCACTTCTGACGCACCTGCTTGCACCCGGAGGCGCTACAAAAATCACAAGCGCATCCCCAGTGCGGGACTCTGGCCCGTCCTTGCCCGTCAGAAGCTGGGCTGGGCCACCCCCTTTATTCTTTGAAATACTTGCTGGACTGTATATTTTGTACAACCCAGGAATCAGAAGGTACTGTTGCGAGTGTTTTCCCATTCATATGGTCTGTGTTCAAGTGTATCAAGCGAATACTGTAAACAGACCAATTCTGTTAGAGTCCAGGACTTGGTTTGAGGAACTTGGGCAGCAACCGAAGACTGGGTTCTGTGGCTCTTAATCGCTTTTAAAGTGTCTAGTGTTGTGTTTTTGTTTTCCCCTCCCTTCTTAAAGCTATTGTGAAGGATTTTTTTAATAATGAATAGGGGCAAATTTTCCACGGGGCGGGGGCTGGTGGGAACCTTAGATGCGTTCCTAGCAAGGGCGGAGTCGGCGTTAATTCATGAAATTCAGCTAATTGAACACAGACTCTCGTTGGAACCACAAAACCACACAGTAGGATCTGTGGCAATCCCCCCCGCAATAGTAATCCCCCATAATAGTAATGATAGCAATCCATGTAAAACTGTAATGTCTCAATCTATTGCAGAGGACCCAGAGGATGTAGCTCCAACAGAGAACCCAGTGCCTGATACTAAGAGGCCCAGGCCAAATGTGAACACTAGAGGCCAAAAGGATAAAACCACTGAGTATAACAGACTTACGCCCCCACCTAAAAAGTGACGGTTTAAATAAAATAAGAAATCTTGTAAAAAATCAGGACGTAAGACCCCAAGGACCTCAAGAACTTCCGCACCATCTCCCTGCTCACCTTCCCGGCGAAGGTCATTGAGAAAATCGCCAACATACAGCTGACCCGCCACCTCGAGGACAACAACATCCTAGACCAGTCGCAATCCGGATTCAGACGGAACCACAGCACCGAGACAGCCCTCATTGCCGCCACAGACGACATCCGACGCCAACTAGACAACGACGAAACCTTGGTGTGAGAAGTTGGCCTGATGTATGATGTCCACAATTCTGTGGGCTCTGGTTAGTTTTAACCGCGTTTACGGTTACCCATATGTCTTAGCCCTCTAGAAGGGTGGAATGCTACCCCCGTCGCCAGAACTGGCGAGGGGGTAGTATTCCAAAGTGTATGACACCTTACACGACATGTTTTGATAAAGCCAAACCAAAGTTAGCAATAAACGCGGGGATTATAATGCACTTAAGAGTATATGGTATGGCAATATCCTGGAACAGCTATAAGGAAATGGTTCCGAAAGCTACAGACCGGCTCAGCTCATGCTAGAGCACCATCTCACATAAAACCAAGCACTCTGCCTCCAGGATTGTTAAGGCCTGCCATAGGAGTGACTTATATTCATTGTTGTTCTTTGGGCAACTGCTATCAGTCTTCCAGTGACCAGGCTTTTTACAGGCATGGCAATAAGGTTTCTTTTGGGTAGAGGAAGTGTCTTGGGACCCACCCCCATCCTTGGAGTTTTGGGGCCCTGTGGGAGACTTGTCTTTAGATGTATCCCCCCATTTCTCTTGAACCTTGGAATTATCCTTCTTTTGGTCATTACCCTGATTCTTAGGCCTATCCTGGTTCTGACCCATTTGTCTGCCTTCTTTCCCAATTCTTGTGGAGAGGTCAGATCTGAGTCCACCAGGTGCTGGTGCAAAAGCTGGGTGTGACAATTACTAAGGATCTGCTCCCTCTTAATCAAATTATACAATCCTGTATAGTCATGTACTTTGCTGCCAAGTAACCAACCTTCCAGAGCCTTAGTAGCACTATCTACAAAATCAGTCCAGTCCTGAGTCTGAGCTTTTTGGGTATCTCTGAGCAACAACCTGTATTGCTCAGTGGTTAAGCCAAACCCATCAATAAGAGCACTCTTCTGGACAGTGTAATTTTTAGCATCCTCAGGTCTAACTGTGAGGAGCTTATCCCTCCCTTTCTCAGAAAAGGAGTACCATAAGATTGCTGCCCACTGATCTTGGGGAACCTGCTGTACCACGCAGGCCCTCTCCAGAGCAGTTATCCATTTGTGGATGTCATCCCCTTCCCTATAGGGGGGCACAATCTTTGTCAGGTTTCTAGTGTCATAGGACCTGTCTTTATCCTTAGGGATAATGCTGCCACCAGTGGAATCTGGTCCACTCAATTTTTTCTCCCTTGCTAAGGCAAGTTAACTTGGGTCAGGGCCACCTCCTCTCTCTCTATCTGGAGTTCGACAGCCCTCATTCTAGCCCTATGCTCTCTCCTCTGAGGTGAAGACCTTCCCCTCTGAGAATTTCTTGAGGTATTTGAATGGTTAGAGTCCCTGGATAGGGATCTATCCCTTCTATTACCTGGGAGTATTCGGCCATTGGGTCTGGAAAGGTGGGTCACCTCTCCATTCCCATGTAAGCTGACATTAGCCTGGCTAAGTATTCTGACCTGGACCTGACCAGTTTCTTGATCTGAGTCTTGATCATTGTCAACCTCCACATCCACCACCTCTGGGGTGAGGGTCTCATCTGGGAGGTTGGCTCCTTCTCCTGTAGGACCTGAGGGGCCTGCATTAGCCCTCTCAAGATCATCTGCCTCTAAGATTCCTACTAGGATTGAGATTGTAGGGTTGTGACCCTTTTTCAGCCCCCTGTTAAGGCACAAGGCACTTACGTCCCTGAAGCTGAGTTTGTCATAGCTGGAAGGTGCCTTGGTCAGGTCACCTGTCACAGGCAGAGCACTGCTTGGCTCACCTGTGCCAGACATGACTCTAATGAGGTGTAAGTGATGCACTTACCTACACTGAGTGTTTTCCTACTGGAACCTTGCTAGTGAGTTGTAGTCCGGGTGTGCTAAGCCCTTTGGTCTACAACTACTAAGTTCAGTAAAACTTAAATATCTTAAGCTTTGTTTATATGTACCTATGGTACTTAATGTGATCTTTCAAATGCTATAAGATTGCAATGGTAAAACAACAGCAGATTCAAATCCCAACCGCTCCTCACCAATGTGAGAAGTTGGCCTGAAGTATGATGTCCACAATTCTGTGGGCACCTTGTATCAGTCCAAACAATCCCTTATGGTGGTGGTTGTAAAGTCAACCTTATAGACAAGCTATCCTAGAGGTAGCATGGACTAAGCAGTCTTAGGCTTAACTCAAGAGGGCATGTGAAGCCAGCTGTTTTACCATATGCAATCCTGTAATATCAAATGAAAGGACACCACACAAGTTATATATTCTAAAAATATATGTATTTGTTACTAGAATAATCCTCTGTACTCTTTATGAGTGCAGAGGCACAAGCGTTTAAACAAAAGCACAGTTAAAGATACAAAAGTTGCACAATTATGGATAGGCCCGATGGCCGCTAAAACCATATACTAAATAAGTGGTATAAGTATCACTTTACGAACAGTGGTAAGGCCTAGGGCCTTGGGAATCGCTTGGACTACTCTGGACTAACGACAGTTAGGTCGGGAGAGGCCTGCGGGATTCGTGTGCAGTGCTGAAAGCACAAGCTTGCACCAATGCAAAGTCAATGGCGCGTAAAAGTTACAAAGTTACCGTTTTGGAAGTCTTCCGACTGGAATAGAATTAAGCCACTTTAACTAGGACACTAGAGGTATGTACCACTACAGGAGCACCGGTGTTGGATCGTTACCTCACCCACAGGAAGCGGGTGCATAGGTGCCAAAGTGTGTCGGGTTTTGTCGTGGAGACCTATGGAGCCTGGAGATGAAGATGTTGCAGGCGGCCAGGAGGGAAGAGTCCGGTTGGATCCAAGGGTGGATCGAAGATGTAGAGTACCTGAAAGCAGAGGGGACAGAGTCTGGGTCACTTGGCAGTGACCAGGATGGAACCAGGAAGGAACCAGGCAATGTCGGGCGCAATCAGGTGGTTGTCTTGAAGCTTGTGTCCGCTGCCACGTGGACTCTGGGGCATCGAGGATGTCCAGGAGTGGATTACGAGCTGTCCCACGAAGGCTCTCGCTGTCCGCGGTGTCGGCTTCCGGATCGGAGTTAACAAGCCTTGGCAAATGCGACCCACGCAGGATTCGAATATCGCTTCTTACTCGGACCAGCAAGGTCAGAGCGGTGGCTCCTTTTCAGGGGAGCAAGGGCCAGTCTGGAGCAACCAGACCAGCGGTGTAAATTCAAAGGTTCGTCGGTACTGGGGCCACTAGCCAACGGGCAAGTGACCGGACCAACGCGTCGAGCAGGAAAATGCAAAAGGGCCCCACGCAGCACTCGGTGAGTGTGGAGGGGTTAGCTTCGGTGCACAAGCTGCTCGGGGCTGGGGCTTCTCAAACCCCAATGCACAGCTTCGAGGATACCTCAGGAGCTGCACGGTCAGCACTTCGCAGTCTTTTCAAGATGGCCGGCCCCACGCTTCACATCGCCTCCACGGGTCTCAGATTTGCTGGGACTGTGGATCGGGCTGTTAGAAGTCAGGGAAGCTGGGTCTTGTCGATCTCTGTCGCTCGAGTTCCGGCGGGAACTGCAACAAAGCAAACCGTTGGGAGCTGGATGGTGCCTGTTTGCACAGGGTGGTCACTCCTTGACCACAAGGGAGATTCTTCAGTCTTCCACGTCGAGTGGGATGTCGAAGGGTCCAGAGTTTCGTTTCAAAGTTTCAGTCAGGATGATCTGAGGTGCCTTGGCACAGCTACCTTTATTCCAAATCAAGGGGCTAGATATCCTGCTAGGTCCCTCCTATGGGTGGGACCCAGGAAGGGGGTGGTTACACCCCTTTCCCTTTGTCCAGTTTCGCGCCAGGACTGGGGCTGGAGTGCCCCAGCACCGGTTTGAACTGGGCTATGCATGGAGAGCCTTGTGCGCCCCAGGCAGTGTCTAGTTTCACTCGCCCTGCCTGCCTCAATCCACTATCTCCTGTCTGGGACGGTGTAACACCTCCCTGTGACAGGATACCTTTTGTCCAGGCCTCCCCTGCCGGAGTTTCGGTCAGCAGCAGGAGGCCAGACTTGTGTCGGGGCAGCAGCATACCTTTTGTGATGCTGGGGCTCTGGTTAGTTTTAACCGCGCTTACGGTTACCCATATGTCTTAGCCCTCTAGAACGGTGGAATGCTACCCCCGTCGCCAGAACTGGCGAGGGGGTAGTATTCCAAAGTGTATGACACCTTACACGACATGTTTTGATAAAGCCAAACCAAAGTTAGCAATAACCGCAGGGATTATAATGCACTTAAGAGTATGGCAATATCCTGGAACAGCTATAAGGAAATGGTTCCGAAAGCTACAGACAGGCTCAGCTCATGCTAGAGCACCATCTCACATAAAACCAAGCACTCTGCCTCCAGGATTGTTAAGGCCTGCCATAGGAGTGACTTATAGGTATATATGTGTCCAGATATAGGTTTAGATATAGGTATACTATATCTAAGCAAGGGGTGATTACACGACCTTGCCCCAGCTGAGTGATCAGCCAGTTGTGTCGGTTTGGATGGCCAGCCAGGGGTGGCAAAATATATGCTGCAGCCCCTGGTAGGCCTTGGCTGCACTTATGCCCTGGGTACCTATAGTACACTGTACAGGGGCTGATAAGGTGACCCAATCCAATTAGGTATGTACCTAGGGTACATGGAGTCCATTTTAAGGAGAGAGCAGATAGCCTGGGGCCCTGATTAGCAGGATCCCAGGCCAACTAAGTCGAAAACCCGCTAAACACTAGGCAAAAAATCTGGGGTAACCATAGTCCGGTATCCACCCTCCTACACTCGGCCCTCATCCTCCTGGACATGTCAGCCGCCTTCGACACGGTCTGCCACCGCACACTAAGAACACGCCTCCAAGAAGCCGGAATTCGGGAGAAAGCCCTGGACTGGACCACATCCTTCCTCTCTGGCAGAACCCAGAGAGTTCGCCTCCCACCCTACCGATCCGAAGCAACCAACCTCATCTGTGGCGTACCCCAGGGCTCATCCCTCAGCCCGACCCTGTTCAACATCTACATGGCCCCCCCGCACAAGTGACCCGCCAACACGACCTGAACATCATCTCCTATGCTGACGACACCCAGCTCATCCTCGCCCTTACCAAGGACCCGCATACCGCCAAAACCAACCTCCTCGAGGGTATGAAGGCCGTCGCCGAGTGGATGAGGAGCAGCCGCCTGAAGCTGAACTCAGACAAGACGGAAGTCCTCATCCTCGGCCCTACCCCGTCCGCCTGGGACGACTCCTGGTGGCCGACAACTCTAGGAACAGCACCGACGCCCACGGACCACGCCTGCAACTTTTGATTCATCCTCGACTCCTCCCTCTCCATGTCCAAGCAGGTCAGCGCGTCTCCTCCTCCTGCTACAACACCCTCCGCACGCTTCGCAGGATCTACAAGTGGATCCCGATCGAAACCAGAAGAACAGTGACCCAAGCCCTCGTCAGCAGCCGGCTCGACTACGGCAACGCACTACGCAGGAATTCCGACCACACACCTACAGCGACTACAACGCATCCAGAACGCCTCAGCCCGCCTGATCCTCAACCTCCCTCGACGCAGCCACATCACCCCCCACCTAAGAGACCTTCACTGGCTCCCCATGAACAAGAGGATCACTTTCAAGCTCCTCACCCAAGCACACAAAGCAGTCCACAACTCCGGACCAGCCTACCTGAACAACAGACTCAACTTCTTCTACGCCCCCGCCCGCTAGCTCCGCTCTGCCAGCCTTGCCCTCGCCGCCGTCCCACGAATCCAATGTACCACCTCCGGAGGCAGATCCTTCTCCTTCCTCGCTGCCAAGACCTGGAACACCCTCCCTACCCACCTGCGGCAGACCCAGGACCTGCTCAACTTCAGGAAGCTCCTCAAGACCTGGCTCTTCGAGCAGTGGCAGCAGCCCCCCCCCCCCGTGCTCAGCACCTTGAGATCCTCACTAGTGAGTAGTGTGCTTTATAAGTTCTGTGATTGATTGATTGATTGATTGATTGATTGAAGTAAAAGGGAACCCAGGCATGCACCATAATGTGAATTAGAACCGTTAGTAAAATAAAATGAAATTATCTTTTAAAAGCAAATTTGATCCCATAGGTATCTCAAAAACCTATTTAATGGAATTTTCAAAGCATAGTTACAAAATTAAAAAAATGCTTCTTAAATACATAAACCAAATGCGACAAATTGCACACTAAGTTTGTATATTTCGTCACATTTTATCATTCATTCATTTTATCATTCACCCTCCCGTCATCTTATGGGAAACCTCAGCTGGTTCTAGCTTTTTTTGCAACATCACTATGCATTCTGGAACTATAATTTTTTGTTTGAGCCTAGGCAGCGCATGCGTTGTCTCTTGAAACATGCTGTATCTACTGTATGGGCTTTCAATATCCCCATCCTTTTTCATTCGTTGATTTATGTGGCTTTTGAAATCCCTTTTTATTTGTACCTTTGTCCCTCCTTTTGCTGCTTTAGTCACACCTTGAAGACTGGTCCTGTCACATGAATCATTTCTCTATCGGCCATATATTTTTATTTTGGCGCACTATTCCTGTTGCCTCGACTTGTTTGGTTTTCCAAACCTGCTCAGCCGGGGGCTGCAAATCATGTCCTTATCTTGTTTTCCACTGCCATTAGTTTCACAAGCGCTTTTTCAGCTGGAGACTATATTGATTTTCATCCTATAACATTTTTGGTTTCCTTAGCTCAATGTTCAAACCTTAACTAATATACTTTCTTAATGTAAGTGAAGTTTAAGAAGACAACCGGGATTAAGATCAACCTATTTACATTGTCCTTTTGACAGTATGATTATTTGAATATGATTAAATAGGTAAACATGCTGTTATTGCTCCATTTTATGAAAATGGAACCAGCTTTAAGATGCTCGCTTTCAACTTTTGATGATTTATCCAATATCAATATATATATTTCCAATATAAAGAGGATGCCTCCTTGTGCTCTCCAAATGTGGCATCTAATGTGAGGTTGCTTAACAATATATCCTGCAAGTAGACACCAGTGTTGTATAGTTCCCACTAATCCATAGGATCTGCACATTTGTTGGACAACATAAACTTTAGGTGAGGTATCTAGACTGATTCCGGGCACCCCTGCATGATATGTTGGCTTAGAGACCAGCTAGCTCACTGGGCCACCATAAACCCCACTAACCTTACCAGGGAGTTAATGGCTTCTGGCAACTGCTGAACATGACAACCCTAACCCCTCAGGGAGCGTGGTAACAGATCAGAACCATTTGCTCAGTCAGTTTCATTAAACTTTATTCGGTTCACAGAATAGGAAGCCATAAAAGTTACATAATACCATTAAATTACAAATCGTCTATAAAAATATGCAAGACACAAAACACATTCCCAAACATACAGTACAATAGTTCCATTATGTATTCAATAATTAAAAAGAGTAGGGCATCACATTGATTCAGTTGTTTAAAAAATTAATTCATAAAATATGTCATCCAGGTCCCTTAGGGTTCTAAACATTTTCTATACCTTAACGAACATTTCAGAAATCCAGCCACAAACTGAATACATTCTGGTTTTAATAATTGTAGAAATAGAGAGCGGGGCGTACCTGTATAAAATGTAACTTTTTTAAAAAGAGATTTAAAAAAAAGCCTCCTTGGGGTTTCATAAAATTTACAAAAGAACACAAAGAGCAGCAGATCCTGTGGAGACATATTGTCGCAGCCACAGGGTGCTAGCACTTTGCCTTTATAACTCCCCTTCGGGAACAGCTAATAAAAGATGGAAATAATCCATTCTAAACCTGATTAGTAAAAAGCATTCGTGGGCAGATAACGGCCACAATAAGCATGGCTCCAATTCTAGAGATGACTTAAGCATCATGTGCTTGCAGACACTATTCTTTAACAGTTCTGTCTCCTCTCTTTTCATTTTTTTGCGCAAAATAAAAGAGTGTTTTACAAAAGCCACGTCTGCCCTAATAATACAATCAGGTGTTAAAAACAGGTCCGGACGCCCCAGCTCGCTAAAGCACCCCTTTAAATACTTCAACCACGGTATGTCGATCATGTGGTCCATGCTCAAAGTCTCTTTTAGTAGTTTTTGAGTAAGTTCTAAATTTTCGTTTAACCAACATTTGAGCCAGAAAATTAAGGGGCGCATAGCCAGAATATCACAAATATATGGAAGGCCAGTTTCTTCGTGATCAATTAAGTTCGCAGTCCCTTTGGGAACACCCAGCAGCTGCTTTAAAAACTGATTTTCCGTCACCTGTATACCTTCTAGACCAGTATACCCCATAATTCACTCCCATAGCTAGCTATCGATACATTCTTAGCTTGATAGATCTTCAACATTGCAGCCACTGGGCGGTTGCCCATTTTAGCTGCAAAGTTAAATATTGCTGTGTTGGACCTGGTAACCTCTCCCCTTTTCTTTTTTAGCAATGCGCCCCTGTTCAGGCGATCATCCAGTAGGACGCCCAAATAGGAGAAGGTTGGAGATATTGGCACTCTTTCTCGGTTCACCTTAAAGGGGAACTACTTTCTGGAGCGCAGCCCTACCTGCATTGCGTAAGATTTAGAGTTACTTACGGCCAGATCTCTATCAGCCATAAACCCACGAAAAGCATCTAGCAGGGTTTGTAAACTTTTGGGGGTACATGCTAAAAGGACTGCGTCATCTGCATATAGCAAGTCGGGCAGTCCCCGGCGTCCCACATAAGTGAAATCAGCCCCAGTTTCCAACAACGTCTTGTCTAAGTCATTGATATAGAGGTTGAAAAGGAAAGGGGCTAAAATACACCCCTGGCATACCCCCTTTCTGTGTTAAAATTCCTGGTTACCTTGAGGTCCTTGGCAAATCTGATATTCGCCCTAGTATCTCTATGTAATTCCATCAGGAAGTCCACCAAATTTGACTCCTCCCCCGGTTGACACAGTCAAAGGCGGAGGAAAGATCCATGAAGGCCATGTAGATTGTCCCTTGGCGGGCAATGGTGTACTTTCCGAGGATTAGATTGAGATTAAGACATTGTGCTACGGTCGAGTGGCCTGGGCGGAACCCATACTGGATATCGGAAATAATCTTGTTTTCTTCCGCCCAGGCAGTCAATCTATTTAATACGACTCCACCTGTGACCTTAACCACGGAGTCGATGAGGGAAATTGGTCTGTAATTCAAGGTACAGTTACGGTCTCCCTTTTTAAACACTGGAACAATTGTGGAGACTCCCCATGACTTTGGGCACCCTTCCATGGCGGCTACATTAATCACCGCCACCAGGATTGATGCCCAAAGAGTGGGGTTAGATTTAAAAAAGTCCGGTGGGATACCATCCGGACCTGGAGCCTTCTTACTTGAAAGATTATTGATACCATCCTCCACTTCTCTTAAAGTAAACACGACTGCATTCTCATTCAGTGTTCTTACTGGCAACTGCGGTAGAATTGATCTACTTTTAAAAATAGCATCAAAATGAGACACCCATTCTTCTTCCATTATATTGGTGCCCAATTCCTCCGCTCTTTCCGTTGTAAAGAGAGGTCTATTAATAATACTCCAAAATCTGGAACTACTGGAAAGAGTCAAAGGATCTAAAAGCTCCCGCCATGTGGCCTCCTTCAGTTCCATTTTTCGGGTGGCCAACACTTAGCATCTAGCTTCCCCAGATTCTCAATGATGACTTTCATTCTTTCTATTAAAGGTAGCATTAATGACTTCATTATCTGCTCTACTTGTTCCATGAAGCCTTCTGGTATTTGTGATGTTAAAGAGAGGTCGCTTAGGTGGCTGTGGCGTAGAGATGTTTGGGGTTTTAGTGGGCCATCGAGGGGGAGCATTATTTAATGTTGATTGGATGGATCTGGATAGATTCCCCCCTTTGTTGGTTGTTTTAATTACTTTCGGTCATCTCCCCTTTTGCAATCCTCCCCCACGCTTCATTTTACCAGTCGGTGCTGGGCCTGTTACTTGTTTTTTAGATGGTAAGTCAGTTAGAACATTAAGGGTACTCGTTTCTGCGGGCCCAATTTCTTCTGATAAGGTGCTTTCTTTTGTAGTATTAACCGAAGCACAGGTAATAGGCCCAGCAGACCCAACACTCACTTCTAAAAGGCTATCACCATTAGATATCTGGGTACATAGCTGTTCTGGTGTTTTTGCTGACATAATAGTGCCCAGCGAAGATCGCTTCGAGTATAGAGGTTCTAGTGATAATCGCCTTTCAGTGAGGGTTATTTCATGCTCTAGGACTACTGCAGCTCTAGTTATAAACTGGTCTAGAGTCCCAGTAACGGTCCTCCCAATAGGGCCTGACGCTGCCTTCCTCCCCTTCCCTGATCGTAGAGCCATTTCCCTTTGCGTTTAATGACCTTATCTTATCAGAAATATCTAAGGGCTAATATTAACAACCGGATACCTGTAGCCAAAATACATGCAGCGGTCAAGAAACAAACAATAAATAAAAGTCTCACTTTGTTAATGTCACGTTAGGGGGGTGGCCCAGCCCAGCCTCCACCGGCCTACGACTGCCTTAGACGGCCCCGCCCTTGTCCCGGGCTTCTCCCGGCGGCGCCCGCTCGCGTCCCGCGTTGCGTGGGGGAAGGTGGCGCTTTATAGCACGATGTCAGCACCTCCCCCAGCAGCAGCTGTTAGCACTCTAGCCCGGCAAGATGAAGCGATGCAACCTGGGAGCAGAAGTCCCACCAGGGTGTTAGCAGACAGCAGGCAGGCGTCCCGTGGACGAAAAGCGGCACAACACAGCTCCCAGCAGTATGGCAGTATGGCAGGTAAGTTCCAAAGGGCCCCGCGCTGCGTGGGGGAAGGCTGCGCTTTATAGCGCGATGTCAGCGCCTCCCCAGCAGCAGCTGTTAGCACTCTAGCCCGGCAAGATGAAGCGATGCACCCTGGGAGCAGAAGTCCCACCAGGCTGTTAGCAGACAGCAGGCAGGCGTCCCGTGGACGAAAAGCGGCACAACACAGCTCCCAGCAGTATGGCAGGTAAGTTCCATTTGCTCAGTCAAATGTGCTCACTTGTGCTCAGAGAAATATATAGAGAATACACACTGGGAAGCTTTCAATATAATTATTGAACCAGTGTTATTCTTGTATAGAATTCATATGCTGCTATAATCAGTAGGAAGAAGCAGATAAAAGTAATTACAAGCACCAAAAGAGCAAATGGTAGATCTAGTTCTACAATGGTGCTAAAACAATGTGTATATATGCAGGCATATTAAACAAGACAGTAATGAGGCATACTCCTACTCTGCAAACCCTACTCTGCATGTACCTAGTGTTTGTGTAGGTGTGAAGCCAAGAATCCCCTCCCCATCCCAAGTGCCGCTCCAACCTCATAACCTGGCAGGAGAGAATGTAGGAGCCAGTCTTGGTCTCAGATTGGACACCCCCTCACACAGATGTCAAACTGCTGCGTGAAGTCTCAGCATGCAGGGACCACGGTGTAAGCTGAAGTGCTGCCTCTGGCAATCTATCAGTATGCTCATTATTTATAATAGAAAGCAGCCTTGCGATGTACGTGTAGAATAGTTAGTTCACTGATATGTTGATAGCTGAATCGCCCCGTGGACGAAGATAGAATGAATGACATCTGTACCTAATGCGTAAAGAGGCCTTGTACATGGTGTTCGAGGCATTGTGAGAATGTTATACGAAGCTAGATGTGTAAACAAAGTAGTTTCAGAGAAACTAATCCAACATTGTTGCACATATTTATATGTGCAAAAGTTCACAGCAGAAATGTTATTGTGTAAAATTAGGACAATGTAAGAAAATGTGCAGCTTCGGTACCTGGGCCTAACATAACATAACATAACACCAGGGATTCACCAGTCATTGTATTTATATGTAGCAAGAATTTTTATTTATTACAATGAACCTTTAAAAGTGATTGTATTACAGACTCCAGGGGTGAACAATGTTTAACAGTTTCTGTTTCAAACTTAAGACTGCAGCTGATTGCATGTGTGTCTCCCATGGTATGTGAACTTTCGGCATTAAACCACACTCCCGGTAGTGCTTTCAATGTCATTGCATAGACCTGCAGCGCTGTAGGAATTCAAAAGCTTTACCAACACAATCATGTTATGGCAGATGTGGCTGGGTTGAATTGCTTCTTGCAACTGAGGTGCTTTACCCATACCCATGTTTGTATATGACGTCGCCGCTTGGGTTCCCATTTTTTAGGGCTCGCCTGGCGTTGCAGCGCAAAGCGCTGCTGCTAGCGAGCCTTATTGTCGCTGTGTTGCCTCCCCAAGTGGTACAGACCGGTGCACGAGCAGACACCGGTCTGTGAACGCGCGAGCCGCAGGAAACGCCAACGTGCACGCTCACGGCGTCATGCTCCTGCCCTCCCGCGTCTCTTCCAAGGCGTGCTCCAGGCCGCAAATCTTCAGAGGGGGGAGAAGGGCTGGCAAACAGCAACACCTCCCTCCCTTGGTCGCGTGATTGCAGTTAAAGCGCTTCTAATCGCGTATAACGTGTTATAGCAGCTGTTTTAGCGCCCTACCAGCCCCGTTTTTTGCCCCCCATCTATTTTTAAACCCCCTTCCCCCCAACTTGGAAACTGATTTAGGTGAGTTAGGGGGCGGTGCGGAGATGTGTGTTCTGAGGCAAGTCGCTGCTTCATGTAGTCAGCCCGAGTACACCGTGCACAATCTCACCCTGCAGGGTGGAGCGCGCCCTCAGCCCAAATCCCTGCACTCGGGCGGCCTCTGCCTCCGGGGCTCACCCTGGCTGTCACCAGTTCTGCACCCCACCATGGAGATACTGCATAGCCAAGAAGTTGACACCCGGCTTGATTCGGAGACGAAGCCTCCACCCCCGCCGCTCCTAAAGAGGGTGGAAGGTTTTATGGTTTAGTTCGTTCCCCCAAACATGAATTCACAGATAACGCCCATTCGCTAGCTCTAGTTGTTTTGCAAAGGAACAATGTTTCCCAAAGAAGACTTGACTTCTGTGTCCCAAAAGTAGAGGACCAGCGCCACCTGGCGGAATCATACTATTGTCACACTGTGTTCCAAAAACTGCTTCCTTTTCAGCGTCCTTCCTCTCTGTGGTCACAGCCATCATCTCTCTTGCCCACTTACAACTCTGGCCGCCCTCGGCATGTTCAACTGGTGCAGCACCGAGGTGCCTGGAGCGCCCTCAAACTACAATTGAGTTAGCACGGCTGCTCCCGGTAACAGTCACCTACCGAGTAACTATTCCTTCTCCATACACGGAAAACAAAAAATAAAAAAACACAACACAAACACAAACTTTGTTGTTGTTTTTTTAAATGGTCCTGGACGGCAATTTTTCTCCCACTTCTCAACTAAATATCCACGTTTCAGCTAGAAACCATCACTGCCTTGATTTAAGTCTCCAATCCCACGTAGGATTTTCTTTTCAGACTTCGTGGGCAGAGCCTTTAAGCTGCCGTTGCCAAATTGTGGAACACAGCTTTGCTTTCCCCAGCAGAATTTAAAAACAAAACCATCATTCAATCTGGGCATGGGAAGAATAAACAACACAGCCACCCTCGAGTGTCTGCATCTGTGTGAGAGAGAGAAAGCGTGAACGTGCTTGTGAGTAACAGGAGCTGAGAAAGACAATAGTGGGAGCAAGAGAAGGAAGGGTAAGGGAGGTGAAGTGTGTGGGAAGGGCAGGTAAGTGGGGTTTGCGATGGAAAGGAGAATCTGAAGGAGAAAATGGATTGTGTGTGTTTGTGAGAGGAGCATTTCATTGAGAGGTGAGGGGGTGTGTGAGTGAAAATAGCATGGTGGTGGAATGAGTGGGAAAGAAAAGAGGCTTTCTGAGAGAAGGGTGTGAGAAAAAGGTTAGACCAGAAGATATGTGAAAGGAAGGCAGGCGAAAGGGGTTTTGAGCTAAAACATTGAGGTGACTGTCGTGAAGAGTAGCGTGTCTGCGAGATTGAGGGAAGTGAGGATGATAAAGCAGGGTATCAGAGGATGGACTTAAATACGTGTGCAAATGAAACGGTGAAGAGAGAATGTATGACGTTACTACACCGTACATTACCCCGCAGTAGGTTACAACGCGGACGTTACATCGTCCGCGTTGTTACCACGCATTGCTTTACATCGCAAGTCGATGGCACGCTGGACTTAGGAATAGCATAAATTACTATTCCTACTCCAGTTAGCGCAACAGCAGGGAGTGTGTTGGATTTAAAATCCAACACATTCCCTGGTGTTGCACGCCATCTAGCGCAAGTCATAGAAACAACTTGCGATGTAATGCCATGCGTCGTAACAACGCGGACGATGAAACGTCCGCATTGAAACCTACCAGCGTGGTATTGCCAGCGTTGTAAACACTGTTTCCCACCTGAGAGGATGGTCTGAGAGGTAGAGAAAAAGAGGTGCAGGGTTCGAAAGAGAAAGTGGGTGGTCATGCGTGTAAGACAAATATGGGGAAACTATTGAAAAATGTTCAAGTGAGTAGCTGTGAGAAGAGAGTATAGTGTGAGATATACGAGAGCAGGCAATGTTAAGGGGTAGAGAATTCATAGGTGCTACCGTGAGACCACCAATGAACTGCCTGCCAGTGAGTGTAGAAGTCGTAATCTGGTGGGTGATGTGCACACAGCTTTGGCAGTGTGGGAGCAGGACGACAGCATGACGGTCCCACTCTCATAATGCCAAACTCATATTCAGGCTCTAACTGTATGCCCAGGCTGCCAAGATCAGGAAGTGACATATTTTCAGTACAAGCAGCCACTGTAGCACCACTGTTAGGATTGGTTGTACAGAAAACTGTGCCTTCAACTGGGGATGGAAACAATCCTAGTGCTGGCTTAAAGTGTTCCTATGAGTAAGTAAACCTTGCACTGTTACTTTCTGGTCTGTACATGTTCTGTTCGAGGTCAACTTACACTGCTCCTATCTGATTTGCATGTGTCCTGTGATGGCAAAGGTTTTCACTGCTCTTGTTCCAGCCGTTCCTGTACTCTGAAGGACAGAAGCTTACACGGTTTCTGCCCCAGATCTGCCTGTTTTATGAAAAAGGTTTGTTTCCATTGCTATTGCCCCATCTTCTGCATGCACTCGCATAACATGCCCTGGGACTGTTCAACAATATTTGATATGAAATGCCAAGATCTGTAGTCTTGAGGTGGGCCCCTGACTCCATGGAGGTAATAATCAAGAGCTGAAACATGGTATGGAAAAGAGAAGTAGTGTGCCTTTCTTGACCCTCCTGTTTTTAATCTTACAGTATGGAGACACCAGTAAAAACTATTTTTGTTCACTAATACAATTTCTGGTCTGATTTTACAAAGAGAAGTTATAATGTCAACTTGAGGGACATAATCTTACCAAACCTGATTAACCCATAACTAGGAAACGGCCCAAGCAGTGAAGAGTGGTACTCTCGGGTTGAGAGTGCGTAAGAGTCCGCTGACTCCCCTCGCTACCCATTCAGTTTGCTTGCCCCATGCGAAGTCCCTCCTTCTCCCTGACTTTAATTATTCTGTGCGTCTGGGAAGGTTTAACTACTGCTGTTTATGTTGTTATGTTTTTGTGTTGTGAAGCTCGGTATTAAACTTTTCACTACAAAAAAGACAAAACCATTTGCATTGCCAATGTTTGTTTCAATGCATCATGTGAATGAAAATTGAACCCTTTCCAAATATGGATCTTTTGCCCTGTCCTCCCTTTGTGTGTTGACCCTTTCCAAATATGTAGGCAGAATTTAGTTTTGGTTTTCAGTGTCAAACAAGAAGTTCTTGAAATGGGCTAGATGACTACTTAAACATGTAAAGCATAGGCGACAGTGCCTTAATGTCACACACAACACCTTAGGCCAGTCCTGGAATTCTAACATCACTTTGCACACTGGCGTTTTGAACCCATAACGGCGGCATTAAAAGCAAACCTATAAACCCACAATACAACATGGTGTTGGATGAAAAGACAGACAATAAAGATGATATTATATGCAGGGCCACTAGGATTATGGACCTACGAAAGGGAAATCATGCAGCATAACACAGCACAATCTGTAGCAGTATTAGTTCTTTATTTTGTCATTTTAACAACTATTAAAAGTGAAAACGTGACTGGGCAAAGTTGTGCCACATTAGTACCAGTCTAACACCTGAACACAGCAGTCAGCTACTGAAAGGTGACTGGTTAGTTAAACTTTACAAAGGACCCACTGCTTAGAATCACATGTAACAATTTTTGTTTAGTAGGTGGAAATAAACAATTTCTGGTGAAGTATTTAAATTATACAGCAGATGGCGCTTTTTTGTGGCAAATGAGGAATATTTATGATTATGCATACAAAGCTGCGGCCACAGAAATGCATAATTCCAGCAGGTCTGAATTTATATCATAGAAGCAATTGGCAGACGTGTGAAATGCTAATTAAAACTTAGCTCCTGACTTTCTTTTGTAGGTCGAGCCTAGAGTCAGCGCAAAAGCGCTGCTCTGGTGAAGAGCTGCTGTAGTTCAGTATGTGATGGAAGCCCCACCCACTCCCCCGCCCATATTTTCCTTCGTAATGCTGCCTTCATATTCGTTTATAGGCTTGTTAGTCCCTCCTTATTACGCCCATATCGTATCCTCCCATGGCTACCGGCCCCTTTACTTTGAGCGTTACATGGTATATGTTATTTAGACTGTGGCACTATCTTCTTTAATGAGGTTCTCCTACTACCTTCCCTACTCCCCCCCCCCCCCCTCCCTCCCTTGTCCGTGCCTTCTGTGAGTCTGACATTGGAGGTTTTGGCCCTGGTAGCGTTGTGTGGCTAGAGCTTAAGGTATGACAGTTGGAACATGGTCATGTCGGCGTGTTTGACAGTGGAAGCATGGCTAGAAATGGAATTTTGGTTTGAGAGGGAGGGACTGTGCCAGGTTTATCATTTTAGCTCTGGGGTTTTGCCACGTCTGTCTGACAATGGGGGTAGAGCCATGTTTGTGGTCTGATAGATGGGCCAGGACCTTATGTGGCTGAGAGCTATATTGTGTATCTCGCAAATGGGACATGATTAGGTCTGTAGGTATACATTAATTCAACACCACCACCAATACCACCACCAGTACCACACCAGTACCACCACAATTACCAATACCACCACCAACACCAATACCACCACCACTAATACCAGTAGCACCACCATCAATACCACCAATACCAATAACCGCCACCATCATAACCACCACCTCCACCAATACCACCACCTCCACCACAACCAATACCACCAATACCACCACCACCAATATCAGCACCACCAGTACCATCACCTCAGCGCCTCTCGCTCACTAGTAATAGCAGGGGCACTGTACAAGGCTGGAGCTGCAGCCGAGACCATCCCTCCGTCTCTCCATACCTGCCATAAAGCACAGCCCGCCCTGCACCAGGAGGTGAAGCCAGGGCTCTACTGCAGCAGGAGTGTTTTTTGTTAGGCCAAAGATAGCGATGACAGTATGCAATGCCACACTGCACACTCAAATCATGGGGAGGGCAGGAAATAGCCCCACTGCCCGCTCTTCCTCCTGAGCCACGACAGTGTAATCCCTGAGCGAAAGGCATTGGAGCGCTTTGTTAGTTCAGATCCTATGGAACTCTCACTTCACATTTTGTGTCTGTGTAATTTACAACACTTGCACATCTTCTTCACTACACTATTTATCACTACTTTGAAGACGTCGCAGGCCGGTGTCTTCCTCTGATAATTACAATCTAACAAGTGGTCTTGAAGGCCCTTTATTGGAATGCAATAGGTCTCGCATTTGCAAGAGTTTAAGCTATTAGTATTGTAAATAACAATGCCTTTTATTTATGTTTTAAAACCCAAAAGATAAATAAAAGGCATTGTCATTTACAATGCCAATAGCTCAAACTCGCGTAAATGCGAAACCTACTGCATTGCAAATGCTTGTTTTTGTGACCGTTTATCACCATACGCGTTTCTTAGTCTCACTGCAGCGGGTCAATGTATCTCCCTATAAATAAGAATTGATACAGTCGACGAGCAATTATAATTTTTTTTTTTTTATACCTACAGGACAGTGCGTGTTTGGGTATACCTTTCCCATCTTTCCTGGCACTGGACTTTTATAACAATTATCAGAATAAGGAAGCAGGATTTGAATACGAAATAACAGCCTGACATTGCTGTTCTATTTGCTTGTGAACAGAACGTTACATTTTCAAGACAAAACAATATTTAAAAGGTTTGTCTTGATGCTCCGTCCCGCCCTCCTCCTGCTGTCTCTAATGTTTTTGACCCTCGAGTCCGATGTCTTGCTTCATATCCCACTGTTCCTCATGTTGCTGCCCACTTCCTGCTATTAATGTCAGCCTTCCCCCCTCCGTACCCAGTCAGTGATAGATTTTAATATTATGGGGGTTATACATGGCAGAGATCAGAGATCTGACGTTATCTGGTTTGTGCCAGATGTCTGTCCCCTCCTCCACACACAGTTGCTGCCTAGCTCCGTTAGCATGCTAAGTTATTTACTGTTTATAACCTCCTTCATAAATCAGCTTTCTGTGAGATAAACAGAACCCGAGAGCTATGAGGCAGATTAACCTCTTTAGCCCAGTTCGGTGTTCTGCATACAGTCCGTGATAGCAAAAGACATACAGATGATGGACGGAATGGAGAGCAAATCAAACATTCACCCCCAGTCAATAGATCTTGGTTCAATCCATCTTTCTTTTGCTCACCATGCCATCCCAGTTTAGACCCAGCCATATGCAAATCAGTCTTCACCCTCTGCCTCATGGGAGCAGTCCAGTCCGAACTGCCAAGCCAGGTCCTCCCCGGACCAGAGACAAGCATCCTGAGACCGGTTTCAGCTTATCACCCCTCATCAGCCAGGCTAGCTTGAATTCAGTGGCACAGGGAGCCCGGGACCCATGTCTGGGCATACCCGGTGCACTTAAGGCAAGAAAGCAAAAGACACACAGATGATGGACGGAATGCAGAGCAAATCAAATACTCACCCCCAGTCAGGATATCTGGGTTAAATCCATCATTCTTTGCTCACCATGCCACTTAGTGATAGGCATATCAATGTAATAAGATCCTAACACTCCGAATTTTCTTTTTTTTTTTTTTTTTATATTTCTTTTTATTAAACAGTCGACCATTGACAATAAAATGAGTACATATAGGCTGGCATTTCCAATACAGAGTCAAAATCACTTTAGCAAAATAAATAATCACTGTTACATTCAGCTGATCAGGGGGGTTTCAGGAGCTTCCATTTCACCCTGTCTTCTTGGTGGGGGACAGATGTCACCTCTATACTCATTCCACGCTCCCCAGATCTTACTCCATTTCCCTGGGCAACCCCGTGCAATAAAAACCGATTTCTCTCTGAACATACACCAATCTAGATCTTCTTTCCACTTCCCCACCCGGGGTGGTAGACCAGCCCCCCACAATTGTGCAATGTTCTGCTTCGCTATCATAAAAGCAAGTGACGCCCACTGTGTGGTGTATGTGTTAAGATCCGTGGGTTCCCAGATATTCAGTATACATCTGCGAGCTTCCGGTCTCAGATTTACCCCCAATACAGACTGTAATTCTTCATGAATATCTGCCCAATACTGTTGTATCCATCCGCAGCTCCAGAGTATATGCATGAACGTCCCAATTTCCACACAACCCCGTCTGCATTGGGTGCTCTCCGCCCGACCCATGCCTACCAGGCCCGAACCCGTAACATAAACTCTATGTAGGATTTTAAGCTGCACCAGCCGGAGTCTCGCCTGGTTGGCCACCACCCGCGGGGAGGACTCCGCCACCTGCCAATCCTCATCATCTAACTCCAGCCCTTCGCCAGTCCATTTCCCCCTCAATCCCTGCAACGGGTCTTCCATATTATTCACCAGCTTCTTATAAATAAGAGAGATGGCTTTTTCTGGCAAATGTCCCTCAAGCACCCTATCCTCGATGGGGGAGGCTTCAGGGAGAGACGTGCCCTCCGGCACCTGAGTAGATAGCGCGTGTCGGACTTACAGGTAGCGAACAAATTCGATGCCGGCTAATTTGTACTGCGTTTGCAGTTCCTTGAAGGAATATATCCTGCCCTCACCCCATAAATCTTTGATCCTAGAAATCCCAATGATGTCCCATTTGCCGTACCCCTTCGTCTTCCAAAGGCTCCCCAACCTCTCAGGGTTCCACAGCGGCGTGGCCAACGTAAACTTGCGCTCCCACTGCAGGTGTCTGGGCGCTGCGTGCCACACATGCACTGCATCCGAATTTTCTTTTGTTTTCATAGGCTGTTCAATACCTAATTTGAGATGTAAACAAGTAACATACTTGGTAACGGGCTTTCTTCTTCTGTGAAGTTAGTCACATATGATCCATGTGACGTGTCATTATTCTTTCCTGTTCTTCAGGGTGAAAAAAACGAAGCATAATCTGTGACTTAACAAAATAGCTGTGTAAAAGCTTCTGGTGTTATTGTACTATAGAGCTGAATGTGCAAGTAATGTGAAATGCCATATTTACTACGTTGATTACTACGAAATGGATGGGGCAGCTACCGTTGCAAGCTAAGTAACCAACTCCGATCTATTGAGAGTTCTGATTTTGGTAATGTGCACAACGGTATTGTCCAGTGAAACATATGTGGTGAATGGAGAGGATTAAGCTTGAAATGTCAATGTTTATATACATTTATGATTTCTTTCGTTTTAGCTCCTGAGACTGAATTGGTTTCTGGAGGATCTGATAAACTTGTCATCCTTTGGCAACTAAGGCAGAACCAGGTAGGCTGATTCTTATATCCCCGTTCATTAATGTTTCAAACAAAACAAATGATAATCAGTTTCATATTTTTGTTACTCTGCCTGCAGTACTAGTACATCGTGGATACGAACCGGAAACGTTTTCATCCTTTAAGTTAGACAGTGGGCTATTTCTTGGTCAAAGATAAATGTGAGGGTTTACATATTTAAGTTTTTTTTTAATAAATATTTGTTCATTCTTTCCCATACATTTTGGTTGGAAAGTTCCACTCGCTGGTCTTCCTATCTTTTTAACTCCAAGACAATTTCCAGGTTCACTGTCATAATCTGCATAATCTTTGCAACTATTGTAATTCCACCTCTTCAATTTAACACCACAATTAATAAAGTGCATCCCGTAGCAGCTCATATGTTCGGACTAAATAGTACTAATGAGGAAGGAGGAGAATAGGGAAATAGAGCAAAAGAGACAGCAAATGGCAGTGAAGGGTAGTAGAACTAGAAGGCAGCTCTCCGTATGTGGTATTTATGTTTTTTACTTTTATGCAGCCAAAGCAGTGATTGAGTTCAATGAACTTGTATGCCACTGTTCCACTTCCTAAATCTCAACAGTTTGTTTATGATTTTCTAGACTTCTATGTCAGGACCGGAGGCAAGGATTATGCTCTGCTTATTTTCTTTTTCTTTCCAGCACTGTTCAACTTTAGTAAACATGAACAAACTATCTTTCCCTGGGATAGGTCAACCAAAATAAACCAATGAGCAGTGTCGAACAACCACAAAGGCACGAGGCTTCTGGGAAATAGCCTCTTTCTTTTCCTGCTCTTCCAGCAGTTAAGTCACCAAGATATTTACTCCTTAGTTTGTGTGATTCGTTTTGAGCCTCATTGTGGGGTTGTCTGTGTGCTGTGACGCCTTCGCCGCGACGCTTCTGAACCGCTGGAACATCCTCATCACTCCAGTCGCGGTGACAGTTTCAGTCTCGAGCTGTACTGACACGGTGGCAGCCAGGAGCCGCTAGAGTGTGCAGGGATAGCGTGTCCCTCGTCCCGCTGCTCTGTGAGGGATGCACGTCTTTGTCAATTTCTCTAAACAAGACTGCCAGACCTGCGTCCCTGCAAAGCCACTGCCCGAGCCGCCTTGGAAGCCATGACACCCGTGTTTGCCCGAGTCTGTACCTTTATTTTTAACAGCCTGCTGCCCGCTACGGTGCGGGTCTGTAATTAACTCTTAGGTCTCTGACCTTTTTTCAATTCCCCCCAGAGCGAAGGCCTACTTGGCATTAAGGCTGTTGTTTGGTACCCGGCCCAAGCGCAAGGATACACGTTTCAGATAGGGTGAATCCGCCCCCTGGGTTGACACCCATATACAGTGCTTTGCATGCCCAAACCTCTATACCAGAGGTCTTCAAACTTTTGGATGCCGAGACCACCCTGTCAATATTTTCAGGCATAAGGACCCCCTCCTGACAAAAATTTCTAAACCTCTAGGCAGGGCTACTGGAATTATGAGGAAGGTGAGGACCAAATTATGCGACAGGCTTGACTAAATGGTGCGAGTAGAAAATGTAAATAATGTTCTGTGATGCTTCGTATTTTGGGGTAGCTTTGCTTTATTATTTTGATTTTTTTTTAACACAGTAACACTGAGGAAACCCCATCAGTACCAGTTTATAACTAAAATACAGCAATTAACATCAGAAACATGTCTAGTCAACCTCTTTGAAGGGCCTCCCACTCCGCAGGAATACGCCCTGCCACATTAGAAGCTCACCTGGCCATGGCCGGGAGCAGCAAGGGTCCCTTCAAACCGCGGCGGTCTTGTGCAGAGTTAAGCAGTTTACCCATGCCCCTTTCCTCTCACCCCCTTCATTCCATCCCTCTCTTCTCTCCTCTCCCAACCCCGGATCCCTCTCTCACATTGCTGGCAGATGGTTATTAGCCCCAGGACACCCTTTGGTAACAGTAGCACACTACAAATGTAAATAATAATAGGCAGAAGCAGGGGATCCACTAGACCCGAACTTCGAGGGGGGGTTAACACTCCCAGCCAGGGCTGGCCCTAGCACTGGTCGCACACGGTGCAACAGTCTTTTCACCTTCTCCATGAATTCCCTCACTATCACTCACCAACAATACACCTCATCTCTCTATAGCACCTGTCTGACAAACATTTCATTTTTTTTATAGCGCTACTCATAGTTTACTCACACTCAGTTCTGTGATGTGCATGGTACATATTCTTTGTACCAGGCACTTTAACCTTCTGCACTGTGTGGGTGACAAGAGTGCCCATGTGACTGCACGGTGTGCAATGCAACAGTGTGAGAGTAGGGTAAAAGGAGTGACTACAGGGTGAGTGAGGTGACCATATGAATTTGGGTTCGGCTGTAAGTGCAGAGTGGGAAGAATTAGTGCATGGTTAGTGATGGCCTTGTTTGAGTGAGCTACAGATTGAGCAGTGAGGTGGGGACAGGTGAGTGAAGTGTCACATGAGTGCAGGGTGAGAAGTGTGGTCATGTGACTGCAGGGTGAGGTACAGAGTGGACAATGCAAGCCTATTTTTAGTGCAGTGATCACTGTGAGAGCATGGTGAGCGGGGGAATGTTGTGAGTGCATGGTGATCAGTGAGAGTGCATTGTGATCACTGAGTATATTATGATCACTGTGAGTGCAGGGTGAGCGGGTGAATGTTGTGAGTGCATGGTGATCAGTGTGAGTGCATTGTGATTACTGTGAGTGCAGGGTGAGCGGCTGAATGGTGTGAGTGCATGGTGATTGGTGTGAGTGCATGGTGATTGGTGTGAGTGCATGGTGATTGGTGTGAGTGCATGGTGATTGGTGTGAGTGCATGGTGATTGGTGTGAGTGCATGGTGATTGGTGAGAATGCATGGTGATCAGTGTGAGTGCATGGTGATCAGTGTGAGTGCAGTGTGAGTGGGTGAATAGTGTCAGTGCATGGTGATCAGTGCGAGTGCATGATGATCGCTGTGAGTGCATGGCGATCGCTGTGAGTGCATGGCGATCGCTGTGAGTGCATGGCGATCGCTGTGAGTGCATGGCGATCGCTGTGAGTGCATAGCGATCGCTGTGAGTGCATGGCGATCGCTGTGAGTGCATGGCGATCGCTGTGAGTGCATGACGATCGCTGTGAGTGCATGGTGATCAGTGTGAGTGCATTGTGATCCCTGGGAGTGCATTGTGATCCCTGGGAGTGCAGGGTGAACGTGAAAGTGAAGGTGAGAATGAGAAATGAGTTGTCTGAAAGCAGGGTGTATTCCCAGAAACTTGAAGTGTAGGGTTTTAGATATAAGTTAAACTATTGCTATAATGGCATTAATCAGGGATCGAGGGTGGAGGAAATAAATAATGTGCTGATCCTGCAACAAACGTCCAGTCTAATGATTAGGGTTACCAGCTCATAATTTTGATGGCCCATAAATAAGCAGTCACCTAACGCTGTATTTTTGGCACTTATCTGTGAATACTTAGAACAGCAAATATAAATAGAAAGCACTTTTAATTGTGTTCTAGGGATGCCTCAATGATCCATGGCTGATAATTAAAGAGAATAAAGACAGAAAAGTCACATAATTAATTAATACATACTTTTGTATTTATAACTCTATTTAGTGTCAAGAGCAGGTCTCTGCAGGCTCTTTAAGCAACATACAGCAGGCATGTTTCTTTTGGCAACCCAACTTTATATTCCTTTTCATTAAATCCATTCTCACACTACAGCAGTAAGTGTAAAAATACAAATGTAAGGAATAGACAGAGTGGGGGCCCAGGGGGCACTGGAACCATAAAAAAAACTAAGCTTTGGTAACCAGTTAACAAAGGCATGTAAATATGCTAATGGTCTTTAAAGACCTGTGAAAAACTCGGGCATGCCGAAGATAAGACTCCAGACACTGCCCAGCCGAGCCCCCAGGAGCGCGAGCTGCACTGCAGCAGCCCAGGCTGAGACACAGGACGGGGAAGGAGGGAAGCTGAAGCCCTGTATGCCAGGGCAGAAGTGTGACTGTGAATGCGCGACCCCCTTCACATCACTCCACGGCCCCCCTGGGGGTCGCGCCCCACAGTTGGAAGACCCTGGCTATAGACTATCCCAGTCAAAAAACTTCAGGGCCTCGGGCTCACAAAACATAAATTGGGATACTTAACTTAGGCAGACATTCTTTTCCCTCACACATGCCCTTTAGCCACTAGGGCTTGTCATTGACATGGAAGGGGACTAGGTAGAAGAGGAATCCTAGCAGGTCCTCCCCCTAGATGTTCTGCGAGGCTGTGTATACCTCCATCCATCAGGCTGTCCGTTCGGCAATGGGCCCCTTTGAGCGCCACCTCATGGAGATTGCGTATGCTGAGAATCCTCCTTTAAAGGGGTACCTCCCCTCCCTAACCCACGCACCTAAATGCAAGTCTGATGCCATCATTTATCTTGGCCCTTTTAAATGCCTTAAAAAGACCTTCCCACCCGCACTGTCCTACAGGTATTGAACACAGTGGCGACCAAGAGAGGACTCACCACTTTCCCATCCCCTCTAACGCCTGTACTGGACAACCCGGAATTCCCGCCGGGCACCAACTCCGGGGCCTTCCCACAATGGTGCCACATCAGCAACTTCTCGGCCGGCCATCTCTTCTACCTGACAGGCTTTCTCGCCCTTGCGGACATTACACAGGGCTATGATGTCATTTCCCCCCACCTGTTTCAATACTTTCAGATTCGCCACTGGCTCACCCATGCGGAAGTCGCACCTCTGGTCGGCAGACCCATGACTGCCTTTGAGAAGTGGCTGGTGACGAAAGACTCGGACAAACACCTCATATCTGACCTCTACACAATGCTCACTCCGTCCCCCCCCAGGGCAAGTCAGCGGGCCAAAGGAGATGGGAGGAGGAACTGGGGAGGGCCTTATCACCCCAAGATTGGCGATCTATATACTATAGGGCTGCTCACATCACTCGCAATACAGCATCCAGGGAGGCAGCGACAAAACTGGCCATATACTGGCATCTCACACCGGTGCAGCTACACAGGGGCAACCCTGCACGAAGCGCGCTGTGCTGGAGGGGATGTGGGGAACGGGGCACCCTAACACACCTTCTCTGGGAGTGCCGTGAAGTCCAGGACTACTGGAAATCTGTCCTGGACGAAATTGACTCTACGTTCACCACCGAAATACCCAGGTTCCCGGTTCCCGGCATATACCCTCCTGGGCCTGCCCAACGCACTCACCTTTCCCCTAAAATCACAGAGAGGCGGCCAGATGGGGGTCGCCATGCAAGCCGCCACACAACACATTCTGTCCTTATGGGGCTCCACCACCAAACCCTCACATACAGGTTGGCTACATAAAATCTGGTTTGTTCTGGGCATGGAGCGCATTCATGCCACACTCACACATTCCACGGCCGCCTATCAGAAAGTGTGGCTTCCGTTACTCTCCCTTTTGTCCAAGGAATTTCAATGAGATCACATGCCCCAAATACCTGCGCATCCTGCGACTCACTGAAAACTCGACGGCCCCTGCAGACCCGCCTGACTGAGGATGACGAACACCTCAGACCTATGACAATGTCTGTCCCTTTGGTTCGGCACACTGGGTGGGGTGGGAGCGGGAAGGGGAGTTGGGGGGAGGGGAGGGGAATTCTGTTGGGGGTTTTCCTTACCATGATTTTCTTTTCAGGCTATTTGGAATGTCTTAACTCTCTGCTTGACATACCGGACTCACCGCATGCAGACAATTGCATAAAGGACTGCTATACGCCGCATACTTCCTTGCCTGCCTGTCGCACGCGCCTGACGCGTATCTTATGCACTGTTTGGTATATTGTTATCACTGAAACCAATAAAACAAATTTGAAACTAAAAAGACCTTCCTAGCTTGCCTTTCCCCCGGACCTTCTCATACATCAGGGGACGCAGTTGCCATGTACCCACAGGGCGGAGGGGACGAAGGGGAGGAGGAATCACCTTGTGAATCTAATGATGAAGCGGGCCCTTCAAGGCCCTGGCGTCCCCCGCGAGTGGCGCATAAGCCCTGTTGGATATGCTGGTTCCTGAAGACCTTCTGCATCCCGGCTCTACAGAGTGGATGCTGGCGCCTAAGGTTGCCCAGTTTGTGGCAAGTTGTAAGAAAGTGGCTCTGTATATACTGCACCAAAGTAAGGTACAGTGTGCACAAAGTCCACAGTCCCCAGAGGTTTGGCAGAGGTTAAAGTTAGATATAACCTTACTGTCTAAAGTGGTAGCTTGGTCGAGCAGTAAGGCAGTATCAGAGGACAGTGTAAAGCATTTGTTGTACACACTCAGTCAGCAAATGGTCTCACACACTCGAGAACTGAACTCTAGACCAATTGTTTGGTATATAAAAATATATTGTTTAATTTTAGAACCACAAGTGGGTATAAACATACTTTCTCGGAATGAGATGCTACAGTTGAATACTTTAACATAACAATAGACTTTTCAATACATTACAGACAGTTGTTGCAATATGCAACAAAAGTTAAACACAATTATAACATTGAGCTCAATGGGGATTTTAAGTAAAATGCCATACCAGTTGCTTTACATATGTTTTTCTTACTCGGGGCTGGATCCTGGATTCAGCCCAGGTGCATCTCCTGTAAACAGTTGAAAGAAATCGTTTTTGTTACACAGGTGATTTTTAAGGAATATTTGTATGTTTCAAAAATCGACAAGAATTTCTGGCAAAAACCAGCCAATGTTATCCCCTGGAGGAAAATCAGGTTATCGGAAAATCACAGTTGTAATTACTTTTATAGGTCAGTGCTGGGCACAAAGATCCATCACTGGGATCTCTCCTAGGAACAGGTGAGTAATTTCGTTTTCGTGGATCGGATGATTTTTAGTGAATATTTCAAAGTTTCAAAACTCAACACTTCGAAGAATTTCCAAGTGAAAACCAGTCAATGTTACCCTATGGTGAATATATAGGTTATCGGTTTCCAGGTAAGTACTCGACTGGCAGAGTTAAGGTTCTGGGGATAGACTCCGGATCTCCCAGGCTCAGGTAGGTACAGTAGTTACATCCTCAGCGGCACAGGGGCAGCCATGTGTAGAATGAGTAGGCCCAATGTTAGCCTATGGCGGGTACGGGGCCTTTGGTTGGTGGCTGCTAGCAGGCAGGCCACGCGGCTGTGGGAACTGGGCTCCTGGTCACTTACACAGGGCAAGTGGGGAAGTAGAATAGAACTGATGCTGCACTTCCAGTGGCACTCGGGCGGCTGGGTGCAGGGTGTTTTTGGGCCTTCGGGTGCCCAACGGATTTCAATGGGAAAACTGCAAGACGAACAAAGGCTGCAAGCTCGGGGACGGAGATTCTTCAGGTGCGACCACCACTTCGAGAGGTAAGTTGGGAAGCTGTAGGTTGGGTAGACACCCAGGAGTTGGGCACAGGGGGCCGTGTGGCACTGGGTGCAGAGGTGTCTTTTGGTGTCGGGAAATCTTACCCTCGGCTCGTTGCGGTTGGAAGGGTCCCTTGTTGTGAGGCTGCAGGCGTTATCAGGAGCATCGAGGATGGTCCTTGGATGCTGGATTCTGGGTCACAGTTGCCGGGGGGACGTCCTCGTGGTCTTTGTTCACTTAGGCACTGGCCGGGCTCGGTGGGTGCAGAGTGTGCTGGTTTCGCAGTTCCTGGCTGGCACCAGGGGTTGTAGATCTTTGAGCAGAGCCACTGCTCATGGGAGTTCCAGTCTTTGGATGAGCAAGGCAGTCAGGTCCTCCTGGGTTTTCGAGGTTGCTGACCACAGGAGACACTGGGTTTAGCAGGAGCGGGTTCGAGGATCGACAGGCCGGTAGGGCTGGGGCCAAGTCAGTTGGTGTTGTTCTCTTGTTAGCAGCTGCACGGCAGGTCTTCTTCTTCTTGTTCTTTTTTGTAGTTTCGGAATCGGGATCTGAGGAAGGAAGGTTCAGGGTGCCCCGGAATACTAAATTTAGGGGTGTTACAGGTAAAGGTCAGGGACCAATGGGTCCCTTCCCTGGGGTGGGTACACCCCCTATCCTGCCACTCTCCAGTGAGAGGGGGGTAGGAGCCTAGTCCTGATTGGGTAGGGCTCCCCATCCTCAAGATGGCGAGAGCCCGGAGTTGTGCTTCACCTCGCCTCCCCCACCTGAGTGGTGGGGTTGGCAGAGGCTGGCACACCCCCTTCCCTTACTTTGGTTTTTCCGCTGATCTTCCCGTCAGAGTAGGGGTCAGAACCGGTGGTGGCCAGTTGCTTAGTACAGCAAGTGGTCTGGAGAAGCTCACAAAGGCGGAATGCCTTTGAAGCTTCCCCTGCCCATCCTGGGGGAGGAGGCCTAGCACCTCTCCCCAGGATGTGCATTGTTGCAGGCCCACAAGAGTGAATGGCTCTCGTCCGAGGAGTCCAACAACATTTCTGCTGGGTGCCAGCCTAGGCAGCCTCTCAGTCAGGACGCGGGTTGTGGGTTAGTTTCAGAGGGCATCTCTAAGATGCCCTCTGTCGTGCATTTTACATTAAATCCCACTCTGGCATCAGTGTGGGTTTAATGTGCTGAGAAGTTTGATACCAAACTTCCCAGTCTTCAGTGCAGCCATTATGGTGCTGTGGAGTTCGTAATGACAAACTCCCAGCACCATATACTCCTAATGGTGCCCAGGAATGGACCTGGGTACTGTAGAGGTACAGAGCTCATGCACCTGTACCCTCACCACTGGCATAGGGTACCCAGCTAGAGGGGTGACTGATGTATGCCAGGGTAGTGTTTTGTGGGCATGGCATACAGGGATGTTTGCCATGTCGACTCTTCACTTTGTTTTGCACCAAGACATGCAGCCTGCCAAGGCAGTGAGCGAGTGTCAGGGTACAGGGCCTCTAAGGGTGGCACAATAAGTGCTGCAGCCCTTGGAGGTCTTCCCTGGTCACTGTGCCCTGGGTACCACTGGTACCATTTAACAGGGGCTGACCTGTGGCCAGAGATGCCAATTGGGTTAGTTTTGAGGGGAGAACACAGGCCCTGAAAACCTGATTGGCAGGAACCCAGGGCACACCAAGGAAAAGTGCATCAGTAGTCTGGCAAACAGTGTGGGGGTTACTGCAACAGAAACCCACTTTCCTACACAAGCCCCCCACCCCCCAGCCCAAAGGCCAGGAGACTCTGCCAATGCTCGGAGAGTCTTCCTAGTCTTTCAGGCGAGTAAGAGTTGGGGAAGTGGTTTGAAAGTTGCAGGGCCTACTCTGCCTTAGATCCTTATGTCCAGGTCAGTCCCTTTGGGGAGCTGGCCTACCTCATCAGTTTCAGGACCTAATTCCCAATGCTACTCTCCTTGCTCTTTAGTGTCTTCAGTCCATCTTTTTATTTTGGGTTCAGATGTAACTCCTTCTGCAAATTCTAGCTTAGCCAGGGCAAAGCCCAGTTTACCCACAGAGGTCACCCACAGCTTGAGCAACCCCACCATGACCAATAGGGTCATGGGGCCTAACTTGCTCTTTGGCAGGGGGTTAGGCCATCATGCCAAGCATAGGGTGGCCATGAAGGCTAACACCCAGCAGAGGCTGCTGACAGCTGTCCGTGCCCAGAAACACAACTTTAGCTCCCGACTGGTAAGTGAAGGGGCTATCTTACAAGCCTCTTTGAGTCATGGCTGCCTGTCTGTTGTTTTAGGGTGGGGGGTCACTACGCTTGCTAGTGAACACCCTTCCTCCACCCTCTGTTCTGCCAGCTGAGGAGCTACCAACTCAGGCTGGACAGTTACCTGACTAGTCAGGTCTTTTTGTTGGCTGGAGGGGGCTTTACCAGTGGCACTTTTTGAGTTTCCCCTCACTAGGATAGAATCTCTCTGGCCCTCTGGAACTGTGGCGAACAGTTGCTCACCTTTCCTACCCTGTTTCTTCTTACTGTTTTGGGGCTTAGGTGCACTGACTGCAGGTTGAGCCCCCAGGTTTGTTGGATGAGGCCTGGTATTGGACCAGTACCTCTCTTTGGCTCAGATCAACCTCTAAGTGGTCATTCCCCAGGAGACAATCAAGGGGGAGGTCTTTACTGACTACCGCATTTCTCCATCCAAGGGACCCAGCTATTGCTAGGGGCACTACAGCCACAGGCATAACAGTGACACCCCCTGGGACAGCCCTTACTGCTCTTGTTTCCCTGGGACATACTGGTGTGGGAGTACCAACCTGTCATGCACCACAGTGTGACTGGCACAGGTATCTCCGTGCAGTGGCTGGGATTCAATTCACCAATAGGTGGTGGAAGTGTCTACTGCCCTCTGGGATCTCCAACTTACCTCTTGGGCCCATTTTCCACTTGAAGGCTAGGAGGACCTCCTCATCTGAGGACCCTTCCTCCAGAGCTACACTGGCCACCCCTGGAGCTGTACTACGGATTTTGTTTTTAGGACAGCTAGGGTCCTTGGTGTGATGTCCTGCCTTCTGACAGTTGTGACACCATATTCTGTTGGGGTCCCAATTCTTACCCTGGTACCCTAGTTTAGTTTGTGAGGTGTCTTTGGGACCAACCTCCTGGACAGGTTTTTGGGGGCTACCTGGGACTCCTTACTTTTATCTTTAAGGGGTTCACTATCTTTCTTCTGGGGAGGCTTTGTTACCACCTTCTTTTGGTCACCCCCAGTGGACGTCCTAGTTACCCTTGTTTTAACATAGTGGTCTGCCTTCTTTCCCAACTCTTGGGGAGAAAGTGGACCTAGGTCTTCCAGATACTGATGCAACTTCTCATCAATGCAGTTACTTAATGTGTTCCTCCAGGAACAGGTTGTAAATTCCATTAAAGTCATGCACATTGTTTCGAGTTAACCAGCCACCTAGTGTCTTTACTGAGTAGTCTACAAAATCAATCCAGGATTGGTTCTGGGTTTTGTGAGCCCCCTGAATCTAATTATGTACTCCTCAGTGGTGAGTCCAAATCCCTCAATCAGAGTTCTCTTCATATGATCATAGAACCCTGCATCTGGCCCAGAGAGGGTCAGAAGCCTGTCTCTGCAATTACCAGAAAACTGTTCCCACAGGAGGGCCCCCAGAAAGTCTTCTTCACCCTCCTGGCTTCACATGCCCTCTTAAAAGCTGCGAACCACTTGGTGATATCACTACCCTCCCCATATTTAGGGATAATCCCTTTGGGGATTTTAGGATCTTAAGATTCCTCTCTAGCCTTATTATTTTGATTGCTACCACCATTGATGGATGATAAACCCATCTCTTTCCTTTACTTTTCTAGAGCCAGGTGTCTGGACTCTAGTTCCAATCTTTTGGCCAGCTTTGCTAAAAAGCTGTCCTCCTCATTGGGGCTATTCCCAATGTCCTCACTGAAGCAGAAGCCACATGTGTGGCCCCTAGGTCTCCAGGGGTTGATGCTTGGAGTTAAGGGTTTGGGGGCCCTTTCCTCCCTTGAGATTACTGGAGGGGGGATTATCCCCTTCATCCACATCCCTTTCCTCCTCTTATTGGTCATCACCATTTTCAGAGGGGTGGTCCTTAGCATACTTAGCCAGGAGCTCCTGGAGCCCTTGTCTGGTTGGATGCAGGCCCATTGGTATACTTTTAAGTTTGCATAGGGACCTTAACTCCTTGAAAGACAAGTGTAAGTAAGGTGTGAGGTCGAGCTCCTCAACCAGGACCTGCATGTTATTGTTTTCACTAATAGCTGGGGTCTTTGAGACATTCTAACCAAACAGTTCTAACCCCTCTACCCTTGACTACAGTGACTGTTATTTTTCTAAAACTCTAAAGGGACTTAAGCAAGGCTCTGACAAGACTCTTAGTAATTTGGAGAAATAAAATGCCAATTTAAAAAAAATCTGAATTCTAAAGGCAATTTTAAGAGTTCTGTTGTGTGATCAGATGGTAACCAAGTAGTCCAACAAATGCAAGTTTGTATCCCACCGCTGATCCAACAATGTAAGAAAGTGTTCTGTATATACTGCACCAAAGTAAGGTACAGTGTGCACATAGTCCACAGTCTCCAGAGGTTTGACAGAGGTTAAAGTTAGATATAACCTTACTCTCTAAAGTGGTAGCTTGATCGAGCAGTAAGGCAGTATCAGAGGACAGTGTAAAGCATTTGTTGTACACACTCAGTCAGTAAATGGTCTCACACACTCAAGAAATGATCTCTAGGCCAATTGTTTTATATATAAAAATATATTATTGTTTTATTTTAGAACCACAAGTAGGTATAAAAATACTTTCTCCGCTCCGGCTAGAAAAACTTTTCCAGCAACTTCGAAGCGTAAAAACTTTATACAAACAATATTGACTTCGAATAGACTACTTTCGACACCATCAGCTACATTCCGGTGCGCCGACACGGGCCGTTGGGCCTATCGGCGCCGTACGGCCTACGCCTCATGGACAGAACTCCATTCAAGAGATGCCCGGTATGTCGAGCAAAATTCCCTCATAGCGACCATCACGAGGTCTGCAACCTCTGTCTATCACCGGAACACGTGGAGTCAACCTGCACAGCTTGTGCATCCTACTGATCGAAGAAGACCATTCGGGATCGGAGAGCACGTAGACACAAGATGAGGAGAACGGCCCCAGCACCGGAGGCCATCTTCGAGGAGGAGATCTTCGAAGAAGACATCTCCGAGGGCGAGCCTCCACTCGAAGACATCTCCGAGGACGAGGCTCCACTTGCCGCCGAGGAAGACTCGCCTGATCTCCAGATCATATCAGAGGCAGAGGACTCAGATGACTCGATTCCATCTCGTCAACCCGTGAGTACTCTTGCCCCTGCACGACAGACACTGCCCAAGCCAAAGGCAACGGTCAGCACTCCGCCCATAGGGCCCAGTCGAGACCGAAATATCCCCTCGGACGCTCGGCTCCGAAGAAAACGACTACGCCTCGGCACCGACCAAGCCACACGTGCCAATTCCACCTCTTCCATCGGCACCGAAGCACACACATCCTTCGACACCGAAGCCAAAACACCCTTCGGTGCCCAAAGACAAAGATCCTTTGGCACCCAAACCAAACCGGTGCCGAAGCCAAAAACTGTACCGGATCCGCAAAAAGCTCCAGCTCCGAAACCTTCAGGTTCCAAGAATAAGGATGGAAAGCCAGCGTCCGACGCCTCAAAGCCAACGAGACCTGCTTCCACTCCAAAAACTCCAACCTCGGTACCAAAGACTCCAAGGCCTGATTCAGAGGCACCTAAACCCTCTAACAAGCCTACCAAGCTAAAACCACCTTTGGCACCGAAAAATTTGCCACGGGACTCTGTAACGCCTCCTACAGCCTATCGGCACCGAAAAAATCGACACTGAAGAAGGTTGTAGAGGAAGAAGAACTGTTTAGACCAGATCCTAAACAAAAGAAGGTCTATATCAACCCAAAAACTGGACATGGGGAAGCTATTCCTCACAAAAAGAGACCAGCAGACACACCACTTCTACCTGTGGTTCCTGCCAAAAAGAAGGATTGTGCAACTTCGCCAATACACCCTTCTTCTCCTTTACCTTCTTCCTCCCCTATCCCTCCTTACTTTTCACCAAGAGTCTCTCCTGTTCAATCTCCTCATCATCAAACCACACTGATGATGAGTATGATATAGTGGGGGGGATGACACACTAGACCCACACACATACCCTGTAGATGAAGGTATCAACCCAGATACATATCCTACAGATGAAGGTATATATGAGTACCCAGCAAATAATGTGCCTGACATTCCTGATCCTCAGTCCTACCCAACGAAACCTTCCCCACCAGAAGATAGCATTGGGTTTAATCACCTCTTAAATAGAGCTGCCCTTTACCACAGGGTTACAATGCACTCTGATGCCATTGAGGAGGATTTTTTATTAGACACATTTGAGCAGTCACAAAGGTCTACACAAATACTACCCATGATCAAAGGAGTCATTAAACATGCTCCGGAAATATTTAAAGACCCTGTGCGTTGTAGAGTGTTAAATCCAAGAATAGAAAAGAAATATAGACCAGCACCATCTGATCCAGTCTATATTAAGGGACATCTGCCACTAGACTCCCTAGTAGTGTCCAATGCACGGAAAAGAGCTAATTCCCAGAATTCTAGTGACACGCCCCCTCCTGACAAAGAATCCAAGGTTATTGATGCGTCAGGTAAACGTATTGCTGCGCAGGCTACAAATATATGGCGCATAGCAAATACACAAGCCCTGCTCTCACGCTATGACAGGACTCACTACGATCAATTAGAAAAACTGTTAGAGCACCTCCCAGATCAATACAAAGATCAGGCAACAGAGCTCATACAAGAAGGCAAATTAATATCCAATGCCTCAATTAAATGTGCACTAGATGTAGCTGATACAGCACCCAGAGCAGTCAATACTAGTGTTCTACTCAGACGACATGCGTGGCTACGCATTTCAGGGTTTAAGACGGATGTGCAGACTACCATCTTGAACCAGCCCTTCAACAAAACCAATTGTTTGGGCCGGAAGTAGACACTACACTAGAAAAAATGAAAAAAGACACACACAGCTAAGTCTATGGGAGCATTACAATCCACACAGACTAGAAGTTATTTTCGCCGCTCCTTTTATAGAGGAGGCTTTAAGCACACCGGTGCAGATACAACATCATCTTTCAAAACGCACACACAGACCTCCTCTAACAAAGGCTACTTTAGAGGAGGATACAGGGGCAATAATAATAAGGGAAGAGGTAGAGGTAACAACAACAACCGCTCCTCTTCCACTCCCAAACAGTGACTTCCCTCTGCTTTCCCTACAGCATTCCACTCCTGTGGGGGGCAGATTATCACAGTTCCTACCTGTCTGGAAATCCATCACAACAGACAGGTGGGTGAGACAGATTATCCAACATGGCTACTGCCTAGAACTCACAGCAACCCCCCCCCCCCCCCCCAAATATACCACCCAAGCAGCGTCCAATATCTACAGACCATTTGACTCTGCTTCAACAGGAAGTTCTAGCGCTTCTACAAAAGGATGCTATTCAATTAGTTCCTTTAGAAGAACAGGGAACAGGAGTTTACTCCCTGTACTTTCTAATCCCCAAGAAGGACGGGACACTACGGCCAATTCTCGACCTCCGGCCCCTCAACCATTACATACAATCAGATCATTTTCACATGATCACTCTGAAACAAGTACTCCCACTACTACAACAAGGCGATTTTCTTTCAACACTAGACCTAAAGGACGCCTACTTTCACATTCCTATATATCCTGCTCATAGGAAGTATTTAAGGTTTGTCATACAAGGACAGCACTATCAGTTCAAAGTCCTTCCATTCGGGGTCACAACAGCACCACGAGTGTTCACAAAGTGCTTAGCAGTAGTAGCAGCACATCTCAGAAGACAACAGATACATGTCTTCCCTTACCTCGACGATTGGCTCATAAAAGCAAAATCATTCAGTCAATGTGTCCAACACACAAATCAAACAATTCAAACATTGCACAACTTGGGGTTCACAATAAACTACACCAAGTCGCACCTGCAGCCTTCGCATGTGCATCAGTATCTAGGAGCTACCATAGACACATCTACAGCTCTAGCGTATCCCAGTCCAGCCAGGATACAGAGCATTCAGACCTTAGTCTCCATCTTTTAACACCAGCAGTCTCTCCAAGCCAGAGTATTCATGAGACTAATAGACATGATGGCATCTTGCATCTTCATAGTTCCACATGCAAGACTGCAAATGCGCCCATTACATGAATGTCTAGCACAACAGTGGAATCAGGCTCAAGGTCAGCTCACAGACCTGGTGTTGGTAAACAGCCGTACATATCGCTCTCTGCAGTGGGGGAACACCAAAAACTTGACAAGAGGACGGCCGTTCCTAGAGCCAGTTCCACAGATAGTGCTCACAACAGACGCATCCCTCACAGGATGGGGAGCCTATCTCTTACACTATACTACACAAGGCCAATGGAACAACCAACAAAGACTGTTCCATATCAACCATCTGGAGCTGCTAGCAATTTTCCTAGCACTCAAAACGTTTCAATTGCAAGTACAAAACAAAGCTGTCTTAATCCGGAGAAACAATATGACAGCCATGTACTATATTCAAACACAGGGGGGGGGGACACTCTCTGCAACTGTCCCAACTCGTGCAGAACATTTGGAGATGGGCCATTCCTCAAAACATAAACCTGACAGTAGAACACCTTCCAGGAATTCACAATCAGATAGCAGATCTGTTGAGCCGACAGTCACAACAGATTCACGGATGGGAAATACATCCACAAGTTCTTCAACCATTCTTTCAAATGTGGTGGCATCCACAGATAGATCTGTTTGCCACCCACGAAAATGCAAAATGCCAGATCTGTTTGCCACCCACGAAAATGCAAAATGCCCAACCTTCGCCGCCAGGTTTCCACACCCACGGTCGGAAGGGAATGCCATATGGATGAACTGGTCAGGCAGATTTGCGTACACTTTTCCGCCTCTCCCACTCATTCCACTAGTAGTGCGCAAACTCAGACAACAGTCTCTCAAACTAATACTAGTAGCTCCCACATGGGCACGTCAGCCGTGGTTCACCACACTACTAGATCTCTCACTGGTTCCACATCAGAAGTTACAGCTCACACCTCCCTGTTAACACAGAACCATGGAGAAATAAGACACCCAGAACCAAGCCAACTGAATTTGGCGATCTGGCTCCTGAAGTCTTAGAGTTTGGTTACTTAAACCTACCACCAGACTGTATGAACATCATTAAAGAAGCTAGAAAACCCTCTACCAGAGTGTGTTATGCCGCTAAGTGGAAAAGTTTTGCAATATATTGTAACAATAATCACATTGATCCACTGGATGCTTCTATCCAAAATATCATTGGTTACCTTTTACATCTACAAAGGTCCAATTTAGCTTATTCTTCCATGCGCCTGCATCTGGCAGCAATTGCAACCTATTTACAGAATAGGCAACATCTATCTCTCTTCAGAGTACCTGCAATCAAAGCATTCATGGAAGGATTAAAACGAATAATCCCACCTAGGTTACCAATTGCTCCGGTATGGAACCTGAACATTGTCCTTACAAGACTCATGGGACCCCCTTTCGAGCCTTTACATAAGTCTGAATTGCAATTCCTAACATGGAAAACTGCTTTCCTTGTGACCATCACCTCTCTCAGAAGAGTTAGTGAAATACAAGCATTCACAATACAAGAACCATTTTTTCAAATACATCCTAATAAAGTGGTTCTTAGGCCTAATCAAAAATTTCTGCCAAAGGTCATCACTCCTTTTCATCTTAACCACTCTGTAGAGCTACCTGTGTTTTTCCAAAACCCAGACTCTGTTGCAGAAAGCGCTTTACACACCTTAGATGTTAGAAGAGACCTGTTCTACTACACAGACAGGACTAAATCCTTTAGAAAGACAAATAATTATGTGTATCTTTCTCTCCTCCACACAAAGGCAACCCCATCTCTAAAGGGGGGATCGCCAGGTGGATTGTAAAGTGTATACAAATATGCTATCAAAAAGCTAAACGTACACTAACAGTTCCTCCTAGAGCGCACTCTACTCGCAAACTAGGAGCCTCTATGGCTTTCTTAGGAAATATACCACTAGAGGACATATGGAAGGCAGCAACATGGTCTACACTACACACCTTCACTAAACTCTATTGTGTTGTTATGCAGGCCAAGCAGCAAGCTGCAGTGGGCCAAGCTGTCCTTAGAACACTGTTTCAAAATACTGCAACGGATACAAGCGACCACCGCTAGGGGAGACACTGCTGCACAATCGATGCTAAGTGTACACTCTGCAGCTCATATGCCTCGAATGGAAAATGCTACTTACCAGTATGCATCTGTTCTTGGCATGTAGAGCTGAAGAGTCGTACACGCCCTCCCGCCTCCCCGGGACTTGTATCCGTTCCAGTTCTCATCTTACTTAGATGCACACGCATGGACATCCTTTCTCTTTACTTCTACTAACTCTATCATTTCCCATCATGGCGACAAACAATCTGAGGATGTAGTCGATGACCATGCGCAGTATTGTCCAAGGGAGGAGTCACCTATCTCGTGACTACAAAGACTTCTTCCAAGAAGACAACAACCTGCAATCATCCGGGCCCAACACCAGGTGGCGATCTAATGCTAAGTGTACGACTCTGCAGCTCTACATGCCAAGAGCAGATGCATACTGGTAAGTAGCATTTTCCTTTCAATACAATACAAACAGTTGTTGCAATATGCAACACAAGTTAAACACAATTATAACAGTGAGCTCAATGGGAATGTTCAGTAAAATGCAATACCAGTTACTTTATGTATGTTTTTCTTCCTCAGGGCAGGATCCTGGATTCAGCCGTGGTGCATCTCCTGTAAACAGTTGAAAGAAATAGTTTTTGTTACACAGGTGATTTTAAAGGAATATTTGTATGTTTCAAAAATCGACAGAAGAATTTCTGGCAAAAAACAGCCAAAGTTATCCTATGGAGGAAAATCAGGTATCGGAAAATCACAGTTGTAATCACTTTTTAAGGTCAGTGCTGGGCACAAAGATCCAGCATTGGGATCTCTCCTGGTAACAGGTGAGTCATTTCGTTTTCGTGGATACGGGTAGAGGGCCTTTGGTTGGTGGCTTCTAGCAGGCAGGCCACGCGGCTGTGGGAACTGGGTTCCTGGTCACTTACACAGGGCAAGTGGGGAAGTAGAATAGAGCAGATGCTGCACTTCCAGTGGCACTCGAGCAGCTGGGTGCAGGGTGCTTTTGGGCCTTCGGTTGCCCAATGGATTTCAATGGGAAAGCTGCAAGCTCGTGGACGGATATTCTTCAGGTGCGCCCACCACTTCGAGAGGTAAGTTGGGAAGCTGTGGGTTGGGTAGGCACCCAGGAGTTGGGCACAGTGGGCCGTGGGCTGCCGGGTGCCGGGGTGTTTTTTGGTGTTTCGGGAAATCTTACCCTTCGGGTGGTCGCGGTTGGAGGGGTCCCTTGTTGTGAGGCTGCTGGCGTCGTCCGGAGCATCAAGGAGGGTCCTTGGGTGCTGGATTCTGGGTCACAGTCGCCGGGGGGGCGCCCTCGTGGTCTTTCTTAAATCAGGCACAGGCCGGGCTCGGCGGGTGCAGAGTGTGCTGGATAGACGGTTCCTGTTGGCACCAGGTGGCCACGTTCCTGCAGAAGTACATATGTGACAGTAAGAAAGGGATAGACAGGTCCTGGAAGGCTGCCAGGACGAGCTCCTGGTTGTCTGCGGCCGTCTCACCAAGATCTTAGACCTTGCAGAGGAGGCTAAGGCCTTGAATTCCCCCCTTTCTCCCAAATCGGTATCAGGCTGGGTCCCACGTGCCCTAGTGTTCCTAGGCAACACTAACTGCGCTCTTTCAACAGAGAGGCGGCGCTCGCTCCTATTGAAGGTTGACCCCAAACGTGGAGATCTCGCTCCCGGAGGCAGGCGATGTGGCTCAAGGTGGAATCTTTGGTAAACCTTTTGTCAAAGAATTGAGTAAATTTGTGGCGGCGTTCACCTCCCTGGATAAGGCGCAAGCCTCAATAAAGAAGGTTTTTCACCAAAAGAATTTTGTGGGGGCCGGGTGTGCTTGACCGGCCGCTACTACACCAAAGGCCCTCCCAGGAACTTCAAGAAGGTGGAGGAGTAGCCTAAACAAGGAGAGTTCTTCTACTCCAGGAGAAACTACAGAGGCTGGAGACTGGCTCTCCAGAAGCGCGTCCAGGGGCAGGTCCAGCCAGGTCAGGATCTCCCACTTCCCCAGGTACATGTAGGGGGCTGACTGGCTCTGTTCGCACACAATTGGGAGGGTATTACTACAGATGCATGGGTTCAACAGACCATGAGAGGGTTCCATATAGAGTTTTACAGGTGCCCGGTCCAGGAGGTTCGCCCTCGAGTGCTCGATTTTGCAGAGTCTCAAGGTGCCCTAGTAGCCCGAGGAGGTGGTGGACCTCCTGCCCAAAGGGGCAATATACCGTATCTCCCTTCACCCTAGGGTTTTTCTAAGCAACATTTTCTTGGTGAACAAGACCTCACACAAGAATGTCAATAATCTACAGCATATTTACAGGTAACAACCGTCCCCTGGCCCACTAGAGTGGTATTTTCTCACAAGTGTAAATATGGCAGTAATTGTGCAAGTGGAATGTTTTCTACTCCCAAGAAAGTGATATAATTCCTTAGGACAACTGCCTCTGAAGTATTAACCGGTTATTTTACTGTCAATACCTTTCCTGTCCAGACGCCTTGTAGGTGCAGTCTCAGATTGCCATTGAGGATAGCGGGCTTTGAGGGGTCTGCCTGGGCTGCGGAAAGATCTGGCCACTCGACCATGACTGATATCCAGCCGGCGGCTAGTAGCTTTTGGAGCACTGGGTGTTGGCCCTGTGGATACGTACACGTGACATTTTGACATCGATCCTTGAGGCCTCAGAACATTGCAAGATAGCCTCTGGAGGGGTTGGTGCTTCCCTTCCACCTGATCTTCGCGGCTGTGTGGCCGGGGGGGCTCAGTGCCCTGGTCAGATCCCCCCGCAAGACAACACTCAGGACCCTGATAAGACGGAGGGGGGACCCCATGTACGCTGCTACTGGGCCCCAACATCACCCCATACAACGCTGGCCTGGGCAATTTGATCCACAGTGCGGGGTGCTTCTGTGACGGACGCCACCAATAGTGACATAGTGACCTTCTAAGAGGATAACAAGACTTGATGCCCCCACACGACCGGCGCAGTGTTAACTCTAGACCAGACCTAGATCACAGGCATAGCTCCATAATAGGGGTTGCGGTGCGACTTCTGGACTGCAAACATTCTCCACTCACCTTCTACGCCTCAGTGTGCAGAGTTGGCACGGAGGGAAAAGTCCCTTAAGGAACTATTGCTGAAGCAGCCTGGGGGATCAGGGGCACACAGAGTCAATCGACAAGGTAGACAGCCGGCCACAAAGGCCTTCATGCTGGAGCTGTTCTCTGCCATCAAGGAAGACATCTTAGAGTTTAAAAGGCAGCTTGAGTCCGACCTCAAGGAGGTGTGCCGAGATGTCGACAAGGTTGGTGAAAGAGTAGCTGCATTGGAGGAGCACGAACTGGCGAGAGAGGATGATCTGCACCAACTTCAGCTGGAGGGTCTCCGTCTATGGGACCAAAATTTGGACCTCCAGGCCCATGCGGAGGATCTTGAAAACCGGTCACGGAGAAATAACATCTGCATCCGCACTGTGCCCTTTAAGGCAGAAGGCGATGACCTGCGAGATTATGTCCTGTCCCTCTTCCAGCAAACCTTTGGTGAAGATTGCCCACAAAAGATATAGATGGACCGCGTTCACTGAATGGGCCTCCCCAGGGGTGGAAAAGCCCCCCCCCCCACCTAATGTGTTGGTTTGTGTGCATGACTTTAAGCTTAAGGAGCAGATCTTGCGTATGGCTAGAGCGGCCCAACCGATCCAGTTCAGAGGGCACACACAAACCCTCTTCCAGGACCTCGCAGCGTAGACTCTAGCTAAGCGGAGGGAATTCCGAGTCGTCACATCCTATCTCTGGGACAAAGGGATACCGTATTCTTGGGGGCCCTCATTCTGCATCATCTTTAAGCACCAAGGGAAGCTAAGGCAGATGCGTTCCCTCGCCGATACTATGGATCTCCTAGGAATTGATGCTGATGTGAACCCGGCGACAAAGGACAGCCCCTTAAAACACAACAGGAACAAGCTTCTCCAATGGCAGACGGTTGGCAAACCATCAGCCTCCACAAAACCAGGCCCGGAAGAGATGGCGAAAGAGCGCGGCGCAGTGCTCTCCACCCTTTTGCAGACCCAAGATTGCCCGTGCACCCCGTGAACCACCTCCACTTACACCAAGGGGATGCCAGTAACCGTTGTGGAGCCGGAGGAGCCCAGGAGTGGCCCGCTCATTTAGACTCCCTGGAAATCCACTTTGCGGCTTGTAGCCGCCTGGTATTTTGTTCGAAGACATTTCATCAAGGTCCCGTTTCCCCCCGATATTTTCCACCAGACAAACTTTGGTCTCTTGCCCCCCTTTTTTACTGTCCAACGCCCTTGACACGTAGCGCTTGGTCTTATTATAGGCTAACTCATGGTTCTTGTTCTATTCTGGGACTGTGCCCACGTGGGTTGTAAACCGTCTGTTGTGTTCTTGTTGTTTATTTTTTTCTTTTTCTTTGGGGATCTTCCGTAACTTGTAATGTGACCACTGCCCCCGTATGTACCCTCGCGTGCTCCAGCCCGCCTCCTGCTTAGCGCTCCCAGAGTCCTCAGAATTCCATAAACATGCTCCCCACCGCCGCCTATGACTAGAGCCCTGAAAATCATTAGCCTCAATGTCCTAGGCCTGAATCACCCAGCGATGCGCACTGCGAACCTCTCACTTCACCTCTCACTTCTAGAGCATTCTGAGGGTGATATCTGTATGCCTCAGGAGACCCATTCACTGGCTAAGGACACTCCCCGCATGCGTTCCCGACGCGTTCCGCGCCAATTTTAGTCCTCTGGGGTGGCGAAAAAGAACGGCGTGGCCATTTTGCTAAGGGCTAAATTTGAGTGTAAGGTCTTATCTACCTTCTATGAATCCAAAGGGAGGGTTTTAGCTCTTAGGATCCAAGGGGGCTCCACTATTTTCACTCTACTTAACATATACGCTCCCAATGCACAGCAAGAGACCTTCCTCCGCAGGCCTCTCACGGAGGGATTAGCCTCCCCTGACTCTGCCTTAGTGGTAGGTGGGGACTTCAACCTAGTGATGGATAATGAGTGCGACCGGTTAGTGCAATGCTTTACACAGGTAGGGGCCCTCTCTCCCGAGGGGAAGCGCTGGCTGGCAGAGAACAGCCTCCATGATGTCTGGCGCCTCCGTCATGTGGACATGCTCGACTACACCTACTACTCGGCATCACACAAAACGTATGCAAAATTAGACGTGCTCCTGGTTTCTAACGCACTTCTCCCTAGGGTTCAAGATGCCTCAATTGCTGTGCGCTCCCTATCGGATCATGCACATGTTTCTCCTCTCCCTGCGCCCCAAAGTGATTGGGTATACCCCTGCTTGATGGCTGATGGGCGTGGGTCTTCTGCACTCTCCTGTTGTGGTAGAGGAGGTGCGCACCAAGACTACAGACTACCTACACCTTAACGACAACGGGGCGACCTCCCTGGCAACGGTATGGGGCACATTCAAAGCGGTCATACGCGGGGAGTTCATGGCCATTTCATCTGCTGAAGCACGGAAAGAGGTTCGCTTAACTCTTGAACAGGAGGTGGCAGAACTGGAAGCAATACACAAGCGCACCCGGCCCCTCGGGTTCGGTGCAAGATGGAAAAGAAGCGTACCCTACTTAAACGTCAGGACCTTGATAGGGCTGAATACACCCTAATCCGCCTACAGCACAAGTTCTATTTGGGAGATGACAAATGCGGGAAGGTGCTAGCACAGAAGTTGCGTGCCAGAGCGATTGCAGGGTCCATCCCTTTCCTTAGAAGCTCTGCAGGAGAGGAACTCCATTTGGATTCCCAGATTGTTGAAGCATTTCGATGTTTCTATCTTTCCCTCTATAGCCCCGACCATCAGGACGTTCCTGAGGACCGGCATTACCTAACGACTAGCCAATTCACCCGCCTCCCGAAGGCGGAAGCAGACCCTCAAAGGTCAGCGCGGTGCTCTTTTCGGTTGACGCGGAGAAGGCGTTCGACAGATTATGCTAGCATCCTCCGAAGTTTCGGGTTTGGTCCTCGTTTTTTCTCTTGGATACAGTGCATATACCGGGCTCCTCAGGCATCCGTACGGTCAATAGGGTCTCCTCAGCTTCTTTTAAAATTTCACTTGGCACTAGGCAAGGGTGCCCCCCTTTGCCCCTTTTATTTGCCCTTCACATGGAAACCCTCACACAGAAAATCCGGGACCACCCGGGCATTTAGGGTCTCAAATTTGGGGGTGACCACCACAAGGTCAGCCTGTATGCCGATGATATCATTCTCTCCCTCGCGCAGCCAGTTCCCGAACTGGTAGACGAACTTGAAACTTTTGGCTGGATTTCGGGCTTTAAAGTAAACCTTAACAAATCCTTAAACTGTCCCTACCACAAATACAGGCTGAGGCCCTCCAACGGTCTCTCCCCTTGCACTGGTCACATGACCCAGTTCCTTACCTGGGTATCTTCCTGACCCCCTCGATCCCACGTACGCTGGAAGTGAATTATGCGGCACTAGTGGAGCAGACACGAAAAGCGCTGACGGGTGGGCGAAACACATGCTATTGTGATTCTGCCTCATTGCTGCAGTAAAGATGATGCTATTGCCTCGCATCTTGTATGTATTCCAGACCATTCCGTTGACTCCGCCACCCGGCACTGTGCGGTCTCTGCAGCTGGCTTTAAATAATTTCAACTGGGGTAACAAGAAAGCGCGCCTCTCGGTGGCGCAAATTTCGTGCTCCAGGGACGACAGTGGGGTGAGGCTACCACTCATTCATAGATACTTGCAGGCTGCACATCTGTGTTATGTGCTGGAATGGAACCGACCGCTGTTGGAAAAGCACTGGACCTTCATGGACCAAGCGGTGGCAGGTGCGAATGTCTGGCGAGAAATCTGGCTTCCCGGCCGCCTTCGCTCTTGGGGCCTATATTCGGCCCCAGTCATGGCAGCCACCATGAAAGTTTGGGATAAGGTAGTACTCGCAAAAGGCCTCACCACTTTTCCCTTCCCGGTGACGCCCCGAGTGGATAACCCGGATTTCCCTCCTGGCGTAAGGTCTGCTGTCGCCCAGAGATAGAGAGAGGCGGGCTGCAAGCGCCTGGGCCAACTTTTCGATCTCAAGGGCATCATTCCGTTTAGTCGAATACGCCTTGATCTTGACCTCCCCCGCTCAGATGAATATCATTATCTACAACTGCGACATTGGGTCACCTCTCGGGCCTTCCTTCTACCAGCCTCACGTAAACTTACCTCTTTTGAACAATGGGTAGCGAAGAAAGAGGTCGACAAACATACGGAATTATATATGCGCCTTACTCAAAATCAGAAAGGGACTCGCACTCATGAACAACTCCGATGGGAGGCGGAGCTAGGTAGGGTCCACACAGACATTGTTGTCTCCCCCTCTGGGTTGACTCTTGTTCTGGGCCACACGGACTCTCAGATGATACAGGCAGCTTGGACTAATTAGCCTTGCTTCTATTTGATGCCTGCCTTCGGGGTGTCGCCCCTATTACAGTGCCTTCTGTACACCCTTGCAAGCTCTGTTTGTAGCCGCCGGCCAATGTGGTTGTAGGCTGAAGGCTGGGTCCAACTAATGAGTCACCTTTCAAATGTCTAATAAAATAGATTTGTTCCATACAAACGACACAACAGAACAAAAGAAAACAGGCACCTAGGAGAAATACAGAGATAAGAGATAAAACAACACATTAGAAAGCTGCTAAGTGCCTGGCTCAAAACAAACACCAATCAAGACAAACTTCGCCTACAGAAACTTAACAGATTATACAAGTCAGCTATCAAAAAAGCCAAAAAAAAATATTATTTAGACAGAATTCAAGATGCAAAATGTGCAAATAAAGAATTCTATAAAATTCTCACTGAAGTTCGCAAACCAAATTGCATAGAAGGAGCTCATCCCGTTCACAGACAAACTGGCAAACTATTTCTCGGCAATCTGTGTCCAAGTGTGGTGGGTCTCAGGTGTGTGTCGATGGTGCCAGTAGCAGTGTGGGTCATTAGGTGTTGGTAGTGTCTGATAGGCGCAGTGGATCTACGAGTCGTAAGAGTCTAAGGTATTTAGTGCATGTGAGCTCTGTAAACTCAGAAGTGAGTAGTGTAACGAACGGTTCCCAGAGGTTGTGGGAGGACGCTTCCGGATGAGCTAAGGCGAGCAAGATTTTCTCCATCCCCAAGATCCCCCATAGTCTATGGAGCCAGCCTAGGCGTGTCGGTAGCGTTGTAGTACCCCAGTGTGTGAGAATGTTCTGGACTGCAGCCCCTAACGCCAATGCCATCTGTTTAACCTTTCTTGATTTTAGGGGGAATGTGAGAGCATTCGGGAGGCCTAAGAGGACATACGCATGGAAGCGTGGGATTTGAGTGTCAAAGTGAGAATCAATGTCGTCCAGAGTCTGTCGCCAATAGTCCCCCAGCAGTGGGCACTCCCAAAGGATGTGAGTGAGTGTGCCTAGAGAGCCGCATTTTCTCCAGCAGAGGGGGCTTCGAACAATTATGTTTTTAAAGATATAGATATTCATTAGTTCTGCTTAACAAATGTATTTATTACTTGTAGTTACATTATTCTGTGTTTAACAGGTATATGTGAGTGCATAAACAGGTAAATCTTTCATCATAACTATGTATCTACAATTGCTTCACTATTGAATTACAAAAAATATATACTTATTTATCTTTATCTTTATTACTTTGCTTCTAATTCAGCATATCCAATGCACTACCCTGTATCTCACTCTATACCTCTCTCAATATATCCTCTACCTCCACTCTCCCATTCATCCCAAACCCCATACCCATGTCCCCCATTGAGACTGACTGTGAGTGGGAATCGGCCACCAACAGTTTCTCTGCTGCATAAAGAACATCAGAGGGGTCTCGACAATGCTCTCCAGCCACTTCTTGCTTTGGCTGACTCCAGGCCACACCGAGACAGCACAACTGTTGAGAGAAGGTTCTGCATGATCCATGACAGAGAAAACACAGCAGCCCTCATTCTCCCTGACCTCGCAGCAGGTTTTGACATGGTCTCACACCTCAGCCAGCGCATGCACGAGATTGGCATTGATCTGCTCTTTCTCAATGAGTAGAACACAAGTTCTAACCATACTCCTCGGAAGTCCACAAACCGAGTCCCTCATGGTTCATTGCTCAGCCTCACCTTCTTCAGCTCATACATGATCACTCTGGGCAATATCATCCACTCACACAACATTCTCTCCTATGCAGATGACAAGACCTCCAACACAAGAAACAAGTTGGACGCATGCATGACTGAAGTCAATAACTGGATGAAAGTCACCTGTCTCAAGCTCAACACTGGCAAGACAGCAGTAGTGATCTTCGGCAAGAACATCTCATCATGAGACTCCAGCTGGTGGCCTGCCAAATTCTGACCCACACCCATACCCAGAATCAACGCCAGGAACCTTGGAATAATCATCAACAGCAAACTGGACATGACTGCACATGTTAATGCTATCACTGCATCCATCTTCCACATCCTGAAAATGCTGAGGAAGATTGTCTAATGGCTCCTAAGCAATACAATAAAAACTGTCACTCGTCTATAATCACCAGCAAGTTGGACTATAGAAACACCTTCAAAGCCGGGATCACCAAGAAACTCACTACAAGACTGCAGACCATCCGGAATACGGCAGCCAGACTCATCTTTAACCTCCCACACAGAACACGAATTACACCACACTTCAGGGAACTGCACTGGCTTCCAATGCACACACGCGCTCGATTCAAACTCCTTATATATTCAAGGCAATTCACAACTCAAGCCCCACCTACCTGAACATTCGTATCTCCTTTCACCAACCTTCTCCGCAGAAATCCTACCTGCAACCATGCCACGCATACACTGAACCAGATCAGGACGAAGCGTGTTCTCTTGCATGGCTCCTGAAGCATGAAACGGCCTCCCTCTTCACATTAGAGTCTCCTCCTCTCTTCTTGAATTCCGCAAGAAGCTGAAGGCCTGGCTTTTCAAGTAACCCACCTACCATAGATAGGGCTAGGCACTAACACCTACTCGGTGCCAGGATACCCTTGCGGGCGATAGTGCACTTTACAAATACACGTAACATAACATAATAAGAGAATGGGTCCATTCTTGGGAGCTTTAACAACAAGAATTGGCATAGCCAATAGGTCTCACCTTTGGGACCTTATAAGTGTTTAGTTATCCATCACAATATCCTTGGTGCAACAACATCAACTGTTCTATGGCTAAACACTTATAAGGTCCCAAAAGCGAGGTACAACTAGTGCATGAATTGATTGACAGATGTATACTAGGCGCATCACACAAAGTAAATTGGGCACACTTCGCAGGCTCTTCATTAGCTGGGTGTTGGGGGTGGGACAGCAAGGCGGTGGTGCAGGAAGCAAAGTCAAACCGATGAGCTACCTCAGGAGGTTAACAGCACCTCGGGCTACATGTGGGTCAGAGGCTTCAAATTCCAGCAGCGTCCACTCCTGCTTTGCAGGTCGCCTGAGTGATAACATCTCTAGTCGGTACTTTGAGCCGTGGGTGAGTTGGTGCCACATAAAAGATCAACTAGAAAAGTGTCATTGTTTATCCATGCTTTTTCTCCCCGCCTCTGCCCAACCTTTAAATACCTCCCCAGGGATGAGGCTCGTTCCCTGGTGAGTGCTCCCGACATATAAATACATCAGAAGCTTATGGAGGTAGGGGTCACGGCAGAGATCAGGGTTTCAGTTGGTCTTAACTCTGCATTCACCGAACACTGCAACCGGCTTTAACTTGGAACCCTCCCCTCCTTTGCGCGCTTTCAGTGGACCCCATTTCGTAACACTGCAACCCATTCTGTGACCGCTTCTCCCAGCCCCCTGCATGACCAGGAAACACTTGCCTTCCATTGTCCCCTCGTCATCTGGGCTCGAAGCTGCTCGGACGAGGGGCTGGAAATGTAATTCAGCACCCGCCCCCCTCCCCTCCCATCACTCTTTTGTCCTCCGTCCCCTGTTCCGGGAAAGAGAAAGGCCCTGTCCCTCCCAGAGGGCAAGAGGCCAAAGACAGCAAGCAAGGGCAATGCCTGCGAGGTGAACCTGCGCGCAGCTGTACAGCGCGCAGCGAGGCCGTAGAGCAGAGTCAAGGCGCCCCGGGGGGATTGCAAATCTGCACAAATGGAATTCTAACCCATGCTCCTTGGCAGATGTGTGTGGGTGGATATTGCAGTTGCATGTTGCGAGCCTTGCCAACCAAGCCTCTTTCCGAGTCCCCACTGCTGGACTAATGTAGAAGTAAGAACGCGGTGTAAATCGGTCACATTTATAACCACAACCTGAATAATGCTGTTCAACATGCTTTATATGTGCAACTCTGTAGATGAAGCCTACTAAACTCAGCTCACGTGCGTTAATTAAGCTCGCTGCCTAATTTCATAGCGGCCCCATAGGAGCCAAGTTGACCACATTGTTTGTGGGACCCAGGTAATATGAGCGGAGGTGAGATGACATGAGTGCCAAGCAAGGTGTCCTTACTCACATGCAAGATGGCCCATGGAAAAGACCCTGGCATGAAAAAACTCACCCTAAATCGAGAAAAGTAAACAAACAATTAACCTGGGACTGGAATGCAGCCTGCCCTCCATCTGGCACACTGCGCGCCGCCACTGCTAATTAAAAACAGATGGCGCTGCTGCTCGTTCCTGAGCTCCCTAGGTCAGGGGAGAAAGAAGGCGGGACATGCACCCGCCTTTGGCCAATTGCGTGGTGTCTTTCTTAGAAATGCAAAAAAAACAATTGATGGACAGAATGCAGAACAATGTCATACATTCACCCCAGTACAGAGATCTGGGCCTAAATCCATCGTTTTTTTGCTCACCATGCCATTCCAGTTCAGACCCAGCCATATGCAAATCAGTCTTGACTCTGCGCCCAATGGGAACAGTCCGGCCTGAACTGCCAGGCCAGGTCCTCCCTGGACTGGAAACAAGCATCCTAGGACCGGTTTCGGGCTTTCAGCCCTCATCAGCCAGGATAGCTTAACTCCATTGGCATGGAGAGCACGGGATCCACATCTGGGCATACCCGTCCCACTCGGGGTGACAAATGCAAAAAGAACAATTGATGGACAGAATGCAGAATAATTTCATACATTCACCCCAGTACAGAGATCTGGGCCTAAATCCATCGTTTTTTTGCTCACCATGCCATTCCAATTCGGACCCATCCGTATGCAAATCAGTCTTGACCGTGCTCGCAATGGGAACAGTCCAGCCCAACTGCAAGGCCTGGACTGGAAACGAGCATTCTAGGACCGGTTTCGGGCTTCCAGTCCTCCTCAGCCAGGATAGCTTGACTCCAGTGGTCCCAGGAGGCTTTTTTCCGGTCCAGGGAAGACATGAGACACAGGGTTAGACTGATTTGCATATGGCCATGTCTGAACTGGGGTGGCGGAGTGAGCTAAAGAATGATGATGGATTATACCCAGATCAGTTGACTGGGGGTGAGTGCTTGCAATGTTCAGCACTCCGTCCATCATCCACTTTGGTTTTGTCTTTCTTAGACAGACGCGTGCACAGGCCAATAGCGGCTGATGAAAATAAGACACACTCACAAGTGTGTGTTCCGAGTTTAAAGCCCTTACTATAAGCCTCGGAGAGCAGCGCATGCGAGCTGGCTCAGGCGAGACCTAAAAAGTAACCATTATGGGTCCACGCTAGGCCCCTCTCCAAAGGATTTTTTTTTTTTTTAAGGTATGCTCTGTCATTTTTTGGGGCAAAAGAGAATTTAAATGTCATGGAAAAACTGCTCCCCCTAATGGTTAGGTCTGTGGCTCTCTATTCCGAAGAAGTCGACTCTGGAATTCCCAGTTACTTAAAGAATTGAGTAGCCTTTTGGAAGCCTCGGGGAGAATTGAAAGCATTAGTTTAATTTATAACAAAGGTGCTTTTCCTCCTAGAAAGAGAATTCTCAGTAAATATAAATTACCTTGAGCATGGGCTCTTATTGTTATGGAGCAGAGTAAAGTCACACTGTTTAAGGGGTACAATAATGATGGAATTAGTGTAATTTTGAGGGGGTATTGAAGGATTGCTTGTTACATTATAGTCTGTGAATCAATGTGAAATACTTATTATTATTATTATTATTACTTTTAAAGAACATTGAAAAGATAATGTTGTCCTAACATTCAGTTAGAAATTGAGAAGGAACAAATTCAAAATATTTGCTTGTTTAACATGACTTTTGTCACAGATACAGCTAAAGCCTATGAAAATCTCGCCCTATAACCTCGGCCTCTGACTATGTCAACATTCATGTCTTTTTATCCACTTTTCATCTGAGATTTGAATCTCTGGTATATTCATTATGTTTCTGTTGTTATGTGGACAAGTTCTTGGAGAGACGTAACCAACGGCCTATGCCGTCCTTTCATATGTACATGGTGACACTCTGATGTCATTGTTTTTATTGATAAAACCTGCCCATATTGTAAACCAGTCTACATTTTGATTCTACTGGTAGATTCATTTCAACATTTTAACCAAAGCGGTCCCCAAATCAATTATTGTATGATTTGAATGTTGATTATTTCAGCCATTCCTTTCATTTCATCTTTCGAAATTGTGTTTTGTATTTAGTCTGTTAAGAGCATTCATTTGGAAGGCCACACAGATGTTGTATGTGCAGTAGATGCTGTTTACCTGAACAGTTTGGGGTCAGAGCTTCTTATCGTTTCTGCGGCATCTGATTCTACCGTTCGCCTCTGGTCCATCTGCAAGTCAAAAAGTAAGTCTGCCCCTGTTGATATTTTTTTATAGTATAATATTTAGTACCCCCCTTAACAAAGATGAGGACTGGCCTCAATAAATATGTGATATAATCAGCTGACTCACTGGAGAATTAAAGCTGCAGAAATATTCTGTTTCTTTGGCTTCAGAACAGTTGTTACCATCTCATGTCATACTGTATAACATGATATAAAACCTTAAATCCATTAGTGTAAATATGATGTCTACATTTGTACTTGTTGGGGTTCTTCCCGATAGCCTTGGTCATAAATATATCGCATGTAGGCAGAGCTTTCAGCTGAACGTTACAATATCTCCTGGAATTCCAAATGTCCTCTCCAAGTGACTTACACCAAGCGCTTTATACACAGTTTCCCTCTAGAAACGACAGAATTGTCCTCGTCACCTTCCTCACAGGATTCTAACCACAGTGTGAAAAGTAATACGTGAGGAAATTATAAAGATGGTGCATTGACACATGTTTAAACTGAATGCATGTTGAATTGATGAAGCCGAAAAATTATAAAAATTATTGGAATTAAATTATATTCATGTACCATGTATACAAGGAATTTAAAAGAATAATCACCCGACAGAAAACTTTCCCAGTTTGATTTATTTGTGCATGACCATTTCATGTTAGCCTGCTAACTGGCAGTTATCAAATGTTATAAATGTTGATAATAGCTGATATTTACTATACCCCCTCAGCTGGCCTAGTGTAGTTCAATGATGTCAGACAGACAGTAATGCAAGTGTGTGTAAGTCAGCACACATCCCTAAACTTGATTACACTTCCTCTATCTGCCAGTGTGAATTAATTAAAAGTATCACTCTGTAAAGAAACCAAAATATGATCAAAACTCATTGTTGACGAAAGGTTGCTCCTTGTTTTCACTTTGAGAAAGAGCATAGAAAATGGACTATTGCCGATTGGAAACATGTAAAGAATGCATAACCAAGCCAAAGTATGCTCGTCAAAAATGGTGTGTTCTTTAAGTGCGAAATGAGCATAGAGGTATCATCTGGTTTAAAAAAAAATGTTACCGAAGTGAGCACCAGTGTCCAAATTCTTATGCTGTACTTTTTACTTGTTTCGATGGATGAGCAGCAAGTTCTAACTGTCAATCTTCAGTGTGAGGTCAGGAATCACCAGAGACTCGGAAGCTGATGTGGATGATGACGAAACTGAAATGGAAGGCTTTTCTCCTTTGAGAAGACAGCAATTATTTCAACGGAAATTGTCGAATGAAATACAGTTCTTATTGGTTATGTTGTATTTTAGACAGCTTTAGTGACTAATGTTGTCAATGAAATGGTGAATCCCGAGCTTTGCTCTCCATACTGCAAGTATAATGTTACAGGAAGAAAATCATGAAGGACCCATGTCTCTCAGAATAGTAATCAGGTACCTCAATTGTAACCTGCGAGAGAAGGAACATTGCTGGGCCTGCCTCATCAGGAGTCAGATTTTCAGATTCAACGTTGCAGTAGTGAGGCCATATAGAGTGAAGATGGTGCCCATGGATGAGGTACATCTAATCCAGACCCTATTGGGCAGACAGGCAGCCTTACCCACTGTCACAGAGAAGGCCTCTGTTCCCTCCCTATGCCAGTTGTCTGTAGAAAGTGATGCATCTCCAGCTCTAAATTGTGGGTTCGAGGCATGTGGGCTGCTAAATTCATATCTTAGCATTAGATCGCCGCCTAGTGTTGGGTCCGGATGATCGCACATTGTTGTCCTGGAAGAGTCTTCGAAGTATCCTGAGATAGGTGGCTCCTCCCCTGGACTACAGTGCGCATGGGCATCGGCTCCATCCCCAGATAGTTTTTTTCCGCCATTGGGTTCGGATGTGGTCTCGACGTCTCTGTCGAAACCGAGAAAAAACTAACTTTTAGCGGCCAAAAGGCCTCGCTTTTTGCGTCGGTATTGTCTGCGCACGGTCTCGAGTCTTCCGTCTCTTGGAGCCGGAATAAGCGGAGTCTTGTTTCGCTTTTCGAACTTTGAGGCCTTCTCATCGCGACTCGACTGCAAAACTTTTCGGACATGGAGCGGAGCCCGTTTAAATACTGCCCGCTTTGTGGGTCCAAGTACCCACACATCGATCTACACCCCGTTTGTAACAAATGCCTTTCGCCTGACCACGACGACGGCAAGTGCAAGGCCTGTGCACAGTTCCGCTCTAAGAAGACTCTCAAGCTTCGGCGCGCGGTGCGCATGGAAGCTAGACAAGCGGCCCCGGATCCGGAGAACATCTTCGGCGACCAAGATGAAGAGGACCAGGGTCATCATCTTCAGATCTCCCCACCCGAGACGGAGGTCGAGGCGGATCCGGTAGACGAAGACGGAGTCGTGGGTCAAGGCCTTGAATACGTCGACGAGGTAGGAGACGACGAAGAGATTTATGGGGCCGCGGCGGAGAGCTCAGGGGACGAGCTCTGCCCCGAAGGTTTCGAGGATACCGACCGGGTCACGGGATCGCCTGTAGGCCTTACCCACGACCCCATGCCGCAAGCCACAGCCCCGCCTTCTGGCCCGGCCACGGACTTACTTGCTGAGCAGACTGTATCGAAATCGAAACCGAAAGCATCGGGATCGACTCCATCTAAAATGGCCGACCCGAAAACGAAACCGAAACTTAAGGACTCGATCGTCCCTAAGATGGCTGCCGTGCCAGCGAAAACGACTGTACCCGCTAATCCATCGACTCCGTCGACCTCCGGTCCGCAGAAGTCGAAGAAGTCCGTTGATTCCGCTGCTGCTCATTCGAAATCGACGCCTGAGGAGGGGTCCTCTAAAAAAGATGGTCGGCACGGATCAGCATCGGCGCCGCCGTCCAAGCCCGCAAAGGCCGGCTCCACGGAGTCTACGCAGGCGCACAGATCGAAGACTGGCACGTCTGCGCACCGGTCCCAGGACTCGGGGTCGGTGACAGCGGGTTCCGCGTCGAAAGCCCACAAGGCCCACAAAGACGTCGGATCCGAAGGAAAGGTCAAAACATCCTCGTCGGCTCCAAAACCAACTGAGAGTGAGGCGTCCCTCGTCGCCGCATCACTACAGCGAATTAGGGAGAAGGCCTCTGCTCCGTCGGCTCCGATTTCGTCGCCGAAGGCACAAACAGACAATCCAGCGAAGCCTTCTGGCAAACTTCTCTTTGTTTTGCCGCCAAAGGAGGCGCCGAAAGCCTTTTCCACCAAATCGGCACCGAAGAAGACGGTTTCTTCAACGGCTGGCCCACTTCCACGTCGGGTACTCGAATCAGAGGATGATTCAGAGCAGTTCATCGACGCAGACACCGGCAAATTGACCCTCTATAAGAGGAAAATAACTTCAGAGTCAGTGGACTCATATGTCATCCCACTGAAAAAGAAAAGGGTGCCCCTTGATGCTTCAGGCCTCACAGAACCAATCCTGCCTCCTCCAAGACGGAGCCCTACTCCCTCACCAGAACACTCTGCGGGTGAGGGGTATGATGAGGATGAACAATACAATTTCCCTATCAATGAACCAGATGCACAACCAGATTCATATGATGACACTGGTGACCAGGGCACCCAAAATGTGGGGCAGGACCCGCAGCTTTTTAATGCACGTGCATCCCCAACTGAGGATTCAGCAGGTTTTCATGCGCTACTTGAGAGGGCAGCGGCCAATCATGATGTGGACATGCATGCTGACCCGATAGAAGAAGACTTCCTTTTCGACACATTCTCAGTCTCTGAAAGGACAGTAAAAACGCTGCCTATGCTTAAGGTAGTCCTCAAGCATGCGGGGGATATCTTTAAGGAGCCTACCAGGGCACGTGTGGTCAATCCACGCATTGAAAAAAAGTACAGACCTGCACCTGCAGACCCCGCATACATTCGGGGACAGTTGCCACTGGACTCTCTTGTGGTCGCCAATGCCAGGAAACGTGCCAACTCCCAGACAACGGGTGAAGCTCCTCCCCCGGATAAGGAGTCCAAAGTGCTAGAGGCAGGGGGCAAAAGAGTAGCTGCGCAGGCCGCAAACTTTTGGCGCATTGCCAATACACAGGCACTCTTAGCACGTTACGATAGGGCGCATTACGACACCCTAGAACAGGTTATACAACACCTGCCTCCAAAGTTCCAAGAAGGCACCAAACTGCTTATTGAGGAAGGGAAGCTAATCTCAAACGCAGCCATCAAGTGTGCACTTGACGCCGCAGACACAGCTGCTAGAGCTATCAACACTAGCGTTATGCTGAGACGACAGGCGTGGCTCCGCATCTCGGGGTTTAAACCAGATATACAGACAACCATTCTTAATCAGCCAGTCAATCCTGATGGTCTGTTTGGTCCAGATGTTGACACCACCCTAGAAAAAATAAAAAAAGACACAGAAACTGCTAAGTCCATGGGGGCCCTCCAGTCGCAACAGTTTCGTGGCAACAATTTTCGTCGCTCAGGTGCACGTGGAGTCACCAGAGGACAAATGGGTCAACAATCTCAGTTCTCAAAAGGTGGAGCACAATCCTCGTTCCAAAAGCAGAACAAGGGAGGTTACAGAAATAACAGCAACAGAGGTCGCGGCAGAGGAAACAACAGCTCCCGCTCCTCTACCCCAAGCAAACAGTGACTCTCCGTCACTGCCCCCCGACCACTTAACACCTGTCGGGGGGAGACTGCAGCAGTTCCTGCCCGTCTGGAGAAACATCACCACAGACAGGTGGGTGCGACAACTAGTCCAGTATGGTTATTGCCTAGAGTTGAAATCCACTCCACCCAACATCCCGCCAAGGCAAAGGCCTATGTCCGCAGAGCACTTGCTCTTATTGCAGCAGGAAGTAGTGGTGATGCTGCAAAAAGGAGCAATCGAGCTCGTGCCGGTGAGAGAGGAAGGCACAGGGGTGTATTCCCTGTACTTCCTTATTCCAAAGAAGGACGGATCTCTCAGACCCATTCTAGATCTACGCCCCCTCAACCTGTACATACTGTCAGAACATTTCCACATGCTCACACTGCAGCAGATTCTTCCCTTGCTAAACCAAGGGGACTTCTTAGCAACCTTAGATCTAAAGGATGCTTATTTCCACATTCCACTACACCCGTCCCACAGGAAATACCTCAGGTTCACTATTCAAGGCAAGCATTACCAGTTCAAGGTCTTACCCTTTGGAGTCACCACAGCCCCAAGGGTGTTTACCAAGTGTCTGGCGACAGTAGCAGCGCACCTCAGGAGGCAGAACATCCATGTCTATCCCTACCTCGACGACTGGCTCGTGCAAGCCAAGTCGGAACGACAGTGCGCCGCGGACATGTCGACTACAATTCACCTTCTTCACGATCTGGGTTTCTCGCTGAACTACCCAAAGTCGCATCTACAACCAGCACATGTCCGGCAGTTCCTAGGTGCGACGATCAACACCCTGACGGCCATGGCTCAGCCAAACCAGGTCAGGATAGACAGCATGCAGTCTCTGATCCAAAAGTTCAGACCACAACACTCGCTTCCGGCGAGAGTATTCATGCAGTTGATAGGCATGATGGCCTCCTGCATCTTCATAGTCCCTCACGCACGGTTACATATGCGCCCGCTCCAGGAGTGCTTAGCGAATCAGTGGACACAGGCTCAGGGGCAATTGACAGACCTAGTGTTGGTTACCAGTCGGGCATACGACTCTCTGCATTGGTGGACTCCACACAACCTTTGCAAGGGCCGACTGTTCCAAGAGCCTGTGCCGCAGATTATCCTGACAACGGACGCATCTCGCCAGGGATGGGGAGCTCATCTGCTCACTTACACAGTGCAGGGACTATGGACGACGCAGCAGCAAAAGATGCACATCAACTATCTAGAACTGATGGCAATCTTCATGGCGATCAAGTCCTTCATTGTACATCTGTGCAACAAGGTAGTGTTAGTCCGGACGGACAACATGACTGCGATGTACTACATTCAAAAGCAGGGAGGCACCCACTCGCCACAGCTGTCTCATCTGGCTCAGAGCATGTGGAAGTGGGCCATTCAGAGGAACATTTTCCTCATGGCAGAACACCTCCCAGGGAAGGACAACCAGATGGCGGATCTGCTCAGCAGGTACAGCCATCAAATGCACGAGTGGGAGATACACCCATCTGTCCTCCACCCGTACTTCCAGCAGTGGGGTCATCCGGAGATAGACCTGTTTGCCACAAAAGAAAACGCAAAATGCCAACACTTTGCCGCCAGGTTCCCTCACCCACAGTCGCAGGGGAATGCGATATGGATGAACTGGTCAGGCAAATTTGCGTACGCTTTTCCGCCAGCCCCTCTGATACCGCTGGTCGCAAGAAAGCTAAGGCAACACGCGATGACTCTCATCCTAGTTGCTCCAACGTGGGCGCGCCAGGCTTGGTACACCACGTTCCTCGAACTCTCAGTGGTGCCGCATCAAAGACTGCGCCTCACGCCCAGTCTTTTGACGCAGAACCATGGAGAAATTCAGCATCCAGATCCGCAACAGCTCAACCTGGCGATCTGGCTCCTGAAGTCCTAGAGTTTGGATACCTTAACCTACCTCCAGAATGCATGAACATCATCAAGGAGGCAAGGAAGCCAACTACCAGAGCATGCTATGCTGCGAAATGGAAGCGTTTTGTCATTTACTGTACAGCCAATGACATCAACCCGCTAGATGCATCTATCCCCAACATCATTTGCTATCTGTTGCATCTTTACAAGTGCAATCTAGCGTACACTTCCATTCGGATACATCTATCCGCCATAGCGGCTTATCTTCAAAACAGGCAGCATCTCTCTGTCTTCAGAGTGCCCGCCATTAAAGCCTTCCTTGAAGGTCTGAAACGAGTCATTCCCCCAAGAACACCGCCAGCTCCGGTGTGGAACCTCAATGTCGTTCTCACCAGACTGATGGGACCGCCATTTGAGCCACTGCACTCGTGTGAACTCCAGTTCCTTACGTGGAAAGTAGCTTTCCTGGTAGCTATTACGTCTCTGAGGCGTGTCAGTGAGCTGCAAGCGCTCACAACCCAAGAGCCATTCATTCAAATTCATCCAAATAGGGTAGTGCTACGCACTAACCCCAAATTCCTTCCGAAGGTGGTGTCACAGTTTCATCTAAACCAAACTATTGACTTGCCAGCATTCTTTCAAAACCCGCAAACAGTGGCAGAAAGAATGCTCCATACCTTAGATGTACGGAGGGCGTTGATGTACTACATAGACAGAACACAACCCTTTAGAAAGACAAAACAACTTTTTGTTGCCTTCGCACCACAACACAAAGGCAACCCTATTTCCAAAGCAGGGATAGCCAGATGGATTGTTAAGTGCATCCAGATATGTTATCAAAAGGCCAAGCGCACTTTAACAATACCCCCAAGGGCGCACTCCACACGCAAACTGGGGGCATCCATGGCTTTCCTAGGGAACATTCCTTTAGAGGATATTTGCAGAGCAGCCACGTGGGTTACACCACACACCTTTAAAAAACACTACTGTGTTGATGTGCATTCCAAGCAGCAAGCTGCTGTAGGACAGGCTGTTCTCAAAACACTTTTTCAGGTTTCTGCAGCTGGCACGGGCAACCGCCGCTGATGGAGGGACTGCTATGTATTCTATGCTAAGATATGAATTTAGCAGCCCACATGCCTCGAACTGAATATGCTACTTACCAGTGTGCATCTGTTCTTGGCATGTAGGGCTGCTAACATTCATATCGCCCGCCCTCCTCCCCGGTGCCTGTCGCAGCTGCAGATATACTATTGTATTTATTCATTAGCATGGACATCCTTTACACTTTTCACTCCATCTCCTGCCACAATGGCGAAAAACAATCTGGGGATGGAGCCGATGCCCATGCGCACTGTAGTCCAGGGGAGGAGCCACCTATCTCAGGATACTTCGAAGACTCTTCCAGGACAACAATGTGCGATCATCCGGACCCAACACTAGGCGGCGATCTAATGCTAAGATATGAATGTTAGCAGCCCTACATGCCAAGAACAGATGCACACTGGTAAGTAGCATATTCATTACTCTGTTGGTGGAAACACCAAAATGTGCATTTTGGCTTCTCTTACCCCATTTTCGAGGTGCTCCACTTTAGACTGTGATATTGTTGCAACTGTAAAGCACTCAAATGCCTTCATTCGGAGTGTTTCCTTCAGTGTGGGCTACACCACACTTTTGCACTGTTCTAGTTTCCCCATCTGTTGTTCTGACCTAGTGATGCTGTCCAACATAGTGTTCACTGTGCTCTCCATTGAGGAACTCCTTTCATCTATGCATGTGGTGGCAGCTTACATCTGGTGTTAGATTTTCATAATACAGAGCTTTCCCAGCAAGCGTGAGGCCCCCTCTTAAAAAAAGTTCTCTGCCATTCTGGAGTAATGTCCCTGGGTCGAGATCAGTTGGAGAAAAAAAAAATCTGTGTTCTGCTCTGTCCCTTTGTTGACATTATGCTGTTGGAAAAATACTCTTTATCAAAGAAAAGGAGTAGACTTAGAATAGAAATATTTTCTAGCTTCCCAGATGTCTGTCTGCACCCTGCTGGATCCTGTTGGCCAGGGCTCATTGATTTATTACACCTTCCTCCCTGCTCCGTCTTCCCTCTCCTCTTGGCTTCAGGGACCTGGTATTTCCCCAGCTCTGCTCTTACCTGATGTTTATCACTTTTAATGCAAGCTGAAAGTTATGGCGCTTTTCAAGGGTGGAGACTTAAAGAATGTGGAAGGTTTTATAAGAGCAAGTGAAAGCGAAACCCCATTGTGGGCAAGCACGAGTTCGAACAATTCACCACTTTATTATGGGGTTGCTTGCACCGTATACTCGTGTTACTAGGTTTCAGAGAAAGTGTCCTTAAAGCCCTGCTCACAAGACAGCTATTATATACCGGTGACTCTGTTCGTGGTAAATTACTTATGAAACACAACCAGGTGCTCTTCGAGGTCACTGAATTAAACAAACATCCTCGTCAGGTGGCAAACAGTTACCACTTTGTCCTTTAAAGCCATGGTTGCCTTCATGACCAAGCAGGTAAATCTTCGTTTTCTGAGTTTTACTCTCCTTATTTAGAGGAGGTGGTAATGTTTTGTGTGCCCAAAAAACAACAGTTTTCCTTCATGGCCGCAAGTAGGAACCCTGCCCACTTACAGTTCAAACATTGGTGGATCCCAAGCGAACGACAACTCATTTGGCCCCATCGTAAATTCAACATGCATTGGCATAGCCAATAGATCTCGCCTTTGGGACCTTATAAGTGTTTAGCCATGCAACAATTGATGTTGTTGCACCAAGGATATTGGACTGCATAAATAAATATTTATAAGGTGGTCCCAAAGGCGAGACCTATTGGCTATGCCAATGCTGGTATGTTTTATGTAGTGCGTTAGGCCATTGATGTTGAGAAAGGAGATGGACAGTAGAATCATGACTGCTATGGCCATGGCTTGGCACGCAGGGCCCCTTCAGGGAGTTAAAGTTATGCCTCGATACTTCAAGGGTTAATGAGGAGAAAACTCAGCGTCCCTCGAGAGTGTAGTACCTAGGGGGACTGAAGCTGGTTGATCTGTGGAAGGAAAGCTGTAGGCAGGCGTGAAGAGAGAGAGAGAGAGAGAGAGAGAGATGTATGGGGTGGGTGGAGATAAGCAAGCAAGAGAGAATGGGTTACAGCTGCGGTAAAAAAGTTCCCACTAGGTTGGATGAGGGGAGAGAGAGGGCGTAGAGGTAGTAACACAGGGAAGAAACCGACTAGATCTGCTCTTTTAGGCCTCATTGTCAGTGTAATCTTACACTACCCGCTGTTGAGATGTGGACAGAAAGAAGGAGTTCCTAATCACAACATGGAAGAAAACTGAAAAGAATACAATAAGAGCAGTAACATTACAATGGTTCTAGAAACTCCAACTCTGTTGCACAGAGGCATGAGGTGACAACCCAACCAGTGGTGTATGTGCCACACCTGACAATACAGTGATGGTATTGAGAAGGATAATAAGTTATCTTATACTTAAATACAAATGTACAGTCGAGCCCTAGCAGGTGCTACAAACAATCCATGAGCAGGTGATAGAGAAGCAAACTGCTTATAAAGAGGTCTGACCTCCATTTAGAGCCACCGCGGTTTGCAGTGGGCGTCATCCCAAAAGCACAGGAAAGCAGTGTATGGTGTGAATCGCAGGTAATGATGGAATTTGAAAACCTACCCTCAGATCAGTGGGTGAGTGCTACCAGAAAGGCAGTCTGAGGCATGACTATATCGTTCAGGTTTTCAGCGGTGATTGGGATTTGTCTTGCAGCTCCAAGTGTTTCAAAAGTCCTTGCCTGTGACCTTGGGACCAATTTTAAGTGACAATAACCAGGCATGCTCGTTCATCTACAGCATCATCCGAGGCATGACTTGATCCAGATGGAGTGGGCACCGGTGACTGGAAGGATTGTGGCGTAGAGTTAATTTCAACGCTCTCCATGGCGTCGAGAAACCTTTCCAAGTCCTCCAGGTCGTCAAATTCAGTGGTTCTCCAGAGTATTATAATAATCATCAAAGCAGGTTCCAACAGGCCACATCTATTGACAATGAAAATAGCGAGATCTGCACTTGATTCAAATGTGAAATAGATACTTACATTCATATGTTCCAATGTAGTAACATTCGCGTTTCTCCATAGAAATTGGTGAGCGTAGTAATATAATTGGAATGTTATATCGCATTAACACACAGGCATTAGTTGCTAGAAGTTGTGCTCCAACAAGAAAAAAGGCAAGTAGACCATGAAACTCACTGGTTCGGATCCAACATTAGCAAAGTAAAGAATAGCTATCACCTGGAAAATGCTTCAGAGGCCTGCATTAAAACTTTGGGAAATAGACTTGATGAAGGGGTGAGGCACAAAAATTATATAGAAAAAATACGAATGAAGGACGCTTTTTTGATGTATGGGACCTAGCGTTAACAAAGTGAATTATCCAATGAGATAACGCTATAGACTGCAAACACACACCTAATTAGGAAAGACATTTCTATAGAAAAAAATAAGTAGGTGTTATGTGAGCTCCAATAATGTTTGTTGATGTGAATGTACCTGACAGTATATAAAAATGTACAACATGATCTTGTCATACTGCTTAGAATGATTAAAACCTATGTGGTTCATGGGTCACAGGCTACTACCAATGCAAGGATTGTCAATTTTGTGTAGGAAGTGTTTTCTGTTTAAAAGGACAATAAAGAAATATAAACAGAAAAATATGCTACAATATTAATTTGAGTTTTGCCTCTAATCTCTGAAGCTAAAAAGCTTCTTCATCTGGCCATAACTCGAAGTGCAGTGATGCCTAAAATAACTGCTTACGAGTTGTGTAGTGTCCTACCTAAAAAAAAAAAACAAAAAAAAATGAACACTCAATTGGATCCACCCAGTTAAACTGAAGTCTAATATAGTTCCTTCTGTTGATGTATCAGTGATTTAAACGTGCACATAATTAAGTACGACCAATCTTTAATTTTATTTCTTTATCGTTTTATTTCCAATAATCTTTTTGTTTTTTTAGATGAATGCATTCAAATCCTGCACTTTGGAAATGGTTTTGTTATGGATGTCAGCTTGTCTTTATTACCTAGCAGTGGGGGTAAGTGTGCTTCATTGACATTAAGTTATTAGGTGAAGGTGCAGCTTTAGTTTAAAGATGACTCGTAAGGCAGTGATGGTGTCTGGTGGAATTGGAAAAAGAGGCTTGATTAGTATTCTCTAATTTTCATAAATTAGGATTTTTCACCCTATGTTAAATAGTTAAGCCGTTTTCATTCAGTCCTCTAATTTCCTACTGATAATACGTTGCCTGTGCCAGCCCACAGACCAGTTTCACTTTTCTGTTTTTGCTTTACAGGATACATTTACGGTTTTACTTGTTTTTGCACCGAAAGGGCCTAAAATGCAGACAGTATTTAGTTCTTCCTTCTGATTGTGATTTAATTTAAAGTTTCAATTACATATATGCTTTCCTTCAGACACAAGGCTTAAAAAGAATATAGATAGGATTATAGGTTGACCTATTACGTTTTCCACTCTTAACCAGTCCGTATTCAGGACTCATTTTTAATTGATTAGATCCAGGCTGCTTTGTGTGCAATTTCCACCATGAGCTTCCAGTCCAGGGACTCGCTAGACCTCAATAAACCTATTACAGATTTATAAACAAATATACTACACAAAAAATGTTCCCAGCCTAAAATATGTTTAATTTAAAACCCAGATGTACAAACATTGCCTAACTTGTTGTTCGACCCACTTGGATTATGCTTTCCTTCTTTTCCACTCCTCTGCTTCTGGTAGAGGTTGGTTGTTTATTTCCCCTATCCTTAAGAATGCCTAACTTGCTGCATTTTCTTATCGTTAATTCACTGCCTTTTGATTTTAGCGGACCAGGCATTCTGGTCCTCTCATTTTCAAATGGTAAAGCGAGACTTGCCCTAATTAGATTTGCAATGCAACATCTATTCATGGGATCTTTAATCCTTCAGCCCCATGCATATGATGGAAATGTATAATGCATTAAATGAATTATAGTAATGTGTCATTCTTACATCGTTTGAATCGGAACATGATTATTACACTGTTGTATCTCAATTTTGGCTGGTTGGTTCTTGACTTATCTGCCTTACCATGTGTTTTCTCTGGACAGTATGATTTTTTTTTTTAGAGAAATTGTGAAAGAAACTTAGACCTTGATCTTTGGCACTGATATATAAATACCATAATGATATGATGTGTTCCCTCAAGGTAATTATGCCAGTGACAAAAAGCCTCTTGAATTGCTAGAAATCCACTGTCATAAAGAGTGTTGTTTCGCAACATAGCAGCCAAGGTACTAGGGGAAATGTGCAAACGTATAAAACTTCTCTTCTCTGTACTATGCCTTGGAGAAAGCATTGCACCAATCACACATGCAGCGGTATCTGTTTCCATCTACAAAGAGCATTGCAATGAGGACTTTGTTACATGGGTGCTGAAGTGAAAGCAGTTTTTAGGCACAAAACAATACCCTCTTGTCCTTAATTATTCTAAAGAGACTGAAGTTTTTGTCTTGTCAATTGAGTAATAGGCAACACACCACTGGGGAACTAATGAATGGACTGTCTTTGAAAGTGTTCGAATCCCAGGATCTTCTGAATGTCCTTAACATTAGCTGGCCAGGGCCGTTCTGCCACTGCTTTTACTCTGACATATCTGTGTGAATATCATTGTTGAAAATTTGCAAACCGAAGAAAGTGAAAGAGAAAACCTCAAACTTATATTGTTCCAGTTTGGATGCACAGAGTGTTTTCACAGGTGCTCAGTATTTTAGAAATGTCGATGATGTTCATCAGATGTGTACAAAAACAATTTATGATCAATATAACTGCATAAGTATCCAGAATATATTGGAACACATCATTGGCCAGATGTTGAAAGGTAGCTAGGACATAACATCAACCACATGCATAACCAGATATTACTAATGCACATATTTTGTGTTGAATGCCATCTTACTTTCATCTCCCTCTTCCATGTACTAGGTTATGAGGTTCTTGTAGTGTGGCTCAATGGTTAGAGCGGCAGACCCTGATGCAGAGGTCTAGCCCGGGACCAGGGTTCCATTCCCCTCCTCGGTGCCTATTCCAATCATGGAGTCCCACTCTGCAACTCTGGGCAATAGCTTGCTTAATCTCCACAACGGCCCCCACAACGCTAAGGATGCCTGGCCTCCACCTTGGGGGTGCCCAGGAGTGGACACCTCACAGGGAAAGCCAGGATGGGTTCCACAGCGGTATTCGTACAAGCGCCTTGAGACCCTTGCGGGTGAGTAGTGCGCTATACAAGTATCAATTTTGTAGGTCTGAATTGGAAAGCACCTTAGCCTTCTTTAGTTTGTTGAGGAGGATGGAAGTGGTAAAGGGTAGCTGTTCTTGATGGTGAAGGCCTACATCTTTTCTTAATAGGTGCATGGTCATAATTCCCTGTTAAGCTTTGAGGTGATTATGAAGATTGAGGCACCTGAAGGAGGACTGTCGAGTAAATCTTTTTTTAGGTTTTCATTCACAAGTGTTCTTAAAGCTTCAGACTAATGCAACCCACGATGCGGGGAAGAACTGGCGCATATCTTACACATGTTCTGGACCTGCTCCACCCTACGTGAATATTGGGAGGAGGTCACATGCATAATAGGAAAAGAAATAGGCGGAGATATTCCCTGTACCCCAGCCCACTCTTTCCTAGGATGGTTCCCCCACACAGCCAAAAACAAGGTCACTAGGAGATTCCAAGACTTGGGGCTCATATTAGCAAAAAGGGAAATAACTAAACATTGGAAGTCGCTGAGGGGTCCCAAGACACCCAACTGGAAAGCAGAGCTCCTATAATGGGCAAGGTGTGAAGGGTGGATTCCGATGAGGGAGGCTAAGAGAGAAATGCAAACATCAATCAATCAATCAAAGTACTTGTAGAGCGCGCTACTTACCCGTGAGGGTCTCAAGGCGCTGAGGGGAGGGGGTGCTGCTACTGCTCGAAGAGCCAGGTCTTGAGGAGTCTTCTGAAGGCGAGTAGGTCTTGGGTCTGCCGTATGTGGGTGGGGAGGGTGTTCCAGGTCTTGGCGGCGAGGTGGGAGAAGGATCTGCCGCCGGAGGTCGTTCGTAGGATGCGGGGGACAGCGGCGAGGGCGAGGTTGGCGGAGCGGAGCTGGCGGGTGGGGGTGTAGAAGCTGAGTCTGCTGTTAAGGTAGGCTGGTCCGGCGTTGTGGAGTGCTTTGTGTGCGTGGGTGAGGAGTTTGAAGGTGATCCTCTTGTCTATGGGGAGCCAGTGTAGGTCTCTCAGGTGGGGGGTGATGTGGCTGCAGCGGGGGACGTTGAGGATCAGTCGGGCGGAGGCGTTTTGGATGCGTTGTAGTCGTCGTAGGTGTTTGGCTGGGATTCCTGCGTAGAGTGCGTTGCTGTAGTCCAGTCTGCTGCTGACGAGGGCCTGTGTCACCGTTCTTCTTGTTTCGGTTGGGATCCACTTGTAGATCCTGCGGAGCATGCAGAGGGTGTTGTAGCAGGAGGAGGAGACAGCTCTGACCTGCTTAGCCATGGAGAGGGAGGAGTCGAGGATGAATCCTAGGTTGCGTGCATGGTCGGTGGGTGTTGGTGCTGTTCCCAGTGTGGTCGGCCACCAGGAGTCGTCCCAGGCTGAGGGGGTGGGTCCGAGGATGAGTACCTCCGTCTTGTCCGAGTTCAGCTTCAGTCGGCTGCTCCTCATCCAGTCGGCGACGGCCTTCATTCCCTCGTGGAGGTTGGTTTTGGCGGTGTGGGGGTCCTTGGTGAGGGAGAGGATGAGCTGGGTGTCGGCGTAGGAGATGATGTTGAGGTCGTGCTGGCGGGCCACTTGTGCGAGGGGGGCCATGTAGATGTTGAACAGCGTCGGGCTGAGGGATGAGCCCTGGGGGACGCCGCAGATGATGTCGGTGGCTTCGGATCGGAAGGGTGGAAGGCGGACGCTCTGGGTTCTGCCGGTGAGGACGGACGTGGTCCAGTCAAGGGCCTTCTCTTGGATTCCCGCTTCTAGGAGGCGTGTCTTTAGAGTGCGATGGCAGACCGTGTCGAAGGCGGCCGACAGGTCCAGGAGGATGAGGGCTGATGTTTCACCGTTGTCTAGTTGGCGCCTGATGTCGTCTGTGGCCGCGATGAGGGCTTTCTCGGTGCTGTGGTTTCGTCTGAACCTGGACTTGGACGGGTCCAAGATGTTGTTGTCTTCCAGATGGCGGACCAGTTGCCTGTTGACGATTTTCTCGATGACCTTCACCGGGAATGGGAGCAGGGAGATAGGCCTGAAGTTCTTGAGGTCCTTGGGGTCGCATTGGGCTTCTTGAGGAGGGTGTTGATTTTGGTGTGCTTCCAGCTTTCCGGGAATGTCGCTGTTTCGAAGGAGATGTTGATGACCTTCCGTAGTTGGGGTGTGATGGCTGCGTCTGCTTTGTTGAATACGTGGTTTGGGCACGGGTCTGACGGAGATCCTGAGTGGATGGAGTTCATGACCTTGCGTGTCTTGTCGTCATTGACGTTGGACCAGGAGGTCAGGCGGATGGCGCTGGTGGTGGAAACATAGTAATTGCTAGGGCATCGGAAGGCAAAATGTACGACCCACAGCAATCCGACTCCGAGAATCCAGGAGAGGGGACGAGCCCTAATAGAGTAAGACCCTGGTGCACAAATCCATTGCCCATAGATGAGGCAACACTATACTAAGGATTGGATTTTTCCCCTACATCCTAGCCTAACACCACACGAACCCCCATGCCAATCTCTAGTCGATACACATACAACTCCATGTAATACACATTAGCGCTCTGCTTTATGAAGTGAACTCGTAGAGGGGGGAGGGAGGGAGGGATGGAGAGGGGGGGGGACACTGAATGTATTCTTTGTTTTTAGGTTTTTTTTTCTTCGCAGACAGATATGGGAATAGCAGTAGCAGATGCACCTGCAGAACGTATGTTAGGAATTCATGTCCACTGCTGTGATTGTCATACATGATCAATAAAAATGTGTTTTTAAAAAAAAACTGCATACTAATGCAGTGCAAGGGGGTAGATTCTGCCAAGAGGGATAACTGCATTTGCTGCTAAGGGCCTGATCTAGAACTTGGCAGATGGACTTGCATACCCTCCATCTTGAAGGAACTGATCCATCTGTCAAACTGGTGGATACCCATCCTCTGTATTTAGTGTTTGACATTACGGACAGCCGTCCATCATGATGGGGGGACGGTTTGTCAGCTGAACTTCCGTTGTCCGTGTCCTCTGTCGACAGTCACCTCATCCGCAGTTGACTGTCAACTTTGGTATGGCGGACATTCGTCCACCATATTTGGAGTTGTCAACCAGAGTGATAAGGAGTGCAGAAAAGGTGCCTAGGTTTTCTGATAGTAGAGGCATCCATCTACACACACCTGATCAAAATCTACTCACACACAACACCTGCAGGTCCCACAATAAAAGACACTCTAACCACACAAACCATTTGCCAGTCACAACACGAACTACCAGAAGCAGACCTACTTCATCGTTTTCTAATGGCAAAATGAAGACAACCCAGGTTCTCGTAAAATGAGTTAACTGTGATGGTTAATGTAATATTTAGGGTTGAGCCCAGCTTGTTCAAAGCACTGGTCCAGATAACAGCCATGAGCCAGGTAAGAGAAATGTGGGTCAGAATCGTGGATAATGGGAACATTGTCTCCAACGCTGTACACTCACAGGAGAACATCCACAGGAGGTAGAAAACCTGTGGGGGAGACTGTTTTCTTCCTTCCAGATCACATCAAGTTAAGAGGTCCTGAAAATTGCTGATGGGTCTCCCAGGCACGTCATGCTGCCCAGGGAGGAGAAGGTGATGACCATACTCCACACTTAAAGCATCTTTGGCATTGAAGGCGAAGAGCAGACTGATGGACACTACCTCTCTCACGATAACTATTTCACTTCCTCTACACACTTTCGCTCCTACTCCCTAATAAAAATATATACAATTATAAAAAATCTATTCGCACTAGTCGACTTCCTGATGTCTCTTACAGTGCACAACGTTCTCCAAGTATTCGTAAAGTGCCATTTACTCACTCCGACACGCATTCTCTTTAACCCAAGTCATTTACGAAGTATAATTAAAGAGGTGTGATCTTACATTTGGGAAGCAAACCACACACTCATTTGTATCAACATGTATAAAGTTACTCTTGGCAATGTAAACTCTATCAGTTCGTATCAGATAAAACATAACTGTCTTTCGATCTGATACAATAGTAACTAAATAAATTGTCATAGTTCAAGTTTGAACAGATGAATCCATGTCACCATGACTACAATTTTCCAGTTCTGATTTTGGAAATTACATATCACTAAATTCTACGATTTTATTTGTATCTCTTCTATTTTATTGTACAGAAACCATGATTTTATTAATACCTTAAAGCTAAGGAATTGAAATGTGGAGTCATAATGAAGTTTAGCCATTTTATCTAATATGTAGCACTCTATTTTAACACACTTTAGTATCACACATAACATTGAATAGACTGGTCCTTGAAAGTCAGCGACTATTTATTTTGATCAAAACAACAAACACAAACCCTTAGGCTTAGCTACAGAGAAGTGGAAATACAGTGATGTATGATGGCTGGGCAGAGTGGTTCACTGTCTCATGTAAGCTGATGCCTAGGTATTGTTAGTAAGTCTGTTTGCAAAATACTCTAATATATAGTATGTAGTAAATGATGGGTAGTGCTGGACCTCCACTGTGTATCTAGCTAAGAGACCCAGATCTCCTAAATGGGGTGGTGGCCTGACAGGAAATCAGCTGTCAGGCAATACATGTATTTGAATTAGACCTGCATATTGTTTTTACCTTTAAAATATCCGTAATATGGCACTTCTGATTGTCCTACAAATCAAAAGGATTCATTGTGAATCTACATTTTTAAAATAGACTACACCTTCAATGTTCAAATCATATTGTGCTATATGCGCTCACTAACTGCAATAAGAAGGCTATGATTGTTCAACATTACTCATATTGACATTCAAGTGTTCTAGGGACTCTACTTTATATATTGTCAAGCCATAGTATGATGGACTGTAGGACAGGAGAGCCAAACAACCCCAGGTTTCACAGCTCATACACACTAGACCAGCCCTGAACTTTGAAACCCAAATAATCTCACAGCACTTTATTTCCGTCTTTCTCACCCTTTTTTGTTTAATATAAAAGATTTAAAAAAATGGGCCCTCAATTTGATCAGTAGTGGTAAATAAACAAGCATTTGCAATGCATTAGGTCTCACATTTGCGAGTGTTTGAACTATTGGCATTGTAAATGACAATGCCTTTTATTTATGTGCTTAGAAAACCTGTAAGCTGTGCGTAAACACGCACTTTGTACTTATAGTCGTTGCTTACGAGAAGCAAGGCTGTCAGTAACTGCACCTCTTTTACTGCCAGCCTTGTTTCTAGGACTATAAGGGAGGGGGTGGGGGGGGGGGGCGTGGAGAAAGGCAACAAAAAGTATGGCTGGAGAGGGGCAGGAAGAAAGACAGCACTGACAACGGGAGAGTGGGGCGGCAAGAAAGGCAACAAAGTACGGCGGGAGGGGGGCAGGAAGAAAAACAACATGGACAATGGGAGGGGACGGAACAAAGACAACACGGACAAAGGGAAGAGGTGGGAGGAAAGGCAAGCCGAAGTACGGCGGAAGGGGCGCGGGAAGAAAGATGACACGGACAAAAAGAGGGTAGCAGGAACAAGGGGAATACAGGCAATGGGAGGGGTGGGAAGAAATGCAACAAAGTACGGTGGGAGGTGGCGGGAAGGAAGACAACACAGACAACGGGAGGGGCTGGAAGAAAGGGAATACGGACAGCGGGAGGGGGGCGGTAAGAAAGACAACAAACTACGGCGGGAAGGGGTTGAGAACAAAGTGAACACGGACAATGGGAAAGGGGGCAGGAGCAACGTGAACACAGACAACGGGAGAGGGGGCGGAGCAAAGTGAAACACAAACAGGAAAGTTACAAAACAAGCCGAGGCAAAAGAAAAAGTAATGGGCGTACCAAAACATATGCCCCATATCTAAAGGATCCATGTAGCAGGGGCAGTCTGCAGGGCAGGAACAAAACATCCACAAGGTTGGACATATGTACTCTATTCATCAATGAAAACTATGGAATTTATAAAGGCGGACCAAGCAACCAATGAAAAGCGGTGGGCGTGTGGTGTGTGTGTTCAAACTCCACAGAGGGATTACAGCATGCTTCGCAGAGCAACGCATGCACAAGATCTGCCTAAAAACGTAGGAGACCTGTTTGACATTATAAATGTGAATAAAGGGGAAACATTCCTGAGTTAATCATTTTATACAAATTTATATAAACTATTGTAGTATTGTTTTCATTTTATTTTCAAAGTCCAGCAGCAAGTTCCCATTAATCAGCCTCAATTGCATTACTGCATTGGCCACTCTGCCTGGGATTTAAAAAAAAAAACTTACCAGCCATTGATCTTCAAGTCCAGCTTCGACAGTCAGGGTTGTGTGTCCAGCGCCCTAGACCCCTCCCTCTTCCTGAGAATACTAGATTTAATGCTCAGAGCAGAGACATGTCCCCATTACGCACACCAGTGCCCCCAAAAGACCTCTGGGGCCCCATACCAATCAACTTTGGCCAACCTTGTCCTGCTTTGTGTGACAACCACAGCCATAACACCTGTGATGCAGCCAGGGCAGCACACCTGTAACCACTTCCTCAAGGTCACATGGCAGTGTGGAAAGGGCTTGGACAGGACCTGACCTTTTGCAGGTAGAAAGCCTCTGGTTGTGGTCCCCAAATCGGCATCGTGAGTAGAGACCTGATGGTTGCTGCTGTGTGGCAGGATGATCATCTGGATAAGAATATTGAACTTCTAAGGGCTCACAACAATCTCATGGGCCAAGAATGAGAGCCAGAAGACCCAAAATGATCTCCTAGAGTGTCATCTTAGTATCCACACCTTACATTCTGGGTTAGAGCAGGATGGCTTCAGAAAACTGTCTGCAGCAGTGTTTCATTTAGCTGCTTTCCATGGTCAAGTACCATCAACTGCCAGCTCGGTCTCAGAAACAGCTATAGCTTTCAGCTCAACAGAGAAGGTGGACACTATTGCACAATGAGCCACCTATTACCACCTCCACTGTTGATACTAAGGCCTCTTCAGTGTACGTTAGGACAGGTCATTCATCTGGCCTGGTTGACAACAACACCAAAGAGAGATGCAAAATGTGGTGTCCAGTTGTGAGCATCTGGACTATTCAGCTCATCCACCTAATGTCCACACATTTTCCATCCACTCAAGGACTGTTGTCTGGAAAATGACTCTAAGCAATTGTCTGCTCATTTTTAATTCCTCATCCAGAATACAAGTTAACTCATTTTCAGACACAAAATAATATTTGTTTTACAAATTATAGAACAATGAATAAAAATGTTACAACCTTCCTCTCATAAAATGATTTAAATGTTAAATTGATGTGTTATGAAAACCTGCATACTTCTATATAAATGTAACATACTTTCCAGTCATTTATTATAAACATAAACGGTACCCAGTTCATCATCAAAATTTTAAATTCTGTCATCTCTGTATGTACAGCTACATCCGTAGTGGTTTGCTACATTTGCATTTAATATACTAGTGTCATACATCCAAATGCCCAGCAAGATAGAGGGATATGTCAACAATGTGTACAAACACTTGTCTACATAGAAACCATGCAGAGAAGACGTAACAGTATGAATTACAGACTCCCATAAAATAGTAGATTGTGGTATAATGACAAAGAGAATATGATTCTCACAATGCAAGGGCTATCATCAGACCCTTCTAACAGTACCTTGGATGTTTCGAAATCAAAGGCGATACGTGGTCCAGAGCAGGTGATGCGTTGTAAATGCAGGTGAGGTGTTGGTTTTGAAGGTGGTGCAAGGTTATTGAAGCTTTGCCACTCTGGGACGATGCACTGCGCAGACAAGGTGAAGCGTTGGTTGCTCATGCAAGACTTTGGTTCCAGAAGGTGACGTGGTGGAAGATGAAGCAGTGTTGCTGATGCGTTGATGTTGATAGCGTACTGCCTCGATTCTTAGGTTTTGATGCCGAACTGCTAGGCTGTCAAAAGCCGGGCACGGTGATGCGTCGAGTTATGCAGAGATACACTGCTCCCGAACTGACACTTAGAGTCAATGCATCAGTTTCTTGTTTGCAGCACCAAATTCACATCTGAAGGCCCTGGACTGAATTTGGCGCCATTTGGTAGGACAGGAATCACAGCGGAGGAGTGCAGGTGCACTCACGTGGGTGGCACAATCAGTGCTGCAGGTCCACTAGTAGCATTCGATTTACAGGTCCTGGGCACACCTGGTGGACTGTACTGGGGACTTACTAGTAAATCAAATATACCAATCATGGGGGGCGTGGTTAAGTGCGGCAGCGTAATGGCCGCGTTATGAAGGCGCTCCGCTCTCCCTATCCGAAAACTCCACCATCCGCTCAACAAATCTGGTTCCTGAAGTCGGGAAGGCCCATGTTGAGCGACCGCGATCCTCCCGCAGCGTTTCCGAGCTCCGGTGAGCTCGAAAAGACGGAGACAGGCCGGCAACTATCCTGAGGCCTCCCCACAGCACAAACAACGGGCTGTAGTGGCCCCTGGTGCCGACGCGCGCGCGCCTGAGGGCAGACGCGCTGTTCAACTGACGTTGCGGCTTGCGGCCCGGTCCACGAGCCGCGGGAGACGCTTCCTTCCCGGTGGTGCATGGAGGGACGATCTCGCCGCGGGAACAGGGGAGCGAGGCTTTTGGAATGGGGTGTTGCACGTTGGTGAGCCCTGCTGCGGAGCCATTGTGTCCCACATGCCACAGCTTCTGGACTGTATCCCCCCGAAAGGCAGAGAGTGAAGGCGACTGTGCCAACCAGTGCGAAGGGGTCTGCCGCCCGCAGCAGCCTACTGGAGTGAGTCTGGCGCCCGGAGGTACCTACACCTTACATCCGGTGGTGGTGGACCCATGTGTGGCAATTTGAGGTTCGTCTAAAAACCACCGGGGAACAGATCCTGAGAGTGACTTTGTGGGGGCCCTCACGGTTGGGCAGCGGACAGCGCCTCCGCGACCCCTTGTAATAGCGGCAATGGCAAGTGGCAGGGGGCCGAAGGCGACGTAGCAGAGCAAATTTGACAAGTACACCTGCCCCAAGGGCCCGGTGCTGAAGCACGCAGCCTGGACGGACCACACTGGCGGATTGGGGAGCGAGGCCGCTGAGCTGTCGCTCAGTGACGTAATGGAGGTGATTGCGGGGGTGTGCACATCCATGGAGCAGCACACGGTGGAGGTGACTTTGATTAGGGCGGACCTTGCTAAAACCCACAAGAAGGTCAAGCAGCTAGAGACCAAAGTTCAGACTCTCCACACCTTCAGGAGGTTCGCTGAAGAGAAGCTGGATGATTATGAGGCGCGCTCCAGGAGGAATAACATACGCATTATTGGTGTTACGGAAAGAGCGGAAGGGGATGCGCCGGACCTATTTGTTGAAGACCTAATACTCCACCATCTCAAGCCGACGGGCCTCTCAAAGTTCTTTGTTGTTGAAAGGACGCACCGAGTCCCGGGGGCGCCCGAAGCCGGGAGCCCCGCTCCGTCCTATGTTGGCGAGACTACTGAACTTTAGAGATTGGCACGTAATACTGCAGAATGCAAGAAACTCGCCGCCTCTCAGGTACGAAAACTCAACGGTGACCTTCTTCCCGGACTTCACACAGGCCGTGCAGAAGCAACGGAGGTCGTTCTTGGCCGTAGAAAAGACCTTGTGAGACAAAGGGATAAAATATGCGATGCTTTTCCCTGCCAAACTAGAGGCAAACGTAAAGACGTGGTTCTTCGATCGCCTGGAGGCGGTAGCGGACTGGCTGGAGGGCTGGAGAGATGCCAGGGAGCACAACTCACATTGAACTGGTAGGAATGTTGCCACTTCTCTTTGCTTTGGACTGGAGGTTTTCTGAACAGCCTTTGGGGCCCTTGTAGACTCTGCCATTCGTGCACCGGTCCCAGTGGGTGGTCCGCACTGTTGAACTGTACCGGAGGCCATTGACTGCTCAATACCCGGGTTTATCGGTGTGAGAAGTTGGCCTGGTATATGATGCTCACTAGTTCTAGTGATCACCTTGTACCATGCCAAGCAACCCTTATGGTGCAGGTTGTAAAGTCAACCTTATAGACAAGCTATCCTAGGGGTAGCATGGACTAAGCAGTCTTAGGCTAAACTCTGTAAAGGCATGTGAAGCAAGCTGTTTTACCATACACAATCCCTTGAATACCAAATGAAAGGACACCACACAGATATATATTGAAAATATATATAGATTTATTTCTACAAATAACCCTGATACTCTTTATGAGCACAGAAGCAAATGCGTTAAAACAAAACACAGTTTAAATATACAAAAGTTGCACAATTATGGATGAGCCCTAGGGGCCACCTAAACCATATACTAAAATAGTGGTATAAGAACCACTATGGGGAAAGTGAAGAGGCCTAGGGCCTGGGGAATCGCTGGAGCTGTTCGGGACTAGCAGTGAAGAAGTCGGGAAAGGCCCGCGGGACTCGGGTGCAGTGCGGAAAGTGCACGCAATACCAATGCAATGTCAATGGTGCGTAAAAGTTACAAAGTTAGTTATTAAGGAACCTTCCGAGTGACCTAGAAGGATGAAACTTTAGACACAGACACTAGAGGTGTATACCAGTGTGGGAACACCGGCGTTGCTGAGTTACCTCACCCACAGGAAGCGGGTGCACAGGGTCGAAGTAGTGTCGGGTTTCGTCACGCAGGTCGAGGGTGCTTGGAGCTGAAGATGCTGCAGGTGGCTCGATGTGAAGAGTTCAGGTGGATCCAAGGGTGGATCTGAAGAGGTGAAGACCTGAAAGCAGAGGGGACAATGTTCGAAGTCACTAGCCAGTGACTACCGTGGAACCAGGAAGGAACCAGGCGATGTCGGGTGCAAACATGCGATGTCGTGAAGATTGTCTCTGCAGCCACGTGGACACGAAGAGGTCAAGGACGTCCAGGCGTTGGTCACGAGCTGTCCCACGAAGGCTCTCGCTGATGGCGGTGTCGGCAACTTGATTGGAGCAAACAGGCCTTGGCTAAAGCAAGCCACGCAGGAAGTGATTCAAGCTTCTCACTCGGACCAGCAAGGTCAGAGCGGGTGCTCCTTTTCAGGGGAGCAAGGGCCAATCTGGAGCAACCAGACCAGCGGTGTAGTTTGTCGTTTTCGTCGCCAAGGTGGCCGCTAGCCACGTGGCAAGTGGCCGGGATGACGCGTCGAGTGGCACGGTGCAAAAGGGCCCCACGCAGATCGTGGAGATGCTGGGGGGCTGATCTTCGGTGCAAGGGCTGCTCGAGGTTGGGGCTTCTCAAACCCCAAAGCACAGCGTCGAGGGTGCCTCTGATGCTGCGCAGTCAGCTTCTCGGGGGTCTTTCAAGAGGTCCGGTCCCACGTCTCTCGGTGCCTCCACGGGTCCATTCTTTACAGGGACTGTGGATCGGGCTGTGAGAAGTCTGGGAGTCTGGGTCTTGTCAGGCTCTGGGCTCGGGCTCCGGCGGGAGGCGGCGGCAAAGCAGACGTCGAGTTGCTGGATGGTGCCTGTGTTCACAGGGTGGCCACTCCTAGGCCACAAGGGAGATGCTCTTCAGTCTTCTGTGCAGCAGAATGTCGAAGTCCAGTCGTCTTCTTAGTTTCAAGTTGATTCAGGATGATCTGAAGTCTCAGGATACAGCTCCCACTCTTATTCGAATCTGGGGGGCCGGATCACCTACTAGGTCCGTCCTCTGGGTGGAACCAGGAAGGGGGGTGGTTACACCCCCTTTCCTTTGTCCAGTTTCGCGCCAGGACTGGGGCTGGAAGGCCCCAGCACCGGTTTGAACTGGCCTATGCACAGGGACACCTTGTGTGCCCCAGGCATGTCTGATTCTATTCAGCCCTGTCCTACCCAATACACAAAATCCTGTCTGGGGTGGTGCTAGCACCTCCCAAGGCAGGAAACCCTTTGTCCCAGCTGCCCTCGCTGGAAGGACTCCCAGCAGCAGGAGGTCAAACTTGTGTCTGTGGTGGCAGCATCCATTTTGTGATGCTGAGGCTCTGTTTAACTTTAACCGGGGTTCAGGCTAGGTACATGTCGTGTCCCTCTAGAAGGGTGGAATGCTACCCCCGTCGCCAGAACTGGCGAGGGGGTAGTATTCCAATTCGTATGACACCTTACTCGATATGTTTTGATAAAGCCAAACCCAAGGTAGCATTTAACCGCGAGGTTCATAATGCACTTAAGAGTATATGGTATGGCAGTATCATGAAACAGCTAAAGGACATGGTTCCGAAAGCTGCAGACAGGCTCAGCTCATGCCAGAGCACCATCTCACATATTTCCAAGCACTCTGCCTCCAGGATTGATGAGGCCTTCCATAGGAGTGACTGATAGGAACATATGTGTCCATTTTAGGTTAGGTATAGGCATACTACACCTAAGTAAGGGGTGGTTACACCGACTTACCCTAGCTGAGTGATCAGCCAGTTGTGTCAAATATGGAGGCCAGGCCAGGGGTGGCACAATACATGCTGCAGCCCCTGGTAGGCCTTGGAAGCACCTATGCCCTGGGTACCTGGGTACACTGTTACAGGGGCCAATAAGGTGAACCAGTTCCAATGTCGTTATGCACCTAAAGTACATGGGTAACAATTTAGAGAGAGAACAGCAGGCTGTGGGTCTGATTAGCAGGCCCACAGCCACATTAAGTCATAAACCAGTGAAGCAAAAAGCAAAAATTTGGGGTGACCATAGGATAGCAGACCCTACTCTCCTACACAACCCCCCCCCCCCAAACGCAGGGACATTAGACTAACCTTGACCAGTTGTGTCTTCATGTTCTAAGTGGAAGTACCTGGAGAGACCATCTGCATTACCATGGTCAGTCCCTGGGCGGTGCTCCACTGTAAAGTCCATCCCCTGTAGGGAAATGGACCACCTGAGCAGTTTGGGGTTTTCACCCTTCATCTGATTAAGCCATAAGAGGGGCTTATGGTCGGTCTGAATCTTGAAGTGAGTGCCAAACAAGTATGGTCTCAACTCCTTCAGGGCCCACACCACAGCAAAGGCCTCCCTCTCAATGGCTGACCAACGTTTCTCTCTGGGGGTCAGCCTTCTGCTAATGAAAGCAATGGGCTGGTCTTGACCATCTACATTAAGTTGTGAAAGCACAGCTCCCACTCCCAACTCAGAAGCATCTGTTTGGACAATAAACTCTCTTGAGTAGTCAGGACTCTTCAAGATAGGTGCAGAGCACATGGCCTTCTTCAGGTCATCAAATGCCTTTTGACAGTATTCTGTCCACTGAACCTTTTTGGGCATCTTCTTGGATGTCAGATCATTAAGAGGAGTCGCAATGGACCCATAGTTCTTAACAAACTTCCTGTAGTACCCAGTCAGGCCCAAGAAAGCTCTGACCTGAGTCTGGGTAGTTGGAGGAGTCCAGTCCTTTATGGTCTGAATCTTACTCTCCAGTGGTTGAACTTGGCCTCCACCCACAAGGTGGCCCAAGTACACAACCTTACTCTGCCCTATCTGGCACTTGGTTGCCTTGATAGTGAGGCCTGCCTTTTGCAGAGCCTCTAGCACTTCCTTCAGGTGGACCAGGTGATCCTCCCAGGTGGAGCTAAAGACAGCAATATCATCCAGATATGCTGCACAAAAGTCATCCAACCCAGTAAGGACTTGATTCACCAACCTATGGAAGGTGGCAGGTGCATTTTTCAAACCAAAGGGCATCACCACAAACTGATAATGCCCACTGGGGGTAGAAAATGCTGTCTTGGCTTTAGACTCCTCAGCTAACCTGATTTGCCAGTAGCCAGCTGTCAAGTCAAATGTGCTCAAATACTTGGCAGAAGCCAATTTGTCTATGAGCTCATCTGCCCTTGGAATTGGGTGTGCATCTGTCCTGGTGACAGCATTGAGTCCTCTGTAATCCACACAGAACCTCATCTCTCTCTTTCCATCTTTGGTGTGAGGTTTGGGGACCAGAACCACTGGGCTAGCCCAGGGGCTCTCTGAAGGCTCAATGACACCTAATTCCAGCATCTTTTGCACCTCAGCCTTGATACAGTCTCTGACATGGTCAGGCTGCCTGTAAATTTTGTTCTTTACAGGAAGACTATCACCAGGGTCCACCACATGGGTACACCAGTTAGTCTGACTGGGTGTCAGGGAGAACATATGTCGATATGACTGCAAAACCTGTCTACAGTCATGTTGCTGATGTTCAGTGAGGCTGCCATCTAAGGCCACACCATCAACTGAGCCATCCTCAGGATTCTGAGTCAGCAGGTCTGGGAGAGGGTCACTCTCTTCCTCCTGCCCCTCATCTGTAGCCATGAGCAAGCCCATGTCTCTCCTGTCAACATATGCTTTCAGCCTGTTAACATGGAGCACCCTGTGGGGGCTCCTGGGAGTTCCAAGGTCCACCAAGTAGGTAACCTTTCCCTTTTTCTCAAGGATTGTATGGGGTCCAGACCATTTATCTTGGAGTGCTGCTGGGGCCACTGGCTCCAACACCCATACCTTCTGTCCAGGCTGGTACTCAGTCAGGACAGCCTTTTGGTCATGCCAGGCTTTCTGTAATTCCTGGCTAGCCTCAAGGTTTTTGGATGCCTTCTCCATATACTCAGCCATCCTGGAGCGGAGACCAAGTACATAGTCCACTATGTCTTGCTTGGGCTTTTTGAGAGGTAACTCCCATCCTTCCCTCACCAGACATAGGGGTCCTCTTACAGGGTGCCCAAACAACAATTCAAAGGGGCTGAAGCCAACACCCTTTTGTGGGACCTCTCTGTAAGCAAACAGAAGGCAGGGCAGAAGGATATCCCATCTTCGCCTGAGCTTTTCAGGTAATCCTTTGATCATGCCCTTTAGGGTCTTGTTAAATCTTTCAACAAGCCCATTGCATTGTGGATGATAGGGAGTGGTGTCAAGTATCCTGACATGAAGTTTGCACCTCTATCAGATACTACCTCCTTAGGAAACCCCACTCTGGAGAAAACTCCAAGTAAGGCCCTGGCCACAACAGGAGCTGTTGTGGTCCTAAGTGGAATTGCCTCTGGGTACCTGGTGGCATGGTCCACCACCACCAGTATGAATCTGTGCCCAGATGCTGTAGGGGGATCCATTGGTCCAACAATGTCAATCCCTACCCTTTCAAAGGGCACCCCCACCACAGGTAGTGGTATCAGGGGGGCCTTTCTGGTACCACCTGCCTTGCCACTTGCTTGGCAGGTTACACAGGAGCGGCAAAACTCCTTTGTATCTTCTGACATGTGAGGCCAGTGAAAGTGACAGACAAGTCTGTCCCAAGTTTTGTTCTGGCCTAGGTGTCCTGCTAAGGGAATATCATGTGCCAAGGTAAGAAGGAAGCCCCTAAATTGCAGAGGTATGACCAACCTCCTGGTTGTACCAGGCTTGGGGTCTCTACCCTCTGAATAAAGGAGCCCATCATCCCAATAAACCTTATGGGTACCTTGAGCATTCCCAGCAGCCTCAGCAGCAGCCTGCTGTCTGAGGGGTTCAAGAGAAGGACAGGATAACTGAGCCTGCCCCAAGTCTGCCCTAGAAGGTCCCCCTGCCCCCAGAAACTCAACCTGATCAGGTTCAAGCTCTATAGGGACAGTTCCTTCAGGGGTCTCAGAATCATCTTTCTGTGAAGGCTGATCCTCACTTGTAGGCATTTGGGAAGGCACAGCCTTTGCCCTCCTGTTCCTTGTCTTGGGAGGTACTTGGTGCATTGTTCCAGAATCCAAGACCTGAGGTTCAGAGAGGCACGTTTTGGCCTGTGACCTGGTCACAGCAAGGACATGTGATGATAGCCCTAACATCTCTGCATGAGTCCTGTACTCAACTTCTGACCATAGAGAGCTCTCCAGGTCATTGCCCAACAAACATTCTACTGGGAGATCAGCACTAACCACAACTCTTTTTAGGCCAGTTACCCCTCCCCAGGAAAAGTTAACAATTGCCACACTATGTGTAGTAGTGACATTGCTGGCATTGGTCACCAGGTAATTATCACCTGGTATGTACTGTCCAGGGTCCACAAAGCTAGGCGTCACCATAGTGACACTGGCACATGTGTCCCTGTATGCTTGAGCCACTTTTTCATTAATCAGAGGTGTCTGTCTGTACTTGCCCAAATTATTGGGACTGATAGTAGGGGAAAAATCAATCTCCCCATCACAAATCAGAACAGCCTGTGTGGGGATTCTGACTAGGTCAGAATCTCCCTCAGTTCCCAAGGTGATACCCACTACCCCCTTAGTCTGTAGACCAACACTGCCAACTGTACTAGTGGGTGCAGGTGCCTTAGGGGCTGCAGTATTGGGGCTCCACCCTTTTTACAATCACTTGTCCAGTGAGTGGTGTTTTTGCAAAAGCTACACCAGGGTTTTCTTTGACCTTCTTTCTTCTTCTTCTTGGAAGTTTGTGACCCACCCTCAGTATTAGTTTGGGGCCCTGTTGAATACTTCTGGTCTTTAGCTTTCTGCTCCCCACCCTTCTGGTCTGTTTTCTTTTGGTCACCACCCTGGTTCTGGTTCTGGTTCTGGTTCTTTTGCTTAACTCTGGTTCTAACCCATTTGTCTGCCCTCTTTCCCAATTCTTGGGGAGAGGTTAGATCTGAGTCAACCAAATGTTGATGCAACTGCTGGTTCTGACAGTTATTTAAAATCTGTTCTCTCATAAGCAAATTGTGCAATCCTTCATAGTCTGTAACCTTACTTCCCAGCAACCAGCCCTCCAGAGCCTTAGTGGCACATTCAACAAATTCAGACCAGTCCTGAGTCTGTGTCTTCTGGGTATCTCTGAACATTAACCTGTACTGTTCAGTGGTTAAGCCTAACCCATCAATCAGAGCACTCTTCAGGACCAGGTAGTTTCTAGAATCCCCATCACTAACTGTGAGGAGTCTGTCTCGGCCTCTACCTTCAAAGGAGAGCCACAAGATAGCTGCCCACTGCTCCTGAGGGACCTGCTGTACTTTGCAAGCTCTCAAGTGCAGTCATCCATTTGTGGATATCATCCCCATCTTTGTAGGGGGGCACAATCTTACTCGGGTTTCTATTGTCATAGGACCTGTCTTTATCCTTAGGGATAGTGCTGCCACCAGTGGATCCTAATCCACTCTCTCTAGGCTGCCTTGCTCTAGCAAGTTTCTCTTTGGCCAGGGCAACTTCTAATTCTTGCTTCTGGATCCTAAGTTCAGCCTCTCTCATTTTGGCTTCATGTTCCCTTCTCTGAGGGCTAGTCAGCTCCCTTCTGGAGTTGCCATGAGAACCTCTAGAAACATGGGAAGTATTGGATTCACCTGAGTGATTCCTCCTCCTCCTATGCTCCTGGTTAAGTCCACTTGGGGGTCTGAAGGGGTTGGACCCACCTTCAGTCCCAAATAAGCTTAAGTTAGCCTGGTTAAGCCTGCTGACTAACACCTGGCTATTTCTCTCATCATCAGACCCACTTTCTTCCTCCTCCTCCTCTTCTTCCTCATCCTCTGGCTGAGTATCTCCAGTGACCTGGCCTTCCTCATCTATGTGGATAACAGGGGCAGGGGCATCAGTGTTTTCTTCTTCAGAAGGAGAACCTCCATCACCAGTCCCTGAGGGGCCTGGTTTGGAGTTCTTTAGAGCTTCAGACTGGTCTAAAAGCTCTCTGAGGTGTCCTGCTGTAGGAGTAGGACCTGTTTTGATTCCTCTCATGGAACACAGCTGCCTCAGTTCCTTAAATGGAAAGATAGCAAATTTGGATGGTGCCCTTGGAGGGTCACTCTCAACAGAGATGGGTCCAATGGATCCCTCTGCTCCAGACATTGCTCTAGTGTGGTGGATGTGTTGCAATCTACCTACACTTGTGTTTTCCTACAAAACCTATCTAGTAGTTGTAGTCAGGGTGTGCTACTCCCTATCCTCTACAACAACTAAGTTCAGTAGAACTTAAGTATATCTAGTCTTGTTTTAGTGTACCTGTCAGGTACCTGTATGATCTTTCAAATGATACTTTCAAAGATTGTAATGGTAAAACAACAGCAAGCTCAAATCCCAATCCGCTGCTCACCAATGTGAGAAGTTGGCCTGGTATATGATGCTCACTAGTTCTAGTGATCACCTTGTACCATGCCAAGCAACCCTTATGGTGCAGGTTGTAAAGTCAACCTTATAGACAAGCTATCCTAGGGGTAGCATGGACTAAGCAGTCTTAGGCTAAACTCTGTAAAGGCATGTGAAGCAAGCTGTTTTACCACACACAATCCCTTGAATACCAAATGAAAGGACACCACACAGATATATATTGAAAATATATATAGATTTATTTCTACAAATAACCCTGATACTCTTTATGAGCACAGAAGCAAATGCGTTAAAACAAAACACAGTTTAAATATACAAAAGTTGCACAATTATGGATGAGCCCTAGGGGCCACCTAAACCATATACTATAATAGTGGTATAAGAACCACTATGGGGAAAGTGAAGAGGCCTAGGGCCTGGGGAATCGCTGGAGCTGTTCGGGACTAGCAGTGAAGAAGTCGGGAAAGGCCCGCGGGACTCGGGTGCAGTGCGGAAAGTGCACGCAATACCAATGCAATGTCAATGGTGCGTAAAAGTTACAAAGTTAGTTATTAAGGAACCTTCCGAGTGACCTAGAAGGATGAAACTTTAGACACAGACACTAGAGGTGTATACCAGTGTGGGAACACCGGCGTTGCTGAGTTACCTCACCCACAGGAAGCGGGTGCACAGGGTCGAAGTAGTGTCGGGTTTCGTCACGCAGGTCGAGGGTGCTTGGAGCTGAAGATGCTGCAGGCGGCTCGATGTGAAGAGTTCCGGTGGATCCAAGGGTGGATCTGAAGAGGTGAAGACCTGAAAGCAGAGGGGACAATGTTCAAAGTCACTAGCCAGTGACTACCGTGGAACCAGGAAGGAACCAGGCGATGTCGGGTGCAAACAGGCGATGTCGTGAAGATTGTCTCTGCAGCCACGTGGACACGAAGAGGTCAAGGACGTCCAGGCGTTGGTCACGAGCTGTCCCACGAAGGCTCTCGCTGATGGCGGTGTCGGCAACTTGATTGGAGCAAACAGGCCTTGGCTAAAGCAAGCCACGCAGGAAGTGATTCAAGCTTCTCACTCGGACCAGCAAGGTCAGAGCGGGTGCTCCTTTTCAGGGGAGCAAGGGCCAATCTGGAGCAACCAGACCAGCGGTGTAGTTTGTCGTTTTCGTCGCCAAGATGGCCGCTAGCCACGTGGCAAGTGGCCGGGATGGCGCGTCGAGTGGCACGGTGCAAAAGGGCCCCACGCAGATCGTGGAGATGCTGGGGGGCTGATCTTCGGTGCAAGGGCTGCTCGAGGTTGGGGCTTCTCAAACCCCAAAGCACAGCGTCGAGGGTGCCTCTGATGCTGCGCAGTCAGCTTCTCGGGGGTCTTTCAAGAGGTCCGGTCCCACGTCTCTCGGTGCCTCCACGGGTCCCTTCTTTACAGGGACTGTGGATCGGGCTGTGAGAAGTCTGGGAGTCTGGGTCTTGTCAGGCTCTGGGCTCAGGCTCTGGCGGGAGGCGGCGGAAAAGCAGACGTCGAGTTGCTGGATGGTGCCTGTGTTCACAGGGTGGCCACTCCTAGGCCACAAGGGAGATGCTCTTCAGTCTTCTGTGCAGCAGAATGTCGAAGTCCAGTCGTCTTCTTAGTTTCAAGTTGATTCAGGATGATCTGAAGTCTCAGGACACAGCTCCCACTCTTATTCGAATCTGGGGGGCCGGATCACCTACTAGGTCCCTCCTCTGGGTGGAACCAGGAAGGGGGGTGGTTACACCCCCTTTCCTTTGTCCAGTTTCGCGCCAGGACTGGGGCTGGAAGGCCCCAGCACCGGTTTGAACTGGCCTATGCACAGGGACACCTTGTGTGCCCCAGGCATGTCGGATTCTATTCAGCCCTGTCCTACCCAATACACAAAATCCTGTCTGGGGTGGTGCTAGCACCTCCCAAGGCAGTAAACCCTTTGTCCCAGCTGCCCTCGCTGGAAGGACTCCCAGCAGCAGGAGGTCAGACTTCTGTCTGTGGTGGCAGCATCCATTTTGTGATGCTGAGGCTCTGTTTAACTTTAACCGGGGTTCAGGCTAGGTACATGTCGTGTCCCTCTAGAAGGGTGGAATGCTACCCCCGTCGCCAGAACTGGCGAGGGGGTAGTATTCCAATTCGTATGACACCTTACTCGACATGTTTTGATAAAGCCAAACCCAAGATAGCATTTAACCGTGAGGTTCATAATGCACTTAAGAGTATATGGTATGGCAGTATCATGAAACAGCTAAAGGACATGGTTCCGAAAGCTGCAGACAGACTCAGCTCATGCCAGATCACCATCTCACATATTTCCAAGCACTCTGCCTCCAGGATTGATGAGGCCTTCCATAGGAGTGACTGATAGGAACATATGTGTCCATTTTAGGTTAGGTATAGGCATACTACACCTAAGTAAGGGGTGGTTACACCGACTTACCCCAGCTGAGTGATCAGCCAGTTGTGTCAAATATGGAGGCCAGGCCAGGGGTGGCACAATACATGCTGCAGCCCCTGGTAGGCCTTGGAAACACCTATGCCCTGGGTACCTGGGTACACTGTTACAGGGGCCAATAAGGTGAACCAGTTCCAATGTCGTTATGCACCTAACGTACATGGGTAACAATTTAGAGAGAGAACAGCAGGCTGTGGGTCTGATTAGCAGGCCCACAGCCACATTAAGTCATAAACCAGTGAAGCAAAAAGCAAAAATTTGGGGTGACCATAGGATAGCAGACCCTACTCTCCTACAATCGGACACTGGCGGCCTCCTACTTCGGGACTGGTAAACCATTTTCTTTCTTTTTTTTCGGGGGAGGGGTTTGGTTGTGGAGGGTGGGCCTTTCATCCCCACCTTTAATTTGTATTTATATTTTTGGGGTGACAGGCACTCTGCACAGTTAGTTTAATGGGCTGGTTTTCGCCCGAGGTGCAGGGAAGCAGGGGGGGGAGAGTTGGTGGGAGAGTTGGAGGGGTGGGATTGTTCTTTGTTGTGATGTCGGTTTCACTGATTTCTGTTGACCTGGGTGTATTATCACCTTCTAATTTGGCACTTAGGCATGGATCCATTTCTAGTATTTTACTATGGGGACACACTGGGACAAAAGTTTCACGTTAATAAGTTGGAACGTTAATGGATTGGGGGAAACGCACCTAGTCCGGAACATGTGTAAAGCCTTAAATAGATGGGGATACAGGCTCCTGGCACACTTGGGCTTCACTAGCGGGTCTAGGGGAGTCGGGACCATGGCCAAGCATTCCTTCCCCTTTTCAGTTCAGTCTACACACACAGATAGCTGTGGGAGGTATGTGGCACTCACTGGGCGATGGGAGGGTAGGACATTGACCTTGGTGTCGGTATATGTCCCACCGGGGCTGCTGACACAAACATTCACTGACCTTGGCACGCTATTCCTCTCCCTCCCAGAGGGCCTATTACTAGTGAGCGGGGACTTTAACGCGGTCTCATCGGGGATACTTGACCGCCAGCCCCCCATGCCGCAAGGCGTTCTGATAGTTGGCTTCCCGACTTCATTGAGGCTTTCGGCCTTTCAGATGCTTGGAGGGCATTCCACCCCGGAGAATTGCAGTACACCTTTTTCTCTGGCGCCCACCACAGCTCCTCTCGAATCAATTATTTACTCCTGCCGACCTCTCACCTACTCCACTTGCAAGAGGTCCGCCACCTGGCACGCGGTATCTCTGATCATTCTCCTCTATGGACCAGAATAGTGCTGGGGGATCAACGGATCGACATGGTAGCACCCATCAACCCCTGGTATCTATGACGACCCTCGGTCCGCGCGGATCTGCAAAAAGCGATGGACTGGTATTTTCAGGAAAACCTCGGCTCCGTGGACTCTCCTCAGACGCTCTGGGAGGCATTTAAATTTGTTGTTAGGGGGATGGCTCTCTCACTCATATTGGGAGTCAGGAAAGAAAACACCAGGGAACTCGAGGAAGTAGAAAGGGAGGTTCTGCGCCTAGAGGCGAACGTAGGGAGGGGGGGTACTCCGGAAGCGGCGCACCATCTGCACCTAAAACCAGATGTGTACAAAGCCATTGTCACAGATCGCGCCAAGTCTTGGGGAAGTGAAAGGGACGGTAGGGTATATGAATGGGGAGACATGGCTGGGAAATGTATTGCCTGGCTGGACAAAAAGGAAAAAGCTAACTGCCTGATGCCGGAGCTTACATCCGACTTGGGTGCAAATATTACAGACCCAATTCACATCTCAAATGACTTTGCTGCGCACTACGCCAATGTGTATCGGACGTCACTGTCGGAGGCGGACTCGTCCGTTTTCCTTAGGGATATCAAACTCCCGGTCCTCTCCGAGGATGACCGGAGCTACTTAGAGAGTGATATCACCAATGACGAGGTCGCACAAGCGATCAGGGCCCTTAAACCGGGGAATGTGATGGGGCCCAATGGATTGCCCATTGAGCTCTATAAATTGAGCCCATACAAACTGGCTCGCACTTGAAAGCCATGTTCGAAGACAGTAGAGGGGCGGGAGAGCTGCCACCTGACCAGAGGCTGGCGTCTATAGTGGTCATCCCTAAGGACGGCAAACCAAAAGACAGGTGTGCCTCTTATAGACCTATCTCTTTAATCAATGCTGAGCCTAAAATACTCACCAAACTCCTGGCCTCCCGACTGTCGCAAGTTATTAGCTCCGTGGGCCACCCAGATCAATCTGGCTTCATGCCCCACCGTAATACGGTTCTGAACTTACGACGAGTTCATGGAGTGATTGAGCGGGCCGAAACAATCCAAGAAAGTGCGGTAATCCTATCCTTAGATGCATCCATGGCATTTGACACTCTCGAATGGCCCTATCTATTTGCTGTACTTCTCAAGTTGGGATTTGGCCCACAATTTATATCTTGGGTTTGGCTCCTCTATTCTGCCCCTCTAGCGCAAGTGGTGGTTAATAACAAACGATCTGAGCCATTTGCTCTCGGTCGAGGCACAAGAGAGAGGTGTCTGCTGTCGCCCCTACTTTTTCCCCTGTCTTTGGAGCCCTTGGCGGCCTTGATCCGGAGCGATCTGGCCATACGTGGTATGCGATAGTCGGCAGAGTGGGAGGATCGTATCTCACTCTAAGCAGACGACATCCTCCTCTATTTGACCTCGCCCGCAAAGTCCCTCCGATGTGTCTTAGATAGCTTCACTTCCTTTGCTAGGTACTTGGGCTATTCTATCAAATGGAATAAATCGCTTTTATATACACCCTGTCGGGCGTGAATCCGTCTTTTCCCAGGGAGTGTCCGATACACGGATGGATTCCAATATTTGGGGATTTTTATAACCACAGAACCCGGGCTCCGCTATGAGAAGAACTTGCTCCAGCCGCTGCAGCGTCTGCGTTGGGACATAGCACACTGCCTCTCTCGCTGCTTGGCCGAGCTATGCTTTTTAAGATGATGTCCCTCCCCTGCTTCCTCTATGCCTTGCAAAACTACCCTATTCCGGTCCCAGCGCGATATTTCAAACAGATCACAGATCTGCAGCAACAAATACTTTGGGACGGAAGACCAAGAATAGCGCTTTCCAAACTAACCCTCAACTGGTACGACGGCGGCATCAGTCTCCCGGACATTAAGAAATACTATTGGGCAGGCCATCTCGCTGCCATCAACCAGGGTACGTATCGTGCCCTGGGTGACCCAGGCTATGCCATGGACAGATGGCTGTTGCCGGGCGGGATGTACAATAGAGCCCTGTATGGTAATGGAAGCTTCTCCTTACGGGGCCCACCTCCCACTCGGTTCAAGTGTAGCACGCAGTCAACAAGAGCCTGGGTTGGAGTCGGAGACTTACCCTAGCAACACCCCTGTGGGACTCGGAGATACTTGGCAGTTTTCATGGCTCCAAGGGATTTGATAAATGGGACCTCATAGGTATTTCACGGGTGGGTGACCTCTGGGTAACGGGTAAAATGCTCAGTTTCAGCCAGTTGAGCCAGCAATACGAACTCGCAGATTCGGAATTCTTTCCACTACTTACAAATCCGACATGCGTTCACCACCGCAATCTCTTGGGACTCCCCCCTCCCTGACTCCTCCCCCCCCCCCGGAGGATAGGCTACTGGATGGGCTGTTGCCACAGAAGGCAATCTCATTGACCTACAAAAAACTGGTAAACAACATGCCGAATCCCCTTGCCAGGCTGCGGGAGTCGTATGGTCTCCTATTGGATGACGAGGAGTGGAGGGAAGCAGTGGCCTCCCCCCGGGAGGTCGCGATCTCTGCGCGACTCCGTTTGGTACAACTGAAAATGCTACACAGGGTCTACATCACGGGACCAAAGATGGTCCGCATGGGGCGAGGCGTCGGCGCACACTGCAGGTGAGGCTGTGGACAAGTTGCCACATTTATGCATATCCTTTGGGAGTGTGAGAACATTCAAATGTATTGAAGGGGGATACATGGGATCATGAGTGAGGTTCTGCACAAATCTGTCCGCCCTGAGGCCAAACAAGGTCTCCTTAATGTTTGGGAACCTACTGATTTGGGAGGGGCGGAGAAGTTGTGGGTCACACTGGGAGCTGCGGTGGCCAAAAGAGACATAGCTCAGCTATGGGGAGGACTGGTACCCCCTACTGTTGTTGCATGGAAGCGAAACGTTGACTGGTGCATGTTCCGTGAGAAAACGGTCTATGTCGCAAGAGCGTTCCCCTAAAAATGGTCCAGAGTCTGGGCCAAGTGGAATGCTTATAGAGGGGAAATTTGTGTTGCACCAGCTGCTCCCCTCGACAATGTAACCCTGTAACCTTGAATATCTGATCTATCCCAAATATTGTTTACTGTATTTGTTCAGTGTCCCCTGTTAAAGACTGTACACAGTCATGCTATATCTCAACTACTGATGATTTGCAGACTGTTTGTTAGTTTATTAAAATCAATAAAAAGATGCTTTTAAAAAAATATATGCCAGTCATGGAGAAACCAATTATCATCAGGTTTTAGAAACAGAGCCTTTGAACTTCAGCACTGGAGATTAGAGCCCTAAAGCCAGCAAAAACTAAATCCAGCCACAGTCACAAACAGGAGGTCAGAAGCAAAAAGACAGGGGAAACCACGCCAAAAGATGCCAGGTCTAGCATGTGTCTCGAAACCCCCACCCCCACCCAACTTGAAAGTGTGGAGACCTACCAACCTCCTAGACGTTCTCATGACTCAGGCAGAAGAAATTGAAAAGACCATCAGCATTGACATGTTCTGTTCCTGGGCGGTGTTCCACCATAAAGTCCCTTCCCAGTATAGGGAGATGGACCACCTCAACAGTTTAGGATTTTCTATCAATCTTTGGCTGTAGGAGCTGCACCTTGCCACTCACTACCTGTTGCCCCAAGTACACCACAGACCCCTGCCCTATCTGGGACTTAGCTGAAGACTGCAATGTTGTCAAGGTAGGCAGCACTGAAGTTCTCCAACCCAGCTAGGACCTGTATGACCAACCTTTTGAATGTTGCAGGGGCGTTCTTCAAACCAAAAGGCATGACCCAGAAATGGTAGTGCCCTTTTGGTGTTGAGATAGCTGACTTCTCTTGTGCCCCTTAATCAAGGCAATCTGCCAGCACCCAGACGTTAGGTCAAACGTGCTGAGGAACTTGGGAGCTACAAACTGATCAAGGAGCTCATCAGCTTGGGGAATGGGGTGCGAGTCAGTCTTGGTGATGGCATTGAGCCCACAGTAGTTGTGACGGTATTGAGCCCACGGTATTCAACACAGAACCACAGTTCAGGTGTGACACTGAGGAGGCAGCCTCGGGGACCAAAACCACTGGCTGAACCGAGGAATGTTGGACAGCTCGATCACCCAACATCTTATAGACTTCCTTCTTAATGCTGTTCCTCGCTCTGTCAGACAACCTGTAAGACTTGAGCTTAACAGACAGTGTCAATATTGTGGGTGCACCACAGAGTGACTTCAGGAATGAGTGAAAACAGAGAGGCAAACTGTCCTAGCAACTGGTGACAATCTCTCTGCTGCGACATGGTCAGAGTAGGAGAGAGGATCACACCCTCTACTGACCCCTCCTGCTCCTTGGAAGATAGGAGGTCGGGGAGAGGTTCATTCTCCTCTTACATTCCATCAACCGTAACCAAGAGCATGGTTAACTCAGATCTCTCAAAATGTAGTTTGAAGCGGTTCACTTGTTGAATCCTCAAACGGTTCCTAGGAGTCTGCAGGTCCACCAGGTAGGTGACCTCACTGTTGCGCTCATTCACCTCAAATTGTCCAGACCAGCAGTTTTGTAGAGCACTGGCTATCAATTTCCCTCCCCTTCATGGAGATCTACTATAATTATCCTACTACATAAGAAGGGCAAAGATTAGTGATGAATTAGTATAGGGAAATATGAATTAGTATGTTACTTAGGTATACCATTATTTCCATTTTCAGGTCTTGTGATTTCCCAATGTGCTGCATTAGGTTATGTGTAGTTCAATACCTTTCTCAAATGGGTTACAAGTATTTGCAGTGTTGTTGGGAGGACCTATAGTCTGTGGCATTTAGAGTAGTAATATGTTTCACTAAAATTAACATAATTATTTTTGTCATTGAATGTACGAATACATTCAGATAGTGTGGTCACATATTGTCCATGCCATACATTATGTAGCCCTACACCTACGTTGAAGACTGGGTAGTTGAAAGATGTACTTGAGGAACCTTGGTAAATTCTATAATTGTTGTGTATGGTAAATAGAAAACGTGGGATGATTATTAGGTTATATGTTAAACACTCAAAATTGTAGATATTATTAGTATTATTCTATTTTGTAAAACATTTGAATCCGCTTATTTATAGAGTGGCACCAGGTTTTTCTGACTGTAGACGTGTTAAAAAAGTGAATTCACTTAATGACTTGAGGTGTAGTAAAAGTTAAAGGCGTATTAGGTCAGTAATATTGGCCTGTAGTGTGAGGTATGTGGCCAGTTATGAAGACAGGGTAATTTGAAGTTAGATATTGTTTGACGTACATAACGTTAAGTGTAGTACCATTGATAGTTAGCACAGAGCATTTAAAAGAAGTTTAAAAGGGTCCAAACAATTTCACGGCAACATTTTCCAATATATTGTTTCCACTCAAGGGCCCGCACCTTATATACTGAAATATTAGAGACTCGCCTTTTGCCACAAGACCTCCGCAGAACCACTATCGCTGTTATCCCTGAACTGAGCAAACTCCCTCATTCTACCTGCCAAAATTACTCATCAATTTAAAAACCGAAATACTTGCAAAAGCACTAGCAAAACCACCTGGCCTGGGTTATCACCTCTTTAGTACTTCGAGACCAGAGCAGCAAAATGCCGGGACGAGGTCCTATAGGAGGCTTCACCTTAAGCTGGCCAGGAGTCATGAACTGGAACGCTCACACACCCTCCTCCTACTGGATTGTGAAAGGGCAATCATGACAATAATCATGAAATGGAAGTCTGCCCTTGTTTTCTGTCTTATATTAAAATATTATAAATGACTCCTTGGATGTGGGTCGGGGTCAATGGACCATTTCGGACCCGTTCCCAAAAAAAGGGGTACGAGACAGTTACCCCCTAGCCCCTCTCCTGTTCACCTTTGCAATCCAAACGCTAGCGGAATGGATTAGGAGGGACGCACTGATGGTAGACTTTATTTAGCTGTAACGAACAGCTGGAAGATCACTTATCAATCTTGCAGATTATGTTGTTCTTTCCGTACACGACCCCGGATTGATCCACGCACATGTAATGTAAACAGTACAGCTGTACGGAGACGCTTGTTGGTTTGTTGTAAACTGGATCAAATCAAACCGACACCACTATACGAAGCGGAGCCCGAGCTTCAAATGTATAGAGTTTTAAATATCTAGGACTGCTCCTGGCACCCAGCCCCATCAGGCATGATACCTTAATATCACCTCGCTCAAGACCCAGCTTATCAAATATCTACACAAGTGGGAAATCTTCCCTCCTTTAATTATAGGGATGATTACATTATTCAAAGTGGTTACCCTCCCAAGGGTTCTATATGTTCGGTCCAGCATTACCCTAATTGCCACGCAGCTATTGTTTGATAAAATCAAAACACCAAGGAAATATTTCTGGTTGGGTAAGCAGCCGAGGGTCTCCTGGGACAAATGTACACAGGACATTTAAGATGGAAGATTGTGCACTGCAGATGTACAGTTAAAGTACTGGGCAGCTCACCTTAAAGTCCTTAATAACTGTATGTTTGGGAAGTGTGATGACCCCACCTGCAGGCTGGAGCTTGAATAGTTCCAAGACACAAATCCTTCACAGTTCCTATATCAATCCATCTCTCTACCCATATCCCGTGCATCACAACACTCGTCAAAAGCGTGATGTCATATCAGACCGTTTAAATTACATACTTTGACTACCCCTCAGTGGTACGGAAATTAGCTCTGTCAGCTGTGAAGTCATTTGACTTTAAAGCATGGGGCTACAAAGGGATCTTTAAGTTGGGAGACATCTGGGAAGGAGAAAAGCTGAACGTGTTCATATTTTATGTGACAAATACACACAGGTAAGTCCCCATTTCTTAGATTTCCCCAATTTCGATACACTTTAAAGCTACTGAAAACCCAGCTGGCAAATACCCCAGAATTTAACCTGTTTGAAGCGAAATTGACAATAGAGCCATTGGACAAAGGATGTCTTACAAGAGGATACTACTCCTTGGTCGTTAACATGCTGGATCCTCTAATCCAGTTAAAAGCCAGCTGGGAAGTAGATATTGGCACCTGTAATAATGATGAGTGGAGAATGGCCAAGATTGCTCCTCAGATTTTGGCAACCTCCTCCTGTCTTCAGCTTATTCAATTGAAATATTTTAATAGAGCGTACTACACAACTAACCGGAAATGGAAAATTATATCAAGCTCCATCCCACATTGTACCAGATGCATTGTGGAGAGGGGTAACCCAATGGACACGGTATGGAACTGCCCCCCTATCCAGGGGTAATGGAGAGCGGTCCAGTGGTGCATTGCAGGGCCGGACTGGGAACCAAAACAGGCCCTGGCAAAGTGCTCGGCCGGCCCCCCGCCCCCCGGGCGGGAGGGGGGTGAGCGCTTTGCCAGGGCCGCTTTTCAGCCGATTTTGTTACAGGGCCGATTTTGCAGCTATGCTGCAAAACTGGCTCTGCAACAAAAACGGCCCCCAGGGCCCAAAACCGGCCCCCGCCCTTGCGGCCGACTGGGGGATTGCCCGGTGCCCACAACGGCCAGTCCGGGCCTGGTGCATTGCTGCAGCAACGGGACAGGAGGTTGAATTGTCACTCAAGGTTGCTCTGCTGACAATTATGGACGTAGTGTCAGGGGTGGCATTAGAGCAGGGTGTACTTGCCTTGAGATTCCAGATCACCATAAGAAAAATATCACTAATAAATGGAGAGCTAAGGCTCCAACTACAGTCCAGGAACAGGACAGATGCTCCATTCTAGAAAATTGGTTTACATGACAAGGGGATGCCCACAAAAATACCGCAAGATATGGGAGAAGTAGATGGACACGATGTAGGCCCATGATACTACCAATCAATCAATCAATCAATCAGAGTACTTGTAGAGCGCGCTACTTACCCGTGAGGGTCCCAAGGCACTGAAGGAGAGGGGGGGTGCTGCTACTGCTCGAAGAGCCAGGTCTTGAGGAGTCTTCTGAAGGCTAGGTCTTGGGTCTGTCATATGTGGGTAGGGAGGGTGTTCCAGGTCTTGGCAGCGAGGTAGGAGAAGGATCTGCCACAGGAGGTCGTTCGTTGCATGCGGGGGACAGCGGCGAGTGCGAGGCTGGCGGAGCGGAGCTGGCGGGTGGGGGTGTAGTAGCAGAGTCTGCTTTTCAGGTAGGCTGGTCCGGCGTTGTGGAGTGCTTTGTGTGCGTGGGTGAGGAGCTTGAAGGTGATCCTCTTGTTGACGGGGAGCCAGTGTAGGTCTCTCAGGTGGGGGGTGATGTGGATGCGGCAGGGGACGTTGACGATCAGTCGGGCGGAGGCGTTTTGGATGCGTTGTAGTAGTCATAGGTGTTTGGCTGGGATTCCTGCGTAGAGTGCGTTGCTGGTAGCCCAGTCTGCTGCTGACGAGGGCCTGTGTAACCGTTTTTCTTGTTTCGGTCGGGATCCACTTGTAGATCCTGCGGAGCATGCAGAGGGTGTTGTAGCAGGAGGAGGAGACGGCGTTGACCTGCTTAGACATGGAGAGGGAGGACTCGAGGATAACTCCTAGGTTGCGTGCATGGTCGGTGGGTGTTGGTGCTGTTCCCAGTGTGGTCGGCCACCAGGAGTCGTCCCAGGCTGAGGGGGTGGGTCAGAGGATGAGGACCTCAGTCTTGTCCGAATTCAGCTTCAGACGGCTGCTCCTCATCCAGTCGGCGACGGCCTTCATTCCCTCGTGAAGGTTGGTTTTGGCGGTGTGTGGGTCTTTGGTGAGGGAGAGGAGGAGCTGGGTGTCGTCGGCGTAGGAGATGATGTTGAGGTCGTGATGGCGGGCCACTTGTGCGAGGGGGGCCATGTAGATGTTGAAAAGAGTCGGGCTGAGGGATGAGCCCTGGGGGACACCGCAGATGATGTCGGTGGCTTCGGATTGGAAGGGTGGGAGGCAGACGCTCTGGGTTCTGCCGGAGAGGAAGGATGTGGTCCAGTCAAGGGCCTTCTCTTGGATTCCGGCTTCTAGGAGGCGTGTCTTTAGAGTGCGATGGCAGACCGTGTCGAAGGCGGCCGACAGGTCCAGGAGGATGAGAGCTGATGTTTTGCCGTTGTCTAGTTGGCACCTGATGTCGTCTGTGGCGGCGATGAGGGCTGTCTCGGTGCTGTGGTTTCGTCTGAATCCGGATTGGGATGGGTCCAGGATGTTGTTGTCTTCCAGGTGGCGGGCCAGTTGCTTGTTGATGATTTTTTCGATGACCTTTGCCGGGAACGGGAGCAGGGAGATGGGCGGAAGTTCTTGAGGTCCTTGGGGTCTGCCTTGGGCTTCTTGAGGAGGGCGTTGATTTCGGCGTTCTTCCAGCTTTCCGGGAATGTCGCTGTTTCGAAGGAGATGTTGATGACCTTCCGTAGTTGGGGTGCGATGGCTGCGTCTGCTTTGTTGAATACGTGGTGTGGGCACGGGTCTGACGGAGACCCTGAGTGGATGGAGTTCATGACCTTGCATGTCTCGACGTCGTTGACGTTGGACCAGGAGGTCAGGCGGATGGCGCTGGTGGTGTTCACAGGGGAGGTGGAGTCTGGCGTAGTCGGGGCGGTCGTGGTGTTGAAGCTGTCCTGGATGTCAGCGATCTAGCGATGGAAGAAGATGGCTAGTGAGTCACACAGTTCTTGCGAGGGCGGGATGTCGTTTGTGTTGGCGCTGGGGTTGGAGAGTTACTTTACGAGGCTGAAGAGCTCTTTGCTGTCGTGTGCGTTGTTATCCAGGCGGTCTTTGAAGGAGGATCTCTTGGCTAGTCTGATGAGGTGGTGATGTCTGCGGGTGGCCTCCTTGTGGCTGCGTGGTTGTCCGGTGTGCGTTCGTGGAGCCATATTTTCTCCCGTTTCCGGCATGCGCGTTTGGAGGTCTGGAGTTCAGCAGTGAACCAGGTGGCTCTCTTGCTGGCGTGGCTGTTGGAGGGTTTCTTGAGCGGGGCAAGGGTGTTGGCGCAGTCGTCGATCCACTGTCTGAGGTTGCGGGCTGCGGTGTCTGGGTTGGTTGGGTCGGTGGGTGGCTTCTGGGCGAGGGTGGTGATCAGCTGGTCTTCGGTGACTTTGCCCCAGCAGCGGCTAGGCAGCTTTTGGGTGCGGTGGTGCGTGGTTGGTTTCTTGAAGGTGAAATGGATGCAGTGGTGGTCGGTCCAGTGGAGTTTGGTGGTGTGGTCGAAGGCGACGTGGGTGCTTGTGGAGAAGACAGGGTCCAGCGTGTGGCCGGCGGCGTGGGTGGGTGCTGTGACGAGTTGTCTGAGGCCGAGGTTGGCGAGGTCGTTGATCAGGGTGGCGGAGTTAGCGTTGTTGTTGTTCTCGAGATGGAAGTTCAGGTACCCGAGGAGGATGTAGTCTGTGGAGGCGAGTGCCTGGGTGCTGGCGAGGTCGGTGATGGAGTCGCTGAACTGAGCCCAGGGTCCAGGGAGTCTGTAGATGAGTGTTCCTCTGAGGGTGGTGTTGGGGTCGGTGTGAATCTGGAAGTGTAGGTGTTCGGCGGTTATGAGGGTGTCTTCTGCGTGGGTGGCGACCTTGAGGGTGGACTTGTGGACGATGGCTATTCCTCCTCCGGTTCTGTTGGCACAATCCCTGCGGGTGATCTTGTAGCCGTCCGGGATGGCTGTGGCTATGTCGGGCGCCGAGGAGTCGTTCCACCAGGTCTCGGTCAGGAAGGCGACGTCTGGGGCGGAGGTGTCGAGCAGATCCCAGAGCTCGACGGCGTGTTTGCGTGCGGAGTGGGTGTTGAGGAGTATGCAGCGGAGGTGGTTGGGTCCAGTCCTTGGAGGTTTGGTGGTTTGGTCGCAGGTGAAATTGCAGGTGCGGCAGGAGAAGGGTCCGTGGGTCCGTTTCGGGGTGGCCTGGAAGCAGGTGTGGTTTATACCGGCGTTGAGTGCGTGGAGGCTGCTGGCGTCGTAGTGGAGTCTGGTGTTGTGGCGTTCGCGGGGTCCACGGGTTCTGGCACTAGGCGCGGTCCAGGTGCGGACAGGCGCAGACGGGCTTGCCTTAGGCGCGACTTCGGTGCGCCCGCTGCGCGGCTGTGCAGCTGCCATCATTTTAAGGGGAGGTGGGAGGGAGGAGCAGCTGGGAGGCGGAAGGCAGGGGTTACCGAATGGGCGCGGGTGGCGTGGCCGCAGGAGCAGTAGCGGCGGGCACGGGGGGGGGGAGGAAAGACAGCGCCCAGGAAGGGGCAGCAGAGACCGAGGGTGCAAGGCTCTGGTGGAGCTGAACTGCAGCGGGGGGGTGGTTTAGAGACCTACCTGACAAGGTCAGGGGTCGGGCATAATCAGGGGAGCAGAAGGCAAGAAAATCAAGTGCAATCAGGGGAGCAGAAGGCAAGAAAATGGGCACAGATAAGAACGCAGGCACTGGGGGTAGACCGGCAACAGCGGTCACAGACACCAGAAGACAGTATGGGCAGTACAGGGAAGACAGACAGACAACGACAGTGATACAAACCTAAGGCCTACCACTGGCCACCAGGGATGAGGCGCAGGTGGTAGCCTGCGGGTGGAGGAGGGCCTCAACTTCTACAGCAGCGGCAGCTGGGGCAGGACACACAGGCGGAGCTGTGTGGTGGGGGAGCGACCTACCATTAAGGTCAAGGGTTGCATATTTCATTGAGAGGTGTGTAATGTTTCTCTATCTAATGTGGAAATATTTTAGAGACATACGTCTAGAACATACAATTTTTATGTGAGATTCATAATGTACTGTTTTGCTAGTGTATTGCTTGCTTGTGCTGAGCAAAACAAGTTTTTGAAAAACGAATTTTTCAAAAAGTTGTCTTATATTTTGTTTTGCATTGTGTTGTTGTGCTCCACCATTGACAGATAGAGCACCAGGCCTTAGAGTAGCAGGGACATGTTCATAGAGTTGCTTTTGTGCTGAGTTTTGTTTCCTCAAAGAAAGGTGTGAAGGATGAGCTTTCGTCAACAGATATTCTACTCTAAATACGGCTGATGGAGGAGTGACTTTCCATCACTCCCTCCGTCAAATTTAGGTTATACCTCCATCCACAATGGAAGTAAAAATGGGCAGAGGTGGTGGATAGTTGATGGACTTTCCTATGTTTAACAGTGACCTTCTAAATATAACAGATGGGCCTCTATACTGTGGACAGGTACACAGACAGTTTTTGATGGCCCTTCTGCATTCTCCAAACTCTAAATCAGGCCCTTAATCTATGACATAGTCGAAAGACCAACGTGGTGGAAGGGAGTTCGAATTCTTTTCACTTAAGGATTCTTTGAAATATTGGTATACCGGAAGCCTTTTCTCTGTATTGTTGGAACATGTGGCCAGACAGGTTATTTGTTATGTTCGTTCTGTATTGAGTCAATGGAGGTATGCTTTCTGAGAAAAAAGAGATGGTGTTTTTAGGAAAGTAGGATCTGCTTTTATGGTTACCCCCATTTTTTGCCTGGTGCTATGCTGTTTCTGACTAGTCCCGGCACTGTACCTTCTTCACTTTCCACGTTGTTTGCAGTTGCCAAGGCTTGTTGGTGCTCCCAACGGACAATGACCCCTCAACTCTCAACATCCGATATGGGAACCCTCATGAACGGCTCTTGGGCTTCCACAGCATCACCTGATCTTCACAGCTGCAGCTCCAAGGTCACCGTCAACTCTTCTACAGCACCCTGTGGTCGTTCGTTTTCCGTGCCTCCTGGTCACCTCCAAGTGGCATAGACTCTGTCCCCTCTGTTTTCAGGTACTTCTCGACTTGAATCCACCTTTGAGTTCCACTGGACACTTTATCCTTCTCCAGCAGTGGCATCTTCCTGAAGTCGTCCATTGGGTTTGACAGCCGTTTCCGATGCCACTTCACACCTATGCACCCGGCTCCCCTGGGGCAGGTATCCTGGTTCCTAAGGTATCCACGGGTGAGGTGGCTCTCCAACCTTCCGTCTTCAACTGGTTTTTTTCAGGATCCACTGGGAAGGGCCCTTCTTCTTAAAAATGTCAACCGTGACTTACACGTTGATTTGTACGGAGAATGCTGTTGTGTACCCACACTGCACACAACCTTCGTGGGGCTCCTAGATACTCATCTTGAGTGGTTCCTTGGGTCCCCAAGACTTCTATGTCCTCTGAGTATTGTCTTGACTCGAGATGTGGTTTGCATGCCACTATTTTAGTATATCGTTTGGTCTCCCTCTGGGGACCATTGTGTATTCTGTGCTACTTACCTGTTTCTATTACAGAGTATTGTGTGCATTGTATATATCTCCGTCTAGGAGATATCTGCATGTATTAGTGAGTGTTTTATAATAAATACATATTTTTATAAATACACTGTGTGGTACTTTTTTATTTATTCTGGTAAAGCAAACTGCTTTACACTCCTTCTGGACTAAGCCTGAAGGTTACTCTCCACAGGTACCACTTGGAGAGCTTTCTGAGGTTGTCTGAGACCACTAAAATAACCATGAGGGTTGTCTGGATCAGTGCAAGTTGTCCACATACATAAGTGTACATCATATATGGATCAGTCTCTCTCAGTGTTTTTTCCAGTCATTGGAGGGATCATTTTAATTAACCACAAGGTTCTCAACACAATAGAGGTATCTAAGGCATCAGTCAGTTCATAGGGAGGAGACTGAATAGGCCCTTGATGTCTTTCTAGGAAGAAAGTCACTTTCCCAATGAAGAGGGGGCCCCATCAATTTCTTTTAGTTTCTTAAAAAAAAAAATTTGTAAGACAATATCTTTGATGTAAAGTATAATCCAAAAAACAACCAGATGTGTTAAAATCTGTTAGAACGATCAATAACACTAGATCGATTGGCATGGAGGGGTTGGTGGGTAAGTATGAGTGGGATTTACTTGTAACAGACTATTGTAAATCCCTCAAGGTTACCCTAGCTCTGTTCTTCACGGACGAGGCTTGTTGGTTCCCACCATTAAAGGACAATGTCAGACATAATGTCCAAGCTTTGAACGGTTTAGGCTGAAGTCCTCTTTATGCCGGTGTTTGTTCTCTTCCCTTGTTAATGGGCTTCCTACTGCTCTAGTGTGCAGATATTCCTCAGTCATGGATTCCCCTCCAACCCATAGGTGCATAACCCTTAGGTTCATAAGACTACTGACATACGACAAGGCATATTTTTCTTCACCCTGAAGCATTTATCTGGAGATTTGCCAAGTCATCCTCAAGCTCTTCTGCAGCTACTGTTGCTGCCTCGTCAGTTCAAGCCGAGTACGTGGGTGTCCTTGGTTAGATAGGAATGGATAAATCTTTGTCTGGTTCTAAGGAGTTGTTGTAGTTTCAAAACGAAATACAGCTTATATTGAGCCATGAAGAGTTTGGCAAAATAATTATGGTTGAAATGTGGAAAGAACTTGTGGAATTAACTTCAAATGATCTCCCACCCAGCTAGTGCACCTCCCCCACTTAAATACAGAACTGAAGAAATCAGATAAAGAGCTCTGGCGCTAGGGGCTGTGTATGAACAAAAAACCCACTATTGCTAAATAACGATTATATTGTCTTAAATTGTAGCGTTAGTCCGTTAAACGTCCTCTAAAGGGTTCACATTTGAATTCACACCACCAGTAGGAGGCCTGGCAATCAGTCAGGATACCTTAGCAAAAAGGTTGGCAGTGGATTGTCAAAACGATCATCAATCCTCCACAGATGCCTGAGTTGCGATACCAAGAGTGTACTGATGCCCACCACAGGTACCATGGATAATATAGGAAAAAGGAAAAAATCCCTGAAGTAGCAAGCCATACTCTTCAGGTTCACAGATCTCAAAGAATAAACCTTCACCAGTATGAAATGGAGCAACACTATTTGTGACAGATAATTGTTAGCCATTAAAGAGGCTTTTAGTACCTGCCACAATATCTAGAGATAGCATGTCTTAATGCTGCAGTAAGGATAGAACATAAGAACTTGGGCTATTTAAGATCCATGAAGTGTACCTTTGCATTTCTGATGGCTACTTCTAACCGCAGCTTATTCCCCAGGTGTCAGATTGGATCCAGAAACTTTTCATAGTAGTGCTCCTGTGCACTACTGTGGCTATGTGCTATACTAGCGCACCAAACGCATTATTTTGTTTCCGTGTATTTGAATGTGGATCCAGAACTCTGCTCCGACTTTAGTCAGTCTTTAAACAATTTCCAAAATGAATTCCAGTATGCAAGGGAACGATGTCCATTCCTAAAACTACAGGCTTCAAACCATGCCATGACTACAGAACACAGATGTTGGTCAAGGACCTGCCCCAGGTGATTTTTTGTTGTTTGGACTCGGGGCACAACTGAGTGTGTCCTCACTGACCCAAAGGTGATATTATACTGCAAAGTGAAGCTGTATATTGGCGAACACAGGAAGAAGTCATAGACCTTGCATTAGTTCCGCTTTAACTCCAAGTAGAGGGCGGAGTCGCGCTCCCAAGTCCATCCCTGCGAGAGAGTGGCCAAGGTCCTCCAGTAAGTAGAAGTTCAAGCAGAAATATTAGAAGGCAAAGCGGGACTCATCCCTATCCCAATTCTCTTTATGTCGCATGGCGTAAAGAGGCCAGTTGATCTTGCATATGGTCTCTAATTGAGGAGCAAATTCCTCAGCCGACCCTGATGCACCCAAGTTCTTCAAGCCATCGGTGATGCTGCAGCAGGTTGAGACCTTTACAATGTCCATGCTTTGTATCTTTGACATGCTTCTGGCTCCCCTCAATTAGAGACCATATGCAAGATCGACTGGCCTCTTTACGCCCTTGCGACATCTCTTTAGATAAAGAGAATTGGGATAGGGATGAGTCCCACTTTGCCTTCTAATATTTCTGCTTGAACTTCTACTTACTGGAGGACCTTGGCCACTCTCTCGCAGGGATGGACTTGGGAGCGCAACTCCGCCCTCTACTTGGAGTTAAAGCGGAACTAATGCAAGGTCTGTGACTTCTTCCTGTGTTCGCCAATATACAGCTTCACTTCTGGCTCCCTCTGGTGTGGCTTCGGGCCCCAAGGATCTGCAGGGACCTTCTGTCGTTACCACCCGCAGGTCAATCCTCTGTGTCTTCTGAACTCCTTGGACCCATCTAGGTTTCAGCAGTCACTCTAGTGCATGCTTCCACAATCTTTCCAAGACCCACATTGGTGCCTTCTCTGTGGTCATTGCCGACACCGGTGGGGAATCTGATACCGACCCTGATGTCTGACCCCAAATTGGTGATATATGACCCCGACTCATGGGCGCTCTCCAAATCTGCTACAACACACCCACCCACACCACTGGAGTCTGAACATTCTCTTTCACTACCTCAGATGCTCCATTGTCTTTCTTGTTCTGGCTCTGACCAGAGTTGCCACCCACTTAGAGACAATCTTGCCAGCAGTCCTGGATGAACTTATGGCCTCCTTGGTGCAGATCATCAAAATAGCAGAGATGCAGCCAAATAATTTTTGCCGGCCTTGATACTGCTGATTATCAGCGGTGAGTGGTTGGCACTAATCTGGTGCTCCGTCGCCATGTGTGGATGTGATCCACAGGTTTTTCAAGATAAGTACAGGCCGCCTTGCTGGATAGGCCTTTCAGTGGCTCATACCAAAGCCCCTCTCTGGATCTTTCGAACCCTACCAAGCTGTTTCCTCACAGGTTCTGGAAATTCTGAGGCTGCTCCAGGGGGTTGGACTGCAGTCTTCCAAGCCCCCACTGAGACTTCGATCTGGCAGTCAATGTACAGGTCACCATAGACATCAGTCCTCCTAGTCTCCTTCTCCTGTGGCAACAGACTCCAAGTCACTTTAGCTTGCCATTAGCAGCACACCACCACACTGTTGGAGGCAGGATCCAGCACTTCCTTCCAGGGTGGCGATCCATTATTTCTGACTGATGGATCCTCCATATCGTGCTGCATGTCTATACCCTACACTTTCTTTCTGCCCTGTCACACCTTCAGCCCACATTAGAACAGCTCTCAAATGAGCACCTATCCATTCTAATGCAAGAGGTGCAAACCTTACTCTCCAAAGAAGACATTGAGAGGGTGTCAGACTCAGACATAGGGACGAGTTGCTACACCTCACTATTTCCTCATGCCGAAGAAGAATGGAGGCCTTCAGCTTTTCTTAGATATGTGCACTCTGAATGTTTTCCTAAGGAAGAACAAATTCAAAATGCTACTGTTTACCCAGGTTCTGTCAGCCATGGACCCGTCCAACTGGATGGTAGCCTTGGATCTACAGGATGCATATTTTCATACACCCATCCTGCAATACCCCAGACGTTACCAGTTCTAGGAAGGCAAAAAGCATTTTCAGTTTGCTGTGGCCCCCTTCAACCTTGCCAGTGCCCCTCTGGTGTTCACAAAAATGATGGTGGTGGTTGCCACCCATCTTCAGAGGTAGGGGATACTAGTATTCCCCTAACTTGATGACTGGCTGCTAAAGGTGGGCTCACCACAGTGAGTCAGGAACCCCCACCCCCCCTTTTCTTCATATACCCAACTTTTATTGATTTTCCAGTACAAAAAGCACATATCAAATTCTTACAGTAAGTATAAGAACTCTTACAAGTATCCCCAGTCACTGACCAATCTGGAGTACTCCAACCATCGTCCCCATATAGGGCTAGAAAAATCCAACTCGCTCTCTATGGCGAGGGAGATTTAATCAGGACGAGCTATTATTAGGGCCTACTCGGCCTCTAATTTCAGTCACAGAAAGAAAGTAAATGTAGGAAGACAAACTGACTTGTAACCTCTGTCTCTGAAAGCATAGCAATTGTGACAAGATAACAAGATTTCAAGGCATCTTTACTGCTTGCAAAGTGATTGAGCAATAGATGCCTTTAAAACTGGTTATCTTGTCACATTTCCTCCTCTTTCAGAGACAGAGGTCAAAAGTCAGTTTGTCTTCCTACATTTACTTTTCTTTCTGTGACTGAAGTTAGAAGATCTTGTTAAGTGAACTGCGTGACTTGCGTTGAGACCAGTTCATGGGTCAAGTACATGACAGTTAGGTTGAGTAGATTTTTTAAGTTATTAGACCTGCAGTTCTAGTAACATTGTCATGATTTTTCGAGTCCTGACATATCTTTGCTTTTTTACATGAACTGTCTCAGGCTCTATAGATCAGCTCTTTCATATTGGCCCGCCAGTACATGGCAGTCCTCCAGTGTGATGGGTGGGATACTGTCTTTCCAGCATCAGACAATGTCCCACTTCACCACAGGAGTAGCAAGACCTACCAGGGTGCGCTCCCCACGTGGGTCTCCCATAGCCTCAAGGATACCTAGTATAATTCAGGGGTCAAAGCAAAGGGAGTCCCCAGCACCTCGGACAGCACCACTTAATGTACCTCATGTAACCCATCACTGCGGGACAGGACTAGACCATGTGGTAGAAGTCTGTATTAAATGCTGAACATCCAGAAGCAGTCTGGTGATTCCATACTGCGGGTATGCCAGAGCCTGCATTGAAGTAATCAAAATCCTTCTCAGGGGTCGCACTGATACTTAGTCCTTTTAAACCAACAAAGAAGAAATTGGCACAGAAGCTGAAATATAAAAGATCATTTTTATTAACCTCAAATGAGGTGAAACTACGCCATACAGAAGCCTTAGCAACTGAATGAGGCAGTCTCAAGAGTACAGAACACTGGGGCCTTATATATGTGAGGGTTACATACTCAGCATAAAACCAAGGGGCAGTCCTGGCTCATGTAAGCATGCAAAATGACTAAGTTGGGCATACAAGATCTTCTTGCTCAACAAAGTGGGAGGAGAGTTACTTCTCCATACAGCAGCAAAAATAGCCTGACAGTTATACTAGAGAAGCAGGTGCATTCTACTAGCTAGGCCCTTCTGGGCATGTGCGAAGTGGAGGATGCTGAATATAGTTTGTCTCTAGGCAGATTACAAGAGCAGTTAACAGAAAGGTAGGACAGAGCACATGGCAGACAAAATGGCTGCCAGAAATACAAAATGGCTTTCACAAAGCGGATAAAATAACTTCTAAATACAAGATGGCTTCAGCTAAATGCTAACCAATTGCTGTCAATTTACGACAGCATGGTGTGTAATATGTAGTATGTAATTAGTGTAGTCAGGGCCCAGGGAGCCTTTCGGGCATCTCTTCAGTCAGCTTTGTCTAGTGTGCCTATCCACCATTCCTATCTGTTTTTGAGGGCCAGGAATTTGTCTAGACTGTTAAGCATTAATGATCTTTAAATCTTGGACACCACACCTTTCCTCAGGGAACTCAACAACAGCTTGACCTCGAAGGGGGTAAACTCGGGAAGGCTGAGCATGTCATGTTGGTGGTCGGCGAGAACATTTTGAGTTGCAGATACCTGTGACATTTTTGAGCTGATAAAGAGATAACTGCATCTCCTAAAATGACTTCATCATTCCCCCGTGCCAAACATCACCCAAATAATTGATTCCAGTTTTATCCCATTTGGTGAACCACTCTAGTAGTGACACATGGTGTTCCCATTTTCTCCTCTGGAGGGAGGTGAGTTGCGTAGGCCTTTTGTCCCAGCCAGTAATCTGTAGTGCCTCCATCTGAACCTGCAGTACTATCTTGGTCTGGCCTGTAAGGTTTGTGGGCATGGGCCTCCTATATAAAAGGTGCAGGACTTTGTCTATACCCAAAAGGGATGACTCCATCTCATAAACCAGGAATCTCTGCTGCAGCTGTCTTTTATTAGAGCTGTGTTGGACACTGTGCATTTCCAAGCCTTCCCTCCAGGACATTCAGGCTAGGATCACAATGTTTCAGCCTCTATCCTGGATCTCGGTGAGAGCAACTCTAAGGCATCTTGGCCTGTTAGCCTCCTTGTTCCTGCTGGTCGAGTACACCAGGTGACATATGCAGGACAAGGCTATCAATACTGCATTTGGTATGCGGATTGCATGTCATTGACATCAGTTAGGTTGCAATCCTGGGAATCCAACAGCCAGGTCCGACAGGAAGGGCGTTTTGTCCATTCGACCCTGAAGAGTCTTTTGTTCTGAGCCCCCGGCACAGATCCTCCACCTTCAGGTAATACTGCTTTGGTATTGCTTCTAAAGGTGAGTCTCAAAAATACGAGTTGCAAAATTCTGACCAATATTTTGTAACCAGATATAAGTACATATGTCCCTCAAAGGTTTTTTAGTGGAAGGCTCATAGATCATCTGGACTTGAAGCCTTACAGGGGTGAAAACCCTTACTTTGAGGGACAGAAAATAAACGCAATCACTCCACACACTGGCAGATAGCTCCCATGGTGTGGCAGTTACTCAGTTTTTGTTTTTCCGAGGCAAACTTCCACTAAGGTCGTTCTTTAAAAAAAAAAGCAATGTGAAAGGTTTGGAGGATGGCCATCAAAACTCACAGCTGCTTTCTTCCAAATTTTGCCCATGACAGGAAGATGTTCTATCGGAAAATGAAAGAGCAGTACTCTCTACGTTTGGGGGGCAATAGGCTGTTAGCGTAGCAAACCTAATGTCCTCTACTGCCCTGACAGATGGAATCATACCCATCAAAATTTGAATGTGTGCATCAGTAATTATTGTTCTTTTATTTTTATGGTGGTTATTTAATTTGGGGGTGAGGTGGCATGACAATGACAGAGAGAATTTTAATGTGGAGTTTGAGATTCTATCCCTGTCCTTGAATGACACAGCTGTTATTTTTATCCTTGTTTTTTTCAGAACCTATATTAGCATGTGGTGCTGATGACAGCCAAATACATTTGTACATTCTCCAGGAAAGGCAGGTAATGAGTTGCCTTTTTAATTTATACATTTTCATTCTTTATTACTTTATTACTGTCAACGTACCACCATTTTTAACCTGGTCAGGAGCTGTTGTGTTTCTCTTTTCATTTGCATTGCTTCTTTAATTTGTCTCCTAATACATGTGTTCTACCTTTCTATCCTTTTCTAGGGTAAAGGGACAATCAAAACATTCTGCCTTGCTGGGTACTTTGACATCACAGATAAGGTCTATTTAGCTAAGTGATTCTGGATAGGACTGATACATTAAGAGTGCATTGCTCTGGGAACTCAAGTCATAATCTAAACATTAATCTCTTCCAAGTCCTTAACTACAATGAAAGTTCATGTTGTTAAGCAGCGTAAATAGGGTTAGTTCCTCAGAATAATTCCTTCAATAAGCAGGGCTGAGACCACACCACCTTTTTAACTGTTCAAAAAGCAATTCAAAGTCATTGGTTAAGTAGACCTCTTAGCCCTTTTCTCCGGCTGCTGGGACAGTTAGTGGTTACAAGCCAGTATCCAAGGTAGTGCTTTCATTTACCACTGATATTCCCGGGCCTTAGATACTGCTGCACTACAACTGGCTTATACAGTTGTCCTCTTGTCTTTGAAAGGGTACCAGATTGAACAGTAAAGGGCTTACTCCACGTAGGTGTCCAGCAAATCCTAAATATTTAAAAAGCAGAGCTCTTTAATGTACAAATGGAAATTGCTGTTTGACTAAGGGAATAAGCCACAAATCTTAAAAGGCCTTAGAACGATCAGGGACTATTGAGTTAGTCTCAAATGCTTTTATAAAGATCCATGTTCCAAATACCATTTAGCTCTTCGTCAACTCTCAGGTTTATTCTAATTGTTTGCCCAAAGAATTCAAAGGGGCAAAGGTATAACACAGTGTATCAAGTTTGGTATATGTCCACCATTTATCCTAGTTCCTGCTTTGTCAGAAAGAGCACTCCCTTCTTTGTCAGAAAGAACACCCACTATTTTGGCCAAAGGAGTCATTGAGAGGGTACCAACATCAGAAGTAGGTCGTAGTTGCTAATCCCTCTACTTTCTGGTGCTGAAAAAAGGAAGGAGGCTCCCCCCTACACTATACCTGTGCCCTTTTCCTGAAGAAGAAATTCAGAATGCTCACATTGCTATATGTCCTGTCTGCCCTGGACCCTGGAAATTTGATGGTAGAATTGGATTTTCACATACCTGCCCGGCTGGCACACAGACATTATCTGCAATCATGGTGTGACACTAGCACTTTCAGTTTGCTGTGTTCCCCTTTGGCCTTACCAGCACCCCTAGAGTGTTGTGAAAGTTGATGGCAGTAGTTGCAGCCCATCTATGAAGGTCAGGAGTCAGTCTGTCCTTACCTTGATATTTGACTGCTTAACGCCGAGCTACCCAGGCAGATGTCGCGCACCTCCAGACTACGGTGAACCTTCTGCATTTGTTTGGGTTCACTGCCATGCCAAAGTTACACCCGACTCCCTCTCAGACGATTCATTTCATCTGAGCTGTTCTGGAAAAAGTGCAGTTTTGGGCCTATCCTCCGGAATAGCGAATCCAGCATATTCAGGCTAGGATTCTGATGTTTCTGTGTCTATCCTGGATTTTGGTGGGACTGACTGAGAAGCTGCTGGACCTCATGGCTTCCTGCGACCAGCTGGTATCTTACTTGCTGGCATATGTAGGCTTTTATTTGGAAAAGACCCTGAAAATAAAATGAAAATACACAGCTTAAGTTTGGTTTGTTGTACACTATATTTAATTAGTTAACCTCTATGGAAGGAATCAACTTTTTCTAAAAGAGACCAGACCGTCTCATTAGTTAGCGTATAGTCGAAGAAAAGGCTCTAGAACTGAATCACAAAACATTCATGACAATGTGTTTTACTTGGTGGTAAGTAAGATAGTGATTGACACACACAATTTTTATATCAGTTTCATGAAAGCAGATTTGTTTAGAGATAATATAGGCCAAGAATATTTGGGCATGTAATTGTCACTTTTTGTTGTGGTGGTGCTTTGTTCTGTTGGTACTGCGTTTTGTTTTCCTACTTCATTGTGTTGTATTGTTTTATTTTTACTGTGTTTATTGTATTTCATTCTGTTTTGACTATTTTGTTATGTTGCGTCTTTGTTTATGGTGTGCTATTTTGGTTTGTTTTACGTTAGTGTTTTGTGCTAGATTTACTCTAGAGGTGCCAAAATGCTGCTACAATGCCAGCTAAAAGTAGCACATTCCTTTAAAGTACAAATAACAAAAAAGCCATTTACCACTGTCTAAAGTGATAAAATACTGCTGTTTTCGTATATGCTTGAATATGTATGAAAATCCGGTTGTGTGTAGCGGCACATCTGAAGCCATTAAAAAAAATTAGCATGCAGGGGAAAGTGTAGCAGCACACAACCGGATTCTCGTGTCGGCTTCTGAAGAAAGGGAAGAATCCCTGAAACGCGTCAAGCCAAGGGGCTCCAATGGGGGTGAAAAGCAGCCCGTTTTACAAATAAAACTGTTGACACCTATCTGCTAAGGAGTGCGGCCTCATTTCTGGGGAACTTTTTGGAAGAAAAAAAAAAAATATATATATATATATATATATATATATATATATATGTATATATATATATATAAATGTATATATATATATATATATATATATTCTCAGCTCCCCTGACCAAAGTCAGCAAACCAGCACTCGTTGTAAGTAAAACCAAATAGGTTTATTTGCACAAAAAAGAAAAAAAACGTTTCGCCACTTGCCTTCGTCAGTTCCAAACTGGCCGCGGCGAGGCGAGTGAAAATAATGGCAAATTAGAAAACATAAAAAAAGGACCAAGGTCCAAAATCATAAGCGCCATCTTAGAATGGTAAAGTAAACCAAATAATAATACAATTCATATTGGATGATTAGGATGCATAGTGCTGCCTTGGACAATCGATAGATGTTCATTTCAGATATTAATGCCCTGAATGGGCATTCATAGCATTCCAATTCATTCATTGTTGATCAAACAATTAGTCCAGGCAGTTATTTACAGTTATCATCCAAATTCTTCAAGCAGTGGAAGTAGATAAATTCTTATAGTCTGTAAATGCATAAAGCCTTAAAATAGGCAAAGTAGTACGGTTGTTATATTTACTAAAACAATTTTCTCAAATCTTAATGACTCATATTTGCTAATACCATAACTATTAATTCATACCATCTTCCAACATACTGCTTGTATTCATATGTTCAGGACATGCTCCTAGTAAACTCAGGTTCCTCAGCAGCTAAACTTTTCTGTCATTCTTCATTCTTACAGGTGTGTGAATAGTTCTTCTCCTGAATTCATACCTCCTGGTGATTTTGTTTGGAGTTCGATAATATATCTCGACTCCAAACGTCTCAATTTGCGCTTATAGTCACCCCTTCTCAGATCTTGTATGATGCAGTCTAGATTGAAAAAACTAAGAAGATTTCTATCGCTGTTATGATGTGTTGCGAAGTGACGGGCCATCGGATAGTTGTCGTCTTTATTTGCCATGGCACGTTGATGTTCTAGTATCCTTAGTTTGACTGCTTTAGTGGTGCTCCCTACATAACAGTGTCCACAGGGACACTTCAGACAGTAAACAACAAATGTTGTTGAGCATGTTATAAATTTAGGAATTTTGATCTTTGTTTCTTTGTGGGGTACTTTATAGGATAGCACTCTTTTGCTCGTACTGCAGGCCTTACATTTCCCACATGGGAATGACCCATGCATGGCCTGTAGTTCTCCTTTAGGTCTTACTCTCGACAGATGACTTCGTACTAGCTTGTCTTTTAATGACTTCGTTTTCCTGAAAGTTATCATAGGATGGTCTGATAGATCCCTGCCTATGACTGCATCTGATTTGAGAATGCTCCAGTTCCTAAGCATAATGGCTCTAACTTTATTCGCTGCCACCGAATAGTTAGTAATTAATCTTATTATGCCATTTCCGCCTTTGTTGTCCCTGCTCTGTTTTTCTTTCAGGAGAGTTTTCCTGTCAGTGTTTGTTACTCTTTCTTTTGCGTGTTGGAGAACTTTCTGAGATTAGCCTCGTGATTTAAAACATTTGATACTGCTCTCAGCTGCTGTCTCAAATTCTCTGTCTAGGGAACTGTTGTGTTTTATCCTCAACAGCTCTCCATAGGGGATGCTTTTTATGAGGGTTCCAGGATGGTTACTGCGTCCATGGAGGACGTAATTCCCCGCTGTCTCTTTCCTATAGAGGGCGGTCTGAATCATACCTTACTCTACGAAGACCCTTAGATCCTGGAAGTTAACCTCCTGTTTGCTCATGCTGTAAGTAAATTTTAGATTCAAATCATTGATGTTGAGAGCCGTTATATATTCCACAGCCGAGGATTCAGATCCCTTCCAAATAAGGAAGAGATCGTCTATATATCTCTTCCAGCAGACCACTTTCTCCACCCAAACTGCCTTATCATCGGCCCAGGCCACCTGCTTCTCCCACCAACCCACGAATAGATTCGCGTAGCTGGGGGCGAAGCAGGTGCCCATCGTCCCCCTTGTCTGTCTGTATCTTTGTTCCTGGAAAATAAAGATGTTATTGTTCAAACAAAATGATATAAATTCTAAAATCATCTTGCTATGCTCCAAGTATTTCGCAGAGCGTGAGTCTAGAAATGTTTTTACTGCTCTCATCCCATCGTTGTGTTCAATACTGGTGTATAGACTGGAGATGTCCATAGTTATCATAATCAGGTCATCTTCCCACTCTATGTCTTGTATTTGTCGCAAGAAGTCGTTGGTGTCCTTAGTGTAAGAGCACAGTTGCGTTACCCACGGAGCCAGGAATGAGTCAATGAATTTGGACATCTTCTCTGTAAGTCCTCCTATGGAGGATACTTTCTTTATGGGTTAAAACCCTTGGATGTTTTGGAGCTTGGACATTATAAACGGGCACACCCCCGTTCTGTGCGCACCCGCTCGCGTGTGCTACCGGCTGGTGTTTTGGAGCAGAGGAATATATATATATATATATATATATATATATATATATATATATAATGCACGCTCCGGTTTCCACCATACACGGTGCACTCTTAGACGGGTGCGGAAAGCGGTGGGGGACACCGCTACTTGTTCTCACTCCAAATCCTTTGTGTTCAAAAAGGCGTTTGTGGCCCCGAAACGCGTCGGACCTAATTTCAACTCAGGGGAATCTGTGAACATTGCAGAGGAGCCAAATACAGACCGGAGGGTCGGATGAAGCGGTGAGCCCTCCCGAAGCGCTTGTGCAATTTGCTCTACTATTTTCAGGCGGCCAGCCTTGGTCGCGGAAGGAGCTCCACTCTGATGGCGGAACTTGTATCTTGTCCTAAGAGACTGAGGCGAAAACACACACACTCACCTGTCAGCGCAACATCCATTTGAATAAAACGTGATGCCCGCAGCTTCCCTCCCACCCTACTTAAGGATCTTAATGACAGTAATGAAAGTGCAGACACGCCAACCTACTCAAGGTTACTATTTTGTTTCACTTCACAGGACTACGTTGACCAGGAGTCCCGGTGTTGCCAAACTCCACCCACTCAGGGAGGACGACGCCAGCTGCTCAAACTAAGACGTGTTTGACTAGCGTGAAGAGAACATGGTGTTGAACTGCGCACAGTCCATGAGGAAGGGGCGTTTGTGGCCCCGAAACGCGTCGGACCTAATTTTAACTCAGGGGAATCTGTGAACATTGCAGAGGAGCCAAATACAGACCGGAGGGTCGGATGAAGCGGTGAGCCCTCCCGAAGCGCTTGTGCAATTTGCTCATATATATATATATATATATATATATATATATATATATTGCACGCTCCGGTTTCCACCATACACGGTGCACTCTTAGACGTGTGCGGAAAGCGGTGGGGGACACCGCTACTTGTTCTCACTTCAAATCCTTCGTGTTCAAAAAGGAAATTTCCGCACTCACCGGGGTGTCCAACAAAAGGCTTTATTTACCAATTGACCAACAACAAGCAACAGACGCGGTCGCGTTTCGGCGAAATGCCTTCTTCTATGTCAATAACATTTCAGAAACTACATGTTTTTGAAGCATTCCTCCTTGACGGTAACAGAGAAAGGACCATCGAGCTAATGCTTAAACGCAGCGCCATTTTGAAGTGTGCAATACTTCTACATTCAATATGCACTGTTATTCTTTGCAATAGAATCAAGACCTAAGCAACAATTCTACCCGTGTACTATTACACTTTCTCAGGTGCACATTTGTAATTAAATCACCAATGTTCAAAATATTTTATATATTTTCATAAAATCACTATTTTTGTTATGAATAACAAATTCCTTCAGCCGTTAATCGGCTTTTTGACAATGGCCCTGAGACAACTATGTGATCTCGCCGTGGATCGGCGTATGTCCCTTCCCTGCTAAACCGTGATTATTCATCACCTAAAGTCAAACTTATATTTTCTTTACTTTTTTCTATTTCTTGCTCTACATTTTGCATTCTTTCGCAATTCAACATCAGCGTACAAATATCTTCTCCAAAACTCAATTTTCAAAATTACGTAATACAAAACTTCATGTTTTGATTCAAAATTCATGAGGCACCTGTTCATATTGACATGATTCATCAACTAATTCATTTCAACTTTGACAGATTACAGAAACTGGGTAGCATTTCATTACTTTTCAGACTAAAACTTTGTTTTAGAACATCCCATTTCCAATTCATGAGAACAATTACATTTTACACAAATAAACTTCAATTCCAATTTCATATTCCTATGTGTACAGCTAATTCCTCACCACTGTTTAATCCCCCTGGGGTTTTGTAAGGAGGTCTATTATACATCGTGATTCAAGTCTGTCCCCTCCTCGAACACTTAGAGGAACATGGTCTAAACCAAAACACTGTAGTTGATTCCGATCACTCCGATGTTTCTCCGCGAAATGTCTCGCCACCGGATATGCTTGATCGGTCTTATCAATTGCCCTCATGTGCTCCAATACTCTTATTTTTAACTGGTGAACTGTGCTGCCTATATAACTTAGCCCGCACGGGCATACCAGACAGTACACTACATAGGGCGTACTACATGTCATGAACTTAGTTATTTTCTTTGTCAACCCTGTATCAGGTATAGTATATGTTAACACTCTCTTTCTATTTGTGCAGGCTTACACCTGCTGCAGGGATAAAAGCCCATCATTGCTCTTAGGGTGTTCCCTCTCTATGGTGTCTTCTCTAGATGACTTCTCACCAACTTGTCACGTATAGATCTCGCCTTTTTAAAGGTCACTAGTGGGAAGTTGGGAATATCCTCACCTATCATGCTGTCAGTTTTCAAGATGTGCCAATTCTTTTTTAGCATTTGTTTTAAATGGTTGGCTTCCATAGAATAAGGTGTAATCAATCAAAATGTTCCTTTATCCTTCTTAGGTTCTTTTTTGTCAATCAACAGTGTCTCTCTTGGTATTGTTCTCGCTTTACATAATGTTGTATTCAAGATTGTGGGATTATATCCTCTTACTGTAAACCTGGCTAAGCATCTGGTAGCACCCGCCTCAAAATCCTCCTCACATGTACAATTCCTCTTTAACCTGAGGAGTTCGCCATAAGGTGAACTAATTTCTGGGGGTGACTGCTAGTGGCAAATAGTACGGAATTTCCTGCAGTGGATTTACGGTAAAGAGCTGTTTGAATGTTGCCCCCTTCAATGAACACCCTCAGGTCCATGTAGTCCACTGCCACTGGACTAACTGTGCCCGAAAAATATAAATTGATATCATTAGTGTTAAGCATGTCGATATACTTCAGGGCCGTGTCCTCTGTACCCTGCCACACAATGAACAGGTCATCGATATAGCGATACCATTCAATTACCATACCACTAGTATTTTCACCCTGGTAGGTTCTGGGCACCCGCTCCTCCCACCAGCCTGCGAACAAGTTCGCATAGCTGAGGGCGAAGCAGGTGCCTATTGCCGTACCGGACAGCTGTCTGTAATGTTGGTCTTCAAACAGAAAGATATTATGTGTCAGGCCGAATTCCAAAATTTATACTAACATGAGGTTATGTTGTGCATGCCTCAACTGTCTTTTATTCAAGTAGAATTTAATAGCCTCCACCCCCTTTCTATGTTCTATGCACGTGTAAAGGCTTGTTATATCTAATACCATCAATAGATAGGTGGGTTCCCATTTTAAGCACTTGATTTTGTTTATAAAATCTTTGGTATCTTTTACATAGGAATCCAATTGAACCACAAACGAGGATAAAAAATTATCAATAAACATTGAAACATGTTCTGTCAGTCCTTGCAAAGTTGAAACAATAGGCCTACCAGGTGGATGCAAATTGTCTTTATGTAGTTTAGGAATGTGGTAAAAGGTTGGAATCACCGGGTTCGAACTCCGCATAAATAGATGTTCTTCTTGGCCCAACATGCATTTGTTGTACCATTTGCGGATTAATTCGTCAGAAATTTGAATGCTTTGATGATACTTTTCACTTGTGGTTTCTTTATAACATTTTTCATCCGATAATTGACGTATAGCTTCCTTGTGATACTGTTCCCTAGTTTGTACAACCACATTCCCCCCTTTGTCCGAGGGTTTTATAATCACAGATTTATCTTGTCCCAAATTTTCCAGTGCTGTTTTCTCTTCTCGCGAAAGGTTATTCGTGGATGTCCACTTTTTAGTCCTCTGCCTGAATTTTAAAAGATCATTGACAATGGCATCCGACAACACATCTATCGCGTCTGGTGGCATTTGTGGGTTGAAGGGAGATTTGGGTTTAAAAGGACTCTCTTCTCTTTCTTGTTCGATACCCACATTAACAGCTCTTTCTGCCAAATCTTGGTTCGATATACATTCTTTATCTTGTTCTGATCTTAAACTTTCCAAGAGTTCTATAGCTGGCAGATATGATCCTATTAGGGAATCTGTGGCCGTCATCCTTGCTGTTGGCCTTTTTGAATCTTTAATGTGTGTTCTTATTTTAAAATACTTATGCAATTTTAACTTCCGTACGAAGTTAAAGAGATCAATCCTTGTCTGTGTATATTCCAGATGGTTACTAGGGCAAAATATCAGTCCCAGACTCAATACTTTATGTTCAATATCCGTGAGGGGTCTCTCAGTCAGGTTAACCACAGTTAGATTAGTTGTTTCTATTGTCTCTTGGTTAATCTCTTGCGGTTGGTCCATCCCGATATCTTTCCTCTTCCTGCCGCCCCCGGCTCGTCGTGTCTTTCTATGCCTTCTTCTGGGGGCTTGTTCTTTCCCCCCCGCAGCCAGTATTGGCGGATAATTTGAAACTCGTCGTGAAAGGGAGTCTGGGTTTTTCTACCTTCCATTGCTCTTGCTGCTTGTTCGTCACCGACTCGTACTCAGTAAGATCAGATTCTGAGGTCTCTATTCTTTGCGGTATTTGTTTTGTTCTTAAACTCAGCTCTTTTCTTGGGCCGTCAAACTTACGAGTAAAGGTCAGCACCCTGCCCTGTAAATAATAATTCTCATCTCGTTGGAATTTTTCTTGCTTCCGATTTTTTATTTTTTGTTCATATTTCAAAAGTCTTGTCCTCATCTGTCCCATTAGTTCTTCAATCTTTTTCTTATCCTCCTCTTTGCTGAGTTCTTCTTCCAGTTCCTTGATTTCCCCCAATGTTTTCTCGCGGTTGCTCCAATCATATTTTACCAGTATGCTCAAGGTTCCCTTGCAATACTGTGCTGTATGCTCAGCCCAATCCGTCAGTAGTTGGGGGTCTGGATTCTCATATGAGGGGACTGTATACACCCTCAATCCCCTGGGAACTCTATCCTCCTCAATGTAGCTTTGTAAACTTGTGGCTTCCCACCACTTTCTTGTTTCTCGCTCATACAAGCGCTCCAATTTGAGAAGAATCTCATTTAACTTGCTCCTGGGTTGTTTAGGGTCCGGGATGGTAGAACATGCCCCTCCTGTATCATGTTTCTTGAACATGTCTTTAGCTGCCTCACGCCTTGTTGATTCGCAGAGCATGTCTTTTCTGTTAGTTACTGCTTGTGGTCAAATCATATGTTGTATTTTAACCTTCTTGTTTAACCCCCTCGTCACACCGCTAACAAATTACTGCCAGTTTATATCAAAATAGCAAAGTTCGTGGCTCACCCGTCGTGGCTGTCCCGATTTACTACGTGTCCTCCGAGGCGCCGCTTGTCGATCCCTCCACGTCAGGCTACGCCTTCAGTTACTTTCTATGCAGCGTTCGTGGTGCCTCCGTACTTTATGCGCGCTCCGGTTTCCACCATACACGGCGCACTCTTAGACAGGTGCGGAAAGCGGTGGTGTACACCGCTACTTATTTTCGCTCCAAATCCTTCGCGTTCAAAAAGAAAATTTTCGCACTCACGGGGTTGTCCAACAAAAGGCTTTATTTACCAATTGACCAATAACAAGCAACAGACGCGGTCGCGTTTCGGCGAAATGCCTTCTTCTATGTCAATAACATTTCAGAAACTACATGGTTTTTTTTTGGGAAACAATTTTATTGTTATAAAAAATAAACAAAGATCATTTCCAAGGCTTTCATTACAGACATCATGAATACAAGATTAGAAAGGCAAAACATAGCGGACACAGCAAAGCATTTCAATGAGGCATCAGTAAGACAACCATGACAGCAGTTCAATATATTTGCCCGCTTCTTGAGTATCTCAACCCCTCTCCCCTTCACTCCGAATCACTATCGCTATCCATCTGAGGCAGCTCACAAATGTGCCCTCGATATTCATTCCAAACTCCCCAAATCTTGGTCCACTTTCGCGGACATTTCCGATTCAGATAAACCACCCTCTCGGCAACCATCGCCGAGTCCAGATCAGTACTCCAGGCACTGAGCGCCGGCACCAATGGGGACCCCCAGGCCCTAGCCACATTTCGTTTAGCGTACATAATTCCCAGCGTGGCCCAGTCTTGTAGGGGGTTACTAAGATCATTTGGTTCCCAAATGTTAAGTAAACAGCGACGTGGTTCGAGGAGCAGTGAGACCTCAACAACTTGTGAAATAGTTTGCATAACCTTGGACCAAAAACTGGCAATCAATGGGCAGTCCCAGATAGTATGGTAGATCATCCCCACCTCACCACAGCCTCTCAAACAATACTGATGTGTAATTCTCCCTATCTTGTGTAGTGTGACCCTAGTATAGTAGACTCGATGTAGAATTTTTAGTTGTATCAATCTGAGCCAGGACGGCACAGCAACCTCCCGAGGAGAGGAGAGCGCGGCCTGCCAGTCTGACTTGTCAAATTCGCCTACCTCCGCTGTCCAAGCCGCTCTTAGTCGCACCGTGGGGTCATGTATGTTGTTGACCAGCTTGCGGTAGACCAGTAAGGTCGCCTTTTTTAGCATATGTTCCATAAGCAATCTATCTTCCAAAGGAGTGGATTCTGGTAGCTCTTCCTCAAGTGGGAGCACCGACCTGAGGGCAGGGCTAATCTGTAAGTAGCAGAAACGCTCCATCTCTGCCAAGTTGAATTGGGCCGCCAGCTGGTCAAAGGTGAGGACGGCACCCCGCCTGTAGAGGTCTCCAACCGTCGATATGCCTATCTGATCCCATGCCTCCAATCCCTTACTATTACAGAGCCGGCCGAGGCATCGCGACGTCAGGAGTGGCGTCATCTGTGTGATCTTGTCTTTACATTTAAGGCGAGTAGAAGCCAGATACCACAACCTCACCGTGTATGCCGTAGGGCCCATCAGGGCTGCCGTACCTCTGGGGTCATAGAGTGCTGCCATCACTCCTCCGTCCCCCAGGTCGTATCTATCCGCCTTGAACGCTGGGTGAGTCTGCGGGGCATGGAGCCAATGGTTTATGGTCTTTAGTTGGGCTGCCCAATAGTCCAGTTGGATATCAGGAAGCGCTATACCTCCATCGAACCATCCTCGAACCAATTTTTGCCGGGAAATGCGCTCCGGTTTGTCCCCCCAGAGAAGACCAGAGACCAGTGAATTTGAATTTGAATTTGAATTTGAAGGGATTTATATAGCGCTCATACACCTGGCGGTTTCTTGGCGCTCACTGATAACAGCTACTCAGTCGGTCGGAACAGGGGAACGGTAAAGAGATTCAGGATGGGAAGGCTTGGGTAAAGAGGAAAGTCTTGAGATTTCTGCGGAAGAGAGGGTATTGAGTGCAGGTTCTAAGGGACAGTGGGAGAGAGTTCCAGAAAGCGGGGCCCGTGGTGGCAAACTTGGAACCACCCCATTTCTTCCGTTTGAAACGGGGAAGTGCGTTTATGGACGTGAAGTATTTTGGAGGCACGAAAAACGGAGTGTTTTCCAGGAGATACAGTAGTCGTGGTTAAGGTCATAATTTTGAATAATGCCGCCTTTCCTAAGAGAGTCAGTGGTAGGGTGTGCCAATGCCTCACATCCGGGCGGAATTGCTCAAGTGGAGGCAACAAATTTCGGGGAAAAAAGACCTCCTGATTAGACATTACCCACACCCCTAGATATTTAAAGGGTCCATCAGTGATCATCAGTGGACAATCGTCCGGAAGTCGCGGTGGGGGCCCTTTAAGGACAAACAACACCGACTTGGACCAGTTGATTGTGTATCCTGAGGCTCGCCCGAAAATCTCACAAATGTTGAGCAGAACTATGAGTGACCGCCTAGGAAGAGTTAAATAAAGAAGGATATCATCGGCATATAACGATATGCGGTCCTCCCAGGACTCGGTCCAACTGAGGCCCCTTATCATAGGGTCCCACCGTATCCATGCTGCCAGCGGCTCCAAGATCAGTGCAAAAAACAGGGGTGATAAGGGGCATCCCTGACGCGTGCCCCGGCCCAATCGGAAGTCCCTGGAAATATGGCCATTGGCTACAACATGTGCAAGTGGTCTCGTATACAGTAATTTCACCCAAGCACAGAACTTCAGCCCAAAGCCTAAATGTCGCAACACCGCAAATAGATACGGCCACTCGACCATGTCGAAGGCCATTCGTGCATCTAAAGAAAGGATCACCGCCGGCTCCGAGAGGGCAGGGATCTGCGCCATTACCGCATGAACCCACCTTAAATTAAGAGCAGTGTTCCTGCTTGCCATAAATCCGGATTGATCCGGGTGGATAAGCGTCTCCAAGTGCGGGGTCAATCGTAAGGCTATCATTTTGGCCAGTATTTTCGCCTCCGCATTTAATAATGAAATAGGACGATATGATGTACATTCGTCCGGAGGCTTACCGGGTTTTGGTATGGCAATGATCGTAGCCGTCCGCTGATCTCGGGCAATTTCCCCTTAGCCAAGCTGTCTTCAAACACTCGCAGCATGTGCGGAGCCGTAAGATCAGAGATGCGTTTGTAGAGTTCTATGGGGACCCCATTCGGCCCCATGGCCTTGCCTGATTGCAAAGAATGAATTGCACCCAGGACCTCATCTGTCGTAAAGTTCAACTCCAACAGCTCGGCGTCGGAGTCAGAAACTGAGGGCATTTGGATATCCTTAATGTATGTCTGCGCCTCCTCGGAGGACATGCGGGCGGTGGGGGTGTAAACCGCCTCATAATAATTGGCTAAAGTGTCTACTATATCCATAGGGGTAGAGGTTATCTCACCATCGGCATTGCGGAGCTGCGCTATCGTCCTTTGGGCCCTATCTTTCTTCTCTAGCCACGCCAAAAGTCTCCCTGCCTTATCGCCAATCTCATATATGTGTTGCGTGCGCATAAGCCGCTGTCTGACCTGCCACCGCTGGTATTCCGTAAATTCAGCCTGTTTAAGCCGCAACTGGCGCGCAGCCTCCTCAGTAGGATCAAGATCATGTCTGGATTGTAAGACATCCAAGTCGTACTCGAGTACTCTAAGGTCCTCCTGTACAGTTTGTTTATGACCCGTTATGGAGGTTATCGCCTGGCCCCTAAGCACCGTTTTGTATGCCTCCCACAGGAACCCTGGCGAGTTGACGGAATTGGTATTTTCCTGGAAGTAACACTTCGTAGCCTTGACCAGTTCTTTTCTAATTTGTGGAATTTGCAAGTAATGAGGCGAAATCAAGAAAATGCGCCTCCGGGCTTTCACATAAGAGGAATATACCATGGAGACCGGGGAGTGATCTGAGATGCCTCTCGGGCCTATCGTTACCTCAGTTATATGGGGCAGGCTATCTGCATAGACGAAAAAGTGATCAATTCGTGAGAGACTATTGTGTACTCCGGAGTAGAAGGTGTAGCCTCGATCCCCGGGGTGTTTAAACCTCCACCCATCCGTAAAACCCAGGGCCTCTATAAAGCCAGCCAGACATGATTTACACTGCCCTGTCGCCCTACCGGGATGACGGTCAAGTCCATCGTTAAGAACCGCATTAAAATCACCACCCAGTATAAGCTCTCGCTCCGGCAGCGTTAATAGAAAAGCACCGAGGGCGGGGAGGGCGACTGAATAAAGGGCAGGTGGAATGTACACTGATATCCCAGAAGCAGAAAATGGCTGCGAACTGTCCTTGTGTGTCTTTCCACACCTGCTGTATTATCACAGGAAAGTGTTTACATACCAGAATACCCACCCCCCTGGAGCCAGAGGAAAACTCAGAATGCACTACCATCGCATATTCCCACCGGTCCAAAGCCTTGCATGTCGACCCTACCAAGTGCGTCTCCTGGAGCAACACCAATGCCGGGGCTGCCCTGCGTACATATTGCAACACCAACCCTCTCTTAATTTTATCCCCCAAGCCATATACATTCCAGGTAACCAGGGTCAAAGGGGACACCGGGGCCAAGACCAGGGCGGTATCATCTGTTATCTTATCACCCAATACCTCGGCTGCCATTATTTTCAAAACATCCTAGAAAACCCATCACTGTATCTTGCATCTGCACGCCCGTAACCTTGAAATGCAGCCAGAACTGAAACTCCGAACAAAGTGTAACCAGCCCTTCCCCCCCTCCAACACTATAATCTGCATTCGCAAATTATCACAGCAGTCAATAACACCAAATTGCTTTGTTTCAAAAACCCCCCTTCCAACTCCCCTCCACCCCCCACCCTGCTCCCCTGCCTGCGGACCTCAAACTGCCCATCCCCCAACATGGCAGAGTACCTGTATATTCCCTACCCATGCTAAACTTGCAGAGGTGAAGCGTGCCCACCCAACCCGCGGCATCTACAGTGGCTCCAATAAATCAGTTCTTAGTATTATAAGACACAGCCCTTAGAACAATATCATAACATGTCTTCGTAAAAAAACATAAATTTGACCTGTTACATAACTGGAACACTGGGTTCCGTCACCTCGAAAAATATGTCCCCCCGCCAGCTCATGCCTGTCCCTTCAACCCCTCCCCCTGCCCATTACTTGCGAGTGTCATCACGATTGGACCCTCCAGGTGATGGCAAATGTCACTCATTCCTGCTCGTCCAGGCCACTGGTCTCCAACGCAGTCTCAGTTGCTGAGTCGCCAGGCTCTCCACCTCCCATCCGGTCCGTCTTGTTGCGGCGGGTACCTCTCGCGTCGCCGACCCTTGTCCACCCCTCCAGCCATTCCCAGGTAGCCTCCGGAGAGTCAAAAAACCAAGGTTTACCGTCCCATTCTACTCTCAATTTGGCCGGGAAGAGCATAACGTATTTGATGTCTCTGCTGCGCAGCTCCGGCTTCACGGCCTGGAAGCTGCGCCTCTGTGCCTGAACCCGTGCCGTAAAGTCAGGAAAGAAAGTGACCTCATAGTTGTCGATCTTCAGCGGAGGACCCGCTCTGGATGCCTGTAAGATGTTGTCCCTATCTCGGAAATTAAAAACTCTGGCAATCAGGGGTCTGGGTGGAGCCCCTGGTTTAGGGCGACCGCCCGGCACTCTATGGGCTCGTTCAATGGAGAAATAAGTTGAGAGAGCCTTCGGTTTCAAATGTTTCGTGACTAGCTCTTCCACAAAGAGGTCCGCCGCAGGCCCTTCTGTTTTTTCCGGAACTCCGAGGATTCGTATGTTGTTCCTACGGGCTCTTCCTTCGTAATCATCCAGCTTCTGGGCCACGCGGGTCTGCTTCTTCTCCAAGTCGGACACCTGTCGTTGTAGTTCAGAAGTGTCCTCCTGTAGTGCCGCTGTTACCACCTTTAGCTCCTTCACTTTTTCGTTCATTTGTTTGAAGTCTGCACGAAGCAGGGAAACCTCAGTTGTGACAGAGTGCAATGACGTGCGCATGCCTCCTATAGCCGCCATTACGTCGTGGAGCGTGGGCTCCTTGATCGGGGATGGCGACACCGCAGCATTGTCCTTGTTCATTCTTGGTGAGTCTCCTTTGTCACCTCCCTTGATCCAGGCGAATTTGGCCAATTGCGCCTGAGGGGCGCTCTTGGAACCTCTGCCCCCTGCAGCCATCCTCTTCGGTGGCATAGAAGGTCAGCCAGGAGCACGTGCGACAATAATAACTGCAGCTTGCTATGGTATCCTACAGATCATCAGGGGCGACAGCATGCACTCCGGGCTGTTCGCGGCGCTCTATTGACAAATAACGCTTTACAGCAGTAGGTAATACCTTAGAATATGCCAACAATATCCAACGGGTGCAATTGTGATCTATCCACACTGGCACGCCGGCGCAGGTCGTCCGGGACACTCCAGGAGATGATCAGTTCAGCGCCACCGACCAAGACCAAAAAAGGCGTCCCCAGTAAGCGCCACTGTCCAGGGGAGGAGGGACAGACAATTTTGTTCAAGAGACAGTACGATCGTGCGGGGGATGGCCCCGGGACAGAAGCTCGAACAGCAAAGAACCCCTCACCCCTATACTTTGGCTCCCCCGCTCCACACGGGCGTTACCAGTCCCGCCATAAACAGGAAGAGTGCCCACACGCCCCTTCACCGCTTCATCACATAGCAGAAAGGCCACCCATTGTGGTTTTTTAGGGCAGCTCCCCAGTGATGGCCCGTGGAAGCAGCAGGGTGTCGATGGCCTCACAGGATCACAGGGAGAGGGAGGAGAAGTACACAGCCACACCAGGGCCTCCGCCACCAGTTATCCTCCGTTCTGTTCCTTCAGTATTTCATGCCCAGTCCAGGGACCTCCGCCGCAGGGCGTCAAGCTCCAACAGGCCAAAAACCAGTCTTGGTCATTACTGCACCCTCAGGCCCGTCAAGGACAGGCCCGACCCGAAGGCCCCAACTCCATAGCAGTCTCCAAGGCCCTCCTCACCGCAACCTCAGCAGCTCAACAGTTGACTGCGTGATCTGTCCCTCGTCGCCCCTCGGAGTCACCCCTCTGCACCCAGTGGGTCAGGCTGACCAGATCAGCAGGCCGCAGGCGTACTGAGGGTCCCGCGCGGCGCCTGCCGCACCTCTGGATACTTTCCACTCCGGCACCACCATTCATCAGGAGGCAGTCTCGGGCCCCTACCGCGCCCTCCGGGGCACCACCGCTCCCCTCAATGCAGGTATGCTGTGGCCAGGTGTCTGTGAGGGGGGAGGGAGGGATGGCTCGTAGCACCCCGGCCCCGGGCACACAGGATGTCGTGTCCAATGTCTGCCGATAACAGGCCCCGAAGCCGGGGCCTAAATTTAGAAAGTTCCCCGGGGCCGGCCCCTCTGCACCTCCGCGCCGTTCCGTAGCACCACTCAGAAGGTGCTCACCAATTCCCTGCAGCACTACCTCTTCACCGCTGGTGACCTGAGCCAGTGGTAGCGGGCAGTGGGGTGAAATATCAGCAGGTCTCAGGCGGCGCCAATCGTATCTCCGAACGCCGTCCTACTCCGGCGCCGCCATTTTGCGCGGTCCGGCCTCAGGTCTCCCCGGCAATGCAACTCCTTCCACTCGGGGTCTACGGCCCGCTAGCCCCTCACCGGAGCTTCTTAGGAGCGCCAGGCAGCACGGCACGTCGTCTCCGCCAGAGTTAAGTCAGAGCCGTGGGCTGTGTCTTCCGATAATGCCACGGGTCGATCGGAGCACACCTAGACTGCAGCCATTGCTCTCGGCCGCTAGCCACGCCCCAGAAACTACATGTTTTTGAAGCATTCCTCCTTCACGGTAACAGAGAATGGACCATCGCGCTAATTCTTAAACGCAGCGCCATTTTGTAGTGTGCAATACTTCTACATTCAAATAGTGATTTTATGAAAATATATAAAATATTTTGAACATTGGTGATTTAATGACAAATGTGCACCTGAGAAAGTGTAATAGTACACGGGTAGAATTGTTGCTTAGGGCTCGATTCTATTGCAAAGAATGACAGTGCATATTGAATGTAGAAGTAAATATATATATATATATATATATATATATATATCGAACTCCACAGTCCTGCAGCACAAGGATCCAAACCGAACACCAGCACAAACAGGTACAGACCACAACGATGGATGAAAAAAAGTGCTTTATTCCAAGATGGGCAGCAGCATGACGCGTTTCGTCCGGGAAACCCGGACTTGATCACATAACATACCCAGAGACCTATGTGGTTTAAATACTGTGCACACATTTCATGACTCCACCTCCTACCCCTCATAGAAATGAAAAACATACTTATTTGTTTTACCACAATAATTCTTCTTATCTGTATGCCAGACCATGCAATAATCTCATAATATTATTAATGAAATTGTAACTATGACAGTGACTCTTGCTGCTAATCCAGAGAAAAATCAGCATTTATGTACATCCTGGAATAATAATTTTTTGTATCCAGCCCCAAAAGAACATCAAAGAGCTGGACTTTTTCTAGCAGTTCCAACAGTTACGGGCAAGTGCCCTAAGAAAACAATAAGGTATAATATATATATATATTCACTGAAAAAACCATAGGTTTCTTGGACGTTATAGTTAGAAATTAGCACTTATAAAAACATTGAAATTCAAAGAAAAAACCATAGGTTTCAGGTATGTTATAGTTAGAAATTAGCATTTAAAAAACCTTAGAAATTCACTGAAAAACCCATAGGTTTCGTGACGTTTTAGTTAGTTGGACATTTCATTCTTACAAAACCAGAGAAATTCCGCCGTTATAGTTAGTTCAGCTAACTATAACTCGCGCCCCGCAATGCACTGCTGATGACGTCACATATTACATCATTCATGACATGGTCAGTGACATCACTGATGACATCTCAAATGACATCACTGATGACATCATCCAGTGAATGTGTTTTTCTTTAAACTTTAAATATGTATTATATATATATAACAAGCTGTATTGAAGAATGAGGGAGTGTATAAGTGTCTGGATGGAGGATTTAGTAGGTGTGTGACTGACTGTTTAAGTGAGTTTTTAAACGTGTCACTGAATGCATGGGTTAGTGACTAAACTGTGTGAATGTCTATATCAGTCAGTCTGCTTTTGTATAAGCTGCTGCATGGATTGGTCAGTAGCTACATGAGTGTCTATATGGGTTATTGGATCTCTCAGTGGTACATGTCCAAGCAACTACATATGTAAAAGGCAGTGTATGTGGGAGTTGGAGTATATAAATGACTGAAAGTTAGTGATTGTGAGTGGCTGTATAGATGAGTGTGCACTTGTATCAGTGCTTGTATAAGACAGTAATTATGCGTTTCTTTCGGTTTGAATAAGTGATGTTTTGTGTATATTGTCAGGTATAGGTCAGTAAATGAAAGTACAATTGATTCTTTGCCTGACTATGTGTGTGAGTAACTCTGGATGAGTGCTGGTGTGTGAGTATCTGTGTAGGTGTATGAGTGCATATGTTAGTGTTGTATTGATGAGTGACTGCATGTATGAGTGATTGTATGGGTGAATGAGTGGATGTATGTGTAGACCTAAGAACTAGTGACTAGATATGTAGTAACTGGTATTGGTGTGTCCATGGTTTCGAAAACGGTATTCTGTATTTTGGAGACGGATTATCAAAGGTTATATTAGGGTGTGAGAAGGTGCATCAGATTGTCACATGGATGATGTCATCAGTGATGTCATTTGAGATGTCATCTGAGATGTCATCAGTGATGTCACTGACCATGTCATGAATGATGTAATATGTGATGTCATCAGCAGTGCATTGCGGGGCGCGAGTTATAGTTAGCTGACCTAACTATATTGGCGGAATTCCTCTGGTTTTGAATGAGTGAAATGTCTAACTAACTATAACGTCAATGAAACGTATGTTTTTTTTAGGGAATTTCAAAGGTTTTTTAAATGCTACTTTCTAACTATATCTTCCCTGAAGCCTACTATTATTAATAATAGCGGGTACTTGTGTTAGTAGCTAGGCCATTTCATAAGTACCTGAGTAGTAACTGGAATAATTACAGTGCTGCAAACAGAGTGCATGCTGAATTTATAACTGCTTAGGTATTGGCTGGATGGGTGATTGCAGAATTGCATGGGACTCACAGGACGATTCCTAGACTACATGGGTAATAACTGGGTATTTAGAGGAGTGTATCAATAGTATGTAGGTGGTTAGAGGTCTCCATGGATAGTGTACAGAATATTGTAGCTGTGCTTGTGTTAGTAGTTAGGCCATTCTATAAGCATGTGACTAGTAACTGAATGATTATAGTGCTGTAAAGAGAGTGCATGGTATATTTATAAGTGCTTTGCTATTAGCGAACTGATTGGATAAGTACACTGTGCTAGATGAGTGATTGGAGAAGTTCATGGGGACTGGCAGGGTGATTGCTAGAGTGCATGGGTACTATCAGAGTATTTAGTGGAGTGAATGAGTAGTATGTGCCTACCTACAGGTTAGTATGGATAGGGCACATACAATTGTAGCACTGCTTGTGTTAGTGCTTGGGCCATTGTATGAGTACATGAGCAGTGACTGGATGTATATAAATAATTGAAACCGTACTTACGAACATCTTCCCTATTGGTCGAATGATGTTTCTGAAAATTTTTCCATTGAGTATATCCGAAATATCCTTTTGAATTCATATACACACCTTCCCAATAGGCCGAATGATGTTTCTGAAAACATTTGCAATGAGGATATCCAACTTACACTTCAAAAATCATATTCACACGCTTCCAATAGGGTGAATGGTGTTTGTAAAATCATTTGTAGTGGAAATATCCAAAATATACTCAGTAATTCTTGTTGATATCTTCTTAGAATTTTGGCATAAAAAATATTAACTAGGAATTTGGTAATTCATTAAGCAACCGAAATGTATACTCTAAATGTGCATCATTACATAGTGTTTATTGCATTTTAAATACACAGTATAGTGTATAGATGTTGAAGTAGGTCCATCATGGAAAACAATAGCCACTGTTTTAAAAGTTCTTCCTGAAAATGACACTTTCCCTGCCACAACATTTTTAATTTTGGTTTCCAATTGCTCTACAATGTTGCAGCATTAGAATAATATATTGTCCATATCTTTCTATAAATAATGTTGACAACATTTCCGATTTGCACTGAGTGTATTCCATATTTTGATTAGCTGATTTTACTAGTTCGTTGAAAGACACTGTTTTGCAATCTGGCATTGCCAAATATATGAATCGTTCAGTGTTTATTTTAATGGTAGATGAAAATAAACAGCTGTCACATCCATGAACCCATCTGTAACGTAGTCCAAACAGATTTTCAGTTTGTATACCTTCATCTTCTAATACTGCATGCATAAAGATAAGAAATTCCTGAGCATCTTGCTGTACATTCTGTGTAAATTGTGAAGAAACAGAACATATAACTAGAAGATTCCGCACATCAGAAGTAGTATGGATTTTTTATCAGTTTTCAATTTCTCAAAAATATAATTTAACAAAGAACAAAATCTTTTTTCAATAATTGTATGCTGTAGATTTTCTAAAAAAAAAGACAATGTTCACGATTACATTAGCATAGCAGTTGATACCTGAACTATTTTCTAACTGATATCCTACAATAATAGAAACCTTGTTCCCTTCTAGTTTCTTTCCAGACTTGTCATTCTTTTGAAATCTTTTTTTCTTTGCAACGTCAGTAAAATCTTTATCATATTTGGACGTATTGAAAATTTTTCATAAATAGGATATTCACCTAAGTTAGGAGCATACAGTCTTCTTAACCTGTTGTACTCTTTTACACAATTTACATCTGCACTAACCTTTTGCTCATCAAAATCAATCAAATACAATCCGGATAAAGTTCTTACTCGAGACAATGCAACATAAAGCCATACCCTCTTTAAACACAGAACTTCCAATATTTACCAAAGCATTGTCTACACTTAAACCTTGAGATTTATGAATAGTCACTGCATATGCTGAACAAACAGGAAACTGTTTTCTACGAACATACAAATCTTTTCCAAGCAAGAAACGAACAGAACAGCGTCCAATTTGTTTCACTTCTTCAATCGGATCAAATTTAATCTTCAATCTCATCTCTATTTGCATAACTAACAAATTCAACAACTTTCCCCATTGCTCCATTTACTAAACCTTTTTCAACATCTAAATTACGCCGTAATATTACCTGGCAGTTTACAGAGACATATAAGGTCTTTTCCAAACCAGCAGTTTTTGATATTGATTTTTCCAAAGAGTCTAATTTTAACTGCAATTTCTCTGACAAAGGAATAGTTACTCCTTCATGTTCTATTTTATCAGTAGCTACCGTTTTTAGGTCGAGCCTAAGGCATTGCTTTAGCAATGCTTGTTGGCGAGATTATAGTAAGGCATTCAAAAGTGTACCCAAACTGCGGATTTGGGTACAGTGCATGTGAGCACAACCACGCGCATTGTGAACAGCTGCCATTGGCTACCAGACACTTAGTGCGTGCGCGCCGCGCTCCGCCTCCCTCTGCTGCCACTTCACCCCCCGCAGTTCACCAGGCTGCACACCCCCTCACTTCTCGCTCGCCAATGTCCCTCCCACCCTTCCTTTGATCTCCGCCGTGAGTTCTCACAGGATAATGGCCCTCCCCAGCACAGAGCGCGCATCGCTTCTTATCTTGTGGGCCTGCTTCCAGCTCTCTCCTCCCGTCGTTCTCTCATTATCACCTTCTACTCTTTTATCTTTCCATAGTTATCAATGTTTACTTCCTTCTTTCTGTTTTTATCGTGTGTTCCTTATTTGATCTTTCCCCTTTCTTATTTTCCTCTCGTCCCTTTGCATTTCCCTTTTGTTTGTTTCCCATTCTCCTTTAGCTCTAATTTCTTCTCCATTCCTTCTTTCATCTTTACCGATTTTGCTTTTATCTTTGGTGCCAACATTTTTTCTCCAAATTCATTTTACTCGAGAGTTTATGCAGGGTTTTGTTGCCATGGAAACTACTTCTCCCTGCAGATGTCTGCTTCTACAGTCGTCCCCATGAACACTGCTTCGTTTTGCCATGACAGTTCATAATGCCTTTTGAAGATGGAAACTCCTACGGGTGCCCCTTTTTCATGCACAATTAAAAATTAATTATAATAAAACAATTTACAACCAGAGGGGAGTTTCACTAGCTAGGGAAGACTGCTTGGATAAAAAATACATTTACAAATAAACCAGGCTGCTATGGAGCAGATTTGTTTTGTGTGCATAGACAAGCCACCCTTGTAGATGTCCGCTACGAATGAGCATAGTTTATCCATGTTTAACTGTGTATTTCGCAGCACATTTCACTATTGTAACCCATGTGTGCAGCACCATTACTATGAGCCTCTGGTGCTCAGTGCCACAAAGGCTGCACTACAGTAACTTACTACAGTACAGAAATCCAAGCTTGTGAGCACGATGCTGCGGTCCAGTCCTAGATATTCTTACCAGCCTGCCAGTCCTCTTCAGACTGCAGCTCCTTTCCTCCCCCACTGGAGATCTAATGTAAGTATTGTGCCTGCTGCTGTTCATGGACTTCAGGCCGTGCTTGCCTTCACCCCTGCCCTCTAGCAAACCTATTAATTACCCTTTACACATACAAATCTGACCCCCTGGCCAACCAAACGCCTGAGTAATTCATCGCACCAGCCCCCTGCTTGAAATTCGCGCCCCTCCCCGCGCAGGCACATTTAAATGCTTATTGTCTGTGGAGCTCGCGGCCATGAGTGAACTCCTCACTAAAGTAAAACCCTCTCTCAAACTTCAGAGGTCTCCAGGGTCAGTGCACCATCTCCCTGATAAAAAATTGTAGTCCAAAATCACATTCTAATATTGACAAGAGTACACAATGAAAGTAAGTTTTAACACTGACAAAACTGCCCATTGCGCTCACCGCCCTCTTGGCGCTTGAAGAATGCACGTCATTCGCGCCCGCTGGTATGTGCCTTGCAGTGATCTCAGAAGGATGCTTTCACCCATTTAAATAGTTGTTCGTGTTCCATTGACCCCCACTTCATTTCCCCCTCCCCATTAGCCACCCTTTCCATCTCCTCCGCTCTCTCCTTCCCTGCTTTACCACCCCCGATTGTTTGCCCCTACCACCTCCTCCTGCTGCCCTGCTCCACTGTCATAATACCTCCTAAATACTGCTCCTCTCCTCTCATCTCCTCACTCCTCTTCTCCTTCTCCCTCTCCACCTCCTTCTCCCTTACCCCTCCCCTTCCTCCTCCATCTTCTTCTGCCTCTTCTCTTCTACTCCACTGCTACCATGCCCTCTCCACTCCTGCCCCACTTCTGCTCTGCACTGTCCTCTCCCCTGGTAAACTGCCCCTAAGATCCCTCCCCATCTGCCCCGATGTTGCTATGTCCTCAGATCCCTCTTCTCCTGACTTGCTCCCCTGTTCTCCCCCACTGATGCACTGCTCCCTCCTCTCCTTCTGCCTGATTATTTGTCCTCTCACTCTCTCACTAACTCACTCTTTCACTAACTGACTTACTCTTTCACTAACTATCTCAATCCCTCTCACTAACTCTCTATCTAACTCTTTAAAAACACTAATTCAAGCTATCTCTCTCACAGACTCTCTCCAAACTAACTCTCTAACTCTCTCTCATAGACTCTCTCAATAACTAATTCACTAACTCTCTCTCTCTCCTCTCACTCACTCACTCACTTTCTCACTCGCTCACTAACTAACTCTCTCATTAACAAACTAACCAACTCACTATCACACTAACTGTTACACAGGTACTATTTCCCAAGCTTCAGCCTCTTGTTATTTATGCACCCCCTACCAAAACAAGCATTGGCATAGCCAATAGGTCTCGCCTATGGGACCTTATAAGTGTTTAGTTATCCAGCACAATATCCTTGTTCCGACTAACCCCCTCTCTAATACACCTTTTTTCTCTAGTCCCTCCTCTGCTTTGCCATCTCCCTTCCACGACCATGCCACCTCTCCCCACCCTATCCACTTTCCTCTCATCTTGACTCTCGCATTTACTGTATCCACCCCCTCATCATTTTGTCTTCTCGGCCTGCCCTCTACGCCACCCCCTGCTTTCCACAACTTCCCTATCCGCCGCTCTCTCCCTCTCTACTTCCCGCTTCGCTTCTCTCTCCCTTGTCTGTCTCCTTTTTTTCTCACTGCCTCTCATATTCAGCCCTCCATACCACCACACCTACCACCACAACATCCACCACATCCACCACCACCACGTCCATCACCATGTCCACGACCACTACATCCACCACCACCACATCCACCACCACCACGTCCACCACCACCAGGTCCACTACCACCACGTCCACCACCACCACCACGTCCACCACCACCACGTCCACCACCACCACGTCCACCACCACCACGTCCACCACCACCACGTCCACCACCACTACATCCACCACCACTACGTCCACCACCACCACGTCCACCACCACCATGTCCACCACCACCATCTCACGCACCTCCACCTCGCCCACCACCGCCACCACGTCCACCACCACCATGTCCACCACATCCCCCACCACGTCCACAACAACCATGTCCACCACCACCATCACAGCCACCACCACGTCCACCACAAGGACACTACCACGTCCACCACAACCATGTCTACCTCCACCACCACCACGTCCACCACCACCACGTCCACCACCACCAAGTCCACCACCACATCCACCACTACATCCACCACCACCACATCCACCACCACCACGTCAACCACCACCGTGTCCACCACCACCATGACCACCTCCACATCCACCACCACCACATCCACCACCACATCCACCACCACCACGTCCACAACCACCACCTCCACTACCACCACCTCCACCACGTCCACCACATCCACCACTTCCACCACCACTGTCCACCACTACCATGTCCACCACCACCACACCCACCACCACCACGTCCACCACCACCACATCCACCACCACCACGTTCACCACCACTACCACCACCACGTCCACCACCACCATATCCACCCCCACCATGTCCACCACCAACACATCCACGTCCACCACCACCACGTCCACAACCACCACCACCCCCACATCCATCACCACTACGTCCACCAACACCATGTCCACCACCACACCCACGTCCACCACCACCACGTCCACCACAACGTCCACCACCACTATGTCCACCACATCCACCACCACGCCCACCACCACCATGTCCACCACCACCACGGCTACCACCAGGTCCACCACGAGACCACTACCACGTCCACCACCACCACGTCTATCTCCTCCACCACCACGGCCACCACCAGGTCCACCACGAGGCCATTACCATGTCCACCACCACCACGTCAATCTCCACCATCACCACATCAACTACCAGCACCACGTCCACCGTGAACTCCACCACCGCATCCACCACCACATCCACCACCACCACATCCACTAACACCAAGTCCACCACCACCATGTCCACCACCACCACGTTCACCTTCATGTTCACCACCACCACGTCCACCACCACCACATCCAACACCACGTCTACCACCACCACGTCCACCACCACGTCCACCGCCACCACGCCCACCACCACCACGCCCACCACCACCATGTCCACCTTCACGTCCACCACCACGTCCACCACTACCACGTCCACCGCTACCACGCCTACAACCACCACGCCCACAACCACCACACCCACCACCACCACGCCCACCACCACCACGCCCACCACCACCATGTCCACCACCACGGCGTCCACCACCACGTCCACCACTACCACGTCCACCACCACCACGTCCACCACCACCACGTCCACCATCACCACGTCCACCACCACCGCGTCCACCACCACCGCATCCACCACCACCACCATGTCCACCACCACCACCACCACCACATCCACGTCCACCACCACTTCCACCACCACTACCACCACCACCACTACCACCAGCACCACGTCCACCACCACGTCCACCACCACGTCCACCACCACCACGTCCACCACCACCACGTCCACCACCATGTCCACCACCACCATGTCCACCACCACAGCCACCACCACGTCCAAAACAAGGCCACCACCACGTCCATCACCACCACCACGTCCATCACCACCACCACGTCCATCACCACCACCACGTCCATCACCACCACCACGTCCACCACCACATCCACCACCACGTCCACCACCACCACCACGTCCACCACCATAACATCCACCCGTCCACCGCCGCCATGTCCACCACCACCACGCCCACCACCACCACGTCCACCACCACCGCGTCCACCACATCCACCACCACCACGTCCACCACCACCGCGTCCACCACCACCATGTCCACCACCACATCCTCCACCACCACCATGTCCACCACCACTACGTCCGCCACCACCATGACCACCACGTCCTCCACCACCACCACGTCCACCACCACCACTACGTCCGCCACCACCATGACCACCACGTCCTCCACCACCACCACGTCCACGTCCACCACCACCACGGCCAGCACCACTTCCACCACGAGGCCACCTCACTCTATCTATCTGTCACCCTCACTCTATCTACCTGTCGCCCTCACTCTATTTACCTGTCGCCCTCACTCTATCTACCTGTCGCCCTCACTCTATCTACCTGTTGCCCTCACTCTATCTATCTATCACCCTCACTCTATCGCCCTCACTCTATCTATTTATCTATCTATCGCCCTCCCTCTATCTATCTATTGCCCTCACTCTATCTATCTATCGTCCTCACTCTATCTATCGCCCTCACTCTATCTATCGCCCTCTCTCTATCTATCGCCCTCACTCTATCTATCGCCCTCACTCTATCTATCGCCCTAACTCTATCTATCTATCGCCCTCACTCTATCTATCTATCGCCCTCACTCTATCTATCTATCGCCCTCACTCTATCTATCGCCCTCACTCTATCTGTCTCTCGCCCTCACTCTATATATCTATCGTCCTCACTCTATATATTTATCGCCCTCACTCTATCTATCTGTCACCCTCACTCTATCTACCTGTCGCCCTCACTCTATTTACCTGTCGCCCTCACTCTATCTACCTGTCGCCCTCACTCTATCTACCTGTTGCCCTCACTCTATCTATCTATCACCCTCACTCTATCGCCCTCACTCTATCTATTTATCTATCTATCGCCCTCCCTCTATCTATCTATTGCCCTCACTCTATCTATCTATCGTCCTCCCTCTATCTATCGCCCTCACTCTATCTATCGCCCTCACTCTATCTATTGCCCTCACTCTATCTATCTATCGCCCTCACTCTATCTATCTATCACCCTCACTCTATCTATCTATCGCCCTCACTCTATCTATCTATCGCCCTCACTCGATCTGTCTCTCGCCCTCACTCTATATATCTATCGTCCTCACTCTATATATTTATCGCCCTCACTCTATCTATCCCCCTCACTCTATCTATCTTTTGCCCTCACTCTGTCTATCCATCGCCCTCACTCTGTCTATCGCCCTCACTCTGTCTATCTATCGCTCTCACTCTGTCTATCGCCCTCATTCTATCTATCTATCGACCTGACTCTATCTATCGCCCTGACTCTATCTATCGCCCTGACTCTATCGCCCTGACTCTATCGCCCTGACTCTATCGCCCTGACTCTATCGCCCTCACTCTATCGCCCTCACTCTATCGCCCTCACTCTGTCGCCCTCACTCTGTCGCCCTCACTCTGTCGCCCTCACTCTGTCGCCCTCACTCTGTCGCCCTCACTCTGTCGCCCTCACTCTGTCGCCCTCACTCTGTCGCCCTCACTCTGTCGCCCTCACTCTGTCGCCCTCACTCTGTCGCCCTCACTCTGTCGCCCTCACTCTGTCGCCCTCACTCTGTCGCCCTCACTCTGTCGCCCTCACTCTGTCGCCCTCACTCTGTCGCCCTCACTCTGTCGCCCTCACTCTGTCGCCCTCACTCTGTCGCCCTCACTCTGTCGCCCTCACTCTGTCGCCCTCACTCTGTCGCCCTCACTCTGTCGCCCTCCCTCTGTCGCCCTCCCTCTGTCGCCCTCCCTCTGTCGCCCTCCCTCTGTCGCCCTCCCTCTGTCGCCCTCCCTCTGTCGCCCTCCCTCTGTCGCCCTCCCTCTGTCGCCCTCCCTCTGTCGCCCTCCCTCTGTCGCCCTCCCTCTGTCGCCCTCCCTCTGTCGCCCTCCCTCTGTCGCCCTCCCTCTGTCGCCCTCCCTCTGTCGCCCTCCCTCTGTCGCCCTCCCTCTGTCGCCCTCCCTCTGTCGCCCTCCCTCTGTCGCCCTCCCTCTGTCGCCCTCCCTCTGTCGCCCTCCCTCTGTCGCCCTCCCTCTGTCGCCCTCCCTCTGTCGCCCTCCCTCTGTCGCCCTCCCTCTGTCGCCCTCCCTCTGTCGCCCTCCCTCTGTCGCCCTCCCTCTGTCGCCCTCCCTCTGTCGCCCTCCCTCTGTCGCCCTCCCTCTGTCGCCCTCCCTCTGTCGCCCTCCCTCTGTCGCCCTCCCTCTGTCGCCCTCCCTCTGTCGCCCTCCCTCTGTCGCCCTCCCTCTGTCGCCCTCCCTCTGTCGCCCTCCCTCTGTCGCCCTCCCTCTGTCGCCCTCCCTCTGTCGCCCTCCCTCTGTCGCCCTCCCTCTGTCGCCCTCCCTCTGTCGCCCTCCCTCTGTCGCCCTCCCTCTGTCGCCCTCCCTCTGTCGCCCTCCCTCTGTCGCCCTCCCTCTGTCGCCCTCCCTCTGTCGCCCTCCCTCTGTCGCCCTCCCTCTGTCGCCCTCACTCTGTCGCCCTCACTCTGTCGCCCTCACTCTGTCGCCCTCACTCTGTCGCCCTCACTCTGTCGCCCTCACTCTGTCGCCCTCACTCTGTCGCCCTCACTCTGTCGCCCTCACTCTGTCGCCCTCACTCTGTCGCCCTCACTCTGTCGCCCTCACTCTGTCGCCCTCACTCTGTCGCCCTCACTCTGTCGCCCTCACTCTGTCGCCCTCACTCTGTCGCCCTCACTCTGTCGCCCTCACTCTGTCGCCCTCACTCTGTCGCCCTCACTCTGTCGCCCTCACTCTGTCGCCCTCACTCTGTCGCCCTCACTCTGTCGCCCTCACTCTGTCGCCCTCACTCTGTCGCCCTCACTCTGTCGCCCTCACTCTGTCGCCCTCACTCTATCTATATATCGCCCTCACTCTATCGCCCTCAGTCTATCTATCACCCTCAGTCTATCTATCGCCCTCAGTCTATCTATCGCCCTCAGTCTATTTATCGCCCTCACTCTATCTATATATCGCCCTCACTCTGTCTATCTATCGCCCTAACTCTGTCTATCGCCCTGACTCTATCGCCCTCACTCTGTCTATCTATCGCCCTCACTCTGTCTATATATCGTCCTCACTCTATCTATATATCGCCCTCACTCTATCTATCGCCCTCACTCTATCTATCGCCCTCACTCTGTCTATCGCCCTCACTCTATCTATCGCCCTCACTCTGTCTATCTATCGCCCTCACTCTGTCTATCTATCGCCCTCACTCTGTCTATCTATCGCCCTCACTCTATCTATCTATCGACCTTACTCTATTGCCCTCACTCTATCTATCGCCCTCACTCTATCTATCGCCCCTCACTCTATCTATCTATCGACCTTACTCTATTGCCCTCACTCTATCTATCGCCCTCACTCTATCTATCGCCCCTCACTCTATCTATCGCCCCTCACTCTATCTATCTATCTATCTATTGCCCTCACTCTATCGCCCTCCCTCTATCTGTCTATCTATCGCACTCACTCTATCGCCATCACTCTATCTGTCTATCTATCTATCGCCCTCCCTCTATCTATCTATCGCCCTCCATCTATCTATCTATCGCTCTCTCTCTATCTATCTATCGCCCTCCATCTATCTATCTATCGCTCTCTCTCTATCTATCTATCGCCCTCACTCTATCTATCGCATCACCACAGCATCACTCAGCACCACCACAGCATCACTCAGGGGCACCACAACATTACTATGCGCTACCACAGCATCACTGAAAGCCACAGCATCACTCGTCGCTACCACATCACTCAGCGCCACCACAGCATCAATCTGTGCAACCATTCAACAACAACTGGTTCAAATATGTTCTCTCAATGTTAAAAGCTTGATTACAAATGTCACAAAAAGATGTTAATATTTCACTTCGGTTCTTGTATTTTCGTCACAATAAAATACACTGAACATAATCTTCACAAAAGTCATTTACAAAAGTTTAAGCTATTGCCATTATAAATTACAATAGTTTTTATTTAAGTATTAATTATTTAAAAAAAATAAAAGCCATTGTTATTTGTAATATCAATACATCTAAGTCGCGTAAATACAACACATATTGCATTACAAATGCTATAGGTGTCACATTTGCGAAAGTTAAAACTATTGGCATTGTAAATGACAAAGCTATTAATTTAGCTATTTTCAAAACCAACACATAAATAGAAAATGTGTCATTTACAATACCAATAACTCAAACTTTCCTAATGCGAGACCTATTGCATTGCAAATGCTTGTTATCGGTTCATTCTCCAGTTTCAACAGTTCTTCCTTGAATGTACAGCATTCTTTCAGTGTTGGCATTAGGCAAATTATAGATTCCTTTTCAACAATTCTTCGATAGATTGTTTCAGCTGCAATATTTTCTTTTGGAAACAAGTTTTATTAGTAGCCGACTTTCTAAAGCATTTTTTCCATCCTTTGTTAAGACACCAATTCTAATGTTTTGAAGAATATTTCCATAATTTTCATCATTTGCCTTTCACATGTTCTTGATAAGTTCCGTATATTCAAAATAAGTCCAAATGTTCACATTTCCAATACTTCCCAAAGATTGTTAGTGTCTTCATGAAGAAGGGTTTTAAAAACCCGTTGGCCTTTTAAAGGAGTGAGTTGTAGTAGATCACCAAATAAAATTACATGTTTTCCTCCAAATAAAACATCGTAATTTGTTTTTAAAATCTGCTGCATCCTCAAATGTACAAACACAAGCATTAAGTTTAAGACCATGCTTACTTCATCAATTACCAGAAGTTTCATTTTCTTTAGTACTCTTGAAAGTTCGAAACAAGCTTCTCCAGATAGCTTATGGTATTCCAACTTATTTTCATATCCTGCTGGTAACATAAGTAGACGATGTAATGTAATCCCTTTAAGGTTGTGAGCTGCTAACCCAGTTGGAGCAGTTCAACACAAGACAAATGTGAATCTGTTGTTTTCTGTAGATAACCTGACAAACATTTAATCAAGACACTTTTCCCCGTTCCAGCTTGTCCACTGATGAACATAAGAATAGCTCTAAATGATGTACATTGGCAATCATTCTTTTCATGCAGTAATCCATGTTGTATCTGTTGTGTAACTTGGTAATATATTTCTTTCTGTTCAGTATTCAGCCGTTCCTCTAAATTTTCCAAATCAATATTGTCCTGTTGTGCTTACGGCATCACCCTTTCCACTTCATTCATTGCTATTGCCGCTTCATTTTCAAGTATGGCTTCTCCTAGTGGATCTAGACTTTGTGGAGCAGAACTCTGACTATCTTGAGAACTATCTCTAGCTATTTCAGCTGCAATAGTTCTTTCTTGATTAATCTCTTCGTTCAACATTTGGAGATAATTGGAAAAAATTGTACATTCAATGCTATCTTTACGTGCATTGAAAGAATCCTCATAACAGTCACCATCTCCAAGTAATTCAATTTCAGTCCGCCAAGATTTGAAGAGTTGTAGAAGAGCTAAATAGAAAAACTCTCTTTTATCTGGAGTATCACAACTTAATTTCCTGTGATTATTCAGATTTCCTTTATCATGCTTTACCAAACCTCCTTCAAATCCAATTACAGCGTATTTTCCTTCATTTATATTTTCTGTAAACAAAAATGAAAACTATAATGTTGCAGGACTTTATATAAACATATGTTTTCCAGGTATAGGCTTCCATTTGGATAGTATGTATCCAACATATTTGTTCTCAGAATATCTGTACTTTCCGGTTCATTAAGTGCCAAGTATTCGATTTCTAGTACAGATTTCAAAACTCGATTTCGTTCTGCAGCAAGACCAAGACTTATCCAGATGATTCCTCTTGACTTTAAATATAAACTTGCAGATGTCAATCGATCCGAACATTCGTAGGATCAAATTTCCCGACGTGAAAGCATCTTCAAGCTGAAGCTGTAAAATGTTTTGCTAAGTGTCTTCTGCGAAATTTCTGCCCACATTTCTTTCAATTCTGTCTTCTCAGACTTGGTAATATATGACGTGACATAACGAGCAACAGCAATTGAGTTATTTGCAACATATTGTATGTCCATATTTGCATTCCACATCTTCAAAATCACCTGATTGTAAACATTAATGTACTTCGATTCTTCTGTTCTTTTTATATTATGAGTATTTTGGGGTGATTTTCGAGTATTAGTATGCCTCACTGCTGACATAAAACTGTTTACTCTTCCATATGGAAATTACTGGACGTGGAAAGCCAAATCAACATTTTGTGTAAAATGTATCCTTTGAATTATATTTCCGTCTGCAATATTTCCAACATCGATGACTCTGAAACCGTGAAACTTGTTGTCTTAAGATATTTTGTCCTCCTGTTTATGGAATTGCACAGGTAACATAGTCTTCAATAAAAGATAGAGCAGTCTCATCCGAATCAGTTCCAAATTTGGGTGCATCCTTGATCCATAAAAGCATATGTATATGAGGAGCACCTCTAGCTTGGTATTCTTTTCTCCCAAAAAAATCAATAACTTCGCCAATAGGTGGAATTTTTTTATTACAGATGAGACTTTATAGCTTCAAACCTATGATTAAAATATCTGCAAACATTTACAGGATCCAGGGAACACAGTTATCCAGCTGTCTTCAATTCAATATTTTCTATATTTAAATTTGCTTCTCGTAGAAAATCCAGTAAATCATCCAATGCGTACTCAGCACAACTAAGTGTAAGAAACCATGTAGGGGTTCCTAAGTTTCTTAACATACATTTTAATTCTCCATGGCGTCGATACCAACATTCATTAGTGCCACGTTGACATGCCATCAAATTAATTAACTGTGATTCTAAATGTTCGTCTCTTTCTTCAACTTTGTCCATAAATTCCTTTGCAGAAACATGTAAAAGATGCTTTTCCGTTTTTAATATATGGTTGACTGCATATGAAAGTGCAGACAGATCACTCTAAAAAAAAAAATGAAACAAATAAGGAATACACTGACGAAATCTTGGATCTTCTGAGTACAGTTGTAACGTATGATATTCGGCAGCTGGAATCTGAACTGGGCGTTCATCATATTGTCCACCTTTTCCAGTAGGGAACAGCTGTGGAAAAACAGCGAGCTTCCAAACCTTTTTCCCACACACTCATGGGAGTTCCTTTTGCCCTTTTCATCTCGAACAATTCAATAGTATCTCCTATCCGTTCTTTTGAATGTAGAGGGTGTATAGTATAATGCTCATAAATTTCTTCTTTTCTTGAGTTCTCCACTTTTTCTATTTGTCCACTTAAAATCTGTGTTTCATCTTCTAAAGTCAGTTTGTTTTCTTCTTGTACATTTACATTTTATAGTAAATATTATTTTGCACCAGATATAATGTAGCCTTTTGGACTTTCGAGACATCTACTAATTCTTGCCATATTTTCCGACTCTTTGTGGGTACACCATTAACAAGAATGACTACAGGTTCAGTATCCTCTCTTTCTACACCAACAGTTTCAACATTTTTCTTATAATCTAAAGGTAAATACACAACTCTTCCTTTTAAACCTCTTTGTAGATCTGTTGGAGGCAGCTTACTTGTTTTACGCTCCATACGAATTATAGCTTGAAAAGGGTGCACAGATTGTATAAGGATACCCTCATATGTATTTAAATCTTTAAGTTCTGGAGGTATAGCTACTAATTCTAAGTTATTATAGACAGCTCGGGCTGGCATTTTGTTTTCTTCTAATTTATTGTAACAATATTTACAAATACATTATACAGTACCTAACTCAAAGCGACCTTCCACAAACAGATAAGCAGCAAATTCTCTTCATTTATCATTGTTTTCCTTTTCACTTTTTAAAAACACATCTACATTCCTAGTTTGAATTTTAGGAGTACGTCGGCAACAAGTAAAAACATAGTTGGGATTTTCACCAGAAACTACTTTAAACTTTATTTCTTTTTCAAACTTCACATCAGTAGTATCTTCCACCTCTTCTTCAACACCTACACTTATCAAACTCTCACTTTCTCTACACTCCTCTTGACCAGCAAAGACACGTAACTCTATATCATCACAGACTTTTTTTACATCCAGCACTGAACCATGCAAAAGAGCTGTATTAATTTAATTTAGACATATGCAGGACTTTTCACGTAGTATAATCTTCTAACTAACTTCCGCATTTCGGAATGATGTACTGCTAACATTCTCAAATGATGAAAACAACTTTGACACACTTTCCTAGAAAGACAAGCCAGAGAATGACCTTGCAACCCTGTATTCTTTCTTACTTTGCAAGGATTCAGTCCTTGTAATATCTTAATCTTCTGTTTCACAGTTTTTGTTCCATATTCTCTTAAGAAATTTTGTAAAATATCAATAGATTGTTGATGTATACTACAAATACAACTACAATTTCATGTAAACACTGGAGCCTGGGTACGTCTCCCTTGAACTTCCTCAGCTATTACTTCTTCAACATTCTATGAACTATCTTTTCTTTTTCAATTGGACAACCATCTCGCACCTCATAAGAACGACCACATGTATCAACTGCATGCACTAAACTATTTTGTTGAAAATAACTTTCTACATTAAAAAAACGGTGATGTTGGGAGAGGAAACGTGAAGTGGGTATCTCGTAGAGAGAGAGCTCCGGTATATTTCTAGTATTCGCTTCCAGAGATACAACAGCGACCTTGCTCGCAGACGAACAACTAAGAGCCGACTAGTAGTTTACAGAGGGACAGCTGCGAGCCGGCGGGCTGGCTTATAGAGAAAGACCTGCGAGCGGACTGGCTTGCTCGTAGAGGAACAGCTGCGGTCCCTCACCTCAAACAGAGAGAGTTGTGGGCCGGCTTGCACAAGAACAGCTGCGGGCCGACTACTATAGGGAAAGTTGCGGGCCGTCATCTTGCAAAAGCATATGTGCAGGACAGTGATGTAGAGAGAGGGAGCGTAAAGGGGATATCTTCTAAAGAAACAGCTTCCAGTATTGGCTTTCGGAGGTACAAATGCAAGCTGGCTCGCAGACAATGAGCTGGGAGCTCATAGTGGATCGCAGAGGGACTCCTGCGAGCCAGCAAGCTGGCTCGTAGAGGAAGACCGGCGAGCCCACTAGCTGGCTCGTACACAGAGAGCTGCGGGCCGGTTCACAGAGAAACAGTTGTGAGCCTGCCGGCTGGCTCGTACAGGAAGATCTGCGAGCCGACTGCCTGGCTCGTGGAGAGAGAGCTGTGGGATAGCTCACAGAGGAATAGTAGTGGGCCGGCAAGCTGGCACGTAGAGGAAGACCTGCAAACCGACTGGCTAGCTCGTAGAGGGAGAGCTGAAGGCTGGATCACAGAGGAACAGCTGTGGGCCGACTAGTATAGGGAGAGGTGGGGACCGTCCACTTGTAAAAGGATAGGTGCAGTACGGTGATGTAGGGACAGGGAACGTGAAGTGCGTATCTCGTAGAGAGAGCTCCGGTATATTTCTAGTGTTTGCTTGCAGAGATACAACAGTGACCTAGCTCGCAGATGAACAGCTGCGAGCCGACCGGTAGTTTGCATGGGGACAGCTGCGGGCCGGCGGGCTGGCTCGTAGAGGAAGACCTGCCATCCGACTGGCTGTCTCAAACTAGGAGAGCTGTGGGCCGGCTCGCACAGGAACAGCTGGGGGCCGACTACTATAGGGAGAGGAGCGTGTAGGAGAGTAGGGTCTGCTTTCCTATGGTCACCCCAATTTTTGCTTTTTGCTTCACTGGTTTTCAACTTAATGTGGCTGTGGGCCTGCTAATCAGACCCACAGCCCTGCTGTTCTCTCTCTAAATTTCACACCATGTACTTTAGTTACATCACCAATTGGGATTTGGGTCACTCGTATGAGTCCCTGTACAGTGTACCATAGATACCCAGGGCATAGGTGCACCCAAGGCCTACCAGGGGCTGCAGCATATATTTTGCCACCCCTGGCTGGCCATCCAAACTGACACAACTGGCTGATCACTCAGCGGGGGCAAGGTCATGTAATCACCCCTTGCTTAGGTGCAGTATTCCTATACCTACCATTATATTGTTGCGTAGTCCTGAGAGCACTCCTGACGTTTCCTCCAAAAGCTGCAAACTCCCAACTCCCTCAGGATTAAGTCAACGCAGTCAGGAAACCAACACTGACTGATTTAACTTTCCCCGAAGGGAAAGGGGAAGTGGACCGAGAAAACAAACATACAACAAATAAAGAAATGTTGTCTTCAGTAATTGTTTTCTCTTGATTGTGCTCCAGGCCGTCAACTGTTTACTTGGTACGTGCTACTGGTTCCACGTAGTTTCTGAAGTTAAAAGGTTTACCATCAATAACTCTCCAAATTAACTCCTTTACACAGTGATGATTAAAAAACTCAATTACTGACCATAAACTCTTGCGGCCTTTGTTCACACACTTTTTAGCTCAGTATTACTCAGCGTCATTCTCAAGACCCTTTGAAAATAAGATTAATGTCAGAACATGACCTCTCTTAAATAATGCGTTAGTTATTTAACTGGTTAGTGAACTTAACAGAATTCTTCATGCAAACACTCGTACCTGAAGTCTTCTGCAATCTCTTCTACATATGGGGATCTGCAGTGGGATGATAAGAAGGAAAGAACAGCCCCTCCCACTACTATTTTACAGGTTGCCCAACGTTAAAACCAGCAATCAGTTTAAAACAGTTTGTTATTTGTTCATACGTTAAACTCTCTCTATTTACACTGAAGCTTCTGATAACCTATTGAACAATTGTTTCCTTGACTTTGCCAAGGTTTACTTCTTCATAAAAGTCAAGTCTCAATGTCTCTTGGCTTCTTACTAACTCCAAAGCGCTCAACTTCTATTCACAAATGTCTTGTCTTGCCAAGGTTTGTTGTCTTGCCAAGACTGTGCGCTTTTAAAACCTCTAACTTTTAACTTCTGCCCTTTTTAAAAGATTGTTTGCACAGTTGTTGTCTTAATTGATTCAAGACATAAATATCTAAAATTGTGAAGAATAGGAAAATCTTACTGTCCCTTCAAGAGTTACTGAGAAGACTGGAGTCTCGAACTGCCTGCAGGCGCAAGGGAAAGGAGATGCGCAGTCCCAGCTGACTTGCCGGGGAGGGAACGGAGCTTCGTTTCCAAAGAAGCCGCCACGATGTTTAACGTTGACTGGAGGCTCGACCGCCCGCAGGCGCAAGGAAAAAGAAATGCGTAGTCCCAGCCGACCCGCCGAGGAAAGAACGGAGCCCCGTTTCCTAAGGAGCCTCCACGCTAGGAAATGACAGGCGGATGAGAGCGATGGAGAGCGGGGAAATAATAGGCTGGGAGCTCAAGGATTCAGGGCTGATTATATCACGGACAAGGGGCTTAAAAACCTACAACAGCTGAGCGCTGTCAGAAGCGCTCGTCAGGGGAAACAACTCGAGACGAAGCGCTGACCGTTGGGAAAGGCATCTATTTATAGATGCCCTCCTGTCACGAGAGCCAGCACGAGCTCTTGAACAAATGAATTCCAGCCACGAGGAGTTGCGCGAGCCCTACCCTCAAGGGGCTTACAGTCTAAACCTCTTAACACAGAAAGCTCTTTAAATACTTAATAAAACAACAAGCATTGTCAAAATCAAATTTAACTCTCTAGTTTCTCTTCAACTAGAATTACAGGATTAGCATAAAGTTATTAACCCATTGTTTGAAATTAAATATTAAATAATTTTTTAATCAGTTTCACAATGCTTAGACTGCCCTTAAACTACCTGAATTATGCAAGACGAACTGTAACACCCCTAACAGTTCCTCCCCCCAAAGGTCGTCTCACAGGACGAGGTTTATCAGGATGTAAAGCATGAAAAGACCTGACAATTCTAGGAGCATGAACATTCCTTTCAGGTTCCCAAGATCGTTCCGAAGGATCATACCCCTTCCAATCGACCAAGTAAAATAAGGTACCCCGAATTCTCTTTGAATCTAAAATAGCTTTAACCTCATACTCAACATGATCCCCTATAACCACAGGCGGGGGTGGATTATCAGGTCGAGTAGATGGTTCAAAAGGTTTCAAAAGAGATACATGAAATACAGGATGAATAGTATATTCATCAGGCAAAATTAACCTTAAAGACACGGGATTCAGAATTTTTTCAATTTGAAAAGGCCCAATAAATCTAGGTTTCAACTTTCTGGGACCCTCCAACTGAATATTCCTCGTAGACAGCCAAACCCACTGACCTTCTTTGTAAATAGGTGAAGATCTGCGATGAGAATCAGCAGTTCTTTTCATAGTTATTTTACTTTTAATCCATTGTTTTCTAGCCTTTTCCTGAATACTCAACAATGCTGTCAATCTATCAGACACAGCAGGCATGAATTGCTGGTCCTCTGGTAAAAGAATAGGAAGAGATCTGGGATGCTGACCAGTGAGAAAATAAAAAGGGGAACAACCCAAAGCAGAATGGGTGGTATTATTATAGGAAAATTCAGCCCAGGGCAAAACTTCATCCCAATGACCAGAGGAATTAGCTAATAAACATCGTAAACCCTGTTCAACATGCTGATTAACTCTTTCAGTTTGACCATCAGTTTGTGGGTGAAAAGAAGAAGACAAGGCCAGCTCAATTCCCAGTTGTTTGCATAATTGCGACCAGAATTTTGATATAAACTGAGGGCCTCTGTCAGAAATTATCTTAGATGGAAGACCATGAAGCTTAACAATATTTGATAAAAACACAGTACTAAATTCAACAGCTGTGGGAATTTTATGTAATGGAATAAAAGGTCCCATTTTTGACAACAAATCAACTACTACCAAAACAGTAGTAAAACCATTAGATTTAGGAAGATCAGTAATAAAATCTAAACTGATTGTATGCCAAGGCTGAGGAGGAATAGTCATTGGATGAAGTAAACCCATAGGAACTGCATGTAAAGCTTTTTGTCTTGAACAAACTGGACAAGATTTTACAAATAGCTGAATTGCAAGAATCATTTTTTCCCACCAAAAATGACGCTGACATAGATCTAACGTTTTATTAATGACAGGATGAGCAGCAATAGCCAAGTCATGATTCCAATGCATAACTTCATCTTGTAATTTCTTAGTGGGAACAAATAATTTATTATCATGAAAAAACAAACCTTCTCTGACTGAATTTCCTTTTTGAGATAACCACTCTTGAATATTAAATTTCTTTAATTCCACTTTAACAGACTCTAAAAAACCTTCAGAATGAATTTCAGCAGCTATTTTTTCCTTAGGTAAAATACTTGGTGGTTCATTTATTAAATTTGAATCTTTCTCACAAACTAACCGTGACAGAGTATCAGACAGCAACTGCTTATTTCCTGGCCGATAGGTTATCAAGAAATCAAATTCACTAAAAAACTGTAACCACCGCATCTGTCTAGGAGTGAAGGCCTTCACAGTGGAGTAAAACTGTAAGTTTTTGTGATCAGCAAATACTGTGATGGTATGTTTAGCACCTAAAAGATGATGTCGCCATTCCTGAAACGCATCTTTAATAGCTAAAAGTTCCTGTTCAGCGATAGTATAATTCTGCTCAGCTAATAAAAGCTTCCTAGAAAAGAAAGCAATTGGGTGTAAATGACAAGAATTTGAATCCTTTTGAAGCAACACTCCACCAATAGCAGTCTGGGAAGCATCTGCCTCAACGAAAAAAGGCCTATCTGGATCAGGATGAACCAAAATCGGAGCTGAAGTAAAAGCCTTTTTCAACAAGGAAAAGGCTTGATCTGCTTCTTCAGTCCAAGAAAATGTCCTCCCTTTTTTCAATAACTGAGTAATAGGAGTAACGATTTCAGAAAATTTGGAAATAAATCGTCTATAAAAATTAGCAAAACCCAAAATTCTCTGTGTATCCTTAATAGAAACTGGAATTGGCCAGGTTATAATTGCTTCTACTTTTTTAGGATCCATATGGATACCTTCTGGAGATAAACAATAGCCCAGGAATTCCACCTTGGAAGCATTAAATACACATTTTTCGAATTTAGCAAACCGGGAATGATCTCTCAACCTCTGTAAAACAGCTTGAACGTGTTGCACATGTTCCTCAGAATTTTTAGAATAAATTAAGATGTCATCAATATAAACTATACAACAGACATCCAATAAATCATGTAAAACCTCATTAATAAAATACTGAAAGGCTGCAGGGGCGTTGCAGAGACCAAACGGCATGACAGTATATTCGAAAAGACCAAATTTCGTACGAAAAGCGGTCTTCCACTCATCACCCTCCTTAACTCTAATCAGGTGATATGCACCTCTAAGATCGAGTTTGGTGTAAATGCTGGAACCCTTGATTTGATTAAGAAGTACAGGAATTAATGGTAACAGGTATCTGTTTTTAATTGTTGCCTTGTTAACAGCTCTGTAATCGATACAAGCTCTCAAATCTCCTGACTTCTTAGCTACAAAGAAGAGCGGACACGAGACGGGAGAAGTGGAGTGCCGAATAAAACCTAACTCTAAGAGCTCATCTAAATATTTTCTCAAATAATCATTTTCAGGTTCCGTTAAAGCATATATCCTGCTACAAGGTAGAACAGCTCCTGGAACCAGATCAATTCTACAATCATAGACTCTATGAGGTGGGAGTTTAGTTGCTTCAACTGGATCCAAAACCTTAGCAAAATTCTTATACTCAACAGGGAGACTACTAATTTCCGCATTTAGGGTAGCACAAAAAAGCGGCATCACCGGATCTCTAGTTTCCTGATAGCAATGTAACTTGCAAAATGAAGACTCTAGGGTAACAGTTCTTTTAATCCAGTCTATCCTGGGATTATGTAATTCCAACCAAGGAATGCCCAAAATGACTCCAAAGGTCGGTGCATCAATTAGGTCAAAGACTACCTTTTCCGTATGACCATTGTCTGCCACTAAAGTCAATGGTTCGGTGTTAAATCTAATCATTCCAGAAGATAAAACCGAACCATCAACAGCCCTCACAGGCTCTGGTTCTTTTTTGGCAATGAATTTTAAATTCAATTTCTCAGCAAACCCGATATCAAAAAAATTTCCAGTGGCCCCAGAATCCAAAAGAACTGGAATACTATGTCTCTGAAGAGTAGTTAAAATAAAAACCATCCAAATAGTAAAATGTTTAGGAATATGTGTAGTAATATTTGTGACAAACTGAGAGATCTTAGACGAAGATTTTCTCAAGGAAACGATCTCGGCTTTCCTCGAGAATTCTAGTTTTCCGGCGGATTTACCACAGAAGTTTCAATTGCTAAGACTTTTTTCTTAATAGGTTTAACAGTACAATCTTTAGCAAAATGTCCAGACTTGCCACAATACAGACACAAATTACCCTTTCGCCTACGTTCTTTTTCTTCAGGAGTTAATGGCCCCTTAAACCCACCCGATAAAACAGGTTCAACTAGAGTACTCTTAACTTCTGATTCTTTTTTCTCCACTCTAAAAGAGCTTCTAAAGTCACTTCTTGTCTTTTCGTTTTTACGTTCACCCAACCTGTGATCGAGCTTAACCACCAGATCCTGAAACTCTTTAAAATCCTCAGGTAAATTAACTATGTGTGCCAGAGAATCCTTCAATTCGTCTCTTAAACCTCTATAAAATAAATAAATTCTTTTTTCTTCTGGCCAATGAGTTTCAGTCAGAAGCCTATTGAAAGTAGTTATATAGGAGATGAGATCTTTTGCCCCTTGACGAAGACTCAACAACTCATTATCGGATGCCTGAACCAAGGTATGTTTTGCAAACAAATTGGACATGGCTATCTTAAAATTTTGCAAATTATGAAGTAGCGGATCATTATTATCTACCAAGGGCATTGCCCAATTTGCAGCTACCCCTCCAAGATAAGAAATTATAAATGCTAGCTTGGAAGTATCTGAAGAAAAAATTTGGGGTTTACACATGAAATGTAATTGACACTGACTAAAGAAGGTTGCAAACCTGCTGTTATCTCCAGAGAACCTTTCTGGATTTGCCAATGGAACAGGTGTAGGAGTAACTACAGTGACCTGAACAGGTTGCCCTTCTAACTGATCTCCCAAGGAATGCGGCTGACGAACGTCAGCTCCGAATCTTGTCGGCGCTAAGACTGGTCTTTTCTCCTTAGAAGGATCCCTCCAGACTGAAAATTCCGCTTTCGTTTTTTCCAATTCCTGACGGAGCGATTGATTCTCCAATCGCAAATTCTCCATTTCCCCAGTCATCTTTTGCACTAATTGCGACAACTGTGAAACATCCATGAGGGTGAGTTTGCAGGCTCTGAAGGAAACGTTTTAAAATTGTGGGCTTCGTCTTCTGTTGCGTAGTCCTGAGAGCACTCCTGACGTTTCCTCCAAAAGCTGCAAACTCCCAACTCCCTCAGGATTAAGTCAACGCAGTCAGGAAACCAACACTGACTGATTTAACTTTCCCCGAAGGGAAAGGGGAAGTGGACCGAGAAAACAAACATACAACAAATAAAGAAATGTTGTCTTCAGTAATTGTTTTCTCTTAATTGTGCTCCAGGCCGTCAACTGTTTACTTGGTACGTGCTACTGGTTCCACGTAGTTTCTGAAGTTAAAAGGTTTACCATCAATAACTCTCCAAATTAACTCCTTTACACAGTGATGATTAAAAAACTCAATTACTGACCATAAACTCTTGCGGCCTTTGTTCACACACTTTTTAGCTCAGTATTACTCGGCGTCATTCTCAAGACCCTTTGAAAATAAGATTAATGTCAGAACATGACCTCTCTTAAATAATGCGTTAGTTATTTAACTGGTTAGTGAACTTAACAGAATTCTTCATGCAAACACTCGTACCTGAAGTCTTCTGCAATCTCTTCTACATATGGGGATCTGCAGTGGGATGATAAGAAGGAAAGAACAGCCCCTCCCACTACTATTTTACAGGTTGCCCAACGTTAAAACCAGCAATCAGTTTAAAACAGTTTGTTATTTGTTCATACGTTAAACTCTCTCTATTTACACTGAAGCTTCTGATAACCTATTGAACAATTGTTTCCTTGACTTTGCCAAGGTTTACTTCTTCATAAAAGTCAAGTCTCAATGTCTCTTGGCTTCTTACTAACTCCAAAGCGCTCAACTTCTATTCACAAATGTCTTGTCTTGCCAAGGTTTGTTGTCTTGCCAAGACTGTGCGCTTTTAAAACCTCTAACTTTTAACTTCTGCCCTTTTTAAAAGATTGTTTGCACAGTTGTTGTCTTAATTGATTCAAGACATAAATATCTAAAATTGTGAAGAATAGGAAAATCGTACTGTCCCTTCAAGAGTTACTGAGAAGACTGGAGTCTCGAACTGCCTGCAGGCACAAGGGAAAGGAAATGCGCTATCCCAGCTGACTTGCCGGGGAAGGAGCGGAGCTTCGTTTTCAAAGAAGCCTCCGCGCTGTCAAACGTTGACTGGAGTCTCGAACCGCCTGCAGGCGCAAGGGAAAGGAGATGCGCAGTCCCAGCTGACTTGCCGGGGAGGGAACGGAGCTTCGTTTCCAAAGAAGCCGCCACGCTGTTTAACGTTGACTGGAGGCTCGAACCGCCCGCAGGCGCAAGGAAAAGGAAATGCGTAGTCCCAGCCGACCCGCCGAGGAAAGAACGGAGCCCCGTTTCCTAAGGAGCCTCCACGCTAGGAAATGACAGGCGGAGTAGAGCGATGGAGAGCGGGGAAATAATAGGCTGGGAGCTCAAGGATTCAGCGCTGATTATATCACGGACAAGGGGCTTAAAAACCTACAACAGCTGAGCGCTGTCAGAAGCGCTCGTCAGGGGAAACAACTCGAGACGAAGCGCTGACCGTTGGGGAAGGCATCTATTTATAGATGCCCTCCTGTCACGAGAGCCAGCACGAGCTCTTGAACAAATGAATTCCAGCCACGAGGAGTTGCGCGAGCCCTACCCTCAAGGGGCTTACAGTCTAAACCTCCTAACACAGAAAGCTCTTTAAATACTTAATAAAACAACAAGCATTGTCAAAATCAAATTGAACTCTCTAGTTTCTCTTCAACTAGAATTACAGGATTAACATAAAGTTATTAACCCATTGTTTGAAATTAAATATTAAATAATTTTTTAATCAGTTTCACAATGCTTAGACTGCCCGTAAACTACCTGAATTATGCAAGACGAACTGTAACACCCCTAACATATATATAGACACATATGCACCTATAAGTCACTCCTATGGCAGGCCTTAACAATCCTGAAGGCAGAGTGCTTGGTTTTATGTGAGATGGTGCTCTAGCATGAGCTGAGCCTGTCTGCAGCTTTCGGAACCATGTCCTTATAGCTGTTCTATGATATAGCCATACCATATACTCAAGTGCATTACGAACCTCGCGGCTAAATGCTATCTTTGGTTTGGCTTTATCAAAACATGTTGTGTAGGGTGTCATACGCTTTGGAATACTACCCCCTCGCCAGTTCTGGCGACGGGGGTAGCATTCCACCCTTCTAGAGGGAGAAGACATGTTGTTCCTACTAATCCCGGTTAAAGTTAACCAGAGCCTCAGCATCACAAAATGGATGCTGCTGCCACAGACACCAGTCTGACCTCCTGCTGCTGGGAGTCCTTCCAGCGAGGGAGGCTTGGACAATAGGTTTCCTGTCTTGGGAGGTGCTAGTACCACCCCAGACAGGCTATAGTGTATTGGGGCAGGGAGGGCTGAATGAAATGAGACACTGCCTGGGGCACACAAGGTGTCCCATGCATAGTCCAGTTCAAACCGGTGCAGGGGCACACCAGCCCCAGCTCTGGCGCGAAACTGGACAAAGGGAAAGGGGTGTAACCACCCCCTTCCCTGGTCCCTCCCATAGGAGGGACCTAGCAGGTAATCCAGCCCCTAAATTTGGTATATAGGTAGGAGCTGAGTCCCAAGACTTTAGATTTATCCTGACTGAAACTTTGAAACAAAACTCTGGACCTTCGACTGAAGAATCTCCCTTGTGGTTAAGGAGTGACCACCCTGTGCAAGCAGGCACCATCAAGCGATCAACGGTTTGCTTTGTCGACGCTCCTGCCGGAGTCCGAGCACGGAGCCTGACAAGACCCGGACTTCCAAACTTCCAACAGCCCGATCCACAGTCACAGCAGAGCTGAGACCCGTGGAGGCGACGAGAGACGTGGGATCGGCCATCTTGGAAAGCCAGCAAATTGCTTTCCGTGCAACTTCTGAGGCACCCTCGAAGTTGTGCATTGGGAATTGAGAAGCCCCGAGCACCAACTGCACCGAAGATCAGCCCTCCACACTCTACGAGTTCTGCGTGGGGCCCTTCTGCATTTTCCTTCTCAACGCGTCTGTCCGGTCACTTGCCCGTTGGCTAGTGGCCTCTGTGACGACGAACCTTTGAATTTAGAACGCTGGTCTGGTTGCTCCAGACTGGCCCTTGCTCCCCTGAAAAGGAGCAGCTCATCAGACCTTGCTGGTCTGATTAAGAAGCCTTCTTCCTTTTCTGCGTGGGTTGTCTTTGCCAAGGCTTGTTGACTCCAATCCGGAAGCCGACACCGCCGACAGCGAGAGCCTTGGTGGGACAGTCCGTATCCAGCTCCTGGTCGTCGTCGACACCTCCTGGTCCACGTGGCTGCAGAGACAAGGTTCACGACATCACCTGATCGCTTCGCGACATCGCCTGGTTCCTTCCTGGTCACTGGCTAGTGACCCAGACTCTGTCTCCTCTGCTTTCAGGTACTCTTCATCCTCGATCCGCCCTTGGATCCATCCGGACACTTCTCTCCTGGTCGCCTGCAGCATCTTTCTCCAAGGCTCCATAGGAATCAGCGACGAAACCCGACCCACTTTGACACCTATGCACCCGCTTCCTGTGGGTGAGGTAACGCGAGTATTTCGGTACTCCTGTGGGTATTGACTATCTTAGTATCCTAGTTTCAAGTAGCTTTTCCCTAGTCCATCTCGAAGTGTCCTAAAAGAACTAGTTCCAATACTTTTGTTCCCATTCTAACACTATGGTAACTTGCGTGCGTGTAAAGACACTGCACATGCATCCCGTGGGCCTCCTGCTCCCTATCCTTTGTTAGTACAGCGTAGCCCCAGCGATTCTACAGGCCCTAGGCCTTTCCTTTGTTCGTGACTTGGTTCTTATACCACTATTTTAGTATATGGTTCGAAGTGCCCCTAGGGCATTACTGTATTTTGTGCGGCTTATTGTATTTTAATTAAGTATCTTGTTATGTACTGGTGCCTCTGACCTCATAAAGAGTTCAGAGGATTGTGTTAGAAATAAATACATATATATTTTGATATACAACCTGTGTGGTGTCCTTTCACTTGGTATTAAAGGGGTTACATATGGTAAAACAGCTGGCTTCACATGCCCTCTTGAGTTTAGCCTAAGACTGCTTTTGTACATGCTACTACTAGGATAGCTGGTCTATAAGGTTGACTTTACAACCATCACCATAAGGGTTGTTTGGACTGGTGCAAGGTGTTCACTAGAATAGTGAACATCATATACCAGGCCAACTTCTCACAGTGCGGGCCATCATCTTGCAAAGGCATAGATGCGAGACAGTGATGTAGAGAGAGGGACCGTAAAGGGGGTATCTCCTACAGAAACAGCTGCGGTATGTTTCCAGTATTAGCTTGCAGAGGTACAACTGCGAGCTGGCTCGCAGAGAATGAGCTGCGAGCCCACAGTGTTTCGCAGAGAGACACCTTTGAGCCAGCGGGCTGGCTCGTAGAGGAAGACCTGCGAGCCCACTAGCTGGCTGGTACAGAGAAAGCTGTGGGCCAGCTCACAGAGGAACATTTGTGAGCCGGCCGGCTGCCTCGTAGAGGAAGACCTGCGAGCCGACTGCCTGGCTCGTAGAGGGAGAGCTGCTGGCCAGCTCACAGAGGAATAGTGGTGGACCGGCGAGCTGGCATGTAGAAGAAGACCTGTGAACTGACTGGCTGGCTCGTGGGAGAGCCGAGTCCCGGATCATAGCTGAACAGCTGTGGGCCGACTACTATAGGGAGAGTTGCGGACCGTCCACTTGTAAAAGGATAGGTGCGGTACGGTGATGTAGGGAGAGGGAACGTGAAGTGCGTATCTCGTAGAGAGAGAGCTCTGGTCTATTTCTAGTGTTCACTTGCAGAGATACAACAGCGACCAGGCTCGCAGACGAACAACTGCGAGCCAACGGGTATTTTGCAGATGGACCGCTGCGGGCTGGCTCATAGAGGAAGACCTACGAGCCGACTGGCTGTCTCGTAGAGGAACAGCTGCGGTCCGTCGGCTCAAACGGGGAGAGCTGCGGGCCGGCTCGCACAGGAACACCTGGGGGCCGACTAGTATAGGGAGAGGTGCGAGCCGTCCACTTGTAAAGAGATAGGTGCGGGACGGTGATGTGGGCAGAGGGAACGTGAAGGAGGTTTCTCGTAGAGAGAGATCTCCGGTATATTTCCAGTCCTGGCTTGCAGAGGTACAACTGTGGGCCCGAGGACTCACAGAGGGACAGCTTATTCCTAAAACCATGTAATCTTTTAAACATATGTCACGTCCCTTCTGATAGATACATCTGCCGTGTGGATTCCTCACCTTGTGAATATCCCCCTTGCGTCAGCAACGTTCGGAAATTTTCTTCGTAGCACGCCGACGTGGACGACGTCACAGGAGCACAGCATCGCGCGCGACTCCGTCTGACGTCACCGACCCCATATCAGGCCCACGCCGGCGTGATGACGTCAGTTCCCTTTTTTCCGCGTCTTCGACGCTAACGGTTTTCGGGATCTTCTGCGATACTTAGTATCTAGCTATTGTCTTAAAGTTTCTGTTTCTCCTTGCGATTTGTTTCTTCATCGAGAATGTCGTCGAGGAAGACAGGATTTACGCAATGTAGGTCTTGTGCCCGCATGATGTCTATCACTGACCCACATAAGGATTGTTTGTGGTGTCTTGGTTCGGTTCACGACGTCAAGAATTGTAGTTCCTGTTTTAAAATGAACCCAAAGGCGCTTCGTGAGCGTGAAGCAAAGCTACTTCTCGCGAAGGTAAAAGGACAAGATACTGGATGGTCTTCAAGGTCAACGTCGAGACTCTCGAAGTCGAAGCATAGGTCTCGATCGACGTCGAGATCGGCGTCGAGATCCAGAGCGGGTTCGAGATCCAGAGCGGAGTCAAGATCCAGAGCGAAGTCGAGGTCCAGGGAGAGATCTAGGTCTGGATCCAAGTCGGCTTCGGGTCACGCTTCGAGCTCCTCGAAGAGAAAACACAAGAGGAGGAAACACAGTTCAAAACATCATTCAGGGAAGGAATCTTCTGATTCAAAGAAAAAGTCTCGTAAACACTATAAGGACTTTGTTTCTCCTTCTCCTGCTTTGTCAATCGAAGGTTCTCCGACTCCGGAACCGGAACCGGATCTGGTATCTTTACATCCTTCGGAACATGAAGAGGAAGAAGAAGTAATTCCTCAGACTCCGGCTCCGATGGAGACTCCTGTGGACCCAGAAGGTCAGGGTGAACAGGTGTCGGAACGACCTCCGTTAGAACATCCGGTAGGTTCGTACCCTCCCTTTCCTGGTCCTGGTCAGGACCCCTCGCATTTTCTCAATGCGATGTTTGGAGTGTATTCCAGGGCGATGTACCCCGCTGGAGCACCTGTTGGTCCCATGGGTCCATTATCGTACAATTTGGGCATTCCTCAGTCGTACGCCCCAGCTCCATTTATGCCTTTTATGCCGGCGCCTCTTACACCTTGGCTCGGTACGGCGCCACCGAGGTCTTCGACTCCGCATGCGGCTTCGCCGACTCCGGATCGACCTCGTAGTTTGGATCGAGGTTCCACACCTGTCCGTGAGTCTCATCTTCCGGCTGCCCCGACTCCTCGCTCGACGTCGAATCCAGCTCCGTCGGAGTCGTTACCGAATCCGCCGACTTCGATTCGAATAGAGTGGTCGAGATGAAGGGCTCAGCGTCTTCTTGAACAAAGGGAAGATGAAGATTCAGATGTGGAAGAAGGTGAGCTTCCTGATCAGGATGATGATTTTGAAGACCTTCGTGATGCTAGTGGTCTGGAGCTCTCTCCTGAGTGGGGTCTACCTTCGGCTTCTGATGCTCCTTCTAAGGATGTGGCACCCTATCACGTTGTTATTAGGAAGGCTGCTGATCTTCTCAACTTGAAGCTGCCCACAGTTGAGTACAAACCCCACATCCTCACTGAAGTTTTACACTCTCCCTCTTCTATTGTTGAACCTACACTGCCGTTCACTGATGCTTTAACGGATCCAATAAAAGAGATTTGGAAGAGACCGTTGTCTGCTCCTGCAGTTTTGAGAGCTGTTGCAAGGCGCTATAGGGTGGCTCCTGATGACCCTGCGTTCCTTTCTTCACACCCCTCTCCAGAAAGTCTTGTGGTGCAGGCGGCATGTTCTAACAGGGCTGCTGGCTCTTTCCCTCAAGTACCAGCGGACAAAGAATCAAAGAAATTAGATCAGTCTGCAAAGAAGACTTTCTCTTCAGGGAGCATGGCTCTTAAATCATGTAATGCTACTTGCCTTTTAGGAAGGTATGTGCATGCGTTGATGGATTCAGTGAAGCAGTTATCACCCAAGCTTCCTGAGGAAGATAGAAAGAACTTTAATGAGGTGGTATCTGACACTCAGGCTGCTGCACGCATGGTCATTCAGAGTGGCATGGACACTGTTGATTCTGTTGCCAGGATTATGGGCTCTTCTGTTGCGACCAGGAGGGCTGCGTGGTTAAAGTCCTCTGATTTCTCTGCGGATGTGCAGTCTACGTTGCTGGACTTACCTTTTGAAGGGACTGGCCTTTTTGGTAAAAAGGCGGATGTAGCCTTGGAAAGGTTTAAAGATAGCCGTGCCACTGCAAGGTCTTTGGGTCTCCAGATGAGAGGGTCGACAACTAGAAAGTTTAGAGGATTTGGTAGATCCTCTTTTCGTCCCTTCAGGCAAGGCCAACAACAACAGCAGCAACAGCAGAACCCTCTATATAAGTCCTATGGAGGTAGACAGAATGGTCGTGGACGTGGACGTCAAGTCTCCTCTTCCTCCACTTCCTCCAATAATGCCCAACCCCCACCCGCATCAGCAAAGCAGCCCTAGATCCACCATTCTGGATCATGTGGGGCCAGTAGGGGGTCGGCTTACTTATTTTATACGAGATTGAGAATCGGTTACATCAGATCTTTGGGTTCTCAATCTCGTAGAGAATGGGTATGCACTTCCTTTTCAGGAGTTCCCTCCCAATTACCCTCCTTGCCAAGGTTATTGTTCAGAGGATCACCTGCTTCTCCTGCAGGAAGAAGTCCTGGCTCTGTTCCGAAAGGGTGCAATAGAGGTGGTTCCAGAGCAGGAGAGGGGTCAAGGGTGCTACTCCCGGTATTTCTTGATTCCCAAGAAGGATGGCAGGCTTCGGCCAATCCTGGATCTCAGGATTTTGAACCTCTATCTCAAACAGGAGAAGTTCAAAATGCTCACCCTTGCTCAGGTTCTTCTGGCGCTGATGGAAGAAGACTGGATGGTGTCGATCGACTTGCAGGATGCGTATTTTCACATCCCCATTCTGAAGTCGCACAGAAAGTATCTCCGTTTTACGGTGGGATCGCAGCACTACCAGTTTGCGGTCCTTCCGTTTGGACTTACTACTGCGCCTCGAGTTTTCACCAAGGTGATGGCAGTGGTGGCTGCGCATCTCAGAAGATCGGGGATACCTGTGTTCCCCTATCTGGACGACTGGCTGATCAAAGCGGAGTCGCCGGAGAAGGTGCTCCATCATCTGCAGGAGACAACTCAGTTGTTGCACAGGTTGGGTTTTTCGATCAATGTACCCAAGTCTCACCTGGTGCCCTCCCAGCGCAACCTGTTCATAGGTGCGGTACTGGACACTACTGTATGTCGTGCATTCCCTCCACCTCAAAGGATTCACGACATACAGGAGATGATTCCTTTATTCTACAATGGAGCGGTTGTTCCAGTCCTGAAGGTCCTTCGTCTGCTCTTTCTGATGGCTTCTTGCATTCTGTTGGTCAGTCATGCACGCTGGCACATGAGGGCACTCCAGTGGTGCCTCCGCAGGCAGTGGTATCAGCACAACGGAGATCTCAGGGAGTCAGTGAGGATCTCCAGAGAAGCTGCAGCGGATCTGTCTTGGTGGGGCGTGGAAGGCAATCTGTCTCAAGGAAAGCCTTTTCATCTGCCTCCATCAGTGGCCACAGTGATAACGGATGCATCCACTCTCGGGTGGGGTGCTCATCTGGGGGACCTGGAGGTCAAGGGCCTTTGGTCTCCAGAAGAAAGGTTGCTTCACATCAACCTTCTGGAATTGCAGGCGATACGTTTGGCGCTCAAGGCCTTCCTCCCTTCCCTTCGCGGTCGGTCGGTTCAAGTCCTGACGGACAACACGACCGCGATGTGGTACATCAACAAGCAGGGAGGAGTGGGGTCACAGTGTCTCTGCAGAGAGGCTCTGCGTCTCTGGTCCTGGGTTCAGGATCATCAGATTTGTCTGATGGCAAATCATCTGGCCGGGGTTCTGAACGTTCGTGCGGACAGTCTCAGTCGGCAGTTCTCTGCCGACCACGAGTGGAGGCTTCACCCGGAGGTGGTTCACGACATCTTTCAGATGTGGGGTGCTCCTCGGGTGGACCTGTTTGCCACTTGCGAGAATGCTCACTGCCCGTCATTCTGCAGTCTCCAGTATCCATTGCAAGGAGCTTTGGGGGACGCGTTTCAGTTGAGTTGGGGAAATCAACTCCTTTACGCGTTTCCTCCCATACCCTTGATTCCTCGGGTTCTGAGGAAGATTCGCCAAGACCGGGCCCAAGTCATATTGATCGCCCCGGATTGGCCGAGAAGAGTGTGGTACACAGACCTACTCCACCTCTCCTCTCACCCGCCGCTCCGTCTCCCTCACAGGGCAGACCTCCTCTCTCAGATGGAGGGGCAGGTTCTACACCCCCACCTCCAGACATTACACCTTCATGCCTGGAGATTGAACGGGGCAACTTGAGTTCTTTTTCTCTCCCTCACGATGTGGTGGATGTCATTCTTTCTGCCAGGCGCGACTCCACTAAGTCGATTTATTCCTATAGGTGGTCTAAATTTGTTTCTTGGTGCAGGGAGAGGGATGTTGACCATTTGAAGGCTCATTTATCTGATATTTTACAATTTGCTCTTTCTCTGGCGCAGCAAGGTTTGGCTGTGTCCACGGTCAAGGGGTATCTTTCGGCCTTATCGGCGTTTCTCTGTTTGCCGGATCAGCCCTCTCTCTTTAAATCTCCGGTGGTTTTAAGATTCTTGAGGGGTCTCATAAATATGTTCCCTCCTACTCCTTTTGTTGTTCCTCATTGGGATTTGAATCTTGTGCTGACCTTCTTAATGGGTTCTCCCTTCGAACCCTTGCACAAGTGTCCATTGAGGCTTCTCTCTTTTAAAACGATCTTCCTCGTTGCAATCACTTCGGCAAGGAGGGTAAGTGAGCTTCAAGCTCTAAGTTCCAAACCCCCATTCCTGACCATTCATGCTGAAAGGATGGTTCTCAGGACCAGGGCTGCTTTTCTGCCTAAGGTGGTGACTCCTTTCCATCTTGGGCAGTCCATTACCCTTCCTACCTTCTATCCTCCCCCTCACCCGTCTAAGGAGGAAGAGAGACTGCATCGCCTGGACCCTAAGAGGGCGGTGTCTTTCTATCTGGACAGGACTAAAGACTTCCGGATGGACGACCAGCTGTTTGTTGGTTTTGCTGGCTGCAAGAAGGGCAGAGCGGTGCACAAGCGCACACTTTCCAGGTGGATAATCCTGTGCATCAAGATATGCTACTCCCTTGCGGGTAAGGACCCTCCTGAGGGTATTAGAGCACATTCAACTAGAGCAAAGTCTGCAACATCTGCTTTGTCTAGAGGTGTACCTGTTGAGGATATTTGCAGAGCCGCGACTTGGGCCTCCCTCCACACTTTCGCGAAGCACTACTGCTTGGATACCGAGGTGAGGAGGGACGGCCACTTCGCGCGGTCTGTTCTCCAAGATTTCCTGGTATAGCAGAGTGGTCACCCTCCTCCGGGAGTGGGGACTGCTGTGGGACTCTATTCACAAGGTGAGGAATCCACACGGCAGATGTATCTATCAGAAGAACAAGTTACTTACCTTCGGTAACGCTTTTTCTGGTAGATACTATATCTGCCTGTGGATTCCTCACATGCCCACCCGCCTCCCCGTTGTCCACTCTGCTATACCTGGTTTTATTGTTTGTATATATTTTGGGTTTTGATACCTTTGCTATGCACTGTGTGCTATGATGGTTTGTATGTACTGTGTACATTGTATATATGCATATTTGCTGTCGTTGGTCCGTCCGTGTGCCTCGAAGGCATGGAAAAAAGGGCGGAACTGACGTCATCACGCCGGCGTGGGCCTGATATGGGGTCGGTGACGTCAGACAGAGTCGCGCGCGATGCCGTGCTCCTGTGACGTCGTCCACGTCGGCGTGCTACGAAGAAAATTTCCGAACGTTGCTGACGCAAGGGGGATATTCACAAGGTGAGGAATCCACAGGCAGATATAGTATCTACCAGAAAAAGCGTTACCGAAGGTAAGTAACTTGTTCTTTTGTACCATTCAAACTCATTACGACCTTCTCTGTACACTACAGATCCCACCAACATGTCAATTAAAGTATAAGGGCTATTTTTATACTGGATAAAGCTCTATTATTTACACTCAGCACCACCTAAGTATCATTCAGCATCACCTGAACCTCACCTCCATAACCAGCACACCACCACCTCAGCATCACCTCAAGCTGTCCTCTGAATTTGGCACCTGTTGATTCTCCCCTAGTATCCTTCCGCAGCTCATGTTGTATTTCAGGAACTATTTTCCAACCTCCCGCCCTCCCGTTGTTTATATCCCCCTCCCCATAAAAAATATATATAACAAACATTAGAACAGGCCGGAAGAAGTTGCCAGCATTGCAAGGACAGACAAACTAGAGCACATGTTATATGTTAATTATTTTTTTAATAGGGTCATGCAGTTGTACATAATGTCTACTTAGTTATATATACAGTAACAAAAATGTTTATAACACTTTATTATAACTTTTCAATTTGCTGCACAGTAGCTACACTGCTCTACAACATAGATTAAAGACATTGGCAAAGCCGATAGCTCTGGCTAAACACTTATAAGGTCCCAAAGGCGATACCTGTTGACTTTGTCAGTGCTTGTTTTAGTGAGAGACCTCCTGTACCTAGCTTAGAAAGATCTTGCTTGCTCGATTGAATTACTCAATTCACTAACTAGGTGCAAATTTAGCCAAAGATTTACACCTTACCACTTTAAAAGTTAAAGAGCAGCCACTATACTTGGATCGTTTTCTAGATGCTAGACATTGTTCTCTTTGTAAACATGATAACTGCAGGTGGAGTGAATATTGGATCCTTCGGAGTGAGTCTTGGTATAACCACAATAACTTGTCGGCTCCAAAGAGTATGAATGTTTTTGTAATGCAAAAGCGCAATATATTGATAGAGCGATATTGCACTGAAACAGGAATGATCGTATGAACAGTGATACAGTACAAACGCATTGTATGTGTATGTAAACTCACAGATAGAACTATAAGACACTTGCAGAGGTATTATAGATGGGTTGAATAATTAAACACTAACATTATGTGCAAGTTATTGCGATACATGTTTCATGCTGCCTGTATGTATGGTATTATGGAGAACTATAAGAAAACTGCTAATAAAGACATATCTAAAACAAGCATTGGCATAGCCAATAGGTCTCGCTTTTGAGACCTTATAAGTGTTTAACCATGCAACTGTAGATGTTGTTCACCAAGGATATTGTGCTGCATAACAATACTTATAAGGTCCCAAAAGCAAGACCTATTGGCTATGCCAATGCTTGTTTAAGCTGCCTCAGCCTTATAAATCTGGGGCAGCCAAAAAAAGTAATGGGTGTCGGTGGTACGCCCACAGCAAAGCACAATGCACGCCCCTTAGGACTGAAGTCCGGCCACACGGTGACCCACCAGGCCCTACGCAGTAGGCGGCAGAAAACATGCAACGCTTTCTCGGCAACCTGGGCAATCAAGTGTGTGTGTGGGGGAAGGGAGATCACGGTGGCCTGAAGCTGAGCAGTTCATCAGAACTCCCCGCAAAGGTGACTCACGGGCCGCTGCAAGGGAAAGGGTGAATGCAGGAACACATAAAGCATGAACATTTACTGCAAGTAGAAATTCAACAGCCCCAAACTTCACTTCTGTTGAATAAAAGACTTGCATTGGGCAAGCTAAAGAAGTGTTTATTTTAAGAAGGTTGGTTGTTGCATGTGTTAGTACTCAAATTAACACAATTCTTTACTGCTGCCCATTAGTTTCATTCAACAGGGTACCTCGTTTCTGTAAGGATATCGCCTATTTATACGATTACTAATACTACTTATTTGCGTCACATGCTCCACATGACAGCTTCAAAGCGCTCTGATAAAGCCCAAAAATCGGCATACTGGCAGAGTCGCTTCATTAGACAGTGCACAGCCGAAACCCCATAATGCCAGACTAACGCATAGTTGTTTGGGACACAGCAAGACCTTTACGTTTTTATCCTGGGTTTGTGCTTACTCGGACGCTTTGTAATTGCTATTGGTCACGTGATTTCACGTGAACTCGAAGAAAACCGCACCGAAAAAGCCATAGTTTGACGAGTATTTTGACCACTAGAATTCTCTCCATTTTCCATTCCTGCGGAATGTAAAAGGCGAGACCTAAAAAGGGCATATATTGATTAAGACGAAGCTCTAGAGTTTTCTCCTGTATTAGACTGCTGATTATTGTTAATGCTGGTTCAGACTTTGGCCTCATTCTTAAAATGTATATGGGATAGATTCTTGAGATGGTGCTAATGTGCCTGCTTGGCCTTCACTGTATGCAAGCGTTTGACCTCCCAGGAGTGTTTGAGTATGTCATTCGGACAGGGATATGGGACAACTATGCCTATGTTGTTACAAAAAACTCCACCCTTTTATTGATTAGCTGCTGTACAGCAGCTCAGCGTTGTATTGGTCTTTAGTAGCGTAACTTGGCACTTAGTGAAAAGGAAATTATTTTGTTAACCTCTGTCTAGGGGATTTTTGGGCCAGCCATTGCTTCGTTGGATTGTCATTTGCAATTTGTTTCTATAGAAGAGTGATTGTACGAAAGAAACAAAGCTAAACAGAGCGACTTGAAATAGTCACCATATCGCGATTAAGCTTGAGCATACATCTTGGCTACTATTAATGGTGATTTGCCCTCACTCTCTCTAACCCTTCTTTAGTGTACACACATCTTTCGGGCTCTAACTTAGTTAGCACAACTGTATCACAGGTTCATAAAGATTTCTTAGTCTCTGGGCTTAGACTGCATACTATTCCTAAGGGAACGCATACACCTTTCCGAGTTTTGCTTGGGTTCCAGAGCTATGCTTCAGATTACAAATGTTTCCAGATTTTGGCAATATACTTATCCCCCTACAATGCACTTTTAGATTTATATTTAAGTAGCGGACCTGTGCTACCTGTGCCACTAATCTCACATGCACACTGCTTGCTTGAGCTGTTTCAAAGTCACATAACAGTTATACGCTTTGTGTCTTGGTTGGTAGTTGGTATTCTTTCCACTGCCTGGCATGCTGACTCTTAGGGGCAGATGTATCAACCATTTTCCAGTTAGAAAACGGGCCGATTCGCATGAATTGGCCTGTTTGCGAACGGGGAAAAAGCCTTTTGGGATGTATCATCCCAAAAGGCAATCGCAATGTTTGCAATGACCTATTTTGCGAATGCATTTAAGGAATCACAATTTGCAATTCCTTTAATGCAATGCAGGAAGCAAAAATACATCGTGACCTGGCTGTAAGGAATCACAAAGTACCACCAACTTCTTGTTGGTGGTAATTTGCGAATTCCAAGAAAAATGCCCTTTTTTGCATTTTTCTAGGTGCCATGTGGCGTACCTACATGCCCTTAGGGCATGTATGTGCACCACATGTGTACACATGCATATTTCAGGGGTGCAACAGGGTGTCCATTTGGCACCCTTGCACACTTGAAATTGCATGCGCAGTTTGTGAGTACATATTGGGTACTCGCAAATTGCACATGTAATTCCCTTTCATTCCTATCGGCCTCTAGGCCTATATGAATGAACGGGAAGCCATTCCTTATTTGCGACTCACAATTTGCGACTCGCAAATAAGGAATGCGTAGGAATCACACTTTTATTTGCGAAACCTAAATACATTGCATTTTGCGAATCCATAATAGCGAATCGGTAAAATGCGCTATTATGGAATCGCAAAAGGCAACGTTGCTACATAAGCTTCCACCAGTAGGATCCAGTAGTGCTACTCATTACAGCAGAAGAAATTCCAGTGCCAAACTTGATTTTTTTGATTTGAAAGCTTTATTCGATTATTCAGTAAACAATCATAAAAGCGCACAATACAGTACATACAGATCCATTAAAATTTGTAAAAACAGATATAAAAAATACAGGATTCAATACAATACAGAAGGGGGGATATAATTGGCATAGCAACAGTTGATACAGGAAAGGGCAAAGTTAGAATTCCAAGCTTTTTCTGTTGGACACTAATTTTAAGATATATGTCGCAGTGAAAAAACAGACATCCGGGACATCGAGTGCAAATAAGAGTCTGGCCAAAAAATAAGTAATTGCAGCAGGGGCTCCCATTTCAAGCAATGTAGACCATAGTAAAGCGTGGTCTACCAGGTCAAAGGCGCTGGTAAGATCTGCGAAGCAGAGAAATAAAGAACCCTGCTTGGCTTTCGTATATTTGCCTATGATTAAGTCTAGATTAATGCACTGCTCGATAGTGCCAAGGCCCTTGCGGAATCCAAATTGTGAATCCGCAAGGATACCATTGGCTTCAGCCCACTCCTCCAGACGTAATAACAAGACCCTGCTCATTATCTTTAGCGAAGAATCAAGAAGGGAGATAGGACGGTAGTTCTTAGCCTCTCCTCTATCTCCCTTCTTGAAAATCGGCAAAATAATGGATTCACCCCATGTAGATAGGGTGCTTCCTTTGACAGATGCATTAAAAACCTGGGTCAGCAGGGGGCTCCATAGCAATAGATCCGTCTTGTACAGGTCAACCGGGACACCGTCCGGACCAGGAGCCTTCCCTCCCTTGCTATTACGAATGGCATTATCGACCTCTAACAATGTAATCTCCAGGGGCAGCTTAGACCCAATAATGTCTACATAGGGACTTGTATGAACCTCCCCGGCCGGATCAAAGATTCCCGTAAAATATTGGACCCAGCTATCCTCGCTAACATGAGCCGTTAAAACAGGGAATTCCTCTTTTTGGAGGGAAAGGGCTGTTAACGGTGTTCCAGAATAGCTTACTGTCTCGCAGCTCTGCTGCTTTAGTCAGGTTGTCCCACGCTTGTTCCCTTAGCTCCTGTTTTCTATGATTCAAATGGAGTTTATAAGTTGCCCTAAGGAGTTTTACAGCTTCCTTGTCCCTGGGATGGTTTGAGAGTGCCTTCTTCAGTTCTTGAAGAGATTTCGTGCAGGCTCTGTCAAACCATCCTAAAGTAGCCCTCTGAGTGTTAACATTGGACTTGGTGAGGGTCCTTTTAATAATACCGTTAAGTTCTTCAAATACGGCAATTGTACACGATGGGGCTGGATCGTCATCTAAACAACGAAGCAGCACTTCAGAGCTAGCTACCAATATTTTTCGCAACAACTTATCAGAGTTATCCCCACACCATTTGATCCTAATACCATTCTGCCTACAAGGCATTATTCCATCAACAATCTCACGCTTGGCTGTAGACTTAGGCCCCCAAATAGATGTCGAAAAAATAATGGCATTATGGTCACTGAGGCCTAAATCAACAATTTCTGGCATGGCACAGTGCGGGGTAATATTAACTGAAACCAACAAATAATCTATTACAGAGGCTGAGTTCCTCCCTACAAAAGATGGTACAGTATTACCATCAGTATCGTCAGCAGGCTGAAAAATTAACAAGTCAAAATTGAGCATGAGGGTATTCAGAGAATCACCATAAGGTGTGTGGACAAAATGGGCCCGAACCTCCCCATTTGCCCCATCAAAACCACATACTTTTGTAAAAGAACGAGGGCATGTGCGAATATTAAAATCCCCTCCCCATATAATATCATAAGGGTTATGGATAGCCCTACCAATTTTCATAACTGCAGTTTCAAGATCATTAACAACACAGGTACTCGTGGGATCAAACATATTGTTATAGTGATTAATTAGCAGAGTATCTCGGCCCCCACTTTGCTCCAGCCAAAGAACTTGCGAATGGAATCCAATGGTGGAATGAGACTTCACTCGTATTGGGAAATTGACAGACAGTAGAATCACCAGCCCGCCTTTTGCCCTGCCCATAGTGGATTCTTGCGCTAGACAGTTAAAGGACACAAAACCATCAAAATGGATCTCTGTCATAGACCAAGTCTCTTGTAAGCAGAGGATGTCATAATTTGAAATAGTCTCCCTCCATCCAGGGGACAACTCCTTCTGGCGCCAGCCGGCGATATTCCAGCTTACTATTTTATAGCCAAGATCACAAGGGGCAGCATCTGGAATCACAAAATCCCCTGAGGGTACTGGGTTTAGTAGTGACTCCTCATAATTGGGGGTGGGAACCAATGGGGGGACTATATCCGATGGAGCTGCATCCTGTGAATGGTCTAAGGGATAAGTGGCAGTAGTCGACAATAGATGATGTATCACTGATGGGTCTACAACCGCTGGCATGCACTCCACGGGGGTATTTCCGTGGGGCTCAACAACTCCATCCGTTAATACATTACTCAAGACAGGAGCAAAAGATCTTATCAGTATTAATGGCTGGACGGCTGGGGGTAGTCAGTCGACCGCATCCAGGCAACTGAACCTGTTATAATCACAAAAGTGAACGCTCGGGGGCATGTGGGCCATTCTTTCTTCATATCTTCTAGTTCTACCTCTCCGTTCAACCCTGATCCAGTCATCCCTTCCTGTTCCATGGGGCATACAATTGGGTGGAAAGAAAAAGGACAGGGGAAGGGTCTGGATAGTGGAATCAAATGATCTAATAAAACCAGCACAAATATGGGAAACAGTTCTGGGGTCTCTAAAATTAACAAATATACAGTCCCCGTTTATGGTCTTAACTGTTTTGCCCAACCAAGGCACCCTTCTAACCATAATAATTTCATTATGAAGGTGGGCCGGCAGAGGTCTGTTCCAGTTGAGCCACCTAACTACCTTACTTTTTAGGGAGCTAAAGGTTTCTTCTTCCCCTTCTTCCAATGTGGGTGCTCCCGCCAGGACTACCATGAAGCGATTTGCCTCGGGTGGTAGGTCTGGTAGGCACCCAAACTTTCAATTGATAGATCTTTGCTACTCAGATTAAGTCCAGGTGATTGAATTGGAATAACTGATCCTTTTGTGGGAACTATTTGCCCCTCAGTCGAAATTGAGGGGAGGTTAGTATCATGTTGTAACTTGGCTGATTTTGCATTTCTTCCATCTTTCTTATTATAGGCCCTCTTTCTTTTAGGGATAGCTCCTTCTTTAACCCCCTGTGACAGTGTATTATTTACAGTAACATTAGGAACAGGCGAATCAGATACTTGATTATCAAGAATGAGATTAATTGCCAAACTTTCCCAGACGCATATTGTGGCTCCTTGTAGCTCTTAAACACTGAGTTGGTGGATACACTTCTTACGTCTCAATCTAAAACACATAAATGCTTTACACATGAATAATCTTCATGCCAAAGTACCATGGTCAGTGAATAGCCTACATTTCATACTGCACAAGTTGAATTGCTACACTCTTCATGGAACGCTCCTTCTAGTTTTACAAACATGCCTCAAGGTTCTGCTATTAGCCATCGGACCTTGAGTGACATCAGACATTTTTTTCTGTTAAAACAGGCTGTGGAGGATGTTCAATCTTATAGAGTAATTCTAGAAATGATGCACAAGTAGTAAGTGTATCGACACTGACCGAATGCTTTCCTCTCCCAACTTGTCTACTTGAGTTCCCCTCTTAATCCCTTGCACTTAATTTTGATTGTTGACCAGAAATTTCCATCTGCCATCCTAATTCATGCTGTTAGTTTGCTGGCGCTTCCTCCACTGCATTAGTGTGATGAAGAGCCTGCAAGTTCTGTCCAGACAAGGGGCGCTACTCAGTTCTTAATTTGTACAAGAAGGAGGGTCAGTGGCCAAACCTCTGCTCAGAAGCCTCAGGTCAGTGCCATTAAAGGTTTCCATTGCCGAATACCAAGACTGCGGAGACTTGAATCCTGCTCATGCCTTTTAATTCTCTGCCAGGCACTTCCAGCTCCTTTTATTCACTCTTGTAGATTCTTGCTTTCTCCCATTGTCACAGGTTTTTCGTCGTTCTCTTCCTTCGCCTCTGCTTTGTGTGCTTTTCCCTCTCTTAAAAGTTTAATGCAGAAAAAAAGTGTTGGTCCCCAAAAATGAGTGCATGTGGCTTCCACAGGCAACCACCGGCTCAAATTAAGCACTGAAGCTTCTCTAGTGATGTCACAATCTCAAGTGAGCAAAGGTGTTTCTCCAAATGCTGCTGTTCCTTGATGTTGTTTTGTTTCTCTTGGATCTTAATCTGATCCCAAGTAAAACTCTGACGATAAAAGTCTTGTGATTTGAGGGAACTGTCCTTGTTATTGTTTACTTAAGTCTTTTCTGAGTAATTACCTACAACGTTAAATCATTCCATTACTTCGCAGTTGTTGCATGTAACTCCTCTAGTTAGGTTGATCATCTCATGAGAAGTCTCATCTCTGCTTTTTAGGTCGTGCCTAGCGGCAGCGAGCATGCACTACTCGCTCTACGAGACTGCTGTAGTAGAGTATTGTAGAGAAGCCGCACCCACTCTCCTCCCATATTTTTCATTGGCTTGTGCCATTGTCTTTCAGAAATGCTGCCTTCAGATTCGTTAATAGGCTTGTGTTAGATTTGGGGGTCTCTAGTTGGCACAGGTAGGTACTTGTGACAAATAGGGACCCTCTCCTCTAGTCAGGGAAAGGGGATTACACACCTAAAATAACCCCTGCTCACCCTCTTGGTTGCGTGGCCCGAGCAGTCAAGGCTTATTTCAGAGGCGTTGTAAGTTAAGCAGTTGTGACCACATGCAGTAACCCAGTGACTACACTACAAATGGACACCACACAGGTTTTATATAAAAAATAAGTAGACTTTATATAGAGTTACCACAAGACCATAAATGACAAAAATACACACTATGATTACTTTAAGATGGTAGAATTAAGCTTAGTTCAGTTCAGTTCTTAGATTTGACACTCTGCGTCAATGTACCTTAAGTTGCGTTGCGCTTCCACAACAAGCAATGTCGCAGCGATGGGAAATGTGGCAAAGTCAGGTGCAAAGAAATAAAGACGTGAAGATCTTCCAGATGCGGCACGCTTCTCGGGGATGCGAGAAGTTCTCGGTTCGATGTGTGGACCGCAGTGGCGACACCCTTAAGATGCGACGTCAACAGCTCCAGCTGCGACGCTCTTCCCCACGATGCGTGAAGCTTCCGCTCGATGCGACAACTACAGCGGCGACATCCAAGATGTGACGGCAGCAGCTCCGACGGCGGCACGCTTCTCGGGGATGCGAGGTGTTCTTGGTCGATGCGGTGCAATGCAACAGTTCCAGAGGCGACACCCTCCTTTGGAGTTGCGACGGCAGGCACAGCGACGGCCTCGTTGCGAGATTCTTCTCCTGATGCGGTGCAGTGCGACAGCTCTAGCCGGGACACCCTCCTTCTTTGGAGTTGCGACGGCAGCAGCAGCGACGGCGACACGCTTACTCTACGTTGCGGCACGCTTCTCTCCGATGCGGTGCAGTGCGACAGTTCCAGCGCCGTCACCCTCCTTCGGAGTTGCGATGGCAGGCAGAGCGACGGTGACATGCTTCTTCTCCTTGAGTCGCGCTTCCAGCTCCTTGCGACACGCAATTCCTCAGAAGGCCCAAAACAGCAGCAGGCACTTCCAAAAGAACTCTGGGGAGCTGGGGTGTGAAGTCTGTTGTCCCTGAGACTTCAGCAGGAGGCAAGCTCTTTTGCAAGCCCTTGGAGATCCTTCACAAGTTGAAAGCAAAGTACACAAAGTTCCTTTCTCCTACCTTTGGCAGTAAGGCAACCACTGCAGGCCAATCCTCCAAGCAGCACTTCAGCTTGGGAATAGTCTCCCTCAATTTCTTCAGGTTCCTCTCCTCAGTAAATGTTTCTTCTTGTAGTCCAAAGTGATCTAATTCCATGGGATCAGGGTCCCAATATTTATACCCCAAAATCCTTTCTTCTCTGAGGGGAGAGGGGCCTTTGCCCAGTCCAAACCAGTTCTGAAGCACTCTGTTTACCAGACTTCTCCTTTCCTTTCACAGTGCAGGGCTTAGTTCAGTTCAATTCTTAGATGCGACACTCTGCGTCATTGTACCTTAAGTTGCGTTGCACTTCCACGATAAGCAATGTCGCAGCGATGGGAAATGCGGCAAAAGTCAGGTGCAAAGAAATAAAGACGTGAAGATCTTCCAGATGCGGCACGCATCTCGGGGATGCGAGAAACTCTCAGTTCGATACGTGGACTGCAGCAGCGACACCCTTACGATGCGACGGCAACAGCTCCAGCAGCGACACTCTTCTCCACGATGCGTGAAGCTTCCGCTCGATGCGACAACTACAGCGGCGACATCCAAGATGCGACGGCAGCAGCTCCGACGGCGGAGCGCTTCTCGGGGATGTGAGGTGCTCTTGATCGATGCGGTGCAGTGCGACAGTTCCAGCGGCGACACCCTCCTTCTCCGGAGTTGCGACGGCAGGCACAGCGACGGCGACACGCTCCGAACTCGTTGCGAGATTCTTCTCCTGATGCGGTGCAGTGCGACAGCTCCAGCGGCGACACCCTCCTCCTTCTAAATTGCGACGGCAAAAGCAGCGACGGCGACACGCTTCCTCTTCGTTGCGGCATGCTTCTCTCCGATGCGGTGCAGTGCGACAGTTCCAGCGGCAACACCCTCCTTTCTCCGGAGTTGCGACGACATGCACAGCGACGGCGACACGCTTCTTCTCGTTGAGTCACGCTTCCAGCTCCTTGCGACACGCCGTTCCTCAGAAGGCCCAAAACAGCAGCAGGCACTTCCACAAGAATTCTGGGGAGCTGGGGGGTGAAGTCTGTTGTCCCTGAGACTTCAGCAGGAGGCAAGCTCTTTTCCAAGCACTTGGAGATCCTTCACAAGTTGAAAGCAAAGTACACAAAGTTCCTTTCTCCTTCCTTTGGCGGTAAGGCAACCACTGCAGGCCAATCCCGCAAGCAGCACTTCAGCTTGGGAATAGTCTCTTCTCAGTTTCTTCAGGTTCCTCTCCTCAGTAAAGGTTTCTTCTTGTAGTCCAAAAGTGATCTAATTTCATGGGATCAGGGTCCCAATACTTATACCCAGAAATCCTTTGTTCTCTGAGGGGAGAGGGGCCTTTGCTCAGTCCAAACCAGTGCTGAAGCATCCTGTTTACCAGACTTCTCCTTTCCTTTCACAGTGTAGGGCATGCACATCAGACGCCCCACAGGAGGTGGAGCCAGCATTGTGGAAGGCAAATACAGTCCTGGAGCACTTTGTTGACAGGACTCCTTCTTCTTTCAGTGTGTATGGCAGAGACATCAGCCGCTCCCCAGGGGGGGAGACAGCATTGTGGAAGGCAGGCACAGCCCTATTCAGAGTTCAGGTGCACTCCTCCCTCCCATCAAGATGCAGATCTCTATATTCACCACTGGGTGACTCAGCCTGTCTCCTGGAATTCCCCGGCCATGTCACTCACAGAAACCAGACATAGGAATACACATCCTAGCAGAGGCAGGTTTGAATAGTTAGACAAGCAAATACCTACTTTCTAAAAGTGGTATTTGCAAACACAGAATATTAAAATAAACTTTACTAAAAGATGTATTTTATTATTCTGAGTTTAGGCATACTAAACTCTAATTTCTACCATGTTCTCTGAGTATGTTAGGATTAAAAACTGTAACAATTCCGTCAGCCCATGCTGGCCTATGGAGAACAGGTAGCCTTGCAATAGTGAAAAACGTAAATGGCTGTAATTCACTATTAGGACATGCGACACACATCAGGGCTTACTTACTTACAATGCACCCTGCCCTTGGGCCTACCATAGGGGTGACTGATATGACAAAAAGGGAAGGTATAGGGACTGGGAAGTGGGTGCACTTGCCCAGTCAGCATGACAGTATCACACTGCACGCAGGCTCTGCGATGGCAGACCTTAGACAAATTTTACAAGGCTGCTTTTGTGGGTGGCACAACCAGTACTGCAGGCCCACCAGCAGCATTTGGATTACACGCCCTGGCACACTCAGTGCACTAGACTAAGGTCTGACAAGTAAACCAAATAGCAAAACATCGAACCACTAATTAGTACATCAATTTACAGTAGGGAGCACTTTCACTGTGGCACTGGATAGCAGTGGCACAGTGCCCAAAGCATCTAACACCAGCAAAAATACATGAGGCAACAGCAAAAATGGAAGGGAGACCCACGCCAATGGTGCCAGGTCTAACAGCCTGTTATTCCCTCCTTAGTACGGCCTTGTCTTCATTTGTACTTTCCGATGGCGACTGGCCTTTTTACTTCAGTTGTTACACAGGACCTATTATTTAGTCTGTAAGCACTATTTACTTTATTGAGTTTCTCTTACTGCAGGCCGGACATGCACTGCTTCAGCTGAAAACACTTGTGTTTTTTTAAGCTGCACTGCCGCCCTCGTAACATGGGCACCCGCTTTCAAATACCTTTAGCCCGGCATTATCTCGTGTCTGTTTCAACCCACAAGTAAAATGGATTTAGAAATGATTAGTGAATTATGCAAAGTGAATTCCAGCAAGCACATAATCCTGTGCTAATGGGCTGAAGCTGACGACAGCACATCTGTGTTACATGTCATCTGTAATAAAGCCACCTGGCGGGTTGTTTTCAAAAGCCTGTTTTATTAACAACAACACCACCACCACCAATACCAGCACCCCCACCAATACCACCACCATCAATACCACCACCTCCACCATCAATACCACCACCTCCACCGCCAATACCACCACCACCTCCAATACCACCACCACCGCCATTACCACCACCACCACCAATGCCACTACCACCAGTACCACCCCCACCAACACAACCACCACCAATACCACCATCAACAACACAACCACCAATACCAATACCAGCAACACCTCTACCGGTACCACCGCCAATACCAATACCACCACCAATACTACCACCACCACCAATCCCCCCTCCAGAACCACCACCACCAAATCAGTGTGAGAAAGTGGCCCTGTATATACTGTTCCCAGATAGGTACAGTGTGCTCAGAGTCCACAGATCCCAGAGGTTTGGCTGAGGCTAAAGTTAGATATAACCTTACTCTCTAAAGTGGTAGCTTGGTCAAGCAGTAAGGCAGTATCAGAGGACAGTGTAAAGCATCTGTTGTACACACTCAGTCAGCAAATGGTGTCACATACTCAAGAACTGAACTCTAGGCCAATGGTTTGTATAAAAATATATACTTGTTTTATTTTAGAACCAACAATAGGTATCAAAATATACTTTCTCAGATTGAGTGACTTTTAGATACATTCTTTCAATAGACAATAGACTTTGGAATGGGATAGTTACAAATGTTGCCCTAGGCAACACAATTTCAAACACAGTAACACATTGAGTTCAATGGGAATTTCTAAAAGAAGGCAATAGATTACTTCTAGGATTACTTTTCTAACTGCAGGACTGGATCCTAGATTCAGTCCTGGGACATGTACTGTAAACAGTTGAGCAAAATCGATTAAGTCACAGTAGTGATTTTTTAGCAATATTTTGATAACTTAAAAATTGACACTTAGAAGAAATTTCACAGAAAAACAGTCAATGATTTCCTACGGGGGAAATTCACTTAGCAGGTAAGTGGGGTTATGGTTACTCTTTCTAACTCAGGGATGTATCTTAGATCCAGCACAGGTGCACTACCTGTAAACAGTTGAAAGATTGTATTTTTGTTATACAGGCGATTTTTAACGAATATTTGTAAGTTTGCAAAATCGACACTTAGAAACTTTTTCAACAAATACCAGGCAATGTTATCCTATGGAAGGAAATTCAAATTGCAGGTAAAGTATGTTCTTGTTACTTTTGTAATCCAGTGCTGGGCTCCCAGGTTCAGCACTGGGACATCTATCTAAAACAGGTAAGTAATTACGGTTTTATAGTTGGTACGATTTCTAAAGAATATTTGTAGTTTGCAAAAATCGACACTTAAAAGAAATTTCACAGAAAACGAGTCATTGGTTTCCTATGGGAGTAAATTGAGTTAGCGGTAAGTACGGTTGTAATTACTTTTCAGGGTCAGTGCTGGGCACCAAGATCCAGCACTGGGATCTCTCCTGATAACAGGTGAGTATTTCGTTTTCGTGTTTCGGCTGATTTTAAACGAATATTTAAAAGTTTCAAAACTTCACACTTAAAAGAAACCAAAGTGAAACCAGTCAATGTTACACTATGGAAGAAAAGTGAGTTATCGGCTTTTAGGTAAGTACTCCACTGGCAGAGTTAAGGTTCTGGGCATAGACTCAGGGGTCTCCCAGAGTCAGGTAAGTACAGTTGTTACACCCTCAGCGGCACAGGGGCAGCCGGGTGCAGAGTGAGTTAGGCCCAATGTGATCCTATAGAAGGCAGGGGGCCCTTGGTTCGTGGCTGCAGGCTAGCAGGCCACGCGGCTGTGGGAGCTGGGCTCCTGGTCACTTACTCAGGGCAAGTGGGGAAGTAAGATAGGATAGAAGTTGCACTCCCAGGGGCACTCGGGCGGCTGGGTGCAGGGTGCTTTTGAGCCGTCGGACGCTCAATGTTATTCAATGGGAAAGCTGGAAATATAACAAAGACTGCAGGCTCGGGGACGAACATTCTTCAGGTGCGACCACCACTTCGAGAGGTAAGTTGGGAAGCTGGAGGAGGGGTGGACAGTCAGGAGTTGGGCACAGGAGGTCGTGGGACACCGGGTGCAGGGGTGTCTTTTGGCATCGGGAAATCCTACCCTCAGCTGGTCGCAGATGGGGGGGTTCCTGGTTCTGAGGCTGCAGGCATCGTCAGGGTCATCAAGGAGGGTCCTTGGGCACTGGACTTTGGGTCACAATCGCCGGGGGACGTCCTTGTGGTGTTGGTTCACTCCAGCACAGGCCAGGCTTGGCGGGTGCTGAGTGTGCAGGGTTCGCGGTTCCGGGCTGGTGCCAGGGCTTGTTACTTGCTTTGAGCAGTACCACTGCTCGTGGGAGACCCACGCAGTCAGAGTCACAAGGCATTCAGGTCCTCCAGGGTTTTTGAGGTTGCTGACCACTGGAGACGCCGGGGCTAAGCAGGAGCAGGTTCAAGGGTCGACAGGCCTGTAGGGCTGGGGCCAAATCAGTTGGTGTCTTCCTCTTTTTAGCAGCTGCACGGCAGGTCTTCTTGTTTCTTGTTCTTCTTTCTTGTTTCGGAATCTGGATCTCCTGAAGGAAGGTTCAGGGAGCCCCTAAATACGGAATTTAGGGACTTTATAGGTAGGGTAAGGGCAGGGACCAATGGGTCCCTGTCCTGGGGTGAGTACACTCCCTATCCTGCTCCTCTCCTGTGGGAGGGGGGCAGGGGCCTATCTCTGATTGGGCAGGGCTCTCCATCCTCAAGATGGTGGGAGCCCGGAGTTGTGCTTCTCCTCGCCTCCCCTACCTCAGGGGTGGGGTTGGCAGAGGCTGGCACACCCCCTTCCCTTCCTTTGTTTTTCCCGCCTGTCTTCCCGCCAGAGTGGGGGTGAGAACCTGTGGGGGCCAGTTGCTGGGTACAGCAAGAGGCTTGGAGAAACTCACAAAGGCGGCATGCCTTTGAAGCTTCCCCTGCCCACCCTGGGGAGGAGACCTAGCACCTTGTCCCAGGATGTGCATTGTTGCAGGCCCAGGAGAGCGGATGGCTCTCTACCCAGGGGTCCAGCAACATGTCTCCTGTGTGGCATCCTAGGCAGCCTCTCAGTCAGGACAGTGGTAGTTGGTTATGTTTCAGGGGGCATCTCTAAGATGCCCTCTGTTGTGCTTTTTACATTAAATCCCACACTGGCATCAGTGTGGGTTTAATGTGCTGAGAAGTTTGATACCAAACTTCTCAGTCTTCAGTGTAGCCATTATGGTGCTGTGGAGTTCGTAATGACAAACTCCCAGCACCATATACTCTTAATGGCATCACTGCACTTACAGTGCCCAGGAATGGCCCTGGGTACTGTAGGGGCACAGGGCTCATGCACCTGTGCCCACACCATTGGCATAGGGCACCCAGCTAGAGGGGTGACTGATGTATGTCAGGGCAGTGTGTTTGCGGGCATGGCACACAGGGATGTGGGCCATGTCGACTCTCTGTTTACTTTCGTGCCAAGACACTCACCTGCCAAGGCAGTGTATGGATGTCTGGGTACAGGGCCCCTAAGGGTGGCACAGTAAGTGCTGCAGGCCTTAGGGGTCGTCTCTGGTCGCAGTGCCCTGGGTACCTACAGGACCATTAACCAAGGGCTGACCGGTGGCCAGAGATGCCAATTGGGTTTAGGCTTTAGTGTAGTTTTTAGGAAAGGAACACAGGCCCTGGGTACCTGATTGGCAGGGACCCTGGGCACACCAAGGAAAAGTTTGTCAGGTATCAGGCAAAAAGTGGGGGGGGTTACTGCTACAGAAACCCACTTCCCTACAGTCAACACCACCAATACCACCACCTCCAATACTACCACCACCACTAATACCACCACCACCAATACACCACCACCAATACCACCACAACCAAAATACCAACAACACCACCACCAATACCAACAACACCACCACCAATACCAATTCCACCACATCAATACCACCACTAAAACCAATACCACCACTAATACCAATACCAACACCACCACCATCACTAATACCAACACCACCACCATACCGCCACCACTCAATACCACTAACACCATCACTAATACCACCACAGTACCACCACTACCAATACCACCACCAATAACACCACCAATACTGCCATCCCCACCAATAACACCACCAACACCACCACTAATACCACCACCACTAATACCAACACCACCAATACCACCACCTGCAATACCACCACCACCACTAATACCACCGCCACTCAATACCACTACCATCACCACTAATACCACTACCATCACCACTAATACCACCACCAATACTGCCATCACCACCAATACCACCACCACCAATACCACCACCACCACCACTACCAATATCACAACCACCAATACCGTCACCATCACTAATACCACCAATACCACCACCACCAATACCAACACCACCAATACCACCACAAACAATACCACCATCAAAACCACCACCTCCATTAATACCACCAATACCACCACCACCACCAATACCAACACCATCACCAAAATCAACACCACCAATACCACCATCACTCAATACCACTACCGCCACCACTTATACCACCACAATACCACCATCACCGCCAATATCACCACCACCAACACCACCAATGCCACTACCAATACCACCACCATCACCAATATATCACCACCATCAATACCACCACCAATATATCACCACCACCAATACCACCACCAACCCCTCCACCACCACTAATACCACCACCACCACCACTAATACCACCACCACCACCAATATAACCACCACACCAATACTACCACCACCAATACCACCACCACTAATACCATCAATACCACTACCAATACCACCACCACCAAATACCACCACCGATACCACCACCACTAATACCACTAACACCAACACCACCATCAATTCCACCACCAATACCACCACCATCACTAATACCACCACCAACACCACCACCATATCGCCACCACTCAAAACCACTACCACCACTAACACCACTACAGTACCACCACTGCCATCAATACCACCACCAATAACACTACCAATACCACCACCAATACCACTACCACCACTAATACCACCACTAATACTACCACCAATACCACCAACCCCACCAATACTACCACCAATACCACCCCCAATGCCACCATCAATTCCACCACCACCAATATCACCACTAATACCAATACTACCACCACCAATTCCAATACTACCACCACCAGTACCACAACCAATAACACCACCAATACCACCACTACTAATACCACCACCACCAATATCACCACCAATACCGCCACCAATACCAACACGACCACCAATACCACCAACACCACCAATAACACCACGACCACCAATACCACCACCGCCAATACCACAACCAATACCTCACACACCAGTACCAATACCACCAATTCCACCACCTCAACGCCTCTCGCTCACTAGTAATAGCAAGGGCACTGTACGAGGCCGGACCTGCAGCCGAGACCGTCCCTCCCTCCCTCCCTCCATGCCTGCCATAAAGCACAGCCCACCCTGCACCAAGAGGTGAAGCCAGGGCCCTACTATAGCTGGAGTGTTTTTTATTAGGCCAAAGATAACCATGACATTATGCATTGCCACACTGCTCACTCAAATCACGGAGAGGGCAAGAAATATCCCCCCTCCCCCCCCCGTTTTTCCTCCTGAGCCGCAACAGTGTAATCAGAGAGCGTAAGGTGTTGGAGGGATTTGTTAGTGTTTATAGGTCGGATCATATGTAAAATGTAAATGTAAATCCAGTATTTGTAAAGCGCACAGCTACGCATTGGCCTCCCGGCGCAGAGGGCCATCGGGAAGATTAAGCGAGCTATTGCCCAGAGTCGCATGATGCTGGGCAGACCCCTGCTGCCGGAGCCGGGGATCGAACCGTGATCCCCAGCGTCGGCGTCAGTCGCCATGGCCGCTGCGCCACACCTCTTCCCTATGGAAGTCTCACTTCACACTTTGTGTCTGTGTAATTTACAACACTTACATATCTTCTTCACTACACTATTTAGCACTACTTTGAAGACGTCACAGGCCGGTCTCTTCCTCTGAAATTTAAAATCTAACAAGCGGTTGAGAAGGCCCTTTATTGCAATGCAATAGGTCTCACATTTGTGAGAGTTTAAGCTATTAGTATTGTAAATAACAATGACTTGTATTTATGTTTTAAAACTCAAAACATAAATAAAAGGCATTGTCATTTACAATGCCAATAGCTCAAACTCGTGTGAATGCGAGACGTATTGCATTGCAAATGCTTGTTTTTAATAATGTGAGGATATACTGAGTTAATTGATATCAAATTTGCTGTTAGCACTGTTTATGATATTCTGTTATTTGAGGATGTATTTTGAACTCTGTTGCTGGGTGACTCAAGCAGCCTCTCTGGAATCGTGTCCCATTTGGACGTTCTAAATTGGTTATCATCCTACTTGGTGAGGTAAAATATGTGCCCTGCTTGCCCACCTCTTTCTCCTAAAATACAGTTTCAGAGTAATGGTAGAAATCTGGCCATGTTCAGATTTCTGAGCATACACCGATTACATTGAGTGATGGCGCACATCTGAACAACAAGGACTCATGAGTGGTGAGGGATAACTTCACAGCTGAAAATGCACTAGGGTTATTAAGTGATGGTACACATTGTCGAGTAGTTCCTATAAAAACGTATACAAGATCTGCAGGTTAGGACAACATATACTGTAGGACTGGTGTCAGACTGATTCCAATCACCCCCACAGAGTATGTTGGAATTCTGTATCAGCTAGCTCACAGTGCCACTAGAATCTCCTCTTATCAAGGAAAGAATAGTTCTTGGCAACCTTCGAATATGAAAACCCTGATCCCATAGGACTGTTGAAACAGTGTACTACTTCACGCTCAGTCACTCATGCTCACTTAGTCTCAGAGAGATACACAGAATAAACGGTCTGGACGTTTTTCAATAAGCATTTATTGAACAGTCGTTATTCTAGTGTAAAGTAGATGAGCTGCAAGAACCCCTAGACAGTAACTGATATAAATGATCAGAAGCACTATGAAAGTAAAAGGATGATAGAGTTCTACCATCTTGCAATAATCATGAATACATACGGGTATAGAACATTCATGATAATAAAAGTGCGTACTCCTATAATGCCTTCCTGTCTAGATGTACCTAAGTGTATCTAGCATGTGTGTAGGTGTTGAGCCAAGAATCCCTCTAGGATAAAGTCAACCCCATTACCTGGATTGAGAGACTGGGACTCCGTCTTGATCTCGGGTTGGACACCCCGCAATTGATGTTTAGTCGAATGCGAGCTGGAGTATCTGCATGCAGGAACCTCAACGTCTCTGGTCCGTGTGTCGGCCGGGAATTCCTGGTCTGCCTATCTTAGCAAGATGTGATGTATATATACACACCTAAAGGTCTCCCCGGGGATTCTACCTCGCTGTATTACTTTGTCGGACTTAGGATGACATCGGGAATGAACTTTGTACATAGATATTATACAGGAGATGTTAGCCCTGCTGTACTTCCAAGAATCCTCATGCATAATGTATGAGGTTTTTATCAGGGAAAATCCCTCGATCTGAATACAGTGTTGTATCTAGGTAAAAGGTCATTCCTTAAGAACGGTTATGTATGTAATGTACAGAAGAATATAGGTAAAGGGTTAGTGTTACCTGAGCCTATATTAGGGTACCTATATAGAATATAACAAAATCAGAAGGTGCACTAAAGGTTACTGAAAGATAAGTTAAATATGAACACACACTGGGATTACTGAATGATAGTGAATATCTGAAAATGAGCTAACTATTAATGCACGATGGTACAATTGTAGCCATGCAGTCAAGACATTTAAGTGATTGTGAAAATGTAAACCGTAAGAAGCATTTTAACTTCTAAAATAGCCAGGCCTGTTAACTTTGCAAATATTTGTTTTCAGTGTTGTCCTTTTAACACAAATTCCCTCTTTATACATGTTGTGTTATTTCTCCTGCACTGCTTTTGTCTTTTTTCTTGCTTGTACTTTACTTTGTTCTTTTGAATATTAAACTGAACATTTTATTGTCCATATGATTGTGGACAATTAGTTCTTGAGCTTTTGTCTTTAAAAAAAAGAGGAACATGATTTCCATGTACTTTGATTATATTTAAAATGAGATTTGTGAATTATGGAAACCCTCTTCTTAGCAGTGCAGGTCTATTAATTAACAATGTTTATAAACTAGTGTGGATAATTACAACTTCAGTGTAACTACATTAACCTGTTATGCAAATGAAATGGTTGCTGAAAAAAAGAGTTATTAAATTCGTTGATTATAATAGTCGTTTTCTTTGTAGTTTCAGAAAGTACAAGTACTCCAGGGTCATGAGGATTGGATAAGAGGCGTTGAGTGGGCAATTTGTGGTGAGTAAGAGACATAAGCAGTTACATACATTAATCCAGCTTTCTAGGTTTAGATTACTCTGTACCCCATAATATCTGCATATTACCCCGTAATGGATGCTAATATTGTATCAACGTCTGAAAATGTGTTAGCATATCGTTTAATATAGATGTATTTGTAATGTGATGATGGAGTGTCTTTATAGGATGATGTAAAATGTGCAGTTGTACAGTGGCTTCATTAGTCCATATAATAAGATTAGACCTGCATTGTAGTATCCTCACTTATGGTCATAAATCTAGAATATTTCCACCGGCATATGGGCAACGTAGAAGACTTGTTCTTTTTTCAACCAGTTATCATATCATCCTTAAATTGGAGGTAGACACAGCAACATTCCAGGGGTAGGTGTCAAATAGTATGTTTGGATCAGCGTTTCATATTTTTCTGGGAATTCCCAGTCTTATGAAGTACAAAGACAGCATTACCGCATCTGGCTGAAAAATGTGCCACAGCACTAGGATCATTGTCTAAACCCATATATATGCCTCTGTAGCAGAGAGAAAATTAAGGGAAATAAACCAGTCAGGACAAACGTGCACCAGCTTGAAAAATATGCATTGCTCTTTAAGGAAGCAGCATCTTCCATCTCTCAGAATGCATTGCACAAACAGTTTGACTTATAGCCAGTTATTTGTTGTTTTCGGCTGTGGCAGCGTGCAGTGCTGTCGCTTGTAACGATCTATTATCTGTCCCCAAAAAAAACTCTATAGGGGGTTTTAGTTCAACTGTTAGCTTCATTGTCCTTCTTATGTTCTTTCTTTTCACCAGTGAGCTCCTATCAGCTCATGTCTGCTTCACTCCCTCTACGTGTGTTTTTCTGCCATGGAGCATGGACCACGTTCATGTAGATTTCTTGATTAGTATTGTTCCGTGCTGCTTGTACTTTGATTATGGTACCATTTTTTTTGTTGCTTTTGCTTACAAAACAACTTAAAACCATAATATTTGAAACTCCACCTTCCTGGTATTTTCAAGAGCTGAACGCAAGCAACTAGCAAAACTTTGTGGCTCGTGACAGACTTTCGAAACATTTATTTCGGCCACCTGTCACTTCAATCGATGATGAAGCTGAAAAAATATTTCCTTCTGAATTAACGTTTTCCACTGTATTCCTTCTTAATTCATGTTTTCCACAGTTTCACATTTACTTATTTGTTGGTTACCTCTTTTACAAGTTAGACCATATTGTATTCATCCTTGATCATGTGTTGATTACTAAAGGTTTATTTTTCACCTTTACCTCTACTCAACCCTAACCTCTAAAATAACCCTTACCTCCCTTTACCTCTATCCACTCACGAACAATAAATTCACTGTAACTTACCTAAACTTCTACCCACCCGAGCCCTCAAGTCACCTTTCCCTCTACCCACTCTGAACCTTCAAGTCACCCGTACCTCCCTTTACCCACCCCATGCCCTTTAGTCACCTTCACCTCCCTTATCCTGAACTCACCCCTGAACCCTCAAGTCCCTCTCGCCTCCTTTTACCGCTGCTCACCCCTCGACCCTCAAGTCAACATCATCCTCACCTCCCTCTACCTCTGCCCGCCCAAACCCTCAAGTCTCTCTCAAAACCCTTTACCTCTGCAAACCCCGAAACCCCCAAGTCACCCTTACCTCCCTTTACCTCTACCCTTCCTATAAACCTCAAGTCACCTTCAGCTCCTTCTACCTCTACCCACCCCTGAAACCTAAAGTCACCCTTATCTCCCTTTACCACAACTCTCCTCATAACCCTCAAGTCACCCCAATGTCCCTTTACCTCTACCCTCCCCTGTGTCATCAAGCCACCCTTGCCTTCCTTTACCTCTAGCCACCCCTAATCCCTTAAATCACCCTTATCTCCCTTTACCTCTACCCTCCCGTGTCCTCAAGCCACCCTCGTCTTCCTATACCTCTACCCACCCCTAAGCCCTCAAGTCACCCTCACCTCTCTTAACCTCTGCCCTCCCCGCGCCCTCAGGCCACCCTCATCTCCCTTTACCTCTACCACCCACAAACCTTCACATCTGTCTCACCTCCCTTTAGCTCTACCTACTCCTGAGTCCTCAAGTCATCCTCACCTCCCTTTTACATCTGTCCACCCCTGGGCCCTCAAATCACCTACGCCTCCCCAGTCCTCGAGAAATGTACTCGTTCACTCGCTATGGAAAGTGAGATGTTATCAGGGCAAGCTATTTTTAAGGACTAGCGGAGCTGTCTGGCCTGAGACTCCAGGTGACAAAGAACAGGTGTTTTTTCATATAGAAAGTTAGAAGGCCTATCGATGGCTTTAAATCTTGTTCCATTTGCTGTGCGTTCTTCTTACAAATTGTTCCTTATTTTATCCCGGAGACTGTGTTTACAAAATCCTGTAACTAAGAAAAGCAAAGTGAACTGTCTGACAATCTTACAGAGTAAAGTTATGGGAACTCCGCAAACTGAACGAAGAAAAACAGTGGGTAGAACTTTATTAGGCTTTGATACTAGGAAATTCCCCTAAATTCTGGAGCTTGGTGCAGAAGGGATCAAAAGGGAACGTTTTGAGAGTACAGCCTTCCTTACCAGCAGCAAACTGGGTTAAATTAAATACATTACAAGCTATATGTTACAAACACAGAAAGTCAGTACGATGAGGTCAAGCCCCTGGGCACGCTGTCTCCTGAGGGCACCCAGGCAGAATGGGACGCCAACAAAAACAATATGGGCAGAGTACGATCAACCATCAACTCCCTCTGTTCGGCTGGAGCACCAGAGTTTAACTGTATTCAGGCTAGAATATTCAGAATTGCTCAAGTGGAATGGATTAGTCTTCTATGTCTGCTGTTCAAGAAATGCATCATAGCAAATGGTGTTCCTTATAGATGGAGGAGATCCATATCATCTTCAATATATACAAAGGCCCAACAAATCAGCCAGCCAATTTGAAATGAGAGGCTACAGGATGTCAGTTGTTTTCTAACACTTTTAAATAGCTTGAAAAATTACTGTGCAAAGATTTGAACACATTTCTGTACTTGGGAAACCAGTTTTCTAAGTCTGATGTATGATGGAAGCACATTTTTTATTAGGATTAAAACAAATCAGAACACTTTACTTGGTAATCTGCAAATGCAAAGTAGCAGTTGAAACCCAATTTCCACATTATCGTTTGTACAGTAAAACTGCATGTCAGTGAACATGAACTTAGAAACATTCCTGCCCTGCCCTAATAACAATGTTTTTGATGAACCAAGAGGCAAGTGAGGGGTCATGTGTACCCTTCATGTGGGCTAGATTTTTATTATACAAGGAGCAAACGTTTAGTCTGTAAAGTCAATCACAATAGTCTGTGTACAGCAGACATGCTATTTGAAGGTACTCTCATATTTGATAATGAAGAAAAAGGCGATTCCATGAAATAAAATATTTGCCTAGGATCACGCAATTTGAGACTAGATTATGGGCCAAGCGCATTACAGTTAGGTCGAGTAAATTATTCAAGTCACTAGATCTGCAGGTCTAGAAACATTTTTGTGATTTTTAGGAGGCCTCCTTCCTTTACCTCTACCCATGCCTGAGCGCTCAACTCACCGCTGCCTCCCTTTACCTCTACCCATCCCTAAGCCCTCAAGTCAACATCACCTCCCTTAACTCTACCCTGCCCCGAGCCCTCAAGCCACCCTTTACCTCTACCCAACCCTAAGCATTCAAGTCACTCTCACCCCCATTTCCCACTACCTACCCCTGGACCGTCAATTCACCCTCATTTCCCTTTACCTCTACCCACCACTCAGTCCAAGTCATCCTCACCTACCTTTTCCTCTACGCTGTCCTGAACCCTCAAGTCACTCTCACCACCATTTGCCTCTACTTATCCCCAAAACCTCAAGCCACCCTCGTCTCCTTTACCTCAATTGACCCTGAACCCTAAAATCTCTGTTTCCTTCTTTAAGCGCTACCCTCCCCCAAGCCACACTGATCTTCCTCTTCCCACCTATCAACACTCAAGTCACTCTCAGCTCTGTTTACCTCTTCCCACCCCTGGACCTTTAAGTGATCCCTAAAACACACAAGATGATGGACGGAATGTTGCACAATGGCAAAACATTCCTCCCCAGTCACAGATCTGGGTTTAATCCATCGTTATCTCTGACTGGGGGTGAATGTTTTGCCATTGTTCAACATTCCGTCCATCATCTTGTTTGTTTTGCTGTTCACCCTATGTGGGAAGGATATGCCCAGACGTGGGTCCCGTGCTCACTACGCCACTGGAGTCAAGCTATCCTGGCTGAAGACGGCTGATAGCCAGAAACCGGCCCTAGGATGCTTGATTCCGGTCCAGGGAAGACATGGCTTGGCAGTTCGGGCTGGACTGTTCCCATGAGGCACAGGGTCAAGACTGACTTGCATATGGCCATGTCTGAACTGGGGTGGCTTGGTGAGCAAAATAACGATCGATTAAACCCAGATCTGTGACTGGGGGTGAATGTTTTGCCATTGTGCAACATTCCGTCCATCATCTTATTTGTCTTCAAGTGATCCCTCACCTCCCTTTATATCCTTCCACCCCCAAATCCTAATTTCACCCTCACCTCCCTTTACCTCTACGCGTCCCCAACCCTCAAGTCACCCTCACTTTCTTTTACCTCTACCCACCGCTCAACTCTCAAGTCGCCCTCACCTTCTTTTACCTCTACCCACTGCTCAGCCCTCAAGTCACCCTGACCTCCCTTTTCCTCGATCCCCTGCTGAGCTCTCAAGTAAGCCTCACCTCTATTTACCTCTGCACACCGAACCCTCAAATCACCCTCACGTCCCTTTACCTCGACTCACCTACCCTCCATATACCTCTACCCATCGGTAAACCCTAAAATACCATTAAAAGTATGTTATCTAAAAAGTACTTATCTGCATGGTAACGTTCGAAATACTTTCCTATGTGGTACTTACCTGCGAGGTTTCCCCTCAGACTGTACACATTCAGCCCTTCCTTAAACACTGTCTCACCTTTGAACCCCTCAACGTCTTGGGGGTTGTGGTGGTTGTTTTTTGCCCTTCAGTATCTTTGGCGGGCACCTTTGCCTCTTTGACAGTTTGCCCACCCTCTCTTTCTCTACTCCTGCTCCCCACACCCTATACTTTAGGTCTCTCCTGAGACTGCATGTGTTGTCACTTGTGAAACATTTTGTTTACTTACAGGGGACGTAGAGCCTGCCCATCGCTTACCATTGGTTGGCTTCATCCTAACTCTCATTTTATTGCTTCTCTTTGGCCAGCGAGTGCCGGCTTCACTTCCTCTTCATGCGTTTGCCCCCATCCTGAAGCATGACCTAAGCACTGCTTCCCATGACAGGGCCCTTCTACTGCTTGCCAATTTCAGAGGTACTTTTATTCCCCTTCCACTCGCACCTTCCCTCCATCCTCCTCTTGCTTTATTGCTTGTCTGTTCCGCCCCCCTCGTTGTTGCTTGCCCCATCCAACCCCACTTCCTTACCAAAAGTTGCTTGCTTCCTCATGTCTCGCCGAGAAAAAAAGGGTTTCAAGATTCTTCAAAGATTCAAACGCCACTGTGCTCCTTGCACTACCTGGCCTTTTTGGCAGTGTCTTCTTGTGGGGTCAACCCAGCAAACTTCAGCTCAGATGTAAGATAATTAAAATGTTTTTTGAAGGCAAACAATAATCCCATACTAAGAAAGCAGATCACTGGCCCTCTTAGTCAGCGCTGATGCATCATAGCTTTTTTGTTTTCTAACTTTCAGCCATTCTGCACTGCTCTACAGCATGGCTAAGAGATTTTGACAAAGCCAATAGATCTCCCTTAGGCAAGACCTATTGGCTTTGCCAATGCTTGTTCCACATTGTGCTGAGTGGATGTCAAAGAACTACTAGAAACAAGATGACATAATCTGGGCGAGTCACAGTGGGTTAAGAGAACTGTAATTTTGAGAATATTTTGTGGAAGCTAAGAAGCATTTCTCCATCTTGTTTTTCAGTGTTTGTTGTCTTTGGAAACTGCTATGATGTCTCTTCTTGCAATGTAATATAACTAAATAGTAATTTCGTAGTTGCTAAATAGGAGGTACTGATTCTGAAGGTGATTTTAGTGACTTGGCAAATAACCTTCTTTGGCCAGGAGGGCGACTTCAACAAATATTGTATTGTCCCTTCTTTTGAGTTTGAAAGACATTGGCATTTGATATGAGGAGCAGCAGCAAGGAATATGGACACCTTGATAATGGTGATGGCTGTTGCTGTACACCTGATCACCAGTCATTGACTGAAGAGCACTTGCCCTCATGCAGACAACACAAATCGCCTTTAGCTTAAATATCTCAACTTTGTGTTTAATGGAATTTGTATTGGTGACATGAAATTGAAATTGAAATGCTTTATTCGATTTTGTATTTTAAAATCATGAAAGCGTACAAAAAAAGACAATCATTGAAAATAAATATGTACATTCAAGAATAGCATAACTTCAATTTCAAAAAAGACATAACCCCAACCTCAGAATTCAGTATTTTAACATATTATTCAAGGGGTTTATCCCTATCTGGAATAAAGATACACGGGTTTGTCCTTTAAGATGAATAAACTCAAAAATTACGACAGTTGTACAATGGATCAAATCTGTTGGAAACAGAAAGACTAATACCACTGGGTACCTGGACTTCCCCACCCAACGCTTGGTGGTGGGCTATTGTTGGTACTAACCGGGGGATATTTGGCATACAGGGATAAAAATCAAGTAGATCCCAAATATGTATTGGGCCATCCCCTTCTTGGGGCGGACAAGATCTTAGATATGGTGCGATGTTCCGGTCCCTGAATCTAACCAGTACCAAGACCCTGAAATGTTTTTTGGTAGTGGGCCCAACCAGCCCACCCTTCTCACACTCAGGATTCCGCCGTCTTTGTCCGGTGGTAGGGGTCTATTTCTTCCCATCCAGAATATAACTTTGTTCAATAGGTCCTGCTGTCTTTCAGCTTTTCCCATCGCAAGTGCTGGTACTCCTGAGAGGACGGACACATATGGCGCGGCTTCTGGCGGGAGGTGTATGTGTGGTACTTTGCGTACTGTCTTGACCTCTGAGGGCCTTGGTATAACAGATTTGAAAGGAGCTTTGGAAGTAGTTGAATCTGGGATTTTAGGGGATTGTAGAGTGACTTGCATGCTTTTGTGGATGGCAGTTGGCTTAGCTGTTGGGAAAGTGGTAGATGGCTGGGGTCGGTTCGATGTTACTGGATTATCGATGGGGTTCAGGATAGCCGTGATTTTATTCTCTAGACCCGAGAGCCTTTCTCCTATCGCGTTGATTTTTTCTGTTAGTGGGGAAATAATGGTTTTGACAAGCTGTTCAATCTGAGTCAGTAGAGGGATCTGGGAATAAGATATTGATTCATCCAGTTTGACATCAGTCTCCATGGTGATAGGGAGATTATGAACAGACCGTGCGGGGTTTACAGATGATTTATGGAATTTGGATTGAGTCCTTTCGACATTGTCCTCAGCATGCTTTCTTTTGACAGGTAATAGCCATGGAAGTACAGAGGCTTGTGTATTGACTTTGTTCAATAAAAAGGGGGATTCCTGTGTACTGCCTTTAGTATTTATAATACGGGTGCCTTTGGCAGGGGAGGGTGCATCCAAACTGACATACTTTGTTTTGCATAGACTGTTTAGTTCATCCCACAGGGACAGGTTATGCACTCTTGGGGAGTTTAATGGAGGAGATAACGTGCTAGATGGAGAGTAACAAGGACAGTTTATGTCTATCACATGAACAGTAGGCAGGGAGCTTGTGGTAATCGTTTGGTGCATTTGCGCAGCTGAGCTTGTTCCCCCCGTGCGGGGCATGATCAGAGTGGAGATAGTAATTTTACAGAAGAAACACAAAATAATGCGTGTACACTATACCTCCTTTAGCAGAAGATACAAGGGGGGTGGCCCGTCCCGTCCTAATCGGTCCACTGAGGACCACAGAGGGCCCGCCCTTTGCCCGGGCTTAGCCCCGGGCGCTGACCCGCGCGCGATCCCGCGACGCAGGGGCTCGCGCTGGCCTTATGCGCACCTCCGGGGGCGGGACAGGATACGCGCCCTCCTTGGCGCAAGTGATGCTGGGGGATGTAGTCCCCGAAACGCCGCCTCGCCGCGATGGCCGGGAGGCGGCTGGCAATCAGAGGCAACAGGACAACAGAGAGCCCGGTGACCGGCAGTGGCCCAAGCAATGGCCTCCCAGACCTCCCAGGTCGGAAAAAGTGGTGAGTCCCCCGCTCCCCCGGGGCTCGCGCTGGCCTTATGCGCACCTCCGGGGGCGGGACAGGATACGCGCCCTCCTTGGCGCAAGTGATGCTGGGGGATGTAGTCCCATGAAACGCCGCCTCGCCGCGATGGCCGGGAGGCGGCTGGCAATCAGAGGCAACAGGACAACAGAGAGCCCGGTGACCGGCAGTGGCCCAAGCAATGGCCTCCCAGACCTCCCAGGTCGGAAAAAGTGGTGAGTCCCCCGCTCCCCCGGGGCTCGCGCTGGCCTTATGCGCACCTCCGGGGGTGGGACAGGATGCGCGCCCTCCTTGGCGCAAGTGATGCTGGGGGATGTAGTCCCCGAAACGCCGCCTCGCCGCGATGGCCGGGAGGCGGCTGGCAATCAGAGGCAACAGGACAACAGAGAGCCCGGTGACCGGCAGTGGCCCAAGCAATGGCCTCCCAGACCTCCCAGGTCGGAAAAAGTGGTGAGTCCCCCGCTCCCCCGGGGCTCGCGCTGGCCTTATGCGCACCTCCGGGGGCGGGACAGGATACGCGCCCTCCTTGGCGCAAGTGATGCTGGGGGATGTAGTCCCCGAAACGCCGCCTCGCCGCGATGGCCGGGAGGCGGCTGGCAATCCGAGGCAACCGGACAACAGAGAGCCCGGTGACCGGCAGTGGCCCAAGCAATGGCCTCCCAGACCTCCCAGGTCGGAAAAAGTGGTGAGTCCCCCGCTCCCCCGGGGCTCGCGCTGGCCTTATGCGCACCTCCGGGGGCGGGACAGGATACGCGCCCTCCTTGGCGCAAGTGATGCTGGGGGATGTAGTCCCCGAAACGCCGCCTCGCCGCGATGGCCGGGAGGCGGCTGGCAATCAGAGGCAACAGGACAACAGAGAGCCCGGTGACCGGCAGTGGCCCAAGCAATGGCCTCCCAGACCTCCCAGGTCGGAAAAAGTGGTGACATTAAATAATAACAGTCTGGAGCTAGAACTTGTTCATCTTTTTATTTTTAAAGGATACTTTTCAATTTCACAGTGGTTATGTGCACATGATGTTTATTTACTGAATGAAATGCATGAAATAGTATTACATTACTTGAAACTAAGACAATATATATCTTCAGATGTGTTGCCAAATTGAGCATTGAGGAAATGAAGAATGTAGGAAATTAGGATCTGCTTTTATGGTTACCCCCACTTTTTGCCTGGTGCTATGCTGTTTTTGACCAGTCTGACAGGGATCCTGCTAATCAGGACCCCAGTCTCTGTGCTTTCTCCCCTAAATTAGTTATGGGGAGTACCTAGGTGCACCCCAGATTGGCTACTGGTATACACTTCCAAGTCCTTAGTATATGGTACTGAGGTATCCAGGGCATAGGCACACCAGGGGTCCCCCATGGGCTGAAGCATGTATTGTGCCACCCAGGGGAGACCACTCAAACTGTGACTACAGACCTGCCATTACAACCTGTGTAAGCTGGTGCTAGCACCACTTACAACATATATAGATTTCCCTACATCTGAGGTCACTGCACGTCAAATCAAATCAAAATATCTTTATTCGGGTTCCATATGTGAAAACCATAAAAGTACATAAAAACGCAATAAATATTAAAAATCATTATTCATTCATTGTAAAGGAATTATTAAAACTGTTACACTTCATTACAGGTTCGTACGGTGCCTAATGCATAATTTTAGATATTGTGCTACAGATTTTGTCATCAAAGAATTATCCAAAAATTGCAGTGCTAGGTACGCAGGGCGACATCTACGGATATTCATGACTTTTAATAGTGGTAATATCCACCTCCTGCGTAGTTGCGTATAAAATTTACAAAAGAATATGACATGAATTGTCGACTGTGGGGACATAGAGTCACATGGACACACTTCGGTCTTGTGAGACCATACATTCTGGATGGGAAATAAAACCAAAAAATTATATATATTAAACCTGAAGCGAGTAAGAAGTAGCTTTTCATATTGCGACAAATCATACTGTAAATAAGGTTGGATAGTTGGAGCCGACTGAATCATTAAGCATTGTTGTACTGAGGGTTTACCTATTTCACACAACATTCGGAGTTCAGACAAATGTGACAGACAAAGTGTTTTTAAGTCTTTTTTTGAAATGTCTGTTACAGATGGTGGGTCTTCAAAGAAGCTCGGACGGCCAATGTCGGTGAGAAAAGATTTTACATATGCCAGCCATTTTATCTTTTTCATATGGTCTAGTTTCATGCAGTCCTCTATTATTGTTCTTGTGAGGTGGCATTCTTCCGTGGCCCATATTCTACGCCACAGCATGATAGGCTGGATCTTAATGATGTCCGATATATAGTGTACTCCGAGTTCAAGGTGACAACCATAAGTGGTGGTGCTGTTAGGAACAGCCAATAAAAACTTTAGGAAGGAGTTTTCCACTTTTTGGAGTTGCTCTACATTCGTTGTACCCCAGACTCCTGCACCAAAGGTGGCTGTGCTGATGGATTTTGCATTATATATCTTAATCATTTCGTTAGGTGGTCTTTTTCCCAAACGAAGTGAAAATGCTTTTAAAGCGCCGACTGTTCTTATGAGGGCTAGCTTTCTGGAATTAATTGCCTCTCTCCAGTTAAATGCCTCATCAATAGTTATACCAAGATAAGGATAGGTGTTAGCTCTTTCAAGTGGCAAGTTGTCCACGAAGATCTTTTTCTCTTTGTTCCCTCTGTTGCCGACGTGCATTACATAAGTTTTCCTTATGTTCACTTTTAAATCGAGACTGGTCATAAAGGTACAATAATTGTTTAGAGCCCTCTGAAGCTGGACTGGTGTTCTTGCCAGGATTACCGCGTCGTCGGCGTATAGTAACGCTGGAATCTGTCGGCGACCGGCTTCCGGCAAATCTTTAACGCCCTTTAGCAGTGCAGTCTCTAAGCCGTTCGTATAGAGTGTGAATAGGAAAGGGGCCAACACACACCCTTGTCTGACCCCTTTCTGAATTGGGAAGCTGTTAGTTAGTTGTCCTGTTACTCCGTATCTGATCTTTCCCGTTGCGTCAGAGTATAGCTCACGGAGGATATCTACTATAGGTGGTTCTATCCCCATTTGTAGCATTATTGTCCAGAGCTTCGAATGACCCACGCAGTCGAAGGCTGCTGTAAGATCGACATACACCATGTGTAGGCAAGATTTCTTCGCTGTTACATATTTTCCTACAAGTAATGTTAAATTTAGAACTTGATCGACGGTGCTTAGCCCGGCCCTGAAGCCGTATTGGAGGTCTGAGAGTACCCCTTGCTCTTTTGACCATTCCTGAAGTCGATTTAAAAGTATACGCCCTAGCATCTTTCCAGTTGAATCCAAGAGGGATATGGGGCGGTAGCAGGGTGGACTGTCTCTGTTGCCCTTTTTAAAAATGGGGACCAGGATCGAGGTTGACCAAGAGTCAGGAAGGCCAGTATCTTTTGCTGCGTTTAACACTTTAGTCAGAAGGGGAGCCCATAATTCAGGTTGGATTTTGTAGAGGTCCATAGGGATAGAGTCTGGGCCCGGTGCTTTGCCATTTTTTGCAGATTTTATAGCATTAGTTGTTTCTTTGAGTGTGAATTGTATCTCTATCGGGTATTGCACCAGCGGGAGAGGATCTTGAGATGTTGAGTCTTATGACCTTACCTCTCCAAAAACCCCTGAAAAGTGCTGTACCCAATCTTCTGCAGTTATGGCTACATCCAAAGAGGGGCCAGCATTATTATCAGTCAAAAATGGAGTTTTAACTGTTTCCCAAAAGGCTGTGCTGTCTTTTAGGGCACTGCTTTTCAGGTCACTGCACGTAAAACCTATAAGTCACCCCTAAAGCAGGCCTTTTAATCCTGAAGGCAGGGTGCTCAGTTCTGAGTGTGATGGTGCCCCTGCATGAGCGGTACACCCCTACAACCTTCGGACTCCATTCTTTCAGGTTGTAAGTGCATCAGCCATTATCAGGGTGGGGGAACTTGCCAGCACCACTCAGTCTGCTTGAGGGGCACATTTGGTGCCCTCCTGGCATAGTCCAGTTCAAACCAGCTCAGGGAGCTGTTGGCCCCCGCTCTGGCGCAAAACTGGAAAAAGGACATGGGAGTATCCTCCCCACTGTCCGACACCTCCCCTGGGAGGGAACCCTGAATCGCCCCAACCCTTTCCTTTGGGTACTTAAGGGCTTACCTGTGGGTGGGTCCCTAGATTCGTTGTGGGACAAGATTCAGTCGAGACACCACTTCATCTTCGACTGTGTGGGTACTCTGGACTTTGCTGGACTTTGCTCTGGGCTCCGAGACTGCAACTGGGAAGACTCCTGGTGCTCCTGGTCCTGCTGTCTGCTGCAACGTCTGTGCCCATGCTCCATACAAGAACCCTCCAAGATCTGTGGACATCCAAGACACCTGCAGGAATCTCCCTTGAAGTGAAGGAGTCACTTCCCTGCATCTGCAGGCACCTCAATGAAGCTGACTGGTCTGCTGAACCTGCGCTCCCACGGACCCAGAAAGGCTCAGCAACACAGGTGGTGGTTCTTCACATCACTCGAGGCCTGCCCTGTCCTCTCCCCAAGTTTGAGGCCAGTATCCCTCATTGGAGATGCAGAAAGGGAACCCCTATGCACCGCGTCGACTTGCCGTTGCAAAGGCTTGTTGGCTTGCGTGAGCTGCTTGAGGTTCTCTTGCGACTCCAGTGCCTCCGGCCTCTGGGTCCTCTTGAGGGTCTTCCTTGATTTCAGCTGGCTCCCCTGATTGCTCGGGGCCTTCTCTGACTCCCCTGCTTGTGGCGAGTCACCTGTACCTTGCCGGTCCCGACACTGCACCTTTTTCGCTTTCCACATTGGTTGCGGTTGCCAAGGCTTGTTGGTGCTCCCTACGGACATTGACACCTCAACTCTCGACATCCGACGTGGGACAGTTCGAGAACGGCTCCTGGTCTTTCACAGCATCGCCTGGTCCGCACAGCTGCAGCTCCAAGATCACCGTCAGCTCTCCCTCAACATCCGACATAGGTGGGCAATCGTGTTCCGTGCCTCCTGGTCACTCCTGAGTGGCATAGACTCTGTCCCCTCTGCTTGCAGGTACTTCTCCTCCTGAATCCACCTTCAGGTTCCACCGGACACTTTCACCTTCTCCAGCAGCGGCATCTTCCTGAAGTCCTTCATTGGGTATGACTGTGGTTTCCGATGCCACTTCACACTTATGCACCCGGCTTCCCTGGTGTAGGTATCCTGGTTCCAAGGGTATCCGCGGGTGGGGTGGCTCTCCAACCTTCTGTCTTCCACTGTGTTTCTTCAGGGTCCACTGAAAATGGTCCTTCTTCTTCTTTAAAATTGCAACTGCGACATATTTATTGACTTGAATTAAGCACGTAATCGTGTTTCCACACTGCACACGGCCTCCTTTGGGTTCCTGGGTACTTACCTCCGGTGGTTCTTTGGGTCTCCAGCACATCTACATCTTCAGGGTATAGTCTTGACTTGAGTCGTGGTTCGCATATCACTATTTTAGTATATGGTTTGGTCTCCCCCTGGTGACCACTGTGTATTTTGTGTTACTTACCTGTTTTCTCTGCTAAGTATTATGTGCAATGTGTTTATCTCTGGGTAGGAGATATTTGTATTTTTTTGGTGAGTGTCTTATAATAAATACCTATTTTCATAACAACACTGTGTGGTTCTTTTGAACTTAATCTATACCTATAAGATTACTTTCTGGTAAAAACAAGCTGCTTTACACTCCTTCTAGACTAAGCCTGATGGCTGCTCTCCACAGCTACCACTAAGAGAGCTTTCTAAGGTTGTCTAAGACCACTAAAATCACCATAAGGGTTGTCTGGATTAGAGCAGGGTGCCCACTTATATAATTGTGCACCATATACTAAGCCAGCTTCTTACATTGGTTTGCAGCGGTTGGGATTCAAGCCTACATTTTTTTACCAGCAAATCTTGGTGTGGATTAATTGAAAAACCGTCACCAATATTAGGCACATATAATATAGCTTAGAATAAGTAAGTTCTACTGAACTTAGGGTTGGGTAGTTAAGGGTCTTGCACAACTTTCTCCAACCTCACAGAATTTAGTTTCCAATAGGGTAGGTAGATGCAACACCTCACTACACCTAGAACCATGTCTTTAGTAGGGGGTACTAGTGTACCCCAGTCTTCTAAGTACAATGGTCTAAAATTCTCGGAACTAAGGACGCTGTGTAGCCTTAGAAGGATAAAGACAGGTGGCAACCCCGCCATTAAGCTGCTCTTAGAGCTGCTACATCAGGATGGTGGTCATACTGTAGCGGTAGAAAAACAGGATAATGTGGGTGGGGATACTCCTGGAGAGGGAGTACCAGGGGTTCCCACTGATGATCTCAGTTCGGAATATGGGCAGGAGGATCCAAATGATTCCAACCTGTTAAACGCTGCCCCCTCAGGGAATAGTGCAAATGGCACAGAGGACATCCCTTTTGTTCCTCCTGGGAGGGTCCAGAGTTGACCAATGAGGTCTAGATCCTCCCTCCTCTAGAGAATCCAGTGCTTCAGGTGCTTCCATAGGGACCTCCATATCTAGTAAGAGGAACAACTCTTTGAAAAGGGAATACCAACTGCTCAATAGTGAGAAAGTCAGACTTAAGCTCAGGAGATATCAGTTGGCCCTTGACAAAGAGTCCTTGGAAGTACAGAAGACTAGGAAGAGATTGGGACTAGAATTCCCAAGTGGCAGCAACAGTGTCCTTAGAATCAGAGAAACTTCTTTTGACAATAGAAACTTAGCAGGATAGTCCCTCCCTACTAGGAGGGGAATGATATCCATAAATGCATCACTGCTTTGAAGAGGGCCTGCAAAGTTCAGAGGGTCCCTCAAGAGCAGTGGGCAGCTATACTGAGGCTCTCCTTTGCTGACAAAGGTAGAGATAAGCTCCTCACTGTTAGAGAAGAGGATGCTGACAATTTCTCAGTACTGAAGAGTGCTCTCAGTATAGGATTAAGTTCAGAGACAACCAGAAGGTACGCACCCAGGATTGGGTAGACATTGTAGGCAGAGCTATTAAGGCTCCGGAAGGCAGACTTCATGGAAACAAGCTACAGGACTATGAGGGATTGTACCATTCGATCATGAGAGAGCACATCCTTAATAACTGTAAGAATCAACTTTTGCATCAGTACCTGGTGGACTCTGATCTGACCTCTCCCCAAGAATTGGGAAAGAAGGTAAACAAATGGGTCCGCACCAGGGTTAAGCAGAAGAACCAGCAGAAGAACCATGATAATGTAGGTGACCAGAAGATGCCAGATTCTTCTAAATCCCAGGATTAGGGTGGGGACAAAAGTGAAGAAAGAAAAGTCTTCACAAGGGCCCTAAAAACCTGCATCTGGGGGTGAGTCCCAAAATTCCAAGAAAGGCAAAAAGAAACCTTGGTGTTAATTATGTAAGGTAACAACCCATAGAACAAGGGATGCTGACTGTCCAAAGGCCAAGGAAACTCCTACTACCACTGCCCCTAAGTACCTGCTCCCCCTAGCACAAGTACAAGTGGTAGTACAGCAACCAAAGGATTAGTGGGGTTAACCTTGGGTTCTGAAATGGGTTCTGACTTAGTCAGAACTCTAGCTCAGGCTGTTCTAGTCTTTGATGGTGGCATAGGGCTTGCCACCTTACTGGTAAGTCCCACTAACATGGGCAAGTACAGACAACAGCCTTTAAGCAATGGCTTACAGGGACACCGGGGCCAATGTCACTATGATGATGGAGAAACTTGCGTCCCCTGACCAGATCATACTTGGACAAATGTACCAAGTCACCAACGCTAACACTTTCAGGACTGACCATACCTTGGCAGTTGTGAACCTCAGCAGGGGAGGGGTAACTGGACCTAAAAATGTTGTGGTATCTCAAGACCTACCTGTAGATTGTCTGTTGGGAAATTATCTAGAAACTTCAGCCTGGGCTGTAGTAGAGTTCAGGACTCATGCAGAGATGATGAGTATCTTCCATTGTCTTTGCTGTCACCAGGGCTCAGGCCAAACAGCTCAGCACTGAAAAGCCCCTGGATCCTGAAAGAATGGACCAGATGCCTCCCAAGAGAAGGATCAGGAAGGGTAAGGCTTTATCCTCTTATCCTCAAACTCCCTGTGCAGATCAGCCTCCTGAGGAAGATCTCATCCCCTGTGACGGTACTGTCCCAGAGGAACCTTGTGCCTGGCCAGGCAGAGTTCTTGGGGGCAGGGGGCCCTTCCAGGGCAGACATGAGTTTGGAGCAGCAGACCTGCCCCTCTCTTGAACCCCTCAGACAGCAAGCTGCTGCTGAGGAAGCAGGGAATGTCAGTGGGTCCCACAGGATCTATTCGGAAGATGGGTTTCTGTATTCTGAAGGTAGCAACCTCAAGCTTTGTGCCACCAGGAGGTGGTAATACCCCAGAGGTTCAGAGGTTTCCTCCTCTCCCTAGCACATGATATTCCTTTTGCAGGACACTTAGGGCAAAGCAAGACTTGGAACAGGCTTGTCCCTCACTTTCACTGGGCCCATATGTCTGAAGACACAAATGAGGTTTGTCGCTCCTGCGCCACTTGTAAAGCCAGTGGTAAGGCAGGTGGCACCACAAAGGCCCCCTTAATTCCACTGCCAGTGGTTGGGGTCCCCTTTGAAATGGTTAGGATTTACATTGTTGGTGCCTTGAACCCTCCAACTGCATCTGGGCACAGGTAAATCCTAGTGGTGGTGGACCATGCCTCTAGGGACAAAGAAGATATCCCCCTTAGAACCACTACAGCTCCTGTAGTAGTCAGGGCCCTCCTGGTAATCTTTTCCAGGGTGGCATTCCCTAAGGAGGTCTTAACAGTCAGAGGTCACATTTCATTTGTATTTACATCACTGCCATGTGGAATGAGTGTGGAGTGAACTACAAGTTCACCACACCCTTCCATCCACAGTGCAGTGGGCTTGTTGAAAGGTTCTACAAGATTCTGAAGGGTATGATTAGGAGACTCCCAGAAAAGCTTAGGCGAAAATGGGAGGTCTTACTACCCTTCCTTCTCTTTGCCTACAGAGAAGTTTCTCAGAAGGCGGTTGGCTACAGCCCATTCGAGCTTCTGTTTGGACATCCAGTTAGGGGTCCATTGTGTCTAGTGAAGGAACGCTGGGCTCAACCTCTCATACCTCCTAAACAGGACATTGTGGACTATGTCCTTGGCCTGCGTTCATGCATGGCTGAGTACATGAAGAAGGTCAGCAAAAACCTGGAGGCCACCAAGAACTGCAAAAAGCTTGACATGCCCAAAAGGCTGTCTTGACTGTTTACCAGCCAGGACAGAAAGAGTGGGTGTTGGAGCCGGTGGTCCCAACAGCTCTCCAAGACAAGTAGAGTGGCCCCACTATCCTTGAACAAAAAGGTGAGGCCACCTATTTAATAGACCTAGGTACTCCCGGAAGTCCCCATAGGGTATTTCACGTGAACCGCCTGAAACCTTTTGTGGACAGGGCTGACATTGGCTTGCTCATGGCAACTGATGAGGGACAGGAGGAAGAGAGTGACCCTCTCCCTGATCCCTCTATCAGAACCCTTATGATGGATTAGTAGATGGAGTAGACTTGGCAGGCAGCCTCACTAACCAGCAGCAAGCTGATTGCAGGCAAGTCCTCAATCAGTACAGACACATGTTCTCCCTGACACCCAGCCAGACCACCTGTGTATCCATGAAGTGGACACAGGTGACAGCCTGCCTGTGAAGAGTAAAATCTACAGACTGCCTGACCATGTCAGGGATAGCATCAGGACAGATGTCCAAAAGATGCTGAAATTAGGGGTAATTGATCCTTCAGATAGCCCCTGGGCTAGTCCAGTAGTCCTGGTACCACAACCTCACACCAAGGGTGGAAAAAGAGAGATGAGGTTTTGTGTGGATTACAGAGGCCTCAATGCAGTCACTAGGACTGATGCCCATCATATTCCAAGGGCAGAGGAACTCATAAATACTTTGGCCTCAGCCACGTTTCTAAGTACATTTGACCTGACTGATGTCTACTGGCAAATCAGAATAGCTGAGCTGAGAATGCCAATTGCAAAAACAGCATTTTCAACCCCTAGTGGGCATTATCAATTTATTCTAATGCCCTCTGGTCTGAAGAATACACCTGACACATTTCAGAGGTTGGTTAACAAAGTCCTAATAGGTCTGGAACCCTATAGGGCAGCATATCTAGATGATATAGCTGTCTTCAGCTGCACCTGGTCCACCTCAGAAATGTTCTGGAGGCCCTGCGAAAAGCAGGCCTCACTGTCAAGGCCACCAAGTGCCAGATAGGGCAGAGCAAGGTTGTGTACTTGGGCCACCTGGTAGGTGGAGGACAGGTCCAACAAATGGAGAGCAAAATCCGGACCATTGTGGACTGGATTGTTCCCACTACCCAAACTCCAGTCAGAGCTTTCTTGGACCTGACTGGGTACTACAGAAGATTTGTCAAGGGATATGGGTCCATAGTGACGCCCCTGAATCGCCTTTAATCCAAGAAAATCCCCAAGAAAGTTCAGTGGACAGTAAGGTATCAAAAGTCATGTCAGGTGTGGCGTTCCTGATAGAAGCGGGGAATAACTAAAAAAGAGTTTGGAGACAGTTGCACTCTCTTTTCCAAAAATGTTTGTTAATTTAAAAAAAACATATCCTTTTATTTAGGTGCTGTAGAGTGCCACCTCCTGATCATGAGGTGTTTTGCCTAAACACTATAGAAAGCGTCCTTCACCACGTGAAGGACAAACTCATATTAGACAAACTCATATTTACCAAGTCGTCATTCCCTTTATAATTTTCAGGTTTGATTTATTCATCAAGTGTTCCAATCGTAGAATTTCAATGGATTTCAATCATCACATACTTCATTTCATATATACATCATGAGACGTGTTTGTCAACATGTTACTTCACAGGATTTTCAAAAGCCCCAATGCATTTCGGGCCCAGCCTTTTGTCAGAGGGTGATCCCTGCAAAGAAAATAATATGCGCTTTATGATCCAAGAACTGAATGAATGCATATAATTAAATAAAATAGGTAACATGTGAGGATGGTGTGAAATTCGCAGTGCGGTGGTGAAAGTGAAAGAGGAACTAATTACTGGTCTTACAGTGCCCGAAGAAATCGTTGGTGAAAATGTAAAGAAGGTTACTGTTCAATACCTGAAAAAATTCTTCAAAGTGCCCAAAGAATTTGTGCAGTAGCTTATGCGTTACCATATGTGAACCGTAAATAACCGATTCGTGAATTCGTCCACTAATGCGTGGTGGTGTAACTAGAAACAACGGAAAAAACAGAAAGGCCCACCGTGAACGCCAATAATCGCCAAAGCTACGCGGAGTTCAACGTGAATAGTTAAACCAGAATACGCTGTTGATCGTGTTCTAAGAACTTCCCAAAAAACATTTTCTAACGAATAGTCCCATACGGGGCATACATACATTACATACCTGAAAAGCTTGCAGTAAACACCCGCCGTAAAACGCTTCATGGACGCGTTCAAATGCATAACACCAGTGCACCAGAAATAAATATAGTGAAAATCGGAAGTGAACCGCCCTAAGGCATAGTCAACGAAAAACGACTGCCATGTTGCCATGACACAAGAACCGCGTATGAGAAAACTGGGACTGAAAATGGAGGAAAAATCGTGCGTGCAAAATAACGGATACAAAAATCATAAGCTGCAGGCAATCCCGCTAATAATCGTGTATTTTCAAAAAAAGAAATTATTTCCCGCATTGCGTATAAGAAAGTGTAAACTCCCTAAATAAAGTATTAGGATATGTAGGAAATGCTGAAAATACAAAATATAGACCATACACAGTACTGTGTCGCAGTACAATATAGATCATTTACAAAAAACAGCTAAATTCCAATCGTTCATTTAACCCATTAGGGTGCAGCGAATTGAGTCTGTGTATCCAATACAGTTCTCGCTGTAGTAGAAATTTCTTATTGTCTGTTCCTTCCTTCTCCTTTATCTGTTCCAATACCATATACCTGAGTTGACTGATATTGTGGTTCATATCTGTGAAATGTGTAGTGAGTGTCGATTTGTGGTTTCTCATACGTATGTTACTTTTGTGTTCTGTAAGATGAGTTTTGATTTTGTGTTCAGTCTTCCCCACATAGGGTAATCCACCCAGACATTTTAGAAGGTATACTACGTTGCTAGTATCACAGGTTGCTGTCACTTTCAATTTGAGGTGTCTCCAGATATTTCCACTTAGAAAATGAACTCAACTGGGCAAGGTTAGTCTCATCTCCTTTCGTTTGGGGGGGGTTATGTAGAAAAGTAGGATCTGCATTTATGGTTACCCTCACTTTATGCCTGGTGCTATACTGTTTCTGACCAGTCTGACTGGGATCCTGCTAATCAGGACCCCAGTCTCTGTGCTTTCTCCCCTAAATGGTAATGGTACCTCAGTACACCCCAGATTGGCTACTGGTGTACACTTACAAGTCCCTAGTATATGGTAAAGTGGTACCCAGGGCTTAGGTACACCAGGTGTCCGGGGGGGGCGCTAGAGTGCCGGCAAGCAAGATGGCCACACCTCTGTGAGGCTACTGCTGCTCGGGGCACTGAATCCGGGCTAATCCATGAACAAGATTGGCCTCAGCTTCCGAAGACTGCTCGCAGTGAGCGGATGACATCATCAACGTCCTACTGGGTGGTCTGGCACCAGATTTAATGGCATTGTAGAAGTTTTGAATAGTTAGGCCCTACGGAGTGCGGACAATATGGCGGGGGCCTGCGCCGGTCACTGCCAGTGAAAATCGAGGCACATGCCTGCAACGAGCTGCGGCTGTACCAAACTGCTGCTAGCGCCCATACTGGACCCTCATGCTGTGGCTGCACACCTTGTTGGTCCATGACCTGAACAAACACAAGAGGGCTACTGGCGGACTGGCGTGCGGCCTGTGCTGCCTCGGCCCAGAGGTGGGCGTGCCCCGGTCACAGCGGGTCTGCTTGCGGTGAAGATGCGTGGCTGGTGAGCAGGGCATCACAGGACATGCTGTATGCCAGGAGCCTAGTCCACTCTGGTGCCTCGGCGAGAGGGCGCAATCTGTGGTGCACGGCATCTCCTTTCCCGTGGTGTACTGACGGTGAGTGGCCCCCACCCCCTGGCTGCTGCGGCAGTGGAGCTGGCAGAGTGTCCGACCGGGGGCCTGCGGTGTGGCTGGGAGATGGGCTCCGACTACACGCCCGTCCTTCCCCTCGGCTGGGGGGGGCGGGGGAGCGGTCTAGGACTGAGTTCCCACGAATGCTGCAGCAAGCTGATTCTGGAACACTGGTGATGGCATGCTGTCTACTGTGGTAGTCTAAATGGGCTGCATCGGCTTGTCTCCCAGGCTGCGTGCATAGAGCACTATCGGAGGTGCTGAGCTGCCTGGACCCTGTGCAGAGCGTCCTAAACTGCTCCTAGTGGAGAGACTGTTTGGATGTCACATTCATCGTTGCACAGTACTCCGGAGCCACGGAATATTTAAAAGATCCCCACGCAAAGCAGAAACTACTGGCACGGCATGAGGAAGCTTCCCTTGGGGGAAACCGGATACGGGCCTTCTTTCTAGTTGTTACTTATCATATAAGGCTAGGCGCCACCTGTTTTGTGAGATTGCGCATCCCCCTGCGCGGGCTGGCATTGCACATCCCCGCCAACATCCTGAAGCCAGGGCTGAAACCTCAGCACAGTGCCCGCTGCTGACACATGGACCCTGCTACAATAATCTCCGGGGCGTAACCCTGGTGTGGCCTGGCTGGCTCTCAGAACTGCTACTGCCTTTAGTGAACTGGGGTGCCTGCTGCAACTCCCCTGCCCCTCCCGCTACTGATCACTCTTCAAAGTCATGGGCAAGACAGAGGGCAAACAGGCCATATTTCCGTTTGAGCTGCACAAATCGACAAGAAGTCTCAGTGGGGACACGGCGCCCGCCATTGCGGAGAACTCCCAATCAGTGGAGCAATTCGATGACAACAGATCTGCGATTTCTGCTGCTTACAATGCGTCAAAGCCTTACATCTATAGAAGCCAAAATGGACTCTATGAAAATGCAGATGTATCTCATCACTCGGAGACTGGAGAAACACAACGGGTGCATCAGTGAGACGGAGCCCAGAATATCGCAGCTAGAAGATGCCTGATTGTCCGGGGGTGAGCAACTGCATAACATGGAGCGGCTACTGAAAGTTATTGATGTGAAGAACAAAGATTTAGAGGTGTGCTTGTGCCACAATAAAATGCGAATCATAGGAGTACCAGAATCCACTGCCACAGGGAGAATGGAAGACTACGTGGAATGCCTGCTAGTGGATCTGTTTGGGGCTTCCTCCTTCTCCAAGCTCTTCGTGGTGGAGAGGGCCCACCTCTCACTGGCGGTCAGGCCGCCCCCGGGCCTATCATTGTTCGCCTTCTGAATTATAGGGACAGGAATACTGTCCTTCGCCTAGCGAGAGAAAAGCGGAATCTAAAATATGAATGCAATTCCATCTCGGTATTCCCTGACGGTCCAGGTGACGTGCTAGGAATTCCCCCTATCAAATGGAAACTGCAGCTAACCAACATTCTGTATGCGATGCTATACCTCCGGCAAGGCTCCATGTCACACACCAGGAAAAGCAGCATTTTTTCAGTAATCCCCAACAGATTCAAGACTTTCTTAAGAAGCTTGGTCACCGCTCTCTTAGACCTGAGAAGAGTGATGGCAGGCCCGGGTCACGCTCCTCACTCTCGGAGAATGATTCATTTCAATGGCTTGCCTTGGTCGCCGCCTCAGAGCTCTCTCCTCTGGCCCCCTGTTGCTACATGTTGATTGCAGGAAAAGACATACCACCTCGCTGACCTACAAGTAATATTCCTTCATCATCCACCCTGTTCAGTTAAACTTCCGACCATTGCAGTTGATGCTGCCAACGTTGAACTTTAACTAGTCCCTGGGCCCCCTTGTCCACCAGAGGGGTTGTGCTGGGCCCTATAGCGAATATCCCTGACAGGAAATCCCTGAAAAAGCCATTCCTCTTTTTTGGAATTCCCTGGAAAAGCTGTTCCTCTTTTTTTCCCTTCTTCATTCTATTTCCCCTTTCTCTTAATATCTGTGCACTCTATATATCTAGGAGCTGTCCCACTTTACTGTCCTGCCCACCTTTGGTGTATTTCTCTTTCTCTTTCTCTTTTCCTACTTTAGTCTCTTCTGCATCTTTCTTCTGTTGTAGTCCCTACTGTTATGCTGTTCTTAACCTGCATAATCTTAACAGTCCTTATCTTTATTATTGTTTCCCATGGGAGAAATGGGTGGGTAAGTCCTGCGTACAGGTTTCGGCCGTAGTTGTTGGTGGGGGAGAGAGGGATGTTCTTTTTTGTTCTTGATTGCAGTATCCTTTACACAGTGTCTTACAAACAATCAACATTACACACAGGCAACTCTTCTGGTTACTATACCCTTGGATAGATGCGTGCCGCTCGCCATTGCTCCTGATTTACAAAACAGATGAGCACCCCACGCTGCACGGCTGGATTAGTATATAATCCGCTGACCTGGAACGTGCGAGGGCTGCTTGACCCTCATTATTGTAGGCACACTGGGCTACCTAACACGAGATATCGTTCACATTGCCATGCTGCACGAAACTCATCTAGACCCCCAGATCTCGCCCCGCTTTGCTGGAAAACAGGCCACTCACAGATTCTTTGCCTCATACTCTTCATACGCTAGGGGGGTAGCCATTTTAATTAGGTTCACCGTTCCCTACCAGCCAGCAGGTTCTATCCAAGACCCAGAGCGACGTTGCTGCATTATGTGAGGGCACATACCTGCACATTCGATCACCTTAGTGAATTGCTACGGCCCCAATCTCCATGATCCCCTTTGTTTTGACAGACTTTGTGGTCTTGTGATGGGTAAAGGATCCACTCACGTGGTTAGGGGGGGGGGGTGATTTTAATGTTACATATAAGCCATGCCTGGATCGTCCTCGCAGCTTGCCTGGTACTCTCAATAAAGCGGGTCAGCATTTGGCAGACATACTAATTTAACATCAGCTATTTGATGCCTGGAGAACTCTGCATCCAACACTTAAAGAAGGCACATGCCACTGATCTGTACATTCTAGCTGTCCCCGCATTGATTTTTGGCTGTTGACGAAGGGACTGTGCACCTGGTTAGTTGAAGCAACACATCTTGTGTAAACATACTCAGACCATTCCCCTGTGTTGGTGAGGCTGCGCCCCCTGGCAAGACCTTCCCATTCAGATCCTGGCGCCTTCAGCCCGCTGCTTTTGCGGCATTCTATGTGACATTAAAAATTCACCCCAGAAGCTTCACAAAACTATCAAATTAACAGACACCCAAACTGCTGAAAACCCAGACGGGGGTCGACAGGTGCGACTCCGCGAGTTGGTAACGGAGTATCAAGCCGTGGCACAGCGGGAATTGCTCTTCCTATCCCAATATCACCGAGCCAGGGCATATGGTGAGGAAGAGCGACCTGGCCTGAGTCATGCGCACGCCTAGATTTGCAAACTATGACAGATGCGATGGTCACCCTACATACAGACTCGAAAGGTATTCTCCACATGTTCTCGCAGTACTACTCCACTCTATACTCGACACATAAGAAACACCCAGATGACATTTCGCCTACTCTGAGACTATCACTTTGGGTTGGCTTAGCGAGACCCACAGAGAATTTCTAGCGGCTGACGCAGATTAGGATGAGATCTGTGCTGCCATCATGCAGCTGTGGAGTGGCAAGGCCCTGGGCCCGGATGGGCTCCCAGACGACTTTTACAAATGCTACTACAATATGTTAGTCCCCATTCTCAAAGACATGTACACAGAGGCAAGACAATGTGGCAGCCTCCCTCCAACAATACGGGAAGCTACAATAATAACGCTGCTCAAGCCAGGAAGAGACCCCACCACCTGTGGCTCCTATAGGCCCCTCTCTCTAATCTATTGTAATGCAAAAAGTTTAGCAAAAGTATTTCCCAACAGGATGAGCCCGTTAATGGGAGGATTGGTCTTACCGGACCAAGTGGGCTTTATACCTGGGAGAGCCACCTCCTGTAATTTGCACACTCTTTTTGTGCTATTGCAAGATTTGGACTGTTTTTAGGTCCCACGTGGCGTTGCAGCGCATGCGCTGCTCGCTGGCGAGAAATATTGTGAGAGAGGGATTTCAGAAAAGGGCTTTAAGCCCCGCCTCTCATTTCCATTGGCTGGCATCACCGTTAATGCTAAACAGTGGCCTGCCACTGAAAATGAGGGTTTCTTGTGGACGCCCTTTCGCCTCCGATCCGACTGGGTCGCTGCTTTGCTGCTGTCGCAAAGCACTTTCTTATCTTTATGGGGCCATGTGTTTCTAATTAGAAACACATAGCCCCCATAAAGACGAGATCAATGCTTGTTTTTTATTCAGAAGGTCTAATTGTACCCCGTGTAGAGCTGCGTTTATTCGACGGGCAAGCAAACTTGGAGACTGCATCCCATGTCTGCTTGCGCTTCAACCGTGTTTTTACTGTAATATATGGACTTCGTTTGCTGTATTTGATTTGTCTGCTATCAGAACGGTTCTGCCAGAACATACGTACTGACGTGTCCTCAGGATCTGCTGTCTTGAGGTAAGACGTGCTGCGAACAGGGAGCTTCAGTCTGTCTTGTACCCGAGGAGGACTGAGCCACAGTTTCAGAGTGGCACAGCCATCTGTTAGATAAAATAGATGGCCTTGCTTGTTAGTGTTTATTCTCACCTGGTGACCCTGGGCAGTTTACTGTGTGCGAAAACCTATGATGTTGGCATGAGATCTCAGTGCTGCTGAGCCCTCAACATTCCTTTCTCTGGCCCGGGGAGGATCAAGGTTAGACACATGCGTACACACTGCCGTGCACAAGACGGGGGTGTGTGTGGTGGGTGGGTTAGTGGCTTGTGCAATTATCGGGGGCGTGGGGCGCACTCACTCGGAGATCTGAGTCCTAGGAAGCGAGGGGGGCGGGGTGAAGGAGGGGATATGTGAGGAGGGGGCTAGGGGTGTGGAGAGGCCTGTTACTGTGATTGGTGGTGCAGGCCCTCATTGTGTCTGTGTTGAAACGTGCGGTGTCACTTGTGCCCAAGGGTGGCTGGGGGAGGAGGGGTTTACTCTTGACACAGAAATATGTGCAGCTACCGGATTGACAATTGCACTGCTTTTGAGGGTATGAATTGGGGCTCTGTCTAGTTTGTTGTTCAAATGGCTGTTGTATACGGTTCCGTATGTAGCTGAACCTTTTCCTCATGCTTGCATCACCGCACATGCCCTCGCGCTCATTGCCCCTGTTGGAGGTGGGGAGCGGCGGGTATTGATGAAAATGATCTGATAGCTTCTGATGGGCTTGTCACAATTCTGCTTTGATAGTTTTTAGTGACACAGCATTGGCTTAGTCCTCCGGCTTCGCTTTGTTAAACACAGTTTAATGTTTTCCAGCTGACCATAGGCCGTTTATTATGTTGCAGTCACTTCAAACAAAACAAAGTGTTGTTCAGTCATCGCCTTGGTCCTCGCTCTGATAATGTTGATCTCTCATCCAGCTGAAGTGCGGCGGCCTATCTTGGACTGACTCCTAAGCAAATATTTACTATTTCACAAACAACAGAGGTTTCAGTACACAGGCGGTTCACGAAATTACTTTGAACTTCAATTGCTGAAAACGTGTTTATGGTGAATCAAGCTGATGAAATTTAGCCAACCTCGCCTGATTAAGAGTTGTGTGTGATTTTTATTTTTATTTTTAAAATATTTTATTGAACAAAAGCAGAAGAAGCGATCAGTTGACAGTCATGAAGTACAAAATTGACATAGAAGACATACATTACAGCGGTGCATTACAAGTATGAGTGCGGGGAGGACCATTCCGGGTCATCGCCATTTCGGTTGTAGGGGGAAGTACAAAGTTCGCCTCTGTAAATATTCCAATGCCCCCATTTCTTATCCCAGATTCCAGGACATCCCCTGACCTTGTATACAGTTTTTTCAGATAACATACATACATACATCCATTGCAGCGACCCATTTGATCAAGAGCGTTTTAGTTGGCGAGCCCCATTGCATTGCAATTTCACGTTTTAGCAAGAGAAAGCCCAGAGCCGCCCATTGTCGTTCTAGTGCAGTGAGATCCGTGGGGTCCCATACATTAAGGAGTCCGCCCTTGGAAGACAGGGGAACAGGTTTTCCTAGTGCATCTGACATCTTGCGGACAGCTCGCTCCCATAGGTCCTGAATCACTGGGCATTCCCATATAGTGTGGTAGAAGGTACCAATCTGCCCGCAGTTCCGGAGACAGAGAACTGTCGCGCGCCTACCAATTTTGGCTAGGAGGGGAGCGGACATGTACGTTCTGTGTAATATTTTTAACTGTATAAGCCTAAATCTATGATTAATAGCTGATTCGCGCGGGGACATCAGTGCCGCCTGCCATTCAGCATCTTCCATGGTACCAACGTCGCCTTGCCATTTGTCTCTCAGGAGCTGGAAGGTGTTGGGCATGTTATTGCAGAGCTTGCGGTAGGTAAGGGAGATCACCTTGGCTGGAAGGGGTTCTGATAAGAGTCTATCCTCGAGAGGCGAGGATTGTGGAATAGAAGCGAGATCAGGGACATTAGCGAGTATGGCATGCTTGATTTGGAGGTAGCGGAAGGTCTCAGATTGGGCTAATTCATAATTTTTCTGGAGCTCAGTGAATGTCAATAGTTTGCCCTTGTGAAGCATGTCTCCCAGTGTAGAGATGCCGATCATGTCCCATTTGTCAAATCCCTGATAGTGGCAGAGGGAGCCTAGCAGATGCAAGGTCTAGAGCGGAGTGGATAGTGTGAGAGTGTTGGACCAGCCGAGCCGCCTATTTGCCCGATGCCAAATTGTCAATGTCTGTGACATCGGGCCTATATAGCGTGTGCAGGAAGGTTTATCATACAAGGCCCCAAGGTAGCCCCCTCGGCCCGTCTGATATCGTTCAAGGTGAAAAGCAGGATCTGTCGGTGGATCAAATAGCCAAGAGTTAGTGGCAGTCAATTGAGAAGCCCAATAGTAGAGTCGGATACTGGGCAAGGCTATACCGCCGTCGTATCACCCCTGTGTGAGCGAGGGAAGAGCGATGCGGGAAGAAACCACCGTCCCAGAGGAGGAGGCGGATGTCTCCTTCAAGTGTGTTAAAATAAGAGTCGGCAATGGGAAATGGGCAATTCTGCAAGGCATACAAAAAAACGAGGGAGTGCAAGCATTTTAATAAAAAGGGCTGCCCTGCCCGGGAGAGACAGAGGGAGTGATCTCCAGTGTGTTATGTCATTGTGAACTCTTTGTAGTGGGCCCTTAAGGTTACGGTCATAGAAGATTTTGGGGTCTGGGGTGACAAAGATGCCAAGGTACTTGAATCCGTCCCAGGCCACATCGATCGAGTATCCCCTCGGAAGTGGAGGGAGTGGGCCGTGCAGTCCTTATAGGACTGATTTGGACCAATTGATGGAGAAGCCCGAATATTTGCCAAAATTAGTGATGACGTGCAGTAGGCTATTGATAGAGGATTTAGGGGAAGAGACGTAGATGAGGATGTCGTCTGCGTATAGTGAGATCTTGTCAGTTGCATTCTCATTCCACCAGAGGCCTCGGATAGAGGTGTCAGTTCTAATCCAGTGGGCCAGAGGCCCCAGGGTAAGCGCAAACAATAATGGGGACAGAGGACATCCCTGCCTAGTGCCCCTATGAAGAGGAAATCTCCTGGATGTATGACCATTAACATAGATCAGACCCCAAAGATCCGTATAGAGCAGTCGGATCCACTGAATGAATTTGGGACCAAAACCATATCGAAGAGGACTTCGAAAAGGTACGACCATTCTATGGAATCGAAGGCTAGTGTGGCGTCAAGGGAGAGGATAGCTGCGTCTTCTTGAAGATATGGTATTCTACTCATAACGTTATGGACCCGACGGAGATTAAGCTCCGTATTGCGGCCTGGAAGGAATCCCGATTGATCCTCGTGGATTAAGGCAGGGAGGACTGTCATGAGTCTGGTAGCGAGGAGTTTCGCCAGAATTTTCACCTTGGAGTTTATAAGGGAAATCGGCCTGTAGGAGCCGCAATCAGTAGCCGGTTTATTAGGTTTATGGATAACAACTATTGTAGCTAACCGCTGGTCTAGAGGTAGGCATCCAGCGTCTCGGCTCTCCTCGAACATTGCCTTCAGGTGCGGGAGAATCTCCCCTGCCATGCCCTTCAGAAATTCGATAGGGACACCATTGGGGCCCATAGCTTTACCGGATTGTATGACAAACAGTGCATTGCGAATCTCTTCTGTTGTGAGGTCTGCTTCTAGGTCTTGTGAGTCAGCCTCGGAGAGAGTGGGTAGTCGCATTTCATTCAAGAGCAGTCTGGACTCCCCGGCATTATAGTGTGCCCTGGCCGTGTATACTCCCTCCAGATGGGCAGCAAAGACCTCCGCTATTTCTCCGGGGTCTGTGATAGGAGAATTTCCAGGAACGGCCAGCTCTGGGATCCATCTAGAGCCTTGCTCGCGTTTTTCGAGCCACGCCAGCATTTTACCTGCTCTATCCCCCTGCTCATACCCTCGGTGGCGAGTCTTCAACAGTCTAGCCTGCGCCTTCTCTAAGGCTAGCGCTTTATATTCTAGCTGCTTCGCTCGGAGGCGAGTTGCCGTTTCGTTCGAGGGGTTCGCGTTGTGGATCGATTCCAGGTGGACAAGGTCCACCTCGGTCTAGATTAGGTGTTCATTCTGCTTGTGTATATAGCCTGTTTTAAGAGCTAATGCCTTCCCTTTAAGTACAGTCTTATAGGGCTCCCAGATGGTTATAGCCGACTTCACGGATCCAACATTTTCCGTGAAGTAATACTCCGTGTGTTCTAGTAAGCAGTCTTTTATGTCGGGATTTTTAGGAGCCAAGGGGTTATAATTATGGGGCCGCGGGATCTCTGGCGATGGTGCGTTAAATCCACTATGAGTGGAGAGTGATCCGAGATTCCCCTGGCGAGTCCTCTAGGGTGGTGGAAAAGCTTTATATCAGTTGTGGGGGAGAAAAGGTAGTCAATGCGAGAGCTACTATTGTGGGCATTAGAGTAGTGCGTGAAAAAAGACGTGGTCGGATGAAACGAGCGCCATATATCTTCGAGTCCCATCGCCTGTGTGAAGTCTAGAAGATCAGAGCCCTGTCTGTGGGACGCACGCTGGGGGTGTCGATCTTGGGCATCGTTCATTGTCATATTGAAGTCACCCCCAATAAGCAGGGGTCCGTGTGGGAGATCCAATATTAGTCGCTGCAAGGTCAATAGTGTGTCCTTACCTAAGGGTAGGGGGATATAGACTAGGATAACATTTAACGGTTTTCCCTCCCAAATGGCCTCTAGCATAGCAAAGCGACCAAGTGGGTCAGCCCATGTCTTAACACATGTTAGTGCAAAAAAATTTTGAACAAGGATACCGGTCCCCCTGGAACCGGAGGTAAATCCTGCATGTACAAGCAACTTGTAGCCACCCCGGTGTAGTGCCTGACACGTGTTGCCCATCAAGTGTGTTTCCTGGAGGAGAACCAGGTCTGGGGCATGACGTTTGAGATATTGCATAACTATCCCTCTTTTTATTCTACTACCTAGGCCGTTCACATTCCATGTCATGATGGAGAGAGACTTAAAGAGTGGGCTATGATCCTGGCTGGTCCAGTGAACATCCCCCGCAACCCTCGCTTCAAAATCATACAACTTTACATACTGCATTGCGCATATCTCACCCCGGACAAGATAAACAGGTATTTTTCAGTCACTGATACTGCCTGCGGTCGCTGTTCCCTATTGGGAGCGGACCTCCTCCACATGCTCTGGCTCTGTCCTGCCCTCCAGCAGTATTGGGATGGGGGGACCACGTTACTTAGACATTGCACCAAGGAACACGTGCCGAAAACATGGGAAGCCTGCATACTGGGATTGTATAAACGTACACGACTAAATAAAGTCCAGGCCCGTTACTGGGATCTCGGACTAATCACGGCCAAGAGACTGCTTACCAAGCGGTGGAAGGCTGACACACCCCCACACATCCGACACTGGAGCCTGTCGCTAGCGAATTGGGCACGGGCGGAGAGCACTGTCCTACGGTGAGAAGAGACGGCGGGACTCAGGAAATTTCCTATCGCACAACACTGGGATGACATCCTACACTCCTTTCAGCAGAAATGTGTGGAACAGGGGATTACGTGAAGAACTATATGCTGCCCCCCCCCCCCCTTCCCCTCCCTGTAATAGTTACAATGAGTCACACATAATACACCGATTACTACCTACTCGGCCACCATGCCTTGCCCCCGTGTATTACTTACTTGAACGTTCCACAATAGCGGGTGTTTTGCCCCTCCCACACCTACGTCCCTGCACACAACGCTGTAACTATGGGTCCAGCTACCGAATACTTCCCACTAGGCGTTGCACCGGTACGTCTGACGAACCCTTATGGTGAGGTTGCCCCCCTTTGTGCACCTGACATACGGGCAAACTGCCCTCCTTCGGTCTCCTACCTGCTCACCCACTGGACCGCAACAGACACACTAACACCACATTTCCCCCCCCTGAACACGAGGCTATCTCCACCCCCATCCACCCCTACCTATCCTTTGCATTACCTGAGTTACTGTTTTATGGTTTATTGATACTTTGGTCTTATTTCCCTTTGGACCAAGCCCTTGCAGATAGAGTATTGCATTTCGTAAACTATGAGGTCTTCGGGAATGGCAATTATGGCCTAGGCGTTTCACCTGAGTGCCAACACACATATCAGTCACTCTCGTCGAGGTGGGCGAGCTAAGTAGATACACGCTCACCTACACACTTGGACACTGAGCGGCCTCATCCCTCATATCTGTAGCACAATGCCCGGTTGAAGGTCGAACTCGACTGATACCCTTCCTAACGATACACAAGTGTCATAAAAGGCTTTGCCTAATCTGAAGACGCTGATGAGTGCCATCCTAACGCTGTAACTCTGAGTTTGTAGATAAAATGAGAAAAACCCCATAGACTCACACTCTTATAGCACCGAATGTTTGAATGATTGTAAAGTATAATGTCACGTTGATATACGCTGCCGAACCCCAGGGTTGTCGGCCTTAAAGCTGTGTTCCTTTACTACACTTGTTGCAATATTCATTACTCGCAGCTGGCCCGGCTGGGTTGTAAGCTGAATGCTGTGTACTGTACATGTTGGACAATAAAGGTCTTTAAAAAAAAAAAAAATGATTTAGAGACACTTAGTCAGAGGGGCGTCATGGCCGCTCAAAGAATGGGAGATAATTACGGATTATAGGCCGTTGAGGCACAAGGTTTGTCGCAGTGTTGAAAGCGGACTTGAATTGGCCGATGGCGGAGTCCAGGAGAGACCTGGTGTTTCCTAATGTTAAGTACGGGATGGTTTGTGAGGGCGCCTATCGCTGTGTAGTAAGCTCCATGCCTAAAAAACCTCTGCAGTGTGTAAACAAAAACAAAGACAGAAACAATATCAACATCTTAGCAAACTTCCCAACTACCCATATCCCCCCACACCCTCCCCCCGTCCCGCCTCCCTACCCTCAACCCCCCTCCCTGCCCCCCTGCCCGCGGACTTGAAACTATCCACTCCCCAACTAGGCAGAGTGCCTGTCGCCCCCCCAAACATTGATGGGGTGTGTGGAGAGCCGCAGGTGCCCTCGCTTGCAATTAACAGGATGATATTGTCTACTGCGGTTAAAAGCAACTTGCATCAGTAACAACATTCACATAGTAGAAAATATTAACAAATTAATCTGGGTAGGCCACATTGGCCGGAACTAGAGAAGGATATGCGGAGTCAAGTGGTGGGCTTCACCCAGTGGGTCCCCGGCCGGCCCCAAGCAGGAGGTCCAATCAGTATCAGTTCAGGCACTGGACAGTGTCCAGCAGCAGTAATCGATGTAGGCGCATACTAGGCAACAACCATCTGGACCAGGGTAATCGAGTTCTGTAATACTCCTCTCTCCAATTAGGCATAGTGTTCGTCACCCTCCCAAGCATCGACAGGCCGCCCGGAGAGCCAAGAGTCGCCTCCACTGCAGGAGTACTAGGTGAATTAGCCTATCTTATCATAGAACAATCTACAAGAGTAATATCGTTCACAGGACATAGGAAAACATCAAACGGAACAGAATACTCAATTACATCAGGACCAGGAAAAGGATACACATGGTTCAGGATGAGCAGCAGTCCGTAAACTGAGTCCAATCAGGAGAGGAGGGCCACGAAAGTCAAGGGCTGGGTTCTTGGCGGCGATCTGGAGGAACAGCTGGAGGTACGAGATATTGAGGAGGTCACGCTTATGGAGTCGAGATAAAGTAGTCCAGTGCAGCTCCAATCAGCGTGGACAGTCTCAGCAGTACCAGTGTCATATTGGAACGATGGAGGAGCGAATCCTAACCCAAGGAACCAGCAGAGAAATCGGATGACGAGTAGGAACAAACAAAAGGCATTTCAAACTTAGACGGTCTAGGGCAAGAGTGCTCCAATTGCTTAGACAGGTCTTAATCATATGATTCACTGCTCACCCTGAGTATTGTCCGTGAACAGGTCCTGGCTTTCAGGTACCACTTCTGAGTCAGAGCGATCTGCAGATTTCCTGCGACGATTTTGATTGGCTGCAGACTGACGCCACCCCTCAAGCCAATCCCATACCTCAGCAGGGGATTCAAAGAACCAAGTCTTGCCCTCCGATTCAATGCGTAGTTTCGCGGGAAACAGCATGGAGTATTTGATGGACTGAGCACGGAGCGCCCTCTTCACCTCTAGGAAACTGCGTCGACGAGCCTGCACTTTCACCGTGAAATCCGGGAAGATCATGATCTGTGTGTTGTCAATTCGCAGTGGTGGCCCCGCTCGCGCCATCTGGAGGATGACATCTCGGTCACGAAAATTAAATACACGGGCAACGATAGGGCGAGGGGGAGCGCTCTTTCTATGGAGAAGTAATTGGACAGTAGTTTTGGTTGGAGGTGTTGTAAGACCAGTTTCTCCACAAAGAGATCGGCCGCCCGCTCTTCAAGGCGCTCCGGGACACCTAGGATGCGGAGGTTATTGCGTCTTGCGCGCCCTTCATAATCATCAAGGAGCACCTCCATTTGTTGCTGTTGTTTCTGGAGTTGTCACTTGTTGCTGTAAAGTGGAGGTATCTTCAACAAGTGCTGAGGTTTTGATTTCTATATCTTTTACTTTAGTATCCATTTTACGAAGATCCGTGCGCAGCAGCGTCACTTCTATGTTCACTGAGTCTATACGGGTCTCTAATGAGGACCGGACCCCAGCGATCGCCTCCATAACATCGTCCAGGGTGGGGGGCCTCTTCTGCAGAGGAGGAGTCGCCGTTTTAGGTACAGTATCAGGGGCAGTGTCTTTAGGCTCTCCTTTAGAGCCCCATGATAGTTTGTTGATCTGTCCCTGGTTGGGGGATCGATTTCCCTTACCGGAGGCCATCGTGAAGTGTAGACCGTACAGTAGGTCGCACTGATGCAGATTCGAGGGGTGCACAATATGGGGGGGGGGTCGATCGTAGAGGGGAGCGTAGCCCCGCGTATTTTGGAATATACGCCTCGGGAAAAAACTGAGAATCTGCAGGGTCCGGGGAGGCGAGGACCAGTGGTAGTTTACGGAAGGGAAAGGGGGAGCAGGAGCACTACTCCCGGTTATGCAGGCTCTACCATTTGATTCTCAGTCCAACGGCGGGGGAAGGGGAAGGGCCCCAGCTTCTCTGTTCAGGTCGAATGCGGAGGGGTGGAAGGGCTCTCCAGAGCCATCCCCTCCCGCGGAACGCTCGGGAACCACAGCAGAGGCCGTAGAGGCAAGTCTCAAGCCAGCATGGAGGTACGCTGTAGTCACTATCAAGTCCAGTTTAGGGCTACTAGTGGTGCGCAGACCGCACCTGATTGTATCTTCCGGGCAGCACCAACGACCCCGGGAGGGCCGAACACCTTGCAAAGGGAGCCCCCCCGAACTCCAGGAGTCCCCAGAAGCCAGGGCGGGCACAGAGACCAGTCACCTCGCCACAGAGGAGGAAGGGCGAGCACCGCTCACCGCGTGTCAAAATAGGACCCAAAGCGATGTGGGGTCACTCAGCCAGCGCGGCCCACGAGAGGCTTGAAAATCCTCCCAGCAGCTCCAGCCACGCGATCAGGCAGGGGGAGGCGGATCGCCAGGTGGGACAGCACGTCCGTACGTTGCGTTGTAGAGCAGGGGAGAATTCAATGTCACCGGCAGCTGTAGGGCGGTCCCTGGCAGCAGGCCCAAAGCCGGGGACTCGAGTGAATGTAGTCGCGGGCGGGTGTACTCCCCCTGAGAAAGTCATGAAAAAAAGAGTGCGCAAATCGTGCATTTTCAAGCCAATTTGAGAAAGCAGGAAGGTTAATAAAGCAATTGTGAATCTGCTTAACAAAGACAATGACTGGCAAAACTGTTAGTCTAATCGGATGCATATCAGACGCCGGCCTACCACATGCTCTGTCCATCTGTGCCACTGTGTGCTATTCTTTCACAAGTGATGGTTTGTACTAAACTGAGCTGGTATTCCTTGAATTCCACAAAGGTCCCTAGTATTCCAAAGAAAAATTAAACTCATCCATCAAAACAGTGTGAGACTGAAATTCTCCTGTGTGGGACAAACACAGGAAGAAAACCACTGAATCAAGATGAGACAACTGAGATAGACACTAGAGTCAGCCAGTCATGTGCAAGAGGCTGACTTAAGCCCACTTTAAGTTCATGTCATATATGGAGACGAGAAGTGTAGGCCCTATCCATACCAGTACGTAAAGCTAAATGTGTAAACATTCCTATGGGCAGTGTCCACCTTTTTGTCTGAAAGGTTACATTTGGTAGCAGCACTCCCACCACTTCTTTTGCAACATATTTATTGCTGTTACAGAAAAATAAAGGAACAGGGAAAGGTGAAATCTTTGACCTCTCACAAGACCCTGTTTCAGACCACCAGCTTATCTGTGTAACAAATTCCCTGAGACTCTTAAGGGCTCCAGGGACGAGCCCCTTGACAAACGAGCTGGCCAACTCGTCTTCCTATTTTTCTCCTCTCATCCGTTTCACTTCGAGAAAATTAGCGCTCTAAAACCTCTGAAGCAGGGCTGCCTGCTGCACAAACACACGTCATCAGTCAATCAGAATGCAGAGGACGCCATCTTTTATTCTTAAACCCAAGTAGGGCAGAGTGAACGAGCAGGCAGCACTTTCATTTTGGTTGAGCACGATCTTCTGCCAAGAAAAGAAATACACCTCAAAAGTGACTGTACCCTGTGATTCATTCAATGTAAATGAGTTCACTTTGGCTTCCAAGAAAGATATGAAACTTGTTTGCACTTTTAAGAACAGAAACGTGTCTCCTAATAAACATGTATCATTATTGTGAATATATCACTGATCACAGCATGCTGAAGTGCTCAGGCTGAGTGAAAACATGGCGATCTCTGACAGGCCTGTAATTCCTCATGGTAATGACGTGGATCAAGTTCTAATCTCAAAGCAGCAGAGGATTTCCATTTTAATGGCACAGGCACATAAAAAGAAGTGAGGACAAAATATATATGCCCACTCTGACTCAGCTGAAAACGGTACACCGGTTCACTTGATTTGATGCTTGTTTGCTGTAAGGTCGTTTTTTAGGTCTCGCCAAGCAATCCCGTTAGGCTGGCGAGATTATAGTAAGGCTTTCAAAAGTGTACCCAAACTGCGGATCGGGTACAGTTCATGTGAGCCGGGCGCGTGCACATCCCACGCCATTTGGGAACCTGTGCGCCTCGGCATCAGACTTCAAAGGAATCCGCTCCCCCGCCCCCGCATCAGACTTCAAAGGAATGCGCCCCCCCGCCATGCAATGCAGAGAGCTTTTTTTTTTTACAACAATTTAGAGGCCTTACTGTTCCAGTTCTTCAGCACTGTTATCCCAGATGTTTTGCTAGTTCCAGTCATTGGTCCAAGGTTTGTTTTCGTTCTTAACATTTCACTATTTTAGTTTGTGTTCGAGAATCAATGCAATCTTTTTTTGTTAAAAGAAAATGTACTACATACCTGATTTCTGGTTCAAGCCAAGCCTCAATACATTTTACCCCATAAGATGAAGGCATTGCATTGATTTAGATTACCTTAAACTGCCCTATGCACGTGAACTTAATGTTGATTAATGTGTTGCAGTCTTGTTTCGGTCTATCTCTTTCATTAATTTCTGTTGTAAATATTGCACCATGGTTCACTAGTCTAAATATTAAACTTACAATTTGGATGAGTTTTATTTTAAATTTCACTTATTTTCCTTAAGTAGTGGGTTAATGCTTTGTGCTCCTGAATATAGGGCACGTTACCAATGTTTGTCTTTGAATCTCATGCGCCCCAGAATCTCTTAAATTCTTTTGTGGCGAAAACGCTTACATTTTTGAAAGGGAAACTCACTCCTTTAGCGTTTTAATGTGGGTGATCCAAAAGGTACTTTACGTGCAGATCGTTGCCTACTGTTGCTTTTAATGCTTCCACCTTGACTGTAAATCGAGGTGTATGGTAGTCCTACACCGGTACAGTTATTGGGTCAATCTAAAGCCACTACCCCAGCCCACTTGAAACACTTGTCTAATATTACCGAGTGCGGAATGCGAGCAAGGCTGTCACTCCTTTCATCCATCAATGCTTTCGCCCTTTGATCTATTAATCTATTCGCCATTGCTTCACATTTCTATCAGCCCACCCGCAGCCCCATCCAACCTTTTTCATTCCTCCGTCCATTCATCCTTTCATATATATATATCCTCTCATTCACTGTTTCCCATCTGTCCATTCTTATGTCGTTCCATCTATTCACCTTTTCACCTGGCGAACTTTTCACCCTTCCATCCAGCTTGCTTTCAACTACTGCCCCCTCACACACTGCCCCCTCACACACACACCCTCACACAACCCCCCACACACAAACACAACCACACACACACACCCACACACACACACAAAACCCCCCACACACACAACCCCACACACACAAACCCACACACACAACCCCCCACACACACAACCCCACACACACACAACCCCAAACCCACACACACACAACCACACACGCACAACACACACTCCCCCCTCACACAAATTCCCACACACACACAACCACACACACTCCCCCCTCACACACTCCCCCCTCACACACTGCCCCCTCACACACTGCCCCCTCACACACACACCCACACACACACAACCCCCCCACACACACAACCACACACACAAAAACGCACACACACGCAAACAAACCCACACACACAACCCCCCCCCACACACAACCCCCCCACACATACACAACCCCAAAAACACACAACCACACCCACACTGCCCCTTCACACACTGCCCCTTCACACACTGCCCCAACACGCACAACCCCTCCACCCCCCACACACAACCCCCCACACAACCCCCCACACACACAACCCCCCACACACACAACCCCCCCACACACATAACCTCACACACACGCACAACCCCACACACACACATACAACCACACACACACACATACACGCACACACACCCACACACACACAACCCACTCACACACTGCCCACACAAACACTGCCCCCTCACACACTGTCCCCTCACACACTGCCCCCTCAGACACTGCCCACTCACACCCACCCCCACACACACAACCCCCCCCACACACAACCACACACATAAAACCGCACACACGCACAACCCCACACACACACAATTCCACACACACAACCACACACACACACAGATAACCACACACGCACAACCCCACACACACACACAACCACACACACATACAACCACACACACCCACACACACACACAACCCCCCACACACACACAACCCCATACAAACACACAATCCCATACAAACACACACAACCTCCCACACACACAACCCCACACACACACAAACACCCACAAACCACTCACACACTGCCCCCTCACACACTGCCCCTCACCCCCGCCCACACAAACACACAACCTCACACACACAACCCCACACACACACAACCCCACAGACACAACCCCTCACACACACAACCACACACACAACCACACACACACCAGGATAGCAAAACATAACATAACAAAACAAAGCATAGGATAGCAAAACAAAACATAGCATAACATAGCAAAACATAGCATAACACAACAAAGCATGGCATAGCATAACAAAACATAGCATAGCATAACGAAGCATAACCTAACAAAGCATAACATAGCATAGTATAACAAAACATAGCATAACAAAACATAGCATAACATAACAAAACATAGCATAGCATCCCAAACACAACACAAGAGAAGACGCCACGCGACTGAGCCGGCTTGATCTACTATTTCAAATTTGTGTTATATTGGGCTATCTGACCCAAGTTTTTGTACTTGATGACATTGAAGAAACTGCCATTTATCAAAGAGAAAAATAATTTTTTAAATAACACTGTCTCCAAACTGGATGGAAGATTATATCTCATGCAGTATGAAGATGAGTTCACTTTATTTGCCCTGAAGAAGTCCGTGGAGGACGAAACGCGTTGGCTACACGTGTGAAGAATCAAATAAAGATTGAACTCCCAAAAAGCTTCTCAAGACTCTGCTACAGAATTGATTTTGCATTCTTTTGATTTATAAACTAAAATTGTGATTACATAGATTCTTACTATACTATTTTGTGTGCTGGATCAATTTTGAAAAAATAACATAACAAAACAAAGCATAGGATAGCAAAACAAAACATAGCATAACATAACAAAACATAGCATAACACAACAAAGCATGGCATAGCATAACAAAACATAGCATAGCATAACGAAGCATATCATAACAAAGCATAACATAGCATAGTATAACAAAACATAGCATAACAAAACACAACAAAACATAGCATAACATAACAAAACATAGCATAGCATCACAAAACACAACAAAACATAAAAAACATAGCATAACAAAACAAAGCGTACTATAACAAAACATAGCATAGCATAACACAACAAAACATAACAAAACATAACATAACAAAACAAAGCATAGCATAACAAAACATAGCAAAACACAACAAAATATAGCATAGCATAACAAAACACAACAAAGCATAGCATTACATAGCAAAGCATAGTATAAAAAAACAAAACATATCATAGCATAGCATAACAAAACAAAGCTTAGCATAGCCTAACAAACCAGAGCTTAACAAAGCATAGCATAGCATAACAAAACAAAGCATAGCATAATAAAACACAACACAACAGAACATAGCATAGCATAACAAAACATAGCATAGCATAGCATAGCAAAACACAACAAAACATAGCATAGCATAACAAAGCATAGCATAACAAAACAAAACATGTAGCATAGCAAAACAAAGCATAGGATAGCAAAACTAAACATAGCATAGCATAACAAAACAAAGCATAACATAACAAAACATAGCATAACAAAACACAACACATAGCATAACAAAACATAGCAAAACACAACAAAACATTGCATAGCAAAACAAAACATATCATAGCATAGCAAAACATAGCATAGCATCCCAAACACAACAAAACATAGCATAGCATAACAAAATATAGCATAGCAAAACAAAGCATAGCATAATAAAACACAACAAAACATAGCATAGCATAACAAAACACAGCATAACAAAGCATAGCATAGCAAAACATAGCATAGCATAACAAAACATAGCATAGCATAACAAAACATAGCATAGCATAACAAAACACAGCATAGCATAACAAATCAAAGCATAGCATAACGAATCAAAGCATAGCACAGCAAAACAAAACATAGGATAGCAAAACAAAACTTAGCATAGCATACAGCATCACTCAGCACCACTACAGCATCACTCAGGGGCACCACAACATCACGATGCGCTACCACAGCATCACTGAACACCACAGCATCACTTGATCGCCACCACAACATCACTCAGCGCCACCACAGCATCAATCTGTGCAACCATTCAACAACTGGTTCAAATATGTTCTCACAATGTTTCAAGTTTTATTACAAATGTCACAAAAAGATGTTAATATTTCACTTCTGTTCTTGGATTTTCCTCACAATAAAATATACTAAACATAATCTTCCCAAAAGTTATTAACAAAAGTTTAAGCTATTGCCATTATAAATTACAATAACTTTTATTTAAGTATTAATTATTAAAAAAAAATTAAGAGCCATTGTTATTTGTAATATCAATACATGGAAGTCACGTAAATACAACACATATTGCATTACTAATGCTATAGGCGTCACATTTGCAAAAGTTATAACTATTAGCATTGTTAATGACAAAGCTATTAATTTCGCTATTTTCAAAGCCAACACATAAATAAAAAAACGTCATTTACAATACCAATAGCTCAAACTTTCCTAATGCGAGACCTATTGCATTGCAAATGCTTGTTGCACTTACTACAACAAGCCAGTGAGCCCACCGTCAGCCAAAGGAGGTCCCAGTTCACCAAAGATGCATGAAACTATGAGGAATCAGCAACTTAATTACACACCGTAGCAGAGGATTTCTGTACAGATACGTACTGCATGATGACAGACCTGTCCGCCTACGAGTACGACCAGTCAATAATACCACACATTCCCTTCTAGGTTTAAAAGATCGTGCCCATGTTGATCAGAGTGTAATACCATGTTGATCTCAATAAAATCCAATACAGAGCAAAACATTGCACGCAGCACTGCCATGCATTTAACCCGGACCCTAGGCACCCAACAGGAAGACTCCTGTTAATTAAAAATTATTTGTTTTTAAGCAATCGGGCAGCGCGGTCTTTTTTATTTTGCAATTAGTTAACATACACCCCACACACACTCTCAAACACTCTTCAATACTGAAGTGGGAAAAATGAAGCGTCCTCACATTTCCTCAGCTGCGTTATTTGGCAATTCCTCGAGGTGCGAGTGCGCGCCTCACGTGCTTACTTCACACGTGGGCCTCCCTGCCGCACATTTAACGTTTGTCCATCCCGCGTGCCCAAGTCTTGCATAAATATGACGGATAGAAGTATTTCAGTGCGTTTGAACGCTAACTAGAATCGGATGCCGTTGTTTAACAAAATTATGAATGAAGCACTGTTTATTTTACTGTGCAGACAAATAACGGAAAGTTGGCAGTTGCGGCCGGCAAGACTGGTGGGGGGGGCGGAAGTGTTGCACGGGGGACAGCAACGGTAATTAAAATAAAGAACATTTACCTTCCTCCGCTCCTTCTCTACACTATGGATTGGATCACGCGCCGCCTCAGTGTGTTCCCTCCGTTTGAAATACACCAGGCTGAGCGGTGTCTCAGCCAATCCAGGCGCTGCATTAGCAGCAACAGGATTGGCTAGAGCAGGGTTACTCCACGCCCATTTTGAGACCCGGGGGCTGCTGCATGAAGCATCCTCGGGTCCCTCGGCAGTTGCTCTCCAAAGGGGAAAGGTAGTGTGCGCATGTTCGGGCTGGTCCCAAAAATGACCAGCCCAAAAACGGACATGCGCACTACTGTTGCTGCTGCAGCCGTGCTGTCAGTGATAGTCTGTCACTCAAGCTACCACAGCCCCACCCTCTTCAGCGCCTTCCGATTGCGCCGGGCGTGTCCCGGTAGCATTTAGTTTCAGCAAAACTGGTCAGAGACTGCGAGACTTTTACTGGCACAAATGACATTTTAGGCGTGACGGTGCTGTCCATGTGGCTTAGTGGGTGTTGTAGTTTTTTATTTTTTTTTTATTTTTATTAAAGACTTTTGTTTGTCAATGCACAAGAACACAGCCATAGGCCTACAACCCAAACATGGGCCGGCCGCAAATTACATCTGTCTTCCAACACCTATTGGATATAGTTTTTCCGTACACAGTACGTATGCAAATAATAGTAGGTGATAATACAGAAGGTAAGTCTTGTAAAGATTATGACTCAAGTATCAAGCAGTCTTGGTTTATAAGCAACTCAACAGTACTTAACCATAGAACAACCCCCCCATCTAACATCCCAGGTTTCAGATCTATCTTCATCAAATGCCGTATTTAAGTGTGCTGCCAGTGAGGCACTTAGAACAACTCAAAGGGTTCATCACACTACCACACCGTAAGACGCCAGAGCAATGAACTGTCCGCGTTGCACCATTAACATTCCTTGCGAGGGTAAACCATTCTCTTGTCGCTCACCTTCATCTAAGGCCATCCCCTTCACCAGCCCCGGCCTCTTCCACCGCCGTCCTGGATAACACGTACATTGTGTACGGACCCCACACATTTCTAGGCCGAGAGGTTTCTGGTAATTCCTCATAGTAGCAGGTCAATTGATCACAACAATACGCCATGTCTTGCAACCACAGCTTAATAGCAGGCGCTTGCCTCCCACCCCATGTCACAGCTACTCTGCGTTTGGCTACCTGCAAAGCCAACACTATCAGACGCCTAGCTCCAACAGGCACTCCAGATGCAATACCCAACAAGCACAACCGCGGATCCGCAGTCACCTCTACGGAAGTCATCTCAGTCAGTGCCTTCGTCACTGCAATCCAGAACTCGTACACCTTAGCACAGCCCCACGCCAAGTGTATGAAGTCAGCATTATCTACGCCACATCTCACACATCTGGAGTTGTCCCGCAATCCATATCTCAACAGTTGTGCTGGTGTGTAATACCATTGCTGCAAATATTTATAGTGAATGAGACGAAAATTCCCATTGGCGGCAAACCCACCAGTCCCAGAACAGCATTCAGTCCATTCCTCATCCGTCAGCGGATCTGGCAAACATGCGTCCCATCTCGCTTTCGCCAAAGTCCCTCCCCCGCCCTCATCTTCCTGCGAGGCCCGATATAAGCGCGAGACTAGTTTCACACGATCCGTAGTGGTATACAGTATCTGTAATGCACCTAACTCTCGGGGTTCGTCCGGGAAGGAGGGATACAAGTCCCGCAGCGCAGCGCGTAGCCTAACGTACAGGAACGCGGCCATAGTGGGATTATTCGTGTTATCCAAGAGAGTTTGTAACGGAAAGAACTCGGCATTATGAAACACATGCCCAATGTTATTTATGCCAGCACCATGGAGAAGCTGGAGTGCTCCAACTTCGCTAGAGATCGAAATTTTGTCGTGATATAGTAGCGGCATATCCGGGGCGTACAATGGCAATCTGTCCGACCTCCTGCCCAATTCCTGCCAAGCACAATGTGTGCTACGTACCGTGTCTACCTCCCCCTTCTCAAACACAGAGTGCCGATTCACTAACATGGCCTTCAGTGGGCGTGGAGTGACTGCACTAGCTTCAAGCGCTACGTGCGGTGTATATGGTGGTGCTGACATCCAATAAGAAGCAAAGTGAGCCTGCGCACAGAGATAGTACAGCTTCATATCCGGTACTGCAAAACCCCCAAGTTCGTACGGCTTAGTTAGAACATCCCATCTCACCCGCGCCTTCTTACCAGCCCAGGCCAGCGTGATGAGCAACGATTGCAGTTGTGCAAAAAAGTGTGAGGTCAATCTAATGGGCACATTGACAAAATAATACAGAAATTTAGGTAGCACCACCATTTTGATGATGGATACCCTGTCCGCGAACGAGAGCGGCAGCCTGATCCATTTTTGCACCTGATCTTCCAATTTTGAAATCGCCACTCCGTAATTGGCTCGGATGACTTCAGCACTATCTCTGTGCACCCAGATCCCCAGATAGCGCACCGGCTCTACCGCCCATTCCAATGGAAATTCCAGCGGGAAGGGCATAGTGGCGTCAGTGAGGGGCAGCAATATTGATTTGTTCCAATTTATCGAGAGGCCAGAAAACCGCTCAAACCTTATGAACTCCCTCAATACTTTCTCTAGATGCTGAGCCGGGTCTCTAATATACAGCACCATGTCATCCGCGTACATGGAAATGGCAAATGACCTCACCGGGAACTTCAACGCCGTGTCAGCATACCTCTGTCGCAAAATGCAGGCCAGTGGTTCCAGCATAAGGGCAAAAAGCAGGGGTGAGAGAGGACACCCCTGTCGAGTGCCCCTCCGGATACTGAACGCTGCAGACACATGGCCGTTAATCCTCACCCGCGCCATCGGCTTCGTATACAACAAAGTTATTAAGGATGTGAAAAAGTACGGCACACCCATCCGGTGCAGCACCGCCAGCATATATCTCCAGGCCACAGAGTCAAATGCTTTGGCTGCATCCAGTAGTACCGCCACCGCAGGGAGTTCTGGTTTGAGAAGGTGTAGCACCGCAAACAGAGCTCTCAGATTGTGAGAAGTAGAGCGGAGGGGAACAAATCCCGACTGGTCTGGCAAGACCATCACCGGTAGAACAAGTCTCATGCGGGTCGCCAGCACTTTAGCTATGACCTTCACGTCTGTGTTGATTAGAGACAAAGGTCTGTATGATTCACATAGATTAGGCGGTTTGCCCGGCTTTGGCAGCGCCACCAATAGTGCCTCCCTCATAGTGGCTGGTAGCTGTCCCCGTTCCAACGAGTCCTCCAGGACCGCTGCCAATCGCGGCAACAACAAATCCGCGTATTCCTTATAAAATTCTGATGGTAGGCCGTCTGTGCCGGCCGCTTTGCTATTAGGCAGAGCAATAATTGCATCCCGAAATTCGTCCTCCGTGATGTGATGCATTAAGAAATCTTGCTGCCCCTTGGACAGCCAAACTAGAGCAATGTCGTCTAAGTATTGTACCAGTTCCTCCTCACTAGCTGTGTCCCGATAACTATACATCTGTTCATAATACTGTGCAAAACAGTCTAGGATACCCGCAGCACTGGTGACAGAGTCACCTTCATGCACTATTTCCTGAACTCCGCAGTACCTCGCCCATGGCTCTCTAATTCTATCAGCTAGCCCCCGTCCCGCTCGCCCCGCTTCACTGTAGTACCGCGCCCTGGAACGCTTGGACAAGAAATTAATCTCCTGGTCAGCTAGATCGTTATAGGCCGTGACTTTTTCCCCTATCTCTGCTAGCCGAGCATCTATAGGGAATTGTTCCTGCTGACGTTCCAACGTTAATAGTTCCTCCTCCAGTTTACTCATAGCATTTCTCAGCGATTTAAGCACCCCAGATTGCATACCAATACACGCACCTCTAATCGTAACTTTGAACGCCTCCCATACTGTGCCCATACTCTCCACAGATCCCACATTCCTGTCAAAAAATTCTTCAATACAGGTTCTTAAGTCTTCCCGCAGTACCAGATCATGCAGCATCCCCGGTTGAAGGCGCCATGAAAACGGTGCAGGGGTGTGCGACGGCCACTCCAGCTCCATTAGCACTGGAGCATGATCAGACAAGGTCCTGGGCAAATGACTGCTGCACTTGACCCAGCCACTGACATCCCGAGTGACCAGCCAGTAGTCCAGTCTCGACCACGTGTCATGGGCAGAGGTATAGCAAGTACCCTCTCGCACTCCCGGATGTCCCAACCGCCATACATCCACCAGTCCAAAGTCATTCATCCCATCACACACTGCATCCGCCGCTTTCCTATGAACTGCCGGCCTTTCATCCTTTTTATCCAGCATCTTGTCTAATGTCACATTCCAGTCACCCCCACATACAATAGCCGACGGCGGAAGGGCATACACCTTGTTCCACAGTTCAACATAAAAATCTGGATCATCCACATTGGGGCCGTAGACATTTACCAACATTATCAGCGTGCCATATAGTTTCCCCTGCAGTATAATGTACCTGCCCTCACTATCAACATCTTTATACAGCAAATCAAACTGCAGGTTTTTCTTGATTAAAATCATGACCCCCCGTGCATAGGATGAATAGTCCGTTGCCACTCGCACCCCGGCCCATTGCTTAGCCACATTGTCAACTGCTTTCCCCCGGAGATGCGTCTCCTGAAGAAAGACCATCTGTGCCCCATGTTTAGAGAGAAAGGCCAGCATTTGTCGAGATTTCTGTGGTCTGTTCAGACCCCGCACATTCCATGTTATCCAGCAGATCTTCCCACTTTTAGCCATAAAATCCATACTTTTCATATTCCAGCAGCTTGAGCACAAAACCCACCTCCCAACAGTGAATGTCAATCCATGAGCAACTCAGACAGTTCAGTATCTTCCTCAACCAGAGATCATCACGGTGCATTAGCCTTCAGCACGATATCACAGCCCTCCCTGTCACACACACCCACACATATTAACGTATCCATCTGAAACCGTTGAACTTCCCCCATCCACCCCCCTCCCACTTTAGCTCCCCCAACCAGCCAAAGCCTTCCCCAACCCCCCAACCAAAACCCCTATTCGAAGCGTATCGTGGGGAACTCCCATAAGCGGGGGCGTAGAGGTGCCCAACTTCCACTAACCAGTGTAGCAGAAGAGGCTCGGAATAAACAGTCTTCCCTCCGCCCCAGCGGACCAGGCCCCAAGGCCCATAATACCAAATGTTGGACATCAGCTATAAATCCGGAAATTGTCCCCATAGTCAATCGCAACCACCCAGCAGTGAGCAGACCCTCGTAATTTCAAACAGTGACTCTGTCCCTGTTCCAGCCCTCCAGCAGAGGAACCTTATTTCCGCAAACCCAAGCATAATCCAGCAGATCAGCATCATGAAGCATTGCAAGTAAATACAATGATAGGTCACACAAATTTCAAATCTCTTTAACCAGCATTCAAGGGCCCATCCCAGTACTTTCGTCCAGGCCGGTCTTTGCCTGTAAATGGTAATCACGCAGTTTGCAACATCCAAACCTAAGAATAGTGTACATATTCATGATCTCCACCGTCATAGCATATCATTCACAGTCGATGTCTATGCAGATCAGAGGCATCCAATCACTCAGTCTCTTCCAGAAGTTCCTCTTCCCCGTTCCGCGCCGCATTTGCGTCTCTTTTCCTTTTCTTCTGCTTTTTCGCATACTCCATAGCTGCCTTGGATGAGGTGAAGATTTTGTTGTCAGATGGTGGCCCAATCCGAAGTCTGGCGGGGTATAGCATTGCGTACGGGACGTCTTCAGATCTGAGAAGTTGCTTCACAGCCTGAAACTCTTTTCTCGCCGTTTGCACCGCTACAGTAAAATCGGGATAAAATTCTAATTTACTGCCTTGCCAGTCTATGGTGCCTTTCTCGCGTGCCAACCGAAGGATCACGTCCCTGTCCTTGTAATTCAATATTCGGGCAATGATTGGTCGCGGCGCAGCCCCAGACACTGGCCTCTTAGCAAGAGAGCGGTGTGCTCGTTCCACTATGAACACACGAGACAGTTGGTCAGCGCCAAAAATGTCAGTGATCAGCCGCTCCATGAAGTCTTCCATGCGACCCACATTTGTGGACTCGGGCAGGCCCGTGACGCGGATGTTGTTGCTTCTGGACCTCCCTTGCAACTCCTCGTTCTTGGCTTGTATTACTGCCAGGACGCGCTCCATGTTAAAAACTTTCGTGGTGACTGTGGTCAAGCCGTCCTCCGTGGCAGACACCCTCTGTTCCACCTCCCCCATACGCTCATTTTGTCTGTCAAATTGGGTGGCCATATGGTCCAGTCTGAGGTTAACAGCCTCCATGGTGCCCTCTATAGATTGAAGCGTCTTTTGCATAGCTACAAGGACCCCTTCCAAATTCGGCGTGCTGCCCGTTGCTCCAGCAGCCTCGGAGACAGGTGGTTCTTGCACAGCAGACATGGGGGTCTTTTTCGCCTCAAATACCAGCTTAGGCTGATTTCTTTCAGTCCTACCCATGTCTCCGCCCACACAGCAATGTTCTCCCCAGTGGCAGCGCGATTATATACAGCACCCCCGAGTCCAACACAAAGTATGTACTTATAATTATCCCGATCGTGTGCCCCTCTACAGATGACCGACGTCTCAGGCCCAGTCCTCTCCCCTAGGCTGCCGGCCGTTAATTCACAGATCTCCGCGTGTTTAATCACTGGGCTCACTTGTGTCTGCAGCAAGCTCAAGACATACCGATCGTAACTGTCCAAACACGTGGCCCCTTCAGTCACAGCTCGGACCCGTATTGCTGCTTGTAAATAGTTATGGTCGTTGTGTGCATCCCCGCCCACAGCCCGGACTCAGGATTGCAGAGGCAGCCTCCAAGCACCGCGGCCGAAATAACACTCTGCCAGGCGATCTCAATCACTCCTGTAGTTAGCGCGTCCCTCGCCGGCCATCACAGACCCGCCCCGCCCTCACCAGCCACAGTTTGCACGGCGCGGCCTAGTACAGCCCAGCGCCACCTCCGCAGCCGCGGGCTATCCCAGGCCGCCACCCCACTCACCACAACCAGCGGAAGTCGGACCGGGCCCTGCACGTCTCCTCCACCGCCGGCCAGTCGATCTCCTCCGGCAGCTCCCTCCACCAAGTCCACAGCTGGTTCGCGGGTAGGCACCGCAGTCTCCGCAGCCAAGGACCCGCTCCGCCGCAGTCCCCGGAGGAAGCCTCCGCTCTTCGTTCACAAATGGCGGGCTCACAGCCGGCGGCGCACTTGTCGTTCCAAGCCCCGGGGACAGTCCGGTCAAAGAAATTACCGGCGCCGATCCAGCACCAAGCGGCACACACCTATATGCCACAGCTCTGGTCACCTCACCGAGGCGAAATCACAGGATAAATGCAGGATGTTGATCCGACCCGGCGGAGCCTCACAGATGTGTGGCCATCTTGCCTGGCGCCCTCTAGCGCCCCCCGGGTGTTGTAGTTAAGTTCTGAATAAAGAAGAGGAAAACTTCTAGTTGAGAATAAGTATTTATTCCATATATAACAAGCTTGGGGAAGAGGGGAAATCGACTACGCAGAGTCGGTGAGAATCCACTACATCGGGAGCTGACGTCATTTAAATACTGTAAGAGAATTCCACTGTGACGTGCGTGTAACATCCAATAGGAACTGAGCATGTGCAATGTGTAAACATAACAACTAGACCTACAACATCTCCCTTTTTAAGGAAGAAATTAATTCACAATATAATCCCCCAATGTTTTGGGTAACTTAGACATTCTCCCATATCTGGTGCAAGTAGCCTCCCAACCGTCATGACAATTTGTAATATTTTCACTTGACCTTCTTTGCATTGGAATTTCTTTACTGGAAGCAACATCACATTTAGTTTGTTCAATTTCTACGGTGTCATTGCTTGTTACATTTCTAGTATCAGACATATTCTCTTCTCCTGACTTTCTTACATTTCTACCTTCGAGGTTCACACATTGTGGACACTCCTTATCTTTGTTTTGTACATCTAAATCTTCAAACCTCTCGTCCGCATATGTGTTAAGCCAAGAAAATTCATTTTCAAAACTTGTATTCTCATTTTTACCTTTGAACCAACTTTCAACTTGATCTCTTTTTAATTTAATAGCATCACTCTTATTACGCCACCCTGCCTGCTTTAGACTAATGGCATTGTCAGAAAAATCAATAATTTCGTCTGGGTCAAAATACTTGGATGTGCCTTTGAGATGGGTATAAGGTTTTTTGATAAGTGCCCACTCTCCTTTCCCAAACTCCTTGTTAATAGCTCTGTGTACTTTATCATGGTAAGTCTTGGCTTTTAATTGAGCATCAACAATTTTGCTTCTAACCTGCAATTGATCGTCCTTTATGTGAACAGTGGTGGGTAACACATTACCACTAAAGTCAAGTTTAGGTACAGTATCACTGTCACATCTTCTCCCTCTCATCAAAAACTTGTTTTGCTGACTGTGTTTCTGCTTCCCCTTTCTGAGGAGCCACCGCGACTGGAGTCGCTTTCACCGCGCTTTACACCGCCGAGAGGCTGAGACCCTGAGAAGTGCTCGTGGCCGCAGAGGAGGGTGAGGCGCCGGCCCCGGGACTGCGAGGACCAGCATACACCAACTACAGCTGGTCCTCTTCCCGTGTGCAGCCGCGCCCCTTCCCAGTGCCACGCCCCCAGCTGAGCCCTTAACTTCTCGCGGCACCCGCTGCGCGGGTGCCACTCGTTTTGCTGACTGTGTTTCTGCTTCCCCTTTCTGAGGAGCCACCGCGACTGGAGTCGCTTTCACCGCGCTTTACACCGCCGAGAGGCTGAGACCCTGAGAAGTGCTCGTGGCCGCAGAGGAGGGTGAGGCGCCGGCCCCGGGACTGCGAGGACCAGCATACACCAACTACAGCTGGTCCTCTTCCCGTGTGCAGCCGCGCCCCCTCCCAGTGCCACGCCCCCAGCTGAGCCCTTAACTTCTCGCGGCACCCGCTGCGCGGGTGCCACTCGTTTTGCTGACTGTGTTTCTGCTTCCCCTTTCTGAGGAGCGACCGCGACTGGAGTCGCTTTCACCGCGCTTTACACCGCCGAGAGGCTGAGACCCTGAGAAGTGCTCGTGGCCGCAGAGGAGGGTGAGGCGCCGGCCCCGGGACTGCGAGGACCAGCATACACCAACTACAGCTGGTCCTCTTCCCGTGTGCAGCCGCGCCCCCTCCCAGTGCCACGCCCCCAGCTGAGCCCTTAACTTCTCGCGGCACCCGCTGCGCGGGTGCCACTCGTTTTGCTGACTGTGTTTCTGCTTCCCCTTTCTGAGGAGCCACCGCGACTGGAGTCGCTTTCACCGCGCTTTACACCGCCGAGAGGCTGAGACCCTGAGAAGTGCTCGTGGCCGCAGAGGAGGGTGAGGCGCCGGCCCCGGGACTGCGAGGACCAGCATACACCAACTACAGCTGGTCCTCTTCCCGTGTGCAGCCGCGCCCCCTCCCAGTGCCACGCCCCTCACTCCCAGCTCCACTTCTTAATCCGACACAGGAACGCGCCTCGCGGAACGCGCCCGGGGCGAAGACCGGGCAAAGAGCGGGCCGTTTGAGGCCGTTCGAGGACTGAGAGACTGGGCTGGGCCACACCCCCTGTAACTAGCTACCCACATCACACAAACACTGCTACCTCTGTATTTTAGCATTATTTATTATTCCCGTAAGAACTCTATTTATTTCCGTGATTTTACAAGCGATAAAATGGTAGTTACGAGGGGGAAAAAGACTCTACCCCCAGGGAGTGTTGGAAGCCTAGTGGGCCCCATGGACGATTTTATTACAAAGGCCAACACGTTCATCGATCAAAGCATCTCCCTCATGGAAAATAGAGTCTCACTAGACCTGGAATTTGCCAAACGTTCCTCTCTGGGAAACTTAGCCCAAGCTAGAACCCCTGTGCCAAACATTAACACCAAGGCATCAGGGACTATATGTGAAGGCAGACGTAGCCTGCCAAACAATGTAGATCTCTCAGTATCGGAGCTGGCAGACTCTCCTTTGGGGTCAGAGTTAGAAAAGACACCAGAGCTACCTCCCCAATCACCCACCCAATTACCACCAACGGAGGATACTCACGCTAGAGGTAGGAGAGAAGGAGCAATTAGCAAAAACATTTCAACCAAAACAATTCCCACTATATTGCCAACAGTCCCTATCCCTTTTTCCCTCCCACCAGTACAGAAACAACTCTGCACTGCAATAGTGCACCACGATCAACAAGAAAGTGCTATTCCCATCTCACTGCTTTCACAAACCCAACCTCCCATAGAGAAGAGCTTAGTTGAGCATGACAATTCTGTTCTTATAAATAAGCTAGTCGAACATTTTAAACAACTCATATTGCCCTTGGAACAAAAACTAGCAAAGATAGAGATTCACATCTCGAAGCTCATCTCTACCCCAGAACTCAAACAGGGACCTCCCCAGCAAAAGAAAGGGGGTACAAATCCTTTTCATAATACCCTTCCGAACCCTCAGGGCACACACTCAAAACCTCCCAATCCTCAAACAATTACACCACAGCCAGTCACACCGACAGTCCCGACTCCTATCTCTTTACCGATAGCCACGCTGACTTCAACCAGTACAAACTCTAATAGCACAGCGCCAACCTCATCAAAACAAGACAATAGCAATCCGGCTCCCGCAATCGCTGCACCACAATTGGTGACTAGAAAAAACGCCTCTTCTAAGACACCGGCGTCTAACCCCTTCTCGCAAGTGACCCAAAGAAACACGCTAAGAGGAGTTGGCGAAAACAAAACTTACTTTGATCTTCCCCCTGAGGCTGCCCCTTACGTAGCGGTAATGATTGGAGTCCCCGAATTAGCCCCTAACACGGTGGAACCTCCCTGGTCCCTAAAAAACAAAGTTCACCACTGGCTACAAACAAATCGCCCTATGCCACCAAATTGCCACGGAAGGATCTCCTCCCTACGCAGGACATCATGGGTGGGGAAAGGTATTAAACAGTTCTCAGGCGACTGTATTATCATTACCTTTGAAGATCCCTGGGTGGCAGACTACATTAGTTCCTGGGACCAACCCTATGAAATCGGTGGAATCAGAATTAAGCCACTCTCCTTTTTCTATCCTTCTATCCAGAATGTAAATAATAACTTTTTCGAGGACCCAGCCCCCCCTTGGATAGAAAGACCTCAGCGCCAACCCATAGCCTATGAGACCAGACAATACGCTCCCCCTCGTCCTCGAGAGCAGGAGAATTTCTGGCACGTAACAGACTCACGTCATCATGGGCCAAATTGGGGAGAATGGGGACACCAACAGCAGAGGATGCCCCGAAGAGAACCGCCCAGATGGGATTCCTGGTTCAATATCCCGGTAGCAAACAGATATAGCTCCCTGGAAATGGTCGACTGACCACCAATAGATATGGAATACATCGATCCTACCACCCCAGCTACCCCTTTGTCAAGAAACAACATCGCGAAAAGCCCACTAACTTTGGTCCCAAAAGCCAATCTTCCCACAATACCTCTCCTATTTTGGAACGTGGCAGGTCTACGATCTAAGATTGAAGATCCCGCGGCCATGAATTTCCTTGAACAAGGCAAAATCATCTGCCTTCAAGAGACTTGGATAACCTCAGAGGTTCATCTACTGGGGTATAAAACTTACTCCTCCCCAGCTATTAGTAGTACATTGGGTAGACCTAAAGGAGGATTAATAACTTACATCGCTAACACTCTATCCCGCCTAAAAGTGACCAATCTGTTTACCGATCCTAATTGTCAGATAATCTCTCTCTCCTTTGCAAAAGGAGACTCTACCATCATCCTTGTCAACTCATATAACAACCTATCGGAAAATGATTTCCTGATCTTTGTTGAAAACATGCAGGAGAGATTAGGATGCCTACTACAGCGGGAGACTACCTCCAAACCGATTCATCTTCTCTGGGGAGGCGATTTTAATCTACATCCGTGCACAAAGGGAGCCCTCCAACAGTGTGGGTTTGTGGACGAACAGGAAGTCCCATTAGCTCACTTCGTTCATAACAAACCCGGCAAAGCTATGAACAATACTCGGTCAGAGTTTGACTTAGTGATAGCTAATTCCCCAAAAGAGAAAGAACATCAGTTCGACCCAACCTACGTGGGCAGAGGCTACCAGACAACGGTGGACTATATTCTGCTCTCCCAAGGACTTACCACAATGATTACAGATCACAAAGTGTTGCCAAACGCACTTAGTGACCATTACGCCTTGAGGATAGAACTTCACCTATCTGAGCACAAATCTAAGACCCCTCATATAGCCAAAGCTCTTGCACAAGAAAGTCTGCAACTGGGAAAACATAATGGCTATTCCATAAAATGGGAGAAGATTGACCCTCAAAAACTCACAAAGAACCTAGTGAACCAGACATACTCGAAAATCATCAAGTGCCTGGACCCAGTGACAAATCATGCAGAGGTCCTCTCAAATTTCGGAGAAATTTTGGCAGCGGCCAAAGAGCTGCTCACGGGGAAACCAATAAATAAACACCACAAAAAAGGATGGTTTGATCACAATTGCACGAGGGCTCTAACTGACCTAAAAATCGCCCTTCACAAAAAGCCTAGAGATGTGGGCCTCATCCAACGTCTGAGAAGGCAATATAAAAACGATCGCAGGGCTAGATTCCTACAAATGAAAGAGAAACTCTGGAAAGACCTAGATAAGAGTGCCTTTTCAAAAAACAGCAAGGATTTCTGGAGAACAGTCAGATCCCCATACCTCCTAGACAACAACTCTCCCAAGATAGAGGTGGCTATTGACGAGGGAACATGGATAGCCCACTTTGGAAATATATTTAAAACCTATGAAAACACAGACCATCAACCAATTCATAGTAACGAGGTGCACTACCCAATCTCAATATCCTTCGACATATCGGAAATCTTGATCGCCTTGGAAAGAAGTAACACCGGAAAAGCCCCGGGCCCTGATGGTGTCCCAGTCGACCTTTTCAAGTGCAATCAAGATCTTTGGGCACCTATCTTGACAAGAGTTTGTACAGCCGCAGCCAGTGAAGGCATTCTAGATTCATGGACAAGATCAATCATGGTCCCCATTTTTAAAAAAGGGGATCGCCAGGATCCGAAATGCTACCGCCCCATCTCGCTCCTGGACTCCCTTGGCAAGGTGGTGGGGAGAGTCCTCTTGGAGAGACTTCAACAGTGGAGCGAGGAAAAAGCCATCATCTCGGATCTGCAATTTGGCTTCAGAGAAGGCCTTGGGACAGTCGAGCAGGCACTTAATCTGAGTCTTATCATGGCTAAATACACGCACGCCAAGAAATCCAAGGTCTACATGGTTTATGTAGACCTGTCTGCTGCCTTTGACTGTGTCTCACATTCCAAACTATGGGCGATCCTAAAAGAAATGGGTGTGGAATCCTCTTTGCTGGACCTCCTGAAAGAGCTGTATTCTGGGGCCTCAGCGAGAGTTCGCTTCGGAAAGTGCGGTGAGCTGACGGAGTCGTTTGGTGTAGAGCGGGGAGTTAGGCAGGGCTGTGTCCTGGCCCCCTTTCTCTTCTCACTCTACACAAACGGCCTTGAGGAAGAGATGCTGAGGGGGGCTCAGGATATCCCAAAGTCGAATCAGAGACTGATCCCAGCGCTCCTCTACGCGGATGACGCTGTCATCCTGGCCCGTACTCCTCGTGAACTCCAGCACTCACTCAATAGATACACCTCATTTATGAGCTCACTGGACCTAAAGGTTAACGCAAAAAAAACCTTTGTCATGATCGCGGGGGGGGCAAAGAAAGATACAAAAAACATTTTTCTTGACAATCAACCCCTCCAAATTACTACACAATACCCATATCTCGGGATCATGATAGATCACAAGTTAACATGGAAACCAGCTGTGGAGGCCAGATGCCATCTCTTTAACCGCTCAACAGCAGCCTTGCAGTCTTTTTCACGGAAACTGGGAAGGAGGCGCCCAGTAGAACTCTTGAGGATCTATAAAGCCAAGTGCCAAGCTATCGCGCTATACGGAGCAGGAATCTGGGGCCATACGGATGTTGGTGCCCTTCAGAAAATCGAAAATAAATTTATTAGATTTCTTCTTGCTACTCCGAAGGGCTCATCAACCTACGCATCCCACGTGGAACTTGGTATCCCCTATCTCCAAGACCTTATCAAAATTCAACCCCTGCTATTGTGGAGGCGTATTTGGGTTTCGGACACAAATACATTAACACAACTGATTGTGACCGATACAATGTCACTCGATCATTCCCTTAGCCTGAAATGGCTACGCTACATCAGATCTTTCTTCATCGACCTCGGACTTGAAAAATACTACCTTCAACCAGAGGCGATGGCATCCCTCCCAAAAAAAGAGCTCAAGGAACTTGCCCTACGACATCTGGAGACATTAAGACTCTCTGCTGATGCTGCAAAACCATCAGTGATCCAGGCGAACATAGTCCAGCAAACTTTTGGCATTCAACATTATCTCACTCTTCAGACCAAATTATACGAGAGGATGTTACTGACCAGACTTAGACTGAACCTATTTTTTAGACTGGTCACGTTTCCGACAAACAACCTCTGGGAACAAACTTTGCCCCCATGTCCTTGTGACGGGACATCAACTCAATCAAACATCCACGTGATTATGTTCTGTAAGTTTTATCACCCTCACAGAAAACGTTGGATCCTCCCGATCTGCAGGAAGTGGGGCCTTAGACAGTGCCGACCGGCTTTTTACCGTCTGCAATCCTTAGAGTCTGAAGAACTTTGTTACCTAGTTTTAAATTTTTTAAAGTGTATTATGAATCATAGGAAAAACCTTTAGCTACATGTACAAGAATCAACATTTCTTTTGTGAAAAATATTTTTAAACGTCTTCTATATGAATATATGCCTATTTTAATAACAGTATTTTTCCTTTTTGTCTGCGAAATTGTTGTCTTTTATGGTTTTCCTTGTGATTAACCGAATAAAGAAATTTTTTATTATTATTATTATTATTATTCTTAGTACAGTATGTTAGTATTATTTACTTGGGTTGGTGCCCACTTACAATCATTGCTTTTTAATCTTGTATAGAACATGTCCCCTGACGAAGGGCTGAAATAGCCCGAAATGCATCAGGAGATATATACCCAAATGTTTTGACTGACGTTGTCAAAGTTCACTGTGACAGTAAAAAAAAATTTAAAAAAAAAAATAGCTCTGTGTACTTTATCATGGTAAGTCTTGGCTTTTAATTGAGCATCAACAATTTTGCTTCTAACCTGCAATTGATCGTCCTTTATGTGAACAGTGGTGGGTAACACATTACCACTAAAGTCAAGTTTAGGTACAGTATCACTGTCACATCTTCTCCCTCTCATCAAAAAAATGGAGAAAAACCAGTGACATTGTTGGAAGTGGTGTTGAAGTCATATACTCTTTCTTGGATGATTTTTTTTACTGGTAACCGGGAGGCCAGAGCCAACTGAATGTCGTCTTTAATAAAGCGAGTGACTCTTTAATTTTGGCTGTTGGATTTAGGCGAGTACAACAGAGTTTTTTCTTGACGAATTCCATGACTGTTTAAAAAGTCTGTCATCTTGTTAGATGTTAATTGCTTGCCATTATCAGATACAATAATGCGTGTGCTTCCCTCGATGACAAAACACTCTTCCAGAAAAGCAATGACGGTGTCTGAGTCAATGGTATGAACAAATTTGTGATAAATCCATTTGCTGTAATAATCACTCACAGCTAATATGAATTTAGAATCATGCTCCAAAATTTGAAACGGGCCAGCCATGTCAATGGCTATCTTGAACCAAGCTGAATTTGGGCTAGAAACCAGTTGCATTTCTTGCACTCTGGGTTTCCAATGTTTGTCTGATCTGATACATATATTACATTTCTCAACAGGCAAATTAACGTCCAAATCTAAACCTGGCCACCAATAATGATCTTTTAGCCTTTTTTTTGTCATGGTGGACCCAAGATGAGAACTGTGAGCCATAGCAATTAATTGATTTCTAAATTTAGCTGGGGGAACAAGTATATCTCCTCTCATAAGAAGACCATTACCTATGTTTAATTCATCAGCAACATGTAAAAATACCTTGAGATCAGAAGTTAGGTTACGTGCAAGAGGCCATTTGGTGGACATATACAATTTCACTTTGGACAGAATTGGATTATTTTCTAAAGCTGTAACCCATTCACTTTCTGAATATACATTGTTTGATCCTTCTAGAATTTCTAAATTGGAAACAACACATTCATTTTCTTCTTCTCTTAATGCTTCAGAATTCTCAGTTGGTAAACGGTAGAGGAAATCAGCTCTAATGTTGTTCTTACCTGATATATATGCCTGATTGAAAAATTGTATTCTTGCAACTTTGCAAGAAGACGCACAAGCCTGGCTGAAGCTTTACCGTTACCTCTACCATACCCATCAAACATAAAAGTAAGGGGTTTATAATCGATAATTAATTCAAAATTCTTTCCCCATAAATACATCTTCAATTTGTCTACTACCCATACACAGGCAAGGGCCTCCCTCTCAATTGTACTGTAATTTTTTTTCAGTGTCACTTAATCTCCTGGAAATGAAAGCCACTGTGTGAATGTGCTTACCAACCTTCTGTGTAAAAACTGCGCCTATGCCAACTGAACTGGCATCAACTGTAATTATGTTCCATCCATTTGAGTCAAAGGGTTTCAAAGTGGGAGCGTTTAAAATAGACTTTTTAATTTCTGCAAACGAAATATCATGTTGCTCATCCCACACAAATTTTTGCCCTTTTCTCAAAAGAACCCGTAGAGGCGCAACCATTTTGGAATAATTTTCTATGAAACGTGAGTAATACTCACTGAGACCTAAAAATGATCTCAATGAATCTTTTTCCTCAGGTTTATGAGCGTCAGCTATGGCTTTCACTAAATGCAATTTAGGCCTTATACCATCTTGACTTAGAATATGACCTAAGTATTCTATCTCAGTTTTGAGAAATTCCCATTTATGTTTAGACACTGTCATACCTTTCTCCTGCAACTTAGTGAGAACAGAATCCAATATTGCATTATGATCACTTACAGTTTTGGCATGAATTAAGATGTCATCTTGGAATTTTTGGACACCTTCCATATCACTAAACATGCTCTCCATCAATTTCTGAAAGACGCTTGCAGAGGATGCTAGGCCAAATGGTAAACGAATATACCTGAATGCTCCCAGAGGAGTGATGAAAGTGGTTAAGCTCTTCGACTACTCATCCAACTTAACCTGGTGGTACGCCGATTTGAGATCTATAAGTGAAAAATACTTAGAACCGGCAGTGGCAGACAAAATTTCCTGAATTTTTGGTAATGGAAAGCAGTCCACTAATATATTTTTATTCAAAGACCTCAAATCCGCGCACAAACGAAACTCTCCACTTTTCTTTTTTATCAAAACGATCCCAGAAATCCATTCAGCTGAATCTGCTGGTTCTATTACGCCTTCCTTGAAAAGTTTGTCTAATAACAGTTTAAATTCTTGTCTGACAGACAATGGTAGAGATCTGACCTTATGTCTCACGGGAATGGCATCTTTCTTTAATATGATCTTATGAACAAATCCTTTCCCACACCCTATGCGATCCTCAAATAGAGAATCATACTTACTCAAAATGGAAGAAATATCCTCCTTGGCAGGAGATTCTGAAGACATAGAAAGAATAGAAACAAAACCCTCATCTAGGACAATAGGATCGTCTGCCCCCGGCTTCAAAATAATTTTTAACTTGGCTAAATCTTTCCATCCAACTATGTCCCTGCCACGTTCTGCCACATATATTTTTGTAACTATACACCTTCCCTTGATATTCAAAATGTCCTCAAAATAGCCAAACATATTTATGTCGAACTCACCGAATGCTTTGGGGTTAATATCAGACGCAAATAAATCAATTTGTGGCCAATATTGCAAATACTTCTTGTCTGAAATAATAGTTATTGGCGAACCTGAATCAGCCATGATGTTAAGTTCAACATCACCGACATGAGCCACACCTAAAGGACCTTTGACCTCTTCTGTAGAATCTTCAATCCCCAAAACTAAATTTGCGTACATATCTTCATAAAAGTTTTCGACATTGCTTACATTGGTTTTTGTGTAACGCTTTTGACCAAAATTGCCACATACCGTGGCAAAATGCCCTACCTTTTGGCATCTTGTGCACTTCCTTCCTAATGCTGGACACCCCGAAAAATCAGGTTTGTGATTGCGGGAACCACATCTAAAATATACAAATTGAGAAGTATTAGAACTGTTATTTGACATGTATCTACTGCCTGACGATGTATCCTTTTTCTTTTTGTTGTGCAATAAACACACAGTTGAACTTGCATTTGCATTTTTTGCTAATTCTTTAGTACCTTCCAGTGAACGCTCTATGCCCTTGGCGGTATCAATTACATCGGACAACGTAGGGTTCTTGCAAGCAAGTAATCTCTCTTGAACTTTGTGTTCATAACAATGAAAAACAAATTGGTCACGAATATATATATCAACCATATCTCTGAACTTGCATTTTGTAGCTAATACTCTCAAACTAGCTATATATTCTTCAACACTTTCAGTCTCAGCTTGCTTTCTCATAGCGAATCGGTGTCTGCCCACCATAATATTTTCTTCTTCGTCAAATTGTCTTTCAAGTCTTTTGACAGCTTCTTGAAATTCGTCAAGAGGAATGAACTGTCATGGGGCAGGTTCATACTCTGGTAAACTGTCAAACATTTCTTGACCGGCCACACCATATAGTCCGAACAGTATTGCTCTCTTACGCTCTGGTTCATATTTCTTACCATTTATAGCAACTAAATAATTCTCAAATGCTCTGAACCAATTTTGCCATTTCATAACAGGCTTACCAGGTTCGTTGGGGAAAGGAGCAGGTGTACTGAAATTCGGTTCACTGGCCATTATATCTTGTTTACAGTCTAAGCTTTCTTGTTTAATAAAGAAATCAATTGTGGCTTATAGTTTGTTTACTACAAAATAGAATGAATAAAAAGCAAAAAAACACTTCTGTGAACTATAATTTCAGTCTAATTCCTAAATTCGAAAAACTCTTTTGAATGTTAAATTAGATAACATTTATAATTATATCAATAAGCCTGTGAACATATAGAATTGAAAAATTGTATTCTTGCAACAGTGAGAATATAGAAATCATTTAGGCAATATTATTAGTGAACCCTTTCAAACTATAAAAGTTTTCTTAATTTTGATGAATTCCAGTTCAGAATAACTTCTTGTACATTCGATTCCTTAAACGGTATACAACCTTGCTCGATAAAGTTATTTGAATGAAACTACCTGCTGTCCTGTTCTGAAGAAACAGCGCGATTACACGGTAATTGAAATTGACTCTGTGGCAATCTAAAATGGCGTCGCGCACTTACGTTACAGACGCGATGACGTATGAGCGTCAGATAGTGACAGTTCACAGCTGAGAATGCGGGTTGACAGTTGAAGTTGACGGAACAGCCAACGGAAATTTGCAACTGCCACAGCTCTGTAAACGATCACTTGCGAACTGCCACCGACTCTCTCTTATAAAATTCCAGTCACGTACTGCAAGATACACGTGCAAAAGAATTACCACAATGAAAATTCTGCCACACACGAACAAATATTCGTCACTCGCCTGAAAGTGTTCCTCGAAGCTCTCGATTTCACGAAGACCATGTGAAATAGATCTGCTCGTTGTCAGAAACTGTTGCTTGAAGAAATGTAACGACGACTCTGCAGCTGCCCCGAAATTAACAAAGACAATAATTATTGATGAGCAAACTTTTCCTAATGGCATAGAAAAAGAATAACTTGCCTTGAAGATAGGGATAAGTAGCTCGAACGAATTTCTTCCGCAAGCCCGTCACATAAATAATTCATCCCGCCCTCGTCGCCATTGTTGTAGTTAAGTTCTGAATAAAGAAGAGGAAAACTTCTAGTTGAGAATAAGTATTTATTCCATATATAACGAGCTTGGGGAAGAGGGGAAGTCGACTACGCAGAGTGGGTGAGAATCCACTACATCGGGAGCTGACGTAATTTAAATACTGTAAGAGAATTCCACTGTGACGTGCGTGTAACATCCAATAGGAACTGAGCACGTGCAATGTGTAAACATAACAACTAGACCTACAACAGTGGGGCAACGCCCCAATGGACGCACCGCCTCTGCTTCAGACCGACCCTGGGCGAGAAAACGTCATTCTTTCCGCCGCCCTGCTTTCTTCCTGTTTCGAATTACGGAGACATGTAAAATGTACAGGAAGTGCATTTTAATGAGTGGCTGATTTATGCTACCTTAAAAAAGAACTGTAGATTTTAGAATGATAACGCCGTTCCATGGTACTCACTGTAATCAGTCAAATAGAGCAGAGCCAGAGCTCACGCCCTGGGCCTAGCCTCCAAAGAGAATGAATTTCATCAGCACTATAGGAAGTTTAGAAACTATTACAGGGCAGTACCTTCCCAGCGGTGGCAACCTTCTAAGCATTTCCAGAAACCCCCTACTGTGCCTTTTGTGGAAGTAGTGACTATAAGGGATGCTACCAATAACAACAACAGTACATCCAGTCTTTGCCTTCTCTGCTGCCTCAAATCCTTTGTTTCACCCTCTTCAGCCAGCATCATCTGATGGGGAAAGGTCTCCAATTTTTGCAACTATTAGGAGTCAATGATGACAGGTCAATAGGTTATCCCTTTCTGTCCTTCCATCAAGATTTTCATTCAACCATGACGTGGTCTCCAGCACATGCCAAGATATTGGACGTTGGATTTCTTTTCATCTTTCAATTTTCAGACATTACCTAATGTTCACTGTGGGTTTTCAGCACTATCAGCTCACAGTCTTTTCATTTGGGTTGACGCCCATGCCTCGTGTGTTCATGAAAGTGCTCACATTTGTGGCTGCTTCACAGTAATGCTCAACGCTCATATTTACATACTTGGCAGACTGGCTAGTGAAGTGCACACCTGACACGGGTGAAAGAGAATCTACAGTGGACGAATGGTCTCCTGCATTTCTTGGGCCTTATCATCAACATCTAAAAGTCTTACCTCACTCCAACACAGAGCCTGACCTACATAGTAGCTGTGTTACACTGTATGAAAACTGGCTTTTTGCACCCCCCCCCCCCGATACACACTTGTTTCCCCCATTTGGACTAGTAGCTTGGTTTATTCACTCCGAGAATGCTCTGAGGCCTGCTAACCAGACCTCAGTGCCGGTATTCTTACCCATTGCAAAGTGTATGTCGAATTTGCTATCCCCAATTGGCAAGTCCTGACTTATTTATAAGTCCCTAGTATATGGTACCCAGGAAGCCAAGGGCATGTTAAACCAGAGTGTCCACCTAGGTCTGCAGCACTGATTATGCAACCCTGAGCGTGTCAAAGTACAAAATGGCTCATAGTCTGCCACTGCAGACTGGAAGGGAAGTGTCACACTGCCAGTTTTACTTTACCACTCGCACCAATGGCAAAGCCACCACTTCCCCAAGTAATATATGTAAGCCTCCCCTAAGGAAGGCCTCAAAAGCCTTATGGCAAGGAGCTGCATAATATTAAGTAGGACATATATAACTATATATGTCTTAGCAGCAAAAGCTCCAAACTGTTGTTTTGCTGTGAAAACATCAGTAGCCCCATTGGCTAATACAGGGTTACGGCTGGCATCCCAGCTTCGCTAACTTCTAAATGGGATTACCCAACTGGATGCCGACTACACTGGGAGCAGCTCCAACACCCACGGACCACGCACGCAACCTAGGATTCACCCTGGACTCCTCCCTCTCCATGTCAAAGCAGGTCAACGCCATCTCCTCCTCCTGCTACAACACCCTCTGCATGCTTCGCAGGATCTACAAGTGGATCCCGACCGAAACAAGAACAGTGACCCAAGCCCTCGTCAGCAGCAGGTTGGACTACGGCAACGCACTTTACGCAGGAATCCAACGACTACAACGCATCCAGAACGCCTCAGCCCGACTGATCCTCAACATCCCCCGCCGCAGCCACATCACCCCCCACCTAAGAGACCTGCACTGGCTCCCCGTCAACAAGAGGATCACCTTCAAACTCCTCACCCACGCACACAAAGATCTCCACAACACCGGACCAGCCTACCTGAACAACAGACTCAACTTCTACACCCCTGCCCGCCAGCTCCGCTCCACCAGCCTCGCCCTTGCCACCGTCACGCGCATCCAACGAACGACCGCCGGCGACAGATCATTCTCCTTCCTCGCCTCCAAGACCTGGAACACCTTCCCCATCTACGACAGACCAAGGACCTGCTCACCTTCAGGAGGCTCCTCAAGACCTGGCTCTTCGAGCAGTAGCAGCACCTGCCCCCCCCCCAATCCCTCCCCCCCATCCCCATCCCCGCAGCGCCTTGAGACCCTCGCTGGTAAGTAGCGCGCTTTACAAATTCTCTGATTGATTAGCTATCAAATTAATTGTGGTGTTAAACCTGACCTAATGCCCAGGTGGAACTTAATGTCACTATTAAATCTAGGCAACTGTTAGAAAGTTGCCACTCTGTAACCCAGTAGCCTCACACATGTTGGGACCCACAGCTAGCTTTCTCCCCAACAGGGGTGTAGTGTTAATCACTCCCAAGCTTATGATCAAACATAGTCTGCTGCAGGGTGAGGTGTCACTTCTCCTTCAACTGAAGCCACTCAGGGTGTTAACCCAAAAGGTAAACTTCAAAGGGGAAGTCACCTTTGATGGGCAAATGGTGATAACACTCCAGAGGGGCTGCCCTTTGTTTAGGTAGACAAGCTGGAAACCTGGGCAATGAAGGAAGACCAGTGCCCAAACCATTTTTTCCATGGGCGAGTAGCCCCAAGGTAGACACACGTCTAGGGTGGGCTACTGAGCTCTTTGCAGCCACGGAAGGGTCCCGACATCTTGAGAATGTGAGCTGGACCCGGGAGTGTCATCAAAGTGCAGGTTGGTCGCTCCAGAGGGACACTAGCCACCACTAAAGGACCAGAAGCCCAGCTGCTGCTGTCCTTCTACCATCTGGATTTGTGGGACCCCACCTCTGTGTCCGAAATCTCCCTACATCACCTGTGTACCGAGGAACCACCACAATGGCACCCTCGTTCACAGCATTGCAACCAGAGCATCCATGAGCATCTTTTCATCCTGCATTCCCAGCATCAGGACCACTCCATTATAGTCTATGACGGTCTTGCTGGCAAGGCTTGATCTGGAATGGAAAATGCTCTAGTGGCCAGGTGATTGTCGAAATCTACCCCATTGCCCCCCTGGACCTTCATCCTGTCGAATTTAGTCCCCCGGGCTGAAATAGTCAATCTAACTTTTGCAAACTTTGTGTTGATGCTTGTTTGTGGTTGTAATTAAAAGTGATAACATTGTTAAAGAATCATATCTCTGGTACCCTCCCATTGATTTTCCAGTCCTGCACTCTCAAAATTCATAAAAATATACTCTAGTTTTCTAAATTAGTGTTGTGTTTCATTTGTGTTGTGTGGCTTTCATATTTCGTTGTTTGGTACTGTTAAAGGCTTTTACACTAAGTTCCTTTGTTCTAGCCTTGCAGCTCGAAAGTCATAGCTACCCAGAGTTGAGCTTAAGGTTGTTCAAACAAGCCTGACTTGGCTCAGTAAAGATTGTGTGTGTTTATTCCACGATAAGGCCCCACAGCCATATCATATAATACACCCAGATCCTCACAGACACAAACCACATAAAGGCTTTTCCTCCTTCATAGAGAATCATGAATATTCCGAGAGGATCTCATGTTTCCAACTCAGACACAGATCCTGGTTCTGCAGGCCTTATGTCTGATGGTCTCCATGGCCTTGTGCATCCTGTTGCGCCAGATAATGGATGAAAGCCTTCCTTTTGTGTCTGCGATAGCAGTGGCTCCAGAATCAAGGGAGCCCCTCAGCTCAAGTGCTGATACTTCGTTCAATATCTCTGGCTATGCACTGGTGAATGAATCTCTTCTGTCTTTTGATTTGTCATCCCTTCAACCTTCCATAAGCACAAGCTACCATAGCCTCAGCTAGGCTGGAGTACCTGTCCAGGTGTCAGGATGGGCAAAAGGCCTTTCGTCCATGTCAGCGCAGTGTCTGCACATACATGTGCTTGATCTTCAGACGGTTCGCTTGGCCATAAAGGTATTTCTTCCTTCCATCTCGGGTAGAAACGTTCAAATTAAGTTGAATACATCCACCTACATTATATCAACAAAATAGGGTGGTGTGGGGTTGTGTATCCTGTGTTGTAAGGCGAGTCACCAGTGGTAGTTCCCACAGAATGGAGGTTTCCCATGAGCGGCTTATCATGTAGTCTCTCTCATTATGAGAATGGACACTTTCAGTTGTCTCTGATTGGAGGACCATGAATGAGATTTTCTTCCTGAAGTGAGGGAGTTGATCTTCACCATGGTCCCAACAGTAAGTGTTCTCTGTTGAATATGTATTTGAATGTCTCCCTGGCGGACGCCTTAAGGGTCAGCTCATCCTAGGACCTCCTTATGCTTTTCTGCCAATTCTGCTTCTGTTGAAAGTCCTTCAGAAGGTCTGTGAGGATTTTCCATAGTTCATTCCAGATTGATCAAAGATGATCGGTAATCTGTTGGCACTCTCCATTCAGCTACCTCTTTTTCTCTCGCACAGAGTAGACCTGCATTTGCAATCGGATGGTCAGTTCCTCCTCCCCAATTCAAAGACTCTAGGGCTGCACACATGGTGATTGAGTGGTGCCTGCCTGAGTCCTTTTTGATTCGTGGTGAGGTTGCACATGTCATATTGGCATCCAGGAAACCTGCTATGAAATCCTTCTGCGTGAGCTGCTGGCGAAAATGTGTTCAGTGGTCCAAGTTAGAAGGCATAGATCATTTTAAATTCAATCATTTTCAGGTTCCTGTGATCTGCATTTTCCTCTTACTCAGCACCGTGTGTCATTGGTTATGGCTAAGGGCTGTTATGGCTAAGGGCTGTTTGACTACCCTGTCTGCATTTATGTGTCCTTTTAGCCAACAATCTTTGTCTAGATCACCACTAGTGGCACATTTTCCCAAACGTTACTTAACTTGTTTTCTCCCATTCTGTGTATTGTTCCTTGTTGAGTTCTGAATCTTGTGTTATTTTTCTTGAAGACTTATCCCTTTTGAGCTGAGGAACAGTTAGTTGCCTGTTAGGCATCTCACCTTGAGGACAGTATTTTTGATGGCAATAACATCAGCTTGTAGGGCCAAAGAACCTCAGGTCCTCTCATCCACCTTTCATAATTTTCGACCCAAATAAGTTGGTTGTCACATCTGCACATTAATCTTAATCAAAGTGGTACCAGCATTCCAGATGGGCCGGCATTTCATATCATCCTTCTATTTTTCTTCCCATCCTACCAGAGAGGAGGAATGGTTGGATAGACTGGGCCCTGGACCTGCTGTTACTTATTACATGGCACATGATAAGAAAGAGGGAAGATGATCAATTCTTTTTGGGCTGTGTCTGAACCAAGAAGGGCAGGATTGTTACCAAAACAACATTTTGCATTGCATCGTTCATACAAGCTGTAGGAAGCTGGGTCCGTATATACTATACCAAAGTGAGGTATACTGTGCACAGAGTCCAGTGGAGCCCAAAAGGTAGGCAAAGGTAAAGTTAGATAGCACCTCACTCTCTATTTGTGGTAGTGTGGTCGAGCAGTAAGGCTTTAGCAGAGGATAGTGTTAAGCATTTGTTGTACACACTCAGTCAGCAAATGAATTCACACATTCAAAGACTAAACTTCAGACCAATTGTTTTTGTATAAAAATATTCTTTTAGTATTTTATTTCCTAGAACCAAGCAAGCGTGGCACAGATCAGTGATAAGTACTTTGCAGTGAAGTGAAGTGAAGTGAAGGAATTTTGTAAAGCGTGACTGCTGCCCGAGGGCGTCCAAGCGCTAAGTAAAGGCATCAGAGCTCTGAGGGAAGAGGGGAGAGATCCAGGTGGGGAGCTAATTTCTGAAGAGATATGTTTTTCGCTCTTTACGGAAGGATAAAAGGATAGGGTTGGACCTAAGTGAGAAGGGAAGGGAGTTCCCTAATTTGGCAGCGTTGAGCGTGAAGGACCTGCCTCCTGCTCTGGACCTTTTGACTCTGGGAACTGCAGCAAGGAATGCGTTCTCTGAGCGAAGTGACTTACCGGGACAGTAGGGAGTGAGAAGTGTGTGGTTAATCTCAGGTATGGCTTTATGGAAGGCTTGGTGCGATATGCACAGGGTCTTAAATTTTATTCTATCCCTGACCGGGAGCCAGTGGAGTGACCTGATCCCTGGTTTAGCTGATTCTCTGCGTGGGATTTTGAGTAGCGTGCGAGCTGCACAGTTCTGTGTGCGCTGAAGTTTCTGCAGCATGTAGTCAGGGGCTCCCAAGTAAAGGGCATTGTTGAAGTCGAGCCGAGATTGGATGAGGCCCTGAATAACAACCTGTTTAGCTTCCAAGGGCAGAATAGGCAGGATTTTTCTCAGCATTCGGATAATCCCGAAGCAAGTTGCTGCTGTTTTAGTTGCCTGAGTATTAAAGGTGAGGGTTTTGTCCAGCCAGACTCCCAGACTTTTAATGTTCTCCTTCGGGGATGGAGGAGGACCCAAACTGGGAGGCCATAGCTGGTCCATGGGAGTGAGAATAGGGGGGCCAAGGAGCATTATCTCGGTCTTATCGCCATTGAGTTTTAATGAGGATGCTGTCATCCATCTCCTGACGTCCTCCATGCAAGCTGCTAGGTTGATCTGGGGGAGCCTGCTGTTCTTCTGTGCCAGAGACCACCAGCTGAGTGTCGTCCGCCTACGAGATGATCTTGATACCGTATTGTCGGACGACCTCAGCCAGCGGCCTCATGTACACATTGAACAGCGTGGGGCTTAGGGAGGAGCCTTGGGGTACCCCGCAGTTTAGAGGTCTGCTAGTGGAGCAAGAGTCGCCATCAAAGACCTGGAACGTCCTTCCGCTCAAAAAGGAACCCAGCTAGTCAAGAGCGTTTCCTGAGACCCCTAGATCGACTAGACGAGACAGCAGGGTTTTGTGGCACACCGTATCAAACGCGGCGCTTAAAACAAGGAGGATCACTGCCACTGACCCCCCTTGATCCAAGATCCTCCTGGATTCCTTCGTCACGGCCAGAAGAGCAGTTTCTGTGCCGTGTTTTGGACGGAATCCTGTTTGGGTGGAGTCCAGTAGAAAATTCTCCTCGAGGAAGTTGGTAAGGTGGAGATTAATGTGCTTCTCTAGAATTTTACTTGCCCAAGGCAACAGGGAGATTAGACGGTAGTTGTTGGGGTCCATAGGGTTGAGGTTGGGTTTCTTAAGCAGTGCTCTCACCATTGCCTTTTTCCAGGAGGGAGGAACCACTCCTGTTTTCATGGAGCTATTAAGTAGGTCCATGAGGGTGGGGAAAATGACTTGGTTAGCCATGTTCATCATCTGAGGGGGCACTGGGTCGAGGGGGGAGCCTGATTTTACTTGATGTGCGAGGGATTTGAGTGATTCCAGATCTAATGGTGAAAATGTATTCAGAGAAACTCGTGGAGGATGTTCTGTATCGCTTGGGGGTGGTGGTATGACAGTGATAGTCTCTGAGATGGGGGCTGCGAAGGATAAGTATATTTTATTGATTTTTTGAAAGAAAAATTCAGCCAACTCGTTGCATCGGGCTATAGGGTTGTCCGTTGGAGCCATGGGAGGGGAGATTTTAGAGAGACTTTTGACTACTTGGTATATTTCTTTTGGCTTAGATCGAGCTGCCATAATTTTTTCTTTATAGTAGTTAGTTTGAGCTAAGTTTATTTCACGTTTGTACGCCCTAATGGCTTCCCTATACCTGTCTTTTGCGGTGATAGCGTACTAGGCGCCACTTCCTTTCCAACTTCCTGCACTGTCGTTTTAGCTCTCTGAGCTTCTCCGAGTACCAGGGTGCAGTTTCTCGTGCTCTTTTTAGCCTGGTTTTCCTGGAAGGGAGGATAGTGTCGATGGAGTCCTCGATCCACTTGTTGAATGTCCTGCTGTCAGGTACAGGGCTCTTGGAAAGAGCGGGTTTGGAAGTGGAGAGGAGGCTCGACCACTGCTCTAGCGGGAGTCTTGACCAGTTTCTCATCTTTCGTGGGATAGGTGGAGGGGGAGTGACTTTACAAGTAGACCAGTTAAGGGGAATCAGAAAGTGATCAGTCCATGGGAGGTGGGTGATGGTGCCAACCGTGAGGTTGGGGCAGTTGCTAAAGACTGGGTCGAGCAGGTGACCTTTGTTATGAGTGGGGGACCTGATTAATTGTTCTAGTTGAATTGCGGCTAAGCTGGAAACTAGCTCGTTAGCGGTGCTGTCAGTACTGTTATCGAAGTGGATATTGATGTCTCCCAGCAACGTGAAGTTGGAGGAAGACATAGCAGATTCGGCCGCTAGCGAGGGTAGTGAAGAGTGGAAATGATTCAGTGGGCCTGGGGGGCGGAATTCAAGTGCCCCTGTTAAACCGTCGTTGGGGGTGAGTTTGAGGCAGAAGGACATGCTTTCGCAGTCTGAGATTGGATCAAGGGTACAATGGCATTGGTATATAGATTTATGAATAATGGCAAGGCCTCCACCTTTTCCGCGTGAGCGGTCCCTGCGAGCAATTTGGTATCCCGGTGGCAGGGCTTGGATCACATCCGGGTCGCAGTCTGGATTTAGCCAAGTTTCGGTTAGGAAGATGGCGTCAGGAGACCGCTCGTCTAAGAGCAGGAAGATTTCTGCGCTGTGTTTTGGTAAAGACCTGCAATTCAGGAGCAGTAAGGTGTAGTTTTGCTGGGCCGACCTGAGTCGAGCGGGTCGGAGGTTAGTGTTGCAGTGTAAACAGTGAGTGGGGAGGATCAGAGGATGGTGTTGATGAAGGCAACTCTCTTTCGTGGGGGGTTTAAGTGTCAGAAGGGCAGCAGCGCTATATCGAGTCTTAGGAGGGAGGCCAAGGGGATTGGCCCCTGTCCCCAGCTGGACGCGGACGGGCTCAGACGGGCTTGCCTTTGGCACGCGTCCGGCCCTGGCACATTTTAAAGAGGAGAGGAGAGGGGGCGTGGCCTCTGGCCGGTGGGCGTGGCCTCGCGGCCCTCGCTGATGGCAGCAAAAAGCTTGTTCAACCCTGCGGCAGCGTTACCATCGGCTGCGCGGTGGTGTCGGCGATTCTGAAGGAGGGGGGAGTGCTCAGGGCTGAGTGAAAGCTACAGGTAAAATAACAGTTTTACAAGATAACAGTTTTTTAAAAATGCGCTAATCTCCCGGCTTCCGCCTCAGGAGCTTCTGTCTGGCTAAATGCGTGCTTTGGGCTCAGCGCGTCTTAAGTAGTGGGCGGGGGGGCGTTGCCTCTGGCCACTGGGCGTGGCCTCGCGGCCCTTGCTGATGGCGGCAAAAAGCTTGTTCAACCTCGCGGCAGCGTTAACATCGGCTGCGCGGTGGTGTCGGCGCTTCTGAAGGAGGGGGAGTGCTCAGGGCTGAGTGAAAGCAACAGGTAAAATGACAGTTTTACAAGATAACAGTTTTTAAAAAATGCGCTAATCTCCCGGCTTCCGCCTCAGGAGCTTCTGTCTGGCTAAATGCGTGCTTTGGGTTCAGCGCGTCTTAAGTAGTGGGCGGGGGGCGGGGCCGGTGGGCGTGGCCTCGCGGCCCTCGCTGATGGCGGCAAAAAGCTTGTTCAACCCCGCGGCAGCGTTAACATCGGCTGCGCGGTGGTGTCGGCGATTCTGAAGGAGAGGGGAGTGCTCAGGGCTGAGTGAAAGCAACAGGTAAAATGACAGTTTTACAAGATAATAGTTTTTTAAAAATGCGCTAATCTCCCGGCTTCCGCCTCAGGAGCTTCTGTCTGGCTAAATATACTGTATAGTAAATATACAGTTGAAATATAGTATGGATCATAATGGTATATGCACTTTGTTTTGACTTACAGTATTGTTGCAGAGAAATGCAATGCTTTGTTAATACAGTACATAGACTTTCAGAAAAATACAAGGTAAGTTACTTTTTAGATTACTTTTGTTACTCAGTGTAGTATACCTGGATACTACAGTGGGATATTTCCTGTAAACAGGTAAGTAAAAGCGTTTTTGTTAAATAGTACACTTTAAAAGAATTCATTTAGGTTTTCAAACTCCATACTTGGCAACTTTTCCAAGAAATACAGTCAATATTATCCTATGGAGGATAATAGTTTTTATCGATTTTAGGGTAAGTATTCAGTAGTGGGAGTTGAGGTTCTGGGGTGGACTCGGGGGTCCCCCAGGGTCAGGGACGCATTCTTGTTACACCCTCAGCGGCACTAGGGCAGCCGAATGCAGAGTGCTAAGGCCCAATGTTATCCAATAGTGGATAGGGGGCCTCTGATAGGTGGCTGCTGATGAGCAGGCCACCTGGTTGTGGGAGCCAAGTTCCTCGCCTTTAGCTCAGGGCAAGTGGGGAAACCGGCACTAGGGCGGCCAGGTGCTGTTTTGACATCGGGCGCTCTGTTTGCAATGGGGAACCTCCGGTTTGGCAAAGGCACTGCAGGCTTGGGGACGAAGGTCTTCTGGGTGCGACCACCACTTGGAGAGGTAAGTTGGAATCTTGGGGCTTGGTTAGGCAAAGTCAGTTTGGCCACCCAAGGCAGTGGGGCGTCGGGTGCAGGGGTGCCTTTTGGGGTCGGATCTTCTTACTAGCTCCTGGTCGCGGTTGGGAGAACCTTCCGGATTTAGGCTGCAGGAATTGGCTGGAGATTTGAGGCAGGTCAGGGATCGCCAGATCTCGGACCAGGAACGAAGGGGGGGGTCTCCTTGTGGTGTTTGCCCACTCGAGCTCGGGCCATGGACGGTGGGTTCAGAGTTGTGCGGTATCCGGCCAGAGGTTGGAGATGAACAAATTCGGTGTTCGCGGAAGATACAGTCTTTGTGGTTGAAGGCAGGCAGGTCCTCTGGGGTTTTCGAGGTTGCTGGCTGCAGGACACTCCGGGAATTCGCAGGAGTAGGTTCAAGGTGGAGACAGGCTGGTAGGGCTTGGGCCAAGTCAGTGGGCGTCTTCCTCTTGTTAGCTTCTGCACGGCTGTTTGGTTCTTCTTTTTCTTTTCTTGTAGTTTCTCTGGTCTGAGGGAGCAAGACTGAGTTTGTATATTCTCCTAAATTTAGCCTGTGAAGTCATAGGAAGGATTCTTAGAGTGACTGCTGTACATGTAGATGTGAATGTCATATACAAGGTATTAGCTTTCTGGTTTCAACATACATTTTCTAAGGGTAGGGATAAACAGGATGTTAACAGTATTGGTTATTTTGTAGTTGTACAGAAGTGAAGTAGAAACTATGAATATAAAGAAAGAGTGTAATCTCAGAGCTTGAGGTAGGGGTAGAAATGCATACATATGTTTGAGATCCTTATTTTTCATAGGTATAGTTTTCAGGAATTACCAGTTTCATATCGAAGTACAGAGTGTTGGTTACACGGAGAGAGTGGTCCGGTATATCCATTCACAATCAGTTATGCTGAGCACTCTCAATGACATAAGATATTTCTTTGTTCTGTAAAGACACACTACATTCAGCAGACCTCATTGACCAGCAGACGTGGTGAGGCTAAATGGTGGAGTCCTGGGTTTCTATTCTCTCTTACCCTATTTCCATTTGCCCTTTTAAGCTTTTACCACTGGCTCTCGTAACCCTGTATATGGGGCTACAGGTGGGGTAAATGAAAGACAGAAAAGACATCTGTTGTGTGCACATATTCATCCTTTGGCAAGCACTGCTTGCTCACAGCTGAGGCATGCTGTGACATGTACTTCGTCATGCTGTGCTGCACAACTTTGTTGGATAATCAGTATTTCTCACTCCTGCTCCTGCAAAGTATTTCTTTGGGGTTCATTCGTAAGATGAAGAATCTGCAGAAAGATGTTTACTCCAGTATTGGAACTTTCATAGATTCCCATGCTTGAATCATTCCCCGTTGTCGAGATGGGAGTCCCCGCTATACATAAAATTGCAATAGAAACCATTACAAAAAAAGAAACTAGGCCTAGGCCCATTCTAGTTTTGCAACATATCCACATCTTTTTGTAAAAGAGACCAAATAAAACGAACAACCATTCAGATTAGCCTCACCCTCTAGAACCTTCCTTAAAGAACCTCAGGCCCACAGATTTTCTACTGCATGTTGTGCAAGGAAGTCTCCACTGAGCTCTGCTCAGTTTTTTCCATACAACTTTATTTCTACAGTGTTTTCACCAGTTTTTCTACAAGACCTGCTTGGACTACGTGTAAACATGTCTGACAAGGAGAAGAAGGCCCTCTTTAAACCATGTGCTACCTGTTCTAAGTAAATAAGTTTATGTGGAGGACAAGCACAAGGATTGTATTTACTGTCTGTACCCAGACCATATGGCAGCTGACGGCAAGATTCGCCGGACCTTCTCGACAAACACTTTGTGAGACCGTGAGGGACGTCTCTTGACCTGGCTCCAGAAGCTTAAGTCAAGGAAGGAGCCAGTCTCTAGTGATAGTGATAGACCTCCTCTGCTTCAATCTTCTAGGAGGTCTCTGAAAAGGGGAACGTCTTCTCTTTCACCTTCTAAAGAGCGTCCCAGTCAAGCCTTGAAAAAGACCTCTCATAGGTCTGAAGGGAGCAGTTCTATCAAATCTCCTCACTGAGGTGTAAAGGAGAAGGAAGGACTGTTAACAGGAGTGGCATCAGAGAGGTAGTCCAGCTCAGTTCCTCCATCTTCTCCTCCGGCAGCCTTCAAAAAGCCCTCATCTGTCTCTTTTGATGGCAAGCCGGTGAGGAAAATTCACTCGTCGATGACACTGTCTACGACTCTGTCAACGAAGGCTTCAAAGGTACAGTCTAATTCCTCGTCTCCTTCAGTTCTGGCTCCGTCGACGAGCGTCTCCTTCGCCTACGCTGCATGGCTCAGCGTCTACGGCATCGACGCCAGTGGTGGCAGCTCTGTCGTTGATGATAGTGTCAATGACTTCGATGTCGACACTGATGACGACAGCTGTGGTGACAACGGCAACCACATCTACGACGACGATGGCAGCATCTGCTGCAGTGGTGACGACGATCTCAAAAATGGTACCGTCAATGGCGTTCATGTCTTCATCGACTACCCTTACATCGTCGACGACTTCGTAGACGAAGGAAAAAATTGCTATAGCTATCAGACAACGCCAAATTACCCCCAGAAGGGTGACACCTCTACCACCTGCACTCCTCCTTGAAGAGGAGGGATCTGATGATGATGACGGGCCATATGGATATGCGCATAGCCCATCTCAGTTGCACGTTAAGTGCCAGAACACAGACTCTGAGGAAGAATACGTTGAGGAGCAGCAATATGATCCTCCCTTGGATTTCCACAGGTTTACCCGCAACAGATGGTCTCTATGCCTTCCTCCCTACTAACAGACTTGCAATATATGCTTTCGGACTATAGAAGGAGATTCCCAACACAATCTCCAGCTCCGGTTGGGGTGCCAGTTACAGCTGTTCCACCTATGCTACCGTCTACCCCTCAGTTGCCACCGCCACTACCACTGCCCGTTGTTCCGGATACACCGCCAATCGTCCCTCTCATCCAGGATGATACCTCTGATGAGGACCAGGGCATCGTCACTCTTCCAGATCCGGACACGGAGTGGAATGATTATATTATTCCTGATCCAGCTTCGCCTTCACCAGCTCCAGTGGATTCTCCCCCTGGAGACATAGGGGGTTTCCATAATTTGAGAGAGCGGCTAAGAGGTTCGAACTGCCCATGCCCACGGTGCAGTCCGAATGTTTCCATGCGACTTCAAAGAACCTTACAGAAAACCAGTTCGGACCATTCCTATTGTTGGTCATGTCTGGGACGAGGGTTTAAATGTGATGAGAAATCCAGTCACAGTGCTTCCAGTGCTGCCTGCCTTGAAAAGAAATATAAAGCCCCTGACGATAGCCCGGCCTGCCTGGTCAGTCAGCCTAAACCGGACTCTGTCATCTCCCAGGCGGCCCAAAGGATTTAAAAAAATCCTTCAGCTCCCCTCACAACACCTCCAGATAAAGAGGGCAGACGCCTGGATGACGCTGGCAAGAGGTTCTCTTCCATGTCTAGCCTGATGGTCAGGGCTGCAAACGCCTTAGCAATACTTCGTCGCTACGATCGCCAGATGTGGTGTGACCTTTTCCCCTATCTGGATCAATTGCCGGAAGATGCGAAAGTGGAGGCGAAAAAGATTCTTCAGGAGGAAGAGAGAACCTCTTCAGAGGTAATTGACTGTGCAATGGACATGGCAATTACTGCGTTCCGCTCTCTAGCGGGAGCTGCTGTCATTCGTCGCCAAGGCTGGCTTCGAGCTACATGGTTTCATCCAGAGGTCCAAAACAAAATCTTGGATCTTCCCTTTGATGGGGAGGCGTTCTTTGGGAAGCACATTGATGATGCACTCCAGGATATTAAAAAAAGACACGGAAACTGCAAAATCCCTAGGGACTTTGCAATACCACAAGGTCCCCTTTCATGGGACGAGAGGCAGAGGCCCTCCTACCTACAGAGGAGGATACCAGCAACAACGGTATTCTACATATACATTAGCCTCTCAATCTTATTGCCCGCAATATAACCAGCGGCAGGGTCAATCATCCTCTTTCTCTAGATCGAACAACAGAGGACAACAAGGACGCCAGGGGAAGGACTCCTCTAAGGGTCAATAAAGGCATGCTGGCTCTTACTACTGGAAAAACAAATTCTGCAGCACACTTATAGGAAAATTCAGGTCAAAGCGATGTCTCAATGGACATGGACTGTTCCTTCTCCTCCTGTAACACTAGTGGGAGGCAGAATCACACATTACTTCCACAACTGGCAGCAAATAACATTGGATCATTGGGTTCTGAACATCGTTCAATACGGTCATACTCTGGAGTTTGTCCATGCACCACCTCCCAGAGCCCCGCGCACTACTGATTCAAAACATCTTCGTCTTATACATCTAGAAGTCCATCAAATGCTCCTGAAAGGGGCGATAGAGCTGGTTCCTCTCTCACAACGGGGAGAGGGTTTCTATTCCCGGTTCTTTCTAGTTCGGTAGACCTTGGAGAAGTGACGCCCTTTTTTAGATCTGAGGGAGCTCAACACCTATCTCATCAAACAGTCGTTCCGAATGGTTCCCTTGCAAGATATCCTTCGACTCCTCAACTCAGGAGATTATATGGCCACATTGGATCTAGAAGACGCATACTTTCATATACCCATCCATCCAGCCCACAGGAAGTTCCTTCGCTTCACAGTAGCCAAGAGCCACTTTAAGTTCAAGGTCCTACCATTTGGACTCAGATCTGCTCCGCAGATCTTTACAAAAGTTTCTAGCTCCAGTGGCAGCTTTTCTGCAAAAGCAACAGCATCAGGTTTTCCCTTACCTGGACGATTGGTTGATAAAAACCCATTCCAAGCAGGTGGCAGAAGAATCAGTTGCGATGTGAACACACCTTTTCGACAACCTGGGACTTTCGCTCAACACCGAAAAGTCGACTCTATGCCCTTCCAGGACAGCCCAGTTCCTGGAAGCCATTCTGGACTCGTCCCTCAACAAAGCCTTTCCGTCCCTGGAGTGGCAAGAAAAGCTGATGGTCATGGCTCGTCTACTCATAAGTAGACAGTCACTTTCTGTTCACCTCTACAAGTCCGTCCTTGGGTCCATTTCCACCTGAATTCCACTTCCTTTGCAGCCGATTCCTTCACTGCTGACAATGTCCCAGGGCCAAGTTTGACACCCGGATCCTCGATCTCTGCAGTTATCGGCATGGCTCCTGAGCACCGAGAATTTCTCGGTTTGACCCTTTCGGCAGAATGTAGAGACGTACTTGCTCAGGCATGAGCTCCAAGTACCAACAAAACCTACCACCTAAAGTGAAAGCGTTTCTGCCATTGGTGACAGCAGCAGGGCATTCATCCTATTGCTTGCGCACCGCATGAGGTTCTTCTTTAGATTCTTTCATTAGCGAAAGCAGGGCTGGCTTACTCTTCCATCAAAGTTTATCTTGCCACCATCTTTCACTTCAGATGCACATCTTCTGGTCCTTCCCTCTGGTCGGCAAGGATAATTAAACAGTTTCTCAAGGGCCTTTTCAGAGTCTTCCCTCCAGTCAAGCCTCCACCTCCTTGGCACCTTAATCTGGTTCTCACCTAGCTCTTGAAGCATCCCTTTGAGCCTATTCATAGGGTGGACTTGAAACTCCTCTCCTGGAAGGTGGCTCATCTTCTAGCTTTAACTTCAGCCAGGAGAGTAGGTGACATACAGGCACTCACCATTCAGGAACCTTTTCTCCAATTTAAAAAGGGGACAGGGATACTCCGTACCAACCCAAAGTTCATACCGAAAGTGCCTTCTGACTTTCATTTGAATGAGCCGGTAATACTAAAAACGTTATTCCCTCAACCTACTACTACAGCGGAGAGAGCACTCCACTCACTGGACATTCAGGGGTGCTTGAAGTTCTAGCTTCAACGTACTAAGGACTTCAGGAAGTCACCTCAGCTCTTTGTGGCTTCCAGCGCCCCTCGTAAGGGTTTCCCCTTTTCAAGCTGGGGATTGCTCGCTGGATTACCAGCGCGATCCAGTATAGTCACCGAGCAGTGGGCAAGCCCCTTGAAGGTCTGATCCGTGCTCACTCCACGAGGGCGATTTCTTCTTCGACAGCCCTCTTTGCTGGAGTGCCTATCTGGGACACCTGCAGAGCAGCAACCTGGAGCAGTACTTATAGATTTACAAGACACTACTGCCTGGATTCTTCAACGCAGATTGATACAGCAGTGGGCGAGGCAGTCCTGAGGAACCTCTTTCATTAAGTGGTGCGCTTTCCCTGTCAACCCTACTTCAGTTTCTTCTGTTTAAGCTCTTCGCACATTTTTTCAAGTCATTTGCTTGTTTCTTCCTTTTCCTTATGTTTTCTAATGTGTTTATTTACCATAGACTTTGTCATTTTGATGAATTGGCTACTTCTCCAGTATAGATTCATAGATTCCCATGCGACCTCCCCTGGGAAAGCTCAGCCTTCAGCATCTTCAGTTATATGGTTTCACAATGGCTACGAAAATCTGAGAGTCTGAGGTTTCCTCAGGAAGGTTCTACAGGGTGAGGCTAACCTGATTGATCTGGTTGTTCATTTTATTTGGTTACAAAACTAGATGGGCCTAGACCTAGTTTCTTTTTTTGTAATGGTTTCTATTGCTATTTTATGTATACCGGGGACGGGGAATGATTCAAGCATGGGAATCTATGAAAGTTTCCAATACTCGAGAACCAAAGTTACAGGTAAGTAACTTGTTTTTCCCCAACAGAAGAAAAGTCCCATACCTCTGGTAACGATATTTCTGGTGAATACATAATCTTCCTGCTGAATTCTTATTGCTCCCCACCACTGGGAGTTAGTGCAGTGATTGAAAAGATGCCAAGGTATACAAACATATTGAATGCTATATTTGTCACTGTCATTGAATCCTTCTTGATTCTGTCCTCGTGCCTCTAGAGGCATGAAAAGTATTCAGGAATTGACGTTAGCATGTCAGGTGGTGTCTAATATACTTCGTGATGTGTGTGGAGACCTACTTGCCGCCTAAGCTGACTGCCTCCAATCTGAAGTCTGGAAGGATTATTTGTATGGCGAGGAATCTGCATGAAGAATACTTATCCACCTGAGATATTTTTACCAAAGGTAAATAACTTATTTTTCTTTCCCTCATTGTAATGTCTGTAACATATCTTATATGTCTACGTTTATACCTTTTTTTGTTGCAATGTTTTGAGAATGTTGCAGGAAACATGTAAACAGGTCATTTCTGGTCCGTTTATTTGCAAACGGATTAAGAGTCCTTTTGATTTGCCACCCTATCTCAAAATTTCTTTATCTCTACACGCAGATGGAAATCTTTTTTTGGCAAGCTGTGCGCAAGATTGCGTCATAAGAATCTGGAAGATCTACTTGAAGGCAGAAAGACATCCTGAAAACCTGAATTACAGCGAAAGTGTCGGTAGTATCAAGCTGAAAGAAAAGATTCTGTTTCTTAAAAGTAAAAGTAGGTTATGACTGAAAAAATCCAAAAGTATTATTTGAACAATTGTATTTATTTTCTTAAACAATCCAGACACGATTTGCCTTTTGTTATCTGTGAGCATTAGTGCCAAAGCCAGTGGACAGTCTCAAAATAAAAATAAAAAAGATTTATAATATGAAACTTACATTGGCAGTGCACTTCATGGGAGGGGGAAGGGAGTGGTCATCAGAAGATACAAAGTGATCAGGTTCAGTTCAACATTTTCCTCAAATGACCCCTCGTAATCCAAGTGAATTAGTATCCATCTGTGTAATCATGTACACGTTCCTTCACATACTGTCTGGCCCCAAACAAATAATTGTACTTTCAGCGCCACCAGAGAGCTCTTCAATTTCAAATCTTCAACAACTGATTCATAGCAATGGACAGAAAGTAGTAGTCTTCAGTCATTCATTAGCAGCTCCTTTGTTAGCATTGAGGGAACTACATTGTGTCGGTCATCTCTTTCGTGTGATGAGTGCGTGGAGTTCTCTGCTCGCATCCTGCATGCATTCTTCTCACACAGATTGACCTCCACGATTTGGAAGTTCTGAGTGGCTAGAACTTCTGTTACCATGCTGTAATTCCTGACATTTACTTCAAGTAAGATTTAAGCAACACAGAAGGGGGAATAACACTCCTCTGAGCAGGTGGTACATGTGTGTTCTGAAGTCAGTGGGGTAGGGTTGAAGAAGGAAGCCGAAGATGTTGCCTGGTCGAGTAGAGCATTACATGCTCCTCCCTGGCCTTGGCAGATGTTCAGACAAGAACCATGAGTCGGACCTGAGTCCCACTGCAGCCCGCCCCTTTCCCAAAGTGATTTTACCTGCTGGGTTTTCTGGCTGGTAAAATGTAATCCAGTGTTCCAACAGTGGAGTTGTAGTGACCCCAGCCTACTTCTAATTGTGCGGAGCAAAATTCCACATAGGAATCTCACTATACGCAACTTGTAATCAAGGCCAAAATGTCAGGGTTACCGGGATCAGAGCCACCTCTCCCCCTATATGATCCATTTCTGATTCGTACCTTAATGCTGCTGGAATCACTAAACAGCAGACTTTGTGGTTGATTTTTCCTATGTTGGAGCAAACTTTCTTGTACTTCAGATCAGAAATGCAGGGACTAAAATAACACCTTAGTGGGTGTACTTTAAATGTTTTTAGATATTTGATTTGAGTGAAATGTTTGAGCTGTGCAAAGTCAGTTCCTAAATATTTTTTTAATTGTCAATGGTTGTACTAAATGGTCAGCATTTCGTCTCTATGTACGGAGTTTAGAATTTGTCTAATTGCCAGGATACAAGTTGAGGGTGAATACAAGAGGATGGCTGGCATACCCCTATTTATAAGGAGAAGGTTTTTATTACGCGTGAACTACTAGCAAATGCAACTAACTACTAGTTCATTGGCAAATTCTACGTGGAAAGTACTTTTGGTTAGAAGGTCAAGTGAGTTAAGAACTTTCTGCACTCCAATATGATTCCTGACACAGTGGACTCCGATTTTCATTCTTCCAGGGTCAATAAAAATAAGATCAATACGTTTTGGAATAGTGGCAGCTGTTATTTGCGGCACTTTTTAAAAACATTATGTTCGAGGCTTGTGTTGCTGTAGATACAAATGCTTGGCCCACTTCTGCCATCTTGTGTTGGGTTTGGATGTGTGCAAGTTGTTTTTCTTTGAAAAAGTGTTCCAAGTTACCAGGTAGTAAAGTGACTCCTCCTCTCAGTATTAATGTGTATGGGCATCGATTCCATTGTTAGATTGTTTTCTTTAAGCCGTCTGGTTCGCACATGTTTGGTGGCGTTTCGTTTGAGACCGCTTCGGACTCCCTTCTTTCTCCATTAGTCAGTATTATTGGCGATCTAGTTTCCCTTCATTTGTATCGAAGTAAATACTGAAAATCTCACTGTTGGTTCAGTGCGCTTCAATTGCGGCCTTCGGGCCTTCCACATTAAAGCCTATTCTTTCTTCCATCGGCTTCCATCCACAATGCGTTGCTAATGGAACTGACTCACTTTTGTTTTTACCCCTCCTGCCGCACAAAATATCTGAGGACCGACCTCCATCATGTTTGCAACCCATGTCTGTCCCCCGATTACAGAGAAGAAGACGGTGAAGCTTGTCGATCTTTACAATCGAAAAAGACATTGAGGGACCGTCGGGCGCGTCGCAGAGAAATGCTGCGCAGGGAGATCGAGGATACACCCGACATCCTCAGGCAATGAGATGTCGAAGAACACGAGGAAGAAATCATGGAAGTCTCTGCGTCTCAGAAAGAGGCCCTCTCCAGTCAAGAATCTTCATCCGAATCAGAGACGGAAAGAAGTCTCCAAATTGGAGACATTTCTCTGGGTCCATGTACTGAGTACACATGCCCCTGTAAAATTTAGTGAGAGACACTAAGTTGGGACAGAGTGAATATACAGCTTCTGGGCCTCCACTGCCAAAAGGCCATGGAAGGCACTATACAACTGATGCGGATGCCCCCGCCCTTGGGCTCTGCTCCAAAAATTAAGCCCAAATTGCCAAACTCTGCTTTGGTCTGACCATCTTCGGTTGCAAGCCATTCCACTCATTCCTTGGCTCCCAGCACCCCAATCAATCAATCAATCAATGTACTTGTAAAGCGTGCTACTTACCCGTGAGGGTCCCAAGGCGCTGAGGGGGGGGGTTGTGTGCTGCTACAGGTTTTGAGGAGTCTTCTGAAGGTGAGTAGGTCTTGGGTCTGCCGTATGTGGTTGGGGAGGGTGTTCCAGGTTTTGGCGGCGGGGTAGGAGAAGGATCTGCCGCCGGAGGTCGTTTGTTGGATGCGGGGGACAGCGGCGAGGGCGAGGCTGGCGGAGAGGAGCTGGCGGGTGGGGGTGTGGAAGCTGAGTCTGCTGTTCAGGTAGGCGGGTCCAGTGTTGTGAAGTGCTTTGTGTGCGTGGGTGAGAAGCTTGAAGGTGATCTTCTTGTTGACTGAGAGCCAGTGTAGGTTTCTCAGGTGGGGGGTGATGTGGCTGCGGCGGGGGATGTTGACGATCAGTTGGGCGGAGGCGTTTTGGATGCGTTGTAGTTGTCGTAGGTGTTTGGCTGGAATTCCTGCGTAGAGTGCGATTCCATAGTCCAGTCTGCTGCTGACGAGGGCCTGTGTCACCGTTCTTCTTGTTTTGGTTGGGATCCACTTGTAGATTCTGCGGAGCATGCGGAGGGTGTTGTAGCAGGAGGAGGAGATGGCGTTGACCTGCTTGGACATGGAGAGGGAGGAGTCGAGGGTGAATCCTAGATTGCGTGCGTGGTCGGTGGGTGTTGGTGCTGTTCCCAGTGTGGTCGGCCACCAGGAGTCCTCCCAGGCTGAGGGGGTGGATCCGAGGATGAGGACCTCCGTCTTGTCCGAGTTCAGCTTCAGACAGCTGCTCCTTATCCATTCCGCGAAGGCCATCATTCCTTCGTAGAGGTTGGTTTTGGCCGTGTGTGAGTCCTTGGTGAGGGAGTGGATGAGCTGGGTGTCGTCGGCGTAGGAGATGATGTTGAGGTCGTGGTGGCGGGCCACTAGTGCGAGGGGGGTCATGTAGACGTTGAACAGCGTCAGGCTGAGGGATGAGCCCTGGGGGACGCTGCAGATGATGTCGGGGGCTTCAGATCGGAAGGGTGGAAGGCGGACGCTCTGGGTTCTGCCGGTGAGGAAGGACGAGGTCCAGTCGAGGGCCTTCTCTTGGTTTCCGGCTTCCAGGAGGCGTGTCTTTAGAGTGCAATGGCAGACCGCGTCGAAGGCGGCTGACAGGTCCAGGAGGATGAGGGCTGATGTTTCGCTGTTGTCTAGTTGGCGCCTGATGTCGTCTGTGGCGGCGATGAGGGCAGTCTCGGTGCTTTGGTTTCGTCTGAATCCGGACTGGGATGGGTCCAGGATGTTGTTGTCTTCCAAGTGCTTGGTCAGTTGCATGTTGACGGTTTTCTCGATGACTTTGGCCGGGAATGGTAGCAGGGAGATGGGCCGGAAGTTCTTGAATTCCTTGGGGTCTGCTTTGGGCTTCTTGAGGAGGGCGTTGATTTCGGCGTGTTTCCAGCTTTCCGGGAATGTCGCTGTTTCGAAGGAGATGTTGATGACCTTCCGTAGTTGGGGTGCGATGGCTGTGTCTGCTTTGTTGAATACGTGGTGTGGGCACGGGTCACACGAAGCTCCTGAGTGGATGGAGTTCATGACCTTGCGTGTCTCGTCGTCGTTGACGTTGGACCAGGAGGTCAGGCGGTTGGCGTTGGTGGTGTTCACAGGGGAGATGGAGTCTGGCGTAGTCGAGGCGGTCGTGGTGTTGAAGCTATCGTGAATGTCAGCGATCTTGCGGTGGAAGAAGATGGCCAGTGAGTCGCACAGTTCTTGTGAGGGCGGGATGTCGTTGGCGTTGGCGCTGGGGTCGGAGAGTTCCTTTACGATGCTGAAGAGCTCTTTGCTGTCGTGTGCGTTGTTATCCAAGCGGTCTTTGAAGGAGGATCTCTTGGCTAATCTGATGAGGTGGTGTCTGCGGGTTGCGTCCTTGTGGGCTGCGTGGTTGTCTGGTGTGCGTTCTTGGAGCCGTGTCTTCTCCAGTTTTTTGCATGCGTGTTTGGAGGCCTGGAGCTCGTTGGTGAACCATGTGGCTCTCTTGCTGGTGTGGCTGTGGGAGGGTTTCTTGAGCGGGGCGAGGGTGTTGGCGCAGTTGTCGATCCACTGTCTGAGGTTGAGGGCTGCGATGTCAGAGTTGGTGGGGTCGGTTCTTGGCGAGGGAGGTAAGTAGCTGGTCTTCGGTGACTTTGCTCCAGCAGCGACGAGGCAGCTGTTGGGTGCGATGGTGCGTGGTTGGTTTCTTGAATGTGAAGTGAATACAGTGGTGGTCGGTCCAGTGTAGTTCAATGGTGTGATTTAAGGCGACGTGGGAGCCTGTGGAGAAGATGGGGTCAAGCGTGTGGCCGGCGGCGTGGGTGGGTGTGATGACGAGTTGTTTGAGGCCGAGGTTGTCGATCAGGGTAGCGGAGTTGGCGTTGTTGTTGTTCTCGAGGTGAAAGTTCAGGTCCCCGAGGAGGATGTAGTCCGTAGAGGCGAGTGCGTGGGTGCTGGCGAGGTCGGCGATGGAGTCGCTGAACTGAACCCGGGGTCCGGATGGTCTGTAGATGAGTGTTCCTCTGAGGGTGGTGTTGGGGTCGGTGTGTATTCGGAAGTGCAGGTGTTCGGCGGTGTTGAGGGTGTCGTCCGCGTGGGTAGCGACTTTGAGGGTTGACTTATGGATGATGGCTATTCCTCCTCCGATTCCGTTGGCGCGATCCCTGCGGGTGCTCTTGTAGCCATCCGGGATGGCTATGGCGATGTCGGGCGCCGAGGAGTCGTTCCACCAGGTCTCGGTCAGGAAGGCCACGTCTGGGGCGGCGGTGTCGAGCAGATCCCAGAGCTCAACGGCGTGTTTTCTTCCGGAGCGGGTGTTGAGGAGTATGCAGCGGCGGTGGTTGGGTCCAGTCCTTGGAGGTTTGGTGTTTCTGTCGCAGGTGAAGCTGCAGGTGCGGCAGGAGAAAGGTCCGTGGGTCCGTTTCGGGGCGGCCTGGAAGCAGGTGTGGTTTCGACCGGCGTTGAGTGCATGGAGGTTACTGGCGTTGTAGTGGAGTCTGGTGGCGTGGCGTTCGCGGGGTCCAGGGGTTCTGGGGCTGGGCACGGTCTAGGCGCGGATTGGCGCAGACGGGCTTGCCTTCGGCGCGGCCGCTTCTCGGCCTGCATTTGAGGAGGCTTGGGAGGGAGGAGCAGCTGGGAGGCGGTAGCGGGGAGGCCAATGGGAGTGCTGGGGGACTGGCCGCAGGGAGGCAGCAGCGGGAAGGCCGGGAAGAGAGTGGTGGGGGGCGGGTGGGGGAGACGGTAGTCGAGCGGGTCCAGCGGTGGTAGAAGCAGCAGGTGGTGAGTGGCGGTGTGGGGGCGACCTGCCTGCAAGCAGGGTCAAAGGTCGCTCCTGAACATCGTCACTCGGCCACTTTAAAAGGATGCCTGGGAGGGAGGAGCAGCTGGGAGGCGGGAGCAGGGAGGCAAATGGGAGTGCTGGGGGCGGGGCCGCAGGGAGGCAGCGGCGGGAAGGCCGGGAAGAGAGCGGTCTGACAGACCGGTTACAACCAATTTTGAGTATAAAGGCATGGGCTCTTCAGCACGAAAAGACCAGACTCTTTCTGCAATCCACTTCCGCACCTAAAGAAAGCTCTACTTCCACACTGAAGGGAGAACCTACAGAACCAATCCTCCAGATTATGCAAGAGCGGTTCGATCCGAGGCAAAAGACAATACGTATCCAGCCTCAGACTAGTCGAGGAAAAGCAAAAGCTGTACAGCGCCCCAGCCTCAAACATCTTGGCACCAGCTTCCTTTTGAAGAGGCCATTGATATGCCACCGCCTCCTAAAAAGAAGAACAAGCATTTACAATGCAGTAGGTCTCCCATTAGGAAAGTGTGAGCTATTGGTATTGTAAATAACATTTTTTTTAAATATGTGTTGGCTTTGAAAATATATAAATTAATAGCATTGTTATTCACAAAGCCAATAGCTTACACTTTCCTTATGCGAGTCCTGTTGGCTATAGCAATGCTTATTGGTAGCAAGAAAGGACAGTGCAGTTGTGGTGCTGAGTGATGATGTGGTTGGGCTGAGTGATGTGGTGGTGTATTAGAGTGATGTGGTGGTGTCCCCGAGTGGTGTGGTGGTGTCCCCGAGTGATGGGTGGTGTCCCCGAGTGATGTGGTGGTGTCCCCGAGTGATGTGGTGGTGTCCCCGAGTGATGTGGTGGTGCCCCCGAGTGATGTGGTGGTGCCCCCGAGTGATGTGGTGGTGCCCCCGAGTGATGTGGTGGTGTCCCCGAGTGATGCGGTGGTGTTCCTGAGTGATGCGGTGGTGTTCCTGAGTGATGCGGTGGTGTTCCTGAGTGATGCGGTGGTGTCCCTGAATGATGCGGTGGTGTCCCTGAGTGATATGGTGGTGTTCCTAAGTGATGTGGTGGTGTCCCTGGGTGATGTGGTGGTGTTCCTGAGTAATGTGGTGGTGCCCCTGAGTGGTGCCCCTGAGTGATGTGGTGGTGTCCCTGAGTGATGTGGTGGTGTCCCTTAGTGATGTGGTGGTGTCCCTGAGTGATGTGGTGGTGCCCCTGAGTGGTGTCCCTGAGTGATGTGGTGGTGTACCCGAGTGATGTGGTGGTGTCCCCGAGTGATGTGGTGGTGTCCCCGAGTGATGTGGTGGTGTCCCCGAGTGATGCAGTGGTGTCCCTGAGTGATGTGGTGGTGTTCCTGAGTGATGTGGTGGTGTCCCTGAGTGATGTGGTGGTGTCCCTGAGTAATGTGGTGGTGCCCCTGAGTGATGTGGTGGTGTCCCTGAGTGATGTGGTGGTGTCCCTGAGTGATGTGGTGGTGTCCCAGAGTGATGTGGTGGTGTCCCAGAGTGATGTGGCGGTGTCCCTGAGTGATGTGGCGGTGTCCCTGAGTGATGTGGTGGTGTCCCTGAGTGATGTGGTGGTGTCCCTGAGTGATGTGGTGGTGTCCCTGAGTGATGTGGTGGTGTTCCCGAGTGATGTGGTGGTGTTCCCGAGTGATGTGGTGGTGTTCCCGAGTGATGTGATGGTGTCCCCGAGTGATTTGGTGGTGCCCCGAGTGATGTGGTGGTGTTCCTGAGTGATGTGGTGGTGTCCCTGAGTGATGTGGTGGTGTCCCTGAGTGATGTGGCGGTGTCCCTGAGTGATGTGGCGGTGTCTGTGAGTGTGTGGTGGTGTCCCTGAATGATGTGTTGGGGCCCCCTGAGTGATGTGGTGGTGTTCCTGAGTGATGTGGTGGTGTCCCTGAGTCATTTGGTGGTGTCCCTGAGTGATGTGGTGGTGCCCCTGAGTGATGTGGTGGTGTTCCTGAGTGATGCGGTGCAGCAGCACAGAGACTGAAGCTAAGAACACGCAGGGTTGAGTGCTACAAAGCGCGTTCAGTTTATCAAAGCACAGAATGATGGAGCCGGGAAAAAGCAAGGGGAAACTGGGGGAGAGTGTATAATGATAGAGGCAGCGAGGGCTGGGGCTTGGACAGCCATCAAGTACGGGGTCGAGAAGGCACTGAATGGGAGAACACGGAAAACATCCTGGGCCAAGGAAGGAAGATGAAAGCACACAAGCAAAGCAAGCTCTCAGCATTGCTGTGGCGGGGGCGGGGGAGCGGGAGTGCATTCCTTTGATGTCTGATGTGGGGGCGGGGGAGCGGCAGCCTTTGAAGTCTGATTGGGGGGGAGCGGCAGCCTTTGAAGTCTGATGCGAGGCACAGACAAATGGTGGTGTGTGACGTGGCTGGCGTTGTGCACGCTCATAGATCACATGAACTGTGTCTAATCTGCCGTTTTGGTAGACTGTTCTTTTCCCCTTACTATAATCTCGTTGGGTCAATGCGCAAGCGCATTGGCTCAGGCGAGACCTAAAAAGGATATAGCCACCAGTCCTATGCCTCCTCCTTTACCTGCATCACCACCACCATAAGCACCTCTTTCTCCACCACCACCTCAGTCACACATTGGTACAGGGAACAGTACACCACAGAAGTCTCCACAATCTCCTCTTGGAGATAATGATGGAGATAAATCACATCCTCAACCTACGTATCCGTGGGATAATTATGATGATGTTCCTCCAGGGGATATGGATCCTGAGCTTTGTCCAGCCAGACCATCACCTTATTTTTTTAAATGTTTTTTTTTTAATTGTTTTTCCCAGAAAAGCAGTTTTTTACAAAATATTGAATGTTACAATTACATAATGTACAGTTGACCATATATTAGTGCTTACATAAAGAAGGGAAACAAAAGAAAAAAGGAAAAGAAAGAAGTCAATAGAAATTATTTAAACCAGCATAAACTTGAGCATTATTAGTAGTCCAGATTACAGCATAAATATATCGAAAAGTAAGAAAAGAAAAGGACAGTATAAGTTTATATCTCAAACCAGATCCATCACTGGGCCCCATATTTTCCTACCACGTTTGCTCGCCCTCCATCCTTGACAGTTATACAATGCAGTTTCAAATCTGTATATATGAAGCAATCTGGCATACCAAGCTTGATATGTCGGAGAGTCAGCGTCCTTCCACTTTAAAGCAATCAGCAGTCGTACTACTGCCATTGCCATAAAACAAACATATACCAGGGTCGATCCTAAATGGGCTCTTTTATCGAACCCCAATAGCATCAAGGTTGGAGAAATAGGCACTTCCTGTCCTAATACCTTATACAGAAAAGTTTCATTACCCTTTTTCAATGTATCTAATGTAATACATTCATAGAACATATGAACTAAATCTGCAGGGCCCAGCCCGCAACTCGGGCAATGATCGTTTTCCCTTTTTCCCCAGCAGAACAATTTTGCCGGGGTGAAATATAAGTTGTAAACTGTTTTAACTGTTGGGCCTTCAGGTTGGCAGAGAGGAAGACCTTCTTAGAGAGAGCCAGAGACCTACTTAGATCGACATCCTGATTCCCCACGGATCTTGGGGCAATTTATGCTGCCGCTCTAACTCGTCAAAAGGGATCATCCCATTTTCATCTACTGACGCCTGCTTGCTCCCAATGTTTACCCATCCCACCAAAAAGCAGGGCTGAAAAGACCAGAGAACGCCACAGAAATAGATATTTCTCGAGGCTGGGAATATTTAGGCACTTTGAAGCTTTGTGCCAGACCCTCCAAGCCACTATAAGAGGCTTGAACCATGTTTTTTCATAATAGCTAACCTCCAGCTGTCTAAGTAGAACCTCTGATGCAACTCCATCTATAGCCAACTCAAAGATTGAGGGGGGGGGGTCTCATATTCCTGTATACCAAAACTGTTAACTAGACCCATATTAGATTTGAACAAGATAGCCATTTGTTGTAATTTGATGGCCCAATAGTAAAATAATAAATCTGAAAGAAACAGGTTAGTGTTAGATTCCTTACCTTAGAATATCCCCAGGCATCAGGCTGGATCCAGAAAGTTTTCGTCAGCAGTACTCCTGCGCGTCGGTAGGCGTCGTCTGCGGCTCCTTGTCCGTCGTCGGCATCGTGATCGCCGGAATGACGTCAGCGGAGTACTTAGACGCCGCCCTTGCGCTCTGACGTCAGTTCTTTTTTTTTCCGCACCAGCAAGCGCAAATCCGGGAGAGCAGTACTCTAGTCATTTTTTGACTAACTTTTTTGATCTCTTTTGATCACTTTTTGAGTCGATTTCGACTCGCGGTGCCGTTAGGGATGCCTGGTTTTAAACCTTGCGACGCCTGTCACCGCCCGATGTCGGTGACCGACCCCCACCATCGGTGCCTTTACTGCCTTGGGGCCAACCACGATGACAAGTCGTGCCCCGACTGCCGGCCTTGACCTCGAAGGCTAGACGGGAGCGGTCGAGCTCTGGCAGTCGGCTCAGCGCCGCTCGAGGTCCCGGTCAAGGAGGAAGTCGAGGGACCAGTCGCGGAGCCACAGTCATCACCTCTCGTCGAGTCACCACCACTCGTCAGGTTCCAAGTCCTCCGGTAAGTCGAAGCATCCGAAAAAGAAGTTGAAGAGGCGTCATTGCTCTTCCGACTCCCCCCGACGCTCGCGCGACGCGGCTGGGGGTTCTCCGCTAGAGCCGCAGGCGCCGCGTCCAGCTCCACACCCGCCGGTCCCTGGGCTCCATGCGACGTCGGAGGAGATAAGTGCTTTCCTCATGGCCATGAGGACTCACTTCCCTCCGTCTGAACCTGTTGAGGCACCTTCGGGCCCCGCGGGTTTGACTGGGAGCCCTAGCTGGCCGGCGGCCCCGGCGCCGTCGTTGACTCCGGTCCCAACGCCGCAGGGCCCCACAGGATCCAGGCCTGAATCCAGGTCGTCGCCAGTCAACCTCACCACTCCTCTGCTGGCGCCGACCCCGAGGGTGCCGCTCCCGTCTTCGGACGACACCGTCCCCGGTTTCAGCCCCGGTCCGGGTGACCAATTCACCTACGACCCGGCTCCATCATTTTTGCCTGGTTTCCAGGACATGGATGACGAGGAGGACTGGGAGGGGTCTGAGGACCCTCTGGCACAGCAGTGCCAGTTAAGCCAGGACTGGGTAGATGAGCTGAGGGATGCCAGTAATCTGGACACTTCGCATGACACTGGATACATCTCTCCTCCCTCCGTGGCTTCGGTGGAGGGGGCTACTTATAGCGTGGTGTTGAACAGGGCAGCCAAGGCCTTGGCTCTTGAGCTCCCTGTCACGGCAGTGAGGACTAACCTCCTCACTGAGGTGCTCAAACTGCAGGCAAGCTCCTCTGAGCCTCTGCTGCAGTTTAACCAAGCCCTCCCTGACGTTCTGATGGACACCTGGTCCATACCCTCTACAGGCTTCCCTGTGGATCGGAACGTGGCCCGACGCCACCACCCAGCTCCGGGCGACCCCTGCTTTCTGTCCGTTCACCCCACCCCCGAGAGCCTGGTGATTCAGACCTCTACGTCCCAGACCGCATTCCCGACTGCTCCTCCGGATCGGGAATCCAAAATGTATGATCAGTATGGGAAGAAACTGTTCTCCTCTCTGAGTTTGGGGCTGTGGTCTGTCAATACCGCCTGCCTTTTGGGCCGTTACACCCACTCTCTGTGGGATACAGTTGCGGAAGTGCTGCCACAGTGTCCGGAGGAGGCCCGGACACGGCTCGCCCAAGCCCTGGCGGAGGGACGGGATGCAGCACGGTACTCGATTAGATGTGGACTTGACACCACAGATTCACTGGGAAGAGCGATTTCCATGACAGTGGCGATTCGTCACCACGCCTGGCTGAGGTCTGCCAACTTCTCGGGGGATGTCCAGGTCACGCTCATGGACATGCCCTTCAATGGCCGTCGCCTCTTTGGCGACAAAGCGGATAGTGCGCTAGAGCGTTTTAAGGACTCCAGGGCTACAGCCAAGTCCTTGGGCCTAGGCTAGCGCCAAGGAAGGGGTGCCTGTGAGAAAGTGAGATCTTTCTTGCACTGGTATGCCCCCACTTTTTTCTGAACTGCTGATGTGCTTTGACTGAGTGTGCCCTGGGTTCCTGCCAACCAGGTACCCAGGGCATGTGTTCCTTCCCTAAAAATGTGTTAAAACTAAAACCTAATTGGCCTCTCTAACCACCTGTCAGCCCCTAGTAAATGGTACCCTAGGTACCCAGGGCATGGTGACCAGAGAAGACCTGTGAGGGCTGCAACACTTATTGTGCCACCCTCAGGGGCCCTGTACCCTGACACCCACAAACTGCCTTTGCAGGCTGAGTGTCTGAGTACAGAACCAAACAAAGAGTCGACATGGGACACATCCCTGTGTGCCATGCCCACAGAACCCACTGCCCTCTCATACTTCAGTCACCCCTCTAGCTGGGTGCCCTATGCCAGAGGTGTGGGCACAGGTGCATGAGCCCTGTGCCCCTACAGTACCCAGGGCCATTCCTGGGCACTGTAAGTGCAGTGATGCCATTAAGAGCATATGGTGCTCGGAGGTTGTCATTACGAACTCCACAGCACCATAATGGCTACACTGAAGACTGACAAGTTTGGTACCAAACTTCTCAGCACATTAAACCCGCACTGATGCCAGTGTGGGATTTAATGTAAAATGCACCAGAGGGCATCATAGAGATGCCCCCTGAAAACCTAACCTACAATCCACGTCTGGGCTGAGTGGCTGCAGAGGCTGTCACACAGCAGACATGTTGCTGGACCCCTGGGTAGGAGAGCCCCTGCTCTCCGGGGCCTGCAACAATGCACATCCTGGGCGAGGTGCTAGGTCTCCTACCCTAGGATGGGCAGGAGGAAGCTTCAAAGGCATGCCGCCTCTGTGAGCTTCCCCAGACCATTTGCTGTACCCAGCAACCAGCCCCCCCAGTCCTGACCCCCACTCAGGTGGGAAGACTGGCGAGAAAAACTACATCAGGAAGGGGGCGTGCCAGCCTGTGCCAACCCCATCCCTCAGGTGGGGGAGACAAGGTGAAGCACAACCCCTGGCTCCGGCCATCTTGAAGATGGGCAGCCCTGCCCACTCCCAGCTAGGCTCCAGCCCCTCTCCCACAGGAGAGGAGCAGGCTAGGGGGTGTACTCACCCCAGGACAGGGACCCATTGGTCCCTGTCCTTGCCCTACCTGTAACGCCCCTAAATTTAGTATTTAGGAGCTCCCTGAACCTTCCTTCCTTAGATCCCGAGAAGAAAAGAAGAAAGAAGATCAAGAAGGAGACCCGCTGTGCAGCTGCTAACCACAGGACCACAACAACTGACTTGGCCCCGGCCCTACCGGCCTGTTGATCCTAGAACCTGCTCCTGCCTAATCCCGGCGACTCCTGCGGACAGCAACCTTGGGACACCCAGAGGACCTGCCTGCCTTGACCCTCCTAAAGACTGGAACTCCCATCAGCAGAGGCTCTGCTGCAACAACCCACCTGGTGCCAACCAGGAAGCGCCGGACCAGCCCACTCTGCACCCACCGAGCCCGGGCCGGGCCCAACTAAGCCAAGACCTCGCGGACGTCCCCCCGGCGACTGGGACTCGAAGTCAAGTGCCCAAAGACACTCCTCGACGAACCAGACGACGCCTACAGACTCAGAAACAGGGGCCACCCCAACCCCGACCAGCTGAGGGTAAGCTTTTCCGACACCCAAAGACACCCCTGCACCCGGCGCCCTACAGCCCCCTGTGCCTCCCTTTGGGGTACCTACCTGTGCTCCAAGATCCCAACTTACCTCTCAAAGTGCTGGTCGCCCCTGGAGAGTCTCCGTCCCCGAACCTGCAGTCTTTGTTCCCCTTTGACCTTTCCCATTGGATGACATTGAGCGCCCAACGGCTCAAAAGCACCCTGCACCCAGCCGCGCGAATGCCGCTGGCTGTGCCACCTTTGTCTTATCCAACGTCCCCCCTTGCCCCCTGGGCAAGTGACCAGGAGCTCAGCTCCCACAGCCACGTGGCCTGCTAGCCAGTAGCCACCAACCGGAGGCCCCCTTTCCCTCATTGGATATCATTGGGCCTAACTACCTCTGCACCCGGCCGCCCCTGTGCCGTTGGGGGTGAACCAACTGTACTTACCTGACACTGGGGGATCCCTGAGTCTATTCCCAGAACCCTGACTTCACCATCTAAGTACCCACCTGGAAACCGGTAACTCACTTACCTGCCATTGGATAACATTGACTGGTTTGACCTGAAAAATCTTTTAAGCATGAAGTTTTGGAAACTAAAAATATTCATATAAAATCACCTGAATTCCGAAGTACTCACCTGTGATCAGGGGAGAAGCCAGTACTGTACCTTGTAGCCCAGTACTGAACCGCTAAAGTAATCCTTACCGGGTTTATCAGTAACCTGTATTTTCTCCATAGGAATCCATTGTATGCTTTTCTCTGAAATTTCTTGTGTCTACTTTTGAAAACTTGAAATATTCTTTAAAAATCCTACGAAATACTGAAACGCAATTACCTACCTGTTTTAAGTTGAGACCCCAGTGCTGGCCCCAGGAGCCCAGTACTGGATTACTAAAGTAACGCAATCGTACTTTACCTGCAACCTGAATTTTCTCCCTTTGGATAACATTGTCAGATTTACCTTATAAAGTTTCTAAGTGTGAACTTTTAAAATAGCTTTATATTCATGAAAATTCACTACAGTAACTAAACCGATTTTACAAAATTGGTGTCAGTTTAGTCCCCAGGACTGAATCTAGGATCTAGTCCTGGAACTACTAAAGTAATCTGTGTGGTAATCAACTGTACTTATATGCTGAAAACCCATTGAGCTCAATGCTAAAGTGTGTCTAGACCTGTGTTGCCTTCAGCAACCCCTGTATCTATTGTGTTCACAAACTTTATTGCTTCCTTGCAAAGTAATTACATGAGAGTATTCATACCTAGAAAAGTATATTTTTATACCTGTTGGTTCTTAAAATAAATCAACTATATCTTTGGATATAACAACAATTGGCCTGGGTTCAGTCTTTGAGTGTGTGAAATCCTTTGCTGACTGAGTGTGTACAACAAATGCTTTGCACTGCCCTCTGGTACTGCCTTACTGCTCGACCAAGCTACCACTTCTGAGAGTAAGGTCAGTTCTGACTTTAACCTCTGTTATACCTTAGGGGTTGGTGGACTCTATACACTCTGTACTTCATTATAGTCGAGTATATATAGAGCCACTTTCTCACAGTGCCCCCACACGTCCAGCCAGCCACAGGCCGCAGAACCAGTCTCAACGCGGACGTGGTTACTGCTGTGCCGGTGCTGGGGGACAACGGCAGGATCAGGCCACATCCGCTCCCACAGCATCTGCCTCAAAGCCTTCCTAGTCTGGCCTTTCAGGCCCATTAGACGCCAGTGGGAGGCAGGGTTTGCCATCACCTCCTCCACTGGCGTACCATCACGTCAGACAGGTGGGTGCTGCAAATCGTCCGAAGGGGCTACTCCCTCCCCTTCGAGGCTACACCTCCAGCCATGCCACCGCAATACCACCGCATGTCAGGGGATCACTTGCAAATTCTGCAAGAGGAAGTTACGGCCCTCTTGGCCAAGGGGGCCGTCGAGCGCGTTCCTGGGCCAGAAGTAGGGTGTGGTTGTTATTCCCACTACTTTCTGGTTCCCAAGAAGGGCAAAGTAGGCCTACGCCCTATCTTGGACCTCCGGAACGTCAACGGCTTTCTCCGGAAGGAGAAGTTCAAGATGCTGACATTGGCTCAGGTCTTAGCTGCCCTAGATCCTGGAGACTGGATGGTGGCGTTGGACTTGCAGGACGCTTATTTCCACATCCCTGTCCTGCTGGCCCACCGGCGCTACCTGCGGTTCACGGTAGGCCAAGAGCACTTTCAATTTACTGTGCTCCCCTTCGGCCTTACCAGCGCCCCTCAGGTGTTCACGAAAGTGATGGCGGTGGTCGCAGCTCATCTGCCCAGATCAGGGGTTCCAGTCTTCCCCTATCTTGACAACTGGTTGTTGAAGGCGGGCTCGCCCCAGACAGTTGTCTCCCACCTCCAGACTACGGCCGACCTGCTGCACTTGCTGGGGTTCTCCATCAACGTGCCGAAGTCACACCTGTGCCCCTCTCAGAAGCTCCCTCTTCATCGGAGCGGTTCTGGACTCGGCACAGTTTAGGGTTTATCCCCCCGAGCAGTGGGTTCGGGATATTCAGGCTCTGATTCTGATCTTTCAGCCTTTATCCCGGGTCTTGGTCAGGATGACGCTGCGGCTCCTGGGGCTGATGGCCTCCTGCATCCTACTGGTGCATCATGCCAGGTGGCGGATGCGGGCTCTGCAGTGGGACCTGAAGTTTCAGTGGGCACAGCATCAGGGCAACCTGTCCGACCACGTCCTGATCTCGGAGGGCTCTGTGAGACAGTTGCAGTGGTGGCTCACGGACAGCGATTGGGTCGACGGCAGATCCCTCTCCCTACACCCACCGGAGTAGTAGTGACACATGCGTCCCTCCTGGGATGGGGGGGGCCACATGGGAGAGGCGGAGATCAGAGGCCTCTGGTCTCCCGCTGAGTCCTGGCTCCATATCAACCTTCTGGAACTGCGGGCGATCCGGCTTGCACTGAAGGCATTCCTTCTCTCTGTCCGGGGAAGTGTAGTGCAGGTGTTCACGGACAACACCACCGCCATGTGGTACTGCAACAAACAGGGCGGGGTGGGGTCGTGGACCCTTTGTCAGGAGGCTCTGCGTCTCTGGACATGGCTGGAACGCCAGGGCATCACCCTGGTGGTTCAACACCTGGCAGGTTCCCTGAACGCCAGGGCCACGAACTCAGCCGTCGGTGCATGATGGATCACAAATGGCATGTGAACTCGGACGTGGCGCAAGGTCTCTTTCAGCAGTGGGGCGAGCCTTGGTTACATCTATTCACCACAGAAGAGAACGCGAAATGTCATCAGTTCTGTGCGTTCGAATTTCTAAGGCGTCGCTCGCTCGGAGACGCTTTTCGTCGCAAGTGGAGCTGCGGTCTGTTGTACGCCTTTCCGCCTATACCACTTCTGCCCAGAGTGCTGAAGAAGATCAGGCGCGACCAGGCCCAAGTCATCCTTGTGGCTCCGGATTGGGCACGAAGATACTGGTATCCCGAGCTACTCAGCATGTCAGTCGATCCCCCGATTTGTCTGCCTCTTCAGGAGGACCTTTTGTCACAGCAGCAGGGGACGGTCCTCCACCCGAACCTGTTCAGTCTCCACCTACATGCATGGAGATTGAGCGGCGACAGTTGAGGCCATATGATTTGCCTCCTGAAGTCTGTGTTGTGATTCTGGCAGCCAGGCATCCCTCCACAAAATTGGTATTCGCCTGCAGGTGGAATAAGTTTGTGGCATGGTGCACAGCAAAGGCTGTGGATCCACTCTCTGCCCCCCTTTCAGAGGTTCTCCTCTTCCTTCTTTCTCTTGCCCAGCAGGGCTCTGCTCTGGGCACTTTTAAGGGCTTTCTCTCGGCCATTTCAGCCTTCTTGAGGCTTCCTGGTCAGCCTTCTCTTTTCAAATCCCTGGTTGTAAATAGATTCTTGAAAGGCATCACGCACATGTTCCCTCCTGTTCCTTTCGTGATGCCTCAGTGGGACTTGAACCTTATTCTAACCTATTTGATGTGCGCTCCTTTCGAGCCACTTCACAATTGCCCTCTTCGCCTTTTGACTCTTAAGATTGCATTCCTGGTTGCCATCACCTCTGCCAGGAGAGTGAGTGAGATCCAGGCTCTATCTTCTAAGCCTCCTTTCCTCTCTGTCCATTTGTTTTGAGAACTCCTCCTTCTTTCCTGCCCAAGGTGGTTAGAGCCTTTCATATCGGGCCGTCCATCACCTTGCCCACCCTCTTTCCGCCTCCGCATCCCTCGAAGGAGGAAGAGAGGCTCCACCGTCTGGACCGAAAACGTGCGCTTTTGTTCTATCTAGTCCACACACGCCAGTTCCAGGTGGATGACCAGCTCATTGTTGGTTACGTGGGCGCTAAGAAGGGACGGACGGTGCACAAGCGAACCATCTCTCGGTGGGTCTTGTTGTGCATCAAGGTCTGTTACTCCTTGGCTAAAAAGGAGCCTCCTGTTGGGCTGAGGGCCCATTGTACTCGGGCCACGGCGGCTACTTCTGCCCTGGGTCGGGGAGTCCCCTTGCAGGACATCTGTCAAGCAGCTACATGGGCCTCACTGCACACGTTTGCTAAGCACTACTGCCTGGACAGTCAAGTCCGGAGAGATGGCTTTTTCGGCCGTTCCGTTCTCCAGGACTTTTTGGTGTGATCTTGGTTCGCAGACCCACCCACCGGGGTTGGTATTGCTGGGGTATCGATTCTAAGGTAAGGAATCTAACACTAACCTGTTACTTTCAGATTCACAAGTTACTTACCTTCGGTAACGATATATCCGTAAGAAACAGTAGTAAGTGTTAGATTCCTTACCGGCCCACCCATCCTCCCAGTTCTGCGAACCGATATCTAGGGTTAAGGTCATCCCTTTCAGGGCCCTAGTTTTATGGCACCAGTGTCGGTTTCTATCATGGCTCTGCGTTCCTGGCGCAGAAAGGTATGTACAGAACTGACAACCGCGTGCGAGGGCGGTGTCTAAGTACTCAGACGACGTCTTTCCGGCGATCACGACGACGGACGCGGAGCCTACCTACGCGCAGGGGTACTGCTTCCGAAAACTTTCCGGATCCAGCCTGACGCCTGGGGATATTCTAAGATAAGGAATCTAACACTAAACTACTGTTTCTTACAGATATATTGTTACCGAAGATAAGTAACTTGTGCATTGAGGACCGCCCAGCCGCACGATCTTGGGGCAGAATCAAGAGTTTCAATGATCGTCTGACCTTCTGATATTGCCAGATGAATTGAGAAAAAATTCCGTCCAGTTTGTTAAAGAACACCGGTTCTGGCTCCAGCGGGATACAGCCAAGTAGATATAATATTTTTGGAAACATGGTAATTTTAAGTACATTACACCTACCTATTATAGAAATATACAGTTTGTCGATTCTTTTTAGATCTTGACTAGTTCTATCAACATGGGGAACCAGATTTGTTGTCCAAATAGAGCCCACATCCGCAGAGATGTAAATCCCGAGATAGGTGGCTATCTCGGTTCTACAGCGATCCTGCCAAGTAATATTGTTTTTGCAGACAATCCTAGTTGTATCAGCATCCAAGTGATATCCCGACTTCCTACCAAACTCTTTAGCCAAAATCTAAATCCACCCATTGGGTCAGGGGGTCCCATCGGGTCAGGGGTGACGACAGCTATGTATTCAGCATAAGCTAAAACCTTTTTGTTATACCCCCTGACCACTATTGGTTTAATCAGCTGATCTTGCATGATTGACCTAACTAACGGGTCAATGTGCAAAGCAAAGAGAATTGGTTAACAGGGGCATCCCTGTCTTGTCCCACGGGCTACCACAATCTTTTCGGACTCCCTGCTCATCAATTGTATTCCTGCGTGTGGCTGTACATACATAGCTCCTATAGCCGATAAAATACGGGGCCCAAACCCATTTGATCTTAAGTTGTCCCAAAGATATGCCCACTCAACCCGGTTGAGGGCTTTTTGGGCATCTAAAAGAATCAAAGCTATCTGTTCTTCTGAAGTATCCACTAAGTCAAACAGGGAGATTACCCGGCGCACATGATCCATGGTATCTCTCCCTGGAATAAAACCATGTTGACTTGGATTCACCAAGGAGGTGATGACTTTGCCTAACCGGAGTGCAAGAATCTTCGAGTATAGCTTCTTGTCAGCATAAATGGAAATGGGGTGGTACAAGGCTGGATCCTCAGCAGGTTTACCTTTCTTAAAAAGAAAAACTATGTCTGTGCCTTGCCAGGATTGCTGTGGGAGCCCCTTCTGCTGTACAGCTAGGAACAAATCGAAGAGCATGGGGGATAACTCTGATTGTATTCAATTCCATTGGAATTCTGTTGGGACCTGTTGCTTTACCTGCTGCCATCGCTTGTAGGGCATCGATAACCTCACTAATCGTAATATCTTCCTCCAATTCAGCCAGAATAAGGGGGTTGCTATCACCTACAAGCGCAGTAATCTCTAATGATGTATCCTCAGACTGATAGAGGTCCCTATAGAAATCCTCAAATACACTTAGAATTTCTTGCGTATCTGTTGCCAAAGTTCCGTCCTTCCTTTTTACCCTTGTAATGTTATTTGTAGCTGCCTTTTCACTAAGGCGAAGTGCTAAGTGTTTGCCTGTATTTTCCCCATACTCATAGTTGTCCCTAGTATAAATTTGGAAGGCTTCTGCCAATGATTTATTGTAGAAGCCATTTATCCCAGCCTTTACCTTTACGACCTCTAATTGTAGTTGACCTTGTAAGTCCACTTGTTTTTGGGCGATGGCCGCAGTATCCTCCTCCTCACATTTCGTCAGCTGATCCGTTAATCGACATAACTCCTCCTGTTGACTTTTCCTACGCTGCCCTACGAAGCTGACAATCGCCCCCCCTTAACCCGGCCTTGAACGCACCCCATACTATTTCCCTAGAGGAGCTAAACCTATTGATGTCACCCCTAATATGTTCCACAAACCCTTCTGTAACCAATAGTTTCCTGTCAAAGGTCCACCTTGTTACGCTCCGTTTTATACCCCTGCACCATAATATCTCAAATCAAAGGGTTATGATCCGACAGTACCTTCGGCATCTTCCTCATATTCGCACCATCCATGAGGGCATGAGGGCAGAGGAGGCAAAAAAATATTCAAGCCTAACATATTTCCTATGGGGGCACGAAAAATATATATAACCTAGATCTCTTGGCTTCCTAGAGGCCCAGATATCGACCAGCCCATGGCTGGTGGTCAGAGCCACTAAAGCTTTGTACACCTGGGGCTTTCTCTCCTGGTAATCCTTGGTAAAGGGACCACTTGCATCCAAATGAATGTTCAAATCCCCACACATAAGGGGGAAAGGCCAAGAAGCTAATTCTAACTCCAGTTCCTCAAGCGTCCCTGGGTCCTCTAGATTTGGCCCACAGACCGTGCATACTGTAGGCCCATCTGATAACGAGGCTATGGCCCATCGCCCCCCATTTATCTGTTAGCATGCGTTTTGCATATGGTAATCGATTGGAAATATGGATCGCGACCCCTCTAGAAGTGGTAGTCCGGGTGGAGCAGATTACCTGAGTATAACCTGGGATTAAATTAAGCCTTCTTTGCTGGCAGGCGATGTGGGTTTCTTGTTTGCAGATTACATCTGCCCCTAACGACCTAAGTACCTCATGTTACTCTAACCCTCTTCCCCCCTATTGTTTTATCCACCTACATTAATTGCGCAGTTAACTTACACATTACTGAGGCAGACTGTACACCTAAATAGATTACTTTACATTTCTAACGAAATAGTGTATTAAATCTCATTCCTGAGATAGTAAATATCCTTCTGCTTTTCTCTTTTTTCTCCCTCCCCCACCTCCACCCTGAACCTCCTCCTCCCTACCCCAGTCACCCCCCCCTCCCCCACCCCCAGCAATCCAACCCCACCACCTCCCCCATCACCGCCCTCCCCCAAACTAAGCTGGTCTGAAAGTGATGAAAGGCGGTTCCTCTTCCAACCAGTGGCCTATTGTGCATACATAGATAAAAGAACATATCTAGTAACTCCATACCCCATCAACGAGCTTGTAGACAATAAAAGACAATAAAGAGACAAAAAACAAACAATTTGTGTGATTTAGCCCCGTGGCCCCCCTCAATACTTATTTGTCATTCCCCCTTATTTTACTATTTTTCCCCTTGATGATTGTGCAGGGGAAAAAGGGACAATTATTTTCCGCCTGAAGACAATAACTCTTTAGCCTGAATTTCAGAAGTAAAGAATTTGCTACTGTATCCCCAAACTACTTTCAGCCGGGCCGGGTTTAATAAAAAGGCCTGTGCCTCTTTCTCCTGGAAAAGTCCAATCATTTGGCGCAAGCGCCACCGGCGTTCCACGGTGACGTGGCAAAAATCAGGTCTTGTGAAAAATGAGAATCCACCCCCGACCTGCTGAGCCTCTGGTCTGGCCTTTTCAAATATATTTTGGTGCAGCATGAAGGTGCCAAAGTACACTAAGGGTTCCCGTTGGTTTGGCATCAAGGTTAGCAGGCTGCCGAATAGTAAATAGGACCCGATGCGCTCTTTGTACTTCATGTAGCCAGTTCCAACCTTCTAGTTCTGGAAATGATTTCCGCAAACACTGAACCATATACATCCGGGCGTCTGATTCCTCTCTAGCTTTGGGAATTCATAAAAACCGCAAATTGTTACTGAGGTAAACAAATTTCTAATAATGCCATCAGATGTGCCCTAGATTCAGCAGACACAGCTGTCGCAGGCATAAACACCAGCATATTACTACATATGAATATATGGCTGCGTGTGGCTGAGCTTAAACCAGAGGTACAACAGACTTTACTATATGTACCATTTGACAAGGAACATCTCTTTGGTCCCCGGGTGGACCAAGCATTAGAAAAAATGAGAAAAGATAATGAGGCAGCCAAATTAATGGCGGCTTTACAAGCCTCCACTACTTGTGGCTCCTTTTGGTGGCCCACATATAATCAATACGCCATAAACTACATCATCTGATGCCTCTACAACCTCCTATAGACAACAAAATTAGGTTTCCCCTTCTAGAGGATACTATAGGGGTACCTACAGAGGGAACAATTCTAAGGGACACAGTAGAGGTGACTCAGCACTCACCGCACCCTACACCTCAAAGCAATGACTCCTTTTTCATTCCCTTCGACCATTTAACACCTGTCGGGGGAGACTACAACAATTTCTCAATACTTGGAAAATCTTAACATCAGATCAGTGGGTGGTGAACATTATCCAACATGGTTATTGTCTGGAGCTTATCACCACACCTCCAAACATTCCCTCTCCAAGACACAATCTTTCTGTAGAGCATCAACATCTCCAAAACAGGAAGTAGAAGATCTCTTGTTAAATGGAGTCGTAAAACCAGTCCCTATTCAGTATCTAGGCACTGGATTATACTTCTACTACTTTTTAATTCCAAAAAAGGACTGATCATTACAGCTCATATTAGACCTCAGGTCATTAAATTATTACATACTATCAGAACACTTCCAACTGGTGACTCTTCGGGATGCAATTCCATTGCTTCATCAAGGCTACTTTATGTCAGCACAAGAATTAAAGGATGCCTACTTTCATATTCCCATTCACCCAGTTGATCACAAATAACTCAGATTTGTTATAGCAGGAAAACATTACCAATTCTAAGTGCTCCCCTTCATTTTTTTTTTTAAACATATTTTATTGCCATTTGTAGTTTATGGTGATAAATAGCAAAGAAAGAATACATTCAGTTGGATTTCATGTTACATTTCATATCCCAGTATAGCATTGTTCATAAATGGAATTGGTCGATAGACATTTTGTTAACTGAGGTCTTAGACTATGTGCATGCCTTATAAAACAGGGGTATCAAAACTGGGAAATAGTTCATGGAATTTCCGGGCCCTGATATCAGATGTCGGAATGAGCATCAGGGTGGCACGTGTCTCATTAATCTATACAGCTGTGTGCTGTTGGAGATGTAGGGAAGATTATTGTCGGTCTGGCTCCAACGTTTGGCCGTCTTGTGTGATGTGGTGTGTGGTGCTGCTAACCGTTAACTGTATGATCGCGCTATCGGGGGAAGATCTGGTATGTGCGTTTGTGGTCTACACCTGTGATGGTGGGTCTGTTGGCATGTGCACCCCAGGTGTCGATTGCTAGAATTGGTGTAGTAATAGGGCCCACTCCATGGAGATGGGGTGCTTATGTATCCCCTTCACCTCCTCCTCTCGCAACGCTTCCTCCTCTGCTGCAGCCCACTTGTGTATTGCACCCACCCATGCTGCAAGCGGGGGGCCTGTGGGTGAATGCCAGTGTATGGCCACTCTCCTGTAGTGGGGCTGAGCCTTACATTCACACAGTGTTAAGTAGCATGAGCTTATTAGAAGTTTAAACGCCATTTTACCTTTTTGCTGTCCTTTGCACACGGCACACACTTTAACTATTGTTTAGCGTTAGGCTGAGTGTTTTGCTTCACATGAGAAAAACTTGTTTTTCTGCATTGCTAGACTTTCCCCGTTAGCTTAGTCTGTACAGTGAGTGCCGAGGCTGTCAAGGTTATCTCAACACTGTAGCTGTTGTTCAAACTGATCAGCACACATTCTAGAAATAACACATATGCAACTGTGGCCACCTCAGATTTTGGCGCGGTTAAAAATGCACTGTGTAAGCATGATTGAAAACACTTGGAGAACATTCGTATGCTGAGAGCTTGTGCAGAACTTTATGTGATTCACTCCTGCTAATCTTTGAGGTATGGGGTCGCCTATGCAAGCATAAGAGACCTTCTATAGTTATAAAATAACCTTATGAGCAAGGGAGGGTGAAATATAGGTATATTTTAAGCCTATTTCCATTTAGCATTATAACATGCTTTCTCCCTTTGTATTTTATGGAATAATAACAATGCTGGTAATCTTATTTCTAATTATATATCTGCTTGTATTAGCTAAGATGCTGCACCTGAGATCATGGCGTTAAAATAAATATTTTAAACTTGCTTGTGTCTCCCTTTACTCCATGTTTTGGACTGGTATGAGAGTGTAACGAAACAGTGTTCTTGTTTCCCACCTTACCTGAGGTAACCTAAGTCGCATGTTCTGGGTTGTATAATCATTGGTTTCTTTGCTATAGGACTAAGAGCTAATGAGACACTGATGCTAGTCTGGTAGGGGATTTTGGGTACTAAGGTGAGTTTTTGGCACACCCTAATTCACTGAGGTCCTGAGTCTCTGTGCACAGTTCTGTGTCGGAGCAGATTTCCTGCACCATGGCGCCCTAACGGTGGTGGTCTTATTTCAAGACGCTTGAGTAGTGCTTATATCAGTCCATGACCCCCTCACTATTGTTTCCGGATAACAGTGGTGACGGATAAACCTACCTATATTTACATAGGTCTTTTCAAGCTTGATTCTTTAAAAACGGTTTCCCTTGGAATTACTACCCAGTTGTGCTACATTGTTTTGCACTGTACCTCTTCTTTTCTGTGTCATTATGGGTGACGTTGACATACCGCATCATAGTCGCATTGCGGTCCGCAATCATTTGCAGACTTATAACGTCTCCTTGGAGGGCCTGGCGGTTGTTTTAGTGGTGAATGCTGAGGTTGCATACCCGTTTGAGATTTTCTACCCTTGGGTGACATTTCCTGCTATAAATGCGGATATTCCGGTGTTTCACACTTATACTCACACAGCCATGCCCGTGGAATATGTTCCTTATAGGACACATGAAGTTCCGATTTCTGCATGGCAGCACCGTGTTTGGTTTAATGGCGCCCTTCCCCACAGTTTAACGGCGATTAGATTAGGTCCTTTGTCCATTCCAGGCGCTTCATGGCCTGTGTTGGCTGGATTTACCCTGCATCCTCGTGCGGGGGCCATCCCCGTTGCTGAATTAAGGCCCCTATATACCTCCGCAATTGGGGTTATTAAGGTCCTAGTTCAATATATTACCCGCAACTTCCATGGCGGGGTCCCTGGTATTGCGACGCTTCCAGCTGGACCGAGCAGGATGAAGCTTAGTCCCGTTATGGTTAATACGGTTATGGACAATCGTCCCCAAGGTAAGGATGATATGCCTTTCTGGCTTGCCGAGAAATTTAACCAGCTGGAAGCTGTCTTTCCTAATTCGAGTCCTGTAGAAAAACACAGGATTCTTACAATTAGTTTGCCCAAAGATTTGGTACCTGAAGCCGGTGACTGAATCATGGGGTAGGATATTTGCGGCAGTGTTTTTCGAGGTGCTTCCGCACACCGTCAATGGCTGTCCTTCCCTTGGGCATTAAGCGTGTTCAGGATGAGCACGGACCTGAGGCAGCACTTGAATTGGGAATGAGACTCGTCTGCACGTTTGACGTAGTTTCCGATCTCGTCCTTTCTAATATAAAGGGAGATGCGGTAAACTTCCAGGTGTCTAATGCCTTGCGCGAGTTCCCAGATGCCGACAAACCCAGTCAGTTACCGAGAATTATTACGGCGGCTTATAAGACCATAGGCCGTAATAGTTTAGGTGTCAAGCCTTTTTCTACAAAAAAGAAAAAGCAGGCCCAGGGTGCGAAGTCTGATAAAGACGATCAACCCAAATCTCAAAAGCAAAATTGGAAGAAGAATAAAAAACAGGGTAAACCGCAACAGAAACAGGAGTCTCGTCCCGCATCACCTGTGCCTGCATCTACCGACCGCATTTATGACTTGCGCGACCGCGCGGCGATTAAATCGCCTGATTGTTTTCAGGTTCCTGATCAACGTTCTCCTCGTACTTTACAGGACACATCGGCCTCATCGTCCGGTGATGGGAATGGCGTCAGAGGAAGGGGTGGCCAACAGAGTCGCGACCAGCCCCGCCGAAAGACGTAAAAGGCAAGCAGGACGATTCTTCGCAGAAAAGACCCCAGTTTCAGAAAAAGAAAGTTGCCGCTTTGACAGCGAGATATGACACAGATAGTGAGAATGCAGCATCGGAATCTGACGTGGGCGCTGATGCTGTTGGACAGCATGGTGGAGATTACCATAGTGCGAGAGGCCCTGCCTCGTGATAACCACACCAACCTGGTGATAAGAATCGTCTCTGGGGCGGTGGGTTTTACTTACCTCACTTTTAATGAAGGAGACACAGTACCTATCGCTTACAAGTCACACTTGTACACTTCGGCTGAAATGTGGAAAAGTCCACTGTGGAAAAGTTTTGACAGCAGTGCAAATGGCGATTCTGAAGGAACGCCCACTGTCGCAGGGAAACCGCTTGTTGGTTGTTACCCCGTATCCTGCCCTGGAGGCAGTGACGAAAGCCAGTGTACCTAATTCTAAAGCTTTACACCCACGGTGGATACAATGGGCCACATCATTGACGTCTCCGGATATCATGTTCATTTTTGATTCATCCTTACAGTCGCAGGAGTTTCTGCACTATGAATTTGTTCATCCTGCTCCATTGACTATGCGTCCTTTGGAGGATTTCCATTGTATCATTTACACTGACGGTTCTGCACAAGTTGCGCATGGGTCTAAGCACGCATATATCTCAGCCTGCGCAATTGTGGTCGGTACTATAGTGAATGGAGAGTTCAAGTCTGATGTCGTGCATACACAGACATTGGGGGATTGTACCGGCCTGTTTGCAGAGCTCCGTGCTCTACTGCTTGCATTGGAGTACGCAGATCCTGGTGTGACTACTCTTATTGTGAGTGACTCTTATTACTGTGTCCAGTCTTACAATGACAATCTGTTCTCTTGGACTCAAAATGATTATTGCGACTCCAGAGGTAGCACAATAAAACATAAAATGATCTGGGTTCGAGAGGCTGAACTTAAAGAACGACTGCCTCTCGTGTTTGTAATTCATACTCTTGGTCACCAGCGTGTGGGAGTTCATGTTGTTGACAATAGTCTGGCCGATGAGGCCGCGAAGACAGCAGTAGCAACATATTTGGTTGCAGCAGTTACACGTTTCACAAGTAAGATTGATGATGACATCTTGGCAGCAATTGCCGCTACTGAGAATGGAAGTAAATATCCTGCTGGATTTCCTTCAAAGTTCTCTTATCACTTAAGTCCTGATGAAGTTCCTTATGTGAAAATAACAGACGTTGGTGACAGATTAATTCCCAACGCGGACCGCAGGTCCACACTGTTGACAGCTGCCCACGAGGGTGTTGCGTCCGTGCATGCGGGCGTTTCGGCTACTGTATCTCAGCCACAACAACATTTCTGGTGGCGGGGACTGTACAAACAGACGCGTGATTATGTCCTTCAATATGAAATTTGTCAGCAGATAAAGCCTTCGACTGCTGCGCATCCGCCCCAGACACAGTTGTACATATCTAATAAACCACTTGGTTGTGTTTATTTAGATCACTGCTGTCCTTTTTCCTCTGATACTGCGTATCAGTACATCTTAGTTGCAGTTGATTCTTGCATGCGCTTTGTTTGGGTGTGGCCCCACCGAAGTGCTGATTCACGAACTGTCATAAGGGATTTGCGTGTCATTGTGGGAATTTTTGCGTGTGGTACCTTCCATTCGGACCAGGGTCCAGCGTTCGCCTCTAAGGCGTACAAAGATGCCAAGAGTTCATTGGGGGTCCAGTTCAAATTTTTGTCTCCATACCGGCCTGAGGGCAACAGTGTTGTAGAGCAGATGAACCGTGACTTAAAGCAGTCATTGACACCTAGGGTTACAGGTACTGCCCGGAACTGGCTAGCCCATCTCAATGGCGTACAGCATGCACTTAATAATCTCCCTAGAAGGTCTCTGGGTGGGCAGACCCCATACAAAATGCTCTTGGGTATCAAAATGTTTGTCCCGGGCCTTGAAGGTCTAGACCAGGCGGCGGCAGCTGCCGCCTTTGACGTACATGAACATTGTAATGTTTTACAGACTCTACAAGAGACGAGAGACAGTCTTGCAAAGGAACACGTGCCCTCCACAACTGATGCTGCGTTGCAGATCCTGGTAGTTGGCTGGCTACCCCGAGTCGGAGAACTGGTTCGAGAGAAGATCGAGAACAAAAAAGAGTTTGGCCCCTCGTATCGAGCTCCAGTTCCTGTGCTTGGCGTGCAGGGCACAAGAAAAGTCGTTTTACCTTCACTTCCAGGGTGTAAAGAAAAAAGGTACATCTCCATTGACAATGTGAAACTACACAGAGTGGCTGATTCTTCTTAGCATGACACCTGTGGTCTCCTGTCCAGCAATGCTGAGAAATTCTGTTTTGGCTCCGGCTCCAAACACCAGGCCGGACGTTACAATCGAGATGCCTGCTGTTTCAAGTCCTTTATTGAATACCCCGCCTGATGATCCTCTTAATGAAACTGAGTATACTTACCCCACAGACTTATCGATGCCCGATTTACAGATCTGTTTGGCAACTGAGTCCAGATTTTCATTTGACACTAACTCTACCACGTCGAAGTCCCCTTCAAAAATTTCTGTTTTTGCAACATGGTTTAAAAAACATTTTTTGATTCCCCCTTGGACTTGCATCTGATTGGTGCTTTTTTCAATTTTTTTGTTGGTCAATTTGATTTGTGGCGTATTTTTTCCGTCTTGTGAATGGACACTACGTTGAAGAAAGAACTGCTATTAGACTAATCAATGGAACATTGGCACCCCATTCCTCATCACACAGAATGAAGAGGGACCTGATTTTGTGAATATTACTGCTTGGCCCGTCTTAGATGGGATGGTATGGGATGCTGTTAAATTTCAGATTCACGGTCCCACAGAGGTTATAAATGTCCCAAACGTACTAGAGTTTCTATGGGGGATGTAATTAAACAAAATATACGCTCTGATGATTGGGACGTTCAGGCCGTAGAGGCTTTGTTTCTGATTTGAAATATTATGCTGTTTTTGATGCTGAGGATTTATATTTAGATTCAGCTAATTGTGGTGATTTATTCTGTTATCAACACTATGGCAATCCCTTCCTGCATAAGACAAATACAAGGAGGATGATGGTTAATTATACGCAATGGGAACATTGCCCAGCTCCTGTTAAAGGCAGCTCGAGTTCTCTTCTAAAGAGATTCACTTACTTTACTGATTTTAATCAGTCAAATCCTAATGCATTTTATTTTAAGATGACCGAAAAGTCCTCTTCCAAAGTTAGACTTACCCACACTAAATTGTTATATTCCAAGTCCTTTTTTGACCAATTGGCTATTGGGGGCTATTAACTATGGAAAGATACTATTGATCTTAAATCTGTTTGGGGTTCTAAAAGTTGGCAAGTGGAAGGCACTGAGGCTTTGCATCGTGCATGTACTCATCCCGAACCTTATGTTGTTTTTGAATTCGACTATTTCACAAACCACCTGCTTTGGATTGGCTACTACTAAAACATTAAATGCTCCTTCTTTTCCAGAATTGGAAGAGTACCCCAGTTGGGATAATCATAACAGCATATCCATTAGAGAATTACAGACCCTTTTGCTGAATTCTTCTTTTAACATATCCAGTTTGGATCCTGAGGGTTGGTTGTTGTGGCACAAAAGTGCAGATTCCTGCGAACATCGTTTTCTGGGGTTGTCTTCTGGGTACACACAGGTTAGGGTGGATCCCCGTTTTGAGAGTGACCATTCTGTCACTACCTATTCCGTAGGCAAGCTGTGTCAGACTTGGCTCAAACACTCCACTTTAGCGTCAGTTAAGCTTCATTTCTCTAAACTGACTGACGATGTTGATCTGAATGACTTTGTCAAGGGGCCTGCTTCCGGCAGATCCAAAAATTGGATATATGCTGTTTATAACGAAGTTTGGAAACTGTCTCAGATTGAGCCTGCTTCCCGGTTGAGAGCTATAGATCAAGCTAAATTAGAAATGATGCTTGCAGTTGTAGATAATAGCATTAACAGTCTTTCTTCCCGCATTTACACATTAGATAATATTGTTTCTTCTCTTGTTGATATTGTGCAAGAGGATGTCTCTGTTTTGTTCCATGGTCAAAATCAATTGTGTTCCATTATGCAGTTTGCATGGACTTTACAAAAGTTAAAGGCAGGAAAGGTGCCTTGGGACTACATGAACACGTCCTCGTTATTTGCACCATTTAATTTGACTGAAAAGCAACAGTTTATGTCAATGAAGGATGCCACCTTTTCTATGTTACATATTGAAAAATTAGAACCGTTACCATTTTCTGTGGCCGAAACAAATTCTGCTGTGTGGCACGTCCATGGGTTAATAACACTGCCTTTCCTTTGTTTAAATTCGAGGCTTGCATGAAGTATTATGCTATAGGCAGATATGAACCTTTAGGCAGCGCTTATCTCCATGAAGCTTGGTCGCTACCATTTACATATAGATGCCTGAGGGAAGGTAAAGAGGTTTATTTGAAGGGTGAAGATTGCACAACAACACCTGATCACTCTTTAGTTTGTAGGAATATACGATTGCATGGCTCGTGTAATCAAAATGCACCTAATTTAGCATGTGTTTTAAAGGGTACTCCTACACCTGCTATCACACCAACATTCACATTACTAGCAAACAGTAGGTATTTACTTTTAAGTAATGAAGATTGTTGTGGGATGCTGGCTGGAATTCTTTATGTCGTTACGGTCTCCCAACGTGTAGTTTGTTGTAAAAACGTCCTGTTTCCTCCTCCACATGGGAAGCTGGATGTTTCCATCTGGCCGTGGATTCCGACCTTAAACTCAGAGTTCAACAAGATGAGTCGAATAAGAGCTCTTTTGTCCCAGAGAGAAGTAGCCCTTACATCTGCTTGCGAAACATTTGTCCTTCACGTGGCAAACACCCGCACTGAGGTGCATGCGTTATTGAATACGGATCTGCCCCTGCAGTTTGGGGAGTTAATTCACACTATCTTTAATGCCTCCCCGACCACAGGTTTAGCACACTTTTTAGGTCTCGCTCTCGAGACCTATTGTTGTTGAGATGCCTCTCAAGGGAGACAGACCGGGGCACGCGCAGATTCTGCGTTGTGGACGCGCACGTGAGACGCGTCTGCCGCAATGCGTGCGTGGGCGGCGCCATGTGGCACAAGCTTCACTCTACATTTACCTCCAGTGCCCGACAGCGCCACTGACCATCTCCGCACCCACCACCGTCCCGTCCCACACCAGCACGCCCCATTTAATTTTCTTTATTACTTCATTTATGCGTTTTTTGAAGGTGTCAGAGCGCTTCACAAAAGGAACAGGACTAATGTAAGAGAACATTAGAAAAACTACAAGAGAAAGCTAACGGTGCATTACAGGAGGGAAAATTGACATGTGTGCAGGATACAAAAGCGTACAAACTACAAGTAGAGGTGTAATACTGCAATAAATGGAGGACACTCAAATACAAGAACAAACGTTACATAGGCAATGGTGGCACTCTCCACCGCTCCCGCGCTGAGGATGAGCCCCCCACCGCCGCATCCCAACAGCAGAGCCTCTTAAATTTTCTCCGACAGCGCCACTGCCTATCTCCGCACCCACCACCGTCCCGTCCCACACCACCACGCCCCATTTAATTTTCTTTATTACTTCATTTATGCGTTTTTTGAAGGTATTCGATCGCTTCACAAAAGGAACAGGACTAATGTAAGAGAACATTAGAAAAACTACAAGAGAAAGCTCTCACTCTATCTATTGCCCTCCCTCTATCGCCCTCACTCACTCTATCTATCTATCTATCTATCTATCTATCTATCTATCTATCTATCTATCTATCTATCGCCCACACTCACTCTATCTATTGCCATCACTCACTATCTATTGCCATCACTCCCTCTATCTATCGCCATCACTCTCTATCGCCATCACTCTATCTATCGATCGTCCTCACTCTATCTGTCTATTTATCTATCGCCCTCACTCTATCTATCTATCTATCTATCTATCTATCTATCTATCTATCTATCGATCTATCGCCCTCACTCTAATCTATCTATCACCCTCACTCTATCTATTGCCCTCACTCTATCTATGGCCCTCACTCTATCTATGGCCCTCACTCTATCTATGGCCCTCACTCTATCTATGGCCCTCACTCTATCTATCCCCCTCACTCTTATCTATCCCCCTCACTTTACCTATCTATCGCCCTCATTCTATCTATCGCCCTCACGCTATCTATCTATCGCCCTCCCTCTATCTATCACACTTACTCTATCTATCTATCGCATCGCCACAGCATCACTCAGGGGCACCACAACACCACTATGCGCTACCACAGCATCACTAATCGCCACAGCATCACTCGTCGCCACCACAACATCACTCAGCGCCACCACAGCATCAATCTGTGCAACCATTCAACAACAACTGGTTCAAATATGTTCTCTCAATGTTTCAAGCTTTATTACAAATTTCACAAAAAGATGTTAATATTTCACTTCTGTTCTTGGATTTTCGTCACAATAAAATACACAGAACATAATCTTCACAAAAGTTATTTACAAAAGTTTAAGCTATTGCCATTATAAATGACAATAACTTTTATTTAAGTATTAAGTATTTAAAAAAATTAAAAGCCATTGTTATTTGTAATATCAATACATCCAAGTCACTTAAATACAACACATATTGCAGTACAAATGCTATAGGTGTCACATTTCCGAAAGTTAAAACTATTGGCATTGTAAATGACAAAGCTATTAATTTCGCTATTTTCAAAACCAACATATAAATAAAAAAATTGTCATTTACGATACCAATAGCTCAAACTTTCCTAATGCGAGACCTATTGCATTGCAAATGCTTGTTTTAAATTGTTAGTAGTGGCCTTGTGGCTTAATTCCAAACTATATTTAGCATGTTCCCGGCATTTTTTCATTCGATTTTTTTCCAGCCTCTTTGGTGGATTTCCTTAATGCTCACTCTGGTTGCCGGTGTGCTTCTATTGATTTGTTTATTTAAAAATGGATGCGCAACCTGTGTTACACGACGATCTACCCCGGCTGTTGCTGCTGCACAACCGAATGCTTGATTACTATGGAGCGCTGCCTCTGGCTACCGTGAGTGCAGCTTATGGATTATCGTTTCGATTTTCCTACTTCACATGCGTCCAGCCTGTCTTTCATTGCCTGAGCTGCGATTTCAACTGGGCCCTGGATTTGTGTCTCTGCAGTACGGTGTCTCCCAACGCGGATTATGATCAACTGATGAGCCCCTAAGTTGCTCATGAATTGCTTTGTTCTGGCGGCGGGATTATGGCCTTTGCAGCGATGCATGGAGTCCTGGGACGTTGGAATGTTTTTGCAGTGGCGCATGACTTCTTGGCACGCAGTTACTTTGAAGAAAACCCGAGTTGTCCTCTGATGGTACTAGAGACTCCGGTTATTGAGGAACATGTATGTTCATTCCCATTACTGAATTGGATGGCTGAAATGTTTTCGGAAGATAACAATGACTTCCTGTTGGAGGCTTTTGCCACGTACGGTGCATACACATTGTTGGAGGTAGATATATATATTTTTTCTCTTTCTCTCTCTCGTTTTCTATCTTTTTCATGACTACCGTCATGTGTTAAACAGCGGATTTTTTCTTTCCCCCTCGAGATTTTGTAAATGACTCGCACACAAAAAGCCTAAATTATATATTAAATTATATATTAAGTATATATTAAATTTGTCAGTGATTCCTGATTTCGGAGTTTGCTCCCATTTTTCCCATTGTGGCAAATTTAAAGTTGATTCAGGCTCTCGAACTTGAACTCTGCTTTCCAAATAAGCCCCATTCGTGTACGTGCTCCGATCAAGGGAGAGTGTAGTGGGGCTGAGCCTTACATTCACACAGTGTTACGTTAGCATGAGCTTATTAGAAGTTTAAACGCCATTTTACCTTTTTGCTGTCCTTTTACACGGCACACACTTTAACTAGTGTTTTGCTTCACATGAGAATAACTTGCTTTTCTGCATTTCTAGACTTTCTTTAGTAGCTTAGTCTGTACAATGAGTGCCGAGGCTGTCAAGATTATCTCAACACTGTAGCTGTTGTTCGAACTGATCAGCGCACGTTCTAGACATAACATAACACATATGCAGCTGTGGCCACCTCAGATTTTGGCGCGCTTAATAATGCACTGTGTAAGCATGATTGAAAACACTTGGAGAACATTTGTATGCTGAACTTGATGTGATTCACTCCTGCTAATCTTTGAGGTATGGGGCCGCCTATGCAAGCCTAAGAGACCTTCTATAGTTATAAAATAACCTACTAGCAAGGGAGGGTGAAATATAGGTATATTATAAGCCTGTTTCCATTCATCATTATAACATGCTTTCTTCCTTTGTATTTTATGGAATAGTAACAATGCTGATAATCTTATTTCTAATCATATATCTGCTTGTATTAGCTAAGATGCTGCACCTGAGATCACGGCGTTAAAATACATATTTTAAACTTGCTCGTGTCTCCCTTTACTCCATGTTTTGGACTGTTATGAGAGTGTAACGAAAGAGTGTTCTTGTTTCCTACCTTACCTGAGGTAACCTAAGTCGCATATTCTGGGTTGTCTAATCATTGGTTTCTTTGCTATAGGACTAAGAGCTAATGAGACACTGATGCTAGTCTGGTAGGGGATTTTGGGTACTAAGGTGAGTTTTTGGCACACCCTAATTTACTGAGGTTCTGAGTCTCTGTGCACCCGTCAGTCCCGTGCTCTCCATGCGACTGGAATCAAGCTCTCCTAGCTGAAGAGGGCTAGAATGCTTGTTTCCAGTCCAGGGAGGACCTGGCTTGGCAGTTCGGGCTGGACTGTTCCCATGGGGAACAGGGTCAAGACTGATTTGCATATTTGGGTTCAAACTGGAATGGCATGGTGAGCAAAAAAACAATGGATTTAGGTCCAGATCTCTTTACTGGGGTGAATGTATGACATTGTTCTGCATTCTGTCCATCAATTGTTGTTTTTGCATTTGTCACCCCAAGTGGGACGGGTACGCTCAGACGTGAGTCCCATGCTCTCCATGCCACTGGAATCAAGCTATCCTGGCTGAAGAGGGCTGAAAGCCCAAAACCGGTCCTAGGATGCTTGTTTCCAGTCCAGGGAGGACCTGGCTTGGTAGTTCAAGCTGGACTGTTCCTATGGGGAACAGGGTCAAGACTGATTTGCATATGGCTGGGTTCAAACTGGAATGGCATGGTGAGCAAAAAAACGTTGGATTTAGGCCCAGGTCTCTGTACTGGAGTGAATGTATGACATTGTTCTGCATTCTGTCCATCAATTGTTGTTTTTGCAGTTCTGTGTCTGATCAGAATCCCTGCAACGCTCCACTTAGCTAGTAAGACGGCTAGTGAGATAAATCTAACGTGTACTTTGTATTGCTTCGGTTTCCGGAAAATACCTAGTGCACTGGCCTCCCATGTGTTCATGTATGTAAGCCCTGTGAGGTCTTTAAGAGAGTCATGAATGCTTTGCCAGTATGGTCGGATTGTGGGGCAATTCCAGAACATATGGTGAAAGTCTGCTTCCTGTGATTGGCCTCTAGGGCAAAGGAACTGTGTGTCTGGGTAGAATCGTTGAAGGTGTGCCAGTGTCAGATACGCCTTATGGCATATGTAGAATTGTATGTTTCTGGACACCTTCTTGGGATATTCCAGAGCCCTCTCCCATTCTTTGTCATGCAGTGGACGCCCGATTTCTTCCTCCCAGGTGGTTCGTAAGGCCGCTAAGGGTTTGTTCGTGAGTTCTCATATGACTTTATAGAGCCATGTGGTTAGATGTCGACCCACTCCCATATGTAAGACTGTGTGAATGACTGGGTGTGTGGTTGGTTCTCCTGTCGATAGGTCATGATACGGTCGGTAACTCTCGAGGAGTTTCGGTGAAGCAGGAATTGGCCCGGGGGAAGACCGTAGTCGTCCATAAGGCATTGGAACGGTCTGAGCTGTCCGTCCTCGAATAAGGACTCCATCTCAGTGATGCCACAGTTCGTCCATGTGGTAAGCATGTTAGTTGTGTGATAGTTTTCGCGTTTAAGCCACCCGACCAACGGGAACAAAGGGGAGTAAGGAGGTGTCTCCGGTGACATGCGGTGTACTCTTTGCATACATTTTCATGCCACTGCTACTTGTAAGGGATATTTACGTCTTGGTTTAGTGCCAGGTAGTAGCAGGCGATGGAGTTTCGAGATGGGCACCCGATCAGTCGTGGTGTGCGTCTCATCTGTGTGCCTACCAGCCGTCCAATAGGATAACCACTGTAATTGTGCCGCTAGGAAATAGGACTCAAAGGATGGAGTGCCTAGTCCTCCCTGCGTGGTGGGTAATTGTAGTTTCTTCAAAGCTATTCTATGTCTGGTGGGTCCCCAGATTAGCGCGCTGAGAAGCGAGTCTAAGTCACAAAAGAAGGTTCTGGGTGGGATTACTGGTAAGTTGTGAAGTGGTATAGTAACCGCGGAACCATTATCATTTTAGCTAATGCCACCCGGCTAATCGGGGCTAATGGGAGGCTCCTCCAGAATCCGATTGCCGATCTGATGCCAGCTAGTGCCTTACGGTGATTACCCTCAAATATGTCAGTCGGGGAATGGTAGAGACGGATTCCGAGGTAGCGGGGTGCTTCCGTGCTCTAGGCTACCTTCTGGCTGCCTAGCCATATGTCCCGGGGGGGTAGGCTCGAATGTAGTGGGTATACTGTAGATTTATCCCAATTCACCTTTAGCCCGGAGGCTTCTGTGAATTCTGTTAGTGTTGCCAAGATGGGTGTTAAATCTTCGGTGATGTTTTGTACATATATTAGAAGGTCATTGGCATACATGGAGACACTGGGTATGGTTCTGCTATGAGAATGCCCCAGTGTGTCCCTTCTTGTCGCAATCGTATAGCAAGGGGTTCGACCGCGAGGGCGAAGAGTAGGGGCGACAGTGGGCAACCTTGTCTTGTGCCCCTCTGGACCGCGAACTCCGCCGAGATGTACCGGCCTATGCGGACACGTGAGGTAAGTTTGGTGTACAAGAGTCGTGTGTACGCTAAGAGGATGGGACCGATCTCTGTCCGTTGCAGGACCGAGAAGAGATACTGTCATGTGAGGGTATCAAAGGCCTTCTCGAGGTCTAGGATGATACATACTGACTGGGGATGTGTGACTCTCACCTGGTCTTGGACGTGGAATATTCGTCGTATGTTCTGGGATGTGTTTCTACCAGGGACAAATCCACAATGATCTGAGTGGACCAGAGGTCGTATAATTTGTGTGTATCTGTCGGCTAATAGCTTCCCAAGGAGTTTACAGTCGGTGGAGAGGAGCGTGATAGGGCGATAGGAGGCCATCAGTTGCGGGTCACGGTTTGGCTTTAAGAAGGTCACGATTACGTATTCCCGGAGGGATCTCGGCAACTCTCCCTGTTGTAGCGTGGTTGCAAACATCGCTACTATTCGAGGGACCAATTGTGGGGAGAAAGTTGTGTAATACTCCAATGGGAGCCTGTCTAATCCTGGTGCCTTGTTGCAGTCTAGGGCATGCAGGGCTTGGGTGATATCGGTGGATGTTATTTTCATATCTAGGGCCATCCTATCTGCCTTCTTGACCTTGGGGATTGTCAAGGGGTCGAGGAAACAATCTATTATAGCATGCGTAGATGGGGCCGGGTTGCTGTATACCTTCGCATAGTAGCGGTGGTACGCTAGGAGGATCTCATCCTGGGATCGCACTAGTGTACCGTGAGTGTCAATTATTTCTGTTATAGGTTTCACATCTGCGTCCTGTTTGGCTAACCATGCCACCAGTGTGCCTGTTTTATCCCTCTCTTTATGCATCCGGGTTGTGTACTATCTAAAATTGTACCGGCGGAGATCAGCGCAGGCAGCTTGGTATTCTGTTTTGGCTTTGGCCACCCGTGTTACCCCTTCTGTGGATGCGTCGTCCCGTTTAGTAGCTATGACAAGTTGTTGCTTGGCCTTAGTCAGCGCGTGTTCTAGCGTCCGCTTGATCCCTGTTATTTGTTTAATGCATTCTCCCCGGGCCACTACCTTGAATGTGTCCCACTCCACTAACGTTTAAGAGGCTGTGCCTGCATTATGCGCGAAATAGTCTTGGATGCTTTGTCCCTGTTCGTGTTTAAAGACCGGGTCTGATAAACAATGCCGTGGTAGACGCCAGGTGGGGACGGGGGGGTCTGGGGGTCTCCAATTTAATCGTAGGATATGGGCATCATGATCAGAAATGATACTACTCATGTAGTCTGTGTGGTTAATTTTGGGAGGAATCGCTGCTGAGCATAGGAATCTTTCCACACTGACTTGCAGGTTATGTGGGATGGAGTGAAACGAATACAGCCGGGTCTGTGCGTGGTTCAGCCGCCAAGTGTCCTTGAGTGCCCATTGTGTGATCCAGGCCCAGAATCGCTCGGTTTGCCTGGAGGCGGGAGAGTGTGTGGGTGGGGGGTGTGAACGATCCAAGGCGAGGTCCAATGTGCAATTGTTGTCCTCACCCAGAATCCAGGGAATAGAGGTAAATTGGGCCAGGATCCCGGTGAGGTGGTCACAGAATTTATCTTGTTCTACATTCGGGGCGTATATGCTACCCAGGAGTACTGATTGCCCATCTAGAGTCCCTCTAGCAGGGCGTATCTGCCGTCTTTGTCTACCTTCCTCTTCAGTTCCTGGATTAGAGTCCCTGGCCGAACGCAGATCAGTGCCCCACGTGCGTATGCGGAGTATGTCGTGGCACATATGATTCCTCGCCATTTATTCTGTAGTTTGCCTACCTCGGTAGCGGTGAGGTGTGTCTCCTGCAAGAACTCGATCCGAACATTGTGACGTTTTGTATATAAGTATACTGTATAATGTTTGCTCGGTGTATGGAGTCCTCCGACATTGAATGTAAGGATGCTAATGTCAGTGTGCTGCGTGGTTATTGCGATGTTGCAGTATCAGTGCGCATCAACAGGGACATGTATCTGTTGGAGCATAGTGACCAATAACTCCCTAGTCGGGTGAGGGGCACGTGCGGCCCACAGCTCCGCTCGTTCTTGTGTTTCGAGTACCCTGGTGTATGCCGTTCCATGAGGGGGGTTGGGACTTTGCTGAGCTGGGGTATTAAACTGTAAAACAGGGGTCAGGAAACAGTCCCAATACCAAGGACCCATCGTTGGGAGCGATACATCCAAACCTACTCTCCTAGACAAGGAGGGTGTAACAATATATGGTGGAGGTGGCAGTGTGTGTGTGCGAGGCAGCTCGCTGATCGCGCCTTTGAAGGATCAGTGGGTATCGCCAGAGGCATGCCATAAGTTGGCTATGTTGCATGTGACTAGTAAGTGTCCACCAACACATACCCGTATTTAGGTTTTTTAATTGATGATAAGGGTTCATGGAGACAAGCAATAAATGCCAGGAAACTCCTCTTTATGAGGACAACTACGTCATTGGTTAATTTTTCGCAGAGGCTAGGCAAGAGGCCACCGGTGGAGATGCTCCAGATATACCAAGCCAAATGCATTAGCACGACAACATACAGGGCTGGAATCTGGGGCTATGGAGGGGTTGAAGTTTTACAGAAAGTGGAAAATGCCCTTTTGAGGTACTTGCTGGCAGTTCCACGAGGTACCTCGACACATAACTGTCACGCAGAACTGGGAATACCGTACATCACTGACATAATAAAAGTAGAACCAGTTCTATTATGGCATCGTATCTGGTCATCCCTTAAAACACTATTCAATCAGGAGCTTCTGAAAGATTGCCTTGGCCTTGACAATGTTCACAAGATTGGGTGGCTCATGTATGTGAAATTTATTTTATTCGACCTGGGTCTCTCAATGTACTATTATAATCCAGCTTTGATAGCACATATTCCTAGGAAACTGTTTAAAAAACAGTGCATGAGTCACCTGGAGGGACTTACACTACTGATGGAAGCAAATAAAAGTTCAGTCCAACATAACCTAATGATTCAGACCACCTTAACAATACAACCCTGTTAGACCTGGGGTTGCCAGTCTACAAAGGGTAGCTTAGCACTGAGCAGGGACAGCCACACTCCAAGGCATATGTGTTGTGCTTATAAATCTCACTCACAGTAACCCAGCGCTTCACCACTAGAAGTGAAAGACACCACACCAGTTTAGAAAAATACGGTTTGCTTTATAAAAGTTTTCTTAGTTTCTTCTTCTCTTAGCAGGTTCAAAATTGAATGCAATCAATTTTACTCAATCTAACTTTTTCACATTGGCGGGATTACAATTTACATTCGTCTAATGGTTTTGTGCATTGATAAGATTTACAGAAATTGCTCCTATACCTTTTCCCTGTGATAAGACTTTCACCGTTCAATAAAGTTATACATCCACATTTACAGTTTCAAAAGTGAAGGCTGACATGTACTTTACCCAAGGGGACTCAGGGATAACAATTTGCTAGATGTCACAACAGGTCGATGAACCTTTCCTCCTGACACATATGAAGAATGATTCAATCAGCTGTATGATTGGAAGAGAACAGGCAGGTTATATCAACATTTGCTTTTGTTATACATATACTCCTCTCTTGTAGAGAAGGCCCTGTGTCTCACAATTGCACAGACCTGCCCTGAGGATTCCCCTCTAGTATTCTTCTCTACGTTCTGTCTTCCCTGTCCCCTCTCTCAGCCCTATTTCCCTCTCTCCAATAGCTGTGAGGAGACAACGGGTCTGATATGTCTCTTTTTCACATTAGACACTCTTGCCTGAATAACTCTGGAGCCAGCTGGTCCAGTCCTGTGAGAATACTGCTGGTGAAGTCTAGGTTCAGTACTGCTTAGTTCTCCTGGTTTGCCAGCGATTATGGGCCAGTCACGTTTGTTCCTGCCGCTCCCCCCACCTTCCCGGCTTACTTTGCCATGTGGTGTAGCTCTCGAGATCCGGTCACCGTCAGTTCCTCGCCCTCGAAGGCCTTCTCCGCTGTGGTTGGATGTATCCCGCTCCCCTCTTTCTCCCTGACAGGAGAGCAGGCGCCCTTCAGTGCGCGACTCGCAGCGGCGCTCGGCAGACTTCCGTACACTCCCTCACGCTGACTCCACCCACGGCGAGCTCCACCTAAAGCCGGCCTCTTCCGGCGCCCTCACGCCTCCTCACACGTCACCGGAGCCTTGCCTCTGGAGCCCTTCAGCCGCCCCAGCTGATCCACGCTCTCTCACGCTTCTTCAGAAGGAATGCCAGAGAGCGGCTCGGGACGTCCGCACGGTAAGCTTTTTCTTTAAGCGATCGAGGCTCAGTCCCCACACAACGCGCTAGCAGGGGGCTGACCTCGCGACTCTGCCAGCTGGTTCTCCTCCGATAATGACAGGGAATGATCGGGTAACACGTTGAAACTGTTATCACCTCGAGTTCAGCTTCTCCTTACTCCTCACTCCTTGCTGGGCATTCAGGTTCAAGCAGGGGAATATATTCTGGGGCAAGTGAAGTTACCACGGAGGCAGGGTTTGGTCGACAGATAAGGGGCCACGTCAGTATAGAAGGGCAGCCAGCCCACAGGTCGATCTATCCCCTGACAGTGCGCGATCCTCCTCACCAAGTCGCCTTACTCCTGACCAGTCCCACCTCACACTTACTCTGGACACCTCTAAAATGGCCGCTCTAGTTCTGAACCTTATATAGGCTGACCTCAGGCTACCAGAACCAGCTAGAAGGTTCTAGAGCATCTCTATGTTAACCTATGGGTCCCTTTCCTGAAGTGACCGTTATGGCAGTTGCTGGCCACCATTTTGGGTAACTAAGCTGGTCCTCAGAAAAGGAGGGAATTCTAGGCCTATAAGGAACCATGGGGTCAAGGAGTACCTAACCCCCCAGGTCAACACCTAAAAATTCCAGTGGACATCAAAAATGAAGGAAAGAGGGGCAAAAAGGGGACAAAAATAAATAAATAAATAGGAGGGACCACCCAAAGGGCTGACTGGTCTAACACGCTTCCCCCCCAGCTGAAAGTGGGGAGAGCTACCCAACCCCTTGGGAGCCCTCATCACTAAGGCGGAAATACCTTGAGAGACCGTCTGCATTGGCGTGGTCCACTCCAGGCCGATGTTCCACCCGGAAGTCCATACCCTGTAGGGAGATGGACCATCTCAACAGCTTGGGATTCTCCCCTTACATTTGCATCAGCCAACGAATGGGTCGGCGGTCAGTCTGAACCAGGAAGTGCGAGCCAAACAGGGATGGCCGCAACTTCTTCAGAGCCCATACCACTGCAAAGGCTTCCCGCTCTATTGCACTCCACTTCTGTTCCCGGGGAAGTAGTCTCCTAGACAGGAAGACAACAGGCTGATCCAGACCCTCTTCATTGAGTTGCGATAACACTGCCCCAATGCCATGCTCTGATGCGTCTGTCTGGACAATGAATTCCTTGGAGAAATCCGGGGCCCTCAGGACCGCTGCTGCACACATTGCTTGTTTCAGCTTCTCAAAGGCTTGCTGACAAGCCTCCGTCCAGACTACCCGTTGAGGTTGTTTCTTAGATGTGAGCTCAGTGAGGGGTGCTACAATAGTACCATATCCCTTCACAAAGCGACGGTAGTAACCTGTGAGACCCAGGAAAGCTCGGACCTCAGTTTGGGTCTTGGGGGGCTCCCAGGCCATGATTGCCTCAATCTTTGCCTGGAGGGGCTGCACCGCTCCCCTGCCCACCAAGTGGCCTAGGTACACAACCCACCCCTGCCCGATCTGACATTTACTAGCCTTGATTGTCAAGCCAGCCTGTTGCAGGGCCTGGAGAACAGCTTGTAAATGACACAAATGGTCCTCCCAACTACTGCTGAAGACGGCAATGTCATCCAGATAAGCAGCGGAGAAAGCCTCCATTCCAGAGAGGACCTGGTTCACCAGCCGCTGAAAAGTGGCGGAGGCGTTCTTGAGCCCAAAGGGCATCACACAGAACTGGTAGTGGCCCTCAGGCGTGGAGAAGGCTGACCTTTCCTTTGCTCCATCTGTAAGGGAGATCTGCCAGTACCCTGAAGTAAGGTCAAAGGTACTCAGGTATTGGGCAGCTCCCAGCCGGTCAATAAGTTCATCCGCCCTAGGGATCGGATGTGCATCAGTCTTGGTCACTGAGTTCAGTCCCCGGTAATCCACACAGAACCTCAGTTCTGGAGTGGTGCCCGGTGGGGCAGCTTTTGGTACCAGAACCAGCGGACTGGACCAGGGGCTGCTAGAAGGTTCAATGACTCCTAGCTCCAGCATCTTTGTAACTTCGTTGTGGATGCTGGCCTTCACCTTGTCTGACAGCCTGTAGGACTTAGACTTCACTGGTGGGCTGTCTCCTGTGTCCACATCATGGGTACACAGGTGGATCCTTCCCGGGACAAGGGAGAACAACGAGGAAAACTGCTCCAAGACCTGGCGACAGTCCTCTCGCTGCTCAGGAGTCAGGGATGGGGAGAGAATCACTCCCTCCACCGACCCATCCTTTTCCTGAGACGAAAAGAGATCAGGGAGAGGCTCGCTTTCCGCTTCCTCTGCTCGATCAGTCACCATCATCAAGATGACCTCGGGCCTCTCATGGTGGGGTTTGAGGCGATTGGCATGCAGCACCCGTAGGGGCTGTCGAGGGGTCTTAAGATCCACCAAGTAGGTGGCCTTACCCTTCTTTTCCATCACCTCAAAGGGGCCTGTCCAGCGATCTTGGAGGGCACTTAGCTCTCCAGGTTCCATCACCCACACTTTCTGACCAGGCTCCAACTCCACGGGGTGAGCGTTGTGGTCATACCACTCCTTCATCACTGCTTGGCTGGCTTCCAAGTTGTCTGAAGCTTGCTTCCACAACTTAGCCATTTGGCTCCGGAAGGCCAGCATGTAGCTCACCACATCCTGGGGAAGCTTCCTGGGAGACTTTTCCCATCCGTCTTTCACCAGACTGAGAGGTCCACGCACAGGGTGCCCATACAGAAGCTCGAAGGGGCTGAAGCCCACTCCCTTCTGTGGCACTTCCCTATAGGAAAACAACAAACAGGGTAGGAGGACGTCCCATTTCCTCCGCATGCTCGCAGGCAGACTTCTTATCATGCCTTTCAAGGTCTTGTTGAACCTTTCCACCAGACCATTGGTCTGGGGGAGATAAGGAGTGGTAAACCGATAGGTAACTCCACACTCCTTCCACATAGCCCGCATGTACGCTGACATGAAGTTGGTCCCCCTGTCGGACACAACCTCCTTGGGGAAACCCACTCGGGAAAAGATCCCCATCAGGGCCCTAGCCACTGCAGGTGCAGTAATGGTCCTCTGAGGTATTGCCTCTGGGTACCCTGTGGCGTGATCCGCCAGAACCAGGATAAACCTGTGACCAGCTGTAGTTGGTGGATCCAATGGCCCCACAATGTCGATGCCCACCCTTTCAAAGGGGGTGCTAATGACAGGAAGTGGTTCCAGGGGAGCTTTCAGCTTCACCCCTGTTTTCCCACTGGCTTGGCAAGATACACATGTCCGACAGTATGTGTCGGATGCCACTCTCATCCGAGGCCAGTAACAGTGGGGGACAAGCCGGGCAAAGGTCTTGTCCTGTCCTAAGTGTCCTGCCAAGGGTATCTCATGAGCCAACTCTAAAAGAAAGGTTCGGTAACGTTGTGGGACAACCAAGGCCCGTGATGAACCGTGCACAGGTGCCTTAGGTTCACTGTAGAGGAGTCCATCCTCCCAGTAAATATGGTAGTTCCCAACAACGTTCCCTGCTGCCTGGGCTTCGGCCTGTCGCCTCAGTCCCTCAAGGGTAGGGCACTCCTTCTGGCCCTTACAGAACTCCTCCCTGGTAGGCTCTCCTTCCACATGCCACTCAGCAGGGATAGGTAAGTTCTCCAGGGAGACAACTTCCCCCTCCACGGACTCCTGGTCCACCACCGCAGGTGGCCGATCTGTCTCATGGAGCGTGGAAGCCGAGGCAGGCTTCTCCTGTCCTCGGTTCTTTCCCTTTTTGGCAGCTGGCTGGGCCCTTGTTCCAGGCTCCAGCCCAAGCGAACTCCACCTCCGGGTAGTCGCGGACCTTGTGCTAACACAGGCCCAGTCAGGTGTACCCAGCATCTCAGAATGAGTCCGTTATTCCACCTCCTTCCAAGCATTGTGCTCCATGTCATTTCCCAACAGACAATCGACTGGCACTGCAGGGCTTACGGCAACTCGAAGTGAACCTGCAACCCCTTCCCATTCAAATAGAACCTCGGCCACAGGGTAGTGGCCCAATCTGCCGTCAGCCATCGCGGCGGGTGGAGTACATGTGGAATCACCTGCTCTGGAGACACCAGTTGACTCCTTACCATAGTCATACTGGCTCCTGTGTCTCTCAGAGCCTCCCCTCTTTGGCCATTGATGTATTTGAGGGCACCTGGATCTTAGGAACCATCTCCCGATCTCCCAGGGACACTAAGGTGACACCCGCCCACTCACCCCCCTTAGCTAAGGGCAACTCCTCTCCGAGCACTACACTAGCTACTCCCGGGGCCTTTCCTCCAGTGGGAGGGGGTGGTCTCTTTGGGCACTTGACATCTCCCTTATAATGTCCAACACCACCACACTCAAAGCAGTGGACAACCCTTGGCTGCTGACTTTGGCCAGGATGAGGGTTTCTGGGCGGGTTAGCCTTAGGGGTGAATCCTGTTCCCTTTCCCTGGAAACTGTTTTGGGGGCCTTTTGAGAACTCCCTCTTTTTATCTCCCCCCTCTTTCTTCTGAGGGGCGCCCTGTCCGGTCCTTTGGGAATCCCCTCCAGTCCCCTTTGAGGACACCCGGGTACTAGCCCAGATGTCCGCCTCCTCAGCAAGCTTCCGGGGGTTGGTCAGCTTGCTGTCCACCAGGTGTTGACGCAGCTCGGCAAAACATTTCTCGAGTAGGTGCTCCTTGAGAATAAGGTCATACAACCCCTCATAGTCCCTCACCTCGCTGCCTTGTACCCAACCCTCTAATGCCTTCTTTGCGTAGTCCAAGAAATCCACCCAATTCTGTGTGCCTAGTTTGTGACTACCCCTGAACTTCTGTCGGTACTTCTCTGGAATCAGTCCAAACTTCTTGATTAGCGCCACTTTCATGGTGGGGTAGTGGGTCTGCTCTCCCTGCTCTAGGGCCAAAAGTGTATCCCTTCCTGCAGGAGGCATGTATTTATACAAGCCACCCCCCAGTGTTTCTCCAGTATCCCATGGGCTCTTAAGGAGACCATATAGGCGGCCAGCCACTTGGCGATGTCATCCCCTGTGCTGTAGCTGGCGACTACGTCCTTTGGTAAATAGGGTCTGGGTTCCCTGGTCAAATCCTTAGGTTCGCTGCCACCATTTGGAGAATTGGAAGTCCCTACTTGCAGGGCCTTAAAGTCTAATTCTCTGAGGCTCCACTCATGAGCTAGCCTACTCTCTTCCCTTGCCTTCTCTAATTTCGCCAACTCCCACTTTAATTGTCTCTCCTCCCTCCTATCCGCTAGTTCGGCTTCAGTCAAGCTTCTCACGGAGACACTGCTGCCCTCTCTTGAGAGTGTTCTGGGACCTGTCAGTAGGTTCTCCCTCTCAGATTGGTACAACACATCTACCCCGATGACAGTGTCCCTGTCTGCCTCCTCCTCCTCCTTTCCATCTGGGTGAGCTGCCACCCACGCCCTCAAGCTGGTTTGGAGTTCCCCCTTTTTAGCACCACGCTTAAAGAACACTCCCATATTTTGACAAAATTCTCGGAGTTGAGCCACAGTATAGGTCTCTAACTCTTCCAGAACAAATTCCATTTTTGCCAAAGAGAGTTCGGGACAGTCACTTGGAAGGAATTAGTTTAGAGGGTAATTAGAAGCTACCTCCACCCACCACCAGGAGTAAATTTGGAAACACAAAAATATAATTAGGGAGTCCGCCAGGAGAAAACTCCAGGTGTAGGCCTGTGGTACACACTGCGTTACTACTAAGTGGATATAAGCACAGCTCTCATCCCACCGCTGCCACCAATTATGTTAGACCTGGGGTTGCCAGTCTACATAGGGTAGCTTAGCACTGAGCAGGGACAGCCACACTCCAAGGCATATGTGTTGTGCTTATAAATCTCACTCACAGTAACCCAGGGCTTCACCACTAAAAGTGAAAGACACCACACCAGTTTAGAAAAATACGGTTTGCTTTATAAAAGTTTTCTTAGTTTCTTCTTCTCTTAGCAGGTTCAAAATTCAATGCATTCAATTTTACTCAATCTAACTTTTTCACATTGGCGGGATTACAATTTACATTCGTCTAATGGTTTTGTGCATTGATAAGATTTACAGAAATTGCTCCTATACCTCTTCCTTGTGATAAGACTTTCACCGTTCAATAAAGTTATACATCCACATTTACAGTTTCAAAAGTGAAGGCTGACATGTACTTTACCCAAGGGGACTCAGGGATAACAATTTGCTAGATGTCACAACAGGTCGATGAACCTTTCCTCCTGACACATATGAAGAATGATTCAATCAGCTGTATGATTGGAAGAGAACAGGCAGGTTATATCAACATTTGCTTTTGTTATACATATACTCCTCTCTTGTAGAGAAGGCCCTGTGTCTCACAATTGCACAGCCCTGCCCTGAGGATTCCCCTCTAGTATTCTTCTCTACGTTCTGTCTTCCCTGTCCCCTCTCTCAGCCCTATTTCCCTCTCTCCAATAGCTGTGGGGAGACAACGGGTCTGATATGTCTCTTTTTCACATTAGACACTCTTGCCTGAATAACTCTGGAGCCAGCTGGTCCAGTCCTGTGAGAATACTGCTGGTGAAGTCTAGGTTCAGTACTGCTTAGTTCTCCTGGTTTGCCAGCGATTATGGGCCAGTCACGTTTGTTCCTGCCGCTCCCCCCACCTTCCCGGCTTACTTTGCCATGTGGTGTAGCTCTCGAGATCCGGTCACCGTCAGTTCCTCGCCCTCGAAGGCCTTCTCCGCTGTGGTCGGATGTATCCCGCTCCCCTCTTTCTCCCTGACAGGAGAGCAGGCGCCCTTCAGTGCGCGACTCGCAGCGGCGCTCGGCAGACTTCCGTACACTCCCTCACGCTGACTCCACCCACGGCGAGCTCCACCTAAAGCCGGCCTCTTCCGGCGCCCTCACGCCTCCTCACACGTCACCGGAGCCTTGCCTCTGGAGCCCTTCAGCCACTCCAGCTCATCCACACTCTCTCACGCCTCTTCAGAAGGAATGCCAGAGAGCGGCTCGGGACGTCCGCACGGTAAGCTTTAAGCGATCGAGGCTCAGTCCCCACACAACGCGCTAGCAGGGGGCTGACCTCGCGACTCTGCCAGCTGGTTCTCCTCCGATAATGACTGGGAATGATCGGGTAACACGTTGAAGCTGTTATCACCTCGAGTTCAGCTTCTCCTTACTCCTCACTCCTTGCTGGGAATTCAGGTTCAAGCAGGGGAATATATTCTGGGGCAAGTGAAGTTACCACGGAGGCAGGGTTTGGTCGACAGATAAGGGGCCACGTCAGTATAGAAGGGCAGCCAGCCCACAGGTCGATCTCTCCCCTCACAGTGCGCGATCCTCCTCACCAAGTCGCCTTACTCCTGACCAGTCCCGCCTCACACTTACTCTGGACACCTCTAAAATGGCAGCCCTAGTTCTGAACCTTATATAGGCTGACCTCAGGCTACCAGAACCAGCTAGAAGGTTCTAGAGCATCTCTATGTTAACCTATGGGTCCCTTTCCTGAAGTGACCGTTATGGCAGTTGCTGGCCACCATTTTGGGTAACTAAGCTGGTCCTCAGAAAAGGAGGGAATTCTAGGCCTATAAGGAACCATGGGGTCAAGGAGTACCTAACCCCCCATGTCAACACCTAAAAATTCCAGTGGACATCAAAAATGAAGGAAAGAGGGGCAAAAGGGGACAAAAATAAATAAATAAATAGGAGGGACCACCCAAAGGGCTGACTGGTCTAACAAACCCTATCTAACGTACAATTTGAGTGGATACAATAGGTTTGTTCTGACACGGTTCAGGCTGAATATATTCCATCATTTGATAACCTTAGCCTAAAAAACGAATGACTGGGCCAAAACTTTGTCAATCTGCCCCTGCGATGATTCATCAGCGCAATCATCAATGCACGTGGTGGTGTTCTTCAAATTTTATAAAGAATTGAGGAGAAGCTGGGTAATACCTATTTTAAAAATTCTGGGCATGAGACAATGTCGCCCAGCATTTCTTGCCTTGCAATTTCAGGATGCATAGTGTTTTACAAAACATATTGCTCAATTTCTGAAGCTCTGTATTAGACCCAGAAAAAAACTAGAGTCGAGATTGATGTTGTACACTTTGAACAACATCACGTTTTTCTCCATTTATCCTTTATATTTTAATGAGGTATTAGCTGCCTTCGAATACTGATTCTTAACTTTGACATTTCATGTCTTATGTAGCAATGTACTTCATACTCTGATACTGCAAACCTTTTAAATTATTTAATATAAGTAGATAATGAAATTTAACTTTTTAATCTAATGTTTTTAAAATTGTACTTTTATGATTTTTGTATCTTCATGAAAACCGAATAAAGGAATTGAATGAATGAATGAATAAATAACTAGTTAGTGAGTCTAGGGTGCGCCTGCTCTCGCTGAGGTCTCAGCGAAACATCTCATGTTGAGAGGGTGCTTATTTAACCAGCCAGGATGACGTCAGCCGTCTGAGGAGTGACCAGAGGGGGCGTAATAGAGTCCTCACCAAATAGTGTTCCATCGCTGTTGTTCTCCCCTTCTGATGAGAAGATGTGTGGGGGTCGATTTATGTCCTCTGTAAGGGGGGATGCCTGTAGGTCAATCACTGTCTGCAGGGCCTCTCGTCGTTCTTTCACGATTTGCTCCAGGTCTGGAGAGTCTTAGACACGTGACCCGGTCATGTTCTATGCTCCGCCGTGTTGTTGCTTCTGAGTGCGCCTTCTGGTTCGTGGCGTTTTGAGAGTGGGGTCCCGTGTGATCTCGGCTCTGGATTGCTGCAAGCAGTGGCGATCCGCCCAATCATGTGCTTCCTCGGCAGTGGTGAAAAAGATAGCGGAGCCGTTATGGATGACCTTGAGGCGAGCCGGGAAGAGCAGGGAATACTGGATATTGTTCTCTCGGAGTCGATGTTTCACATCCAGAAAGGAAGACCGTTGTTGTTGTACTGCTCGTGCGTAATCCAGGAATCTCATTATCTGTTTATTTTCCATCTGCAGGGGGTTTGCCAGTCTGGCTGCACGCAGCACCGCGTCCCGGTCACGAAAATGTAGGAACTTCGCCAACGGCGGTTTGCGGGCCGGGACCCTGTGGGCGCGCTCGAAGGAGAAGAATGCCGGCCTGTCTGTCTGCGGGGTGAAGGATTTCACCCACGTTTCCATCTAATTTAGTGGGTTCGTGCTCTCAATTCCCTCCGGTAGACCCAGCACGTGGATATTACAGCGTCGTGGCCGCCCTTCCAAATCGTCTGTGCGTTCTTCCATGATGGTTAGGCGGTGGAGGACATCTTGTAGCGTCTTCTGGTGCATCTTGACTGCGGGTTGTAGGTCGACCAGTGTCTTTTGCCCATCCTTCACTGACATCTGTCGCTAGAGTGCCGAGCCGTTCCTCGTTGGACATCTTGGAGAGTTAGATAGCTGCCAACACCTGGTCTAGTTTGTCCGAGATCGAAGGGTCAGACTGTGGCGCAGTAGTGTTTGTCCATGTTATGTTATGTTATGTTATATCTGTTTGTATAGCGCTTGGCTGCCCCGGCGAAGGGGCGTCCCGGCGCTTACTGTATGAGACATAGGACGGGGGAAGGGGTCAGAGGGAAAGAAGAAGGGAGAATACTGTTTAACAGAAGAGGTGTGTTTTGATTGCTTTTCTAAAGGATAGCAGATCCTGCATCCCTCGAATCTGGTCTGGAAAGTCGTTCCACAGTTTTCCGGGTATGTCCGGGTATTCAGAATATTTTCGCGGGCCGTCTCGGGTACTGATGTATGTTGAGTCGCCCTTGGTTTCCCCATGATGCTAACATGGGAGATTGCACGTAATGAAGGCGTTAGCTGGGATTGCGAGGTGTGCAACTCGTTAATCGTCGGGTCAGGCGGTCTGCGTGAGGGGCCCCCACTCACCAACCAAGGGGTTGTGGCAGTCCTGTGAGAGAGGGATTTTCTTTTTTTTGTGTGCAATTGTCCTGGTTATTGCAGATGGTGCAGATGGTGCTCACTACCAGGATGGCCCAGACACCATCTGCGCGTTGTCCGAAGAGCGGGGGTAAGTGTGGGGGCCGTGACTGGGTCAGAGTCAAGGCCTCTCGCCTCCTCGATGCAGTTGTACGCTGGCTGGTGGAAGGACAATCAAGGTGATTATGCCGCCATATTAAGGTCAGGCAGCCTTCAGCTTCGATGTACCCAGTTCCTTAAGCTGCTGCCTGAGGGGGGGTTCAATTGTGGGGTCGCTTCTTGTGTGGGAGAGGGGGAGACCTCTGCTCACCTCACTGCCTCTGAAGAGCATCTCTCAGGGTCCCCAGACGTTAGTTGTGCCATTCGCAACGGGCATCAGACGCCATCTTGAAGTCAGGCGGCTCCTGACGGGGAGTCGCCCAGGGAGTCACTGCTGGGCTGGAGGTAGTAATCAGCCCCTGGTTCCCCGGGCCTCCGGTGGGAAGGATTGCTGCCCCCGGCCGCCGCGCGATGGGGTGCAGTTTCGGGGCCTTCGCCCGCCGAGAGTCCGCACCAGCTAAAATTGCGGATCACCACCTCACACTTCTCCTCGGTATTGCCTTCAAGGGTATAGCGGGGGCTCTTGCTGCTTTACTGCTCCTATATGAGTCCCCCTCGCTCCCGCTTCCGTCGCGGGTAATTTGGCACGGCCGCTATGAGGCGCGTGTCTCGTGGTGCCAGTCCGGGCTTACTAGGTGCACCATCAGTAATGAGAAATCTTGCTGTCGGGAGCCTGGGTCCAATTTTTCAGAGCCCAAGCACCCGGTGTCAGCGAAGGGAGGGCATCGATGGACACAGGGCAGATTCTGGCGTCTGAAGACCGTTTTTGCCGCTGGGATCGACACCTGGAAACGGGCAAGATGCAGGCCCAATAGCGGAGCCTCAGCAGGGCACAGCTGCCATAGTAGTCTGCTTGGCCACGCCCCCCAAGTGCTTCCCTTCATAGTCCCAACTGCCCCTTGTGTGTTCAAAAAATGCCTAGCAGTTGTAGCAGTACATCTGTGCAGACAGACATTCATGTCTTCCCATATTTTGACAACTGGCTCATAAAAGCCAGTATGCTTCTCTTGTGTACACACTCACACCACTCTCAATCTTCTGCATTGACTGTGATTCACAATAAACATATAAAAATCACATCTTTAACTATTACAACCATACTTAGGGACCATACTCAACACACAGTTTGGTTTAGCCTACCCAAATCTCACCATAATCCAAAATATTTAAACTGTATTGCACAAATTCCAACCCAATCAAAGCATAACAGTCAAAGCAGTTATGCAACTCCTGGGCATGATGGCATCCTGCATTGTGATAGTTCTACATGCTCGACTGTTCATGCATCCACTGCAAGAATGTCTAGCATGCCAGTGGTCGCAATCACAGGATCTAGAGTTGGATTACAGCTGCACTCATTTTTCTTTGCAGAGGTGAAACCCTCAAAATTTGTGAAAGGGGCAGCTTTTTCTCAACCCTGTACCCCAGATTATTCTCATAACAGATGCATTCCTTACAGGATGAGGTTCTCACCTACATTATCTAACAGTCCAGGGTCTTTGGGAACCCAAACACTTGGGTCTCCATATCAATTACCTCGAGCTGCAAGCAGTTCACTTGGCATTGAAAGTAATTCTACTCCGCCTCGCAGGCAAGGTTGTCATGGTCCGCACAGACAACATGACAACCATGTTCTATTACAAAAAGGGGGGTTACACTCTCTACAGTTGTCACACCTGTCTCAGACGATTTGGTGGAACATCTTTCTGGAAAGGACAACCAGATTGTTGACCTTCTCAGCAGGATGCTGCAACTGCGCCTTCGGCCTGGTCACCCCCACGCTCCTGTGCCTGCTGCCGCTGCCGCAGCCCCAGCCTCCCGAGGGCCGCCGAGCCCACACCAGCTTTTCCCGCCGCCCCAGCCTCCCGAGGGCCGCCAAGCCGGCTCCAGCTTTTCCCGCCGCCCCAGCCCGTGGCCCCGCCCCCCCGACAGCCGATTGGCTCGCGCTCCCGCCTCCCCGCAGACCCTCCCGACCGGCTCCCTTCTTAAGGGGAGCCAGAGCAAGCTCCAGGGAGTGACCACTGCGCCTTCGGCCTGGTCACCCCCACGCTCCTGTGCCTGCTGCCGCTGCCGCAGCCCCAGCCTCCCGAGGGCGCCGAGCCCACACCAGCTTTTCCCGCCGCCCCAGCCTCCCGAGGGCCGCCAAGCCGGCTCCAGCTTTTCCCGCCGCCCCAGCCCGTGGCCCCGCACCCCCGACAGCCGATTGGCTCGCGCTCCCGCCTCCCCGCAGACCCTCCCGACCGGCTCCCTTCTTATGACGTCCCCAGAGCGACCGCGCAGCGGACGCGCGCTGCGGACGCGCGCAGCGGGAGCACCGATTGAGCGCCGAAGGTGCGCCAAAGGTAAGCCCGTCTACGCCCGTCCGCGCCTGGACCGCGCCCAGCGCCAGGACCCCTGGCCCCCGCAGACCCCAGCCCACCCGCCGGACGTACGACGCCGCCACCCTCAACGCACTCAACGCCGGCCGAACCCCTGGATGCTACCGAGCCACCCCGAGACGCACCCACGGACCCTTCATCTGCCAGTCCTGCAAGTTCTCCTGCACCCGGACCTGCACTGCACCAGCGTCCATCAAGCAGAACACCAGCAGCAACCACCTGAAGTGCATCCTGCTCAACACCCGCTCCGTCCACAGACACGCCGTCGAGCTCTGGAACCTGCTCGACACCACAACCCCAGACGTCGCCTTCCTCACGGAAACCTGGATGAACGCCTCCTCAGCGCCCGACATCGCCATCGCCATCCCGGACGGCTACAAGATCATCCGGAGAGACCGCGTCAACCAGACAGGAGGAGGCATCGCCATCATTCACAGGAACACCATCCGCATCACGACCAACACCGACGACACCATCGCACCCGCCGAACACCTGCACTTCCAGATCCACGTCAACCCCAAGACCACCCTCAGAGGCACCCTCATCTACAGACCCCCGGGACCACGCACACAATTCAGCGAGGACATCGCTGACTTCATCAGCCCGCTCGCCCTCCCCTCAGCCGACTACATCCTCCTCGGGGACCTCAACTTCCACCTGGAGAACAACGACGACCGCAACACCACCACCCTGCTGGAAAACCTCGCAAACCTGGGACTCAAGCAGCTGGTGACCACCCCCACCCACCTCGCCGGACACACACTCGACGCCGTCTTCTCATCCAGCATAGACATCGCCTTCAGCCACGCCAAAGGACTCCACTGGACGGACCACAGCTGCGTCCACTTCACCTTCAGAAGAACGACGACCCACCACCACCAGCAACAGGTTGCCCGAAGAAGCTGGAACAAGATCACAGCCGACCAGCTCGCCGCTTCCCTGAGTCAGCACCCTCCCGCCAGCTCAGCGAACCCCAGCCAGGCCGCCGACAACCTCACGAAGTGGATCAGCAACTGCGCGGACGAACTCGCCCCTCTGAGGACCCCGCCCAGCAGACCCGGCAGCAAGAAAGCCCCATGGTTCACCGACGAACTCAAGAGCTCCAAGAAGAACTGCCGAGCCCTCGAGAAAGTCTGGAGAAGGGAACAAACACCGGACAACATGACCACCCTCAAGCTTGCCACCCGGAAGCACCACCAACTGATCCGCGCCACCAAGAAAACTGCATTCAAGGACCGACTGGACAACAACTCACACAACTGCAAGGAACTCTTCAACATCGTGAAAGAGCTCTCCAACTCCAACGCCGGAAACAACGACATCACCCCATCGCAAGACCTCTGCAATTCCCTCGCCTCCTACTTCCACAACAAGATCGCGGACATACACAACAGCTTCAGCATTCAACCATCGCACACAACGACCGCTGCAATGCCGCCCACCACCACCCTCCGCGCCTGGACTCCGATCAGCACCGATGACACCGTCCGCATGATGAACTCCATCCACTCCGGATCTCCGACCGACCCCTGCCCTCACCACGTCTTCAACAAGGCCGACGCTGTCATCGCACCCCACCTGCGGGACATCATCAACACCTCCTTCGACACCGCCACCTTCCCGGAGAGCTGGAAGCACGCCGAACTCAGCGCTCTACTAAAGAAACCAACAGCGGACCCCACCGAACTCAAGAACTACCGCCCCATCTCGCTCCTCCCGTTTCCAGCCAAAGTCATCGAGAAGACCGTCAACAAACAGCTGGCCGCCTTCCTCGAGACGAATGGATCCCTCGACCCCTCACAGTCTGGCTTCCGAGCCAACCACAGCACCGAGACCGCCCTCATCGCTGCCACCGATGACATCCGAGCCCTTATGGACAACGGAGAAACAGCGGCCCTCATCCTCCTAGACCTCTCCGCGGCATTCGACACTGTCTGCCACCGCACCCTAGTGCAGCGCCTCAGCAACGTCGGAATTCAGGAGAAGGCACTGGAATGGATCGTCTCCTTCCTCGACGGAAGAACACAGAGAGTCCGTCTACCACCGTACAAGTCAGAGGCCACCGAAGTCATCTGCGGCGTCCCTCAAGGATCCTCGCTGAGCCCCACCCTCTTCAACGTCTACATGAGCCCCCTCGCGCCCATCGCACGCCAACACAACCTGAACATCATCTCCTACGCCGATGACACCCAGCTGATCCTCTCCCTGACCAACGACCCCGCCGCTTCCAGAGCCAACCTTCACGAAGGGATGAAAGATGTAGCCGAGTGGATGACGACCAGCCGCCTGAAACTGAACTCAGACAAGACGGAAGTCCTCATCCTGGGCTCCTCGCCCTCCGCCTGGGACGACTCCTGGTGGCCCCCCGCCCTGGGCACCGCACCCAAACCGACGGACCACGCACGCAACCTGGGCTTCATCCTGGACTCCTCCCTCTCCATGACCAGACAAGTCAACGCCGTCTCCTCGTCATGCTTCAACATCCTGCGCATGCTACGGAAGATCTCCCGGTGGATCCCCACCGAGACCAGGAAGACGGTCACCCAGGCCCTCGTCACCAGCCGACTGGACTACGGCAACGCCCTCTACGCCGGAACCACCGCCAAGCTCCAGAAGAGACTCCAGCGGATCCAGAACGCCTCAGCCAGACTCATCCTCGACATCCCCCGACGCAGCCACATCTCCGGACATCTGAGAGACCTGCACTGGCTCCCCGTCAACAAGAGAATCACCTTCCGTCTCCTCACCCACGCACACAAAGCCCTACACGATCTAGGCCCGAGCTACCTCAACAACCGCATCAACTTCTACGCTCCCAAACGCCACCTCCGATCAGCCAGTCACGCCCTCGCCGCCGTCCCCCGCATCCGCAGAACGACAACAGGAGGAAGGTCCTTCTCCCACCTGGCCGCCAAGACCTGGAACTCCCTCCCTCCCGACCTGCGCCTGACCCAAGACCTCCTCTCCTTCAGGAAGAAGCTCAAGACCTGGCTGTTCGAGCAGTAGCAGCACCCCCCCCCCCCCCCAGCGCCTTGAGACCCTCCGGGTAAGTAGTGCGCTCTATAAATGTCCTTGATTGATGGATTGAGTCCATGAATAGGAACTCCACCCTAAATAGTCCATAGACTGTGGGATGTGGATCTTTCTGGTATGAAACCTGATTGGTCCGGTAAGACCAAATTTGGCATTAAAGGTTGAAGTCTGGAGGCTAGAATCTTAGCCAATATTTTTGCATACAGATTAATTGGGATAAGCGGCGGTATGAATCGCAGTGGGAGCGTGTTTTATCTTTATTTATTAAGGTGAATAGCAGAGCCTATCTGAGCGATGGTGGTAGCTTGCCTGTCTCATGTGCCTCGCCATACACCTCTAGCAAATGAGGGACCAGGAGCTCAGCGTATTCTTCATAAAATTCTGGCGTGAGGAGCCTTTTTGTTTGGCAGAGCATTTATTGCCTCCTGGATATCAGACGCCTCTATCGGCTGACTTAAATATCCTTGGTGTCCTTTCACCAACCAAGGACATGCAATGTCTGATAAATACTCATCTAGTGCTGAGGGATCAGCACTCCACCGCAACGTGTACATGTCGGCATAGCAACCACGGAAGTGATCCACTATGGCCTGCGGCGTGAAGTATCCCTCACCCTGCGCATCTATGATTTTTGTAATGTTATGCTGCTTAGTTTGCAATTTTAGCTTAGCTGCTAGATTATGGCCTGGTCTGCCACCCTTCCCGTATGCACGAGCCATATGTCTTCTAGACAGGTAGCGTATCTCGGTCTCCCCCATGTCATCATATTCTTCTATAAATTCTTGAATATGAGACAGTGTGGTTGCGCTGGGCCTGGTTTCGTACTCTCTTTCAAGCTCTGACAATGCTCTCTGGATCTTTGTGAGTTGCCCCCGAATATCCTTTACAATTCCCGCTGTTGTGCTGATGCACACGCCCCTAATAGTGACCATGAAGGCCTCCCAGAGGGTTGCAGTACCCACATTTAAATCAAAGTACTGCTCTATTGCTTCTCTAATGGTGTTGGCATATAGGGTCAAGAAGAGCTTCCTAGCGGAATCTCCATGTGAAAGGTCTGTGGGTATTAGTCGGAATGTTCAGAGCAAGCTTAACAGGGTTGTGGTCGGATAGTGTGCGAGGAAGAGGGGCGATGTCTGTTACCCAGGTATTCGCCCCTCCAGTCACCAGCCAGTAGTCCAGACTGGACCAGCTACTGTGTGCCACAGAGGCGTGCATACCCTTCAGCGCATCACAGTTACGAAGCCGCCAAACGTCAATCAGCCCAGATTCAAGCATGACATCCCTAATGCACCTGGCGGTTCTAGGTGTGCGCTTGCCCTGTTTGCTAGATTTGTCCTTGCTAGGATCTAAATGCGTGTTGAAATCTCCCCCCCACACAATCTTCGCTTCAGGCCATTCGCGCAGCACGTTAAGAATTCTTGCAAACACATCTGGTTCCTCCGTGTTTGGCCCATAAACATTTACAATAGTTAATAACGAGACCTCCAACTTACCATGCACAATAGCGTATCGCTCTTCCTCATTCGTGCACATTTTATCGGACTGAATGCAATACCCCTCTTCATAAGAATGAGGACCCCTCTCGCATATGATGAGTATGAAGAGGCAAGTTTATACCCCGCCCACTTGAGAGCAATCTTGGCCTCAGTTTGTTTGGTCCAATGTGTCTCCTGTAGAAGAGCAATCTGAACCCGATGCCTATCTAACAGGGTGAAGACCTGTTGGAGGGGAATTTAACTCTAGGACATTCCACGGTAAACATGTGAACTTATCTTCCTTTGTCTCCATTTAGAGTGATGAATATTGATACATTGAGTTCCCAACTATCCACAGCTAAACATGTACATTTATACCATAGCCTTAGCATCTGACCAATCACATTCAACAATCCCCAACTTCCCGGTTTTGTTCCATTCTCCCCACCCACTTTAGCATAAACAACTCGCTAAAGCCATCCCGTAAACTAGAACAGACCCCCAAGGAGTTAAACATGTTATTACTGTGTAGTGGGGATCACCCATTGGGGAACGCCGGAGCACAACCTACTCCCTAGGTTACAATGGAGGTGGCCGATCAGTATGAATTGTCCTCCCAAGATTAACCATTGTTAGAACTTTTACACTTAAGAACTCAGAGACATCAATTTGACAGTATGACACTCAGTCTGACTCCAGGGACATTATATGCAGCAAATGCAAAGGATACTGGTCAGGAATCTAGGTCTGAATAAACGCTTACCCAGCCTGTTGTTAGGGCCACCTCAGCAACTAGAAGCAACCGGAGTTTAATCTCCGCCAGCACCCAGACGAGACAAGAGAACCAGCCCTGGACCGCGTTGGTAAAACTGTGGTCCTCCAAGATGGCGGCTAACGAGAGGTTAGCGCACCTGTCTTCCAGCTGAAGGCGCGAGGAGCTGTGTGAAGCTCGCGCGCACCCTCAGCATTGCGCACTTCATTGAAGCTTCCTGAGGAGATTAGCTGTGCCCCCGAGTTCATGAGCGTTAGGAGTCTGTGTAGTCTAGAGAGAGTTCTAGTGTTTCGCACATCACCGGAGATTAGCTGTGCCCCCGGTAAAAGAGATAGTGATTCGTTGGATTTGCTCATTTCTACAGGAGATTCATCCAGGATTACTCGCCTGTTAAGAAAGGGAGTTCATTTTGTCTGGTCTGAGGAGGCAGAAGCAGCATTCCAGTCTCTTAAGAAGAGCTTTACTTCGGCCCAATCCTACTCCATGCACATCCAACTGAGCCCTTCTATGTAGAAACCGATGCTTCTGACCAAGCTGTTGGTGGAGTCTTATCTCAGAGGCACAAAGAAACCAGCTAGTTACACCCAGTTGGCTATCACTCCCGAAAACTCCTTCCAACAGAAATAAACTATACAATCACTGAGAAGGAGTTGTTAGCTATTAAGGACGCCTTTAAAAAGTAGAGGCATTATCTCATGGGAGCCAGGCATACCATAACTGTGTTTACAGATCATAAGAACCTACAGTTTTTAAAGTCAGCAAGAACTCTGATGCTGAGATAACTCGGGTGGTCTCTATACTTTGCAGATCATAATTTCGTAATCACCTACAGACCTGGAAGCAAGAACGGAATGGCGGATACCTTGTCCAGAATGAATACAGAAGGGCAAAAGATAGAGATTGAAGACCAAAAGATCAACACTGAGTCAAAAATTGTGGGAGCCATAGTCAATGAAATTCTAGAAGAGAAAGTCATTTACCCCAGAAGAAATGTAACAATGGATTTTAGAAGATCTGTCCAGAGAAAACCGAGATGGATTGCCCTACCATGGTGGAGTATTGTATATACCCACTACAGAATTGCAAGAACAAATCCTGCATGATTGTCTTGATCATCCCTTGGGAGGACACAAAGGAATTTCCAAAACAGAAAAATTGACTAAGACAATTCTGGTGGCCAAAAATGACGATGGACATCAAGCAATATGTACTGGGTTGTGGGTTTTTTGCTCAGGGAAAATCTACACAGCAGTCACAACAGGGGTTGTTACAGCTTTGCCCACACCCCCCTTATCCCTGGCACACAGTGACCTTAGACCTGATTGTAGACCTACCTTCCAGTCGGAGCTACAATACAATTCAGGTTCTGGTTGATGCCTTTACTAAAATGGCTCACCACCGCCGAACGATGTCCCCACACTCAGCTGGGGCAGTGTAAAAATGACGTGCCTGACAACAGTCACCCTGCCTCAAAGTGGTGTTAAACAGTGGGGGGGGCCTTGCTGGGAATAACTCACTGCGCGCTCCCTTGCCGGTTTCCCAGCCTCCAGCAAGGAGGGGAGGGCGCCAATGGACCGGGATGCACACATGTCACTGTTAATCAAATTTCCCACAGCAGGCGGGCGGAGGACTGCTCACCGGCCTCACGGCCACGCTCCGTGGAGAAACAGAGCCCACCCCGATCCAGGCGCCCCCTGTATAAGCATGCTCTCACCGGAGGGATAAAGTTGCAGTGGTCCCCGCAGGTAGGCAGAAGCGATATGAAGCAAAACCAAAGGGGATGATGGACGGAGTGTTGAACATTTAAAGCACTCACCCCCGTCAACTGATCTGGGTTTAATCCATCATCATTCTTTAGCTCACTCCGCGACACCAGGTCAGACATGGCCATATGCAAATCAGTCTGACCATGTGCCTCATGGGAACAGTCCAGCCGGAATTGCCAAGCCATGTCTTCCCTGGACCGGAAACAAGAATCCTGGGACCGGTTTCTGGCTAATCAGCCGTCATCAGCCAGGCTAGCTTGAATCCAGTGGCAAAGTGAGGCAGAAGCAATATGCCAGTGGATTTGTGCCGGCGTCTAGGCCTCCTTCCTACGCGGCTGCCATTTTACATTGCTGCTCTACTCCGGACCACATTACCTCCTCTATTTCCCAGGGTGAGGGGCCCCTCAGCGTTCGGCTCTGCTTGTCGCCGCAGACGCCGGATAGCTCGCATGGCCCGCTCCAACGATGCGTTTCGGGCCACCGGGGCTCACCTCAGGGCTAGCGATGGACGTTTGAGCTGGGCTACGGGTCACTCCTCTCCCGCACTGCGCCGCACTCTCGCCCTTAGCTCCGGTTTCCTCCTCTGACCTTTACCATCGGGTCGGGTCGCCTGGGCGCTTGCGTACACTGTTATAACGGGCAGTGGTATTTGCCACCTGAGCCACGGGTGTTCAGACATCCGCCGGGCTCCACCAGGCGCCAAACTGCTCATGCGGCCGCCATGTCTTGCTTGGCACCGTCGCTCCACCAGCAATCAAACGAGCACCAAGGGGGCCAGCGACCATAGCAAAGACGCCACCGGCAGTCGCCTCGCAGTTCGCCAACAGTTGCCTCCAGTTTTCATGCTGAAATGATGTCTTGGGAGCAGGATAGATGTAGGATTAACTAGTCGGCCGGCGGAGCTGCACTACAGCGCAGACATCTTGCCGTGCACCCTCTAGCGCCCCCAGGTCATAGAATGTGGTTATTTAAATCTTTCATCAGAATATATGACCATTCTTAAGGAAGCTCGTAGACCCACAACTAGATCGTGTTATATATTGTAAAATGGAAACAGTTTTCTGCTCTCATTATAAAAACATTATCCGCTTGACACAACTGTACAAACTATTGTTTGTTGCCTTCTTCATTTACAGACCTCTGGTCTTGCTTATACATCTATGCATGTACATTTAGCTGCAATGTCTGCCTAAATAGGCAACAACTATCTTTATTCAAAGGGCCAGTTATTAAGGCATTCATGGAAGGCCTTAAAAGAGTAATGCCACCTAGAGTTCCACCTGCACTGACATGAAATCTCAATATTGTGCTTACAAGAATTATGGGTCCACCATTGGAATCATTGCACAAATGCTCCCTAAAATTCGTATCTTGGAAGGTTCCATTTCTATTGGCCATTATTTCACTTAGGCTTGTCCGTGAGCTCCAGGCTTTAACCTTGGAGGAACCTTTCTTACAACTACAAAGAGATAGGGTGATTCATAGACGAAATGTAGTTTCATCTTTCCACCTTAATCAATCAGTTGAACAACCAGATTAAGTTGCAGAAAGGGCCCTTTATACAATGGATGTCTGAAGAGCTCTTATAAATGTAAATGTGTTTGTATTTATATAGCGCAAACTACCCAGAGGTCTAGTAGCGCTGTATTCATACCACTGTGGAACCCTTCCTGGCTTTCTTGTGAAGTGTCCACTCCTGGACACCCCCAAGGTGAAGCCAGGCATCCAAGCGCTGCTGGGGCCGTTGTGGAGATTAAGCAAGCTATTGCCCAGAGTCACAGAGTGGGACCCATGATTAGACTAGGCACCGAGGCGAGAATTATCAGGTCCGGGGAGATTGAGTCCAAGAGCTGCCGAGGCGGGAATTGAACCCTGGTCCCGGGCCAGACCTCTGCATCAGGGTCTGCCGCTCTAACCATTGAGCCACTCTTCTCTTATGTCTTATTGACAGAACTAAACAGTTCAGTAAAACGAAACAACATGTTATTGCTTTTTTGCCCCCTCACACAGGAATGTCCATGTAAAAGTTAGGCATTTCTAGATGGAAAATAAAAAGCATTAAAAAATGGTATGCCAAAGATAAAATAACTTTGCCCACACTACTTAGGGCACACTCTACTCGTCAGATAGCAGCATCCATGGTTTCCTGGGTAATATTCTAATCGCTGATATTTTCCTAGCAACTACATGGTCTACACCACACACTTTCACTAAACATTATTGTGTGGATGGTTTAGCACACCAACAAACCAATGTAGGTCAGGCAGTGCTACGTACTCTCTTTCAAACAACAGCAGAACCCACAGGTTAGCTACAGCTTTTTAGGAGGGACTGCTTTACAGTCTATGCCAAGCATGTGTATCTACAGCCACACGTGCCTCGAACGGATTATGTTACTTAACTTGTAGACATCTGTTCATTGCATGTAGTGTTGTAGATTCACATGCACCCACCCTTCTCCGCAGACACCTATGGCCATTGCAGTTCATTCACAGTATCTTACTTGCATAGACATCTCTTCATTGACACTTTTACTCCAGTCTCAGCCGCATGTGGAAAAACAATTCAACAATGGAGCCAATGCCCACGCGCATAATCACTAAGAGGAGGAGTCACTTTACCTCGTGACTCGGAACACTTCTTTGAAGAAAAACAACTTGCGCACATCTGGAGCCAACACTAGATAGCAGAAGTATGCTAAGCATGTGAATCTACAGCACTGCATGCCACAAACAGATGTCTACAGGGTAAGTAACTTAATCCTTTTATTGGCTTTTTCATATAACCACTTTACAATTCCAAACATTGTATAGTCATATGCAGACGGTGCTATCAGTTCAAAAGAAAGATACCGTACAAGGGTAAATTCTGCATAGAAAGAACACAGTCAAAACTGCCAGTGCATTGCCTCAGCCTTACAACGGACAGGTAGATGTGCCTTCAAGGGATTTATTTAAGCAGTTAATTTGAATATCGTGTACATTGCTTGCAAATTGATTTCTTTCTGAATGGTTTAAATTATTAATGAACTAACAACTCATATATATTTTAGTTTTCTAATACAGTATGAAAACATAAGCATGTATCCCAAAAATATATCAAGAAAATATATATCCAAACACGGTTGTATATTGAAAAAGATAGATTTTATCATATTGTAAAAATGATGCTAAGGGGTACTAAACCATTAAACACACAATGTAACAAGAAGTTGCATACATAAACACGTATTGTTTGTACTTCTCGGTAACAATTGTGTACACTTTTTTCAGAATAGAAATAAGGCTAACCAACAAATAATAAAGATGAGTATTGCCTTTAGTAACAATGTACTTAAAATAAGTGTAGTTGTCGACGTTTCGGTCGATGGGCTGTCGTCTATTCGACCATCTTCAGGACTATAGGAGTTTGAAATGGTTGACCCTAAAAAATCAATGAAAAAATATATCTGTGATATCCAAGTATTTGATCAATCAGAAATATCTTCTTTGGGAGATCGGATCCAAATCTGAGTACGGTCGTGGTAGTTTACGGCAGAATCTACACTCGCTCTCAGAGTCGCGTCTGCTTATTTTGTTAATTGGCGGTTAGTGCCCATAGCAAGTAATGCGCAGTAGATATAAATATGAATGACGTCATGGCAAATCGCATCAGAGTCTCCGCTCGCTCGCGAGCACACTATACCTCCTTTTGGTATTGTATATGCAGAGCCAGCTTCCTACAATGTGGGTCCGTGTTCCAGGCGGTCCTTCATCACTGCAACAGCCCTGTAGTAAAATGTGGACCCCCACTGTGTGGGTATGCAGTAATTAACAAATTCAGTGATGCCAGCCCTGTCTGGAGAGTAGAGGCTCTGTCCAAGCCTTTAAATATGTGCTAGTGGCCACCACCCATTGCCTTCAGCCAGTACTCCGTTTTTTTCATGTTGTGATAAACTACCTTGTCCTTGCAGTTGTTGCAGGAGGACTGTTTGTTCCTTGTGGCTTTCAGGTTCTGAGGGCTTAATCACTGAGGGTCTTACACGGATCTTACATGGCCTATCCGCCGTTTTAGTTGTTAGGTGGAGCGAGAAGATGAGCAGGCCCCAGATCTCTGAGTGCATCTTCAGAGATGGGTTCCAGGCCCAAAATTGCGTATGCATGTGCGGATTGCATGAGTCTCTTGATTCCATTCAAAGAGAAGTCTAACAGGATGCCCCCATCCATATCATATTCTCTGGCGTTGAAGAGTAAATTGAGATATATCCTGGAATATGCAACTCTTTATGCCTTCAAAAGTATTGATGTGCAGGTCTCTAACCGCAGTCATGATCATTTCCTATTGTTTGTAGGATTGGAGGCACGTAAGGATGTCCTGGGGCAATCCGAGAGTTGTTATTGGTCTTCCCACCCTGTGTGTGTGTTCCAGGGGGATATCCTTGTCCACCAACTCTGGGACCAGCTGCCGGAATATCCTTGTCACATAGTCTTCTAGTTTCCCCTGAATCCACCTGTAGTGGAATGCCTCTGATTCGGACATTGGAATGGCGCAACCAGTTTTCCAGGTCTTCAAGTCGGTAGGATACATTTTAATTGTTCTCTCTCAGATCCCGCAACTTCTGCCTATGCCAGTCGAGTTCTTCCTCCCTACGGTCTCAGGCCCGCTCCAAAGTGTCCAACCATTGTCCCACCTCTATGACTTTCGGAAGCCCTTTGACATTGGCTGCCCTTTGATGTTGGCTGCCATGTTGCGCCTCAGGGCTACATGTCCTCGCTCAGGGCCCCAAAGAATTGTTCTAGTAATACGTGGGTCACTGGTTCCTCATTTGCCTAGAGCCCTAAGTCTGGGCCTGTGTCTTGGGAGGAGATTGTGGGTGGACAGGTTTTTACTCCAGTTTCTTGACATGGGGTTTGCCTAGTAAATCTTTGATATTCGCATCTTTTATTGAGCAGTTTGCATCCATGTTGCAGCATTGAGGCCCTTAGACCTGTGGCGTTGTTGCCGGGTGGGCAACGCCAGGAGGGTAAGTCTTACAGAAGGGGTGTCTCACTAATGCCTCTTCTATGAAAGCAGCCCCCCCCATCCCATACCACTGTGAGCGCTCTGTGTGCTGTATAAAATAGGCGCAAGGACCTACTGCATCCACCTAGGGCAAGGTCAAATACCAATGGCCTCCTTATACTCCCAGGTCGATGGATTGGCGAAGGCCTCCAAAATGCACAGGGCGCAATAATGCTGGGCCTAATGTCCTTTGACCCCTGAGCCTGTCAGAATAGCAGTGGACAAGGTAAAGCTCCATAATGTGATGGGGTTTGCTTACCCCCCCTGCACCCCCTAGGCACTCCACAGCAGTCGAGTGCAGACTATGGGGTGAGGGTCACAGGGCCCCGTGTTTACTAATGGGGGGAGGTGGGATAACTGAACGGGGCCGCAGCAGAACCACTGACAAATCTGCTGCGATTGCGGGTACTGCTCCATGACTCGGGTCTGAAATTTAGCCCTCCAGTTGTTCACCATAGTATCTAGAGCTCTTCAGCCTCCCGTCCTGATGATGGCAAGATATAGAAGCCCACACGACAGAGCTCCATGGAAGAACTACTACACTACCACCATCTTTGCCACAACCCTCCCCCCCCAATCATTTTTGAAGAAACTTTTTTCAATTTTTTGTCAAAGTCTTTTGAGGTCTTACTTCCTGGTGTGGCAGGAATGTCATCTGAAAAGGCTGGCATCAAGCCGTGCCATGCCTTGTCACCGATCGTGACGGCCCCACATATTGTTTGTCTGTGGTGCCTCGAACGGGACCATAACCCAAAGGCCTGTCGCGACTGCCGCGCCATGCACCCGAAGACCATGAGGGAGCGCTCTCTCAATCTTCTAATGACTCGATGTGTGATATTGCAACAATCAAGGTTCTGGTGGAGAGAAAGGTCCCGGGAGTAGTCACGGAGTTCGAGATCGTCGTCACACTCAAACTCATCAAGCCACTCAGCTAAGTCCTGCTCTCACATGAAGAACAAGAAGTCAAAGCACATGCCAACTTGACCTCGTCAGATGGCTGTCAAGACTAGGGAGCATATCCTCTCGATGCCTGGCTTTGTTGTTGAGCCAGTGCCTGGGCGGACTCCATGCCTCCCTGAATTTCTGGGAGCTGGAGCAACCCCTGTCCAGTTAGAGGTATTTTATGAGGCCATGCACCTCATATTTCGGTGGCCCATTCTCTCTGGTGTGCCTTTGGACCCCGTGGCTTTGGGAGGGGCTCCTACTGGAAACATGCTCTGTGGCCAGCCGGGCCCCAGAGATCCATAGATGCATTCTAATCGGTGCCAGTTGCACAACCTTGACCTTCCCTGTCGCTGATCATGAGGCCGGCTCCACCACTTACGATATTCCAATCCTCAAGACAGGGAGCCGGAGCGAGCGTCATCAGACATCAGCTCCTACTAGAGCCACTCCGTCCAGGCCCGAGTCTGAGCCCTAGTCTTAAGGGCTAGGACTCTGCGAGGTATGAAAGAGGTCGTTGGACCCTGAAGAATACCAGCCTTATGAAGAACAAATTGACTGATGTGAGGATCTGGGTGAAGCCAGTAGACTGAACACTTCTCCAGATACTGGCAAGCTTTCTCTCAGCACCGTGGCTACGGAAAAGAGAGCTTCATTTGCAATGGTGGTGAGCAGGGCAGTTGAAATCCTTGTTCGTAGTTTGCCCTCAGTGGAAGTCAAGACTAATGTCTTGACGGGAGTGCTTCAGCTGGGAGTGTCCCCATCAGAACCACTCCCCCCTTTCAATGAGTCACTTCCTGATGTCCAGCTTGGGACTTGGTCCAAGCCCAACATGGGGGCTCCTGTGAACAGGACGATTGCCTGCTGCCACCGCCCTGCTCCAGGGTACCCAAACTTCGTCACCCAACACCCCAATCCTGAGAGCTTTGTAGTCCAAGCCTATCCATCCCATGTAAATCCTTGTGCATTCCCAACTACCCCACCGGATCGGAAGTCCAAGAGGCTGAACACTTAAGGCAAGAAAATGTTTTCTTCCACCAGCCTGGCATTGCAGTCAGTGAACACTGTATGCTTTTTGGACAGCTATTCCTAGGCTCTGTGGGATATGGTTGCGCAGGTGCTGCGAACGGTCCCATAGGAGGCCAGGGGCGTGCTTTTTTCTAGGCTGTTGCTGATGAGAGAGAGGCAGAAATGTTCACCATTGGATGTGGACTAGGCACATCCAATGTGCCACACCTTGGATGACAACCACAGTGACACCACACCTGGTTGAGGACTACTAGCTTTTCTGGGGATGTCCAGACATCACTCATGGACATGCTTTTGATGGCTCCCGTTTCTTCGGAGATGTGGCAGATTCTGCACTGGTGCGCTTTAAGGACAGTAGTGCTTCATCCTATCCTACACCTGTGTTCTCTTAACGTCTTCCTCAAGAAGGAGAAGTTCAAAATGCTCACTCCCGCTCAGGGCTTATCTGCCATGGACCCAGGAGACTAGATTGTAGCATTGGACTTTCAGGATGCATATTTCCCTACTCTCGTCCTCCCTGCCCACAGGTGTTACCTGCGGTTCACGGTGGGCCACGAGCACTTTCAGTTCACCGTGCTCCGTTTTAGCCTCATCATCGCCCCTCGGGTGTTCACCAAGGTGATGTCAATGGTTGAAGCTCATCTGAGGAGATCAGAGGTGCCAGTCTTCCTGGTTCTCGATGACTGGCTGTTAAAGGTGAGCTTCCTCCAGGCTGTGGTCTCCTACCTCAAGACTACGGTGGACCACCTGCATTCACTGGGGTTCAATATCAACATTCCGAAGTCACACCTGGCTCCCTCTCAGACGCTCCCTTTTATCGGAGATGTTCTGGACAAAGTGCAGTTTCTGGCTTATCCTCCCGAACGGCGAGTCCTGGATATTCAGGCCATGATACTGATGTTTCAGGCTCTATCCTGGATTTCGCTGAAACAGACTCTGAAGCTACTGGGACTCATGGCTTCCTACATCCTGCTGGTGCAACATGCCCGCTGGCATATATGGGCTCTGCAGTGGGACATGAAGTTCCAGTGGGTGCACCATCAGGGAAATCTCTCCGACCTGGTCCCGATCTCGGAGAAAACTGCAAAAGATCCGATGTGATGGTTAACGAACCGTGATTTGGTCAGCGGCAGCCCCTTCTCCCTTCCCCAACCAGATCTCACAGGAGGGACAGATGTGTCACTTCTCAGATGGGGCAGCCATCTGGGAGAGGTAGAGATCAGAGTACTCGGGTCTCCGGCGGAATCAGGACTCCACATCAACCTCTTGGAGCTCTGAGCAATCCGATTGGCAGTAAAAGCCTTTCTACCCTCCATACAGAGAAGGCTGGTCCTGGTATTTCTGAATGCCATAGCAGACAAACTCAGCCGAAGATACCTACTAGATCACAAAAGTCTTCTCCATCTGGAGGTGATGCAAGGTCTCTTTCAGCAGTGATCCATGGCTAGATCTGTCCGCCACCGGTGAGTCTGCGCAGTGTCAGCAGTTGTGCTCGCAGGACTTTCCAAAGTGGCTCTCGCTCAGAGATGCTTTTCATTTCAAGCAGAGCTCAGGCCTTCTGCATTCCTTTTCAACCTAGCCACTCCTGGCCAGAGTACTCAAGAAGATCACGAACGACCAGGCCCAAGTCATTCATGTGGCGCCGGACTGGGCACGGAGAGTCTGGTATCCAAAGCTGTTGAGCATTGCTGTTGGTCCTCCGTTCAGGCTGCCCCTTCAGGTGGATTTTCTGTTGCAGCACCAGGGGAGGGTTCTCCATCCCAACCTGCCAGCGCTCTACCTACTTGCATGGAGATTGAGCGGCGACAGTTGACAGCTTTTGAAATTCCACCTGAAGTCTGTGACATTATCTTGGCAGCCTGGTGTCCCTCCTCCAAGGCGGTTTACGCGTGCCATTGGGAAAGATTTGTGGCATGGTGCACAAAACGACACATTGACCCCCTTTCTGTCCCACTTACTCAGGTTCTCCTGTTCATCTTTTCCTTTGCCCAGCAGGGCTCTGGGTACTCTGAAGGGCTATTCCTGCCATTTCTGCTTTTCTGGTCTTCAATTCTCCTATTGTACATAGGTTTCTGAAAGGTTTATAAAATTTGTTTCCACCTTCCCCACTTGATATGCCTCGGTGGAACCTCAGTCTCGTCCTCACCTTTCTTATGTGCTCTCCCTTCAAGCCTCTGCACAATTGTACCCTCAGGCTGCTTACAATTTAGACGGACTTCCTGGTCGAAATAACATCTGCCCGGAGGGTCAGTGAGCTTCAGGCCTTGTCATCTACACCCCCTTGCCTCACCATTTATAATGGTGCTTCGCACAAGAGCCTTCTTTATTCCAAAAGCGGCCACTCCATTTCATGTAGGCCAGTCCATCAGCTTGACTACTTTTTACACTTCTCCGCATCCCTCTAAAGAAGAGGAGCGACTTTACCGTCTTGACCCAAAATGAGCGTTGTCGTTCTACCTGGACTGCACACAAGAGTTTCGGGCGGACAACCAACTCTACGTGGGGAATTCCGGAGCAAAGAAGGGACAGTCTGTACAGAAAACGACCATCTCACGACGGGCCATACACTGTATCAAAATCTGCTGTGCATTGGCTAAGAGGTAACTTCCTGAGGCTTGGCGTGATCATTCCACCAGAGATAAAGCGCCCACAACTGCGTTAGCTCGCAGAGTTCCAGTCCTGGACATCTGCCAGTCTGCACCATGGGCTTTCCTGCACACTTTTACCAAACACTACTGTCTGGACAGTCAGGTCCGTAGGGATAGGCACTTTGCCCGTTCGGTCCTGCAGGACTTCCTTGTGTGAAATTGGTCTGCAGACCACCTCTGGGGAGATATTGGTTGGGTATCTATTCAAAGGTAAGGAATCTGCTGCTAGAAGACTCTATCAGATGAATAAGTTACATACCTTCGATAACACCTTATTTGGTAGAGACTCTATCTAGCTACAGATTCCTTATTGACCCACAGTCATGACTTACCTGCTCGGATCAAGGGTGAGGGAGACAGTGAGGATGCATTCCCCCCTTACGTCTCTCCTCTCCTTTATTTCCAGCCTACCGGGGATCTGGCTGTATATGAGGTGTAGGACACCTTTAACAAGCGGCACTTTCTCGATGCAAGGCCGGCCCTTGAGAAAAAGTCACATGAGCCAATCAGAGACCCCGAAGGGCGGACAAGGAGCTTTTTCACAGGCGTTCCAGGGCCGGACAGAGAGTTCCAGAGTACTGGGGAGTACTCCAACGCAGCGAGAAGCACGAGGACCTGCAGTATGGCAGAGAACGGCGTCCGGTACCAGACGATAGAAGCGCCATCCCAGGAGGTGACATCAAGGACCCTGCAGGAAGAGCCAAGAAGGGAGCCGGACCCAACACGCAAAACGAACTCGCCAGCCACGTTCCTGGAGGAGCGTGGTTCATGGAGTTACGTGGCCGCCTCAGGGTGTTGTTTAGAAGGGACCCCTCCGATGCTAGGAGTTAAGATGGGGAGAAGGGAGGCGGCTGAGAACGCAGCGCGGAAAGGCTCGCATCGTTCCTGGGTTCATGAAGGCTAATGCTCAGCGCGTTGCTGCGCGACACTGGTGAAGGTGAACCGGGTGTTCAGAAGCCCCCTCACTCCCTAATCCCTTATTAGGTTAAACACTGAACCCTTAACCGAAAAGGCGTTTCTCTCTTTCTTTCGAGGGACAAGTCCACATAAGAAGAATCAAGTGTCCCAGTCCAGAGGACCGATCACAGGTAAAAACGGACTGTAGAACCCTTAAAAAGGAATAAAGTTTTGTGATCAAATCCTGACATTTCTCTTTGTTCCTCCTTTAAAGTGCTACACCCACCCATCATCCCCGCTCTGCGAACAGATTTCTAGAGACAGGGTGTTTTCCCTTTCAGGACCTAGTTCTCCATACCAGTAGTCAATGTACTTTTTGACTCCGTGTTTCTGCTGGGGAAAGTAACGAAAAGGAGCTGACGTCAGTGTGCATAGGTGGTGCCTATATAGGCACTGCGAACATCACTTCCAGTGCAGACGACACCAACATCACCATGTAGATTCAAACAATGGGGTAGGGCCTACCAAATAAGGGGTTACCGGAGATAAGTAACTTGTTCAACACTACTACTCCTGATTAGTTCTCATTCACAACTAGACTGTTAACCCTTTGGCTGCTAAGCCTTTTGTCCCTGGATTTCCAAACCCTTTTTGGCTATTTGGCAAAGTTTGCGCTTAGGCTTCCATAACCTTTTTCCCACATATGGTATCCATGCCAAATTTGTGTCCTTTTTCTGCAGCTTTCTGGGGATTCTAAAGCTACCCAGGGTGTGTGGGTTCCCCTGGAGAAAATAGTCAAAATATAAATTAATATATATATATATATAATTTTTCATATGATTTGTAGGTTTTCAAAGAACCCGAGGTACCCAGAACCAACAACTGAACTTCACCTTACAATGGTTTTCCATTGTGCACAGGGTATAGATCAATTCATCTGGTAAAATAAGGGTGAACACTTGGTATCAAGGAAACCTATGTATTTCTGAAATAGACACCAGATACGGAGTTTAGAAGCAGTGGTTATTTGTGCATCTCTGAATTTGTGGGTAGCCATGCTAGCATGTGATTCTGAGGACATTTTTCAAATCGTCTTCTTTCTTACACACTGGCTTGTCTTTGGAAGGCTGAAATGCAAAGAAATACCATTGATTGTAAATGTTCTACTTTTCAGTAATTCCACGTCTCCCGATAAAGACGGTACCTTACTTGTGTGGGTGGGACTGGTGCCTGTGACAGGAGCAGGATATAGACACATTTGTTCAACTGAAAATTGCCCCTTTTTTCCAATGTGGGGAGCTGTGCATTGTGGATCCTAGCTCAGTTGGCACCTAGAGAAACCTAGAAAACCTGTACATTTTTTTGAACTAACACCTAGGAAAAACCAAGGTGGAGCGACTTGCATGGCTTCCACCAGAATTGTTACCCAAGATACCTTGCAAAATTTGACTAGAAAGCATATTTCTCACATCTCAGTGAGGAAAACTTCTGGAATCAGCAGGGAGCCATAAATGTCCTACCACCTATCATTCCCCCAAGTCTCCTGATAAAATGGTACCTCACTTGTGTGGGTATGGCTAGTGCCCACAGCAGAAAAGGCACCAAAACATGAACACATCACATTTTTCACAGACAAATTACCCTTTTTTATGTTGCGATGTGGCTAGCTATGGATTTTGGGCCCTAGCTCAACGGCACCTAGGGAAACCTAGTGAACCTGTACATTGTTTGACACTAGACACCCAGGGGAATGATTTGTGTGAAAACCTCAAAGCCTGACTAAAACCAAACATTTTCAACAATTTTTTTGATGGAACATTCTGGAATCTCGAGGGAGCTACAAATGTCCTGCCACCTACCATTCCCCTAATTCGCCAGCTAAAATGGTACTTCACTTATGGTAGTAGGCCGAATGCCTATGACAGGAAAGGCCTTGAAATAAAATGTGAAGACATCAACATTTTCTGTCCCAAAATTGATTTGATTTGGCAATAGGGGTAGCAGATTTTTTTGGGCCGGGGATCGATGGCCACCCAAGGAATCCTACCAAACCCAGACATTTCTGAAAACTAAACACCCAGGAGAGTCAAGGCTGGTGTGCCTCACGTAGAACTTCAAGGTGTCCTTACCCACAATGCCATGCAAACCTAAAATTTTGCCTCAAATTGCAAATTTTTCTGGCATTTTTATGACATACACTTCGGGAATCATCAGCAGGGCCGGACTGGGAACCGAAACCAGCCCTGGCAAACTGCTCCGCCGGCCCCACTTGGGGGAGGAGGGGGCATCCGAGCTGTTTGTGAGGGCCGATGTTGTTACAGGGGGTCGATATTGCTGACCCCTGTAACAAAAATGGACCCCAGGGGTCCAAAACCGGACCCCCAACCTGCCGGCCCACTGGGGAAACGCCCGGTGCCTGCTACGGCCAGTCCTGCCCTGATCATCAGGAGTATACAAAATTCCTACCACCCAGCGTTCCTCAACTTGTCCCGATAAAATGCTACCTCACATGTGCGGCTTGCATAGTGCCTGCGACAGGCACACATCAAACCAAGGTCGATGGGAATCTAATGGAGCAACTCTCATTGACACAAGTTTGATTTGTGCCTGACAGAAGCACTAAGCACAGCCACACAAGTGGAGTAGCATTTTTATCGATACGAGTGGGGGAACGCTGGGTGGTAGGACCTTTTTTTAAGTCACTGAGGTTTGCAGAAATTTACCTCACAGAAATGCAGGGAAAAGGCAAAGTTTGAGATTTGCATGGCATTGTGGATATGGAAATGTTGCTGGATCCACACCATCTTAGACTCCCCCAGATGTTTCGTTTTCAGAAATAAAGCAAACACAAGGAGATGATGTACGGAGAACTAAAACCTTTCAGATACTCACCCCCCAGTCACTATTAGACCTGGGATGAATCCATCATCGTTCTTTAGCTCACCTCACCTCACCACCCCAGTTCAGACCCAGCCACATGCAAATCAGTCTTGACCCTGTTGCTCGTGGGAACAGTCCAGCTCAAACTGCCAAGTCAGGTCTTTCCTGGAGCGGAAACGAGCATCCTGGGACCGGTTCCGGGATAACACCCATCACTAGCCAGGCTGCTTGTTTCAAACTTCTCCATAAATCCAAATCTTTACTTGATCCTTATAAAATCATTGATATCTTTAACAAAATATGAACTAAGGACGGATTACAACAATGTACAACACATTTCAACGTGATGCAATTTCCCACTTGTTGCGCTCTAATACAGCTCAACACAAGTATGATCACGAGATCAATATCACATCTTACGTGTCTTATGACCACATGGCGTCTCACACTGCTCAACCCCGTATTAATACTCCCCAAATCCACACATTAGACTACATGCATGCCCCCTCTGGCAATGTAGCGAAAACACTCCACAATTCCACCACCAAAAATTGGCACTTATTAGCCCAATTAATTAGTGTTAGTTATGTTAATTAGATTAATTGCATCCTCGTCCGCATTCTCCACCAAAAATCTGTTGACGCTCTAAATAAAATAATTAAGAGCGACGATGCATAGCATCTGGACTGTCTGGGTCTTTAAAAGATTGAGTCAAAGCCAATCAGATAAACGTACACAAGACAGAGTTCCAAATTAAACCTTATAGGCTTATTCAATATTTAGATCATGACAAAAGGAAAACATTGGTTAGTCAATAGTATTCAGTGACTCCTAGTACATCAAAACCAAATAATGACAGCATCAGCATAAGTTCTACCTCCAAAGAAGGCAAGCAACCACAGCAAAGTATAGTTCAGCAGGATAGCCAACATAGAGTCTGCCTCCAAAGAAAAGCCCAAAAAGACTAGCACATGTTCCAAAACATCATATTTTGTGGGGTTTTAGACAGAAAAGCCACTCACATTCAGTGGTGAGATGTGATGAAATAGGGTTGAACTACCAATATATAATTCCAGTAAGCCAGTAAGTATCATGATACATAAGATGCAGTTAATAAGATAAATAAAAAACGCCTACTTCTACCACATATTAAATAAAAGAAATAATAATAAAAAGGTGCGTATAGCAAATGAAGCATTATTATTATCATTATTATTATTATTATTTAAGCTTGTATAACGCAACAGCTACCCACAAGAGGTCTTGAAGGCAGGTAGATCGCAGCCCAAGTATGTATGTATCTAACTGAAATGAAAAAGTAAATGACATGACGTTTACATAATACAGAAATACAATAGACAGTTCGACTAATGAATGGTCCCTAGGAAAGGCTCGTGACGAAGTCCTATAAAGTTATAAAGACTGGAATATCCGAACATGGCTTTATAGAAAAGAATACATAATATACCACCATTGAAGCGTCTGTTGAATGATTTATGATTTTACTGAATTGGAAAAACGCACAAGGACACAAAGAGATACTAAGTATTTGCGCATGTTAAAATAAAAGTGCACTATTACTTTGCAATTTAAGCTAACAGGCCAAGTCAGGTTAGCTTAGGTTTACCTAAAGTAGTCATTATTTTTCTGTTTAATAAAAACACTAACAGGTTTAACGATAGTGGCAGGCGTTGCAATGTTATTAATTTGGTAGATTTGATGGCAGATCACCAAAGTAATTTACTGTACTTTCTAATGTGTTTTGTCCAAAATCATTATACAAGAGTGGCTACCAGCTCGAAAGATCACCAATGTTCACATAATACTATTTGTATTTATTTTTCGTTTCCCAGTGATGAACAAGTGACTTGAGGAGTTACAGTTTTTGTAGTCCTCAGTCATCTGGAAATTTTGATTATCACTATCATCTATGATCGAATTTCAAATCACATTTAAGTTTGTGTTCATTTGTCTTAACATGCTAAATATAGTTCAGCTGCGTTCTTAATTTAGCATGTTTTATTATTTGATTTAGATGCAGAGGCCCAGTATGCAGTTACTCTAGAGACTTTGCTTTCTGGACATGAGAACTCTGTATATGCTGTTCACTGGCAACCTTCATTTATAAAAGGTAAGAAAGGAAATTTAGAATACCTATTTGTGGTTACACTGATAATTGAAGAAAGCCAGTAGGTTTGGCTTTTGGACTGTTTCTGAACACATCCTACAGGCTTGCGAGCACAAAGGCCAAGATAACTACAGAGAATATTTTTCGAAGACACAAAACGGCACACAAGCATGCAGACATGCACACATGCATAGAGACATCAGTGCACACAGAACACCAGTCATACATAAACACACTATGGCAGGGGCACAGAGTGATGTGCATCAGCAGAGGACATGATTATTTGCAGCAGGGGTCACAAAAGTACCTCAAGGGGCCATGACAAGGGACTTTGCTGGATCAGAAAGTAATGTGCACAGGAGAGCTTAAGAATGTGTCGCCAGTGAGCCATTCTTGACATGTCCTATTAGACTGCTAGGTGGAGCACCTCATGGGGGCAACAGCTGCTGGAACCAATGGGATCACACTGTTCTGTGCATTGGTGACTCGGTTGTTGTGCATCCCGGAAGATGTACTTTTATGGGACACAGCTCTGTGAATCATAGTGGCACAGATTGAAATGCGTTAGGGGATGTGCCTAAAGTGGTGTGTCACACATTCACCCACCCTGGGTGTTCGGCGATCAGCATTTGCATACTGCAATTTTCACCTGTAGTTATTATGTTAAAAGCAAAATGAAAATTCTCAAAATGCCAGGCTCCAGGGTCTAGAATAGTAGCACAGGGTATGGGCCACTTGATTCTATGCACATGGATAGTATGATAGAAAATAAACTCGAAGCACGCCTCTGTTCATTTTGATGTTATCCTTTTGGTTCTTCATAGCTCTTTGAGCTTCGTCTCTTTCTGCCTTCTTTTTAAGAAACAAATGCCTCTACTAACAGAGTTATTGTGCTTGCATCATGAAATTTCAGTAGCCATTACAAAACGTATCTGAAAGAAACAGGTTAGTGTTAGATTCCTTATCTTAGAATATCCCCAGGCGTCAGACTGGATCCGGAAAGTTTTGCACCCCTGCGCGTCGGTAGGCGTTGTCTGCGGCTCCGCGTCCGTCGTCGGCGTCGTTGGAGCCGGGATGACGTCGTCGGAGTACTTAGACGCCGCCCTCGCGCACTGATGTCAGTTCTTCTTTTTTCCGCGCCAGCTAGCGCAGATCCGGAAGAACAGTACTCCTTAGTTACTTTTTGACTAACTTTTTACGATCTATTTTGGATCTTCTCGAGTCGTTCATCGACTCCGGTGCCGGTAGGGATGCCCCAGGTTCAAGCCCTGTGACGCTTGTAACCGACTGATGTCGGTTACCGACCCCTACCGTCAGTACCTTTATAGCCTCGGGGCCAACCATGATGACAAGTCGGGCCCCGACTCCCAGGCCTTGCCGTCGAAAGCGGTCCCGTAAGTGACTCGAGATCCGGCACTCGGCCCAGCACCGCTCGAGGTCTCGGTCCAGGAGGAAGTCGAGGGACCAGTCGCGAGGCCACAGTCATCATAGCTCGGCGAGTCGTCATCACTCGTTGGGTTCGAAGTCCTCAGGTAAGTCGAGCCACAAGAAGTCGAAGAAGCGGCATCACTCTTCTGACTCCCCCCCGACGCTTGCGCGTCGCGGCCGGGGGTTCGGGCGACACCGCCCACGTGGCTCCGCCGGAGCCGCAGTCGCCGCGTCAAGCTCCATACCTGCCGTCCCTGGGCTGAACGTGGCGCCGGAGGAGATCAGTGCCTTCCTCATGGCCATGAGGTCGCACTCTCCTCCGTCGGACTCCGCCGAGGTGACCCCGGGCTCCGCGGGTCCGTCTGGGAGTCCACGCGGGCCGGAGGCTCCGGCCCCGGCGCCGTTGGGTGCTTCGGCCCCGGTGCCGTCAGCGACTTCGGTCCCGATGCCGCAGGGCTCCTCAGGATCCAGGCCTGGATCCGTGTCGACGCCGGTCGACCTTACGACCCCTCCGCCCGCGTCGTCACCAAGGGTGTCGCCCTCGGGCGGCGGCGGCCCTGATCCTCGCCCCAGTCCGGATCCGGCATAGGACCGGCGCCGCCCGGCACCGTCTTCGACGCCGATAGGTGAGTCCTTCACTGATGATCCGGCTCCATCATTTCTCCCTGACTTTCAGGAGATGGAGGACAAGGAGGATTGGGAGGGATCTGAAGACCCTCTGGCACTGCAGTGCCAGTTGAGCCAGGACTGGGCGGACGAACTTGGGGAGACCGGTGGTCTGGACACTTCGCCGGACACTGGTTTTGTCTCTCCTCCTTCAGTGGCTACGGAGGAGGGGGCTGCATACAGCGTGGTGTTGACTCGGGCAGCCAAGACCTTGGCTCTTGAGCTCCCAGCCGCGGTCGTGAGGACTAACCTCCTCACTGAGGTCCTCAAACTGCAGGCAAGCTCCTCGGAGCCTCTCCTGCTGTTCAACGAGGCCCTCACTGACGTTCTGTTGGGCACCGGGTCCAAGCCCTCCACAGGCCTCCCTGTGGATCGGAACGTGGCCCAACGCCCGGCTCCGTGAGACCCCAGTTTCCTGTCCGTTCTCCCCACCCTGAGAGCCTGGTGATCCAGGCCTCAACCTCCCAGACCGCATTCCCGACCGCCCCTCCGGATAAGGAAACCAAAAGGTACGACCAGTTTGGTAGCTGTTCTCCTCGCTCAGCTTGGGGTTGCGGTCTGTCAACACCGCCTGCCTTTTGAGCCGTTATTCCCACTCTTGTTGGGATACGGTTACGGAACTGCTGCCGCAGTGCCCGGTGGAAGTCGGGGCAAAGCTAGCCCAGGCCCTCGCGGAGAGAAGGGACGCAGCATGATATTTCATTCGGTGTGGGCTGGATACCACGGACTCGCGAGGCAGGGCGATTGCAACGACGGTGGCGGTTCACTGCCACACCTGGCTGAGGTCCGACAACATTTCAGGCGATGTCCAAGCATCCCTTATGGACATGCCCTTTGATGGCCGTCGCCTTTTTGGCGACAAGGCGGACAACGCACTGGAACGTTTTAAGGACTTCAGGGCTGTGGCCAAGTCCTTGGGCCTCGGTCAACGCCAGCATACTTCCGCCTTTCGTACCTTTCGTGGCCAAGGAAGGGGCGCCCCCTCACGTCCAGCTAGCCACAGGCCGCAGAATCCACCTCAACGCGGTCGTGGTAACCGCCGTGGCGGTGCCGGGCGACACAAACAAGGCCAGTCCACACCCGCCCCACAGCATCTGCCTCCAAATCCTCTGAGTTTTCAGGCCCATTTGACACCAGTGGGGGGCAGGGTTCGCCATCACCTCCTCCACTGGCGCTCCATCACATCGGACAGGTGGGTGCTGCAAATCGTCCAAAGGGGCTACTCCCCTTCGAAGCGACCCCTCCAGCCATGCCACCGCAGTACCACCGCATGTCGGGGGACCACTTGCAACTTCTGCAGGAGGAAGTTACGGCCCTCTTGGCCAAAGGGGCTGTCAAGCGCGTTCCTGGGCCAGAAGTAGGACGTGGTTGCTATTCCCACTACTTTCTGGTACCCAAGAAGGGCAAAGGGGGCCTACGCCCTATCTTGGATCTCAGGAGCGTCAACGGCTTCCTCCGGAAGGAGAGGTTCAAGATGCTGACTTTGGCTCAGGTCTTATCTGCCCTAGCCCCCGGAGACTGGATGGTAGTGTTGGACTTGCAGGACGCATATTTTCACATCCCTGTCCTGACGGCCCACCGGCGTTACCTGCGGTTCACGGTAGGCCAAGAGCACTTTCAGTTTACCGTGTTCCCCTTCGGCCTTACTAGTGCCCCTTGGGTGTTCACGAAAGTGATGGCAGTGTCGCAGATCATCTGCACAGAATAGGGGTGTCAGTCTTCCCCTATCTCGAAACGACTGGTTGTTGAAGGCGGGTTTGCCCCAGACAGTCGTCAGCCACCTCCAGACTACGGCCGACCTCCTGCACCTGCTGGGGTTCTCCATCAATGTGCCGAAGTCACACCTGTGTCCCTCTCAGAAGCTCCTCTTCATCGGAGTGGTTCTGGATTCGGCGCAGTTTCGGATCTACCCTCCCGAACAGCGGGTTCGGGATATTCAGGCTCTGATTCCGATCTTTCAGCATTTATCCCGAGTCTCGGTCAGGTTGACGCTGCGGCTCCTGGGGCTGATGGCCTCCTGCATCCTTCTGGTGCATCACGCCAGGTGGCGGATGCGGGCTCTGCAGTGGGACCTGAAGTTTCAGTGGGCCCAGCATCAGGGCAACCTGTCCGACCACGTCCTGATCTCGGAGGGCTCTGCGAGACAGTTGCAGTGGTGGCTCACAGACAGTGATTGGGTCAGCTGCAGATCCCTCTTCCTACCCCAACCGGAGCACGCAGTTGTGACGGATGCGTCCCTCCTGGGTTGGGGGGGCCATATGGGAGAGGCGGAGATCAGAGGCCTCTGGGCTCCGGCGGAGTCCCGGCTCCACATCAACCTTCTGGAGCTGCGGGCGATCCGGCTTGCACTGAAAGCCTTCCTTCGCTCTGTCCGGGGAAGTGTAGTGCAGGTGTTCACGGACAACACCACCGCCATGTGGCATTGCAACAAACAGGGCAGGATGGGGTCATGGACCCTTTGTCAGGAGGCTCTGCGCCTCTGCGCCTCTGGCAATGGCTGGAACACCAGGGCGTCACCCTGGTGGTTCAACACCTGGCAGGTTCCCTGAACGCCAGGGGGGACGAACTCAGCCGTCGGTGCATGATGGATCATTAATGGCGTCTGAACTCGTGGCGCAAGGTCTCTTTCAGCAGTGGGGAGAGCCTTGGTTAGATCTATTCGCCACAGAAGAGAACGCGCAATGTAATCAGTTCTGTGCGTTCGAATTTCTAAGGCGTCGCTCGCTCGGGGACGCTTTTCGTCGCAAGTGGAGCTGCGGTCTGTTGTACGCCTTTCCGCCTATACCACTTCTGCCCAGAGTGCTGAAGAAGATCAGGCGCGACCAGGCCCAAGTTATCCTTGTGGCTTCGGATTGGGCACGAAGATACTGGTATCCCGAGCTACTCAGCATGTCAGTCGATCCCCCGATTCGTCTGCCTCTTCAGGAGGACCTTCTGTGGCAGCAGCAGGGGACGGTCCTCCACCCGAACATGTCCAGTTTCCATCTCCATGCGTGGAGATTGAGCGGCGGCAGTTGAGGCCATTTGACATGCCTCCTGAAGTTTGTGATGTGATTCTGGCAGCCAGGCGTCCCTCCACAAATCGGTATACACCTGCAGGTGGAACATATTTGTGGCATGGTGCACAGCAAAGGCTTTGGATCCCCTTTCTGCCCCCCTTTCGGAGGTTCTCCTCTTTCTTCTTTCTCTTGCCCAGCAGGGCTCTGCTCTGGGCACTATCAAAGGCTACCTCTCTGCCATTTCAGCCTTCTTAAGGCTTCCTGATCTGCCTTCTCTTTTCAAGTCCCCTGTTGTAAATAGGTTCTTGAAGGGCATCACTCACATGTTTCCTTTTGTGATGCCTCAGTGGGACTTCAACCTTGTTCTGACCTTTTTGATATGCGCTCCTTTCGAGCCACTTCACAATTGCCCTCTTTGTCTTCTAACTCTTAAGACTGCATTTCTGGTTGCCATCACCCCTGCCAGGAGAGTGAGTGAGCTCCCGGCTCTGTCTTCTCAACCTCCTTTCCTTTCTGTCCATCCGGACAAAGTTGTTTTGAGAACCCGCCCCTCTTTCCTGCCCAAGGTAGTCACGGCCTTCCACATCGGGCAGTCCATCACCTTGCCCACCTTCTTTCCGCCTCCACATCCCTCGAAAGAGGAAGAGAGGCTCCACCGTCTGGACCCAAAACGTGCGCTCCCATTCTATCTAGACAGCACACGCCAGTTCCGGGTGGATGACCAGCTCTTTGTTTGTTACGTGGGCGCTAAAAAGATACGGGCGGTGCACAAACGAACCATTTCTATATGGGTCGTTTTGTGCATAAAGGCTTGTTACTCACTGGCTGAAAAGGTGCCTCCTGTGGGGCTGCGTGCCCATTCCACACGGGCCACGGCGGCTACTACTGCCCTGGGTCGGGGAGTCCCCTTGCAGGACATCTGTCAGGCAGCTACATGGGCCTCGCTGCACACGTTCGCTAGACACTACTGTCTGGACAGCCAAGTCCGGAGAGATGGCTTTTTCGGCCGTTCTGTTCTCCAGGACTTTCTGGTGTGATCATTGGGTCGCAGACTCACCACCGGGGTTGGTATTGCTGGGGTATCTATTCTAAGGTAAAGAATTTAACACTAACCTGTTTCTTTCAGATGCACAAGTTACTTACCTTCGGTAACGATATATCTGTAAGAAACAGTAGTTAGTGTTAGATTCCTTACCGCCCCACCCAACCGATATCTAGGGTTAAGGTTCATCCCTTTGAGGGCCCTAGTTTCATGGCACCAGTGTTGGTTTTTATCATGGCTCTGCGTTCCTGGCGCAGACAAGCTATGTATAAGAACTGACGTCAGCGCGCGAGGGCGTCGTCTAAGTACCCCGACTACGTCATCCCGACGCCGACGACAGACGCTGAGCCGCAGTCGACGCCTACTGACACGCAGGGGTACTGCTACGCAAAACTTTCTGGATCCCGTCTGACGCCTGGGGATTCTCTAAGGTTAGGAATCTAACACTAACTACTGTTTCTTACAGATATATCGTTACCGAATGTAAGTAACTTGTGCGACAAGGAAAGATGTAAGCAGGCCTGTAATCATTATCTTATAATGGTATATTGTGAATAATTTTCCTATACCCCCCAGAAATGTAATGGTTTTGTTTGGAATAATTATGCATATATAGTGCATGCTACATGTTTATTTGGGAAAGATAGTATTTCAACATATAATATAAGCACATAAATGCAGTCAGTGCTTAACATAATTTATTTATGCTGGGATACCAAATCTAAGAGTTCATCGTCATCATCAAATCACTTTATTCGGGTTTTGCAACAGTAAATGCAGAAAAGTCTATAGTTATACAAAATAAATCAAACGCAGGTCACACTGATAAAAAAACTGATAAAAAGTAAGTGTATGTTATATGTTAAAGAAGTAAAAATAAAATTCAATGCAACAAACTGCACACAAAAAAACAATACTACCAGGATCACATCTCAACCATCCCCTGTATGCGTATGCCAATTAATCACAACTGGCACAAAGCCTTACAGCAGGTTTTAAAAAGTTAAGAATATAAAAGACAGTATTGCCTGATGTTAGAAATGGGGGCCTCTAGGTGGCAGAGGTAGGTACCTTTGTCCAAATAAGTACCCTTGCTTCTTGTCAGTGTAAGGGGGATACACACACTAGATAACCAATGCTCACACCCTTCGTAGCTTGGCATGAGCAGAAAGGCTTATCCCAAAGGCAATGTGTAAAGTATTTGTATCAAACACTCACAGTAACACAGTGATAACACCATAAATGGACACCACACCGGTTTAGAAAACTAAAGTAGCTTCATATAAACTTAACAAGACCAAAACGATAAAAATCCAACATACATGTATTAAGAAAAATGACTTTCAAAATGTTTTTGCAACCGAGTCCATAGAAAACTATGGATGTGTGGATTCTTCCAAGGTACCTTTTGTTGCAACAAAATTCACCAAGCCAAACAGCTGCAGCGATGAGAAGCGTTGAAGCGTTGAAAAACAAAGAGATGCGTCATTCCTGAGACCTTCGTGGATGTGATGCGACAGTTCTGCTGTACACAGGGGAGCGATGCGTCGGGTCCGGTCTGTAGGGGGAAGAGATGAGTCGATTCTGAGATGACTCCGATCCGCTGGTGATGCGTCGGGGAAAACTTGCCACACAGGGACGATGCTTAAAAATACGGGATGCGTCGGCGGTGAGCAGTGTTGTGTTGACCTTGTCAGCCGCGATCCCTCAATGCATTGATTCTTTCCATGGTGACAAGTGCTGCATTCGTTTCGGCAGCGGCGCGGCGATGCAGGTAGATTCTTCCCGCACCACGCCATTGCGTTGGAAAAACTGTTGCAAGAAGAACGATGCATCAGTTTCTTTTGCAGCTCCTAACTGCAGAAACAACCTCCAGTGGTCCAAGACCGTCTCAGGCACCTCTTGGCAGTCAGAACTCCCAGCAAGGAAGTTCAGGGGAGCTGGGGGTGAAGTCGTTGTGTTCCTGAGACTTCAAAACAGGAGGCAAGCTCTAATCAAGTCCTTGGAGACTTTCCTCAAGCAGGGGACACAGCACACAGCAAAGACCTTCTCCTTACCTTTGCAGAAAACAGCAACTGCAGGCCAACCCCAGACACACAGCAAGGGCAGTACTTCTCCTCAGTGTCTCCTTGGCAAAGATTCCTCTTGATTCCAGAAGTAGTCTAAAGTTCAGGGGTTTAAGGTCTAATACTTATACCCCAAAATGTCTTTGTTCTCTTTGTGCAAGGGTCTCTGAGCCCAGTCCAAACCAGTTCTGTATTCTCTTGTGCAGCTGCCCGGCAGGAGGTGGAGACAGCATTGCATAAGGCAGACAGGCCCTATTCAGGTGCAAGGGAAATCTCCTCCCACCACTCTAGATGCAGACCGGGACTATTCAGCTGCTAGTGAAAACTCCTCTCCCCTACTCTGAATGCAGCCCAGGTCTATTCATCTCAGCCCTGACTCATTCAGGGAAGGCAGGACACACATCATGCCCCCCTTCCCGGTGGCTGTCTGAGAGAATGCACCTCCCCAGCCCCTGTCACTCCAAAACCAGACAGTCAGTACACAAACAGGCAGAGGCACACAGAATGGTTAAACAAGAAAATGCCTACTTTCTAAAAGGGGCATTTTCAAACACATAATTTAAACATCCATCTTTAGTTAAAGATGTTTTATTAAATTCTCAGTACAGAGAGCCTAATCTTAATTTCTCTGTCTTATGCCTACGGGAAGATATGCTCGTAACATGGTACAAAGCATTCCCAATTCTCTCTTCTATGGGGCAAGATACCCTTTCAGTAGTGAAGAAAGAAATTGGCAGTATTTCACTATCAGAAAAGGTACACACATCAGTACATGTCCTACCTTTCACATACACTGCACCCTGCCCGGGAGGTACCTTGGGCCTACCATAGGGGTGTCCTATATGTAAGAGAAGAGAAAGTTAGGACCTGGCAAGTAGCTGCACTTGCCAAGTTGACATGGCAGTTAGCAAACTGTGCACAGGCACTGCAGTGGCAGGCCTGAGACATCTATTAAGGGCTTCTCATGTGGGTGGCATAATCAGTGCTGCAGGCCCACTAGTAGTATTTGAGTTACCAACCCCGGCACACCCAGTGCACTTTACTAGGGACTGCCCGGTAAATTAAAATATGGCTATCAGGGAGAACCAATCATAATAACAATTTACAAAGGGAGCATATGCTCTTTAGCACTGATTAGCAGTGGTAAAGTGCTCAGAGTCCTAAAGCCAACAACAGCAGGTGATGGAAAAATGTAGGCGGAAGAAGCTAAAGGTTTTGGGATAGCCTTGCAAAAAGGGCCAAGTCCAACACCTGACAACATTTGTAAAAAGATAAGAGCAGGACAAACCTGGCTGAACTTAAATTTTAAAAAAATGGGGATAATAAAAGTGTTCCGGGATGCCTCATAGTAACTACAATACATGATGAAGTGGAGCATGTCCTGTGGAAACTTACCTTCACAGCCACAGTACATTAAACTCTGACCCCTTTTACACCTACGTGGCTGCGCCAGGAGAAGATAAAAAAGATCGAAGCGGAATATGGTCAATAAAAAGTCATAGCCACTAAAAGGCCTTAAAAGATATGGTCTGTGGCCTGTACGGTTTTCAGGATAATAAATCTGCGTACACTCGGCGTCTTTAACTCCCAGTCTTTCCAGTCTGTGATTCGCTGTCTAAAAAAAAGACTCCTTACCCCACACCAGGTCCTTCCTGTTCACTGAATCTAAATTGGAAAATCGATCAGTTCTTCCCAGGCTAGAGAAACATTCTTTGAAATAATTGAGCCAGGGGATATGGTTGGCATGGTCCAAGGCCATATAATCCTTCAAAATCCTTTTATTTAAAGTTGTCCCCTGACTGAGGCAGATTTTCAAAAACAGTGATAGTGGGCAAAAAGACAGCAAGCCAGAAAGGTAAGCCACACCCAGCTTACTGCTTGGGATGAAACTCCCTGGGTCTACACTTAAAAGACGTCTCAAAAAGCAATTTTGCTACCATAGGACGCCTTGGAAATACGTTTAGCCCGATATATTTTCAAGAGAGCCCCAATCTGTCTCTTTCCATCTGTTCCAGGAGCCTTATTACTTGACAGTCCAGTGATACTTTTCCTGACCTCTTTGATTGAAAATACCAGGGCAGAGTTCCCCTTGCTCACTCCAGTGACTGTGGCCTTATCAGGGGGCACTGAAACATATTCTCAAAATGGTGCACCCACTCGTCCTCTGTTATGTCGGCCCCAAAAACATTACCAGCATCCTACGCTAAGAGGGGACTATTTATGATGCTCCAGAACTTGGAGCTTCTCTTTAGGGTGCTTGCCTCGATGAGCTTGTTCCATACCTCTTCCTTCAAGACAGCCTTATGTCTTGCTAATTCAGCTTTAAAGGACTTTTGGTAGGACTTTAGTAAGGTGGTGTCCCTCTATTTTTGCCCTAGTGCCTCCTTCAACTTTCTAGATGCATGGGAACAGGCAGAGTCAAGCCATCTAGGGGCCATATCTAAAGATCGCCGAGCTGAGACATTGAGAAGGTCTGTTATCGTGCTTGAGATGACTTTAAAGGCCTCTATGATGTCACTTGCTGCCGCCTACGGGGCTTTGCAGGTGGCTAACTCCTTCTGGCACAGAGCAGATAAAAAGGCATGAAAAGAATCTGGGGTTATCTGAGCCCATTTCAGCTTTCTGCCCCCATATGTGCCTTTCAATATCCCACTCCTACCTGGCTCCACAAGAGGAGCTAGTGGGGGCCAGGAGATTAGGGCACATAGTGGATTATCGTCACTATATTTACTTGTCTCAATGGAAAAGTCTGAGATCAAATAAAAATAGGGGGGTTGCCACAAGGATAAAATCAATAAACGAGCCACATCCCTTCCCTGAAAAAGATGGATTAATATACCTTCTGCTGGGGTCCATTTTGCACAAGGCTGAAGTTAGGTCAAGTTTGTTTACTAAAGCATTAAGGGAGTCTCCCTTGGAAGTATGCTCAAAATGGATACCCTTCAAGCGTAGGCAACCCAGGTTTCCGATACCTGTTACCCTGGGGTCCTCACACCGGTGAAAGTTCTGGTTTCTTAAAAAGGAGTCCAGTAATGAAATGTTATAAACAAAGGAAGCGGTAGCGTTTTAAAAGTTGAAGAGCACCAATTTACATGGCCCACTACTAACTGACAAAGTTTGCGGACAGGGGTTAGCAGTGACTCTACATTCTAAGGCTAAGGAGACATAAACCACTAGACCCCCACTCCCTCCTTTGGTCTTCCTAGCCTCAAAGGGATGGCTGGTACAAAAAACTTGTATTCCTCCAAGGAATAACTCTATGATTTGTTTTTACTTTTCTTTGCTTTGCAGTGGGTGGCATGCAATAAACCTTGTTAAAGAGCTGACAGTATGGCTCAGTCTTAGGCATCAGAACAGTGAACATTGACTTGTCTGACAAGAGAACTGACGTGTATATAGTTTACAAATAAAAGTAAAACCTACCTTCAAAATGCTGTGAAGACATTCCTTACATTTTTAGTTGGACTGAACTAATTAAAAGTGCTGATTTCCGGCATACGGGATGGGCACTTAGAGGCACAAAGTAACCTTTTGCGGACACTCCAAATCCCCCAGGTCTCCCAAGACTGGAATGATAGGCTTTCGGCTCCCATAACGGCCGGGAATGTGGCTCTAGCCTTCAAATCCCTCAAACCACAGAAAGCCCCAGGTCCCGATGGATATACGGCCCAATTTTACAAAACCTTCGCTCCTCACCTCCTACCCCATCTTACACACCTTTTTAATGCAATGGCAGAGGCATGTACGTTTACTCCCTCGATGGTGGAAGTTGTGATCACAGTTATTCCGAAACCAGGGAAGAATCCACAGATGTGCGCTTCGTACTGCCCTATCGCCCTTCTCAATTTGGATGCGCAGTTGTATTCATCTATCCTCGCGGCCTGACTGAACAACCTCATGCCAATTCTCATCTACCCAGACCAGTCTGGATTTATTAAAGGCCGCCAGTCTCATGATAACACCAGATGTATCATCCACCTAATCAAAAAAGGTAATAAGAAACAGATACCGGCAGTACTGGTGTGGTTAGATGCCGAGAAGGCATTAGATAGGGTGGATTGGGCTTTTCTTTTTACTACACTCACATCCTTTGGGTTTACAGATACCTTTATTAATATGGTACGGACTAACTATGTCCAACCTCGCTCGAGAGTGCAGGTAAATTGGATTTTGTACGCTCCCTTTCTCTTAACTAGGGGCCCTGGGTGCCCCTTGTCAAACCTCTTGTACGCCCTCAGTATAGAGCCGCTGGCCTTGGCCATCTGCGCCGCACCAGAGATAATGGGCATCCCTGTTAGTGGGGAAATGCATAAGATATCACTTTTCGCGGACAACATGCTTTTGTCACTCACGGAACCGACCACCTCTCTCTCTGCACTGCAAACGGAACTCACACGCTTTGAAGCGGTGGCGGGCTTTAAGGTGAATATAGACAAATCCTACATTCTTAACCTCACAATCCCTGTTGCCGAAGTTGAGGAACTCTGGACCTACACTCAACTAAAATGGAATTCACGGCCTCTCCAATACCTGGGAGTTCAATTGATGCCCCGGGTAGAGGAGCTATACAGAGCTAACTTCCCACCCTCTCTCTAGAAACTCCAGGCGGATCTTGGCGGTGGCAGGGAGGACGATTTGGGACCATATTTGGAGACCCAAGAGGGAAAGACCAGAGAATGCCTACATCAGCACGCCTATTCGAACTACCTTAAAGGTGTGGGACTCTTTCTTTTTTTTTTTTTTTTTTTTTCTTTTTTTGGGTTAAAGACTTTTATTCAGTGTTACAAGTCAGTACACCGCCATTCAGCCAACAACCCGGAGGCAGGCAGCATCAGCTTTTCCAATTCGACCTCATCATGTGGTCTCATCCCGTATATATTTGTACATATCTTGCAACATGGATGTATGTATAATAAAGTAGGAAGAAAAAACAAATAAACAAACATTTATAACCAAACCAATAGTGTTCTGTGTTCAGTTACGTCATATTTATCAGTACATAGAGTAGCATGTCACCATCACTGGAGCGAGTCCGGTAGTTTTCGTCTAAATAAGGGGGGGGGGGAATTATGGTGGAATGTCTCAATGGGCAATCCACAACAGGCATCCCACTCAGCCGTCCATACGCAGTCATGGGGCTAATACTCAGTCTCATTCAAGCACAGCGTCAGTCATTCCCCTGTTCGCCAATCATAGTACCACAGCATTCGGTCTCTCACGTTTCAGCTCTATGCTATCTCAGAGCTCTCTCACCACCTCACGGTCCATATCTACTCATCCATCTCTGCTCCAGCCAGCCAGGTCGTCAAGGGTTGCCAGATATCAGTAGGTCTAGATCTCAGTGGTAGGAGTTCCCAATATGTAGTCAGTTGATCTCGACAGTACAGCGCCGAGTTAATCCAGCCCATCACCCTTGGAGCTACCCCTTGTTTCCAATGTAGTGCAATCTGTCTCTTCGCCAGGAGGAGCAACATAGCGACCAATTTCCTTGAGGCACTTGGTATAACGACCACCAATCCCAGTAGAGCCATCAGTGGATCAGGAGGCAACGGTTCTCCTATTATTTGTCCTAGTTTCGAAAACACTTCTACCCAATATTGCTGCACAGGATTGCATGACCACGTAAGGTGAAAGAAGGTTGCATCTACAGCACCACAACGCCAACACCGAGAGTCAGCTAGTAATCCCATTTTGAAAAGTTGCTCCGGCGTGCGGTAAGTACTGTGCAGAAAATTAAAATGTATTAATCTCAGCCTGTAATTGGGCGAAAGATTTTCTAATTGATTGCAGCAGAATGTCCATTGTTTGTCCGTTATATTTATTCCCGCCTCCGCTTCCCATTGCATTTTCGAACTGGGTCGTACCCACGGCGCCGTGTCCTGTGTTATCTTGTAGAGCCTGGCAATCAGTTTGTTCGGGGATTTATTCACCAGTATGTCCTCCAGTGCCGAGAGCGATGGCGGCGCTGCTGGGAATGTCAGGTATCTGGCCTTACATGCCGCTCGAAGCTGATAATAGAGTAGCAACTCAGACACCGTAGGCACCTCCGATTCGCAGATGTCACCTAGTTCTACAAATGTGTCGTCTGGGTAGAGGTCACTTGCGACCAGAAGACCGCACTTGCGTGCCCTTTCAGTTATCGCCGCGTCCTGCAAGGAACCCAGTAGCGGATTACTGCCCAGTGGCATGGACGGGGCATATAGTTCAGTAATGTTCGCCCGTTTTGCTATGTTTTGCCAGGCCCACCTCACCGTTTCCACCGTGTTTACATCTTCCGGTGTACGTTTATATTTTAGGTAGACCGTCGTTATCAAGGGGGTGGGTGCCGATACGTCTCTTTCGATCGCCACATGTGGTTGATATGGGATCGGGTGTTGCCAGATATGCAGGGCCTGGGCCTGGGCTCAGTATGCGTAGAGCTTAATATCTGGACCCGCCAGACCACCCTGTCGAAAAGGAAGTGTCAAAACCTTCCACTGGATTCTGGGTTGCTTGCCCGCCCACACTAGATACAAAAGCGCAGAGCGTATGCGTTTAAAGAAGGATAGTGTAAGTGGCAGGGGTATGTTCGCAAATAAATATAAGAATTTTGGCAGTACAACCATTTTGGTTATGGCTATACGGCCTGTCATTGACAGCGGTAAGGTGACCCATTTCTTCACCTTGGTCTCGAGCCATTCCACTGCCGTGCCATAATTCAATAGCCACAGGTCCTGTATCGAGCGGCTTATGCGGATTCCCAGGTATGTTACCTCTTCCGCTACCCAGGATATGGGGAATTCAGTATGACATTGTGCCGTTTCATCCGTCAACGGTAGCATCGTAGATTTAGTCCAGTTAATGTTAATGCCCGTCAGGCCACCATATCTCACTAGTTCCCTCATGAGGGGGTCAACATTTCCGGCTGGGTTTTGCATAAATATCGTCATGTTGTCGGCATATAAGGACACCAACAGGCCTCTGGAGGTAAACCCTATACTGCGCTGGGTGTGGTGCTGCCTTAATCTCGCCGCAAGCGGTTCCGTGGCGATGGCGAATAGCAGTGGCGATAAGGGGCAGCCTTGCCTGGTCCCTCTAGAGATATGTATAGGCTGCGAGATCTGTCCATTGACCCTTACTCTTGCCGTAGGACAGTTGTAAAGGATGCAAATTTTCTGAATAAATAGCTTACTAAATCCCATTCTCGTGAACAGCGCTTTTAGGAATTTCCATTCGAGAGAGTCAAACGCCTTAGTGGCATCTAACAGAGCAGCTGCGGCCTGGACCTTTGGGTCCAGGTAATGAAGCAATCCAAATAATGTGCGTAAGTTGTGCGAGGTTGATCTGCCCGCCACAAATCCCGACTGATCCGATAGTGCTATTTGGGGCAGCATTGGTGTCAGGCGTTCCGCCAAGAGTTAAGCGTAAATCTTGGCATCTAGGTTTATCAGTGAGAGCGGCCTATATGAATCCGGACTCCCAGGATCTTTGTTCGGCTTTAGGAGCGTAATTATCATGGCCTCACGGAGCGATGGGGGAAGGCTCCCAGTTTCGATCGCTTCCATGTACATCCTATGCAACCTGGGGACAAGGATATCAGCATACTCTTTATAGAATGATGCCGTGAGACCGTCGGGTCCCCGCGCCTTACCCGAGGGCATGCCAGCTATGGTCATTCGTATGTCATCCTGCGTTATCGGTAAGTCCATGTATTCGCGTGCCCTGTTATTGAACCACGCCAGTGCAATTGTGTCTAGGTATTCCGTTATCACCTCGTCCTGCGGCTGTATGTCGGAGGTGTATAGGTTCTCATAATAAGAAGCCATAGTGTGCAAGATAGCGCTAGGTGTCCTGACAGATTCGCCAGTCTCAGCGGTAAGTTCCAAAATATATTCCGCACCCCTGGGCTTACGAAGCATAGCGGCCAGCGTCCTCCCAGGGCGGTCCCCCTCCCCATATCTCCGAGCCTGAGCGTACTTATGCAAGAATTTCACCTCCCTTTCAGCTTCCTCCTGATACTGAGTGAGTTTTGCCCTGAAAGCCGCCCGGGCACCAGCAGTAGGCGACCCAGTAAGTTCAACTTCTAAAGCCGCCAATTCTCTTTCTAGCTTGTCCAGTGTGTTCCTTATGGACCGCAGTACTCCCGTTTTTAGAGCCATGCAGTGCCCCCTAGTTACCGCCTTGCAGGCCTCCCAAAGCGTACCAGGCGAGTCCACAGTCCCTTCATTGAACTCAAAGAATTCTTCCAGTTTCTCTCTTAGTTCTTCCTTAAACACCTGATCTAGTAAGGCCTGTGATGGAAATCTCCAGCTGAATGGCTGTGCGTAGTGTGCGGGGGTGGCCAACGTCACGCCCACCGGCGCGTGGTCCGATAGTGATCTTGGTAAGTGTACTGCCGTCAGGACCGAAGCGTGTAGGTCCCTGGACAGCAGCCAGTAGACCAGTCTCGACCATGCGGCCTTGTGGGCCGTCATGCAAGTGCCCGCCCGCGTATTGGGGTGCAATTGCCGCCAGGAGTCAACCAGGGATGCCTCCATGATAATGCCTCCCAGTGCCTCAGCCGCCTTTGGATGGTGTTCTCGGGCAGCGCCCTGTCGATCCACCGCGTCGGATAGCACTACATTGAAATTACCCGCCCATAGTATAGCTGCATCACCAAAGGGACGCATTTTATCCCATAGTTTCTCATAAAAATCAGGATTATCATCATTCGGGCCGTAAACATTCACCAACAACAACTGGATTCCACACAACACTCCCAGAATCAAGATGTGCCTCCCGTCCTCGTCCTTCAGCACTTGTCGTGTCACCCAATGTAGGCTTCGGCGGATCAGGATTGCCACCCCCCTGGCATAATTCGAGTACGGGGCATGTATCACTTCTCCCCATCTGGTGTGTTTGAGTTGCGAGGCATCCGTGGTATGTAAATGTGTTTCCTGAAGCATGCAAATATCTACATGTTTCCTTGATAAATAGGCATGTACCAATCTCGCTTTCCTCCTGTCATTCATACCTCTCACATTCCAAGATAAGCATGTTATTGACGGCAACACGGCATGCCCATCTGAATTATTAGGCTCCCCAGTGTTTAAACTATTTCCAAGGACCATAACAATACCAAAAAGTGAAGGTTCAATCGAATCTGCAGAGTGCTCGATGCATTACGACTACGGCTCTGAAGCCCCAGCCCCACAGTCAATTGGAAAAGCAGCCATGCCCATCCCCATCCCCAGTTCATCACGTTAGTGCCAGTGACTACCATACGGAAGATCTTCGGTGACATATGCAACACAGAACTTTCATAGGTTAATAGTGCAAACCAAACAGAATCAAGCCCCAGCCCGCCCTCCCCACCCGCTCCAACCCCCCAATTAGGTTGTGCAATCATCCCCCCCTGTACCATCCCAACAGAACCAAGTAACAACAGTAATAGATGGTCTAACCATGTTGTGGGAGACATCCCTTGGGGTGTGCAGGTACCTGCCCTCTAACCCTGTACTCTTGACAGGGCGATCGAGCGCAAACCGACTCCGTGCGCTTCAGAGCCCCCCGAACCCCAAACCAAGCGGAACATCAATTATCTAGTAACATTGTTCTGGATTGTGTAGTATTAAGTACGATACCTCCCCACTCAAGCAGTTAGCGCACCATCATTTCCGGTTGCAAGGCTGCACATTCCCTCCCTCAGGACCCAGCGGCGCCATACTCAATAACAGAGGACATTATTCAACATCACTTAGCTGGTCAGAGTCCCCTTGTTTTCCGGCCTCCGCCTGCCCCCTCTGGTCTTTAGCAAGCTGTTTGGCAAATTTCAATGCCGCTTTGGCGTCCGTGAAGAAGGTGGGTTTACCCGGTCCCTGCACCCTCAGTTTTGCCGGGTAAATCAAGGAGTACTTTGTGCCGGTTTGCTGGAACACCTTTTTTGCGGGCAAAAATTCCCGCCGTGCTGATTGTACTTGAAGCGTGAAATCAGGGTACATGGCAATCCGATTTGTATTGCAGATCTGCCATGTTGCGTGCCAGTCGCAGTATCGAGTCTCTATCTCTATAGTTCAGCACGCGGGCAAGGATTGTCCTAGGTTGAGCTCCTGGCTTAGGCACTGGCCCTAACGTGCGGTGCGCCCTTTCCACCAAAAACATAGGGGAGAGACTGTCGCCAAAAAGATCTTTCATCATCTGCTCAACGTAGCGCTCCATAATCGCAATGTCCGTCGATTCCGCCACTCCCGTGATGCGCACGTTATTTCTTCTGGACCTCGCTTCCAAATCTTCATTCTTCATTTGTATCAGGGAGAGCACTTTGTCCATTCCTCGCAGTTTTTTGTCAAAGTCCGATTGGCATTCCTCCGTTTCGGACACACACGTTTCCAGTACCCCAACCACTCCTTCCTGCTTGTCCATTCTCCTCGTCATGCCGTCCATCTGTGCAGCCAGCGCGTCCATCTTGCCATCTATGCCTTGCAAACTCGATTTTAGATCTTGGAACATGGCCTTGATGTCGTCTGCCGGCAGCACAGGCTGGACTACCCCCGATGGATCCTGATCCGGCGCTTCTGGGCTCGGTGGTTTTTTGGTCGTCTTGTCGAATGTGATTCTGGGCTGGCGTGTGTCTGGCTTGCCCATGACGACGTCCGGTCTCGTCGCGCCCACCTAATGCCGCCTGAGAGCACCTAGCAGCCACCGATATTGTCCAACCTGGGCAATGGAATTGACAGCGGTTTCAGCGTTTGAGTTCTGCGTGGCACGTCACAGCGCCAGTCCCCAGCAGCGTGGCTCGGCCCCAGGATCGTCCACACCAGATAGCAGGCGTGACAGTCAATGGCACACCAAATTTGTTTCTATATGCTCAATCACTATGCGACTCAGACCATATGCCCAAATGGTTCGACAGCGTCATACATGTTAGTTAATCAGAGGTAATATCCCACTGCTGTCGCCTCCTCCTACCGCTGCAGCGACAGGTCGCAGAGTCCTGGACAAGATGGCAGCCCGCGCCCATTCACCCCCAATGAGCGGTTTTTGACAATGTTCATGAACGGGGGGGGTCTATGAGCGCCACGCGTTTCAGAGCCTTACACCTCTCAGTGATCGTAATCGCGGTCAGGCGGCTCACCGGGTACCCCACCAGCTCCTTACCGGCGTTCGCGCGTCTGTGCCTCGTCCCACGCTGCGGCCTCTATCACCTCAGCCGCCCTCGTCCTAGCGTCCGGGGCTAAGGCGCGTGTCTTCGCCGCCGCCACCAGGCACCGTCACCAGGCGGCCGCCAACCAGCGAGAGCGGTCCGAGCCCTAAGCCGCCGGACCCGGCGGCGCAGTCAGCAGGCGCGGTGTAGGGCTCGCAGGCACTTCCGGCCGGCCAGCTCCAGCGCAAGCCCCCGGCGCCACACGCCGCAGCAGGCCTCCCAGCGTAGTCAGGTCAGAGAGGCGAGTCTCACCGAGAGCCCGGGCGCAGTGTCGCCAACCCTTCACGAGTTGAGGTGGGGATATTCCGCCCGGTCAAGGGACACGAGACCCGAGCCCCAGGGTCAGTAAAAGGCTGATTTATGACGGATTAATCTGCTCGATCGGCGGAGCTACGCTTTCAGGCAGCCATTCCGCTCGGCAGTCAAGCCACGCCCCCCTAGGTGTGGGACTCTTTCTCACGTAAAGACCAGTAGACAACATTTCCGACACCTTATACGCCAATCTACTTTAATCCGGCCTTACAGGAAGGGTCCTTTTGACCAGTGGAGGGAGGGGGGCTTCAGAGCGCTGACACATCTCTTCCATAATTACGTTATCCTCACCTTTGACAGCTGTAAGAGGGACTATGGGTTGGGGCCTGCTGAATATTATCACTATCTTCAATTGAAACATTGGGCGCTTACACCCCACATTCATAAGGCAACCACTCGCCTCCACACACAATTTTGAAAAATGTGTGCAAACTGTAGACTCTATGAAAGGGGTGATTTCTTATCTGTATAACTATCTTCTCACCTCTATACACACCCCGAGGCCTCGATACATGCACATGTGGGAGGGTATCTTACAACGTGACATTCAGGAGAGAGAATGGGCGGGGCTCTGGTCATATATCACGAAATTCAAGCTTTCCATAGAATTAAGAGAGGCCCAGCTAAAAATGATGATGGACTGGTATCTATAACCTATCAAGATCAAAAAGATATTTCCTGGGTCGTCTGATATGTGTTGGAGAGGCTGTGGGCTACTAGGTGATTTTCAACATATCTGTTGGGACTGTCCTTTGATACGACCCTTCTGGGAAGAAATCCTCGCACAAATCAAAGATGTGCTGGGGTACCCTATTCCGACCTCCATGGCAGACATTCTCCTCGGTCTTCCCGACCACTCCCTCAAACATCAAACTAAGGCTGATAAGGCCATTATGTGGACCTGCATTGGGGCTGCGAAAGTAGCAATAGCGACCGCCTGGAAGAAGAAGGAGGCCCCCCTATCCCGTTATGGCATTCTAAACATTGGAAACGACTGTGCCTAGAATGGATGGCCGATTTATTCAGGGATGATTATAAGAACTTTGTATATAGATGGGGGCCACTGGTGACCTTGCTCACAAAGGAATTACCGTCAGCCGTTTGCCCTGCATCAGTCAGAGATATGCATCTTTTTCAATTTTAACCTACTCGGAGATACCATGACTTGAAACTTATCTGCAGTAGGGTATCCGTCACCAGTAATGGGTTGGAGGGGGCTCGGGGTCTTTGTTTTTCCTAATTCCTAGGAGTCATTTGTTTAGACTTGCTTCCTATGAAGGGCACCTTCCCTGTTGGAAGGTTTTGGGTTAACACTGTCGCAGAAGAAAGTTGGATGAATGGTACGTTTTACCGCAATGCAGACCCACTCCCCGCCCTTGCTCTTGGAGACACTGTGCTTGGGGTACACAGCTAGTTCAGTGCATCACTTTTTGGTCTGTTTAAACTGTCAAGTCTTCTTTGTTTATCCAGATGTACCATTTGCCAGTTTGCTTTGTAATGAGTGATAAAATACTAATAAACATACTTTTGTCTTTGTTTTATTTGGAAAAATAACTCTAGCAGCGCAACCAGTCACTAAGCCAGCATTTGTATTTCTTACATTACAACCCATAATACTACTTCTACCTTGGTAGGCTTTGGCATTAGGAAATGCCACCTTCATTCATTCATAAAGCCATGTCTCAAAAGGGAACCCATGGGTATCCGTATATTTAGTAAATAAAGTTAAGATTCTTTCCTGCCAAAGCATGGCAGGATAAGCTTTTAATCCAATGAAAGCACCACTTTCCTATTTGATAATACAATGTATTATAATACTATTGTATTGTATTGTATTGTATCTAGACTATATAGCGCAAAACTGTCACCCTGCGGGTATCCTGGCGCTGCACCTTGCCCTGTTGACACTAGGCAGAACAGATATCCTATTTGCTGTTTCTCAGATGACTCAACCCTAGGGAAGAGCCATGTCTTTAGACTCTTTCTAAATGGGAGTAACAATTTAGTCTGTCTAATATGCTGAGGGAGAGTGTTCCATATTCGTGAGGCGACTGTCCCAAAAGCTTTACCACCCGTCCTAGATTTCTTGATTCTGGCGGTAGTTACCAAACATGTATTGGAGAAACGGAGATTTCGCCCGGGCTTATACAAGGTGAATTTCTCCTGCATGGCTATTGGGCCTAGACCATGTACTGCTTTAAACCCAGAACAGAGAGATTTGAATAGGATTCTCTCCTTGACGGGCAACCAATGGAGATCCTTTAATGCTGCCCTTGATGAAGACCTACGCTGCCTATTTAAAGACAGTTTGGCTGCTGTAGACTGGATCCTCTTCAATTTCAGTAGCACTGAATACTACAGCTGTTGAGTGTTGTTAGAAATGGGGGTCCCTAGTAGGCAGATGTAGGTACCTTTGTCCAAATAGGGACCCTTGCTTTGAGTCAGGGTAAGGGGAATACACTTCTAAAATAACCCCTGCTCACCCCCTTGGTAGCTTGGCACGAGCAGGCAATCTTATTTCAGAGGCAGTGTGTAAAGCATTTGTGTACACATACAGTAATACAGTGAAAACACTACAAATGGACACCACACCAGTTTAGAAAAAAAAAAAATCTTTATCTAAACCAAATCAAGACCAAACGACCAAAATCCACAATACAGTCATAAAAATATGACTTTCAGATGGTAGAAATAGTTCAGTTCAAAGCAAACTGCAGATGTGGCACTTTTTTCACAAAGTATTATTATTATTTATTTATTCGATCAATACCATGAGCATAGACAGAAAGTAAAAACACATACACATATTAAAAGATCTCAGTGCATAATTTCATCAATAAAAATACAGCATCACATACATGTTGAGAAGAATACATTTCATAACAGACACGAAGAAGTAGTGGTAGAATTTACCCACCTCCTCATTGCATTCAGAGGTAGAGTGCCACATCTAAATTGTATATAAAGTGCACATGCTTGAGCTGGTTCAACATCATCCATGTTGGATTTAAAATTAAAACAACTTTTATCATTTAAAAAAGATGTTGTTAAAGTGCCAAATGAACCTAGACTCAGTGCAAACGTATTGATAAAATACGTTATTTTTAACTGTGGTATAATTTTTTTGTAATGGAATGAGGATCATCCCACATGTTCCCCAGCCCTAGTTTAATTAACCACCCTTTAACTTTTTTAAACTGCAGCAAAAAACCTGATTTCCTTTGAGTGATTAGTAATTCCTCCACAGCATCTTTCACTGGTACCTGAGTGTTAGGTTTGTCCATATTCTAATCCAGAACATAAGCACCCGTGGGAAGTTGATTTAAGCCCAAGGTCAAGTCTTAAGGGTAATATGGGTGTTCGCTTTGGAAGATTTAAAATTGCTCTTAGAATTTATTCTCAGTGACTTCTAATTGGTCATATGCTCCTGATCCCACAGTTCCGCCCCTTAGAGGGCTGCGCCCAGACCTTTGGCCCTATGTATTTCTAGTGTGGCAGGGATGAGGCGAAAAGGTGAGTGTTTAACTCTTTTTACAATTGTGCAGTCCACGTGCTGGAGTGTGAGGACATTCTTCTCGATTTGGGGGGACAAAGCCAAGTTGTCGCTAATTCGAATACCCAAATAGTCAAAAGCCTTGACCTGTTCTGATAGTTGTGCTTCGAGCCTCACTTTCCCCTTGGTTGATTTATAGGGATTAAAAACCATAAACTTGTTTTTTGAGCAATTGAATTTGAGGCCCCAAACTTTACACGCTGTCGCAAATTTGGTTAACACATTCTGAATACCCATAGGAGTTTTTGATTTAAGTAGCGTATCGTCAGCGAATAAGAGGGACAGTATTAGCTTGCCTCCCAGTTTTGGTGCGTTGCCTCCACAGTCATACAGATCTTTCATGAGCTCATTTATGTACAGGGTAAACATTGTAGTGGCCAGCACACACCCCTGGCGCACTGCTCTCCCAATGGGGAGTCAGCCTCCCACCAGGGTTCCATTAGACTCTAGCAAAGTTGGCATCATGTAGGCGGATTAGGAGTCAGAGAAGGCCAGGTGGGAGACCTATGTCCCTTAAAACTGACCAGAGCCTGGTGCGATCAATAGTATTAAATGCAGATTTGAGGTCAACAAACACTACACAAAGATGACCCTTCATAAGCTTGACCTCTTTCCATATAAGCATGAGGAAAAAACCACTTGATTCAGGGTTCTTATAGCTGCTCTAAACCCAGACTGCAGGTGCGAGAGTATGTTGTTATCCTCAATCCAATTTTGGAGCTGTGATAAATCATTTTACTAAATAATTTATGTGACACATCTATGAGGCTGATAGGTCTATAATTAGCAGGGCCCTCTTTGCCCCCTTTTTTTTTAAATATTGGGATTATTTTGGCACCCTTCCATGTTGCCGGTATATATCCTCCACGTGTGATGGCATTAAAGACTAGCTGGAGCAGAGGGCCCCCTAGTTTGGGTTCAGACTTATATAGATCTCCCAGAAGTCTATCTAGCCCAGAGGCTTTACCAGTTTCTAGTGAGTTGGTCTTGGATAGTGAGGAGTTCACTACCTCATTTGGATCAGAAACTTCATTACAAGCCCCAGCTACCTCCTCTGCATCACCTACGGACTCACAGACCTTCACAGAATATAGTGCCTGAAAGCACTCTTCCCAGATGTGTGGCTGGATATGAAAGTAATTTTCACTAACCTGATGAGTTACCCTTTTAGAGAAAAGGTGCCTGAATAGCCAACAGTCCTTTTGCCTGGATGCCTCAACAAGGATACACCAATTTTCTACCTCCCAGCTCCGTTTAGCCTCCCCTTGTAGTGTAGGTCCTATCTTCCCAATAGGCTCTGCGCATTGGAATAATACCTACAGCAGTAAAGGCCTAGGCCAGACGTTAACTAGGTCTACTACTGTCGATACTAGACTTAAGTTTTGGGTTTGCCAGCGTAGCTCAGAGTTCGCTAGAAACTTTCTCGAATGTTCAAGGAGGAATTAACTTCCCTGATTAGACAAGAAGGGATTTAGTTTCTGACAACCATAGAACATGACAACTTTGCTCTCCCCTAATCAAGAGTCAATCTCGAGAGTCGTGTGAACAAAAGGCAAATTATTTTACTCAGTCAGTACGTGCATTCTTAGTCTCATCAGAATGTAGAGAAAAGGAAGAGACGGGCGTGTTCAATAAAAGATGTTATTTATTGATCAGTCTCTTTTCTCATACAAGAGAAATGGATCGATATTATTGCGATACTTATAGTTAAGTAAAGTGCATACATTAAAAGCAATAGTATAAAGTAATACTGTAAAAACATTGATATGGTTTCTAAGCCATAAGATGTTTTAAAATGAATAAAATATATTTACATACACATATACATTTGACTAAACGTACTCAACTGGTGTTTCTAAATACGCCTACCCCGTGTACCTGACCTAAGTCTAATACGTGGGCGGGAATAGAAAGTTACAGTTTAAGTTAAGTTTGTTTTTGCCAAGTGAATAACTAAAGAATTCTCTGTGAGGGGTTATTCAGTTCTGTACCTGGAATTTAGGATGAATGAGGAATGGTATCTCTCTCTCTGGTCTCGATATTCCAGGCTGCCTGCGAGGGCTACCCGGAAACGCCGGTGCTGGATTCTCGGCAGGAGAAAGCAGCGCGTCTCTCAGCGCGTCAGGAAGGCGGGGCTGCTGCCAGCGGGGTCTGCTCTGCTCTTCGCTTCGGCAAGTGTGGCTGCTCCGTCTCGTCACCACGCGTGTGTTTGCATATGGCAAGATCGGTAATATTTATACCTTTAAGGTGCCGAGATTGACGTAAGGATGGACATAGATACGTCAATAAAGATGTCATACGATTTGCTCGTTAGCACATTCTTTTTACTAAAGTTCTCGGTGAAATCAAAACAATGGCCGCAGGGTTTTGCCCAGGTTGTCATAGGTTTGATTTGTTATGAGAACTCCGTATGCCTTATCAGGGGCTGGAGGAATATCGCTTGTCTAATTAGATCGCAAGCGTTATGACCTAATCAGATAACACGTTCCTGTGCCGTAGTGTGACTGCGTCAGATAACGGTATCTGCATCATGGGGAATTTCTGCCTCATGGGCTGACTGCTAGTTAACTTGTTGGTTTGTTTAACTAGAATAGGGTCAGGAATAGGGGGATCGATTCAGAACCGATAGGAATACATGACACCCACTCCACGCTAACTATGGACATATTTACTAATCTAGGCATAGTATAACATAGTACAACATACTATAGAGTAGTGTGTATACCTTACCACCCCAAAATACATAAATGCATTTTGAAATTATCAAATATACTGAAAAAATTGCAGACATATATATTGTATGCACTCAAGCTGTAGAAAAATGCCAAAGTAACTGCATTTGTATACATTATTGCTTATTTGGTATATGAGAATTACACATGAAATGGTTTCTGACAGAAAAAAGTTTCGAGACCATTCCATCACATAATAAAATATCTTTATGAACATGCCAGCGGGCAGCTAATGTCTATAAGCTATCTAAAATTTAGAAACCTTAGTTCTCTAAGAATAGTTCTTACTTTAAGCAGAAGATAGTGTCCCGAAAAATATGCAAAAATATTTGGGGCTGCTGGAAAAACTGCTGTCCGTGAACTGGAGCGAAAATGTTCATGTGACATTATTTTTAAAGTTGAAGGCCGAATTCAGGGAACGCCGTGTGCGAGCTTGCTCAAAAGTCTCTATTTCTGTTCGGGTGAGAACATCATATCATTTAGGCTTTCGAAAAAACTGTCAACAGCTTCCTGGGAAAGTTCCACTAACTCGGAAATAGGTGTGATCATGCATTCTTGCGCATGATTGTCTCCATTGACATTCTGATTTGCATTACTGACAGAAGGTCGTACCTGTTCGATGCTGCTTTCATCTTGAACTTCACTACCCATCAATCGTAGTGGTGAAGCTTCCACGAATGCCGTCATCAGGATTGGTAGCCTTTGAGGGCAGCACAAAGCATGAACCTTGATCGGGCTCAACAATGTTTCTGCATCCATCGGCGCATCCGATTGTAGCGTCAGACAGGTGTCTAACACGCATTCTACTCCGCATAGCAGACACCTCAATACAGGTAAAACACATCTTTGCCACATTGGTCGAAATGATAGAAACCAAGTCATGTTCAGGTCTCTAAGCCGGGAGAGTCCCAGGATTTTTGATATCCGGTCCCGGTATCCAATGGCTAGGATTGTTTCTTCCCTTGTCGCGAGAGTTTTGTCTGTGACATGGGTTGCCATAACGAAAAATAAGGACTAAGAATAGGATTCCTGCAATTAGTCCCAGGATCAGGGGAAGTCCGCCAAAAATCGAATGGACGAAATCTGGAAAAATACCCAGTATGGCTTTGAATGGTGTTAATGCCATCGAAAATACTGTCTTAAATACCCCTGAGATCCCATTGGTATCAGAAATATTTAAGATTTCACTTAGGATTTCCGCGAAATGTACGGGGGAATTCGTTGATAATAATGTATGTATCTCTGCAGTCGTCCTTGCGACTTGTAGATCATACGTTTCTTTTGATGACGAGAGCCTGGTAGGCGTCTGAAGAAGGACTGTTTTCATTCTGCTTAAAGTATCTATTCGAATAGAAGTAATTTTCAAATCGGGCCATGCCCTTGCCTCCCTGTCTGGGAAGGAGCTGGGGAACAATGAGCGTCCACAGCACTTGACCTTCGCAGTAGTAGTTACTAGATAAGGAGTCCCGGGCACAAGACAACAACATCTGCGGTCTACAATAAGAATGTAACTCCCATTATAGAGTCTTTGAAAGAATGGTTCTATTTCTGTTGCAGGTGCGCCTTGCTGGTGACATGAAAGGTTGTATGAATTCCCTTCACAGGCTCCATGCAAACTAATTCCGTTACACAGAAGCGTGCCGCTTAGTGACATCGCACAATTGTTGCCACTAAGAAACACTTTCTGGCCTTTATTACTGACACATGCATGTGAATAGGGCAGGTTCCATGTTGTTTTAAGGTACCCCTTTCCTAATTTCTCGTACATGCCAGCCTGTATATATTTTTGGCAGTATTGAAACCTGAAGGTTGAGATTGGAATATTTATGATTCCGTGTATTATCCATTCACTGACAGGTCGTTCTGACATTGTCATTGGTAATCTTTCTAGTTTTTCAATGCTCAAGATTGTATAATCAGCACCCTTTTGCGCCATACCGATTTGTCTATCAGTAAGGTTAAAGATTTGGAATAGTGACGTTGTGTTGATTAAACGCCAAGGCACATAGCCTGAACGCAGATTTTGTAACGTCCAGCCAAGCTGTACAATAGAACGCAATTGTGACTGACCGTGTTGTAATAGCAGTAAGTCTTGCGATAATATATCGATTGCTGACGACACAATGCTGTCCAAAGAAAAAATTCTGGAGGACAGAGTCATTAACCCATTGTCCACTACAGAAAGTGATTTTTCCAAATTAATACGGTCAATTTCCCGTATTCTCTCTGCTGTTTCAATTTGAGTAACCTTCCAGGTCTCATTGTATGCTGCATATACAGAGGCTGCTATGAAACGCTTTTGACGCTGTTTGCGTGGTCCCAAAGTGAAATCACGCAAGTCAGCACCATCAGTAAGTAAAGTTAGGTGTTGCTTAATTTCTGCCAGTGTGGAAGTTTGTAGCCATTGAAGGCATAATTTGCCCACACTGTAGGTGGTAATTATCCCTGGGTGATGTCTTTGGGGATATCTAGGGTCTGGCCTGGTCATTTTGAATCCCTGTGTTTTGTTCAGGAATCTGTCTTGACAGTTATTAGTATCTGTGGGCCAGATCAACCACTGTTTCCAATCAGGATGTGTTCTGTTTTGGTTTAATATATGGTTTACGTCTATCTCTTCATCTGTATCAGAGTTATTGCTAAACATTATTGGCTTTGGAATAGACGGTTTATTTAAATCTTTGATTTTGGCTAAGCCAAGACAGGTGGTCTGTTGAACAGTGTCATTTAAAAATATCATTTGTTCTGGGATCATGCAGGCTCTAAACAAAGCTTCTATACCCTGTACTTGCCATTCTTTTGTACCCCAAACACTTTTCAATTCAACATTTTTGTCCCAATAATCAAATCCAAAAGTATTCATTTGTTCAAAAAATGAGTCTGAATATAACAATTTTGTGTTGGTTATCATGGTTTTGGTTCCTGTCTTGTTTGACAATTTAAAATAAAATGCTTCAGCATTACTTGTGTTAAAACCTGAAAAATATGAATATTTGTCGTAAACGGTTCTTGAGCTCCCTTTTGGAGGTGTTGCACAATGTTCCCATTGATTATAATTTAAAACATGTCTAGGTTGTGCAGATCTATGTAAAAAGTGGTTACCATAGTGGTTATAGCAATACATACTGTCATAATTTGTAGAACCCTGCAAATAATCATGTTTGGTAAATTTAGCAGACATCATGTTGTTAATGCTTTCGAAGTCCCAATCATCAGCAAATGAGTTTGGTTTTGCAAAGTCACTCAATGAGATCTTAATTTGGTGTGGATATTTCAGGATCTCGACCGGACCATAAATTTCATAGTCAGTGTTGTCCCAGGCTACCCCACCAGGTATCGGATTGGCTGTGAAGTTGGCTGAAGAAAGTTCTCTTTTCTCGACGTGTGAAGATGTGTGTGGTTTGAGGATCAAGTTGATTTTCTGACTTGCTGTGTCCATTTTAGCATATTTTCCCTCAATGAAGCGTCCCAAAGTAAGTACCATGATGAGCCAAAGTATGAGGATAAATGCACCAAAACCCACCCAAAATTCAATCCATGGAGAAATCAGATATGTTTCTTTCAGTTGTTTCAAAAGTTCTTTAGCTTTGTCTTTAAAAGTTTTTGATGATGGCTGTGTCTTTGATTCGCTGAAGCCCTCAGAGGAATCATCGAAGTTAATGAAGTAGCCGGATGCAGTTCTGTCAATTGTTCCAATTGGTTCAGGATTACTGTTTCTTGCATTTTCAGTTGGTACTTCATTATAGATTGGTGTGTCTCTGCTAAATGTTTTTATTTGGGTTTTCAGAGGTCTTAGTTCTATTGCATTGTTGCATAGTCCTTGTTGTTCTTCTGTAGGCGTTTCGAATGTGATGAGCCTCTTCGTTAGGACCTCTGTACTGGTAGCAAACCTTGGTGTTCTGCTACTTATTGGGAGTCCACTTGGCCTACTGTTTGTTATCGGCCACATGTTGTGGTTTTACCAGGTCGATTGATACAACTCGGTTCTCCTTTTTACCAGCAAGTGGCGGTAGTACAACTGATCTTGTCCCATTGACAGACAAGACAGGAACTGCTTTTCTGTAAGAAGGCCCAAATTCCTTCTTTACCGCGATCTTTTCCCTGACTAGATCCCCGACTTTTGGAATCCAGACAGGTCTTGCTGGGACAGGTGGTGGTTCTTCAGTGGTTGTTGGCTGTTGTTTCAACTTTATGTTGCTCAGGTCTTTTCTTGTTTTGTTTAAGTCCTGCAAAATAGCCAAACGGTCTTTGATATCAAAGCTTTTTTCTTTCACCACTGAAGTCTGACTATCAATGTCAGAGATCATCATCCTAGTTCCAAATAATAATTCGTACGCACTGAATCCCTTCAGAGAATTTCTTGGCAAGTTATTGAGACTACGTTGGACACTTACTAGATGTTTGACCCACCCAGCTCCCGAACCTAATATCCTTTCCGCTATAGATTGCTTTATGCCTTGGTTTTTTCTTTACACCATCCCGTACCCTCAGGAAGGAAGTGAGAAGATTCCCGCTGGGCTGTGCTCATTTGGCCATGTTTCCCCCCAGGCTGGTGGGCTTGAGTGAAAACAATGGTCGAACGTAGCATGCTCTTAGCGTATATGCCATTTAGACTCGCAAATCTTGTATAACAGTCCGGACGTCAGCCGAGTGCTGGTGATCTACATTATAAGTGGAAACTAGCCTGTATATGTTAATCGCAAGCCATTCTTTTTACTCCTGATTTTTCCTGGAGTAGAACGACGAGGTATTAAACTGTTTCTCTCCCCACTGCGATCTCTGTTGCAGTTTGGGCAGTTTTTTACAAACATGGTATGACGCAGGCTCAAGCCTGGCCACCAGTACCGTGATTGTAATTCTTCCAGAGAATCTTTTATTTTAAGGTGTCTGAGACCCTCGCCCATGTGTGCGTCTGCGATTAACAAGTTTCTCCTGTCCATGTTTGGAATCACTCTATCCCCCACTCCAGGGATTCGAGCAAAAGGGACGGAGTTTGCATCGATTATGTATGTATAATTGAGTGGATAGTTGATCGGTAACGCTGAGCAGTCGCCTTTTGATGACGTTTTCACCGCCAGCACTGTTTCACCGTCAATGTATTTTAATGTACGCTTTTTTCGATCTACGGGAGCCGATTTAGTGGCTGCCGCTGTGGCTGTCTCAGCCAATGAATTCCCTACAACGTGAACGCCATCACGCTGATGACTCAGTGAGTGAGTCACGTGAGTCTTTGGTAGTTCTTTTTGTAAAAGAGCTATTTGTTCCCAGAGCAGTTTCTGCTTTATTGGTGCATCTGTGTCATCTTTGTAACCGTTTTGAATCCATGTCTGCAAATCGCTGTTATATGATTTGACGCAGTAATATGAATCTGACACTATAAGTGTCGGGAATTCGCGATCCGCATTATCTAGCGCCATTTTCAATGCTATTATTTCAGTTTGTTGTTCTGAATTAGTTTCTACTGAGTGTGTTTTTGTTAATAGAGGTTTTAGTTTACCTCCGCGCCACACTTCTTTTGTAATCTCACATGTGGGGTTGTATGCCTGTTCTCCCCAAACGGAGGGTTGAGCATGTCCGTCTGTATAGATTACACAGGCGTAATGTCGTAGAGGCAGAATGTCGATTGGCAGAGGGTATGTTTTTTCATATTCTAGATTTTTTAATTCTTCTGGTTCTTAGAAAATTGTCAACCAGGCTATACTTGATAATTCATATCCTTCGTATAGGACTGTCAGATGGGCAATTCTGGATTTTTTAAAGTTGAATTTGTAACCCTCTGCAGCGAACCCAAGTATTATGGTGTTCACTCTTTTCAAGTGAGTCTCCAAGTCATCATCTGTTAAGTAAATGTCATCGACATAAGATAATGCTTCATCATCATATAGTTGAAGTAATTCTGTTACTCTCGCTGAGAATACCCCCGGGCTGTTCTTGTACCCCTGGGCTAACCGACAGAATTGCTTTTGAGTGCCATTTACTGAGAATGCAGTTAAATATCTGCTCTCTGGTGCTATGTTTTGACAAAAGAATCCATTGGAGATGTCCAAGGTTGTTTTGTATTTTTTGCGCACTATGTTACTCATTAGTGCAGCACTGTGTGAGTTTTGCACTGCAAAAGTTTTGCAACATGTGTTAAGGTGTCGGTAATCCAAAACTAGACGATATGAATTGTCTGGTTTGGAGACCGGAAACAAAGGATTGTTCATTTGTGAGGTGCAAGTTTCAATCACCCCCTGGTATTCTAGCTGATCTAGTATTTCATTTACCTGTTTTTTAGCTTCTTGCTTAATTGGGTACTGCCTTTGTGCAGTAGGTTGTGATTTTAACTGGATTTTGTGAGGAGGAGAGTCCTCATCCCATCCTACGTGATTTTTATATAAAGCAGGTGCTAGAGCCACTGCCCACTTTCTAGCAAGTGTGTATTTTTTATGAATTGGTATTTGATTTGAGAAGGCAGGCATAATTACTTCTTCGCCATGAGGGCACTCCCTGACAAACTCTGGTGGCCAGTCTTTTTCAGCTAGAAGGATATCATAGCCCTTGGAGAGATTATCCCAAAATAGTCCCCTTATTTTCCTAGTCTTATCACCCTCTATACGCAATGTTATCTCGTATATCTTGTGGGGTTTGCTAACCCTGGTGTCTGCAGTTTCCACTTGAAGATATTCATTCGTGTCCACTATCTCCAGATGATTCATAAGGACTTTGCGAGCTATGCTCACTTCTGCTGCGCTGTCTAGCATTGTCTGAGCCCACTCTCCGTTTTTCAGTTGTGTCCTCAGTATTCTCGGCATTGTTAACTACCTTGATACTGGCTACCTTCTTTTTTGGAAATTGTAATTTCTTTTTTAGTTGAGCAGGTTCCTTGTCTTTGGACTTGGTGTGCTCTTCTCTTTGTTCTGATCGTCCTCTTCTTTCCGATTTCTGCGAGGAATTCTGAAAAGATTGAGAGGGACGTGTATCAATGTCTTGATATCTATCAGGTTTTTTAATATTATCCCTATTTCTAAGGTTATATCTTTTCCCAGAGGGGTCACTCTGAGGTGACCTGTGTCTTTGGTTCGGAGATTTTTCTCTTCGCCTAGGAGACCTTCCTCGGGACTGGAATTTCTTTTCTTTAGGATTGGATTGTTTGTTTCCATCCCAGTTCTTTTTTGGTGAATTATTATTAAAAAATATTTTTTCTGGACTTTCAGTCAGTTGTGGTTTCACTGGTATTCCACCTAAACTGTCTCTACCTAGTTCCTCATAGGATTTTTCTATGATTCTGGCAATTTCAGCTGGTTGGTCTGCTATATCTGTCTCTTTCAACCTCTGGCGGATCGCCACGTTTGCTGCTTCACCTTTTATGTTGGCTAATAGTATAGCCGAGACCTGCTTGAAGTCTTTCAGTAATTTCATACCAAGAGTTAAAGCGGGTTCTGGACCGTATTCGTCTTGAATTTGTTTTAGCACATCTGGTCTTACCGAAATGGATGGAACACCGTGCGTTTTTGTGTAGATGGAAGGAAAGACTGTACCCCAAGTGTCACAGTCCTCAATGTGTGGTGCGATTCCCATTGGAAGACAGATAGTCAGAATCCTGTGCTTTTCTAGCGGGGTGGTGTCAGGAAACACCGCCTCAATTTGGGTAATTTTCTGTGCCAACCAGAATGGTATTTGTTCCCGTTTAGCCGGTACTTTACCTAGGCAGGATTGGATGTTCTGTAACGTAATTTTAGTTGTGTTCCCCTGGAGAGGGGTCAGCTGTGGAAGTTTAATCGCTGGCTGAATTGTTGAAGTCCGCATCACATACTGAACTAATTGTCTATGAATTTTTAGTAATTGTTTTAGCTGTATTAACAGCTCTCCTGTAGACATCCCTTCGATGTCTGGGTGTGGTGTGTATCCGGCTAAGACCGGCCACGTTGCTCCTGGTCTACCTAAAGGACCGAGCCTGGTGATATGATTATTATGTTTTAGGGCGCCATCAAATAAGAGCAAATGCTCTTGGAATTTGAGTGGTACTTCCACCTCCTCGAAAGGAGTGTAAATGTCAGGTGGTACCTCTATTTTGTAATAGTGGAAGTACTTTGTTACAGCATTTGCTGCTGGAAAATGTATCCATGTGTAGTATACCTCTGTCTGCCGATATTCGTGTGCCTCAATTATGAATATGACTGTGCCACCTCTAGGTGTCAGTCCATTTTCTATAAGTTTTAAGGTTATAGATTTCCTTTTGGTGACCGGGATTAGTATTATCTCCGGGTCTGCTGCTTGCATTGTAGCATCAGCATCTGCGAGTTCAGTTGCTAATCTAACTGCCTCTCTTTCTTCTTCATTGTCTGACATTTTACTGTCCTGAAGGTTATTTTGTTTGTTTGCAGATCAGGTTTCTTATGGAAACAAGGATTAGATGCACAATATTTTGGAACCGTTTATCCTTCAACGTTGACTTAAACCAAGAACCATACATAGGAGTTCCCTCCTGCGAGGTCTGGCGGATATAACCTTTCACCCACTCCAGACGTCTTTGGAGTATTTGGGAAAAGGGGTCTGAGTGAGAAAGCACGACTGAGTTACTCTAAATGTCTTACGTTAGTTTTATCGCCCTTTCCAAACGCGTTGGGCGCCATGTAGTGTAGTTCCTATCTTCCCAATAGGCTCTGCGCATTGGAATAATACCTACAGCAGTAAAGGCCTAGGCCAGACGTTAACTAGGTCTACTACTGTCGATACTAGACTTAAGTTTTGGGTTTGCCAGCGTAGCTCAGAGTTCGCTAGAAACTTTCTCGAATGTTCAAGGAGGAATTAACTTCCCTGATTAGACAAGAAGGGATTTAGTTTCTGACAACCATAGAACATGACAACTTTGCTCTCCCCTAATCAAGAGTCAATCTCGAGAGTCGTGTGAACAAAAGGCAAATTATTTTACTCAGTCAGTACGTGCATTCTTAGTCTCATCAGAATGTAGAGAAAAGGAAGAGACGGGCGTGTTCAATAAAAGATGTTATTTATTGATCAGTCTCTTTTCTCATACAAGAGAAATGGATCGATATTATTGCGATACTTATAGTTAAGTAAAGTGCATACATTAAAAGCAATAGTATAAAGTAATACTGTAAAAACATTGATATGGTTTCTAAGCCATAAGATGTTTTAAAATGAATAAAATATATTTACATACACATATACATTTGACTAAACGTACTCAACTGGTGTTTCTAAATACGCCTACCCCGTGTACCTGACCTAAGTCTAATACGTGGGCGGGAATAGAAAGTTACAGTTTAAGTTAAGTTTGTTTTTGCCAAGTGAATAACTAAAGAATTCTCTGTGAGGGGTTATTCAGTTCTGTACCTGGAATTTAGGATGAATGAGGAATGGTATCTCTCTCTCTGGTCTCGATATTCCAGGCTGCCTGCGAGGGCTACCCGGAAACGCCGGTGCTGGATTCTCGGCAGGAGAAAGCAGCGCGTCTCTCAGCGCGTCAGGAAGGCGGGGCTGCTGCCAGCGGGGTCTGCTCTGCTCTTCGCTTCGGCAAGTGTGGCTGCTCCGTCTCGTCACCACGCGTGTGTTTGCATATGGCAAGATCGGTAATATTTATACCTTTAAGGTGCCGAGATTGACGTAAGGATGGACATAGATACGTCAATAAAGATGTCATACGATTTGCTCGTTAGCACATTCTTTTACTAAAGTTCTCGGTGAAATCAAAACAATGGCCGCAGGGTTTTGCCCAGGTTGTCATAGGTTTGATTTGTTATGAGAACTCCGTATGCCTTATCAGGGGCTGGAGGAATATCGCTTGTCTAATTAGATCGCAAGCGTTATGACCTAATCAGATAACACGTTCCTGTGCCGTAGTGTGACTGCGTCAGATAACGGTATCTGCATCATGGGGAATTTCTGCCTCATGGGCTGACTGCTAGTTAACTTGTTGGTTTGTTTAACTAGAATAGGGTCAGGAATAGGGGGATCGATTCAGAACCGATAGGAATACATGACACCCTTGTATATTCTCATACGGTGTTCTTTTGTTGTTAATGCCGGCCTGTAACCGCTCTTTTACTGCCACCATCAGTGCTACTCTTGGCTTCCTGCATTCCAGATTATACCATGCAGCATTATTACTTCTGTGCATGGATGGCCTTCCCTGGGTGCTAAAATAATGCGTAATATTATTTGACAGGTCTTGATAGCACGCCAGGATAGTATTGTCATTCATGTTAGCATTGGACATCTTCACTAAGGTCTTTGTCTCCTCTTTATAAATTTGGGGGAGAAGCTTGCCATCGGTGAGTATGTTTGCCCATTTAACTCTCCTGTTGAATTTTGCACAAAGGCTAGGCTGATGGTCACCTGAGCAAATTTTAAGATTATACAGTTCCATGTGTTGCGCTAAAGTCCTCAATGGAAGTGAGGTATGGGGTTTCATTGACACGAAGCAACTACAAATAGAGGTAAATAAGTATCTTCGGCGCTTGCTCAAAGTTCCTCAGAGTTCGCCATCCTATATTGTCCATGAAGAACTTGCTGTACGTCACATCAGGGACAGGTTGGGAGTTAAACCCCTAATCTGCGGGGCTAAAATTTGGGCAAACACGGAGGCAACACTCAGTAGGCAGGTCATAGCAGACTACCTCGCCCGAGACCGGGGACTTAACATCCCATGGCTTAATGTATGTGAAGGAGACTCTCGAGGGAATGGGATGTGTAGACCTTTTTACCAACCCTTCTAAAATATAAATGCAGGATAAGGCCAGGGTTAAAGCCCGATTTTTTAAGTATGTCACAACACTCAGGGAGGACAGGGAGCTGACCAAACCGTCTGTGAGAGAATACCTTTTAAACAAAACATCCGTGGGCATTGAACCATATTTGTCTTATTCTCATAACGCCCATAGAAGATTTTTAATGACACGGTTAAGGCTAAATCCCCTGCACCGTATACTAGCTGACCGGCAGGATATACAGAGTCTGTGCGAACATGGTCATAGTGCGATTAAATCTTTTTTCCTTACTGATCGATACCCAGGTCCTTTGACACTATACTGGGTCACCCCATTTATTATAATGGTCAAAGGTAGGATGGAGCACCCATATCAGCCAGGACTTGCCATAATACTATTCTTGGGGCAAAGTGGAAAGGTGATTTCAGTTCAATAAACACTATAATTTGCCTTCTCCAGAGTGACAGTTTTCCAATAAAGAAATTGTAACCTAAAAACCTGATCAATGGTATAAGTACAATTATGGAAACCAGCTGGTAGGGGCAGCCTTTTTTTAAAAAAATGGGTATTATCTCGGCCCCCGCCCAAGAGTGGGTAATAGGCATCCCTTCCATGATGGCATTGAAAAGTACCATAAAATAACGTCCCCATTTGTCAGTATTTGACAAGTATAAATCTTCAGGTATTTTATCAATCCTTGGAGCTTTAGTAGGTGAAATGATTAATGGCCGAGGTTACTTCATTACTGATGATGGGAACATATACCCCATTATTGGCTGACTCCTCTTTATCTACTGTGGATTGCTTCACTATCAGGATTTAAGTGGACTGGGCCTGCTTCCGGTGTACAGTTTCGAGAAGTGCTCTATCCAAATATCTGCATCTATATTGTTTTCTATGCGGAAATACCTTCTCTATTCTCTGAAGCTATTATATTCCAAAAGGAGGAATGGTCATTACACTAAGCAGCAGTTAGTAAAGATTGCCATCTAACTTGATCCAAGTCTCTCTTTGCTGTGTTGCTAATCCTATCTTGGGACTTAATTGCATTGATAATGGCACTTTTAGCTTCTGTAAGTGTAATTATACAGTGGTGGTGGATTCCTCTTGCACCCCTGTTTATGGATTCTGTATAAAATATATCTTTAAGACCATCCAGTAGTTTTGAGTGAATCTCACTGATCTTTACTATTGGGACAACCAGGCCCTGGGTTAGGTCTGTGTTAAGTATTTCACCCAGGGCTCTTTCCACTATGTAATAGATGTTTTTTACTGTATCTCTTTTCTGATTGATTACACTCCATTTGATTGCCTGTCTATTTGTGGTCGATTGGTGCCTATTGTTGAAATGTTCAGGCCAAATCCCTGATGCTTTTGTGTAGGTAGGTTACGTTTTAAGGAGAGCGCATTGTGGTCTCTGTCATGTCTCTCAACTATTATCATATCATTAATGTAAGGCCAAAGTCTTCCATTTACTAATATATAATCTATTAGACTAGAAGACCCAATATGGTTGAAGGTGTGCCTGCCCCCCTCCTTATCAGATAGAGGTCTGTAGTTACAGTATCAGACGCTTTGATTTAAAGATAATTGCAAAAAACAAGCTACCTCTGACACCATAAATCCAAACTTTCTTTTTCTCCAATAGGATTTTTTATTTATCCCTGGATTATAATTAAATATATGAGACGTTTTTTGTAGCTTTTCCCAAAACACATTCGCCCTTGACAGGACAAACTAGACAATTACCTTCTTGCCTTATTTTTTGTATGGATTGTGATTCAAAAAAACATACTTTTTATATATGAACAAGATTTAGAATAAACAAACATCTGTACAATTTACAAACATAAAACATTTTAGTACTACAAAGCACCAAAAACTGTACATTTCACCAGGCAAAGGATAGTCCCACGCGTTTCTCAATAAACAAAGTACAGGGACTACTTTCATTTATGTCCTCAAGGTACACTAGTGTTTTACGCCAATGGGAGGTCTCGCCACTATCTCGAACCTAGATATAGGGCTATACACAGTAGGCTCTATTGTGTCCAATTTCAGGACCCAATGTGTACAAGGTTCTTGAGCGAACCTCTCAAAAGTTTATAACCAACGCATTTGGACCTTCTGGGTGGCACTTCTTATAACAAATGTCTTCATCAGGGCAAATCTTTTTCAAAGAGGACTTGTGATACCTGTGTGGTTAAAAAACGGGAGCTAGTGAAACACTATTTCTATGTGTATTAGTTGCAACAAAGTGAATTTGGTATTTGTGGGAATGTTTGATAGACACAACTAATGCCATCAGAGGCTGTATCTATCTTTTCTCTCAACACCCAAGAGGTACCCCTACTCGGGTGGTTAAGCCCCCTGAGGGTCTGCCCATTCCTTTTCACAAACTATTGCCTTTTTGCTTTAAGAAGCGAACCCAGCTTTTTGAATGTTCGTAGTGAGACTGGTATCTTTTAATAGATTTGTCATAACGCTCTATATACAGCTGGAGAGTGGTTACTGTCAAATCCCCGACTCCAGTAATGGGGATTGTCCCTAAAATATCTAATCCTGTATCTTCTCCCCCAAGGCAAATGCTAGACTGTCCAATCTCTTCTTTACAAAGTCAATCGACCATTTCGAATGGGTCGAAGCTATTTGAACCTAGATAGCAAAATTCCTGTTGTAATTTTATTGGCCATAATGAGACAATGTAATATTTGCTGAGGATTGTGAGGGCCTCCATTAACAACAAACCTGGGTTTGTAGAAGTAGCCTCGAGGCAAAAGCACCATATTTGAATTCCCTAGCTTCCACTAATGACTCAATGGGGAGTTTCAGGATAATGATTCCCTGGGGCTCCCCATGTCCTCGTAATGATTAAGTGAGGTTCCATAATAGTTAAAGGGCTAAAAAACACTGTTCTATAGAATCTACGTACTAGCTATCAGAAAATGGAAGGCAAACCTAAGTACAGCATTGAATAATTTGATTCAAAACCTTATTAAGAAACTCAAAGAAGACCTCCATAAATACAAACTAGAATAGGATGAACTAACAAAAAGAATAGAAAGCAACTGGAGTGAAATCACTAAAAAACAACAGGAAAATACTGAATAAGGTTCTTGATGACGATGGTAAAAGAACTAATCAAAAGGAAGAATTGTGAAAACTTAGGCCATTTAGACTATCAACTCGGATGTATATATACATTTGCAAAAAATGCGACCATCTGTTCAAAGTATTACAAAACCGTTCCATTCCCACCCTAATCTCATCTTTCAGTACGTCAGCACACTGATGTCAGTTCTTTTCTTTCTGTGGCAGTCAGCACAGATCCAGGAAGAACTACCACTAAGTCATTTTTGACTAACGTTTTTTTGACTTTGTCAATCTTTTTCAGGTTTTCCTCCTGGTGTGGCAGATACGTAATCTAGGAAGGCCAGCTTCAACTTGGGTGGCGACTGTCATTGTTTGATGTCGGTGACCGACCCACATCTTTTATGCCTTTAGTGCCTTGAGCGCGTCCACGATCCAAAGGCCTGCTCCGATTGCTGCGTCATAAACCCGACGGCCTTGAAAGAGCGATCACCTAAGCTCCTGGTAGTCATGGAGGCCAAGATCCTTGTCGAAGTCATCAGGCCATTCGGGTAAGCCCCACCGCCAGAAGAAGTTGTCTAAGCTTTCTTCAGCTTCACTTTGTCGGTTGCCTGACAAGTCAAGGTAGTACAGACATTCATGTCCTGACTCAGCGGTAGAGCTAGCGCCTGGGCCGTTTCCTCGCCTTCTTGAGTTTCTGGGAGCCGGAGCGACCCTGGCTCAATTACAAGGATTTTATGAGGCAATGCACCTCATATTTGGGCAGCTCATTCGCTCTGGTGCACCTTTGGGCTACTGCAGTTTCAGGAGGGGCCCCTACTGGATCTATGCTGGCAGTGCCGGCGCCAATGGGGCCCCTGGGAACCAGACAAACATTTTGACAGAAGTTCTTTAGCCGGTAGTGTCGCCCGCAGAACTGGATCTCCCATTTAATGAAGCTCTTACCTATGTACTGCTTGAGACCCGGTCTAAGCCCAACGCAGAGACTCCTATGAACAGGACGATTGCCTTTCACCACCACCTGCCCCAGAGGACACCAACTTCCTTACACAGCACCATACCATGGAGAGCTTAGTAGTCCTAGCCTCCGCTTTTCTAGTAAATCCTGGCGCATTCCCAACCACAACACTGGATCGGGAATCCAAGAGGATGGACAACTTAGGAAAGAAAATATTTTCTTCCACCAGCCTGGCATTGCGGTCCATGAACACTGCGTGCCTTTAGGGCCGCTATTCCCACACTCTGTGGGATACGTTTGCATAGGTGCTGCCAGTGGTTCTGGAGGAGACCTGGGCCGTACTCTTCCAGACTATTGACGATGGGAGAGACGTAGGCTGTGGTTGCTGTTCCCACTACTTCCTGATTTAAAAAAAAGAATTGAGGCCTTCACCAGTACCTTGCACTGCGCCCTCTCAGTTTCTTCCTCAATAAGTTGTTCAGAATGCTTATGCTCTCTCAAGTCCCGTCTGCCCTGGACCCGGGAGTGTTAAGTAAGTGTGCTGTTGTGGTGCCTATATAGGCACCGCACACATCACATCTGGAGCGGACAACGCTATGCAGAGCCAATCAACACCATCTACCAGCGCGCAGGTGTACTGCTCATGAAAAATGTCAGGATCTAGTCTGATACCTGGGGATAATTCTAAGGGAAGCAATCTGCGGCTGGATAGACTCTCTACCAGATACGGCATTACCGAAGGTAAGTAATGTTTTCTACAAGAAATGCAAAGTCCTGCTTGTGTATAACACAATCCAAATGAAAAGAAGGAACAAAGCTTCATACAGGCACTGGACAAGTAGATACCATGTTGACGTGTTCAACAATATCACTGGGAGTTCAGGCAGGATTATGCTGGTGAGAACCAGAAAAAGGAAAATCACCACACACAGGGACTTAATGGTAAACTGTAGAAAGCTGGCTCTTTATATGGTATACCAAAACAAGGTATATCATGCAAAGAGTCTCGATAGTCCCTGTCCACTCATAAGGGAATTACTCTAGCAATCCCACGGTGCTCTTCTAGGGGGTAGTGTGGTTGATTAGCCTTAGGCTTATCAACAGAAGGGTGTGAGGCATCTGCAAATACACACAATAGCCAATAAATTATGCACAAGACTCAATAAAGAGATCCACACCAATTTATAAAAATAACATGTATCTTTATATATATTTAGGCACCACAAGCAATATGATTAGTTAAGTACATTTTACAAGAGAAATATTTTACGTTTTTAAAAGTTGGTAGTCCATTTTTCAGAAGCTGCAATGTTATCCTATTGGAGGAAAAACAAGTACTGCATTCAGGTTCAGTACTGTGACTTACAAGACCAATCTCCTAGACCTAAGGTGAGTATGGGGCAAGGTCCAAGGCAGCACCAGCAGATCACCTCCAGCGGCAGTAGGGCAGCCGATTGCAGTGGGGCAAAACAGCGTCAGGTACCCGATGTTACTCAGTGGAGATCGTTCTGCGGGAAAAGAGGCTGCAGGTTGGGACTGAGAGGCCAGTTGAGCTGAACCCACCAGAGGGCCCAAGTCTTGCAATGCTAGGGGGCTTGGGGACACTGGTGGTCCTCTTCTCCTCGGGCCAGGGCAGCTAGGTGCTGAGGGTCTTTGAGGTGTCGGCTTTCTCCGTGTGTGAGCACCCGCGATTGAGGGTAGCCGGCAGCAGAGGCTACATGCGACATCAGAAAGTTCATGAGGGGTAAAGCCAAGGCGTACTCTGTCTTTTGAGGGCTTAGTGACCACGCTGACTCCGTTGGCCCCCTTTGGCTCTGGTGTAGTGGCGCTTGGTGGCATCTGATTTTTGCGGGTCTGAAGTTCTTCTGTGGATGCCTGCAAGATGCCCTTGAGTATTTATTGAAGGCAGACAGTCCTTTCAGGCTTTGGAGTCACAGCAGCTTGCAGGATGAGTCGACTTTGGCGCAGTTCGACCGGGAGCAGCCGGCAGGTCTGGTGGCAAGTCAGTTGCTCTTCTTCGGTCTTTGCTTTTGCGGCTCTTTACTGTTCTCCTTCTTCGTAGGTCATTACAATCTGATTTTCTGGTGCCAGGGCCTCCCCTAAATACTGATTTTAGGGGAGTGTAGGGTAGTTGCCAATAGGCTTCCTACAGCTGGGGTCACTACACCCCCTATATGACCGCTTCCTGTGGGAGGTGGGAATAACCTTGTCCCATAGTTCCTATGTTCGCCATCACCAACATGGCCAACTCTGAAAAATCATAATCACTTCAGGTAGCCCACATTAGGGGACACATGCCTACTTGACTATCCAGGTGCCAAAGGGCTCTGGACAGAGGGGGAGACATCCTCTCCTGTGAGAAAAGCCAGACTTGCATACCAGAGGCAGTGGGTTCTTTGAAGCTCCCCTTCCTTGGAATGCTAATCTTCAGGAAATCCTGTGGGAGAGGGTGTAAACATCCTCTTCCAGAGCAGACTTTGTTTCTGACCTCCTGAAAGCAAAGGCCCTCAACCTTGTGAGTCTCTGGTGGCAGGCAGGCTGGCGAAAAAAAACAGTAGGCACATCAGTAGCTGGTAGGTTTTCAGGGGGCACCTCTAAGGTGCCCTCTGGGTGCATACATTAATGAATCCTTCACTGGCATCAGTGTGGGTTTATTGATATGATATGTTTGATATGAAAATCCATATTTTCAGTGAAGCCACCATGTAGCTGGGGAACTCGTTTTCACCAGTGTTCAGCGTATGCTTTTAAAATGGCTTCCCTTATCTCTTGTTCTGACCGTTATAGAATTGACCAGCACAGGGGCATATCTGCTCATGCAGGTTTGTCCTCTCATGTAATATAATACACCCTGCCCTGGGGCTGTAAGGCCTGCTTCAGGTGTGACGTACAAATATTAACATGCAGTGTATTCAGTGTTAGGGGACATGGCACAACAAGTATGTACTAGGTTGTGTTTTCACTTTTAAGAGCACCTTGTCACACAGCCTACAGCGGCAATCTGTGAGAGTTTGGGGCGGGGTCTCTTAGAGTGACACAAAATATGCTGCAGCTCTTGGGGACCGTCTTTAGTACCTCTGCCCCAGGTACCAGAGGTACCACTTACTAAAGAGTTACAGAGGTGCCAAAGACCCTGGCCACTTGTCTTGTTTTGAGGAAAGAACTCTAGCACTGGTTTTCTGGTTAGCAGGTACCCAGTGCACTTCATTCAAAGTTGCATCAAATACCAGAAAAAAGTAGGGGGGCTACTGCAACCAGAACCCAGCTTCCTACACAAATTGCAATTTGTCATTAAAACCAAAGGAGTTCCAAGTACTTAATAATGGACTGGTATTCAGTTCTAGTACTCATTGTGAAGTGAAGTGATCTATGCAGCTTTACCAGGAAACTCAAGATGCATCTATTCTTTAAGTATAGACCTATAACTGCATTCGCTGTAAACCTTCCAGTTGAGAGATCCCTCATCAGAAGTTTTAGAAGACATGCGTAGCTTCTCTCCACTATTAGTAGCCCCTTCCACTACATTCAGTATCAAGGGCAAGGCATTGGAACTGGAGATAGATATCTAACCCACTAGAAAGGAATTTCAAACCTGGATCCACTTTTACCATGTTTATCAAAGACAACAAAGTACATACCACATCATATGAAAAACAATACCAGCCAATTCTATTGTACATTGAACTAGTCGCCGCCCTACGTCTACTATCAGGAACACGCTCAAAAGCGGAATGTTAAGAATAAGAAGGAACTACAGTGAGGATAGTAAATACAGCAACTGAACACAGAAACCACTGGCTGAGCTATTATATGGAGAATATGAACATAAGAAACATATGCAAACAGCACAAAATTGTGAGATTTTATAGAAAGCACTTCATTGTTGGAAAACAAAATAATACAAGCAGCTAGTACACTTATCATGGTTCCCAGACAACAGCATGAACAACAAAACAATGTCTCCAAATCATTGTACAAATATTGTAACCCACTGAAAGTCCATCCAAAGTAACATGAGGAAATTTCACCAACACCACAATTAAGATTCAGGAGAGCAGGTAAGCTGAGAAACAACTTGGTAAATTATAATTCAGGGATCAATGAAATAAATAAAAGGACTTATTTAAGCAGTTACTTGGATTCCATATCTGTCATGGCTGCTTATTTTACAAAATTAGAGCAAAACAACCAAGGACAAGCATGGACTAGAATACACAATACTAAATTGGTTTTGCTGTAAAATTTCATATGTGGTCTGCCTAATCCCTTAACCTTGTGACAAAATATACATTGGCACTGTTCACTGAATACACATATCCAAGACTGCTACCACACACTACTATAGAGCAGGCCCTAGAAAACCACTGTTGGGACACTATATCAAATATCACAACTAGAACTGAACATTTAAAAATATTAGTAACAGACCACATTAAACCACTACTCAAAGGAGAAAATAGAAAATTCATCCTACAAACAAAAAAAATTAGAGGATCTTACTGGACTCAAAACAAAACCTCATTTGTGAAGATGAAATGCACATAGGCAATACTGCTTTTCTCCAATTGCCCCTCACACTCTTATTACAGTTCCAATCAACAATGAACCAAAACTGCCACACAAAGGACATTCCTGTATAATTTATTTTTAATATTGTTTTTGCTACTTTTAAAACGTTTGATGCAGTGCGAGTGATAAACTGCTTTAAGGATAAAAAGCTTAGATCACAATTCCTTACAGCAGTTGTATCAAATACATCAATTTCGCCAATCCATAGTAATTCGACCTCTTGACCCAAATTGTTTTGTGCTTGTGGGGGCCATCCGCATGCTTCATAAGTATGTTCTTCCTGTTTCGAACACAAGTCCATGGCTGAGTGCCATGCCACCATGAAGGGCCATTCATCAATTATGCTCTATGTTCCTCTTTGCGCTCATGGTACCCAAACCAACCAGTACTTGTCTCTTCTAAAGCCCCCATTGTCCTCTAAGAGTCCTAGCAATCTAATACAAATGCTTCTCCAGGATACACGAAAGGGTATAGAAGATGGAGGACCAATAGGTCGCAATCACTGGACATTTCCACAGCACATGAGTGCATTTCTGTATATGTTAACGGGACATTTAACTAATTGCATCAGAAGAGTCAATATACACTTTTTAAAACCTATAACTACCTCCATAACCCAAGTATTTATCACTGAACTACTTCTCTAAGTAGTGGGTAAATATAAGAATATACCGGACCAGGAAGTTGAAACGTACTTGAGCCCCCGACTAGATATTAATCTCTACATGAGTAAGAAATATTCGTACCCTAGAACACACTGATGTATTAAAGATACAGAAAGCTAGATGTACATACTATTCGACACATCTAAAAGAATAGAATTAAATAACACGCACATTATATTGCACCAACTTTTATTTATCACAGCAAATAGTAACTGAACGTGCACCAAAAATAGCTAGACAATACACATCGCTTTATGAGGTTAGCGACCACTCTTGATATATAAGTCTTTTTTTACACGCTTAAACCTATATGACTAAAGTAATTCTAGTAAACGATGTAACTATATGAATATTGTATCAAACACATTAAAGTGCTCATTTTATATTTGGAGAACTGGGTATTTCCAGTACAGTCTATGAAGCCTTAACACACAAGTGTCTGATCAAATTGTTTATTTGGTAAGATATATGGTGCACCTTAATTAAAGAACCTTGATGTGCACAAAGCGCTTCACTGCCTTTTGGCTAGGTTAATGCTATAGAAATACATACATACATACATACAAAGAAATATTTTTAAGAAACCAAAGATTCTTTGTTACATTGCCTTAATAAATGTTAAATCAAATAAAATGTACAACTACATGACTGCACCTAGAACAACGGCATTTACGCAAATGAATTTCCCCTCTCAAGATACCATCCATTTTAGCACCATGATATAGACATTGGCATACTCAAATTAGGAATACAAATTTATGCTAAAGTTACATCAGCTTCTGTATTTAACATCCTTACAAAACCTAGTCAGAAGCTCAGAACATAGACTAACACGCCACTTCTAGAACCCCTACCACCTGGGTTACAACTGTATTTTTACTTTCCTTTGCACAATAGTCCTTGTAAGCTGCCACACCTTTCTGTGCCTCATGTTCAGTTTTACATAAGTCCTGTTTCTATGCTCTTGATGTGCTGACCTCTAGCATACAACAAATCTGTCTTCTAAAGTTATTAAATTATATCTATGAAAACGTAAGAAAATTAAGAGTATGTTTAAAATATCCGCTCTACCGATTACCTACCTATTGAGACTTCTTGCATACCGCTACCCAATTTAACTATCCCTGACTTCCACCATAGGGCTGAATGATGCATGCTGGCAGTTCTTACTTTTCTTAAAACTACAGATTAATTACAGATGAACTGTGAATTGTGCAAACCACACCTCACTGCCCTCTTTCCTAAACATGTACTCTGTTATAATACCAGTGTGTGCACAGAGATTTAAGGTTAAGGTTATTTTAAAATGTTTTGAAGACAATATTCCAGATAACTATACATCTCATATTAACCTTTGTGACCTTGAAAAATCCTTGGACTTCAATGCCATTAAAGGAAGGCACGCATGTTAAGTGTATCATTGTGGATGTAATGCTGAACAAAAACTAAAGATGAATAAAAGCATGTACAACATGGTAATGTGTTTTTTAAATATCTTTTTAATGGTTCTTTGAAATCATAGTTTCCAAATGTAGAAATAAATGGATTGAACCTAAAACACACCTCTCCCAACAGAAGAACTGTGCACAACTCCAGTACACGGGCAGTACTACATTCCATCCACACATTTCCGATCAATACCAGTAAAGCTTACAATGGTCTGAAAATTTGTTACACCGATTCCGCTCTGCATGTAACTGTAGTGCTAGAGACACTCTTGTGGTCTGACACCATGTGATGACCTTTGACTACCATTATTTCAATTGACTTTAGTTTGTTAGTTTATACTAGCTTGAATGTACGATGTCCTGCATATGCCTTGCTTCTCTTAAAAGTTTCTTTCTTGTAATCTTGTTGTCTTTCAGTGGGAACTGTCACGGAGTAGGACAGCCTTGCCAAGAACAGAGCGTGTGGGATGTGCATTTGAAAGTGTGAGAGGGAGAGAGAGGTGTGGAATGTACTTTTTGGTCTCGAAGTGCAGTGTTGTGGGCAGTGATACAAATGTGTTCGGTGTTGTACATTGAGAGATGAAGTATGTGATGCTATAAGACATTGAGAAATGAAGTATTTGACTCTATAAGCAGTTGTGCACAATTGTGCATTGTGTTGTACATTAATGAGAATTATGAAGTTCTTATTATTTGCTTTGACATGGCCTCATGTCATCCTGAATTCTGACTCTGCCTTGCTTCAGCTTTTTCTGCGTGAACAGCATCGCTTGCAAGTTGTTTGGGTTAATCATGTTCAAGGATTGTTTTTGTGAGAGATTGTTTAATGTACCAGGAAGGCTTTGTGAGCTTCGTCAAGATAAAGGCTGAAACATGCGAGATTTGGAGGAGGGAACGTGAGAACTCCTTCCTGCCATGGAAGGCTTGCCTGGAAGCTGGCCAGTTTCAGGAGGGTTCCTGGTGCAGAGGGAAAACTCCCGAACCTTCTAGTGCAGAGGTCTTCAATCTGTGGGGCGCGACCCCCAGGGGGGTCGTGGAGTCCTGGGAAGGGGGTCGCAGATTCTGTTGGAGCGTGCAGCAGTTCCTGGCGTCAGGCTGATTGAGGCCGGGTAATCACTGCGGAGGCCTAATTCACGCCTCATTAACAAGTAAAGGTCTTCTGAAGACCTGTGAAGTACTCGGGTGTGCCTTTCTGTGTGTCCCGAAGCTGTTTCAGCCGGGCTCACTTACACGTGCTGGGGAGTGGGGGGGGGGTGTCTGGGGGAGGAGGCTGTAGCCCTTTGAGTTCAATCAATGGACTTAGCTGTGGGGTTTATTTTTCTTTTTAACGTTTTATATAGCGCTAGCTTAACCCGTAGGTATCAGAGCGCTTTACAAACACACAGTAAACAGCAGAAGGACATTACAGTCATTGGTTCAAGTCCCACGAGCCCTCATACATGGCGCCTGTGCAGGAGAAATGTGCCTGAGACTGTTCTTCACGGTGAGGTGTTTAAACAGCCTGTCTGCTCCCCCCCTTCCCCCCCCCCCCAAGCAGGGAAGCACAGAGATGCCCTCCCATGAGAGAGGAAGAAGAAGGAAGAAGACGCAGAGAGATACTGACCCCACCCCCATGAGAGAGGCACAGAAAAGGTGGGTGGATGAAGGATGAGTGTATGTGTGGATGGAAGGATGAAGGGTGGGTGGATGGATGGAAGGAAGGATGAAGGATGGATGGGTGGATGTAAGGATGAATAGATGGATGTGTGAACAGGTGGGTGGATGAATGATGAGTGGATGGATGTAAAGATGAAAGGGTAGATGGAGGGATGAAGGATGAATGGATGGATGTGTGAAAAGGTGGGTGGATGGATGAAAGGGTGAATGGATGAAGGATGTATGTATGGATGGGTGGACAAAAGGGTAGATGGATGAAGGATGTATGGATGGATACAAGGTTGCATGGATGAATGATGGATGGATGGATGAAAGGGTGGGTGGATGGATGAAGGATGGATGGATGAAAGGGTGGATGGATGAAGGATGTATGTATGGATGGAAGGACAAAAAGGTAGATGGATGAAGGATGGATGTATGGATAGATAAAAAGGTTGCATGGATGAATGGTGGATGTGTGAAAAGGTGGGTGGATGAATGATGGGTGAATGGATGGATGAAAGGGTGGCTGGATGAAGGATGTATGTATGGATGGATGTGTGAAAAGGTGGGGGATGAATGATGGGTGGATGGATGGATGGATGGATGAAAGGGTAGGTGGATGGATGAAGGATGGATGGATGAAAGGGTGGATGGATGAAGGATGTATGTATGGATGGAAGGACAAAAAGGTAGATGGATGAAGGATGGATGTATGGGTGGATAAAAGGTTGCATGGATGAATGATGGATGCATGGATGGATGTGTGAAAAGGTGGGGGATGAATGATGGGTGGATGGATGGATGAAAGGGTGGGTGGATGAAGGATGGATGTATGGATGAAAGGATGGATGTATGGATGGAATAATGAAAGGGCGGATGGATGAAGGATGGATAGGTGAAATGGTGGATGGATGTATGGATGGAAGGATGAAAGGGTGGATGGATGAAGGATGGATGTATGGATGGATAAAAAGGTTGCATGGATGAATGATGGATGTGTGAAAAGGTGGGTGGATGAATGATGGGTGAATGGATGGGTGAAAGGGTGGCTGGATGAAGGATGGATGTATGGATGGATGTGTGAAAAGGTGGGGGATATATGATGGGTGGATGGATGGATGGATGAAAGGGTAGGTGGATGGATGAAGGATGGATGGATGAAAGGGTGGATGGATGAAAGGGTGGATGGATGAAGGATGTATGTATGGATGGAAGGACAAAAAGGTAGATGGATGAAGGATGGATGTATGGGTGGATAAAAGATTGCATGGATGAATGATGGATGCATGGATGGATGTGTGAAAAGGTGGGGGATGAATGATGGGTGGATGGATGGATGAAAGGGTGGGTGGATGAAGGATGTATTTATGGATGAAAGGGTGGATGGATGTATGGATGGAATAATGAAAGGGTGGATGGATGAAGGATGGATAGGTGAAATGGTGGATGGATATATGGATGGAAGGATGAAAGGGTGGATGGATGAAGTATGGATGGATGGATGGATGGGTAAAAGGTTGCATGGATGAATGATGGATGGATGTGTGAAAAGGTGGTGGATGAATAGATGGGTGGATAGGTAAAGGATGGACGTATGGATGGAAGGATGAAAGGGTGGATGGATGGATGAAGGATGGATGTATGGATGTATGGGTAAAAGGTTGCATGGATGGATGGATGTGTGAAAGTGTGGGTGGATGAATGATGGATGGATGGATGTGTGAAAGTGTGGGTGGATGAATGATGGATGGATGGATGTGATGAGGTCTAACAGGCGCATTTATGGTTGTCGATAGTTGTTGATGATGAGGAGTACCAGTTTCTAGAATCTTTTGTCGTAAGGGGGTCCTTACGCCTAAAAAGGTTTTACAAGGGGGTCTCGGCATCAAAAAGTTTGAAGACCTCTGTTCTAGTGTGTGTTTTGTGATTATAAAGCTGAGGGTTGCTGACTTAGAAACTGGGAGTTTGGAATCCGAACGGGGACGGACACGTCTACTTCGGAGCGTGGAACCCTGGTTGCTGAGGCTCTCAACCACAGCTATGGCTAGCTGTGAAGGGTTTTTTAGACTTTCAGAGGATGTGGGGCGCTCTCAACCACAGCTGTTTAACTTCCTCAGTCAGAAGTGGGCTGAGATACAGTGCTTGCACCAGGTGAAGTATTGAGGTTTGACTAGTGCCTTTGTGATGCGTGGTTCCAGTGACTGTGGTCATTTGAAGTGTTCAGTTTTGGTTATTACCATTGTGATGTTTGGCCAGTGGCTTTGTTCATTTGAGGTGTTTTCTTTGTGATGTGTGAGTGAGTTGAGGTGCACATCCAAGGTAATCATTTCATGTATGCATTTCATGTATGTATAGCTTTCTGATCTCTTGCAGGATGTCCCAGTATAATTGCTTGAGTCTTATCTCATATTATTTGCTGCTTGTTTATTCCTCATTATTATTCCTACATTAAGCTGCTATATTATTGCTTGCATATAAACATATATATATATATATATATATATATATATATACACATATATTTGAATGTTCTGCATTTGGCATCTGGGAAAGCCTTTCTGTTATAGAGCATTGTGTAAAATAAAACCCCAAGCCTTATTCCAAAAGAGATAGTCGTTGCATTTTATAAAATAAAACCCTTTTCTAAAGGTGCCGTGTTATTTCTCCTGCTTTGCCGAGTGTTGAGCCACCGTGTGGAAGATTCTGTATTACCTGGGAGGCGAAAGCAAGATATTTGACGTCACATGCTAGGATTAAAAAAAAAAAATTTAAAAGGGGAGAATGCGCTCTAAAATGCATGTGTTTTCAGTTGCAGAGTCCCAGATGCCAACTGAGTTATTTGAGAGGGAGATTGCCTCTCTTAAAGAGGGAAAACAAAGTGGTATTTCAGACAGTGGTGTAATTTTGAATGCATTGTTTAGCATGTATCAAAAATTTGAACATTTAGAAAAAGAATGTAGTGAGCTGAGACGAGAGTTGGCTGACGCTCAGTTTGAAAACAAGTCTTTGAAAAAAGAGTTAAACATGTACCACACTCCCAAGCTGTTTGTTTTGCCGAGCTGTTGAGATAGCTAGCAGGGTGAGTCATTTGTGAAAAATGTGAATTTAAAGATGTTGCGAGTTAATCTGCCGGTGTCACAAGAGGTCTTAATTAATTCTTTTGAGGATGTTGCTCAGCCAGAAATTAATTTGAACCGAGAAAATGTGACTGTGCAGGAAGTTAAACAGACCAGTCTATTAGAATTATCGATCGTTGGTTGCAGGTATAAATCAGACATGTCAGTGAAGGATGAATCTTGCTCTACATGGAAAGACGCTATATTGAAAAAATGCAGCAATGTGCTTTTGAATCTGCACAACAGACTGTGCAGTATGTTTTAAAAGTATGGCCATTTCAGAAAGGAGACAGTGAATTTGATGTGCCAGTTCAGGGGCAGTGTGCTATTTTTAGTACTTGTGAAGAACAGGGAAAGAAGAGTATGCTTGTAAACTTATGGACTGAAACATTTTCAAATGCTGGACAAATACAGATGCTTTTGTGCTTTTGCGCATTGAAAGACACTGGGCAGATGACAATAAGATATTGTTTTAAATATTTTTATTTATTCTGGTCAGCAAATAAAAGGGATAGTAACATGGTTACACAGCATGACATCATTTGGTATATACAATTTTGTATCATAGAGGTCTTACACGGATGTCCATACATAGGTTATTCAGTATAGTATTCGTACATCATTCATCCTTCCCTGGTTGTTGCCTGTTGCCTTTACATATTTCTTAACATCCTCATCCTTGTCGCTAAGCTACCTCTGTGTTAATCATTATTAATCACTGTAGCATTAGTTTAGGCAGTGTCTTGTGTGGATCTAAGATATTGTGCAAAAGGTTCCCAGAAATCCCAAGGTCTTAGATGCCTGTGGTATTTCTTCTGCATATGACTCCAGTGTCTCCTTACAGTAGGTCGTATCAGATATCCAATCTTTATATCGTGGTGGGCGCTTGCTGCCCCATCGCATCACGATTTTGCGCTTAGCTAGTAATAATTATTCTAGCCAGCCGAATCATGTAAAGTCCCCCAAACACACTAGTGGAGCATTTTGTATTTGCTCAGATCGCATAGCCGTTAGGGTGCTAATTACTTCCTGCCAGTATAATTTGAGTTGGCAACATGCCTATCCCATATGTAGAAAATCTGCATTCGGAGCCCTGCATCTGTGGCATCTATCGTCTGGTCGAAGTCCATATTGATGTAACTTTACTGGAGTGTGGTATATCTGATGTAGAAATTTGAAGTGAATAATTCGCAAATTGCAATGTGATGTGAGCAGATGCATTTGTGTGTAACTATAATCCCAGTCTTTTTTATCTATAGGATTCCCGACTGCCTCCCCCATCTTTGGAGCGATCTATTCTGGGCTTGACTCTTTTTCCCCTGTGATGCGTTATACAGGCATGTTACTAAGCGTTGGCGTGTGGGAGCTGTAAGCAGTATTTGTAGTGTGTTAAGCTGTGGGGGTTCGTCCGGGAAACAATGGGTATAGCTCCCTGACTGCCATACGCAGTCGCAGGTACGCCAAGATCTTCAGTGGTGTGCGATGCACGCTGAGGGACGAGTCATCTTGCGAAATAAATCTATTATGCAGGAAAATATCTCTCGTATATAGGCCTATGTCCCCTAGTAAAGTTAGCATGTGTTTCTCTTGTGTGACTGTTATTTGTGGATGGTGAGCGATGGGCAATGCCAGGGCATATTTCGGGAGCTTCTGTGCACGCAGTGCTAATGTGTGCCATGCTTGTGACGTGTTAATTACAGAGTGTATTTCCTCTCTTGGGGTGTATCTCTTCGGATCAGATATGTAGGTGATCAGTGGAGACGGTAGCACGCTCTCATGTTCTACAGCTATGTGCGGTATATGTGCATGTGGATGTAGCCAGTAGTGGGCATGTTGTGCCTGAGCGCAATTAAAGTGTAATTGTAGATCTGACGCCCCGAAACCCCCTTGATGGTATGGTTTGGTTAGAACTTCCCATCCAACTCTCGCTTGTTTCCCGACCCAAGTTAGTCGCTGCATGGCTGAACGCAAAAACAACGCTCGTGTGAGCCAAATCGGGATGTTCATAAACAAGTATAAAAATCTTGGTAAGACCACCATCTTTTGTATGACAATCCTATCAGCCAGGGACAGAGGCAATTTGATCCACCAATCTACTTGTTCTTCCAATTTCTTTATTGCTTTACCATAGTTCTCTCGAACCACCGTCTCCGGATTCCGGTGTATCCATACACCAAGGTATTTTACCGGTTTGGTCTGACGTTGTAGTGGGAATTCCAGGTTGGGCTGTGTTGTAGGTAGAGTGAGTTGTATGACTACTAATTTTTCCCAGCTGATACTGAGTCCCGAATAGCCTTCAAATGTAATATATTCTCTAATGAGCGGGTTTAAATAATTATCCGTGTTTCGGACATATAGAACCGTATCATCGGCAAATAATGATATGCCTATTGGACGTATCTGGAATTGAAGAGCAGATTCAGAGTGCTTTTGGCAAATTTTACATGCTAATGGTTCTAGTGCTATTGTAAAGAGAAGCGGTGACAGTGGGCACCCCTGCCCGGTTCCGTGGCTTATATTGATTGGGTCAGAGGTATTCCCATTTATCCTAATGCGCGCACCGGGTTCGGCGTACAATAGCCCAATCCAGCGCAAAAAGGGTACCGGGAAGGCCATCCTGCGCAGTACTGTAATCATAAATACCCACTCCACTGACTCAAAGGCCTTCTCCGCATCCAATAAGCCTGCGGCTGCTGGCAATTCAGGATTTAATTGATGAAACATTGCAAAGATAGTCCTGCGGTTTTGCATAGTGGATCTTGTCGGAATAAAACCGGCCTGATCTGCAATATGAGATTCTGCAACAAAGGTTGTACCCGTGTTGCAATAATTCTAGCTAAAATGTTGGCGTCAATATTTATTAAAGACAGTGGGTGGTAGGATTCACACTTAACTGGGTCCATGCCTGGTTTAGGGAGAGTGATCAGTAGCTCCTCCCTCAGCGAGGTCGGGAGCAAGCCCTCCTCATACGCCTCTTCGTACGTCTCAGCTAGATGTGGGATCAATAACTCTCGAAATTCTTTATAGAATTCCCCGGTGAGCCCATCCACCCCAGGAGCTTTATTTTTGGGAAGAGAGTTAATAGCCTCTTTGATCTCATCTTTAGTAAAGTGATGACACAGGTATTCCCGATGATCATTCGATAGCCATGCTAGTGCAATGTCATCTAAGTAGTGGCAGATTTCAGAATGGGGCACAGTTGTTTGTGTGGAATATAGGCGAGTATAATATTCTGCAAAGCAGTCTAGAATCAATGGGGTGTCATATGTAAGTTGTCCTTGTGTGTTTGTTATTTGTGTTATATATGTAGACCGGTGTGGTGGCTTTATTCAATGCAGAAGCGCCCGTCCTGGTTTCCCCCTCTACAAAGTTACGTGCTGTGTATTTAGGTGAAATATACTTAATGTCATCTTCTGCGAATTCATGATGATGGGTATCAACCCTCTGCCTAATATCCGCTCGTATCTAGGGGTTCCCAGTGACCGCAAATTCTGTCTCTAACTGTTGGATCTCCCTTTCTGCCATTGATAATTGCTGTTGAATATCTTTCAATATACCTGCATGCTTTCCTATACAGTGTCCCCTTATAGTAGCCTTAAAGGCCTCCCAGAGTGTGTTCGCACTACTAACGGACCCTGCATTTAGATCAAAGTATTCTACTATAGCCTGAAGCAGCTCAGAGCGAAATACCTGGTCTAAGAGTGCTCCCTGTTGCAAGCACCAGGTAAACTGATGCGGCGTGTGAGTTGGGACTGCGAGCACCAGACGAACGGGCGCATGGTCTGACAGTGTCTTAGGCATGTGGTCTATCAATGTTGTCCATGTACTAACATCGTGTGTAGCTAGCCAGTAGTCTATTCTCGACCACGTATTATGTACCGTGGACGTGCATGTGCCGTCCCTGCGACCCGGGTATCTTAAACGCCACAGATCAGTCATTGCGCATTCTACCATGCCATCTCTTATCGCCTTTGCTGCTTTCCTCCCATATCGTTCATTACCTGTGGAACTATCTAAGGCAGGATCTAAGCATGTGTTAAAATCCCCGCCCCAGATAATGGGTGTGGGCGGTAGATCTCGTAATTTTGCCCATATATGAGCAAAAAGAAAGCAGCTCATCCGTGTTTAGGCCACATGTTGTGACTATGGTTAAGGCGGTGCCTCCAAAGTTGCCCTGTACTATGACATATCGCCCCTGGTCGTCTTTGATTGAGCTAATAAGGGTAAATGGGGTACCACGTCGAACCAGGAACATTACTCTCTGGCATAGGTGGAATAGGAAGATGCCATTCGATAAGAAGCCCACCTTGCAGCTATTCTCTTCTCTGTGGTGTCTGTAAGATGTGTTTCCTGCAGACAGGCAACGTCTACCTTATGTCGGTCTAGGTATGCCAGGACCTTGTGAATTTTCTGCAGATTCTGAATGCCTCTGACATACCAGGTCAGGAATGTTAATGATCTAGTCTGTTGTGTTTTTTTATCCGTATACATCCTTCCCCGTGAATCGGACTTGCCGGTGACTTGTGTGTTGGTCTCTGCCATGTAAGATATGGTATCTTCTACAGTGATGCTGACCAGGGTTTTCGGATTTTCACCCCACCCATCCCCCTCCCACTTTGCCAACCCCGGAACTACGGCGAAGACAATCCCCAATAAACCAGGTAACTCCCCACTCCCCTCCCTCCCGGTTTTGAAACTGAAACTTGGTGTGGTGCACACAGGTTGGCGGGAGCTGCAAACCGAGATATTCCGGCGATATAAAATCGCAAGGGGGGTCACATCAAGAAACTCAAAGGTTTTGTGTACCTAGTGACCTATCCTTGATAGTGCAGCACATCTCTTATCATAAGTGACCCTTTTTGTTTAACTAAGCGGCAATACACATATAACACAAAGTCATGCAAGGGTTACTAAAACCCAGTATCAGAGTTTGCACTTATCTATGCAAGTGGTTACAGAGGCGTGTTCTTGTATCTGCATTCTGAAGCTCACACCGGCGGTGCGGTTGGTGCTAGTCCGTTATTTGATGTCGGAGGCATCCTGCTGTTCATCCAGGCCACCCCTCGGTGGCTTCCTCCTGGGGGCCTTTTTGCTATAAAAACTTGAGCACATCCTTAGGTTCGTTGTACACAGTTGACTTGCCGCCATCCGTGATCCGCAACTGCGCTAGGTAGATCATTGCATATGAAATGTTCTGGTCGCAAAGCTTCTTCTTCACTGGCAGGAACTTCTTTTGGACTTCCCTGACCTGCTGTGTGAAGTCTAGGTTTATGGAAATGTCCATGCCTTCATGCTTTAGACTACCCAGTTCTCTGGATTTCCAAAGCGCCGCATCACGATCTCGATAATTTAGTAGACTAGCAATGATCGGCCTTGGTCTGGCGCCCGGTGGAGGTGGTGGGGCCAGTGATCTGTGCGCCAGTTCAACAATTAAAACATCCGAGAAAGTTTCCCTTCGCAGCAGAGTCGTTACCAGTCCTTTGATATATTTCTCCAACGGGCCTGTGTTTGTTGTCTCCGCAATTCCCATTAGTCGAAGGTTCTTCCTTCTTGAGCATGCTTTGGAGTCTTCTGCACTCGCCATTAGGGCTGCTATGATTTTATCCATCTTACCCTGCCGCTGATCCATTTGCTGGTGCACGTCTTCAACATCAGAAATTCTTCGTTCAGCCATGTCTAGGCGCTCCGTATGCCTGTCCAACCGTTCAGACATCCGATCCACTCTGTTTGTGAGGTGTCTATTTTCCCATCAATATTTGTGAGGGTGGCCTGTATCGTCACAAACATTGAGTGCACATCCCCAGAAGCTTCTCTGCGCCTGTGTGGGCGCCACTCCGCCCTGAGTAGGTTGATGATCCTCCTGACCCCGCTGGGTTGCTTTTTTCGTTTGTTCGAATTGTAACTTTGATTAGGTCCTGTCCGTTTTCCCCATGGTCCTCCTGTAGGATTTGTAGAGGGTGCGCACCTTTTCCTGTCCGAATTAAATATACATCATGAGGCGTTATCTTTGACCTTTGTCCCTGTTTTTATGTGTATCAGATACAGTCCGCTCTGGGGTGCCTTTCTTACAACGACGCTGCGGCCCTGGACGTCTCTGCCAACCTCCCCACTGATAAGCCGTTTCTCCTGGGCGCTGTTTTGATTTGCTTGCTGTGTGCCAGTCTATAGCTGGGCAAATGGACCTCCCCATCATCAGTTCCACTATATTGCGGCTGAATTTGTACTGCTCTTGTTCGGGCCCAGCACCTTCCAAGCAGAACCCCAGTGCAGACCCTGGCGTTGTTCGACGTTTGGTTCCTGAACTCACTGTGTTTCCTGGCGCAGCCCTCTATGGAGCACTAGGGTAGTGGAAGTAGTCCATGGACAAGGCCACCGCTGGCCATGCTGTGACCGGACTCGCCCTCCTGTGTATTGGAGCTGTAGCAGCCCGATCCTGCTGTCTTACCCTATAAGGTGTATGCTCTGTGTCGAGGGCGCCGTCCTCCGCTAAATGGCAGCTGTGGCGTATCTTAATTAACGTGTCAGTCTAGGGTCTGCTTCAGCGCACCACCTTCACCCTGGGTTGCCCCCTCAGTCGACACTCTCAGTGCTTGCCTTTCATTTCTCTCAATATCCGCTTTGGGGGCCTTGCAGTCTCACCTTCGCGATCCCATGGCGATAGTTCGCCTTTGTGTCCTCCAATGCGGATATCTCGGGGTTAATGCCAGCGTAGGTCTTTGTGCCCTCCGGCGCCGCAGCCAATGTCGTCTTTCCACTGCGTGGCTGCCACCAGTGCTGGTCCGGCACACCCTTTCCATCCTCACACGGCTCTGTTTTCTCTGTTTTCTCTGCCACTCGTTTGTTGCTCCAGCCTCTGTTACGCTGCTCCAGCTTTATGAAAGGGTATTGAGTTTGTTGTGCGCCGCCGTTTAAAAATGGCCGCTTGCACCCGCCGCCTCCCCGCTACGTGCAGGAAGGATCGGCGACGCCGCTCTTCTGGATAGTGTCTGCCACTTGCGTGCACTACGTCAGGCCGGTGTTCCCTAGAGCTTGCGGCTTCAGCCCACGTCTTTCTAACCTGGCCCTCCCTTACGCCACACGGCCGCACCTGATCTCCAGCTTCCCCAGATCGATTTTCGCCGCCAAGCAGGTTTCTAAAGACGGACCCAGTCCTCTGATGCAGTTCTGCAAGGGACACAAGCTTCTTGCAGCTTACTAGTTGACCGAAGGAGCTCGCTCAAGAAGCTAGCCCAAATGACACTAAGACATAATGTAAATATCACTTTTGAATTTTTTCAATTGCAATGGGAAGAAGCAAATGTTGTCAAGTGGCATATACAGACAGAAACTGCAGTTTTGCAGTAACAGTTGCTGCAGGTCCCAATAGAAAGTCCAGGGGTGGTATTTGAGACACATAGGATTCCTCAGTGAAGTGGCAAATTGTACTGCAAAGAGCAGCTATTGTGCCTGCTCATGGTCCTAAACATTCACTAGACAGAACCTTTAATTCCCTTACAGATGAAAAGGCTAAAATCTTTGAGACACCGGTGGTGACACACAATTCAGATTTGGGGTGCATGACTAAATGCGAGCACCTAGGAGAGAAAGACCATACAAACAGGTGGGCAGAGAATGAAGGGATGCATATCCCCTAGATTTACCTAGAACTGTACTTCTTATGTGTCAGGATGCACAGTGCAGACCAGTCCCACAGAAGGTGAGGGGCGAGTTGAAGAAAGGAAAATTACCAGAGCAGACAGAGCAGATGGATTACTTTGGGCTTCTGCCAATTGATAAAGGGAACACTATTCAGCGGTGAGTGGAAAAATAGTCAGGAAGGAGACTGCCCTAGCCCTTTTACAGTGCAGGGAAAAGGAGAGTTTCACTCAGATACCAAGAATTCATAGGCTAAAGTGTGGGTAGAATTCTCAGAGAATTCCCCAGAGCCAGTAGAGAACCGTGCAGACAAAAATGACAATATTGTTCCTTCAAACTCAAAACAGAGAAAGGAAAACTTATGCTTTTTGAAAAATGTTTTTTGCAAGAAGAGTGATGCTTGTTTCTTTATCAAATCATACTGCGGCCTGATGTCCCTGTCCTGTGAGTGGATGCCCATGTCTGTGTGCCCTGTGTGGGACCCCTCCCCTCCCCCCAACCCTGGAGTGATCACTGGATGGTGCAAGCCGAAATCCTGTGGCTGAACAAACCAGACGAACCAACCAAGCCAAGAATCATTAACTGATTTCAAAATAATACACAGTTATAATTTTGAATGCAAGAAGGCCGTGTTTTTCACATAGAAGGACATTATTTGTTCTGAAAAAAAGAACAACAAAAATGTTGTGAAATCGAAATTGAAATTGAAGATGTTTTTTCACTTTTGAGATGATGATGTTGCCTTTGTTTTTAAGCAAAAATATATAAGCTTTGTTGCTTCAACAGTAGAAGTTCCAGAATTAGCCATTTGAGACATTAGGATCATTACTGAGTTCTTATGCTTGATTCTATTTGTGCATTCATTTTGTGTAGACATCAAACATTTATTCTTGCTGAGTATGCAGATATGCATGAGCTATTTTTACATGCTTTGAAATGATTATCACGAGCTTTTATGATTTCACTGCTTTAACATGTGTTTCAATCATAGTTGTGCTTTCAGTTAAGAAGTTCAGTTTTTTATATATGTTTGTGATGATAGTCAAAGGTCATGGGGTGGAATGTTGCGCTAGAGGCACTCTTGCTGTCTTACATCCTGTGATGACCTTTAAATACCATTATTTTAATTGACTTTAGTGTGTTATTTTATCTTAGCCTGAATGTACGATGTCCTGCGTATGCCTTGCTTCTCTTAAAAGTATCTTTCTTGTAATCTTGCTGTCTTTCAGTGGGAGCTGTCGCAGAGTAGGACAGCCTTGCCAAGAACAGAGTGTGTGGGATGTGCATTTAAAAGCGTGAGAGGGAGGGAGGGGTGCGGAATCTACTTTTTGGTCTCAAATTGCAGTATTGTGGGCAGTGATGCACACGTGCTCGGTGTTGTACATTGAGAGATGAAGTATGTGATGCTATAGGACATTAAGAGATGAAGTATGTGTACAATTGTGCATTGTGTTGTACATTGATGAGAATTATGAAGTTCTTACTATTGGCTTTGACATGGCCTCTCGTCATCCTGAATTCTGACTCTGCCTTGCTTCAGCTTTTTCTGCGTGCATAGCAGCGCTTGCAAGTTGTTTAGGTTAATCACGTTCAAGGATTGTTTTTGTGAGAGATTGTTTAATGTACCCGGAAGGCTATGCGAGATTCGTCAAGATAAAGGCTGGAACATGCGAGATTTGGAGGAGGGAAACGTGAGATCTCCTTCCTGCCATGGAATGCTTGCCTGAAAGCTGGCCTGTTTCAGGAGGGTTCCTGGCGCGGAGGTAAAACTCTCAAACCTTCTAGTGTTTGTTTTGTGATTATAAAGCTGAGGGTTGTTGACTTAGAAACTGGGAGTTTGGAATCCGAACGGGGACGGACGCGTCTACTTCGGAGCGTGGAACCCTGGTTGCTGAGGCTCTCAACCACAGCTGTTTAACTTCCCCAGTCAGGAGTGGGCTGAGATACAGTGCTTTCACCAGGTGAAGTATTGAGTTTTGACTAGTGCCTTTGTGATGCGTGGTTCAAGTGACTGTGGTCATTTGAAGCGTTCAGTTTTGGTTATTACCATTGTGATGTTTGGCCAGTGGCTTTGATCATTTGAGGTGTTTTCATTGTGATGTGTGAGTGAGTTGATGTACACATCCAAAGTAATCATTTGATGTATATATAGCTTTCTGATCTCTTGGAGGACGTCCCAGTATATTTGCTTGAGTCATATCTCATATTATTTGCTGCTTATTTATTCATCAGTATTATTCATGCATTTAGCTGTTATATTATTGCTTGCATATAAACATATATATATATCTCTACATATATTTGAATGTTCTGCATTTGGCATCTGGAAAAACCTTTCTGTTAGAGAGCATTGTGTAAAATAAAACTCCAAGCTTTATTCTAAAAGAGAGAGTCCTTGCATTTTGTAAAATAAAACCCTTTTCTAAAGGTGCTGTGTTATGTCTCCTGCTTGGCCGAGTGTTAAGCCACCATGTGGAAGATTCTTTATTATCTGAGAGGCGAAAGCAAGACAGTAACATGGTACTTTTTCCATGCGTTGAGTTCTAGAATTATTGTTTTGCCATCAGATAACTACATATTTCTAAGACTTACCCTGTTTACACTTGTGTACTCTTAGTCCTCTCTTTGGCAAGTCCTTCAGTCGTCGATCCCCAATACAAAATCTCAAGACTCCGGTCCTACAAACCAAACCGAGTTTTCCAAATTGAAGATTACATTCTTCTAACAGTTCCAAAGTTTGTGTTCCTAGATGCTCCATATTTATACTTGCCTTGGAATACACTGTCTATAGACATTCCTAGTTTACTCTCCTTATCTTAAGGAAAATGTTAACGATTAGTCGGTTACTATAAGACCAGAATCAAGAGAGCACAACGCGTTGCATATGGTGAGATTCATATGTGTTTTGACCGCTCTTAACATGACAAAGTGAGTTGAATGTATATTCCTTTGGGATTTTCAAAGAAATTGGTTTCTTAAGCTCTTGAATTTGACCAAGAACACAGTCATCAGGAGGTAGTCAGAAACTTCTCATTGCAAATCCTGCATAATGTCATCAATAAAACAATAAAAGACATACTGCTTTGTTCTATGGACAAAATAGGCATGTGAAGATTACATTTTTCAAGCAGCCAGGATTAGCAAGATTTGGCATGAATGAGCACTGATACACTAATTTCTGGATATCGCCACAGTGTCATGAAACATCAAAGGAAAATATTTGAGTTTATAAAGAGATATATCGAGTCAATGCAGTCAAATCTGGCTTTGCATTTTGGCAAAACGTAAGGTAATAAAAGAGAGTTCATATTTTGGGATGTGGATGATCCTGGGATACGGCTGGTATAACAGCAGGATACACACAACCACGCCATAACAGACAGATCAAATGGAGATTTTTCTGGCTCAATGAATAGCAATAGGGAGGTCTAGTGGTACTAGACAAATGGCAGGATTGGTGACCTTGAGAAACACAGCGTTTGTTGATAAATAGGTTGGTGCAGACAGGGATAGTTAACATATGGGAAAGATCTCTTTCTTACCAGCTAGCACTGTTTGAGCTCATACAGAACTGTTCTTACACGGACTACATTATATACTAGGACTGGAAATGACCAGCTGAGAGATTGGTGTTGGGCAGAACGGGGTGAAGGTCAGTTTTTATAGTGAGTTTACATTTTGCACTAATGGTTAATACAATCAGTGTGTAAGAAGAGAGGACATAATCTGACTGGTTCAATGGACTGAAATATTTGATTTTTTTCTTAACACTGAATTGATAATAGGGTCTATTAAGTGTCATATTTATGTGCTAATAGGTGTTTTTTATTTGCTCCAACAGTGATGTAGTGTGGTGGGTCATATGTTTTCGTTTAGCCCCTTCGCCGCAGGGCTAATTCTCCCGTGGTGCGGGGGGAGGGGGGCCGCGCGCTGTGCTCGAGACGAGCTCAGCTCGTCATGCAGCATGGCGGCACTGTGCTCATGACGAGCTGAGCTCGTCATGACCACGCCCGTTTGAATAGAACGCTCAGCACAGCAGGGGAATTATCCCCGCGTGGGAGCTCCGCGACGGTCATGACGAGCTCAGCTTGTCATGAGCACAGCGCCACTGTGCCTCATGACGAGCTGAGCTCGTCATGAGCACCGAAGGTGTTAAAGTAGATTTTTTGGGGATATATCATATCACATTACATTTTTAAAGTAACAGTTTGGTGAAAATGCCTAACATGATTACTACGTGTAATGCCTGTGCTTAATTCCCTAGATGGCAAGATTCATCAACCAATGTGCTTATTGTCTGCATCAATGGATAAAACTATGATACTTTGGGCACCGGATGAAGAGTCTGGCGTATGGCTAGAGCAGGTATGTTTGCATGTGTGTTGTTTTTTTATTTTGTTTTTCTTTTTTGTGTGCCTTTTTTTGGCTTTGTTTGCAATTTTAACCAATCAGTGCCTTGAGACCCTTACAGGTGAGTAGCGCGCTATACAAATTTTGTGATTGAATGATTCAGCCCTTTTGTATCTTTTAGACACTGTCTTATTCTGGTAACTATATAAACACATTTTGACGGCAATGTTTAAATACCTTCCTCTTAAATTTGACAACTACTCCACCATTTTACCATACACTACCATTATCTATAAAAACATTCCCCTCGTCAGTCATCCTTCATTGATTGAAAGTACCTTTCTTCAGTCCATTGAAAACTAACCTAAAGTCTCCTTTTCTCTGTTCACAACCCCTGCCCATTAATTCCAACTCTATATTTATCTCAGCTGTTTAGTTGTCTGATTTAGTCCTCTAACCTATTGTTTATTCTCTATATTGAATTTCCACTTCCAATTACCAGAAAATTGTTACGCTTGCATAATTTCAACTGTACATTTATATAGTTTGTAAAAATCTCCAACCATCTGTATTTTTATGAGACTCTACTTCCAACATGTGGATATTTATGAAAAACGTATCCAAACTTCTTCCATCGTTACTCTTATAAGTTGCCTCTTTTTCCCTTCTCCTTGTACTTCTGTAAACAACCACTAGTTGACTTCCCCAGCTCAAGGTGGCTCATATCTCTTGTTTTTCTTTGTAAAGTACTCCCCTCCCCATCGTCTGTACCTTCTCCAGCACACCCCCTATTTAGGGGGCAGATGGTGCATATATTGCCCCCTAAAACTCCTCCAGTTTGTCTTTTTCTCTACCAAAATGTAGGAGAAAATTAGTCAGAAATGTTGGCAGTCCAAAAGCTAAGTTTGTAGTGGCTGATCTGCCTCTATGTGTGTCTAGATAGAAAAATTACCTTTGTGAAGGTCTGCTGAGCAAAAGCAGCCCAACTTTCACTGAGTATTAAAAATATTTTCCTTAACACACTGGAAATCATCACCAGTACATATGTAAGGCTAGCTAGATATATGTCTCACTTAGGGGTTATATTGCCACTTGTTTCTAACCAATGAAGCAAGAGGGAACATGTATATATTGAAAAGGATTGGAGAGGCATATCTTGTGCCAAGATGGCATTGTAAGGGTAACCGGAGTGCTTCTTGATCTGCCGGAAGACAGTGAGAATCCTCTGGTCTGTTGGGGTCTGAGCAAAGCTGCAGTTGTGTGCCACACATTAGAGGTAGCACCAGGAGCAACCGGCGCCAGCTCCCCTCTGAGGCATTGCACCATTTGCCCATATTTGGAGGAGACGGAGCTGCAAGAACACACCACCCAAAAATGGCAGCCACATCTTCGATATGGCCGCAGCTTCAGGAGGTACCCATGGAACATCTTCTGGGGCTGCGTAGCTCTGATGCTCAGATCGACCCAACTTCAGAAAGGCCCCAGGTGCATTATCGGACGCATGCCCAGCACCCGGGAGCACCCGCACTGAAGATGCATGGGGCAATGATAGAGACCACGACTAAATGACATACTGTGCTGCCTTCCACCTGGGCACTTGCGATATATTGGCCAACCCTCCAACGGATCCCTGGGGCCAGAAAATAAAAGTACAGTGATCTGTACTCCGGTGACAGCATACTTACTGCCTCACAGGTGACAACTGAAAATGCGATGTCACGGCCCTCTGGACTAAATGTGAGGCCCATTGCTGCACCATAGGCTCAACGCTTACAAGCGAGGGGGGACACAGAGTTATTAAGTGAGCTGGTGGCCCTCCAGACACCCTAGGGCTTCTGCACCTACCCCTTAAGAGCGCTGCTTTAGTAGAGGGCAATGGAGATCAGACTTGATGTAGCTGCTGCATAGGGACTCCATCCACATCTAGCATTTCCAGTTGTTGCACCCGGAAAGTCAGCCACCTGAGTTCTGGAAGACCTATAGGACCCCAAACGGTCTCTGTGTTGAGAGGTCTCCAACTTCATGCACTAGCACCTTGACCACACCTATCCCAGCCTCACTCTGTGAAGGATGGGGCAGGTGAGAGGTTTGTCATCTGGGATCCTATACCGGTCTGAGAACCCCACATCACGGCCGTGGTGGGACCTCTTTGAATTGCCAATGGTTCCTACCCACATATAGACATCTCCGCCCACAATGAGTCTGCCTGCAGGAGCGGGTGGGGCGGGGGCACTCAACACACTAATCTATGCATCAACCCTGCAAAGAAGCATTACAGATGCCCTACTTCTGGAGGACATCAATACATAGCTGGGAAGCTAACACACTAAAGATTCAGTTACACTGCATGAGCAGAAAGGCGCATGAGCCTACTTTTCCAGGTAGGTGGACAACTCTTAAGGCTGGAGGTATAAACTACCTTCGACCCTGAAAGCAACTCTTTGATGTCCACCTGGTCCATATCTTCATGTTCCCAGTGAGGTAGCAAGATGTTGGCGTGATTGAGCTTTTGTAATTTAAATTCATCCACGCTGCGGACCGGTCACACACTAGTGATGTCTAAAAACAACCGTAATGGGTCAATCAAGTACTTAATCCAGCACATCTCAGTAAAAAGAACAAATCCCTTCACAAACAAACTTGTCAACATCTAACCCTATCCTTAAGCTGTGAGGTGGCAGACTCTTAAAAACTGGGCATGGTCCTGCCAGTGCCAGGTATTGTAACAGGTAAAGGTAGGAGAACAATGCCAGCAAAGAATCCCTCCCCCCCCCCTTATGAAGTGAATTTCTAGTAAAGTAAAGTTTCGATGCAAAACACCATGCCCCCTTCCCACATATATACCACTGCCGCTTGATAGCCTGTGGCTGGGTCCATATCTTCATTAGCATTTTGAGAGTCTGGTTTCTGGGCGAGCATAGCGTTGGAGTTCTGGAGATGATCGGTTGTCACCCTCCAGGAATTCCTTAATTTTGAAGGTGCTTCATGTATTCTTTCTTGACACCCCATGCCATTCAGGGCTTCTTGGACGAGAGTTCGGTCTGCAGCTGATCCAATGTGTTGTCTTATGGTGAACTCATGCCGAGGAAAGCAAGCGTTTTTTTCAGACACATTGACACTAGGGTGTGGCCTTCCCAATTGAAGATGATGCGGATGGGATGGGCTCATTTGAAGGAAGCTTTGTACCACAAGAATGTTATGATGGGTCAATGCTTGTTGCTTCTGAAACGTGCTAACTGAGAGGTCCTGGAAGATTGGAAAAGGGACCCTGCTGTAGAGCATTGGGCATCCCAACCTTACTGCTTTCATAACTTTTCTTCTTCTTACAAGTAATGCCAGCACGCTAGGATGTCTAGCAGTCCCTAGATGCTTGTGGCTACAGGTAATGCTCTGTGGGCCCTGTTTGAACGCAGGGGCAGTCTTCCAGTTTTTTAAGGATAGCTTCCAAGAGGCCTTGAACTTTAGCTTTAACATTCTTCCCCTCCACGCCCCTGGGCATACCTTGAATGCGTAAGTTGTACAGGCAATATCTGTTTTCCGAATCTGGTTTTTCCATCATGGCTATCACTTGATTGTTTAGTCGTAAGAGGCAGGCTTTGTTTTGGTCCAGATCCAGAGTCCTCTCATCTTTGGTGCAGTCAATCGTATTCAAGCGTCCACCTAGGTCCACTGTTTCCTTCTGCACTTCTTTAAGACCATGGCAAAGGTCCACTCCGACCCCAGTAATCTCGGTGTTGATGTCTTGGAAAACTTCATCGTAAAGGATTTAGCTATTCTTTCATTGTGTTCCAGTCTACAAAGTTCTTGGTGTCTGCTTGATACCCAGTTATTGGTTGGCTTCCACTGAAACCTAAATTGTTTGTTATTGTTGATGCCCTTAGTTTTGGAGTCTTGTTTTATGCTCCATCCTTCCACTAAAACACTTATGACGGCACATAGTCCTCTAGCCTGCAGCCTTTCACTCCCTGCCACCATCTCACCCTTCACACTTAGCACTTGTAGCATTAAAGATTTAAACAACCTGGCAAAGAGGTATTCTCCCTCCATAAACTACCACTTTTGAATACAGATGTAGCCCTCCTCCAGGAGACCCAACTGCTCCCCCTGGACCAGGTTCGCCTTTGGTCCAATCTATTCCCCATGCAAACCATTTTCCTCATCTAAGCACAAGACAGGTGGAGTGGGTATTCACTTGAGAAAAGGGTGAAAAATTTCACACCAGAAGTTTCCTAAAAACAAGAAAGCAAGGTGTGTGGAATTACGAGGCACATTCAGCAGCCACATTCTTAATGGCATTTCAATGTATTGCCCCAACCAGGGGCACAAGCATTTCTAGTGTCAGGCCCCAGGAACTCTTCTTCACTGGGCATAGCAACCCGTTATCATAAGGGAGATTTAAATAAAGTTATGGTTGGGGATGTGGGCAGGACGAAACAGCGCACACGGGATGGTTTGGTAGTCCTGTCTCGTCCCAGGAAATTCTACCTGGAATGAGTAGGGCTGGTTGACAATATGGACATCCTCTAAATAGGGATTATTCCTACTATTCATAACTGTGACTGTTTTTTTTATTTCGTTACTAGTTCATTTTAAGGGTTGTGAGTAATTCAGCTATTAAAGCCATTATTTCTCTGCTCTACTTTTTTTCAGATCCGTGTGGGAGAAGTGGGTGGAAACACGCTTGGTTTCTACGGCTGTCAATTTAGTCCTGATGGATCAATGATTCTTGCCCATGCCTTCCATGGAGCATTTCACCTCTGGAGACAGAATCCGTCCATAAAAGTAAATCTGTTGCATGATTAGCAAATCATTACTTACTCTAATAGAGTGTACTTTCCTCCAGGATTCTGAAAGTTAAGGTGGACTGTTTGGAGTGTTATGTAGGCGATATTTTTGAGAAAATGACAGTTGTCCCAGTTGAGTGAATGGCATGTTTACTGTTGTAGTTATTTTCAAATTCTTCAAGCTGCTGTAGAATAAGAGGGCTCAGCAGGACTTGTAAGAAAATCTAAGACAACATCATAGCAGAAAGATCACGGAAGTAAGGGGCATGAAGAGACAAGACACAAACAATGGAGACAATAAAATAAACCTTGACAACTAAAATGCAAATATTATCAGGTGAGTGCTGCTCCATACAAAGGCGAAAAATGAGCAAAGATATCATCATCACTCTGTTTATCAGGCAGAATCCTTACACAACTGTCAGGGAGGACTGACCGTACCTTATCGGAGAAATACACTCCGAATGCACATTTTGGGTATGTAGTTGAATGTGGAAAACTTGAGACTGACAAACTGTGGTGTTTTACCTTTCACACAATTGTAGCTTTAGAACATTCTTTACTGCCTAAGGTGAATAACTTGAGGTTGAACTTCCATCTAATGGACTGAGTGCTTGCTTTTAGTTGAAGACCACATTGTTCAACTAAAAGACGATGATATATCCATTTGAAGTATGTTCTACTCATGATCAAACATTCTCTAAGAGATCGAAAAAGGATACATTAATCACAGTTCCTATGGGTGGATTGTTTGGAAGGTGTACATTATCCTTTCATGTGTTCCATAGGGTGGATTGGTTGGCTTTGTGACCTTCCTAAAGAGCACTTTATAATGTTGAGTGGAGTGTGTAATGGGTTGTCTCTGGATGGTGATTTGAAGTAAAGGTTAAGGTATTTTAACCACCCATCTAACCTGTGTTAGCTGCTGTTTGCCTGACACCAGTTTAATTCTGACTGACATCCCGCTGGTGTATTCTTCTTCTGGCCTTGTGTGGCTACAACAAGTGGTCATACTATTTCTCCTAGTCTAGGAGCTACGTTTCCTGGTAAGGGGTTGCTGACTAGGGTTGAGGGGTCCTTAATTTTCATTTATAGCTATTTCTGTGGATCCTGTATTTGTTCTTCAGTGGGAACTGTCAGATTCTGGGTCCTTGAAGGTTTGTTTCATAGGGTTATGTTCCTGCATGACAGAGGGTTAATGACTAATTGTCACGGTTGTGTTCTGTGGTTAGAGGGATTGTTTTGTTGCAGTCTAAACCTGGGCTCTGTATATCTTCATTGGTATGGGCAATTTTTTATTTGGGCATTTATTAACACAGTTATTCTAAAAACTGGCATTTTGCTTAACGGTAATGATGGTATAGGTGATTTTGGTTCAAGGAGGCAAATAGATTTGGAATTATTAATGTTTAGATACATAGCGAGTGTGTGTGTTTATGTGAGATCTGATTTGTAGATGGGTCTAGCAATATGTGCTTTTCTGTACTGTTGTATCTCGGGTTGCGGGGTCTAGTAGTGTTGTTTTCTGGGGTGTGACGTAAGTGAGTAGATGGGAAGTGATATGATGAAAATGAGGAGCTACTCAGAGACTTTTGGGAGGTGTACTCATGGGCTTGTTGGAATTTGTAATGGTCAGAGTATTGTGGATTTAATTTACACTTTAGAACTCAGGTCCACTCTTCTGGATGTGGTTTTCAGGTGTTATATTGTTTGGGTGTTAATGATTTTGTGTTGACCTTGGCCAGACATCTTTCGTAACACAGTACTGCAGCCACTGCCATGTAGTCGCACACAGTTTCATCTCTGTGGGGTAATGTTCGTACCAAGAGCTGTACCTTAAATACATTACATATAGAAAAAGATCAAATGCATGAACCTGTTGCCAAATACTGAAATGAAAACCTCTAGTTGCTATCAGTCAGTCAGCCAAATCACTTTATTCGATTCTTAAATTATTAAGATCATAAATGTACAAAAAGCACAATATAAAATATACATTAAATAAAATATAACTTTCATGATTCAAATGGTAACAATGGTTTGTTTAAGGCAGTAAATTTAAAAACAAGATAAAATTCATGATTCACAGGACGTAATGGTCCAGCCGCCTAGTCTTCTATGAAAGGAGTAGATATGAGGCCTCAGTAGAACATACTAACTCATTAGATAATAATTGTAAAAAATACAGAGCTGGGCGACACTTGGTAAAATGATATTTACCATAAGCTGCCAAATAAATATTTTGCCGTGCGTCTTATAAAATTTACAGAAAAAGAAAATATGTAGATTTGCTTGAGAAGAGCTATCACACGGGCAGGGTGGAAGATCGGCTATAGTGTAAATACTAGCTGGGAAAGAAAGCATACAAGGAATGAGGTTCAAATGAAACCTTACTAGGATAAATCGATGGCGTGGATTGGTTACAAGAAATAAGTATCCCGGGGCGCTTTCCTGTTCAATTGGGCTTTTCGATATTCTGGAGAGAGTGGGCATTGGTATATCCCCATATTCCTGCCCCATAAGTTGCCACTGATATTGATTTAGCAGAATAAACCTTTTTGATAATCTTAAGGGGCATTGCACCTAATTTCATTGTAAAGGAATCAAGTTGCTATCATCTATAAAACATCAGGAGATATAAATGTTGCCGCAATATTTAAGTTTGTTGTAATTGTGTACTGCTGCTTACGCTGATTTCAATGTAATGTCCTTTTATTTTAGGGGGAGTGGAATCCAGGTGTGGTCATTTCAGGACATTTTAACAGTGTCCAGGGTTTGAGGTGGGATCCCGAAGGAGACTTTATAGTAACAGTAGGTTTAGATCAGACAACGAGGCTGTTTGCTCCATGGAAGAAGACAGACCAGTCACAGGTATATTTATGTCAAATAATATATAAGCCAATTGAACCTCCTCCTGTGTTCTCAGTTAAACCATATAACATCTAAGTAGTCTTTTTTTATTAGATTTTTCATAATTCCCTTTTCTGTCTCACTAATGTTTCATTTGGAACATGTGTTTAAAAAAGCCACAGTTATAAAATGCAACATGCCTCAGCTCACCCTGTGCAAGTGACAGCTGACAAATCTCCTTACCACAGATTGTCATGTATGATTTTCTTCTGAATTTGATCATGTGATTGGAGGGGATTGGGTCTGTAATAGGTGTACTAAGACCATGGTGTGAGCAAAAGAGAACTGTCCTTCTGTGGGAGGATTTTGGATATTGTCAGCTTGAAGACCGATTCCTTTTTGAAGAGGAAAGTCTTTAATTCTTTACTGGGCAGTTGATGACTAAGCCAAATTTGTGATATACTGTGGAACACAGCACACACTTTTTATTTCTCTGGTATCGCAAAAGGTTTACATTTAAGGTTTTTGGGGAGCCCTTTTGGCCCTTTGCTCATAAAGTTGCAAAAGGGTGAAAAAAAAATAAAGCTGCAGGGAATGTTAAAGAGAAGAGGAAGAGCGAAAAATGGAAAATGCGAAGAGGAAGAAAGCAAACGAAAGTAAGAAGCATAGAAAGACAGGGCAAGAAAGAACAAAATAAAGGAGAGAAAGAATGAGGGAAAAATATAAACGGGAAAAAGTACAAAAAAGGAGATGAAGTAAGAAAGAAATTAAGAAGAAAATGAAAAAGGAAAAAAGAATTAGTAAAAGGAGTGTAAAAATAAATATTGGCAAAGAAAGACGTACAAAAAGAAAGAAGGGAGAGCACAACAGAGAAAGAAAAGAGAGAAGGCAAGAAAAAGAAAGACAATAGAAAAAGGATGGACAGTAAGGGTAAGCAAAATTGAGAAAGAAGGGAAAAGCGTAAATGAAAAAAGAGCATGAGAGAAAGGAGAGATGGAGAAATGAAAGGTAGCGACAGAAAAAAGGAGAAAAAGAAAGAAAAGTACAATAAGTAACTACAACAAAAAAACTAGAAAGATGCAAAATAACCAGAAAAGATAAGATTCAAAGGAGAAAAAAGATGAGGAAAAAGCAGAGACAGAAAGAGAGGTGACTAAATAAAGGAAGCAGAAAAATCAAGAAAGGTGTGAGAATGGAAAAGTAAATAGAGAAAGTAAACAGAAAGGGGGAGGAAAACAGAAAAAATGAAATCTCAGAGGAAAGAAGTATTGAGAGAAATTTGCTGATCTGGTGACAGGGTGTACCTCAGAGTTGTTGGTGTCCTCTGCAGTTCTAACAGTTTTATTGACCTAAACATTTACATAAGGGATATATTGTCAAAGCCCACATTCAAAGGAAAGAAGTATTGAGAGAAATGTGCTGATCTGGCGACAGGGTGTACATCAGAGTTGTTGGTGTCCTCTGCAGTTCTAACAGTTTTATTGACCTAAACATTTACATTGGGGATATATTGTCAAAGCCCACATACACTAAGTCTAGTAATACAAAGTCATGGTTTGATAAAGTATGCAGAACAGATAATGACAAGTTATGCTGGGCATTGAAGCAACTTCCCAGGGACCAGGGGGCTATTAGTGCCAGTAGAAAGGCTTATAACCTGGCCCTAAAAACAGGAAGGCAGAACTTAAAGATGAGAAGTGACGCGCCGAAATCCTTAGCAGTAACGCCGTGAGGGGAACGGCTCAATCTACCCTCTAACGCAGCACTCACCTGTTCTCTTGGGCTCAGCTGCACTACCGCACCGCGGCCGCGAGGGGAACTGCTAGGCGGCCACAGACCACAAGACCCAGAAGGCCTTGCGTGGCAGGGAGCCACGCGCTGACCCCACCGGAGGGCGCAGGAGGAGGCCCTCTTATTCCGCGCAGTCCTCCCGCAGCGCGGGAGGCGCGCGGGCGCAGCCCGTCCTGCGCCCGTCAGCGACAGGAAGTGGCAGGGCAGGGCCCACTCCCCTTGGCTTAACTACAAGATATTATTCACGGAGAGACTTTCCTGCTGGAAGATATCGCTGGACTGGTCCCCAAACAGCAAGTAGTTATTTTTCCTTTGGGAACTCGGAACCTATTGACAGTGTCCTTTTACTCCCACAGTGTGTGCAGCTATATTTGGATGGACAAAGAGCCACTTACCCTTGGGGATTTTTAGTAGGGATTATCCAAATCTAGGAGTCCAGTGATTGTGTCCATTGGATTGTTTTAGAAATTAGAACTGTACTTTTATGCAACTAGGTCAAGGGGTGTTTTCCCTCTAAATATTTAAAGCTCAAAACATGGGGAAACCTTCTTGTATTTCGAAGAAAAATGCAGTCCGGGGCCAACCAGTCATAGCAACACCACCCCCAGTGACATCAATTGATAAAATGTTACAAAGGGCTCTAGGTGTTGTCACTTCAGAAATCCAACGGACTGAAAGGCAGCTTTCCATTACCCCGGAGCTCTGTTTGCCTACTTTAGATCCCCCTACCGAAATTATTTTGTCTGGCACCCTGATATCCCCTGAAATTGAGATACTGTCATCTCCATTGCATGTGGACCCTGTTATGGACTCAACAATATCGCCTAATAAGGGTATGGTCACACGTAAAAAGGGGAAGCATAAACTGACATCTGGGAGGGTGACCACAAATAAGAAGGCAAGGACGAGGTGTGACTCAAGAGAGGAAGTTCCCACTGATCGGGATCTTGGAACAGAGCCCCCCACTATAACGGCCACTGCATCTAAATACCCAGTCTGGGCACAGTAATTAATTGCCGACCTCTTGTCCCAACTTGGTGCTCTGATTAGGCAAGAGGTCGCCCCGCTAGTCGACCAATTGAGATTATTGACAGATATGGTAATAGCGAGAGAGATGCAACCTACCCCTCTTGATAAAAATAATGGTTCAAAGGGGGGAGGTTCAGCTTATAGTTGTATTCCATGCCCTGGGAAGCCCATGAATAAACATATGACCATTAGTAGGCAAAGTTCCACCGTTAGACAATCCGCCACCCAAGGCCCTAGTAACAGCCTACAGTCCTTGGCCACACAACGTGAGCATGTCCAGTGTACAAACACCCTACAGACACCAGCTCCCGCTGTAACAGAGAGCAGTCATTCACCGGCCTGTTACCCCCAAATCTTGTAATCTCAGGGGAGAAAAGGGATGTAAGGAATAAAGTAACAAGGGGTGAGGGTGATGTTGTGTTGCCAACTATAGACCTCCCCCCACAATCATTGCCATATGTAGTTCTAACCTGGGTTCCATCTCTAAACGCCTCGCAGAGGGAGTCGCAGTTGGATCTTAGGAACAAGAGCTTGTTCTGGCTAGCTACACACAGGCACTTTCCTTATGAGAGGGTAGGGGATATTTTGATGGTAAGGAGAGTAGATTGGGTGGGACCCAACAAAAAAAACATCAGGGGTGATTGTGTGATTATTAATTTCAAAACCCCCAGATGGTAAGCTCCCTACTTAATAAAAGAAGTCCCCTTATTGAGCCCGATATAGGAGTGAGAATGTTCCCCCTTGATCACTTTTATTACAATCGTGCCAACCAGGAGAGGCCAAGCACACTCTTAGGCCACAATATCCAGAGGGCGGAGGGACAACAACTGACCCGTAGCCATTTTACTAACAGGCCGTTGTTTTATGACCTGCCAGTAAACAACTGCTAACGCCTTTGGAAGATGTGGATTGACTAACAACCACGGAAGCCATGTGTTTTTGTAGGAGTGACATGGATAAACAGGAAGGGAATGTGTTGGAAAACTTGGGGAGCCTCCAGGGGTCATCTTCGGTTATTGTGAAACCAGAAGTAGTGTCATGTGACTGGATGTCGCCTAGGGTGGGGGTAGGGGTATGTCAATCCTCCCCTCTGTTATTGGAAATTATACCAACAATCCCCACTAATCCTCCCACGGATTCCCTAAACTTTTTCAACTCCCAAATGACACCTGAAATTGCCCCTAGACAAATGGATGGAATAACTAGGCCTGGTGGAGACCTCTCGATTCTATCTTGGAATTTGGCTGGCATTAAGGCTAAGCTATCTTCTCCTGAATGGGGTGTGTTTATCGATCAGTTTGATGTCTGCCTGTTCCAGGAGACATGGGCAAGAGATGATTGTGCAAGGGCAGGCTTTGTCACCCACAACATACCAGCTATTACAGGGGGGAGGGGAAGGCCATCAGGCGGATTATCCATATGGGTGGCCTCCCATGTGGGCTGCTACCCAACCTCTCTGAATACATATTCCCAAGATATTCAATTAGTATTGCTCACTTTTCCTTCCAAATTGAAACTAGCAATCATTAATATCTATTCCCGCCCTGTATCCTTTCCTCAGGAATCCAAAACTCTTGAGGAATTAAATCGTTTTATCCCGAGGGTGCCACCTAATTCAGGCCTGATAGTAGGCGGAGATCTAAATTGCCATTTCGAACCCCTTTCGGGTTCGTATGATGTTATTACCAATGAGGCGGACCTACAGTGTGCTATACCTGACCCCCAAACTTCTCCAGTTAAATCTTGGTCACCCCTGGTTTTACAAATTAATGCCATATCCTTGACCCATTCTCTAAGGGCCTGTAATGGCCGTACTCCTTCAGATAGGCCGAGTAGGCCCACATTTAATAGAACTGGCCAGGCCTCTCAATTATTATGGTTGAGTGTAGTTCCTGGCACCGGGTCAAGGACTTTGAGGTCATCCCACGGTTGGACAGTGACCATAACGCTTTGTCATTAACTTTTAGGGTTCCAGATTCAGGTATTTCGCCTGCTAGTAAGACCCCCATTGACGACAGGTTAATTCTCACCAACAATAGGAGACGAATAAAATGGGGGACAATGAAACAGTCTCCAGAGAAATTGAAAGAACTGTACGAAATGGTTATTCCAATATTGCAGGAACTGGTCACGTCCATGGTTGATGGAACTAATCCAGCCCATACACACTTGGTTGCAACACTCCACAATCAGTTTATAGATAATTTAGTTAATATTTTAAATCCCATCAGTCGTTCAGAAAACAACAGAGATTCACCACATATGTGGTATAATGATGAATGTCGTAAGGCCAAGATAGCGTTGCTGGCAGCTATTAAAGGGGAAGAAAAGCCACTAATAAAAATCAGACGGGCTCAGTACAAAGAAGTTGTCACTAGTGCAAAACTGTCCTGGGAAGAAAATAAATGGTTAAATATTAAATCTGCCTTACTGTCTCAGGACATGAAAGCATTCTAGACAATAGTAAGAACGGGCTGCAAGGAGGGTAATCCTGTGGGCGAACCTAATTTGCCAGCTGAAGTGTGGACTGAGCATTTTACAGCTCTGTACGCAAATAATTCAGAACAGGATCCTCAAATAGATTCTAGGGGCATGCCTTGTTTACAAACTGCTTGTGCAGAAGACCAACCAGTACTATCTAGTAGACAGGCAAATTAGGTCAATGAAGGAATAACAGTATGCAAGGTTACTCTAGCGATAGAAAGACTACCAGACGGAAAAGCACCTGGCTTAGACAAACTCCTGTTAATTTGGGGCCCCTATTTGATGGTGCTATTCAATGCCATCATGAATGGCATGCCCATTCCTGACACCTGGGCCGGGGCCGAAATTGTCCCAATATTAAAAAAAGGGCTCCCCGCTACACCCTGCAAACTACAGACCGATCAGTTTGATCGATGTCACAGAAAAACTGTTTGCCCGGGTAATACTAGAATGAATCCAGGGCTGGCTGGAAGAAAACAACATCATTAGTCCCCATCAAGCAGGATTCAGGAAGAACACCTCCACACTGGACCAAGTATTTAGATTCCAACTAATTACTTGGAAGACGGTATCACTGGAGGGTGGCAGCCTCTATTTGATATTCGTGGACCTGAAAACTGCTTTTGACCTCGTGCCTAGACCCAAATTGTGGGGGGTTTTAAAAGATATGGGGCTCCCTTCCTATCTACTTGATATGCTGATCAAGCTGCATGATGGCACCTATGCTCAAGTAAGATGTGGAAGGGGAGGAGAACTAACCAACAGGCTCCTAGTTGGGAGAGGTGTAAGACAGGGCTGTGTCCTCGCACCGACCCTGTTTTGCCTCTTTGTCAACGCATTAATCCCACTACTCGCTGAGGTCGTAAACAATGATGCCCCAAAGTTAGCAAACACCAAGGTGGCGGCATTGATGTTTTCTGACGATACCCTCCTCTTATCAAAGACACCGATGGGTATCCAGAGGTTTTTGGACAGCTTTTCTGTGTTTTGCAATACTAGGGGTCTGGCGATTAATACCACTAAAATCAAATTTATGATTGTCAATCCCCCTAAGGCAACACGCCCCAATCCGCAATTGAATGGGATGTTTTTGGAAAGGGTGTCCGTCTTTGAATATCTAGGCGTTACCCTTTCAGAAGATATGCAGTGGGCACCCCAAATAGCCAAAGCTAAGCTCAAGTTATCTCAGATTGCTGGGAGCATAGCTAAATTGGCCAGGGAATCACCCTTTAAACCCATCGGTCCCGCGCTTGAAATGTATACGGTGCAAGCGCGGGGAGCCACACTGTATGGGGCGGAACTCTGGGAGCACTGTTCGTCTTCTACTTTAGCTGTAGTCGAGAACAGATTCCTAAGACAAATAATGGGTCTCCCAGTAGGCACCCCGCTAATCCCTCTGCGAATAGATTTGGGTATTTCGCCGATCGAAGATGAGGTCGCCCTAAAACACCTAACCTTTTGGCGAAGACTCTGGGCAACCCCCGAACTAGCATTTTACCAGGCAGAAACAAACGAGCTTTTATCCTATCCGGGTCTGCTGAAAAAGGTTCCTTGGTTCGCGCATGTGAAGCAAGAGTGTGAAAAGCTCGGTAAACCAACTCTGTGGAGCACCCCAGGAGCTACCAGCCCCTTGGTTCCTCGAGCTTTATTACCAAGGACCTACCACACCCAAAAGCTCGAAGCCATGCATTCAAACCCCAAACTGGGCACCCTTACAACTCAGTTTCTTACAGTGAAGGATAACTACGAACTTGAAACCTTTATGGATAATATCCTTCCACAGGTTGCAAGGAAACTGTATGTCCAGTTTACATATAGCCCCTTACCTGTACGTGCTTTTACTAATAAATGGGCTGGGCTGAAAGAGGAGGGGTGTGCAGCATGTAACACACAAGAGGAAACAGAAATGCACGTCTTACTTTTTGTCCTGGCTATCAAAAAGCGAGGCGCTACTGGATAATACAACTTTGCCGGAATATGGGGTTCGAGCATTGTAGGGAGGCATTTCTATTGTATTATCTTTGTATTGAATTTTATTTCAACAAAATAAAAACTTCTTAAACAAAAAAAAATATGATACATCCAACCCGATTGTGTTTGCTGTTTCGCGTTACTTAAATATAATGTTCCGAAGGAGATGGGCTTTTATCGAAAAGGGTAAACAATCATAAATTGCATATCGGCACCTAATTTTTATATAACGTGATCAGTGTGAGATTAGTTCTTTTTGAGATACTGACTTTTTAATTGATTCTGTATATATAAGTATTCATGACAAATGCGATTTTATTGTAAATAGTTTATTTTAAATTATTTATTGAAGTATTGCTGCTATTTCTTATCTGTTTTCCGACTGCATTATATTAACTGATATAATTGCTCCCGTCAGGCCCACTTTCTGCCTCCCCTCCTCCCACCCCATCTATCTGGCAAAATCTTTAAATGTGAGTCATAAGTAGAAATTGTATTAATTTATGGAGTGTTGTTAAGAATGGTATGAATTCCTCATATATGTCTGTTATTTTGTGTTTTGTGTACACTTTTTATGGTCCTAGTGACCGAAATAAATGTTTTTGAAACTGAAACTGATAGTTGTTGCCAGACTAAGGATATGCAGGCTTTTTGGAAATCAGTTTGAGCAGCTCTAGCTCCTGGAGGTTCCCCAGACCTAGTGACCACCCACAGTGCCCCGAGTGGGGCGAATCAAGAGCAGCAGGTCTCGGGCTCACGGCTAACAGGAGCAACTTAATAGCCCTGCACCCACCTCTCTCAAATTAGTTAAACATTTGAAGAAATTTACTTTTTCATTAACTATATAAAAACAAAAGTACTACTGACGTCGGTTTCACGTGTTCAGGGAAGCCACTGGAGATGCGGGCCACCATCGGTTGGTGTCGTCGCTATCACTGCAGTTTATCATATTAAACATGTATCTGATCGAAGCTTACACGTCGTTAACTACAGACTTTGTTTTGTTGTTGCAGGGAACGCTCCCTCTGTTCTGCTGTTGCCTGTAATATAGCTGCAGTACTCTGTGTAAAAAGGAAGGAAGCCACACTTCAGGCAGCACTATCCCTTTCTCTCTACCTGAGGGAAGCCTGCAGCATACTGGCAAACACGTGTTAATCCGAGTACTGCGCTATTTTGCATTTTCTCTACTTTCATCAGCCAAGGACTCGTATCGAATGTGTCCAGGGCTAGAAACTGTTATTGGGATTCTTTCAGTGGTTATCTGCAGCTTTTTCTTCCGCTCATGGTCTCGCTGAACCGTTAATGGTTTGCTCTGTTCTCCAGTTGTCATTGAATGCAAGTTGTTTAAGGAGCATCCTGGAGACCTGGTTGTAAAAGGTGATGTAGGAAGACTGAGACTTGGTAAAATGCATTAAATATCTAGTTGGTATGTCTAAGTTCGGACTGGAATTGTGACTTATTTGATCAACATTCTTTCCTGAATGTGCAAAGATTTACATCTTATTTACCACTGATACCAACACCGTCAAGTCAGGGATATTTTAATTATTCACATCCGGTATTTTAAATAACTGTGTCATAGCAGTGTAAGTAGCACTAAAATAACTTGGCGTCTGCCAGTGTTTCACCAGTGTCAATATCGATTGCAGTTAAGAATTCTGGTCTGCCAATAATGAGGCACCCTGAGGGCACGACACCACCCAGCTGTTTGATGCCACACTCAACTAGCAGGACATGCTTAGTTACTGGCCTTTTCCTCAAGGTGGTGCGGTTGGTCTCGGAGACAACAGTCATAAAGGCACAAGGGCAAGATCATTCTTCATCTGAACATGATATGTATGGGTTGTTGGCATTGGTAGACTAGTAAATGCAAATCACGTCCAGGACTGTCTTTGTTAACATAATTGGTTAATAAAAATGGATAAGTAACTGCACTATATAAATCAAAATAGAGGGGGGGGGAGATTAGGAGCTAGTTGAGGCCCAGTACCCCTGCTCGATGTGGTAATCTAGAACAAAACTGGTGGGTCACTCTTCCTATATGGACACTTTTGTTGTCCACAGAAAGAGAAGAAGAGACTAGGTCTAAACCTCACAAGATAGAGACAATCACAGATCTTGTCTCTTGTTGCCCTCACACATCTCAAGGTATGTCATGCTTCATCATTGGGCATTGCTCCTCATCTGGCCGGCGCTGCAATGCCCTACGAAGCGACGATCCTTTAGTAACGCCTTATGATGAGTGAGAGTATGAGATTTTTAGTGAGAAAGAGGGTTCGTGAGAGAGAGTGAGTGAATGATTAAAACTGGCTAGGGAATACTGTAAAAGGCTTTTTAATGTATGGGATCCCCTAACAGATTAAAAAATCCATAGATTGTTTGTTACTGGCTAGGCGATAATGTGCCTTAGTAACTCTTCGGTTTACATGTTTCGTGCCCGTCAGTGGTCATAACGATTCCTGGCGCTTCCTCAGGACCAATAAAGTTGATTGTAAGAAAGTGTGAAATGTGAATAAGTGAAGAACCCTAATGTAGAAAGATGAACGGGCCCCCTCGTGAAAACTACAAGGTGGTGTAGGCTCAAATAGCGACGCCTCTTGTTGCGACCTATTAATAAATTTGTGATCGCTCCATAGTGTAGTGTAGTTTCCTATATCCCTAATAGGCTCTCCGCATTGGAATAATATACACTATAGTTTTGACATAGGACTGAGGTTAGTATGTCTCTATCGAGTACATGAAACTTAATTACTTGTGTGTGCCAGCTAACTCAGAGGTCACTAGAAACTTTCTAGAATGAACAAGAAGGGATTAGTCTTTGGCTGTCCTGATACCGGCATTGACGTGGGAGGGGTAGGTGCCTAGAGGCCTGCTACCAACAACCCTTGAGGTTCTAATCACTCGTTGCTGGCCCCACCAGGACAGCTTGTGGGACCTACAAATGGGAATAGCGGTTTCCGGGAGGTCCATAAAGAAAATAGTCATTCTGCGACACTATTCAGGTCGTATATTCGAGTCCTCATACGTTAGAGGAATCTAAGCAATTATATGAGCACCAAAGGTCCTGATGAATTGCCCTTGTGGCAAGAAACATGTCGACCACACTCACATTAAGGGTTGAATAAGGATTGATTACATCGCCCATCACTCCTTAATACCCCTTAAATTCCTTTTTAACAAGGCAGTGAGCCAGACTATTAAAATTGTTTAATGGACTCTACTGACTTTTTTTAGACTACACTCACGCTCACTATTGCACTTTTTTAGGCCCCTCACACTCACACACCCGTTGGCTTGGAATAAAAGAACTCCGCCAAAGTGCAGCCCCCTGTGCTGCCCGACGGGCATTGCACCGCCAGCCTGCCGTAGGAGCAGGATACCAATGATGACGCTGGACGGCCATCGGATGGGATGACAGTAGTCGTCCAACCGGTAACCTGTGTGAGGTATCCTTAAATTCCGAAAAGGGTTCACATCATGCACTTCCCTTGTCATACCTAGTGAGAGAAAGGTTAGCTTGAGCCAATCAGTTGGCTCTCTCTGGGGAACTCTGTACAACCACTTTGCTTACTATTAGTCTTTGACAACCACATAAACATTTATTAAAACACAAAGAAACTACCGGACTATAAGCAGTGAGACAAAGGTTGACAGAAAGACTGTACAGACCTGGTCAAAACGAATACATATTCCCACATTGGAAAAGAATCCCATCAGCCCACCATAGTGGCAGAACATCATCATCTGGGATATGTTATGGGTTGCATGACTGGTGCAGCCACCAATGATTGATGAAGGTGATGCACTTAATTCATAACTCAGTGATTGAGACAGCCACAATTCAATTGACAATCAGTGGTGCTGAAGATTTGCAGTGCAAAGAAAGGGAGTGAAAAAGTGCAAAAGTTAAAATTGAGTACTAAGACACTTCAATAACTTTAATAAACGCTATCCTAGTGTCAAATCCAAAAACCAAGTGCTGACAGTTTGGAAAAATAACTATCATAGCGATAAGTTGGCAGATCTACATGTTTCAGCCACAAGGATATCATTAATCCTGGCTTTCGTCAGGACCAAAATACTATAACACTACTGCAAATGTGATATAAAACTGTGCAAGAACAACAAATAGCAATCAGAAAATTGGTGCGATACACCCTACTATCTCATGTGAGTCCCAAATGATGGTCGGATATCACAGGAACATAAATTCATTCCTGAAAAAACAATTTATAATGGTGAATAGTTTCAAAAACGACCCACGACACACAGTCTCACTATCGCTCAGTGTCTCATCCTTTAACCCCTTCGTTGCTAGGCCTTTTCCCCTCCTGTGCTAAGCCTTTTTTTGGCTATTTGGGGTAGTGCGTGCTTAGGCCCCTGTAACTTTTTGACCACATAAGGGATCCACGTCATTTTTGCGTCCTTGTCTTCCAACATCATGGGGATTCTAAAGGTACCCAGGGTTTGTGGATTACCTTGGAGGGGTCCCAGAAATTAGGCAAAATACAGTGACATTTTAGTTTTTTTCTGAAAAATTGGAAAAACGGGCTGCAAAGGAAGGCCTCTGGGTTTTTCCCTGCAAATGGTATCAAAAAAGGGTTTGTGGGGCTGAAATCACCATTTCCCCAGCTTTTAGGGAATGGCAGTGTTTTGTCAGAGAACAAACATTTTTCACACAGTTTTGGCATTTTTCTGGGACATAGCCTATTTTTGCTATTTTAATTCTTCCATTCTCCTTCTAGTTAATGGTAAAAATGAGTATGAAGGCAATAATGGATCCTGGAAAGCTATACATTTAATTAAAGTAGACAAAATTCTGAATTCAGAATGGGGTCATTTGTCTAAATCCATGAAGGTTTCTTTATAGAAACTAGCAGTTAAATATTGGAAAAAATGAAAATTAATTGAAAAAAACAGCCTTTTGTGTCAACGTTTTTACCTGTAACTTCTTATAATTATGACTGCTCTTTGCAAGCAATATACCGTTACATTTGCTGGACCTTCCTGGTTGTGGGGATATATAGGACTTGTAGGTTTACCAAGAACCCGACGAATCAAGAGCCAAAAACTGAGCAGCAACTTGCATTGGAATTTTATTATGTACTGGGTTTAGAGCAATTATTCTTTGAAAATGTATACATGGAAAAATCGGTATGAAAGACACCTATGTATTTCTGAAACGGGTACGAATTATAGAGTTTAGAAACAGTACATATTTGCACATTTTCAACATTGGGAATACTCCTACTAGCATGAGAAATATTGGTCATTTTTTCAAAATGACTTCTTTTTTACACAATGTCTTTCATTTGGAAGGCAGAAATGCATCAAAACTCAACAGGAAATAACAGTTACTTTACAAATCTGAATTACCCTAAGTCTCCCGATAAAAATGGTACCTCACTTGTGTGGGTTGGCCTTGTGCCTGCGACTGGAAACGGCGCAAAACACAACGTGGACACACCTCAATTTTTGCAGTGAAAAATGACCCTTTTTTTGACAGAGTGCCTAGCTGTAGTTTTTGTACCCTAGCTCGGCCGGCACGTAGAGAAACCTAGCAAACCTATACATTTTTGAAAACTAGACACCCAGGGGAATTCATGATGGGGTGACTCGACTGCCTCCCACCAGGTTTTGTTACCCAGAATCCCTTGCAAACCTAAAAAATTGAGAAACAAAAAAACTTTTTCCTCACATTTCTGTGGTGGAAAGTTCTGGAATCTGCGTGGATCAACAAATTTCCACCCACCCCGCGTTCCCCAAAGTCTTCTGAGAAAAATGGTACCTCACTTGCGTGGGTCGGCCTAGTGCATGCGACAGGAAACGGCGCAAAACGCAGGACTCGATTCTCCAACACCGCGCAAGGGGAATCAGAAACACTGGAGCTGGATTCTCGATGAGGAGGATGACAGCATCTGGTCAGTGCGTCAGTTGGGGAGATGACTTCCTTCAGGACTAGCTGTGGCGAGCCACGTTGTGCAAGTAGGTAGTCGAACCGCACCGTGCCTTGCCACAGCAAGTGAAGGATGCCAGTATTGACGTAAAAGCCGGGCATATGAACGTCATGAATGAACCCCTAAGGAATAGATGTTCATGCATAATAAATTAGTTCTTGGAGAAATCAATATCCAAGCAAGGGGAAGTCCCTAAAGCGTAAGAGTCGTGTTTTCTAAGAATTCATTGTGACGTAGATGAATGGATGTAAGCAGCCATGCCAGTATTTGGGTAGCATGGACTATGCCTAAATAAGGACCGGATTTCTATGCCTATATAAGGGCAATGTGAATTGTACCTATATAAGGGCATGAATCGAGAAATTCATACGGAATCTAAATCGAAACACAACACCCACTCCACTTTCTTATGTACGACATTACTAAGTTCTAAACATGTTAAAACATATCTAAAACATATCTACATGAAAAATGCATTGGTGCTGTACACATTAAAGCAAGGTTTCATTCTAAGCACATATTGTGAGTTGAAATGCTAAATGAATGAACCACAAAAGTATACATTTATGAAATGGCTCGTAGATACAGAAGAAAAAAAAGCCAAAACCATTTCATGTCAGATTACATAAAACTGTTTGTTTAAGGACAAGGACATATATTGTCTCTGGAAGTATACAAAAAATCTTGTTCTCTATGAATAGTTCAACTATAAACAGATTACTTGTGCCAAAAAATGAAAAATACAAATTTGGAAGAAAAAAAATTATTCATAGGAAAAAGTTCTTTGTTTTCAAAAAATGAAGGTCAATTTCAAAGTCTCTCAGAACACTGTGTGCCAAAATCAAAAGTCACTGTTAGGGCTTGAAGTAAACATGAAAAGGTGTCTACCATTGTAGGCGAAAGTTGACTTACCTCGTTTAGAAGATTAACTGCACATAGATGGGAAGCATCGCCTTCATCATTGGTCGCATCAGCAATGTCCGCATCGGATGTTACCTGCGTGCCTGTTGTTTACTCTCGTACCTCAGCAGTAGCAATTTGCATCTGTGAGATCTCAATGAATGCCGTCATCAGAATTGGTAGCCGCTGGAGAAAACACAGAGCATGGGCCGTTACCTGTTCCAGCAAAGTATCAACATGCGTTGGCATGACTGATGGGAGTGTTAAACAGATGTCTAGCACGCATTCTTCTCCGCGTAGAACAGGTAAGATGCAATCTTGCCAGATTGGTCTGAATGACAGAAACCATGTGGTACTTAAATTTTGTAGACGAGGTAAACCCAGAATTTGAACGATGCACTCACGTCACTTCGTCACCAGTAGATTTGTCTCCATGAAGAACTGGGTGTCGCTGGTGAATTGGCTTGCCATATCGTACAGTAGGAGCAAAAATAGTATCCCTGCAACGAGTCCCAAAAGGAGGGGCTGTCCGCCAAACACAGAGTGCATGAAGTTGGGAAATATTCTGAGGACTGCTTGAAAAGGTGCTAACAGTCCTGAACATACGTTCTTAAATAGATGTACAATACCGCTCATATCAGACATGTTTAAGATACAACTTAAAATTACTGAGAAATGTATAGGGCAGTTTGTATTCAAAAGGGCATATATCTCGGCAGAAGTCCTTGCAATTTGTAGATCATAGGTTTCTTTGGTCGAGGTCAGTGGCACAGTTTTTTGTAAATGAATGGCTGTCATTCTGCTTAGAGTATCAATTCGTATAGAAGAAATGTTCAGTGAAGGCCATAGAGGCGACTCCCTGGCTGTCTTGGTTTGTGGAAACAATACTTGCATATAGCAAATGACCCTGGAGGACACAGTTACTAGTTATGGAATACCTGGCAACAGGCCACAGCAGCTGTGATCGTTCAACATGAGGTAACTTCCATTTGAAAGTTGTCCGAAAATTGGATTAATCACTGCAGCTGGTGAGCCTTGCAGGTGACAGGATAAGTTTGTAGTGGAACCATCGCAGGCCCCTTGTAAATTGTATTGTATTGTATTGTAATTGCATTTATATAGCGCTTACTACCCCTGACGAGGCATCGAAGCGCTTTTTCGGCGGGTAGCACGCTACTCCGGGACCCACAGAGGATTAGTGTTGAATTAGTATAGTGAAACATGCAAGTACATTTTAAGTGGTGGATAAGTTAATCAGTTATTTGGATTTGGAATGATAGCAGAAGGATAGAGTAGGACAAAGGTTCGTATTTATCTATCGCTCGCTTGTTGACGCATGCTATTCAGGGAGCCTATAGAGGATTAGTGGTGAATTAATATGGTGAAATATGAGGTAATTTCAGTGGTGGATATTAGTCTGTTACTTGGAGTGAGAAGGATAGCGGATGGATAAAAGGGGAAGAAAGATTTGCATTCATATAGCACTTGTTACCCCTGATGGGCGTTGAAGCGCTTTTCTGGCGAGTTGCACGCCACTCCGGAACCCATAAAGGATTAGTGTTGAAAATTAGTATAGTATAAATATGAAGTAATTTGAGTAGTAGATATGTTATTCAGTTATTTAGGCAGTATATTAGTATAGTTGAATATGGATTTGAGAAGTGAAACATGTTAGTCTGTTAATTTTTATTGAAAAAAGGATAGTGGAGGGATAAAAGAGTAAAAGATTTTTTTTTTATATATATATTAGTAGTAGAAAGAGGCTTTTGGATGAGTAAAAAGGAGTTTTGGAGGGAAGGAGTCAGAGGGGAGAGTTTAGAAATGTTTGTTTTAGGGGATCGGTGTAGTAAAAAGGTGTCAGATGATGCATGGAGGGGTAGAGCAGGAGAGAGTCTAGAAAAGGTTATTTTGGCGATCATAGTAGTGGTATGGGGTTTGGGATAAATGAGAGAGTGGATGTAGAGGATATATTGATAGATCTATAGGATGCGAGATAGGGTAGTGCATTAGAAGGAGTAGTAGAAAGAAGTTTGAGAGGAGTCTGAAGGTTGGGCTAGAAGATATATTGAGTGAAGTATAGGCTGAGAAATAGGCTAGTGCATTGGAAATGCTAAATTAGAAGAAAGAGATAAGTATATAGATCCATAAGTACATTAAAAATATATAGATACATAAAAAAGTAAGTATATTTAGATTAAATATATTGATAGAGGCACAGGATGAGAGATAGGGTAGTGCATTGGATATGCTTTTTTTCAGGAGAAAAGTAACAGACACACAGATCCAAGTACATGGATGGTACATAGATGTACAATGGAAGTATGTACATGTAGACCAAAAATGATTTTTATTTATTGATGATTATTATTATTATTTTTTTTTCTTCTCTTAACAACATAATTGTTTTACATGTTTTATAAAGTAATACACAAAGATAGATACATATCTATAGTGAAAACAAATGCTTATATACAGAGGGATATGCTGTAAATTTCTATTTCCGTATGGTACCTATGTGGGGAAGAGCCAGATCTTGAGTAGTTTTCTGAAGATAAGGTGGTTGTCGGTAGATCTTATGTTGGGGGGTAAAGAGTTCCATAGTTTGGCTGCTTGAACAGAGAAGGATGTGCCACCCATTGTTTTTTTCTTGTATGGTGGGATTTTGAGGCGAGATGCTCCTTTAGAGCGTAGGTTCCTTTGTTGAATGTGTTTGGTGATTTTATTCCTGATGAAGAGTGGTCCTACTCCATGTATTGCTTTGTGGGTAATACAAAGCAGCTTGAACGTGGATCTTCTGGCAACCGGTAACCAATGCAGGGCTTTCAAGGCAGGGGAGATGTGGTCTCGTGGTTTGATATGCAGGAGTAGTCTGGCAGCCGAGTTCTGAATCCGTTGTAGTCTTTTCATGGTCGTTAAAGGTGATCCGTGGTAGAGGCTATTGGCGTAATCGAGTTTGGATAGAACAAGGGAGATGGTAGCTTGGACCTTGTGTGGAAATCCCAAATGAGGGAAAATTCGTCGCAGCGTTTTTATAGTAGCAAAGCTTGATCTTGCTAGTTTATTTACTTGGACATTCATCGACAGCTTTGAGTCCATGGTCATTCCGAGGTTTCTTACTTCCTTCGATACTTTAGGCAGTGATCCCAGTTCATCAGGCCATGCGGCAAGCGGGTTGTAATTTTTCCAATCGCCACACGTGAGTATTTCAGTTTTTGAAGCATTCAATTTGAGATGGCTCCAAGTCATCCACTGATCCACGGCTCTGAGACAGCTGAAAATTGGTGATTTTCCAATGTCTTTGGGGCATTCCAGTTGAAGGAGTATTTGCGTGTCATCTGCATAGTTGTAGCACGTGAGGTGAAATTTATTGATCAGTACTGGTAAATACTTCATGTAGATGTTGAAAAGCATGGGCGAGATGATAGAACCTTGAGGGACCCCTGCTTTTGTGGAGTACGGTTTGGACGAGAAAGGTGGGGTGTGGATGACATTAGTTCTGTTTCGAAGGTAGGACGCGATCCAGTCTAGAGCAGTTCCCTCTATGCCGGCTTCATAAAGTCTTTGTTTCAGAGTGTCATGGTCAACCGTGTCAAAGGCTGCTGAGAGGTCCAAGAGGAGTAGCGCAGCAACACCGTTGCGGTCAACTGTATTCTTTAGGATGAATGAATGAATGCCCTGGCAAAGGAGAGAACCACTTAGTGCATTTTCACAGTTTGAACCGCTAAGAAACACTTCACGCCCCCCACTCCAACATCTGTGTGTGTATGGTAAATCCCAGGATGTCTTGATGTATTCTTTACCCAACCTTTCATATTTGCCTGCTGGAGTGTGTTTTAGGCGATACTGAAAATGGAAAATTGTAACCGGCAGAGTGATTGTTCCATGTATTATCCATTCTGTAGCTGGTTTTTCTGCCACTGTGAATTGTAATCTTTCCAGTTTTTCATTGCTCAGCACCGTATAGTCTGCTCCTCTTTGTGCCAGTTTGATCTGTTTATCAGTGAGATAGAATTCTGAAAACAGTGACGTAGAAGTATTGATTAAGCGCCAAGGCGCATAGCCTGAACGCAGGTTTTGGAGTGTCCAACCCAATAGCATGATAGAACGTAACTGAGACTGACCATGTTGCAACATGACCAAGTCTTGTTCCATGATGTCTATGGCAAAAGACACAATGCTGTCCAATGAATATATCCTGGACGACGGAGTCGTGAACCCATTGTCTACTACAGAGAGAGATTTCTCTAAATGAATACGATCAATTTCTCGTATTCGTTCTGCAGTCTCTGCTTGCTGAATCTTCCATATTTTGTTGTATGCAGCATATTTACTGGCATATATGAAACATTTTTGACGCGTTTTTCTTGGTCCTATCAAGAATTCCCTATGGTCTGCGCCATCTTTAGGTAAAGATAAGTGTAGTTTTACACCCTCAAGTGTAGATTTCTGTAGCCAATCAAGGCATAGTTTCCCTACACTGTATGTTGTTACTCCACCAGGATGCTGTCTTTGAACATATCTTGGGTCTGGCCTATTGACTTTGAAACCTTGAGTTTTGTTCAGGAATCGATCTTAATAGTTATTTGTGTCTATGGGCCAGAGCTACCATTTGTTCCAATCTGGATCTGATCTTTGTGATGCAAAATATTATGTACGTCGACCTCCCCCCATGTAGAGCTATTACTCGCAGGTATTGTTATGGTTGGTGTGTTCATGTCTTTGATCTTGGCTAACCCAAGGCATGATGTTTGCTGGACAGTGTCATTCAAAAACATAATTTGCTTGGAGATTATACATGCTCTAAACAAAGCTTCTACCCCCTGCACTTGCCAATCTTTTGAACCCCAGACAGTTTTTGTCTCAATGTTGTCTTTCCAAAAGTCGAAGCCTTGTCTTGACAGTTGGGCATAAAAGGCTGTAGAATAAATCTGTTTGGTATTGGTCAACATAATTTTCATTCCTGTTCTGTTTACATTTCTAAAGTAGAATGTTTCTGCATTCGGTACATTGAACCCTGAAAAATATGGAAACTTATTTGCAAAAGTTTTTGAGCTACCCTTTGGAGGCGTAGGACAATGTTCCCATTGGTTATACCTATATACATTTCTAGGCATTGTTGATTTGTGCAAGAAACGATGACCATAATGGTTATAACAATACATTTGTTCACAGTCTGATGAACCTTCTAAATATTCATGGTATGTGAATACTGCTGACATTTCTAGATCAGACATCATATTATTAACAGTCTCGAAGTCCCAATCATTAGAAAAAGGTACTAGAGGTAATAAACCTGCCAGTCCCTGGGCTGCACGCAACGCCGGAGGAGATCAGCGCCTTCCTCACGGCCATGAGGTCGCGTTTCCCTCCGTCAGGCCCCGCCGAGGCGCCTTCGGGCCCCGTGTGTCCGTCTGAGAGCCCAAGCGGGCCGGCGGCTCCGGCCGCGGCGTAGGCGGGTGCTTCGGCCCGGCGCCGTCAATGACTCTGGTCCTGACGCTGCAGGGTTCCTCAGGATCCAGGCCTGGATCCGTGACGACGCTGGTCGACCTCACGACCCATCTGCCGGCGCGGTCACCAAGGGTGTCGCCCCCGATGCCGTCCCCGGACGACTTCGTCCCCGATCCCCACCCCGGTCCGGAGTCGCACAATCCTTTATTCCTGTCTTTCAGGAGATGGATGACGAGGAGGATTGGGAAGGGTCTGAGGATCCACTGTCACTGGAGTGCCAGTCGAATCAGGACTGGGCAGTTGAGCTAGGGGAGGCCAGTGGTTTGGACACTTCGCCCGACACTGGATTTGTCTCCCCTCCTACCGTGACTACTGTGGAGGGGGCTGCTTACAGTGTGGTGTTGACAAGGGCGGCCAAGGCCTTGGCTCTTGAGCTCCCTGTCGCGGCCGTGAGGACTAACCTCCTCACTGAGGTGCTCAAACCGCAGGCAAGCTCCTCGGAGCCCCTCCTACCGTTTAACGAAGCCCTCTCCAAGTTCTGTTGGGCACCTAGTCCAAGCCCGCTACAGGCCTTCCTGTAGATCGGAACGTGGCCCAACGCCACCGCCCGGCTCTGGGCGACCCTTGCTTTCTGTCCACCCACCCCACCCCGAGAGCCTGGTTATCCAGGACTCTAATTCCCAGACCGCATTCCCGACTGCCCCACCGGATCGGGAATCCAAAAGGTAAGACCAGTTTGGTAAAAAGCTGCTCTCCTCACTCAGTTTGGGGCTGCGGTCTGTCAACACCGCTTGCCTTTTGGTCCGTTACACCCACTCTCTGTGGGATACGGTTGCGGACGCGCTGCTGCAGTGCCCGGCGGAGGCCCGGGCAAAGCTCACTCAAGCCCTTGCGGAATGGCGGGATGCAGCACGTTACTCCATACGATGTGGACTGGATACCACGGACTCGCTAGGTAGAGCGATTTCCATGACGGTGGCGGTTCGTCTCAACGCCTGGTTCAGGTCCGCCAACTTTTCGGCTGATGTCCAGGCCACGCTCATGGACATGCCGTTCGATGCCCGTCACCTTTTTTGGCAACAAGGCAGACAGTGCGCTTATGCGTTTCAAGGACTCCAGGGCTACGGCCAAGTCCTTGGGCTTGTCGGGCCAGCACCAGCAAACTTCTGCCTTTCGCCCCTTTCGTGGCCAGGGAATGCGCGCTCCTTCACGTCCTGCTAGCCACAGGCCGCAAAACCAACCTCTGCGCGGCGCCGGACGTGGGAACCGCTGTGGCGGTGCCAGGGGACAACAACAAGGCCAGTCCACATCAACCCCCGCAGCATCCGCCTCCAAGCCCTCCTAGTCTGTGTTTTCAGGCCCACTCGACGCCAGTGTGGGGCACGGTTCGCCATCACCTACTCCACTGGCGCACCATCACATTAGGACAGGTGGGTGCTGCAAATCGTCCGACGGGGCTACTCCCTCCCCTTCGAGGCGACCCTTCCAGACATGCCACCGCAGTATCACCGCATTTCAGGGGATCACTTGCAACTTCTGCAGGTTTAGTTATGGCCCTCTTGGCCAAGGTTGCCATCGAGCGGGTTCCTGGGCCAGAAGTAGGACGTGGTTGCTACTCCCACTACTTTCTGGTACCCAAGAAGGGCAAAGGAGGTCTACGCCCTATCTTGGACCTCCGGAGCGTTAACGGCTTCCTCCGGAAGGAGAAGTCCAAGATGCTGACCTTAGCTCAGGTCCTAGCTGCCCTAGACCCTGGAGACTGGATGGTAGCGTTGGACTTGCAGGACGCATAATTCCACATCCCCATCCTACCGGCCCACCGGCGTTACCTGTGGTTCACGGTAGGCCACGAGCACTTTCAGTTTACTGTGCTCCCCCTTGGCCTTACCAGCGCCCCTCGGGTGTTCACGAAAGTGATGGCGGTGGTCGCAGCTCATCTGCGCAGATCAGGGGTGTCAGTCTTACCCTATCTCGACGACTGGCTGTTGAAGGCGGGCTCACCCCAGACAGTCGTCAGCCACCTCCAGACTACGGCCGACCTCCTGCACCTGCTGGGGTTCTCCATCAATGTGCCGAAGTCACACCTGTGCCCCTCTCAGAAGCTCCTCTTCATCGGAGCGGTTCTGGACTCGGCGCAGTTTTGGGTTTATCCTCCCGAACAGCGGGTTCGGGATATTCAGGCTCTGATTCCGATCTTTCAGCCTTTATCCCGAGTCTCAGTCAGGTTGACGCTGCGGCTTCTGGGGCTGATGGCCTCCTGCATCCTTCTGGTGCATCACGCCAGGTGGTGGATGCAGGCTCTGCAGTGGGACCTGAAGTTTCAGTGGGCCCAACATCAGGGCAACTTGTCCGACCATGTCTTGATCTCGAAGGGCACTGCAAGACAGTTGCAGTGGTGGCTCACGAACCGCGATTGGGTCAGCGGCAGACCCTCTCCCTACCCCAACCGGAGCACGTTTTTGTGACCGATGCGTCCCTCCTGGGCTGGGGGGGCCACATGGGAGAGGCGGAGATCAGAGGCCTCTGGTCTCCGGCGGAGTACTTCTGGAGCTGCGGGCGATCCGACTTGCACTGAAGGCATTCCTCCCCTCTGTCCAGGGGAGTGTAGTGCAGGTGTTCACGTACAACATCACCGCCATGTGGTACTCCAACAAACAGGATGGGGTGGGGTTGGGACCCTTTGTCAGGAGGCTCTGCGCCTCTGGCAATGGCTGGAACGCCAGGGCGTCACCCTGGTGGTTCAACGCCTGGCAGGTTCCCTGAACACCAGGGCGGATGAACTCAGCCGCCGGTGCATGATGGATCACGAATGGCGTCGGAAGTCGGACGTGGCGCAAGGTCTCTTTCAGCAGTGGGGAGAACCTTGGTTAGATCCATTCTCCACCAAGAGAACGCGCAATGTCATCAGTTCTGCGCGTTGGAATTTCCAAGGCGGCGCTTGCTCGGAGACACTTTTCGTCGCGGGTGGAGCTGCGGTCTGTTGTATGCCTTTCCGCCTAAACCACTTCTGCCCAGAGTGCTGAGGAAGATCAGGCGCAACCGGGCCCAAGTCATCCTTGTGGCTCCGGACTGGGCACGAAGGTACTGGTATCCCGAGCTACTCAGCATGTCATTCGATCCCCCGATTCATCTGTCTCTTCGGGAGGACCTTCTGTCGCAGCAGCAGGGGACGGTCCTCCATCCGAACCTGTCTAGTCTTCACCTACATGCGGGGAGATTGAGCGGCGACAGTTGAGGCCATTTGACTTGCCTCCTGAAGTCTGTGATGTGATTCTGGCAGCCAGTCGTCCCTCCACAAAATCGTTATATGCCTGCAGGTGGAACAAATTTGTGGCATGGTGCACAGCAAAGGCTGTGGATCCCCTTTCCACCTCCCTTTCAGAGGTTCTCCTCTTTCTTCTTTCTCTCGCCCAGCAGGGCTCTGCTCTAGGCACTATCAAGGGCTACCTCTCTGCCATTTCAGCCTTCTTGAGGCTTCCTGATCAGCCTTCTCTTTTCAAGTCCCCTGATTCTTGAAAGGCATCACACACATGTTTCCTCCTGTTCCCTTTGTGATGCCTCAGTGGGACTTGAACCTTGTTCTAACCTATTTGATGTGTGCTCCTTTTCAGCCACTTCACAATTGCCCTCTTCGTCTTCGGACCCTTAAGACTGCATTCCTGGTTGCCAGCACCTCTGCCAGGAGAGTGAGTGAGCTCCAGGCTCTATCTTCTAAACCTCCTTTCCTCTCTGTCCATCCTGACAAAGTTGTCTTGAAGGCTCGTCCTTTCCTGCCCAAGGTAGTCACAGCCTTTCACATCGGGCAGTCCATCACCTTGCCCACCTTCTTTCCGCCTCCGCATCCCTCGAAAGAGGAAGAGAGGCTTCACCGTCTGGACCCAAAACGTGCGCTCTCCTTCTACCTAGATCGCACACGCTAGTTCCGGGTGGACGACCAGCTCTTTGTTGGTTACGTGGGCGCTAAGAAGGGACAGGCGGTGCACAAGTGGATCATCTCTCGGTGGGTCGTCTTGTGCATCAAGGTTTGCTACTCCTTGGCTAAGAAGGAGCCTCCAGTTGGGCTGCGCGCCCATTCTACTCGGGCCACGGCTGCTACTACTGCCCTGGGTCGGGGAGTCCCCTTGCAGGACATCTGCCAGGCAGCTACGTGGGCCTCGCTGTACACATTTGTTAGACACTACTGCCTGGACACCCAAGTCCGGAGAGATGGCTTTTTCGGTCGTTCCGTTCTCCAGGACTTTCTGGTGTGATCTTAGTTCGCAGTCCCACCACCGGGGTTGGTATTGCTGGGGTATCTATTCTAAGGTAAGGAATCTAACACTCACCGGTTTCTTTCAGATGCACAAGTTACTCACCTTCGGTAACGATATATCTGTAAGAAACAGTAGTTAGTGTTAGATTCCTTACCGCCCACCCCATCCTCCCCGTTCTGCGAATCGACATGTAGGGTTAAGCTATCTCCCTTTGAGGGCCCTAGTTTTATGGCACCAGTGTCGGTCTCTGGCATGGCTCTGCGTTCCTGGTGCGGAAAGCTATGTACAAGAACTGACGTCAGCGCGCGAGGGCGGCGGCTAAGTACTCCAACGGCATCATCCCGGCGATCACGCCGCCAACGGACGCGGAGCCGCAGACGACGCCTACCGACGCGCAGGGGTACTGCTACGCAAAACTTTCCGGATCCCGTCTGACGCCTGGGGATATTCTAAGGTAAGGAATCTAACACTAACTTCTGTTTCTTACAGATATATCGTTACCGAAGGAAAGTAACTTGTGCGTTTAGGCCCTTTCCACAAAATAAACAAATCCTCAATGTATCTATACCATGCGGTAATACAGCTAACCCAGTGATTGTATTGGTCGGCCCAGGCCACCTGCTTCTCCCACCAGCCAACGAACAGGTTTGCGTAGCTTGGGGCGAAGAAGGTACCATCACCGTTCCCTGTATCTGCCGAAAATGCTGTTTCTGAAATAAAGAGATGTTATTCGTCAGGCAGAATACAATAAATTCAACCAACATCCCATTGTGCTCAGAAAAATGTAGAGATCTGCTCTTTAAAAAATACTTCACAGCGTCCACTCCTTGGATATGTTCAATACAAGTATACAAACTTGTTATGTCCAGGACAATCATCCACATATCTGATTCCCATATATATATTTATTACCTACTGGCAATCGCCAGTAGGTAGTTATAGTTAGGACCTTGTTCCTATTCAAAAAGCGCTTTTTCTTTTCCCAATAACTTTGGCGCCGGTTGACGAATCTTCGCGAATTGTTTAAAACTTATGACCCGCTCCAGTCTGCTCCTATCTTGAATGTTTTGGGGTGATTCGGCAAGTGGGGGCCGAGAAAAAAGGGGGGTCCCAAAAATGTGTTTTCACTATGTTATTTCCCATAGAAAACTTTAGACACCGCTACAGCCCAAACTGCTGAACGGAATTACACCAAATTTGGCAAAAAGGTAGCCTTTGGTTCAGAAAGAGACCTTTTTGTTAAATGGTGTAAATCCGTTCAGTAGTTCCTGAGAAATTAAAAAAAAAGAGGTCGAAAAATGCATTTCCCATAGGAGACTTGAGACACAGCTACAGCTGGAACTGCTGAACGGAATTGCACCAAATTTGGCAAAAAGGTAGTGCTTGCTTCAGAAAGCATCCTTTTTTTTTAAATGGTGTAAATCCGTTCAGTGGTTGCTGAGAAAAGCAAAAATAAAAATTTCGATATTTAGAGGCACGGAGGATCCGCGCACCCTCCCGATCACTAGCTTTATGCTAATTGGCTGTCAACACTCCAAACCAAAAAGTTTTGGCAGCCATCTTGTGCCTCGGTAACCGAGGCACAAGAAAACAGGGAAACAAAGGCGTAAAACAAAAAAAGGGGGCAGGGTAGAAACACCCTGACCCCCTAGGCCTGCTCAGGGGGTCCCACAAGGACCACCAGGGCCAAAAAAAGCATTTTAGTTTTTTTTAAAAAAATCGGCAAAATTTGCGGAGGATCCGTGGATCCTGCCGCGAAAATAAAAAAAAAACAAGCGCGGTCCTCCGCGCTTCATTATTATTTAGCCCCTGGATGGGCCAGTGAAAAAAAAGTGGGGGGGGCCCCAATCCCCCCCACACAGCCCGGGGACCTCCACGGGGCAAGATAATTGAGTTGCAGGGATCATGCAGCCCCCTCAGCCCCAGGGACCGCCACCCGGGGCTTCTTTTTTAATCTATGGGGGGCACATGGCCCCCCGCAGCCCCGGGGACCGCCACCCCCATAGGGCTTCTATTTTGTTTAAATAAAACAACCTGTGTGGGGGGACTCGAGCCCCCCCCCCCCACACAACCCGGGGCACTAATTATTCAAATGCTGGGGTCCGTTACAGACTCCTGAACCCCGAGGACCACCACCTCCCGGGCTTCACAAACGTTGTGAGGGTGGCTGCGCTACCCACCTCCTGGAGCCTGTGATTGCCCTGGGGACCACCACCCCAGGGCCGGCTCCTGCAGTGTCCCGGGGTGCCAACCCCGGGACACTGCAGTTTGCTATGGCAGGGCGGGAGCCTCCCTGCTCTCTCTTCCAAAATCCAAACCAGATTGCTTTTCCACACGGGAAGCTGCATGTCAGCAGCTCCCCATGTGTAACAGCAATGCCGGCTCCCGCAGGACCCGGGGAGCCGGCAGGGACCGTGGGGGCTCCCCCCATGGTACCCAACGAAGTGGCCAGGCCCTGGGGGAGGGGGTCCCTGGGGCCAGAAGTGGCCCAGGAGGGGAGCCACACAGCCCCCCTCCCCCATAATAAAGATATAGTTAAAAAAGAAACACGCAAAGGCTGGCCCCGGGGATGGGGTCCCCGTGGTCATAAATGGCCTGAGGAGGGGTGCTACGCAGCCCCCCTCCAAATAAATTCAATTAAAAAAAACATTGGCCATGCCCTGGGGATGAGGTCCCCGGGGCCGAAAATGGCCCGGGGAGGGGGGCCACGCACCCTCTTCCATTAAAAAAAAAAAAAATAGGAGCAAGGTCCTGGGGGATGGGGTCCCCAAGGCCCACAAAATAGGAAAGGAAGTGGGGCCACACAGCCCCCCTTCTTTAATGTTTTTGTTTTTTAAAAGATGTGATTGTGCCGGAGGCCCCACCCCCTCCCAGCAACACTCTGCAAATGCGCCCTGTGGTGCATTTTAAGTTGGGGAATTAATTCCCTTCAATACTGGTGGTCCCTGGGGGCCAACTAGCCCACCAGGTACCTCCAGTAAGCGCCACAGGGCCGCGTTGCAGAGAGGTGGTGCATGCCACGCCCCTTTTTACACCTGTCTGCAACGCAGCTCTGTGGCACTTACTGGAGTTACCTGGTGGGCTAGTTGGACCCCAGGGACCCTCAGGATTCAAGGGGACTTCATACCCTAGCTTAAAATTCACCATGGGGCGCGTTTGCACAGTGGTGAAGGGAGGGGGCGTTGCTTGAGGTGACGTGTGCAAACACACCCTGTGGCGCGTTTTAAGTTGGGGAAATAATTCCCCTTCAATCCTGAGGGCCCTGGGGGCCAACTGGCCCACCAGGTATCTCCAGTAAGCGCCACAGGCTTGCCTTGCAGAAAGGTGGTCCAGGCCACACCCCTTTTTACACCTCTCTGCAACGCAGCTCTGTGGCGCTTACTGGAGTTACCTCGTGGGCTAGTTGGAGCCCAGGGACCCTCAGAATTCAAGGGAACTTTATCCCCTCAACTTAAAACGCGCCACGGGGCGCGTTTGCACAGTGGTGAAAGGAGGGGGCGGGGCCTGAGGTGACAAGTGTGGAAATATGCCCTGTGGCGTGTTTTAAGTTGGGGAATTAATTCCCCTTCAATCCTGAGGGCCCCTGGTGGCCAAGTAGCCCACCGGGTACCTCCAGTAAACGCCACAGGCCTGCGTTGCAGAGAGGTGGTCCAGGTCACGCCCCTTTTTACACCTCTCTGCAACGCAGCTCTGTGGCGCTTACTGGAGGTACCTGGTGGTCTAGTTGGACCCCAGGGACCCTCAGGATTCAAGGGGACTTAATCCCCAACTTACAACGCGCCAGGGGGCGCGTTTGCAGATTGGTGGAGAAACAGTGCATGGCCTTTGTCTACCTCTCACCAATCCCACTGCGTGGGGCTTACTTGAGGTAAAAGGTAGGCTAGTTGACCTCTAAAGAACCCCCAGCAGAGAAGGGGACTTCAATCTCCATCCAAGAGCGTGCCAGGGAGCGCGTTTGTAGAGTGGTGGGCAAAGTGGGCGTGGCCTGGTACGAGTACTTACCAGTGTGGCTGTGTGGGACTGACTGGAGTTAATAGTTTGGGAAGATGGCCCCCAAGGATGTCCTTGAGGGCCAACTACCCCTCTTGTTACCTCCAGTAAGTCCCACACAGTGGGATTGCTAAGACCTCTTCGGAGGCCATGGCCCCCTTTCTCTACCACTCTGCAAACGTGACTCGTGGCAAACTACGGGATGGGGGATGAAGTCCAATTTAGTCCTGAGGGAGTTTGGGCGCAAAGAATCCCTCCTGGTACCACCTGTAAGCCCTATGCAGCGTAATTCCTGAGCGTTGGTTGAACGCCCAGGACCCTTTTTCCACCGCTCTGGAAACGCACCTACTAGTTAAAGTAGTATATTTCTGCACCTCTGACTTAGAGGTAGTTTTAATCCCGCGCCCTATTATGTACTAGGGTCTTACAGAGGAGGTCATGCTAATCACAGGGGTACCCCAACGCATAGTGTTCCCTAGTGTATGTAGGTGTTTTCACTGTATTCTAAGTGTTTTTTAGCATAGCACTGGCTCTAGGCCTGGTTAGTCAGAGTCAGTTACCACCAGTACCCGTCTGAAAAAGTTCTGGGCACAGGATGATTTTGCAACAAGGCCTCTTTCTGCTCTTCTGTTGGTTCTTTCTGCACATACCTTGCTACTTCCTGCACTTTTCTTCGTCTTTGTGAACTTCTGTTGCTTCTTTCTGCACTTCTTTTGCTTCTTTCTGTGCGGTTTTTCTTCTTTCTTCACATGTCCTACCCCTGTAGGCATAGTTAGAAACTAGCATTTAAAAAACCTTTGAAATTCACTGGAAAAAACCATAGGTTTCAGGCACGTTATAGTTAGAAATTAGCATTTAAAAAAACATAGAAAATCACTGAAAAACATAGGTTTTAGGGAAAGTTATAGTTAGTTGGACATTTCACTCCTACAAAACCAGAGCAATTCCCCTGTTATAGTTAATTCAGCTAACTATAACTCGCGCCCCCGCAATGCACTGCTGATGACGTCACATATTACATCACTCATGACATGGTCAGTGACATCACTGATGACATCACTGATGACATCTCAAATGACACCACTAATGACATCATCCATGTGATAATTTGATGCATCTTCTTACACCCTAATATAACCTTTGATACACCCACTGTAAATTACAGACTGCCATTCTCAAAACTATGAACACTCCAACACCAATAACTGCATACCCATTCACTGATTCTTAGGTTTACACACACATCCACTCACTCACCCGTACAGTCACTCGTAGGTATGGTCACTCAGTACAGGACTATCATATGCACTCATAGGCCTATATAGACACTCACACACCACCACTCATCAATAGAGGTACTCACACATCTAGTCAGTCATGCAAATAATTATTCACACTGCCATTTACTCACATATACAGTTATACGCACACCAGCTCAATTACTCGTACAAATACTAGCACATTTGTATGCTCTTATACAATCACTGATACAAGCACACACTCATCCATACAGCCACTCTCACAATCACACACTAACTTATAGCCATTTATATACTCCAACACACATATATACTGCCTTTCACATATGTAGTTACTCACACATGTACCACTGAGATACACATTCACTCACTAACACACCCATAAACACACTCACCCACCCATACAGTCCATCTCCGATGTACTCTTGAAACCATGCACCCAGTGAATCACCCACTCACACATCTATGCACAGTCACACACACCCCACCCACACAAACACTCAGGCACCCAAACAGATACTAGGACAACCAACCAATAACCCATATAGACACTCATGTAGCTATTTGTAAACCCATGCAGCCGCTTACACACCAACAGACAGAGGAATACAGACATTCACACAGTTTAGTCACTAACCCATTAATTCAGTAAGATACGTTTAATCACTCACTTGTAGAGTCTGTCACGCAACTACTAAATCATCCATTCAGATACTTATACACCCACTCATTCTTCAAAACGCCTTTCCCTATATATATTAAACATATTTAAACTTTACAGAAACACACAGTCACTGGATGACGTCATCAGTGATGTAATTTGAGATGTCATCAGTAATGTCACTGACCATGTCATGAGTAATGTAATATGTGACGTCATCAGCAGTGCATTGCGGGGGGCGCGAGTTATAGTTAGCTGAACTAACTATAACGGGGGAATTTCTCTGGTTTTGTACGAGTGAAATGTCCACGCGTCTGAGCTGTAACATGGAATAAAGGATCTTACTTTGGCAAAATTCACGGTGTCAGCACCTTCTTGGATAGAGAAGTGTTGGACTGGTATTGGATATATATACATATATATACATATATAAATATACACACACACACACCTTTTCAGGCTTAGAGTACTGGATAAATTATGCAAAAAAGAAGCTGATAACTCTGTGTAATTCCCAATTTTATGTGGAAAGCAGCTCCTGTATAGAGCACCCTACAACACCAGCGACACGCTCAATCTGCTCACCTCAAATGTCTGTTTTTCTAGCAAAGCTTTTAAGCATAGGTTGAGCACAGTACCATTTATGCAGAGCCTGAAAGGGACAAAGTATTTTGCCATTTCTATAGCAAAACCTTTCGGCAAAGGATTGGCACAGTGCCACCTACGCCGAGCTGTAAAATAACAAGAGCCTTTTACAACTCCAGGCACAGTATTACAGCTTTAGATTGGAGAAATACAATCCAAGCCAACCTCTAATGAATAAATGGCACGTGTTTTGCTCTTTTTATAGTTCTTCAGAAAGGTTTAGCTTTGTCCAAACACAAGCGAGCATCCACTATAATCCAAAACAATAACCGTTCAGGCTTAGAGTGCTGCATAATAGTCAGAGCTGCGGAATTTGGAACCGGGGATCCAGGTTTGAATCTCGGAGTCGGCTCAACATCCTGTGATTCTGGGCAAATCACTTGGGGCCAGATGTAGGTAATCCCAGTTTACCGACTCTTAAATACAGAATCATACCGATTCGGTATTTAAGAACAGGTAAATGGGATGTAGGTAATTTTTCTGTAAAAATTACCAAATCGGTACGGTTTGGTAATTACCGAATCGGTATTTACCGATTCGGTAATTGCCATTCATTCCTATGGGCCTGGAGGCCCATAGGAATGAATGTCAATTACCGAATCGGTAAATACTTATTCGGTAAAAGGGGGAAACATTGAAGGGTAGCAGGGTGTCACTTTGACACCCTGTTGCACCCCTCAATCGGGTGTGAGTGCACATGTTGCAGACATACATGCCCTAAGGGCATGTATGTCTGCAACATGGCACTGTTGGAAAAGCAAAAAAAATGCTTTTTCAAAGGTTTTCATGACTAGTTGGTGGTAAATAATGAATCCTTAACTGAGGAATGCACTAACTTAAGTGCTTCCTACATCCTGGATTCAGTAATTTACCGAACCGGTATGTTAAGAATTCGGTATTTTACCGAATCCTTAAATTACCGATTCTGTAAAATACCGAATCCTACAAAAAATGCCACCTACATCTGGAAAGCCCAATACCAGTCGGTAACGGCCGAAATTCAGTAATTTCGTCCGTTACCAACTGGTATTGGGCGACCTACATCTGGTCCTTAATCGCCCCGTGCCTAGGAAGAGCGCCTGGATACCCTCATGGGTGAATAGCCACGCTCTACTTATTATATACCACCTTTAATTTTACTTCTTCATTCATATGTTAAGCATTCCTCAACTGAAGTTATTGCTTGGTAAAGATGTGAAGATGCCAAGTAAGTTTTAGCTCAAAATATGTAAAACATTATTATGAGGCATTTTTCTTTAGTGCTCTGTATTTCAAGATATTTACCCATTTTCGTTTTGCTTCATTAATAGTTGTTCATTGGTTTTCTTTTTTGTTTAGGTGACGTGGCATGAAATAGCAAGGCCTCAAATCCACGGCTATGATATGCAGTGTTTGGCAATGATTGGTAGATTTCAGTTTGTATCTGGAGCAGATGAAAAAGTGCTTCGAGTTTTTGCAGCCACACGCAACTTTGTGGAAAATTACATTAACATCACCGGTAGCGCAGAGACGAACAGTCTTTCCAGTGTGAGTACCTGAAAATGTCCTCAAGTTTATGTATAAACATATAGTTACCATTTTGTTGCAAAGATTTGTAGAGATTTTTTTTGCAAGTATTACATTTTCAGTTAATATCAAAGCCTAGTAGAGGAAAATATGACATTGGTAGCAGCGGGAGAGAACACTGAGAAGAGAGACCAACCCACCTCCAAAAATACGCTCTTTAAATAGAGTCAAAAATCAAATCTGACAACATAATAAGATGTTATGTTGAAATTTTCTGTGTTTTTTTATTTATTTAAAGCTCATAACCATAATTTGAAAACAATGATTTGAGCATTCATACATAAAGAAAAAGAACTGTCATACCCTCACAATCTAAATACTCTCACACAGACTTCTCTCATACCACTCATACCCTTACCATCATTCTCAATCAATAAAACCTATTAAAAGTCCTATAAGGCCAACCATACAGAACACCAAAACCAAGGAGAAAGACAATATATGTCTCCTCACAGCATTGGCCTTAATTGGATAATGCCTTAACGTCCACATATGTCTACAGACCCAAAATTGCATTTGCAGGTCTATTCAAACATCTTTTCAAAATATTTCATTCATTTATCTTATGTATACATCAAAATATAATAATGAAAGTCCAAAAACACATTTCACAATAGAGCTTTGCTTCGGTGTCTGAGTGACTGAACACGGGCGTCGATGCGCGTTTCGGTGAGGAGTGGTCAGCTGAGCACACACCTTCTTCAGGGTAATGAAAGATGTTTCAATGCGAAATAAAATCAACAGTTGGAGCACTGTGTTTAACCTCCTCTAGTGCAATCCAATTGCTGTGCTCTGGATGGGGCTGGCAACTTTTGGAATATGTCAGAGGAAGTCACCAATTGCACCCCTGCTTATCTCATCCCAAGGCTGCCATGATTGCAGGCGCAGCATTGTCACAAAGCAAACTTCCAGGAAGTAGTGACTCACAGGGCACAAGTCCTAAAAAAAGAAGTTGGGGGGACCAACCAAGTTAAGCGGTAGGGAAGGGACACCATGGTGTATGACATCACGGAGCATGACATTGCATGTGGCATCACAACCCATGACCTCAAAGGAAGTCACATCACAAAAGTGACGTCAGATCTTAAGACCTCACACATATGTTTAGCCGGTCTATTATTAGTACATTTGAGCACATTACAGCTTTTAACAAATGAGACTTTGCGTCAGAGTTGTGCCAAAAAGTGACACAACCCGGACGCAGAATCTGGGTTTCGACTTATACATTTAATTTTTAAAACTCTGACACATGGAAATTGTCAACAGGGAGAAACGTGGCAGAAAATCTGTTCCCCTTAAATGGCTGCAAAGTCTGTATTTTAGAATAATTGAGGCAGAAACCTGACTTAGTTTTACCTCAGGAAACTGAAGCTGAAGCTCTCCAACTTAAGCGAAGTTGGGGTGTCTCTGTTCTGTCATCTCCCACAGATACGAAGAAGAATGGGGCCATTATTCTTTGCCATAAAAAGTTTAATTGTTCTGGTGTAACACAAGATATTGATTCATATGGTAGATGGATTCTGGTTAAACTATTAATCAATAATATTCCTCTCACTGTGTTTAATTTATATGGTCCTACTCAACCCGATCCCACTTTTTGGCCCACCATAACCGACAAGTTTTTTCAATATAAAGATGAATTTTTTATACTTGGGGGTGACTGTAATCAGATTATGGATCCCTTTATTGGCCGTGTGGGGAGGAGGAGCAGGAGACCCCATATGAGATGGAGCAAACACGGACTTCCTGGTTGCCACCACTAACGAATCCGGAAGTGAGTGGCGGAGCTCTAGCGTTCAAGCGGCTGGAAGGGGAGGAGGCGCGTCGGAAAGCGGAAGAGAAAGGAGCAAAGGCAGAGATAAGAGGCGGAGGTGGAGAACGGACGGTGTGCAGTGAACGTGAGGAGAAAGCGGAGCACCTGGAGGAGACCGGAGCGGGAAGGCGAGTTGAGGACGGAGATGAGGAGATACGAAGAGCGGAGAGCGAGGACGGAGTGGAGGAGGTACGAAGAGTGGAGAGCGAGGACAGAACGGAGGAGGTCCGAAGAGTGGAGAGCGAGGACGGAGTGGAGGAGGTCCGAAGAGTGGAGAGGTAAGAGGTCGGAGCAGAGAGACGACGCGAGAAGGACCAGGAAGGCGTAAGGATGGAGGAAAAGCAGAGGGCGAGCCAAGACAGTGTTCTATACTCCGCTTCCATACCCGGTGGGCTTAAGGAGGGAGAAGACGCCACGGGTCCCTATGCTGCGGTCCGAGAGGCAGGCCGTAGCCCAAGGCAAGTTCTGTTACAGGGGGCATTCTGGTGGGGTGTGTGGGGAGGGGGGAGGTAGAGCTGTATTAGGAGACAGGAGGACGGGCACGTCAGGAGGTGCCGGAGATAAAAGAAATCGCACAAAACTAAACCCCCCTTTCACACATATTGGTGATGGTAGCACAACTCATATAAACGGAGCATATAGTAATTCCGGTTCCCATCTTATTATCTTCCCTTCTGAGGCTCCGAGACTCCGGGATCCATAAGAGAGGCGAGACAGAAGCCCCAATTAATCCTGGATTCGTGGAGCAGACAGGACACTGCTACGCCCTGCAGAACAAGACCTTGTTTTGACTTCTGTCTATATCGAATAAAGTAGTCCTACGAGACAATACACTGTTGCCTTGTGCTCTGTACCCCACAACCCCTCACAAGCCGCAAATCCCAAGTACGCTTCACTCCTCATAAAACCCATAAGCAATTCCTCAGCGCTATAACTCAGACCCATTTACTTGATGCTTGGAGGCTATGTATTCCAGACCAATCAGAATTTTCCTTTTTTTCCCCTCCACATGGTTCCTTATCCTGGATTGATTATATTTTTCACTCTAAACCCTTAGCCCAGAATCTTATTTCCTCTTCGATCGAGTCCATTCTGATTTCAGATCATGCTCCAGTGGTTGTTGATTTTGACTTATTCCCTCCTAGTTCTAAATCTTCCAGATGGAGATTTAACAATTACCTTCAACAAGATCCATCTTTTTGTTCTTCCTTCACCTCCTTTACTGAAGAATTGTTTTCTATAAATGATGACTCTTCTATATCCCCAGTCTCAGTGTGGGATAGTTTTAAGGCTACTGTGCCTGGTTTTATTAAAAATTTTGTCTCCAAAAAGAAGAAACAGACTTCTGCTAAACACAAGGCTTTATTAGCCTCTATCAAACAATTAGAACATCACTTCTACACTTCCTCATGGAACTCCATTTTCCAAGAACTTATTCGGGCAAAGATGGATTTCAATAAAATTTCAACAGATAATTCTTCTTTCACTTTACTTCGTAGTAGTGCCAGATATTACGGAGGTCGTAATAAAGTTGGTACACTTCTCTCTACTTATCTAAAATCCAGACAAGAAAGAACGTTTATTGACTATTCAATCTTCAGACGGTACAATTCTCTTCAGAGATTAGGATATTTCAAATGAGTTTATTAAATTTTATAATGATCTCTATACTCCTGAAAATCCCCCATCTGATTCACAAATTGATGAATATCTTAGCACCATTCCTCCCCCTCCTTCTTTAGATTTTACTCCATTAGATACTGATCTTTCGCTTCAGGAAATCTCCTCTTCTTTGAATTCCTTAAAGTTACACAAATTCCCTGGCCCAGATGGATTTTCGGTTGAATTTTATCGTCACTTTTCTAATCTGTTATTATCAAAACTCTTTAAACTCTTTCAACATTTCTCCTCCACCGGCGCCGCGAGCGGAACCTTTATGGAGGCATCTATTTGTCTTATTCATAAAGTTGGCAAAGATCCTAAATTTTGCAAGAATTATCGCCCCATTTCCTTGATAAATGTTGATTATAAGATCTCTGCCAAATTATTAGCATTACTTCTTGAGTCCTTTCTTCCTCGTCTGATGTGGAACAATGTGGATTTATTAAGGGTAGACTAACCTCTGACAACTCCTGTTTATTCTTTAATGTTCTCAACAAAGCCTTGACTTTACCTTTCCCCCTTGCAGCTATTTCCATAGACGCAGAAAAAGCTTTTGACAGGGTAGACTGGTCTTTCCTTTTGAAGTCTCTTCGCTGGCATGGATTTAGTGCTAATTTCATTTCTCTTGACTCTCTTTTATATTCTTCTCCCTATGCTTCCACCATTGTTAATGGCCAGATCTTGGCACAATTTCCACTTCATTGTGGGGTCAGGCAGGGTTGTCCTTTATCTCCCCTTTTATTTGTCCTTTCTCTTGAACCTTTTCTTTCTTGTATGCACCATAATTCCTCTATTTCTGGTTTCCCATATTGTGATCGTCATCTGAAACTATCTGCTTATGCTGACAATATTATTCTTTTCATTTCTAATCCGAATTCCTCCATTCCTTCATTACTACAAGAAATCTCTGATTTCTCTGCAGTTTTAGGTTACAAAATCAATTCGGATAAAACAGAGGTTCTACCAATTACTAAATTTTGTCTGAAACAACAATTTGACTCTACAGGTTTTCACTGGAACAGCTCTAAAATCAAATATCTCGCTATATGGTTCTCTAACTCTATTGCAGACTCTGTTAAAATAAACATGACTATTGCTCTTGATCGAATTTCTAAACTCTTGTCTTCCTGGAATCCTCTTTTTCTTTAATGGTGGGGTCGTCTTGACTCTATCAAGAGTATGATTACTCCGATTCTATTATACTATTTCTCTATGATTCCAGTCCACATTCCTCTCTCCTTTTTAAAAAAAAAATAGATTCTCTTCTTTCCAAATTTTTATGGAAAAACAAAAAATCTAGAATTTCCTTATTTCGTCTACGGAAACCGAGACTTGTTGGTGGAGTAAATTTTCCAGACTTTTGGTTATATCACAAGGCTTTTTGTTTAAAACAAGCTTCTCACTGGCTCCTCTTCACTCCCCTATGGGTTAACATCGAACGTCGCTTACTAACTCCCTTTTCAATTAACGAAGTTCTTTCTTTTACTCCCAAAAATTCTCTTACTTCTCTTCCGCTTTTTAAACATACATGTTCATTACTAAAACCTTACTTTCATCCCAAAACGCTTTCCAGAAATGATTTTATACACTCTCCTCTTTGGCATAATCGTCTAATCACCATTAACAATAGATGTATATATTGGTCTTCCTGGAGGGCAAAGGAGATTATCTGTGTCAAAGACCTCTTTGATTGTACTACTCCTTCTGCCGTCCCTATTTTTAAAGAAAAGTTCAATTGTCCTAGTTCATTTTTATATACATTTTCTATTCTTATGGAATCAATACTGAATATTTTGTATTTCCTACCTTTTGATGTTCCTCCAAATACACAGGATCCACTTCTCAAAATATTGGAAGTATGTCCTAAAGCTTCCTTAATCTATAAATTCTTCTACTCCGCATCTTCTGATTGTATTAAAACCAAAGTTGTTTGCTTGGGAATCTGACTTAGATTTTCAATGTTCTACGGATATATGGAATAGGATTTGGGCTCGGTCGTTGAAAATCTGAAGATCCGCTTCCACTACTCAATCTATGTTTTTTCTCTGTCATAGATTGTGTCTCACACCTATCTCCATAGCTAATTTTACACACGTCAATAACAAGAAAAGTTGGTCTTGTTAGTTTCCATCAGCAGACCTTTCTCATCTCCTTTTTTCATACCCTCCTGTAGCTTATTTTTGGTCGCACATTTGGTCTCGTTTATCCTCCATTTTTAAATGTCATATTCCTATGTCCCACCGTCTTCTTTTTATGGTAAGTGTTTCAGAAATCATTACTTTACTGTCTAGTGAAAAAGGGTTGTTTGATATGAAGTTAGCTTTAGCATTTCAACAAATTGCGTTGAACTGGAAATGTTTGTCAAAACTTTAAACCAAGTCATGGTGGAAGACTGTATGCCAATATCATAGGTTAGATGTTACTTATGCATCCCAATGTAATCCACATGTTAATAGAGATGTTTTTTGGCTGCCATTAACTATACATTGAAACAAAGTTTCCATTAATGCTGTTTCTCATCATCGTTCTGAAAATTTCCAACCCCCTTGATTCCTCCCTCTTTATTCTTTCCTTATCTCTCTAACTTGGGCAAAGTTTTACTTCAACAGTTTTTAGATATTTACCTTATATTGTAGTTTATGGAGCACATTTTCATATTACTTTTAATTATGGTCTATAATGTTTTTTCTACCCCTTCTTTCCCCTGTTCCTTCCCCTCCCCCCCTTTTTCTCTTCTTCTTCCCATAAAATCCCTAAACTGTAAACAGCTTTCCACTATGATTGTTGCCTATTAATTTTTGTTGCATATCTTTTATCTTTCATATTATTATGCTGTAGGCCTATGTTCTATTGTATCGTTTTTTAGCTCAATAAAGCTTATTAAACTTGAAAAAAATATATATTCAAGGCACCTGCTGCATAGATCTTTGTATGGCCAGTAATTCTCAGGGAATACAAATGGTAAGATGACTTGAGGTTAATGCACTTGCTGTGTTTTATCTAGTCCCAGTTTTTAATTAAAGTAGCATAAAGGGTAAATACGTCTCCTGCAAAACACATCATATCACATGCAGATTACATCTTTTTATTTTATTTAGATGGGTAAGTGGCTTACTGCTTTTAACCCAGAGATCCTTTTGTTACTTTAGTTCATAAATTGTAATATAGCACAGTGAGCTATAAACGACATCCGACTTCTGCACCTTATAACCATCATTGTCTTATGTAACAAATCCTGTGCATCGATTTACACACACATGATTCATTCTCAATGTATGATGTGTACTACATGTACTCCGATATTTACTCTGACACCCTAGATTGGGATGAATAGCACTATAAAATCTATAAAACAAAATAATGGTATTTAAATTATTTGTGTGAATACTGGGACAGACCAACATAGCAGACATTCTTACAGTGTACTGGAGTCCAGACAGGATACTCCAACAAAAGGAGGCCTAATGGCTCCTTAACTTCCGCCTTCGTTTTGGTCTCAGCTGGAGTTTAAAATAACAAAGCCCCTTCGCCTACATGTTGGCTCGGAATGAAAGCAGACAATGTGCCGGCGCTGCTGAATGTTTCCCGGTGTCAGAAAATTTCACCAGGACGAGTTCAGCATATTTCTGTGGTGCCAAACATCTTGGCAGGAGAGACCACGTCCAACCTGTGAAAAGAGTGGATAGATGCTGTCTACCCGAGTGTACCCTAGACTGGTGCCCTGGTTACTTGACTTGTCATCACTGGTGTTTATGGCAACGGGGCATATGCGAGATGGGGCGTAGCAGGTCACAGTGCTGTAGGAGGCACAGGTATGGTGGCACTTTTCACAATTGCTTTGCAGGGCATATAAGAAGTGTTGTTTGTTGGCAGGTTCTTTTGTCTGTCAAGTTTGGCTTCCGCAATAACAGAACACTTCCCCTACTAGAAATGCTGCTGCTAGGTTGTGCCATGCGGATTCCGCCTAGTTCCACCCAACGGCCCTAACATTAGAGTACAGTAACTTCTAACAAGCATGCTGCAGTTAGCTCCTGGTACTTTTTCTGAAACCCATTGAGGTGTGCGGAGGGTAACCACAAGAGCATCAAAGAAAAGGACAATACAAGCGTATAACGGTTTGCAAGGGGTGCCAGAAAACCGGTTGTCCAGATGGCTGTCATTCATTCGTGTACCCAGGGCTTCACATCTAGCCCAAACTGCCAATGAGGATCAGCGGCATGTGTGTGCCTCAAACTGCAACTGGCCCTCAAGTTTCGGCACAGACTGCTGGGATCATGGTGCATCCCAAAAAGGTGGATAACCAGCTTTGTTGAATGGGATGTTTATTTCATGTTTTTTTTTGTAAGTTTTATACAGTGTGAACATGATCATTTCGGGTATCATCGTGCTGAACAATGGGAAAATAACATAGAAAATACAACAATAAACATATAATCTCAGGGCTGATCCAGGGGCGGTTCTAGGCTCATGGCGTCCCTGGGCAGGTAGCGTAGGTAGGGGGCACCGGAAGAGGTGGCCCACCTGTCCTGAAAGTTTCTCATGTGGTAAAACTGAAGCTCGGAAAAAGACTAATACACGAAAAAAGACTGTCTCAAGGCGTAGCGACCCCTTAAAATTATCCAAGAAGGCCGAGAATAGAAAGTGATGAGATGTTGGTTAGACATCCTCCTGTAGTCTTATACTGCATCATTAATGCTTCTGGTTTCAAAGTCTATAGGAACGTGCTGTTTTAGAGTGAGGTTTTACTTTTTGTACCATCTAGTGACAGCCAGCCTTGCTCATAATTGCTACATTATAGTCTGGATTGCTACCTAACCTACATACATACCATGTCTGAGTCAGTCAGTGCTCATTAAACACAGGGTTACTTCGTTTCCATTTAGTAACTTGCCACTTATTTTTATCTTGCTACTACCTGTGTTGTACCAAAATATTTAGCAAGCATTGATGCACGACGTGCATGTAACACATAAAGTGACACTGGCGTGCGCAGCGTGGACTTCACTTACTTATAGTTGAGTGACCTGCATGCACTGCTGCCCAGCCACGATGTGCACTCTGCGACTGCCTGTCTTCATCCAGGCAGCTGCTCCGTGCTGGTCACACTCAAGTCGACACTCCTCGGCCTCCTGGCGCGGCCGCTTGCAGTCCTGGTGACCAGAGCTGACTGTCGCCGGCTCAGCTGCCACAGCCAGGTCAACAAGGTGCAGCCTTGTTTGTTTAGTGGGGGGCGCAGCCGGCCGCCTGCCGCAATCGATCATTCATGCCCCCTCTTGCAGCCCCACAGCGGCGGGCTGCCATGGAATGAGGGAGATTCGAGTCTCGCCTGCACCAGTCTCTCTCAGATTCCCCCGCCGCTTCTGCCTACTTCCTAGTTCCTCCGGACTTGACGGCACTCTACGCCGGCACATCTGAATTATTAATCCCGCCCCCCATGGTGCCACGCCGGTGATTGACAGCTGCAGTATCGACTGCTGAGAGGGCAGCCCGGCCCTCCTGTGTGTGTGAGTGTCTCTGAAGCCGCATGCCGCCTCGTGGCGCCACATTCATTGTTTCCAGGGCAACACAGCAGTCAGCTGCCTGGAGTGCAGAGATACATTGTAGCCCTGCTCTCAGCCACTCCGCAGAGCTGAGAGCAGTCTGGTTAACTATTTGGGAACTCGGCTCAGCAACCATTACCTCTCTCGGAGCAGCAGAGAGCCGGGGCATAGGTGCCACTGGTGGCGCAATAATAACAAACGGGTGGGTTGAGGGTCCAAGGGAATATTTTAAGACCAAAGCATAGTTATAACCCCCTAACAAAGTATGAAAACCACGAAAATAATAACTGTGGGTCTACAAAAAGTCTATGTGTGTCTTGATGGTTCTATGTGTCCCTCAAGTATGTTACTAAGGCACACAACTGGATATTACACGGTGTGAGAGAATATCCATCAGTTACTCGTCCTATACCGCCCTTTCATCATGTGGACCACTTCACAGACTGGGGGAGTCCATGTTGTGGCCACCTCAATAGATATTGAAATGAGATGGCTAACCTTATTAATATTGGGACTCAGAGAGTTAGTGGCTGGTATGTGTTGGTAACTGTAAGCAGTGCAAGAAAAATAGTGAAAAAAGAAAAGTGCTCTTTAAAATTGGAGAGTGAACGCAAATGACACTTTATTCTGGAACCGTCCACTTCCAAGGGATAAAAACAAGTGAGTGCAAATGGTCAGTAGGTTTAACAAATAGCTACTGACTAGATGTTATGGTCGACATGTTTCTGCGGATATTACAGATCCATACAGGTATCTACCGCTTCATCAGGACCTACTTATTATTTGCTACTGCTTTAAACTAAATATAGTGAACACAGAAAATGATACAAATATCATCTGCTCACTCTTGGTAGTCCTCCTGTGTAGATAGAGGAAATCCAGGTGTAGGAGCCATCAAGACACAGACAAAACATAGACAAAGAATCAAGACAACAGTACTACAATTAGTATAAGTCATCAGGTATTACAAATTTATGCAAATAAACTTCTAGTCGTGTTGGTTCCAATAGACCTCTCTAGGAACCAAAGTTAACCTCAAGCTCACCTCAGATGCGAGAGGAACGTGTGAGGTGCCGGGTTTTTAAGAACCCGGTGGTGTCAGGGGATAACACCCGAAGACCTCTGAGTTCCCCCTTGTTTCGGACCACAGAAACACGGAGTCTTCTAGTCGCAGTCAGAGATCAAGTTTTATTGATAGCTACCAAGTAACAGGTGTCCTAGAAGCACGACAAGCACGGGTCATGTGTTCTCAGGAGACTGTTCGTTTTTACAGAACCAGCCTTCTCCTTATATACAAAAATAATAGCTGCAAGCAAGAATTCTTGAGTTTATGATATGGCTATATACATATTTCTACAATAATACAAAAGAGCGAAGTCATGTAGGCAAGCCCGTATTTTAGATGTCCAATTCGTGATAGATTACCTAGCCAGGCCCGGAACTCCCATCAGATATCGGTGAAGCCCCAATAAAAGAAGGCACCTCCTAGTCATAAAACTGGCCATAAACAGGGAGCGTGGACAGGTGTGTATGTGTGTAGAAAACATGATCTGTATGTGGTGAATGGTTTGTGGTATGTTGTGCATTGATGCTATCGTGTTTGGCCACTGGGCGAGGAGCTGCCTAAACAGGTTTGGCTGGAGGCAAGGGAGTCAGTTGGGACAGGTCAGGGGGAAGTCAGGGAAGGTGGACGTGTCCTTTTAGATCAAGCTCGACCTTTAATTGACTTATCATGAGGGCAAGACACAAGATGGATACCGTTTACAAAATGGAGTCTGAGGGGTCGGGACGGAAACTACGATTCAGGGGTGTTAGCATGCCTCGATCATGACGCAAATGCATAGGAATGATGTCCTAATCATTATCGGTTAGTCGACACCAAATTCGTCATGGTACGTTGATGTTTCGGGACACGGGTATTGGACCTCGATACCGGGACAACGGTAGGGTCCAGAATTTCAGAACCACAGACCCTCCTTTTGCCCTCATATAAGGCAATAATTCATGTTAATCCGAGTCTAAATCTGTATGAAGGAATTCGTGGAGATGCTGTTGTAGCATCATTCTGTTGCTCAGTTCGTCCCTTGACACAGGCTTCCGTACACATGAGGTAGCACAGAGGCCACATAGTGCAGGAGCGCACTGTACACACAGGCAGAACATAAACAGAAGTGCTAAGATCATCCCAATGAAGATCAGTGTTTTCCATCCCCATGTAGCGATCAGTCCCCAGAACCACCCTAGTAAGGACCAGTCCCCTTTTTCTACGTGAAGGGAACCCGATATCTCGTGTAACTTAGAGATGGCCTGGTACACTGTCGGTGCGTTATCAGGGATGAAAATGCAACAACTGGATTGGATCACTCTACACACACCACCACGATCGGCGAGTATGATATCTAGGGCAACTCGGTTCTGAAGAGTCATAAGTCGATCCGACTGAAGTTCGGTCGTCAAATTGCCAAGAGCTCCGGCCGTTGTAATCACGGCGGATTCAACTATCCTCGATAACTGGCGAATATTCCTGCTGTTCACCATAGGCCCCCAAAATGGCAGAAAACCCTTTGCGAAGTCAGCGAATTCCTGACCCGCGGTGTCGTCTTTACTCACGACACCTCTAGCTGTCCTTGTCCGATGGTAATCTGCTCTGGCCGTGTAGGTGGGAGGCAGCAGAAATGCGATAAAGCATGTACCTGAGAAGTCAGGGGGCAACCAGGTGTAAGCTTGGTCATGGCAGACGAAATACGTGCCTTTGGCTGCTAATAGTATAGGGGAAGTTCGGGAAGCGAACACATAGGTTTCCGTGCATATACTCTTTCCTAATTGTGCTTTGGGATCCCTGCCGATACCTTGTAAACATAAGTGACCTCGGTTGGGTACTATCCAAACTGGGTGGGATTTCTTTGCTGTCTGGCTCTTACTCAGGTAAACCCCATATTTAGTTACGTTCCAACGAGTGTACGGAGTGAGTTCATCTTTGGGAATCGTTAGATATGTGTCGAACTCTCTACTCATATTTCTTATCCCTGCTACTAGTGCCTTGTTACTGGAATCACTCTCAGTAGAACGTGTCGGGTATGGTTCTAGGGCGAATAGGAACATGGTCTGGAAAGCCCACAGAGAACCATAATAACTGAAAGGCAGGATGAAGTATGGGATACCCTTATCCGTTGTGTGTGGCATGAGTCCACATATCCAACAGTTCGATGTGTTCATGATGGACTGGTGTTGGTGTAGGAGTTGAATGAATGAGTTATTTACAAATTCGAGTCTTCTGGCAGATTCGTGTTCAGGTAGAGGGTGAAAGTAGTGTGGAGAGATAGTAGGAGGAGGCTGTGGCCGGGTGTCATTTGAAAAAGTAACTTGGAATACGAATAGAGTATAACCAGTCGAAAACATCGTTATGCTACACAACATTAAAATACATGTTATCAAAAACCTTCTTTTGGCCAGTACAGTGCATAGTTGTCTTTCAACGTTCGTGAGTCTGGTAGGTCTCTTTACCCTAGGAAACTCCAGCCTCTAGTTGCTGCCCGCGGTGGTAGGTTGGTTCTGCCAGGGAGTGGGCTCTGTTCAGTCCGGGGTAACTCCCTTGGACCAACCAGAACCGTTGACCTAAACGTCCCCAGTTGCACTCCCCAGCCTTCAACCGCGACCCTAGCAGCAGAACCGGATGGCGGTTCGAAAATCAAAAATGAGCAAGTTTCCTGAGAGTGAGAGAGAGCTGAAAAATCAAAAATAGTTCTTGGGCGAAGGGAAAATCACATTCGTTTTTTTTTTTTTTATTAGTCTCTTTGTCTTGACCTTAGATTATATTGTTGTTTCCCAGGTACGGTGTGGTCTTCAAACAATGTCTCACGTTTTGGTAGTGTCCAACTGCATAGACGGTGGCACAAGTCCTTGTAAAATATGATCACTCTCCTTTTCGGTACCAGTTTCTTTTAAACGTGCATCGCTGAAAGGGATGAAGCGAGGTATGGATTCTGTCTCGGAGTCGGCAATTCCTTCGTTGACCCACCGGTCGTATGGAAGGGGCAGAGGGACCCGTTTACAATGGGTCCCGTGCACCCAGTTCTTTTTGCCTTCCACCCGAACCGCTGATCTCGTGGAAAGAAGTACCAGGTAAGGTCCGGTCCACCTCGGCTGTCCGTTGTTTGTGCGCTGGAAATTCCGCACCAAGACCCATGTGCCGGGTGCGATGGAGTGACCTGGATCGTCAGAGGCTGGCGGAGAGGAACTGTGAACCTGTTGGTGTAAAACACGCAATTTAGTTGTCAATTCGCACAAATAGTCAAGCAGTACGGGGTGCTCTATTTCGCAGAGTTTGTTTGGCCATGGCACGCCCCAGACGTTGGCTGGGCGGCCAAACACTATCTCATGGGGGCTAAGTCCTAATCTGGAATGGACTGTCATTCTGGTTGACAAGAGTGCTAGGGGCAAGGCGTCAGGCCATTTAAGACCTGTACAGGCTTGGATCTTGGCTAATTTGAGCTTTAAAGTGCCATTGTAGCACTCTACTAATCCAGCTGATTGGGGGTGATTCGCCGAGTGGAATTTCTGTTGTATGCCTAAACACTCACACACTCTCTTCATCACGCGTCCTACGAACTCACTTCCATTATCACTCCAGACGATTCTAGGCATGCCAAATCTCGGGAAGAACTCTTTGACAAGGGCTTTGGCAGTTGACAAGGCAGTATTGTCTTTAAGGGGGTACGCTTCCACCCACCTGGAGAAAGCGCAAACAACAACGAGCACATACTTCAGATTGTTGCATCTCTCCATGTGAATGAAATCGAGCTGCAAAACCTCGAACGGATACGTTGGAGGCGCAAAATGACCAGCTGGAGTTGGGGTTCCCCTACCGGGATTGTACTTCAAACACACCATACAGTTTCTGACCACATTCTCTGCATATTTCGGGATATTGCTGTTTTGCCATACTGGGGCCAATACTTTACAGATTCCTTTCGAACTGATGTGCGCAAATCCATGAGCCATTGTTACTACTGCAAGTACATATGCGTTAGGTAATAGCCATCGCTGGTGTTCTGACAATTCGACCCAACAACCATTCGCATCTAATCTACCCTTACTTTCACTCCATTCATTCACCTCTTTCTCAGTTGCCTCGGCTTGTATAGATTTCACGCTTTCGATGGTGTCCTCACACATTCCTACATCAGTAATCCATCTAGCGGGACCTACAACATACATTCGACTCATTGGGTTCCTTGCAGTCTCTTTTGCAACCTCGTCTGCAAATGCATTCCTGCGGCCAACATCATCCTGAATCTTTTTGTGTGCACTGCATTTTACAATGGCAACTTGTAGTGGCAAGGTCAGTGACTGGAGGAGCTCATTAACTAGCTGACCATGTTGTATCTTTGCACCATGTGACGTAAGAAACCCACGTTCACGCCACAGTCTCCCAAAACTGTGAGCCACACCAAAGGCGTATTGGCTGTCAGTGTACACATTCACTCGCTTTCCTTTCGCTAACACACATGCTCTGGTAAGCGCAATTAGCTCTGCAGCTTGTGCAGAATTATGGGAAATGCGCGCGGTCTCTATAATGGTGTGTAATGTCGTTACGACATATGCTGCAGTCGTATCACCATTCGGCAGCTTGAAACATGAACCATCAACCCATAAAGTATTGTTGCATTCAGGAAGGGGAGTCTACTCTCCCTTTTGTCTCTTCTTCTGTCCTAAAACAGCAGTCATGGTTATCAATCTTGTCTGTTTCTGTCGGAATGGGTAATAATGTTGCGGGATTCAGTGTACCGCACCTCTTTATGTGGATGTGACTTGCTAGCAGCGTAAGTTCGTAACTGGATAGTCGAGCGCTGGTAAGGTGTTGTGTCTTCGTCCTGTTTAGTAAAATGTCTACTGCATGCGGAACCATAACGATCAGAGTATTATTCATGACTAATCCAGCGGATTGTCGGATGCAGACAGCTGCTGCGGCGGTAGCCCTCAGACAACTTGGTAGGGCTTTAGCCACAGGGTCTAGAGTTGCCTAAAAATACGAGCATGGGCGCTGTCTGTCCCCAAAATGTTGTGTTAAAACTGATAATGCACAACCTTCCTTCTCATGGACATATAATGTAAAAGGCTTACTGTAGTTGGGGTTTCCCAACACAGGAGCCGAACACAATGCATCTAGCAACTCGTGGAAACTCGTCTGGCAATCTTCAGACCAAGGCATAGGATTTGGCGTGTCTTTACAGAGTAGTGCCAGCAAGGGTTTAGCTAGTAGTGAGAAATTCGGTATCCATTGTCTACAGTACGATGTAATGCCCAAGAAAGCTCGAACCTCTCTCTGTGTTCTTGGGGCACTCAGTTCTGCAATTGCCTGTATTCTTTCTGGTGTCAGTCTCCTTCCCTCCTTCGACAAGATGTGACCTAGGTAGGTTACTTCTTGTCGGCAAAATTGTAGTTTGGAGAGAGAGACTTTGTGCTTCATGTCACATAAGTTACGTAATAATGATAACGTAGCTTTCTTGCAAATCTCTTCAGTGTCTGCAGCGATCAGCAGATCGTCTACATACTGAATCAGAGTTGAACCATTCGGTAGAACAATCGTGTCTAGTTGTGTTTTCAGGGCCTGACTGAATATTGATGGGCTTTCGCAGTAGCCTTGAGGAGCGCACTTGAAGCGGAAACTTCGTCCTCCTAAATTAAATCCGAAAATATCTCTACTCTCCTCAGCAATCGGGATGCTGAAGAAAGCGTTCTTCAGGTCAATCACCGAGAACCAATTTGCTGAAGCTGGAACCGTCGTCAATAAAGCAGTAATGTCGGGGACAACTGGAAACTGTGGGATAACTATCTTGTTCACTTCTCTGAGGTCGATCACGAACCTATACACAGGGGGCTGTGAAGGATCCGTACGCTTTATAACCGGTAAGACTGGACTGTTACAAACATTTCCTGTCGTTTCTTCAATGACGTCCTTATCAATCAGGTCATAAACAATCGTCAATAACGCCTTTTCACATTCGCTGGATATTTTGTATTGGGGAATGCGTGGCAACCTAACGTTGGCTTTCAATGTTATGACATACGGTGCTATCTCCAAACGACCTACATCATTAGAACCGTTTGCCCAGAGTACATCAGGAAGACACGACAATTCAGTTGCAATATTTTCTTTTGACACATACATTGGAGAAATGACTTTCTTACCTAAAGTAAGTTGTACTCCAAATGGTGAACAGTACAAAGTCGCATATAACCTTTTTAGCAAATCCAAGCCTAACAAATTTTCACCGCAACCTGTTGTCAAAATGAGGGGTGCTTCTAATTCGCATGGGCCAATAGAAAGAGATACAGGACTGGAGATCGGGTTTCTAACAGGGGCGCCAGAGAAACCTACTGAAACATTCATTTCGCCAGACAAAGGTGCGCCAGGAAGTTTCGAGTGCATGATAGAACTTTTTGTAGCACCAGTATCCAGCAGAAATGGCTCTGACACTCCTGAGGTAATTACCTTGACATAAGGTCCATTCTGATCTACTGGAACTGAAACAACTCCCTCTCTTTGTCCATGGCTGTCCTAGCAATCGTTACCCTCATTTTCGTGTTCGGGGTAATAGTCGTCAGCATAGTACTGAGCTGACCTGGACGACGCATTATTCTGTTGGTCAAAGCTGTTCATCGAATTCTGAGGCGGAAAAGAAGTTGTATTTTGTGTGAAATTTCCACTGCCCCTACCTCTAGGGGCATGTTGAACACCTCTTCCCCTTACACCTGAAGCACCGCTCAAACGTCGCGCAAGAGCCGGACAATTACCTTTAAAGTGACCCTCTTCCTTGCAATACGCACATTGATTCGGGCCATAAGCAATACGCTGATGGGAAACTCGTTTCCTTGCGCGTTTCTCGAATACTGCTGTTGTGGTTGATAATTGGGCTGACTAGCCGTACGAGGCGGATAAGCTTGCTGGAGAAGAACTTTAGTTTTTAGGTTTTGCCTGGCGAAAAGATGAAACCTGATGAGAACTGTAGTGTGGGTTTGGGTCGGCCCTCGTCATTCATTGGCTGGCTCCATAAATGGAGCCTAGCCATTGGACGAGGGGCCTGTCCGTCAATGCCGGACCAGATTCGGGGGCGTTCCCGAGATTCTTTGGCTTTTGCCGACATCACGCGACGTCAGCCGAAAGCCGGGAACGCCCCCGAATCTGGTCCGGCCGGGCCGCAGGCAAGCCGGAAGTCCCGCCGCCGGTCTTTCTATGCCAGGAGAAAGGAGTGCGGCTGCCAGCGAGGCCCCGGTGCAGGAGAGCCCCGCCCGCGGCACCCGAGAAGAGAGCCCAGGCCCCGGCAGAGGAAGGACACCGCAAGCGCCCCCGCCGCCTCCTGGGAGCAGTCCGGTGAGTTTTCAGGTTCTCCGTGTCCCTCCTCCCGCCGCCGTCCCCCCTCCCGCTCTCCCCCCTCCCGCTCTCCTGGTTTGGATGGCTCCAAGAGGACGTGTTATTTTGAGAGGACCCTTAATTGATACAGAAAATACATTTTTAATCTGGTTCTCATCAAATGTTTATCCCCTTTGATGTCATTCAGTAGCAGCTCTCAACAGCTCTCTATCAACACACCTTCAGGGTCAGCTGCGCCACCCGCGCTCACTTGCAGGGTTAATGCGACCCAGGCCGCAGCCACGGCTTCGTGTGAGTTGCTTGTGCCTGGAAGCGCCACTTTCCTTCGGCTCGGCCCCAGCGGTCCGGCACTGGATGTAGCTTCTATCTGCCTTCTACGAAAGTGCTCAAACTTCGCCTGCAGCAAGACCACACACCATGAGATGCCGTAGTACCCTCAGAAGATTTGGGCGGATGAAGTTAGACTGATGTTTTCGGGAGTGGCGCAGCGAAGCTCGGCTACCCTGCGGCCATGATTCCTGTCGGCAGTTCTGCAGGCACTTTTTCAGTGGAAACATTCATCTTCTGCCCAATCAAAATCTGTAATCAAGGGAATCAACATTTGGTTGTGGCCAAAGCCTAACTCTCAGTAGTGCTTCCTAAATCTCTTTTTCTATTCGTCAGGCATGGTTTGATGACAGCTATGCTACCAAGCCAAACTTAAAAGTGCTCTTAAGCTGCCTGAAAGCCAAAACAAACTAAGTAAGATCTGCTGGACACCCTTTCCCCAGTAACTATTTTTAGCATAATAATTTGTTGTGAAGAGTTGTGCTTCCACGAAGCAATACACCCACATCTGGAGACAGCAAGACTGTTGTGGTCTTCCTTTTCATACAAAGATCACAAAGGGGGAGCCAGGTGACAGAGGCTTTCATACAGAAGAAATTCTCGAGCAATCATCTCAACTCACAGGAGGGGAAACTGTGTGCAGAACAGGAAGAGGGGGTAGTTCCTCATTCGATATAGTTGGATCTGGGAGGGAACTCAGAACACATGAGAGGGACACTCCCTTCTGCCATCTTGAATGTGTGGGGGGGGGCTTGCAGTGTGTGTGGGGGCTTACAGTGTGTGTGGGGGCTTGCAGTGTGTGTGGGGGCTTGCAGTGTGTGTGGGGGCTTGCAGTGTGTGTGGGGGCTTGCAGTGTGTGTGGGGGCTTGCAGTGTGTTGGGGGCTTGCAGTGTGTTGGGGGGGGCTCGCAGTGTGTGGGGGGGGCTTGCAGTGTGTGGGGGGGGCTTGCAGTGTGTGGGGGGGGCTTGCAGTGTGTTGGGGGGCTCGCAGTGTGTTGGGGGGCTCGCAGTGTGTGGGGGGCTCGCAGTGTGTGGGGGGGCTCGCAGTCTGTGAGGGCTTGCAGTGTGTTGGGGGGCTTGCAGTGTGTTGGGGGCTTGCAGTGTGTGGGTGTGTGTGTGGGGGGCTCTGTGTGGGTGTGTGTGGGGAGGCCTCTGAGTGTGTATTGGGGGGGCTCTCTGTGGGTGTTTGTGTGTGTCATTTGCGAGAGATCAAGCTAGTGGCATTGTAAATGACAATGCTATTTATTTATGTTAAAAAAAACATAAATAAAAATATTGTCAAGAGCAATGCCAATAGCTCAAACTTTAACAAAGGCAAAACCATTGCATTGTAAATGCTTGTTAAATCTTTTGTCTTTTTGTCGACTTTATCTAGCTCGTCTTTGCGCCTATTTTCATAGTACTGGGCTGTAGCTAAAATTTGAGCTGACGTAGAGACAGCCCAAGCACTCTCTGAATCTTTCAGTTTATTACACAGTTCAGGTATTAAATTATGTACGAATTTGTCTACAAACAATCTTTGACCACCCTCGGTAGCCATATCCTGACCACTATGATCGGTGAAAGTCTCCTCAAATCTTGTGAAAAAGTCAGACACATTCTCATCTTTCTTCTGCTTGCACGCAGATAGCTTGTCCCAGTTTACGCGTACTTCAGGCATTATCATTTTCATGTACGCGATAATTCTACCTGGAAGTTCAGCTATTAACTGCTCAGGTTTAGAACCACCAATTTGTCTAGCATCTATAGCGGCAATGTTCGCCCATGAGTCACCTAGTTCTTGGTCATGGTTCGTATGACGTATTTTGCTCCATAGAGGATGTGGAACAACGTTCCCAAACAGCATGTCTATATCCGCTAAATTCATTATACATGAGCTTGCAGTTTGCGATAACTCCTTATAATACCCAGTCGGGTTTTTACGAGGATCAGGCATTGTCTGTTTGAGTGCTAAGACATCGGATCTTTTCCAGGGGACATGTACCCATACACGCTGGAAATTAAGCAGAATTGGCGGATTCGCATTCGCATCACCTTCCCTCCAAACCGGAGGAACCTCTCTCATGGGGTACTGTTTCGCTCTTTTCCCGCCTGATGCATCGTCTTCGTGAGATGATCTAGAGACGTTTCCCTTACTCCTATAAGAGAGCAATAACTCTATCGCTTTCTCAACATCTGCACCTATAATCATACCTTCATAGAACTTAAAGCGTGTACGCCATAGTTCGTTCATTGTGTATGTGGGATCATTTGTCTTCACATCTTCGCCCAGATATACACACATTTCTTCGAATACGTATCTCTGAGTGGGTGCATTCCATTGACGGAAAACTTCCATAACAGACTGAACATCATATCTAACAGTATCCGTAATCCATTTACGGGCTAGTTCATTCAGCACTTTTCTTTCCTCGTAATCAGGCAGTTGACTACGTAACTGTCTATGTTCTGTTTTAGGGGTCGTTTTAGGCGACCCGAAGAAAGGTGAAAGCAGACCAGTGATGGTACCTGTCACTCTTTGTCTAATAGAAGGAGAAGCTTGCGGAGGGGCAAGTGCATCGGAAAAAACAGGCTGAGGCAAAGAAGAAGTAGAGGCAATAGTAGAGGAAGTTGAAGTAGTAGCAGACGTAGTATCATAGACAATAGCTGGAGCTGTAGGCAAAGTCGTAGAAGTAGATGGAGTATGTAGCAAAGATGGCGGCCTTTGAGAAGGCTGCGCCGGAGAAGTAGGAACCAGCTGAAGAGTAGCTGGTGTGTGTGCAAGAGCTGTGTTTCGTGCGCCGGGGCGTGGTATAGAAAAACGCTTTGGCGTTGTAGTAGCGTCTAACGCATACGGTGGAGGTGAGCTTAATAAGTGGGACATTAATGGATCTTTCTCGGATCTCTCCTCTTGACCTTGTCCCTTATTTGGTAACATCGGGTAGCATTTATCTACTGCAAGTTTCTTGCTCCGAAGTATTTGTTCGTTTTCCTGCTCTTCCTCGTTATCCCTGTATGCAACGGCAGCTTGCACCATTGACATACCTCTTTTATTCTTTTTTGCTAATTTTATTTCTTTCTGTTTGGCTTCTTTACGCCATAAGCGGAAAGAGTCAAACATCGCCGGCCGGGCTTTTCTCTTGAATAATTTGACCTCTAAGTTATCTAATATTTCTGAGTCGAAACTACCATATTGGGGCCATTTTAAAACACCATCCTTGCGGGTGTATTTTATCCACACTTCATTATATGTGATAGGACCTACGCCGTGCTTTACATAGAGCTCGTATGTTGGAGTTCCAATCGGAGGAACCGGACAGGAATCCTCTAATCGGGAGTCCTTACTATAACCAAGACAAAAACAAGTTTCCAAGTCTGCTAAAACCAGGCATCTTTGCTCACTAGTCTAGCTTCAAACTTCAAAGGATTATCTGTTACGATATTTCTCGTGAATACACAAGTCCTTCGGCTTTGGGGCTTGCAAGTACCAAATCAAAGCGTATCTCAAGGATACCAAAAACTAAGGACAAACTAAGGACTGGGAGACGCTCCACTTATACTTAACTGAAGTATTTGAAGATTGGTGACGTCGCTAGAAGACTCGTCTATCGTTTCGCTCTACCAAGGATCACTGGGTCCAAAACAAGGCGATAGTCAGGGCAGCAGTCCTTCGTAGCCGTCGGGACGCGGGGAACCTCGCAGCAAAGACCTTCGGAACCACGTCGACATACAGGGGTCGCTGAAGTGGCTGGCCGTCCTCCGGAATTTTCACACGAAGCTCCTCACGAACATCTGGCTTGGACCGTCGCCGCTTGATACCGCCCCGAGTTGGGCGCCAACTGAGGTGCCGGGTTTTTAAGAACCCGGTGGTGTCAGGGGATAACACCCGAAGACCTCTGAGTTCCCCCTTGTTTCGGACCACAGAAACACGGAGTCTTCTAGTCGCAGTCAGAGATCAAGTTTTATTGATAGCTACCAAGTAACAGGTGTCCTAGAAGCACGACAAGCACGGGTCATGTGTTCTCAGGAGACTGTTCGTTTTTACAGAACCAGCCTTCTCCTTATATACAAAAATAATAGCTGCAAGCAAGAATTCTTGAGTTTATGATATGGCTATATACATATTTCTACAATAATACAAAAGAGCGAAGTCATGTAGGCAAGCCCGTATTTTAGATGTCCAATTCGTGATAGATTACCTAGCCAGGCCCGGAACTCCCATCAGATATCGGTGAAGCCCCAATAAAAGAAGGCACCTCCTAGTCATAAAACTGGCCATAAACAGGGAGCGTGGACAGGTGTGTATGTGTGTAGAAAACATGATCTGTATGTGGTGAATGGTTTGTGGTATGTTGTGCATTGATGCTATCGTGTTTGGCCACTGGGCGAGGAGCTGCCTAAACAGGTTTGGCTGGAGGCAAGGGAGTCAGTTGGGACAGGTCAGGGGGAAGTCAGGGAAGGTGGACGTGTCCTTTTAGATCAAGCTCGACCTTTAATTGACTTATCATGAGGGCAAGACACAAGATGGATACCATTTACAAAATGGAGTCTGAGGGGTCGGGACGGAAACTACGATTCAGGGGTGTTAGCATGCCTCGATCATGACGCAAATGCATAGGAATGATGTCCTAATCATTATCGGTTCGTCGACACCAAATTCGTCATGGTACGTTGATGTTTCGGGACAAGGGTATTGGACCTCGATACCAGGACAACGGTAGGGTCCAGAATTTCAGAACCACACGTGCTGCACCTCACCTTGCAACGGCTCAGGAAAATGGGGCACCGCTCTGTGATGTAGAGAGAAAATTATTTTTATATATGTAGAAAAGTGACGGTTGTCTTCCTGACCACTTCACAGAATTAGACTCAAGAAAAACTAGATTTAAAAAGGAGATTTAAGAAAAAACTCTTCCTTCTGATATATAAATAGTGGGTCATACATACATCCGCCCTGTATTGGAAAAAACTATGCATCTGTACTTGGGTCATTATAAATGTGTTTTTATGCATAGTAGACAACTCTATTGATAAGAAAAGTCAAAACAATTGCTCGACTGGTGGCGCGCCTGGCAAAATGTGTGACAATGCATTTCAGTGCGGTGATGCGGATCACCGCACTGTAATGCGTGACTGTGGCAGCCCCTTGGGTTTGGCAGCCCTGTGCAAGTGCACAGCTTGCACATGCCTAAGGCCGCCCCGGGCTGATCTCACCAACACGACGATATAAGGTAACTGTGCGTTACAGTGCAGTGTATATGAGGTGGTTATGAGTAGAATATCGACGAAGATCACAATTGATAAACGATAGAATGGCAAAACATAGGAAGCAATGAAGAGAAAAGTTGCCTTGAGTGACTAGATTTACGTCGGTAGGGTTAAGAGAGCCAACGCCTCAGTAGGGCAGAAAGCTATTCAATAAATTGCTTATTTATTTAGGAGTGTCAAGAAGGGTTGAGCCTTGTTTCCGTATGGAAAGAGTTCCACATTTTTGGAGCAATACCAGGGAAGGCTTGCTCGTATGTTTTCTTTTTGTTGAATTTTTGGGGCTTTAGCAGTAGGGAGCCTGTGCTATGGAAAGATCTATTCCCACCCGATAATGCCAGTTTCTGGGCAAAGGTAGCATGGAGTGTTGTGGTGGAGATCTATAAGTGACATGCAATCAATTTTGAGATTAACCCATGCCCTATAGGGTAGCCAGTTCAATGAACGGAGGACAGAGGTGATATGATCACTTTTTTTGGAGTCTGCGATGAGCCTAACAGTCCCATTAAAGGTAGCCTTCAGAGGTGCCAGTCCCTGAACATCTGTTTTGAGATGTGCAGTGGTAAGGAAAGATTTAGTTTTTTTGTGAAGTTGGTGATTGGCCCCTTTGGTGAAGGCGCTGATGTGGTTCTACATAGAGAGGTTATTGCCCAGGGTTATTCCTAGGGATTTGGCTGATTCAGTGATATGAAGGGTACAGTTCAAGGCTGTAAATGTGGGAGCCATTCTTTGATGTTAGAAGTGGTATTGGGTGGAGAGATTAAGAGGAATTCGGGTTTGAGTGTGTTTGGTTTGAGGTTTTATGAGGCAGCCAATGTTATATTTTTCTCAAAAGAGTTTTTTTAAGGTGGTGGTGTCTTCGCGTGAGGCAATTTTCACATAAAGTTGTGTGTCATCAGCATACAGATGTTAGAGAGTTGGAGAATTTCAGTTAGGGCCTCCATGTATAGGTTGAACTGGGTGGGGGAAAGAGTTGCGCCTTGGGGCACGCCAATCGGGACTGGCATCTGGTCGGATAGGCCATGGTTGATCAGAACTCTGTGAGATCTGTTGTGTAGGAAAGAGAGAGATCCATTTTAACACAATACCAGTGAGACCCATGGGGGTGGGTGGTGGAAGAGAAAAGGTTGCGGAGGAGGGAGCCGAGGAATCTATCGGCGCAAAACAAGCATTGCGCTGATGAAGATGGTCTTATTGCCCAAATTATTATGCTACTTTTTCAACATCCCTATTCCATTAACCAAAATAAACCAGCATGGCCTGGTAAACAACCTCATCTCAAATGGGTAACATTAACACTCCTGAATCAACAGTGTGGCCTTGCTGCATTTGATTTCTAACTTCAAGCTTACTTTTAGTTTCCCCTTCAACCATATATGTCACATCTGTCAGTTGAATAAAATAGTGGTGATGCAGTCCCACTTCAAAACACTAATCTGTAAGCATATGTCCTACCACCTATCTGAGATTGACACGATAGACTGCACACTCATGGCCTGAGATAAATGACTATCTGAGCAGGACTAACGTTTCTTTACTCTCCAGACATCTCACTAAAAGGACACCTAGGCATATCAGCTACTGTAGAGCATAGAACTTCACAACTCCTGAAATGAAAGATCACTAAATTGGGCAATTTATACATGGCAGGCTATTTTATTGACGTCACAAATACCAAAGCTCCCACAGCATTAGATATCTTCCTGGTTTATAGACTTTGAGGCACCAGCACCACATTACCCCTGTCTTACCTCAGGAACCTCACTTTTTTAAACCTTTACATTTACCGATTGCTATCAAAATATCTAGATGCTTGATAACCATCTTTATAGCTCTGTTCAGGAAGTGGCACCAATATATTCACCTAAACCCATGGACAGTTCGAACACTGAGCTACCAAACCCACTGTCAGATGAAGACTAGGGGCCTGATGTAGGTAATAGGGAAATACCGAATTCTAAATACCGAATTTTACCGATTCGGTATTTAGAAATCGGTATTTCAGATGCAGGTAAGAATTCGGTAAAAAATACCGAATTCTTAATATTCTTTATTACCGAATCGGTAATAACGAATACCTATCCATTCATTCCTATGGGCTTGGAGGCCCATACGAATGAATATGAAGACATTCTGTATTACCGATTCGATAATACCGACTCGGTAATACCGGGAGATATTTCAAGGGTGCCAGGGTGTTCAAAGGACACACTGTTGCACCCCTGAAATGTGCATGTGTGCACATGTGGCGCACATACATGCCCTAAGGGCATGGATGTGTGCCACATGGCACATTTCAAAAAGCAAAAGAGTGGTTTTTGAAAAGAAATCGCTACTTACCACCAACTTGAAGTTGGTGGTAAATAGCGATTCCTTAAGGCTGAGGTGCACTGTTTTAAGTACTACCTACATTGCATCTAAGGAATCGGTATTACCGGTTCCTTAAATGCAAGGCCATTAAGGAATCGGTATTAAGAAATCGGTATTTACGGATTCCTTATTACCGATTCCTTCCCTACATCCCACATGGCTAAATACCGGTCGGTAACGGTGAAATTTACCGAATTTCACCGTTACCGACCCAGTCCTGCCAAGTATCACGCATCAGACGTGACACTAACGCATTTCAGTGTGGTGATCTGCATCACCGCACTGAAATGCATTGTCACGCATAATGCAGTGGTTTCTGCTGTCACAAAAAGCGTCCTGAAAACAACTGTATGTGGCAGCTGGCAGCACGATCGAGTGCCTGCACTTGCAGAGGCCGCCGCACCCCCCCCCCGCAGGAGGGGGGAGGCTTGGGGGCCGGCGCCATAACCCACGCGGTGCCCACCGATGGGGTAAACTGGTTCTGGGCGCCCGAAACCGCCCAGGAACCAGCGGAAGCGGGGTGCGCACCAGCCACCCCGACCGGAAGTGACCTGTGACCCGGGCGCCCCCAAGGAGCGGCCAATGGTCACCTACGCTTTGTTTGAACCCCCCAATCAGGGGGGCTCACCTGAGGCCCTATGGAGGGGTCAAGAGGATTTAAGCGCCACCGCTCCCCAGCAGAAGCACAACGTCTTCGAGGAGCTGGGGGAGCGGCGCAACAGCAATCTACTGAAGGACGAAACCGAAGCAGAACGAAGGCGAGGCCCTGTCGGCGAGCTCCAGGACGAAACCGAAGCAGAAGGAAGTCGAGGCCCTGTCGGCGAGCTCCAGGTCGCGGACTTTCGGAGAAGACAGCACGGCGGTGCAGCACGAGGACCGCATCCCCATCTCCTCGGGTCAGCACAAGAGGTACCAAGGCGTCGGAGAGCGAGCGAGGCAACACCAGACAAGCCCCCTTCACAGCGGAGGTAACCCGACCTCGCCCCCGTCTCTCCCCCCCCACGACTAGCGCGCATCGAGCCGCTACGAAGAGAGGGGAGACCAGGACCCGGGCGGCCCAGAGAGCGGTCTCCAGCACACCCCGCTCTCGGGCTGCGGCGGTAGGCGCGGTGCTCCCTACCCGCCTCAGCACCTTACCCGCATTAAAACCAGGCGGACCGCAGACCGTTCCCCGGTAGTACCAGGCCGGGACTTCCTCCTTGTCCCGGCGAGCGGCTTGCGGCGCAGGAAACAGCCCGCAGCAACTCCACGCGTCCGGCCCGGACACACCATCCGCCGACCACGTGGGGAGCGGAGCGCACGGCGAGAACGCGCCCGCCCCGCCCTTGCGACCAGGGCTAACGCATCGGGCGGAACACTCCCCAGAAGGGGGGGCAGCGCGCTCTGAGCCCTGTGAAGGCACACGCATCGTGCGGTGCCACAGCAGACGGCCTGACGCAGACGCGCATAGACGCAAGAGACTACCAAAAGGCCGAACGGCTAACACAGAGGCTCTGCAACAACACGAAAGAGCCATGGCAGAGGGCCAGCCGGAAGAACTGGCAGAGGTACTGAAGAGGATCCGCGAGCTATCAGCCATCCACGGGAACGACTGGCTGCAACCCCATTTGAACAAAGGGAAGGAGAACAGACCAGAGGAACAAGCAGAGGAGGAACCAGGCCCCTCACCACCCAAGAAGCCCAAAAGCACGCTGCCGAAGAAAGCATCCAAGAGGAACCCCTCACAGAAAGGGCGCCAGAAGCCCCCTCTCCCGAGGCTGGACGACGGTGACCAGGGCGAGGCGACTGACAGAAGAGCAAATGGTGAGCATATCAGTACAATAGTAAAAGAATGCTTAAAGTCGCTGGCGCCAGCATTACTTAGTGGCACAGGGCAAGGGGTGACGGGGCCTAGGGAGCCGCGCGCAGAGGAAACAGCAGGCATGGCGTGGCACATGGTCGACCCGGGGTGGGCACGACAGGCAAGGGTGCAGAAGCAGGTGGGTATGGCTACGCAGGGCGAGCAAATTTCCCCGCTACCCGGATGGGGGTACGGTCCCACGCCAGGGATTTCAGCGCTGGGTGGGCTAGTTACTGACCCCTACAGCAGGCCGTCCCCCGGCCCGGCGTCCTTGACAACTAAAGCCACGGGCCTTGCGTGCCTCATCCCCCTTGCGGTAAAGGAAAGGATATGGCGCAAGGAATTCATAGATATATTTTCGCTACTGGAGATACAGCTAGAGGGCCTCGACCTTACCACGTGCGACAGGAAAGAGGAGGACAGGAGAGAAAGGTGCAGTGCCAGAAAGGAGCGTAATTTTGAAAATTGGTTAGATGCATTCAGGATTATGGCATGTATTATAGTCGAAAAGTTCCCCCACTGCGCCGCTGATTTATGGTTATACGAGGCCAATATCCATTTAGCGCAGAGGCAGTTCCCGGGGGAAGCTTGGTTGGAATACGATAAAGGTTTTAGATTGAAAATGCAGAGGCATCCTGAAATGGAGTGGAATGAGGGGGATGTCTCGGGTTTCATCCACAAAATGCTCGCAGCCAAAGAAGTGAGAGCCTGGGCAGGGAGAAACGACCAGTCCTTTCGGAGCTCTTACCAAAAGGGAAAGAACAGAATCTATCAGAAACAGACCACGGGGAGATCCTACTCACCAACCACAACCAAAGCGATCTGCTGGAGATACGAGGCAGGGGATTGCTCATGGGGCTCTTCTTGTAAGTTTCAACACGCATGCTCCAGCTGCGGGGGCAGGCACGCCGCCTCGGCATGCAGAGGGTCTAAGCGCGAGTCAAAAGGTGACAAGAAAGAGAAGAGCAAGAAGCACTAGCCCCAAGGCAGGTAGAGGCGGGGGTCTAGTAGACATTCAAAATTGCCAGCTGGCCAGATCCCCCATTAATACACAACAGCTGCGCAGATTAGCAAACAAATATCCAAACAGACTAGACGCCAGGGTACTGGTGGAGGGTTTTGAGGAGGGCTTTGTTATTCCATTTCACGGCCCATTACCACTAGAGGGGGCGGACAACTTGAAGTCAGCAAAGCAACACCCGGAGGTGGTAAGCAAAAAAATAGAGAAAGAAAAGAGCTTGGGCAGAATCGAGGGCCCCCTCCCAAAGGAGCTGCACGCAGGCATAGTTGTCTCTCCGCTGGGGGTGGTCCCCAAGAAGGAGCAGGGTCAATTTAGACTAATACATCACCTATCATTTCCCGAAGGATCATCCGTGAACGACGGAATCGATCCCGAAGCCTGCTCAGTGAGTTATGCGTCAGTGGAGGACGCAATTGAATTAGTTAAAGCGTCAGGAAAAGGATCCCTCATGGCCAAAGCGGACATCGAATCTGCGTTCCGCCTGCTGCCGGTCCACCCATCCAGTTTCCATCTACTGGGCTTCCAGTGGGAGGGAGACAGGTTTATTGATAAGGCCATGCCCATGGGCTGTGCCATATCGTGTGCCTACTTTGAGCAGTTCGCCACCTTTTTGGAATGGGCTCTTCATGACGGACACCAGGAAGGCGGGAAATTGCACTACCTGGATGATTTCCTGTTCACAGGCCCAGCAGGATCTCCTATGTGTGCCAGCACGCTGGCAGCGTTTGAAGCTTTGACCAGGTCCCTGGGGGTCCCCCTAACAAAGGAAAAAACGACAGGCCCAACCACGAGACTTACGTTCCTGGGCATAGAGCTGGACTCCATGGCAGGGACCGCCAGGCTGCCCGCAGACAAAGTAAGGGAATTCAGGGAAGAGGTGGCCAAATTAAGGGGCCGGAGCAAAGCCACCCTCAGGGACATTCAAGGAGTGATAGGCAGACTGAACTTTGCGGCTAGGGTAATCCCCACCGCCAGGGTATTCTCTAGGCGTCTGACAGCGCTGACAGCAGGCGTCACCCACAGACATCACCACATCCGGCTGAGCGCGGGGGTAAAGCAGGACCTGCTTTTGTGGGATGAGTTCCTGCAGGATTTCAATGGGGTTCTGATCTGGAGAGAAGGGTGGGTGACTGCCAAGCAGATAGCCCTTTACACGGACGCAGCCGGGAGCCTGGGTTTCAGGGCAGTCCTGGGAAAAAGATGGTGTGCCAGCCAGTGGCCAGACAGGTGGCATGCGCAGGGGCTCACCAAGAACATCACATTCCTCGAGCTGTTTCCAATAATAGTGGCACTGACCATTTGGAAAGAGGAAATAAAAAACCTGAAACTCACCCTATGGTCAGATAATAAGGGAGTAGTGCAGGCCATTAACAGAGGCGCAGCGAGATGCCCTGACATGTTGAGGCTAATGCGGCAGTTAATTAAATTACAGCTGGAAGGGAACCTGGAGCTGAAGGCCCGCCACGTGCCAGGGGCAGAGAACACGGCGGCAGACGCGCTATCCCGGTCCCAAATGAAGCGTTTCAGAGAACTGGTCCCCGGGGCGGACAGGGAGATGACCCCTTTTCCAGCGTACATTTGGGACCTGGGGGGGTAGACCTGTCCAAGCTGATAGGGCACTCACTCACCGCAGAAGCAAACAGAAGATACAGGAACTATGCAAGCACAGTAATGAGAGTCGGTGGCATAATATCACTCGAAGACAAGGCAGAGACTAGCACAGCAGTCGAAAAATTCATGCAATGGGTATTCAACGCCAATAAAACAAGATCTTGGGCACAGGCGCACTTGTCCGCCATTGCCCATTTCGCCAGGCTGTACACAGGCGAGGACCCCACGGCCTCCGCCTATCTAAAGACAGCCTTGAAGGGCTGGAAAAGGGTTGAAGGGACAAAGAAGGACAACAGGCGCCCCATTGACTTTGACAAGCTGGGACAGCTCCTGGGAGCCTTAGTAGGTATCGTCTCAGACAAGTACGAGCTGCTACTATTTAGGGCAGCATTCACCACGGCCTTCTTCGGCGCGTTCCGCATCAGCGAGATAGTTGCGCCCAGCAAGACAGGCCCAGCACAGCGATGCTTGCAGGCTAGTGACATCAAACCGATGGCAGGGGCTGTGGAAGTCATACTAAGGCAGTCCAAGACGGACAAGGGGCGAAAAGGGACGACGATACGTCTCCATTGCATCCCAGAGGCAGGGCTCTGTGCAGAATGCTGGCTATTTAAGTACATGGTGGCCCGCCCGGCTGGCGAGGGCCCCCTCTTTAAACATCAGGATGGAAGGAACCTGAGCAAGTTCCAATTCACGGCAGTGATGCGCCAGGGTCTTGGTAAAGCCGGTTTTCACGCGGCATCGTTTGCCCCTCACTCATTCAGGATCGGGGCAGCGACCTCGGCATCGCAGCATGGCATGCCAGAGGACAGAATCCAGGCCGTGGGCAGATGGCGTTCCAGGGCCTACAAGTCATACATTCGCCCACACCTTCTATAAAAATCTTTTTTTTTTTTAAAAGGGGGGGCGGGGGGCAGCCACTTTGGGATGCCGCACGGCAGGGTGCTTTGTCCCTCGACCTAACCCGGTGCGCAGCAGGCCACCTTAACGGAATTCTTTCTATTGGCAGGGGGACGCCCGCGACTGGTCTGGGTGTTGGGGCATTCATTCGTGTCCAGAATGGAGTCTTGGTGGCGGCGATCGGGTCACAAGGCATTCAGGCCCAAAGCGACGTACATCCGCTGGATAGGACAACCGGGTATGAGATGGGAGCAGCTACTGCCAACGCTGGATAGCCTCATGGCAGACTCGGCGTGGCTGCCCGACGTCCTGATCATTCACCTTGGGGGCAACGACCTGACGCGACTGGGGCGCAAAGCAGTGGGGCAGGCCATCCAAAAGGACCTCACCAAGGCGGCGACATGGCTGGGTCCCACGACAGTGGCCTGGTCTGAAATGATCAGCAGGAAGCACTGGAAAGGTGCCGACTCCAACAAGGCGGTCGATAATGCAAGGCGAAAATTGAACATCGCAATGCACAAGTTCTGCTCCACCAATGGCCTGGAATCAATCAGGCACGGCCTCATCCACCCGGGCCGCCCGGAGCTTTACGGCCAAGATGGGGTGCATCTCTCTGACAAGGGGATGAAGGTATTCTGGGATAACTTGTGGGGTGCAATGTTGCTCGCAGGTTGTAAGTAAAAAAAAAAAAAAAAAACACAGAGGGAGCCACGAACCAGGGGCAGGAGGGGGAGCCGCAGAAAGACGTGAGCCTCCCTGCGGCGTGGCGGAAATCCTACAATGGTTGGCTAAGGAAACACACCGGCGGGCGGTGTGGAGGAGGAGGGCCACTCACTTTTGAATGCCGCACGGCAGGGTGACGTGGCCGCACAAAGGAGGGGAGTAACAGGAGGAGACGGCACTCGCGGCCCAGACCCGGCCGGACGGCAGGGCGCAAATGGTAGCGAGCTGGGGACCTAACTCCAGACAGATAAGCTCCCCTCCACGACACGCAGAAGGCGTGGGCAACCAACCACTGGAACACCAATAGACTAACAAGGAGCTGGTTTTGTACAAGTGCCATTTACGAACTGATGAGTGCACAAAAGACTGACCCCTGGGATCACAAGAGGGTGTCATCGTTTGTAATTTCAAGTGTATTATTAATGGGTACAGTTCGCAAATGGAAGATTGCATAACCAGTATGTGTTTAATATTAATAAAGCTGCGGCCAACAACGACCATCACTAATAACCGTTATTGTTGGCTGACATTATTTTCCATCACTTTGAAGAATGGCGGGCGGGCCGGTGAGTGATGTGTGTTGGGGTGCCCACGGAATAGGCACGTGCGGGGGTTATTGCAGAGGCCGCCGCACCCCCCCGCACGGGGGGGAGGCTTGGGGGCCGGCGCCATAACCCACGCGGTGCCCACCGATGGGGTAAACTGGTTCTGGGTGCCCGAAAGCGCCCAGGAACCAGCGGAAGCGGGGTGCGCACCAGCCACCCCGACCGGAAGTGACCTGTGACCCGGGCGCCCCCAAGGGGCGGCCAATGGTCACCTACGCTTTGTTTGAACCCCCCAATCAGGGGGGCTCACCTGAGGCCCTATGGAGGGGTCAAGAGGATTTAAGCGCCACCGCTCCCCAGCAGAAGCACAACGTCTTCGAGGAGCTGGGGGAGCGGCGCAACAGCAATCTACTGAAGCCCACCCACCCACACCTAAGGGACAGCAAAGTCGCAGCGCTGGACAATGGAAGGGGCGTTACGGAAATCCTACAATGGTTGGCTAAGGAAACACACCGGCGGGCGGTGTGGAGGAGGAGGGCCACTCACTTTTGAATGCCGCACGGCAGGGTGACGTGGCCGCACAAAGGAGGGGAGTAACAGGAGGAGACGGCACTCGCGGCCCAGACCCGGCCGGACGGCAGGGCGCAAATGGTAGTGAGCTGGGGACCTAACTCCAGACAGATAAGCTCCCCTCCACGACACGCAGAAGGCGTGGGCAACCAACCACTGGAACACCAATTGACTAACAAGGAGCTGTTTTTGTACAAGTGCCATTTACGAACTGATGAGTGCACAAAAGACTGACACCTGGGATCACAAGAGGGTGTCATCGTTTGTAATTTCAAGTGTATTATTAATGGGTACAGTTCGCAAATGGAAGATTGCATAACCAGTATGTGTTTAATATTAATAAAGCTGCGGCCAACAACGACCATCACTAATAACCGTTATTGTTGGCTGACATTATTTTCCATCACTTTGAAGAATGGCGGGCGGGCCGGTGAGTGATGTGTGTTGGGGTGCCCACGGAATAGGCACGTGCGGGGGTTATGACTTCTCCGGGTTCTCCCACAGGCTTTGTGTGCTCCCAGCAGCTGAGCAGGCTCAGCCTCACAGCGGCAGCCAGAGCCAGCAGTCCTGCTACAATGTATCTTTTTTTATTTCCGTGGCGCCATGGTGCTGAGGGACACAAGTCTTAGACTTGCCGTAGCGCCGTAGGAGCACGTGACATGACGTCCTGCTACCAAAGGGCGCCGGGAGTAATACATTTTGTTAAGACTCTGGTGCGGAGAGGCTTGCCTGCTTGAGCCTCACTGGTTTGCGGGCCTGGCCAGGGGCACGGGCATCATGGTGCTCGGCCGCTGGCTCACACCACTCTGTTCGCACCTCAGACCCTGTCCTCTGCCCTGCAGGGCTGCTTACGCTGGAGCAGGACAGGCCCAGGAGGTGATTTATTGTCCACGCCGCCCGCCAGCGAATTTCGTCAGGCCAGCCGACTCGAGGCCTCTTGGTGAGGGAGAGTGCTGCATGATTATGCAACAGCTGTGAGAGGGCCGGTCGTCATTGATGGAGAGTCACGCAGCCACAGCCTGGGGCTGCAGAAGAACAGAACACACACGGATTGTGGCAGTCTTCCAGGAGTTGTGCTTTAAGGGGTTCTGAAGGAGAGACGAATATGTAAGTGAGCGACCGGTATATGCCCACATACATCTGGCTATAGATGTTTTTTTGAAAATAGATATTTTATCGACACATAGCCGGTTGTGCATGATACACTTCTGCTATCTTCATAGGATGTACTACACCCCCAGGAGCCTATGGAAGTGTGTGCGTAGAGACAAGTCTAGCCTTTAGCACTGCGCACAAACTGAGGCAGTTGATATACTACATTTAGCTTGGGCATGCCTCACTATAGACCACTAATAAAATATGATGGGGGATACTATTACCCTAATTATCAAAAGGAGTCGAGGTTGGTTCTCCTGGGCTGGGTGAAATCAATGCCTAAAACAAATAGGATATTATTCACCCTTGCATTGTTGATGGCAAAGAGGGTGGTTGCTAAACAATGGGGTGAGGCCACATGCCTGCACCTAAATCCTAACCACAAGTCTTTATCGGTTAATGCACACAACCTGAACTGTAATCTGAATTACAGTCATTGATGGCCAGTCCTTAAGATATCTGGCGTCTCCTGAGAGAATATTTATCTTCAAACAATATGGCCAGGGGCCCTCCATAATACATGTATGATATACTCTTGGGAAAAAAAAATTCGTCCTTGAGTTGAGAATATTTGTAATGTTATACCTAGTACCTTACTAGGTCTTCTGCTTCTGATTATAGCTCTGTATCGCTGCAGGAAGCAGTGTTATATTTATCACAGCCTACCTGTAGGGAACTTGTGGTACTTGCCAGTACAGTTGCACTTCTATGTGACAATTCATGCTCTGCGGTTTTTACTCTTTTAGGGCCATATGCATCAACACATTTTCCCATAGACACAGAATGGGCAAACCCTTTGATGCATCTGGCCCTACTGTATTGTACCAATTTATTTCTTGAAATAAATAAATAAAGTTAACAAAATACCGTGTGATCTTATTTTACATGGCACCCACTCATTTAAGGAGCAGGGAAGGCGGTGCTGGGGGGGGAATCTGACAGAAGATTATGAACTCCACCCGAATATTTGTTACCAAAGCTAAGTAACTTTTTCTAATGATAGTTACATCTTCTCGCAGATTGCTCACTTTATGCAGGAATCCTAAGGGCATACTTCACTCAGATGATGATTTGAGTAGTTCAGATTAAGCAAAGAAATCATGCAAAACTTCTTGAGCAAAGTATCTTTCACTGCTTACCTGAGCTGTAAAAAGAACAATTGATGGACAAAATGTTGAACAATGTCATACATTCACCCCAGTTCAGAGATCAGGGCCTAAATCCATCGTTTTTTGCTCCCTATGACAGTCCAGTTTAAACAAAGCCAAATGCAAATTAGTCATGACCCTGTTCCCCATGGGAACAGTCCAGCCTGAACTGCCAGCCCAGGTCCTCCCTGGACTGGAAACAAGCACCCTAGGACCGGTTTCTGGGTATCACCCCTCATCAGCCAGGCTAGCTTGACTACAGATTCTCCTCCTCTTTAGAGGTAATAGGAGGGTGATGGATAGAAGGATAATGGACTGGTTCATCTGAAAGGCAGATACTACCTTGAGTAGGAAGGATGGAGAGGCACAATGGCCCAACCTAACCACATAGAAATCTGTGACAGATAGATTAACTGGTAATGCATTTTGCTCTAAAGATCCTCAGTTGTGCATCAATATGTAGTTAGTTCATGTAACAATCAACAAGCAGTGAGATGAACTGGAAGGGCTAAAGTATATCACCCCAAAGACACACTCATTACTGTAGAGGAAGAGTGTAGAAAAAACATTTGACCCATTTTTTAGTGGTACAATTTCACATTTATGAAATGTTTGTGTCTCCTCATAAACCAAAGTAATCAAAACGGTAAAGGACACTGAACCCTCATCCTCTTAAGATGACACGCTTCAGCATTTAGCCCATTGCTCTCCTGCATTGGAATGGTATTACTGTACAGGTGGCCTCATTAACAATTAGTGAGCTGTTATGATGGAACCACTACGTTTGGTGTATGTGGTTCTAGTATACGGGTAGAGATTAGACACTATTCTAAGATACCTATGAGTTACAGTGTACTACAGTGTCCAAAATAGAAATTACATTTCCTCATGATAGACTTTTAATGTTATTCTCGTCTTCTGTTGATATCATTAAAACAACAGGGGAGTGTTCTCCTGAGCTTATAGTCAATATGTTTCTGCCTAAACCCTGAGCCCATAACAGGTCTAAGGCATTAGTCAGGCCCTAGCTCCCTATCCTATTTTGCCTGTGGTAACTCCCTAAAAGTCAGCAGTGCCAAGGTTAAATGAAGTGAAACATAATATGTAACAGTCAATTAAACAAGCATTGGCAAAGCCAGTAGGTCTCGTCTGCGCAAGAGCTATTGGCTTTGCCAATATGTTTTAGCAATGTTGTACACCAGAATGGCTGCTGTTCAGCATGGCTAAAAGTTAGTGGGGTAAAGGAGATTGGCGTGCAGTGGAGTGTCATCAAATGTAGTAGAGTGGAGTGTTATGGAGTGGCGTACAGTAGAGCTGAGTAGCGTGGAGAGGAGTAAAGTGGACTGGAGTGTCATGGAGTAGCGTACAGTGTTGTGGGTGTTGTGGAGGGAGTAGAATGTCATAGATTGGAAGGGCGTAGCATTGAGTGGTGTTTAGTGAAGTAAAGTTTCAGAATTGAGTCAAGTGTCCTAGAGGGTAGTGGCATAAAGTGTCGTGGAGTGGTGTAGATCAGAGTGAAGTAGCATAGTAGGTGTTGAGTAGAGTGTTGTAGAGTGGAGAAGATTGTCATAGTTTAGAGTGTCGTGGAGTACTGTGTCATAGAATAGAGTGGACTGGTATAGAGGGAGTTGCTTTAAGCATCATAGAATGGAGTACAGTTGAGTGGCATACAGTGTAGTAGAGTGTCAGTATGGCACAATTTAATGAAGTAGAGCATCACAGAGTGGAGTATCATGGAGTGGAGTGTTGTAGAGTGAAGTGGCATAGAGTGCAGTGGGGTAGAGTATATTGGTTTTGAGTAAAGCGGTGTAGAGTGCATTAGCGTAGAGTGCAGACACGTAGAGTTGCATAGAGTGCAGTGGCACAGAGTAGAAGGGTGCAGAGTAGATTGCAGTGGCTTAGAGTGGCATAGAGTGGAGTGGTGCAGGATGGAGTGGAGTAGTGCACAATAGAGTTTAGTGGCATAGATTGGCATAAAGTTGAGTGGTGCAGAGCAGAGTGCAGTGCCATAGAGTGCAGTCATGCTTACTGGAGTGTCAGAGTGTAGGGTCTTAGATCAGTGCAGAGTGGTTCAAAGAGCAGTGATGTAGAGTACAGTGCCATAGAGTGCAGTGACGTAGGGTGCAATGGTGTAGAGTGACGTAGCATGTAGTGTCATAAATTAGAACGTTGTATAGTGGTTTAAAGTGTAGTGGTACAAATTAGTTGGCATGTGCAGTTGTGAAGGGTGCATTGGTTTTGAGCAAAGTGGTGTAGAGTGCAGTGGTTTAAAATACAGTGGCATAGTGTAGACTGCAGAGATATAGAGTGAATCCGCGTGTAGTGCATTAGCTTAGAGTGGCACAGAGTGCAGTGGCATAGAGCATAGTGGAGTAGAATAACTTGTTTCAGAGTGGAGTGGTGCAAGGTAGAGTATAGCAGTGAAGGCTAGAGCACAGCGGCATAGAGTAGAGTAAAGTGGGGCAGCGTTTAGTGGCGTGGAGTGGTGCAGAGTAGAGTGGCATATTGTGCAGTGGCATGTAGTACATTGTTTCGGTGTAGAGTGGAGTGATGCAGGGTAGAATGAAGTGGTATAGAGTAGTGGCATAACGTGCATGGGTGTAGAGTAGAGTAGTGCAGAGTGGAGTGGCCTAGACTTGAGTGGTGTAGAGTGCAATAGCTAAGAGTGCAGTGGTGCATAATAGAGTGGGGTAAAGTGCACTGACTTAGAGTATTGTGGTGCAGAGTAGAATAGAGTGGTGTGAAGCAGGGATGCGTAGAGTGTAGTGTCATAGAGTGCTGTTGTGCACAGTAGATTAGAGTGGTGTAGAGTGCATTGGCGTAGAGTGCAGTAGAGTGGCATAGAGTGGTGCAGAGTAGAGTGCAGTGGCATAGAGTAAAGCAGCACAAAGTAGAGTGGCATAGAGTGCAGTGTTGCAGAGCAGTGTCATAGAGTGCAGTGGTGTAGAGTAGGCTGTATTGGTGTGGAGTTAAGTGGTGTAGAGTGGTGCAGATTGCAATAGCGTACAGTATTGTGGTGTACGGTGCAGTGGTGCGGAGTAGATTGGCATAGAGTACATTGGTGTAGAGTGTATTGGTTTTGAGTAAAGTGGTGTAGAGAGCTTTGGTATGGAGTGCTGCTGTGTAAAATATAGTGGTGTAGAGTGGAGTGGCGTGGAGTGGAATAGAGTGGTATATACTGCAGTGGCATTGAGTAGATTGTTTCAGCATAGCATAGAGTGAAGTGATGTAGAGTGTAGTGGTATAGAGTAGAGGGGCTTTGAGTGGTTTGGCGTAGAGTACAGTGGCGTAGAATGGAGCGATGCATGGTAGAGTGGCGGAGAGTTTAGTGGCCGAGAGAGCAGCATTGCAGGATTGAGTGACGTAACGTGAAATGGCATTTAATTATTTTGTTTGGGTAATTTATGAGGCGCAATGTGACCCCACTGGTTTTCTGGCACTGAATTACGCATCTACAGGCCCATAATGTCGGAAATGAAGTGTGGCTGTGATCGTCAACAGCATGGCCAGTAAAGTGTTTTAGGCATGTTCTACTCTTTTGGAAACAGCTATGTTTTAAGTCTCTTCCTAAAGTGTAATAGTTCCCTTGACTGTCTCAGGGTTATTGGGAGTAATCAAGCTGCCACTGTCATGAATGGTCTTCCTGCAAGTCTGGACATGCTTGCCAGATTAGCTGATGAGGAACGTAGATTTCTTTTTGGGGTATGCCCGTTAAATCCATTTTGTAGGGGAGCTGGCCCCAGGCCGTGGAGTGCCTTAACAACAATACAGAGCGATTTGAACCTTATTCTCTGTACCAACAGGAGCCAATGGAGATCCTTCAGGAATTGAGATGCAGAGGACTTGCATGGTCTATTTAGGACCAACTTGGCTGCCAACGTTTGTACTCTCGGTTATCTCTTTATTTGGAAGTTTGGAGCTCCCAATAGACAGGGCATGCAATATTCCAGCCAGTACAGGATTACGCTTCAAACCACTTGAGCTCTAGACGAGATGGGGAGCATTGGGAGTATCTACACTATCTACCTTCTACACCCCCTCCCGCCAGCTACGCTCCTCCCACCAAGCCCTTGCTGCTGTACCTCGCATCAACAAAACCACCATGGGAGGAAGATCCTTCTCCTACCTGGCGGCAAAAACCTGGAACTCACTTCCCATTCACCTTCGCCTCACTCAGAACCACCTAACATTCAGAAAGCAACTTAAAACCTGGATATTCGACAAGTAATTCCCCACCCTTCTCCAAGCGCCTTGAGACCCTCTGGGTATGTAGCGCGCTATATAAATTAACTGAATTGAATTAAATATCTTGCACAATGCTTTGATGAGGCAAAAACAAATTCCAGCCGTTTCATTCGCTTGAGTTTCCAGGCTGAGCTTGTTTTCAAAGATTATGCCGTAGAGCGGAGTGGTGCAGAGTGGAGTGGCCTAGAGTACATTGGCTTAGAGTAGAGTACAATGGCATAGAGTGGTGGAGAAAGCAGTGATGTAGAGTACAGTGGTGCAGAGTATGGAGTGGTGTAGAGTGCAGTGACGTAGAGTGCAGTGATATAGAGGGATGTAGCATGCAGTGGCATAGTGCTGAATATTGCAAAGCATAGCGGCATAAAGTACAGTGGTGCAAAGTAGTTATCATAGGTACAGTGGTGTAGGGTGCATTGGTTTTGAGTAAAGTGGTGTAGACTGAATTGCATAGGCTGCAGTGGTTTAGAGTAGAAAGGTGTCGCTTAGAGTGCAGTGGTAGAGTGGTGCAGCGTGGAGTTCAGTGGCATAGAGCGGAATGGCGCAGAGTAGAGTGGCGTAGCATGGAGTAGAGTGGCATAAAGTGTAGGGGAATAGAGTGCAGTGGTGTAGAATAGATTGGTTTCAGAGTAGAGTGAAGTGACGTGGTGCAGGGCAGAGTATAGTGGTGCGGGGTAAAGTGCAGTGGCATAGAGTAGTGTCGTAGATGAAGAAAGTTGAAGGAAGTAACCCGTTTACGGTCACTCAGGTCACTCGCGACCACCTCTCATGAGTTTTTGGGACTTTTGTCTCTGTCTTTTTTTAGTCTATCGACTCCTGGTGCTGTAGGGATGCCCGGTTTTAAATCTTGCGAAGTTTGTCCCCGCATGATGTCGGTGACGGACCTGCACCGCAAGTGTCTCTATTGCCTGAGGCGCGACCATGACCCCACGTCGTGCCCCGAATGCCGGGCCATGGCTCCAAAAACTTTGCGGGAGCGGTCCCGAAAGTTGCTTGAGGCCCAGGATTCAGCTCCGCGCCATTCAAAGTCCCTGTCCCATGGGAGGTTGAGGGACCGGTCGCGGAGCCGCCATCACCGTTCGACGACGTCTTCCCACTCTGGGTCAGGTAAGACGAAGCAAAAGAATTCGAAGAAGCGACATCGCTCATTGTCTTCCCCTAGCCTGTCGAGCGACATGACTGAGGGTGCGGTTGGTGCCACCCTCACGGCTCCGGCGGAGCCTGCGCAGTTGCCGACGGCCTAATCGCCTTTCCCGGGTCCGTCTGCGACTCCAGCCGAGCTGCAGGACTTCCTGACAGCCATGGCTCACCTTATTGGCCCATCGGGCCCCACCGGCGCGCCTTCGGGCCCTTTGGGTTCGACTGGGGGTCCTCGCCCTTCTTCGTCATTGGCTCCGGCCCCGACGTCGTTGACGGCTCCGGCCTCGGCGCAGCGAGATCCCCATGGATCCATGCATAGATCACAGCCGATGTCGGTTGACCTCGTACGACCTCCACCGACGGCACCGGCGTTGGCCGGCCACCCGGCCAATCTCGTCCCCGGTTTCCACTGTGACATGGAGACTGTGCCGGACCTGTATCGATCGACGCAAATTCCCACGCCAATGGGGAATTTCTATCCTTTTCTCCATCCTCCTCCTCCTTTTCCGCCTGCCCAGCAGGTTATGGAGGACTGGGAGGGGTCTGAAGACCCTCTTGCAGCCCAATGCGAGTTAGACCCGGACTGGGCAGAGGATTTGGAGGACACAGGTGGACTGGATTTTTCTCCAGAACCTAGCGCACTGTTTCCTTCTACCGTGGCTACGGAGGAGGGTGGTACTTATTCAGTGGTGTTGCATAGGGCAGCTGAGGCTCTCCACCTCGAGCTCCCTACAGTGGCCGTCAGGGCTAACCTCCTGACAGAAGTGCTTCGGCCGACGGCTTCCTCTGCGGAGCCACAACTGCCCTTCAATGACGCACTTTCAGACGTTCATTTTGGGCACCTGGTCCAGGGCAACACTGTGGCTCCTGTGGATAGGAATGTTGCCAGACGCCATCGCCCGGCCCGGGTAACCCCATTTTCCTCTCCCAACACCCTGAGAGCTTGGTTTTCCAAGCCTCTGCATCCCTGAGCGCATTTCCTTCCGCACCTCCGGACAGGGAATCCAAGAAACTGAAGCAGTTTGGGAAGAAGATTTTCTCTTCCGCCAGTTCAGGGTTGTGGTCTGTGAACACTGTATGCCTCTGTGTGGGATACGGTGGCGCAGGTGCTGCCTCAGTGTCCGAAGGAGGCCTGGACGGTCCTCTCCCAAGCTATTGCTGAAGGGAGAGATGCAGCCAAGTTCACGATTCGTTGTGGTGTTGACACCACCGACTCACTAGGCAGAGTGATTTCCACGACAGTGGCGCTATGCCGTAACGCCTGGCTGAGCACAACTGGCTTTTCAGGGGATGTCCAGAACACTCTGAAGGACATGCCTTTTGATGGCACTCGCCTTTTTGGGGACAAGGCTGATTGTGCGTTGGAGCGCTTTAAGGACTCACAGGCTACGGCCAAGTCCCTGGGCCTATCGGCCGTGTGCACTCCTTCGGCATCTGCTTTTCGCCTCTTTCGTGTCCAAACACCTTCATTTCAAAGCCATAGGCCTGCGCAGCCGCAGCCTCAGCGCAGCCGCAGACTTGGGACCTGCCGAGGTGGGTCACGAGGCCAGCGGGCGGGTCAGTCCACCACCACCACTGCCTCCAAACCTTCAGAGTCTGGTGTTTCAGGCCCATCCACGCCAGTGGGCGGCAGGATTCGCCATCACCTCCCACACTGGCGCACCATCACTTCGGACAGGTGGGATTTACAGATAGTCCTAAGGGGCTACTCCCTCCCCTTCGAGGCTACCCCTCCAGCCATTCCACCTCAATTCCACCGCATGTCGGGAGATCACTTGGCGCTTCTCCAGCAGGAAGTTGCGGCCCTTTTGGCCAAGGGGGCCATCAAGCGCGTTTCGACATCAGAAGTTGGTTGTGGTTGTTATTCCCACTACTTCCTGGTTCCAAAGAAGGACAAGGGCCTACCTCCTTTCTTAGACCTTCGGAATGTCAATCACTTCCTCCGGAAGAAGTTAAAGATGCTCACACTCGCTCAGGTCATGTCTGCCCTAGATCTGCAATACTGGATGGTAGCGTTGGACTTGCAGGACGCTTACTTTCATATCCCCGTCCTGGCGGCCCACCGGCATTACCTGCGTTTCACAGTAGGCCATGAGCACTTTCAGTTCACTGTGCTCCCCTTTGGCCTTATCAGCGCCCCTTGGTTTTGTTTTGCAATTTAGAGAACGCAAACTCTGCCCAGAGGACTCTGGAGCGCTCTACATCAGATTACATTAAAGAGGAAACCTTCCTGTTTACCTGCGAATCCCGTGAAGCCTTCCTTGACCTGGGGATCGTGGGTCCAGCCGCCGGAGCCCAGTGCAAGGCATGAGGCATCAGGACACCGCCATTGCCCGCAGCCCCAGCGAGAACTACTCCACCTAGAATCCTGTGCGGCGCGCACGCCGCGCATCACATTGTTAGCACCAGGAGGCGCTTAAAAGGGGCTGAGGGCTCCCGCAGCACGAGACACGTGCGGGCGTGCCCGGGCCAAGGGCGGGCCCGTCTGTAACTGACTGAGACTGGACCGGGCCTATCCTCTTTCAGTGAGGCCTCACCATGGGTAAGCGAAAAGACCTTTGCTCCGCAGACTCCACTATCTCTAAGGCAAAAATTGACTAATGTGGATATGCACCCGGTTATTTCACAAATTAATCTGCTTATTGGATCCCTAAAGGAGGACTTATTTAAGTATGTTCAATCTGGTCTAGACCGTGTGCTGGATAGGCTAAGTAAAATTGAGTCTAAACTTGATGGTCACAGCATGGGAGGGCGTCAGGTTCCTAGTGTAAATAGCCTAGGTGTCGTTGAGGGGAGCAGGAGTTCTCAATTGCTTTGTGCTGGGGCTCGTGATGTTAATGATAGGGCATTAACCTTGGTTCCCCCAGGGCCTCCTAGTAAACATAATGCAAGCAATGGCCTAACGGGAGGGATTGCTAAAGGGCCTATAAGTACCAGTCAGCAGAAATCTGATATACCACCTAGGTCAGAGCCAAATCCAAAACACCTAAGAGTTGGACTTGCCACCAGAAGCCACCCCCTAGTATCGGTCTTAGCAGGGGTACCCCCTCTTAAAAGTAATTGCGTTGAGACTACGGAGGAGCTTATTCGCAAAGTCAGGTTCTGGTGTAGCAGGGCTTCTGAGGGGGGCTTAAGGGCATCTACACATATTATGATGGCCAGGCGGGTTGGTTGGGTGGGAAGTTACCCAAAAACGGAAGATGGAGATTGTATAGTGAACAACTTTGACCGGAAGGATGTGGCAGGGTGGCTTCTTCACGGGAGTACTAACCGGGCATCGGGAGGGTTCATTGCTGTACCTTTGGGCTTTTTTTATCCCCCTGTCGCAGGTACTCGGGTCAGAGATAGCCAGGGGCCACAAAGACATACAGTAGGAAACAGGCTATTTGGTTCAGCTGTTGAAACAGTGCACAACCCTTTTCAGTTCCCCAGGGTTAGCACTGTTGATCGAACCCAAGACCATCATAGAGGGTTCACCCCTGCAGATGACAGGTTTCATGAGAGCAGGTTCACGACATTTAATAGATTTGCCCCATTAAGTGAGCTGGATAACAACGACTGACTAGACTCCTGTCCGGAAGGGGAGAATGAAGGTGGAGTAAATAACACGGCATGTCTGAATAACATTACCCAGGGGGCCAAGAACAATTTGGGAGAATGCTCAAAGATATTGAGTTGGAACATAGTGGGCTGAAAAATAAATCAGATGATGTCAGGTGGAAAGATTTTTTAAGTGATTTTGACATTATCGGGTTACAGGAAACCTGGGATATTAATAATCTTTTCTGGATGGATGGTTACACCACCTATTCGGAACCAGCGAAAGCCTCTGTAACGGGCAGGGCAAAGGGTGGGCTATTGACCTTGATCTCTCTGAAAATTGCAGGTATCCACTGTAAACTGGATATTGGCTCACTAAATTGTCTGGCGTTACAGATCACTTTTACTAATGCTCTAACCCTGCTCATTGTCAATTTTTATAATTCATTCTATAAGGCCTCTACAAATGAACATTTGGTCAGTCTGCATCATTTTCTTGAATTGTATAGTAAGCAACAAACTACTTCTTATTCGGGTATTGTTTTAAGCGATTTTAACGTACATCGTTGCAATCAAAATTGTTATGTCTGGGATAGCCTATGTCCTGCTGACCAATTAGAGACACATTTTGAACACTCATCGCAGGGATGCTTCCTGGAGAGCATCATGGCGGATACTGGTCTAACTTATCCCAATAAATTTGATGATGGCATAGTTGTTCCAACTTTTAAAGGCAGGGGTATGCACTCAACTATTCACTACATCTTTATTAGCGCATCCCTGACTTCAAGGGTGATAGGTTACACAACTATTTCGTCTCAGTACAGCGACCATAATCCTGTTATTTTAACATTGGCGGATGGACTTAAGAAGATCAACAAACTTAATAGATCTGTCGGTATTTCAGGTATACGACTCTCAGACCAGGCACGCAGAATTAAACGGTGCGTGGTAGTGTCGCAGGATTTTCAGGCTAACCTGTTGGTTGAAGTTGGAAGGGAGATGCACCTCTGTTTAGATGAAAGCACCAGGGATATTGAGGTCCTTATGGCTTACACCACAATCTGCACCCAGATAGCCTCTGATCTTAAGCAGCCCTGTAAGGAACAGCCAACTTAAGGGGAGAGATGGTTTGACTGAAACTGTTCAGCAGCCCCTCGTAAGCCGTTAGCAGCTTTAAAGTCTAAACCACTGGATAAATGTGCCATAGTAGTCTTAAGGAAAAGTTATAAACTGGCTCTAACCAAACGTAAAAAAGAGATTAAAAATGAGGCATGGAATGATTTATTATCTATTGAAAACAGTGCCAAATTTTGGGAAATTGTCAACAAACCCTTTTTCCAAGATTCCATGGATACCCCCTTTGACTGCAACATACAGGAGCAGGCTTGATATAATCATTTTAAATCTGTGTACTGTGATCAGGACACCCATGGTCACTCTGGTACAAAATTTGAGATCGAGGCTAACACACTGACGTTGACAGAGTCAGACGTAGCAGAAGCGATAAGTCAAATGACCAGCAATAAAGCCCCTGGACCAGATGGTGTCCCAGCCGATCTTTTCAAATCTGATATAAAGACATGGTCTAAAATATTGGCCAATGTTTTTAAAATGGCTTGTAAAATAGGCCTACCCAGATCTTGGTCTGAGTCAGTGACTGTTCCGATTTTTAAAAAAGGTAACAGAGAGGACCCTAGTTATTATCGGCCCATTTCACTTATTGATTTTGCCGTAAAGGTGCACGGAAGGGTGGTACTTAGCAAACTTACAGGCTGGCTATCTAAAACTAAAACCCTATCAGATCTGCAATACGGATTTAGGAAAGGAAGAGGCACCACCAATCAATGCCTTAATCTGCACCTATTAATTGGGAAGTATACCATGGCCAAAAAGGGAACACTCTATCTGGCGTTTATGGACCTTTCCTCTGCCTTTGACCGAGTGAATAGGTCCAAACTATGGGTTATGCCTCTCAAACTAGGTGTAGATAAAAATATCGTCCATTTCCTTGCAGAGTTGCACAGGGATTTAATAGCCACTGTGAGATACGATCAAAGGGGCAACTGCACTCAGGAAATACGTATTGCCAATGGTGTTAGGCAGGGGTGCATTTTGGCCCCTCTACTTTTTACACTTTACATTATTAACTTGGATCAAGTTTTAGGGGAAGCATGTAAAGATATTCCGCGGGTAGGGGACGACCGATCCCGGCACTCCTCTACGCAGACGATTCCGCCCTCTTAGCATAAACGGCCGTTGGGTTACAACTTCTTTTAAACTCCTTTGCTGCTTTCTTGAAATCCCTGGACTTAAGTGTTAATTTCTCCAAATCTCATATTATGATAATTGGCCTTAAACCTAAAAGGGTTAAAACCCTCCATTGCGAGGGCAATGTGATCACCAGGGTCTCTGCCTTTCCTTATTTAGGCATCATATTTGACGATCAAGGCACATGGACCCCGCAAACACATGCCAAAAGAAATGTCCTGGCCAGATCCACATCTGCTGTATTAGGGTTTGCACGCAGGTTAGGGGCCAGACCAATGCAAGCTCTGTTAAAAATATATGGAGCCAAATGTATTTCTCTCGCTATGTATGGCGCAGATATTTGGGGTTTTAGAAAAGCAAGGGAAATTCAAGTTACTGAGAATACGTTTTTAAGAAACCTTTTATCTGTCTCACAATCCACACCAGCTTATATAATCCATCAGGAGACTGGAGTTGGTTATCTGGAAGATTTAATTGCTAAAGCACCTCTCCTGAAATGGATTTCAACCTGGTTAAACCCTGAACTAGAGCTGAACCGGGAAGTCATGAGAGATTGCCCTCGATCGAGCAAATTCTATTCCCTGGTTGAGTTATGTCTATAGGCTGGCAGTGAAATTGGGACGGCCAGAGTTATTTAACTCACCAGACAAGCTAGTAAAAGGTGATATGAAATGGGTGAAGGAATCTTATTTGTTCATTGCTTCTATGGAAAGGGAAGAGAGGGAATTGGCAAAACCAACCGTACGTGCTCACCAATTGTTAACAACATCTTGTGCAATTGAACCATATCTGGATGTTGTATCCAATCCTAACCACCGCTTTCTCCTTGTAAGATTCAGGCTGAATCAGCTTCATTTCCTTCTTGCTGATCCCCCGGGATGGAGGAGGGTGGAGGATTTCAGGGTATGTTCTTGTGACAACTTTTCTACTCAGGACACACTGCACTTTATCTTTTTTTGTGAGCACTTTTTGCACATTCGGAAGCGTTTTATCCTCCCAATCCTAAAAGACAAAGGTTTCTTACAAGTTAAACCAGTGCTTTTGTATTTACAGCTGCTATCTAATGTTTGGGAGATCTTTAGTATACCTAGCTTTCTTACTGCAGCAGTTAGATTAAGGAGGGAAAAAAGTAAATGATTTTTATGATCTAGTTTACATCAATTAATTTATTTAATAAAGGACCTGAGGTTTTTAAAAAATGTGATTAACTGATTTTGATATGTATTCAATGTTTGATAATTTTTTGCTGTTAATCATTGTTTTAATAATCTAAATTTATGTATAGAATGCTTTTGTGGTTTTTAAATTAACCGAATAAAGTATTTTCTGACTGACAGCACCCCTTTTGTTCATGAAAGTGATGGCGGTGGTCGCAGCTCATCTGCGCAGATCAGGGGTTTCAGTCTTCCCCTATATCGACGACTGGTTGTTGAAGGCGGACTCGCCCCAGGCAGTCGTCTCCCACTTCCAGACAACGGCCGACCTTCTGCATTTGCTGGGGTTCTCCATCAACGTGCCAAAGTCGCACCTGATTCCCTCTTAGAAGCTTCTATTCATCGAAGCAGTTCTGGACACGGCATAGTTTCGGGTTAATCCTCTTGAACAGCAAGTCTGGGACATTTGAGCTATGATTCTGGTCTTTCGGCCCTTGTCCTGGGTTTCGGTCAGGATGACCTTGAGTCTGCTGAGCCTCCTGGCCTCCTGCATCCTGCTGACCAATCATGCCAGATGGCATATGCAGGCTCTGCAGTGGGACCTGAAGTTCCAGTGGGCGCAGCATCATGGGAGCCTGTCCGAGTACGTCCAGATCTCAGAGTGCACTGCATGACAATTGCAGTGGTGGCTCACAAACCAGCATTGGGTCAGCGGCAGATCACTCTCCCTTTCCCAACCGGAGCACACAGTGGTGGCGGATGCGCCCCTCCTCGGAAGGGGCGGCCACATGGGAGAGGTGGAATTCAGCGGCCTCTGGTCTCCAGCGGATTCCAGTCTCCATATCAACCTTCTGGAGCTCCGGGTGATCCTATTTGCATAAAGGCATTCCTTCCCTCTGTCAAGGGGAGAGTAGTTCAGGTGTTCACAGACAACACCACCGGCATGTGGTACTGCAACAAGCAAGGCGGGTGGGGTTGTGTACCCTATATCCAAAGGCTCTGCGTCTCTGAACATAGCTGGAACATCAAGACATTTCCTTGATGGTTCAACACTTGGCAGGTTGTTTGAACGCCAGGGCAGACAAACTCAGCCGCAGGTGCATAATGGATCACGAATGGCGTCTACACTCGAAGGTGAAGCAAGGTCTCTTTCAAAACTGGGGAGAGCCTTGGTTAGATCTATTTGCCACCGAAGAGAACACTCAATGTCAGCAGTTCTGCGCACTGGAATTTCCAAGGCGGCACTCGCTCAGCGACGATTTTTGTCACGAGTGGAGTTGCAGTCTATTGTATGCCATTCCGCCTATACCACTTCTACCCAGAATGCTGAAGAAGATCAGGCGCGACCGGGCTCAAGTCATTCTTGTGGCCCGGGACTGGGCTTGAAGAGTTTGGTATCCCAAGCTACTCAGTATGAGCAAGGGTTCCCCGATCCGACTGCCTCTTCAGGAGGATCTTCTGTTGCAGCAGTAGGGGAAGGTCCTCCACCTGAACCTGTTCAGCCTCCACCTCCTTGCTTGGAGATTGAGTGGCGACAGTTGATTCCATTTGACTTGCCTCCTGAAGTCTGTGATATCATTCTGGCAGCAGGCGTCCCTCCACTAAATGGGTATACGCCTGCAGGTAGAACAAATTTGTGGCATGGTGCACAGCAAAGGCTGTGGATCCCCTTTCTACCTCTCTTTCAGAACTCCTTTTGTTCCTTCTTTCTTTGGCCCAGCAGGGCTCTGCACTGGGCACTATTAAGGGCTACCTTTCTGCAATTTCAGCCTTTCTCAGGCTCCCTGATCAGCCCTCTCTTTTCAAGTCCCCTGCTGTAAATAAATTTCTCAAAGGCATCACTCACCTTTTCCCTCCTATTCCTTTTGTGATGCCGCAGTGGGACTTGAATCTCGTTCTTACCTATTTGATGTGCGCTCCCTTTTAGCCGCTGCACAACTGTCCTCTTCGTTTATTGACTTTGAATACTGCTTTCCTGGTTGCCATCACCTCCGCTATGTGCGTGAGTGAGCTCCAGGCTCTTTCCTGGAAACTTCCTTTTCTATCTGTTCATCCGGACAAGAAAACTTGCTTTTAATAAAAATTATGTATATCTTCTAGGATTGTAGTATATCTCTTACTATTGACGTATCTTTGGCACACTGTTTGGACTTTCTGGGTTAGATCCCCCTAGGTTATGATTTGGTGTGAAGTTGGTGCGCTGTATCATTGGGTATGAGTGAGGCATAATATTGAAACTACCAAAGGAAGTCCTGTCATGTACTTGTAACTAATATCCTATTCCCTTGGTCTCAAGGGATCCCTCTTGTATTTTCCATATGATTTCCAGACATTCAATACATCTGAGTACTTTGGTTCCTTACAGGACTGTAATTTGACTAGGGATAAGCCAAAACCGGTTTCTGTGGTCAGCTCCACAGCTTCTTTCTGCGTTCAGGGGCAGGGGGAGATAGAGGTGGGGGCCAGCTAATGTAACTTTACATTCTCACTTAACACGATTAATAGCCCACCTTTGGTTTTGCCCCCTAATGTCTACTTCGTTTGTAGATCCCAAGCTTATGTCTGGCTTCCTAGGGGATGGTCTGGCAGGTGTACGCTCTCTTTTCTTCTTCCCCCAGTGTATGTCACTCTGCCCAATTACCATAAAGATCATCGGCTACGGCGCAGAAGTGTACAGTTGTCCCGAGTGAGTAGGGTAATTGACACTAAATATATAGATCCTACAGACACCACTTTGCAACAGTTTGAGGATGCCATGAGGGTATTGTATCTTTTTAGGGCCCTTTGTCCAATAGCCTTAGCATTCGTCAGCTCACAAAAGTTGCAGAAGGGGTCATTAATATAACAGCAGAAATTCTGAGCAATATCACTGCTGAGCTCCAGGCTATGAGACTTATTACTTTACAAAACCGGATGGTGGTAGATATCATCCCTGCTGATCGGGCAGGGGCCTGTCACGTTATCGGCAGTAGCTACTGTGTATACATACCTGACCACGCCCTCATTGTATATGCTGCTATACAGAAATTACACAGACTTTCCTCTGACATTCACCAGGAGAATGGAACTTGGACCATTTCTAGGTGGGTCTGGGGTCTGTTTACGTCCTGGGGTTGGAAGATCCTTGCTTTCCTAGCTATAGTCGCTAGTATTTTCCTCACCTGTTGCATTTGTATACAATGTCTCCCGGCCTGTTGCTCTTATTGTGTTACACTTCTCACCCCAAAGCTGAAGACGTCCATCCATGATACCAATGCTGTAATTAGGACTCAGAAAGAGATAGACAGTTTTATGCAGATAGACAAGGATGACTCATCTTCCCTTGATTCCAAATATATAGAATGTTCTGAATTTTGAAATTCATTAGATATATATATATATATATATATATATATATATATATATATATATATAGAAATACTTAGCAAGCAGTTGGCAGATTGCTAAAAAGATGTAAGAGGCACACGCGGAGTGATATTCAAAAGCAGAAATGCTTTATTTGGTGCATAGGTGCCCTCTCCCCTCCATATCGACAGACGCGTTTCGCCTTCGCGGCTTTTTCAATGTCGAATTCCCCACAGTGTGTCATGGTTTTTAAACCCACCCTTCCGTTTCATGGTCATAAAAACAGATGATGTCCAATCATTTTACCAGCTTTACATTCCCAAAGCGGCGGCCATTTTACAGTGGGTGAAGTAATACTCTTATTTTTGTAATACAATTACACAAAAAATAATTACATGTGTGGACGTGCAAGTGCAAAAATCATAATAATACGATATTCAGTTAAAAAAGGAGTCAAAATACACTCCTCCATTGTTTCAAGCTAAACAGGTCAATTAATGAACGTCATACCATATATGCATTTCACGTCATATCATGATCTGTATATTTTACAAAATCTTAGTGGATATCGTCACTTTGTGGTAGGGGTAAAGGAAGCTCCAAAATTAATAGGAACAATAAATAACCCTCCCACAGTCACGTTTAACTATCCACCATGACAACATGATTGAGCCCTGTATGGGCATGTGGCTCCCCACATAAAGTACTCATAACTATGTCCAAATATTTGTTCCATTGCTTCAGGATGCCCATTATATCCCAACAAACATAATGGAATTTGATTTGAATGAATTCAATCAACGGAAGTGTAAGAAATGTGTATCAGTTTATGCTGGAACAAATTCCTATATATATTTCATACTGATAATATAACCCAACATTTCAAAAAACCCCAATTTCATGCTGAATGGATATCAGTGCTAGTCAGATCAACAAATTACTTTTTAAGAAAGACCGCTAATCTAGATGTACCCAAAGCTCCTCATCATTGTTGAGTCCGGCCGGGCTCATGCTTTGGAGTTCTATTATATAGCGGGACTCTTTTGCTCTAAGCTTTTTCAGTCTGTCTCCCCCTCTCTCGTGTTTTTCCACCCCGTCAATGCAGTAGAACTGCAATAGATCCCTATTGCTCTGATGATATAATTCAAAATGTCTTGCAACGGGGTAGGTGGGGTCTCTGTTGGAGATAGCCCGCATATGTTCTAGTATGCGTTTCTTGGTTGCGTTTTTGGTGCTGCCAATATATCTCTTTTTACAGGGACAGACGAGACAATATACCGTGTATTCGGAATTACAATTGTAAAACTTATTGATTGCTTTCATGGGCCTATTGGTCCCAGGAGCACCTTCAAACTGAGTCACTTTCTTACTAAATTTGCAAGCCTTGCATTTTTTGCAAGGAAAGAAGCCACTAATTCCCAGTTTGTTTTTGGTGGCTGTGGGTTTGGTGAAATGACTATGTATCAGGTGGTCACCAATAGATAGACATCTTTTATAGGTGATGGGAGGGCGATCTGGTATATGCTTCTTCAAGATGGAATCAGTCTGAAGAATATGCCAGTTTTTTCTGAAGATTTGAACAATCTGTGCAGATTTCTCATTGTATGTAGTGATCATACGTACAATGTTGTCCTCTTGTTTGTTCTTATTTTTACTAGTTGAGGACAGTAAGGTTCTTCTTTCAATTTTTTGTACTTTGAGTAAAAAAAAAAAAAGAAAAAAAAAAATATATATATATATATATATATATATATATATATATATGCACATACATATCTGCTTCCAGCTTGGTATCGTTGTGCGAGGTGCACTCTAGGAGAGGTGAAGAGCTCCAAGCCTCAGCTCCAATAAAAAGGTAAAAGGCACCAGCCGGCTGTTCCCCTTTCACAGTCCTGCTACCATCGTAGCCTTACGCGTTTCGAATTTTTTCTTCCTCAGAGGCTGATGGTGGAGGGAAGCAACGTGCAGTGTCCAACCACAGTCCCTTATGTAGCTTGATAACACGCCCTCTGATGGGCTGCTCGTGATGAGGCTGTGCACTGCTTTGTGGGAGTTGTGGTCGGAAAAGTTATTATTTGCATCCATTTCATTTTCGTTGATCCTTATTTTACTGTGGGTATTTCAAGCTCTTGGATTGAGCCCCAGTCTGCGTGTGTCTTCAATTCCAGCACCTCTGCTCCAGGTCAGAGGCTCGTAGGATACTTGCCCCTGTGGCCCCCTGCTTCAAAAGGTGGTGCACCTCGGCGGCACGACCGCCGCCTATGTATTACTGCTCCCAGCTTGGTATCGTCGTGCGAGGTGCAAGCTGGGAGCAGTAATACATAGGCGGCGGTCGTGCCTTTTGAATGAAATGGATGCAAATAATAACTTTTCCGACCACAACTCCCACAAAGCAGTGCACGCCTCATTACGAGCAGCCCATCAGAGGGCGTGTTATCAAGCTACATAAGGGACTGTGGTTGGACACTGCACGTTGCTTCCCTCCACCATCAGCCTCTGAGGAAGAAAAAATTAGAAACGCGTAAGGCTACGATGGTAGCAGGACTGTGAAAGGGGAACAGCCGGCTGCTGCCTTTTACCTTTTTATTGGAGCTGAGGCTTGGAGCTCTTCACCTCTCCTAGAGTGCACCTCGCACGACGATACCAAGCTGGGAGCAGACGTGTTCGCCGAGATGACTTTGCGGCAGCTACTTAGACGCTGCCCTCGCACACTGACGTCAGTTCTTTCTTTTTCCGCGCCAGCAAGCGCAGATCCGGTGAGAGCGGTACCCCCAGTCATTTTTTGACTGAGTTTTTTTAGGGTTTTTGTCTCTGTTTTTTCGAGTTGATCTACTCCTGGTGCTGTAGGGATGCCTGGCTTCAAGTCTTGCGGGGACTTGACAGACCCGCACCACGTGTGTCTCTACTGCCTGGGGCACGACCAGGACCCCAGGTAGTGCCCCGACTGCCGGGCCATGGTGCCAAAGACTTTGCGGGAGCGGTCCCAAAAGTTGCTTGCAGTCAGCTCCGCGCCGCTCAAGGTCCCGGTCCCGTGGGAGGTCGAGGGACAGGTCACGGAGCCATCACCATCGTTCATCGGGATCGAAGTTTTTGCACTCAGGGTCAGGTAAGACGAAGCATTACAAGAAGTCAAAGAAGCGTCATTGCTCATCGACTTCCCCTCGCCCATTAAATGGCTGAGGGTGCATGTGGTGCCTCCCCCGCGGCTCCGCCAGAGCCTATTCTGTCGCCGTTGGCCTACCCGCCCTTCCCGGGTTCCGTCGACGACTCCAGCCCAGCCACAGAAATTTCGTCCGCCATGGCCCACCTCTTTGGGCCGTTGGGCCCCGCTGGTGTGCCTTCAGGCCTGCCGGCCCGACTGGGGTCCTTCATTATCAGCGGCTCCGGCCCGACGCCGCAGGGCCCCCAAGGATCCAGGTCTGGATCCTGGTCGACACCGGTTGACCTTGTGACTCCTCCACCTACGTCAGCCCCACCGGCACCACTTCCGACTTCGCCTGTGGCACCAGACAACGTCGCCCCCGGTCTCAGCCCGATGTGGACACGGAGCCGATTCTGACGCCGATGGGACCTTCTTTCCCTCTGTCCAGCCTCCTTATTTTACGCCTGTTCATGGGAAAGGGGAGGACTGGGAGGGGTCTGAGGACCCTCTCACAGCTCAGTGTGAGTATGACCCAGACTGGGCAGAGGATCTGGGGGATGCCAGTGGTTTGGACACCTCTCCTGACCTTGGAATGCTCACTCCTCCTACCGTCGCAACGGAGGAGGGTGCAAGTTACGCAGTGGTGTTGTGTAGGGCAGCTAAAGCCCTCCACCTCCCACTCCCTACAGTGGCCATCAGGACTAACCTTCTGACAGAAGTGCTTCAGCCGACGGCTACCTCTGTGGAGCCACTGCTCCCTTTTAATGAGGCACTTTCTGGCGTTCTTTTGGGCATCTAGTCTGGGCCCAACACAGGGGCTCCTGTGGATAGGAACGTGGCCTGATGCCATCGCCTGCCCCCGGGTGACCCCCTTTTCCTCTCCCAACACTCCACCCTTGAGAGCTAAGTTGTCCAACCCTCCACGTCCCAGAGCGCATTCCCTACCGCATCCACAGTCAGGTAATCCAAGAGACTAGAATAGTTTGGGAAGAAGATTTTTTCTTACGCCAGTTCAGGGCTGTGGCCTCTGAACACTGCATGCCTCTGGGGCCGTTATTCCCACTCTGTGTGGGATACGGTGGTGCAGGTGCTGCCTCAGTGTCCGGAGGAGGTGCGGACAGTGCTCTCTCAAGCTGAGTGGAGAGATGCAGCGAAGTTCACAATACAATGTGGCCTTGAGACCGCCGACTCGCTGGGCAGGGCGATTACCACGACTGTGGCGCTCCGGCGTCCACGCCTGGCTGAGGACTACCAACCTGAGAAAGCAAGTCTGGGAGAGGGTCACTCTCCTCCTCCTGTCCCTCATCTGTAGCCATGAGCAAGCCCATGTCTGCCCTGTCAACATATGGTTTCAATCTGTTGACATGAAGCACCCTGTGGGGGCTCCTGTGAGTTCTCAGATCAACCAAATAGGTTACCTCTCTCTTCTGTTCAACAACAGTGTGGGGTCCAGACCATTTGTCTTGGAGTGCTGCTGGGGCCACTGGCTCCAACACCCACACTGTCTGCCCTGGCTGGTAAACAGTCAGCACAGCCTTTTGGTCATGCCAGGCTTTTTAAAGTTCCTGGCTAGCCTCAAGGTTTTTGGATGCCTTTTTCATGTACTCAGCCATCCTGGAGCGGAGAGCAAGTACATAGTCCACAATGTCTTGTTTAGGCTTTTTGAGAGGTAACTCCCATCCTTCCTTCACCAGACAAAGGGGTCCTCTTACAGGATGCCCAAACAGAAGTTCAAAAGGGCTGTAGCCAACCCCCTTCTGTGGGACCTCTCTGTAAGCAAACAAAAAGCAGGGCAGAAGGATGTCCCATCTTCACCTAAGCTTTTCAGGTAAACCCTTGAACATGCCCTTTAAGGTCATGTTGAATCTCTCCACCAGACCATTGCATTGTGGATGGTAGGGTGTGGTGAACTTGTAGTTCACTCCACACTCTTTCCACATAGCAGTCAAGTATCCAGACATAAAGTTTGCACCTCTGTCTGAGACAACCTCCTTCGGAAAACCCACTCTTGAGAAAACTCCCAGGAGGGCCCTTGCCACAGCAGGTGCTGTTGTGGTCCTTAGGGGAATAGCTTCTGGGTATCTGGTGGCATGATCCACTACCACCAGAATAAACCTGTGCCCAGATGCTGTTTGGAGATCCATTGGTCCAACAATGTCTATCCCAACTCTTTCAAAGGGAACCCCCACCACAGGTAGTGGTATTAGTGGGGCCTTTGTGGTGCCACCTAATTTGCCACTGGCTTGGCAGGTGACACAGGAGCGACAACACTCCTTGGTATCTTCTGACATGTGGGGCCAGTGAAAGTGAGGGACAAGCCTGTCCCAAGTCTTGGTCTGTCCAAGATGTCCTGCTGGGGAATATCATGGGCTAAGGTAAGAAGGATGCCCCTAAATGCCAAAGGTATGACCAACCTCCTGGAAGCACCAGGCTTGAGGCCTTTAGCCTCTGAATAAAGGAGCCCTTCATCCCAATACACTTTATGGGTACCTGTAGCACTCCCAGCAGCCTCAGCAGCAGCTTGCTGTCTGAGGGGTTCAAGAGAGGGGCAGTCCAACTGCGCCTGCCACAGATCTGCCCTTGAAGGTCCCCCTGTCCCAAGAAACTCAACCTGATCAGGCTCAAGCTCTTCTAGGACAGTTCCTTCTTGGGTCTCACAGTCAGCTTCCTTGGAAGGCTGATCTTAATCTTGAGGAAGAGGGAAGGCACTGCCTTAACCCCTTAACCCTACTGCTCTTTCTCTTGGTAGGCAACTGGTCCATAATTCCAGGATCCAGGGCCTGTTCAGTTTTGCACTTTTTGGCCTGTGACCTGGTCACAGCAAGGAAATGTGCTGATATACCGAACATCTCTGCATGAGTCCTATACTCCACTTCAGGCCAGACTGAAGATTCCAGATCATTGCCAAGCAGACATTCTACAGGGAGATCTGAACTAACAACAACTCTTTTGAGGCCAGTTACCCCTCCCCAGGAGAAATTAACAATTGCCATATTATGGGTGGTAGTCACATTGCTTGCATTGGTCACTAGGTAATTCTCACCTAGTATGACCTGTCCAGGGTCCTCAAAGTTAGGTGTCACCATGGTGACACTGGCACATGTGTCCCTGTAGGCCTGAGCCACTTTATTGTCCGTACTTGCCCAAGTTACTGGGGCTCACAGTAGAGGACATAGCCATGTCCACATCACAGACAAGTACAGTTCGACTTGGTATTCTGACTAAGCCAGAATCCACCTCCGTTCCCAGGGTTATCCCTACTACACCCTTCTGTTGAGAACCACCACTATTAGCTGAACTAGGGGGAACAGTTGCCTTAGGGGCAATGGGGGCTGGAGCTGCCTCCTCCTTGGTGCAATCACTGGTCCAGTGAGTATTACTTTTACAAAAATTCCACCATGGTTTCTTTGGACCTTCTTTCTTTTTGGATTTCTTGGAACCCCCCTCATTAGAAGCTTTTTGGAGACCTGGTGAAGACTTCTGGTCTTTTGCTTTCTCCCCACCCTTTTGGTCTTGCTTCTTCTGATCACCACCTTGGTTCTGTACCTTCTGCTTCACCCTGGTTCTGACCCATTTGTCTGCCTTCTTTCCCAATTCTTGGGGAGAGGTCAGATCAGAGTCAATCTGGTGTTGATGCAACAACCGGTTCTAACAATTATTAAGAATTGTTCTCTCATAATCAAATTATACAATCCTGTATAGTATTTGACCTTATTGCCCAGTAACCAGCCTTCCAGAGCCTTAGTGGCACAATCTACAAAGTCAGTCCAGTCCTGAGTCTGAGTCTTCTGGGTGTCTCTGAACAGCAACCTATACTGCTCAGTGGGATTCTCCTTCATTTGCATCCTGGACTAACCGGATCCTAGGACTTTGTGCTGCGACCAACTTGCTATGCTTTGCCTCCTGAGCCCCCGGACACTGTTCGCCGGACGTCCCGCTTCACAAGGGCACTCAGCGGGGTCTGTGGCAGCGAAACAGGGCTGCGAGCGTGACGGCAGGGACTCCATCTACCAGGAGTCCCTGCGTGGCCAATACCCGACACCTGGCCCGCTCTCCCTGCAAGCCACGCCCCCAGCGCACCGGCTGCCTGAAAGTCAGCCCTCCCTTCCTGTCCTGGTGGGATTCTCCTTCATTTGCATCCTGGACTAACCGGATCATAGGACTTTGTGCTGCGACCAACTTGCTTTGCTTTGCCTCCTGAGCCCCCGGACACTGTTCGCCGGACCAGCTCCGCGGGTCCCGCTTCACAAGGGCACTCAGCGGGGTCTGTGGCAGCGAAACAGGGCTGCGAGCGTGACGGCAGGGACTCCATCTACCAGGAGTCCCTGCGTGGCCAATAGTCGACACCTGGCCCGCTCTCCCTGCAAGCCACGCCCCCAGCGCACACGTACATAACCAGTCCTACACCCGCGCACGTGGGACGCTCGCGGAACAAAGCGCGGAGCGAAGCCCGGACAAAGGGCGGGCCGTTTGAGGCCGTTCGAGGACAGGAGAGACCGGGACCGGGCCCCTCCCCTTGGTTGGACCTTTTGTACCATCTTATCCCCCACAAAGACCGGATTATACAGACGTCGGAATGAGCACCAGGGAAACAAGGAGTAAATCTTCGCTGGCTGCGGCAGGAGCCGCCAAAGGTACCATTGACAATTATTTTGTTAAAGCTAGATCACTTCTGATTGAGGACATCGCTGTGCTTGAGAGACGTATTTCCCAGGAAATTGATTGGGTAAGGAGATCATCAATGGGCCCATTGGTTCTAGCCAAGACTCCTGATGGAAGGCTAGAGGCCAATAACCATACGAACGGGGGATCGGGGGCTAATCAGTCACTTACTAACTTAGACCTTACAAAGGAGGTTTTAAGTGATTTTGAGGACATGAGCTTAATGACCCTACCAACGGGCCAAATACCAAAAACCCCACTTCAACCACCTGGCCATGAACCGGCCAAAGCCACCATTAGTGAGAAAGTTTCCGATCTTTTAAGGGGAGCTAGGGAAGGAGCTATCCAAAAAAAAAAGAAAGGGGGCCAAAGCAAGGGAAGGGAGTAAGGTAAAAACTCCTAAGTTTAACCCCGTCCCGGACACTACTAGTCCTAGCAATATCAGTTCGGGCCACTCATTAGAGGACAGAGTAGTGGTCCCACCTATCGTTATTGCATCTATGGATACACCATCTCATTCCAATACATCACTGGAATCCTCTAGCGAGGACATCACACTCGCAGACATAGGTGCGCTCCTTAGGTCTTTCATAAGCCCTTTAGAAGCCCGCCTGATAAAGATTGAAGCTAGGCTGGTCAACATTGAAAAATCTACTGTCCAGCTAGCAGATAGCTTGAAATCAGCAAACAAGGGAGTCAACGGGGGGTCAGATCCAAAGCCTAAAAAGGGCGTTGACCCAACAATCACGACGAAGAAAAACGGCCCAGCTACCCCTCAACAAACGCAACACAAACCTAATCAAAATAAGATCCCTCAACCCTTGGCTGTCGCAAACACAATCAACCCACCTACACAAACCCAGGCACCACCACTTTCACCTCCAAACATAATCTCACAACCTAAAGATACTGCCATTCCCTCTAACAAGTCACAGAGAGAGCTGCAACCCCCTGATAATACGCGAAATAATGCCCGCAAAGTTAAACCTGTGAACTTACCACCTGAGGCGTCCCCCTATACAGTAATTCTAGCGGGGGTACCCGAGCTAAAACCCACTGCCACAGAGACGACTGCCTCCCTCAAGTACAAAGTTATCAACTGGTTGTCTATATACAGACCTCTCCCACAAGGCACAATTAGTGATATTCTTATGGTAAGACGGGCAACCTGGGTGGGAAACATGAGAAAAACAATTAGTGGCGATTGTGTCCTGGTTGGTTTCAGAGAGCCCAGCACGGCCTCTTACATTTGCAGTTGGGCCCCCGACGATCAAGGGACCCACATCCAGCCCCTCCCCCTCTCATTCTTCTATCCATTGAGTACGTATACAACAGAAGATCAGAGATGGGGGAACCATCAAGAAATGGCAGGAGAATGGGAGAGTGACAGTGGAGGGAGGAGGGACCCCTACTACCATAGGAGAATGGCGCCAGAGCATTTATCCTCATACGGCAACGAGGAGGCCTGGGAGTTTCGCTCCAGGAGGGGGTGCGGATGGGGGGGAAGACTGAGAGGAGTTCCCAGGTCCTTCAGAATCCACCAGCCAGTCTACCCGCCCACCTTCAATAGGTACAGTAGCCTTGAAATGGTTGATTGACAGCTCAAGTCCAAAGGTAGGGATCAGCACCATCCCTATTTTAAAGATGATAGCGAGGACAGGACCATCCCCCCTGAACAAGCCCCGGCTCCATGGGAACAGATAGTCGTGCCCAATGAGCTTGTACACCACGGAGATCCCGCCCACTCTATAGCAGAAACATCTGGTACTGGCAGGAATTCAGGGGCGGCTCAGGGGGAACTGTTACAACATCTAATGGCAAATCTGGGTACAAGCGAGAACAACAATTCTGACATCCAGCCACCTCCCACAAGGCCTCCAACATTGAACTTGATTTCATGGAATGTAGCTGGGTTGGGTAATAAAATGGATTGTCAGGAATGGGCCTCCTTTATCAACTCTAAAAGCATCTGCCTGTTTCAGGAAACCTGGGCAAGAGAGGAGTATACGTGCCAGGGGTTTCCAGTATTTTCAAAACCTGCCAAATGGGGGGGGTAGGGGCCGACCGTCGGGAGGGCTGGCAATTTGGGTAGCTTCCCAATTGGGCTGTCAGGCTAGATGCCTAACTGTGGACTCTGATGATATTTTAGCCGTCTTGTTAGAATGGCCAAATCCCTCCAAACTGGCGATAATGTTATGTTATGTTATGTTATTGTTTGGTAAAACGCAAACAGCTGCCCCAGCAAAGAGGCGTCCCGGCGCTAAGGAACTACAGGTACTCTACTGAGGATGGGGATAGAGGGGAAGAGGAGGCCTAGGGGGAGGGGAATAGATGAGTCTTGATGGCTTTCCGGAAGGAAGCTAGGTTATCCAAGGAGCGGATGTTCTGTGGCAGAGTGTTCCAAAGCTTGGCTCCCAGAGCCCTGAAGGAGCGACCGCCAGTGCGGCAGAGCTTTGTGCGGGGTACGCTCAGTAGGTGTTTGCCTGAGGAGCGCAGATTGCGCCGCGGTACATAGGGTGTAAGGAGAGGTCGCAACAGTTCTGGGCGCCCGAGTTTAATGATCTTGAAGGTCATAATGAGGGTTTTAAACTGGATTCTGGAGTCAATAGGTAGCCAGTGCAGCTTGCGGATCGTGGCTCTAGCGGAGCATCTGCGAGGGAGACCAACCAAGGCTCTTGCCGCAGAGTTCTGCACGCGTTGCAGTCGTGCTATCTCTCCTTTGTTGGCACTCAGAAGAAGAACATTGGCATAGTCTAGGCGGGAGAGAATCGTGGCTTGGACAATGAGTTGACGAACCTTGGCGTCAAAGAAGCCAAGTATGGGGCTGAGACTCCTCAACAGACCAACACAAGTAGCTGCCACCTTTTTTGTTCGAGACCAGTAGCCATAGCACGAGAATCGAATACTATCGAGGAACTCTCCACTTTCTTAAGCGAAATTCCAAGGGAGCTCCAATATGTGGTTGGAGGGAACCTAAACTCGCATTATGAGCCATTGCCCGGCCTTCTTGATGGACCCTCCCTAGAGGAGGATTCAAGATGGCTGGTACCTGCTACGGTGGCACCCCCACCAAGAGCTTGGACCTCACTCGCTCTCCAGAGAACCGCCCTCACTCTTAATCACGGCCTTAGGGCCTGCAATGGGCGTACTAAATCAGATATGCCAAGCAAATGTACCTTCAATAAGGCAGGAAGCGAATCCAGATTGGATTATGCCCTAGTCCAATTGTCATCCTGGTCACGAATTATCGATTTTAGGGTTATTGAAAGATTGGACAGTGACCACAATGCCCTGGAACTTGAATACGCCATGCCAGGGAATGTGGATATGGGACAGGATGAACAAAGGGCAAGGACAGGGCTACTCCTGGAGAACAACAGAAGGAGAGTAAGATGGGGAAAATTGGTCACAAGTGGCGTTAAGCTACCTAGGCTTTATGCCAGAATTATCCCAGTGCTCGAAAAGGCATTCGCTCTCGGGGAGGAACTTAGCAACGGGAAAAATAGAGAACAGTTATGGCGAACGCATGAAGATCTAATAAATACCATGGATTTAGATCTTTTTGTAAAGGATGTAGGTAGAAATAGTGGAACACACAAGAAGTCCTGGTATAATGCCACATGCCGGAACTCCAAACGAGAACTTCTAATCGCAATCAAGGCGTGTAGAAGCCGGGAGGAGATACAAGTTTGAAGACGGGCATATAAGAAATTGCTGGCAAACGCCAAGGCCGAATGGGACCAACAACATTGGGAGTAACTCTCTGGAGCATTAGCTACCAGAGACTCCCGCAAGTTCTGGAGGGTAGTCAATAGCGGATTAGAAGATCTCCTTTCGGCAATCGAACCCAATATTGCCCCGAGCATATGGCAGAACCACTTCCAGTCCTTATATGCACCAGAAGATGAGGCCCCGAGCCCCCCCCCCCCTGCACCTTAGCGAGTGACCCAGAGGGTGAACCTTTTACTGAAAAAGAAGTTCGGGCAGCTATTGCAGGGTTGTCAACAGACAAAGCCCCGGGGCGACCTATACAAACAGGAGCCAGGGGTATGGGCCCCCTATCTCCTATTGATATTCAATGCGGTCCTTAGGGGAATGGAGGTCCCGGATACTTGGCTGGGTGCAGAGGTCGTTCCAATATTTAAAAAGGGATCTCCTCTGCTCCCAGCCAACTATCGTCCAATAAGCCTCATTGACGTATCACAGAAGCTCTTCAGTAGGCTAATATTGGACCGGTTGCAGAATTGGCTGGAGGAGACAGATACCCTGAGCCCATACCAGGCGGGATTTAGGAGGGGGGTGTCCACAATTGATCAAATATTCCGACTAAACCTTATTTACTGGAGGACTGCACAAATCGAGGGCGGCACTTTGTACACGGTTTTTGTGGATCTACGTGCCGCCTTCGATTTGGTGCTAAGATCAAAATTGTGGAAGGTAATAGAGGAGTTAGGCGTCCCCCAAGACATATTTGCAATCCTGATGAAATTACACCAAAATTATTTTGCACGTGTCAGGTGCGGGAGAAGTGCCAACCTAACCGAAAGATTCCCCGTTCGCAGAGGGGTGAGACAGGGTTGTGTGCTTGCACCGACCCTGTTCTGCCTCTTTGTGAACGGGGTAGTCACGCACCTGACAAGGATTGCCAATATTGACGCTCCAAAACTGAACGGCAGCAGGGTGCCCGCAATTATGTTTGCGGATGACACCCTGCTGCTGTCCAAATCCCCGATGGGCATTCAGCGGGGGCTGGACGGTTTTCTGGAATTTTGCACAGAAAGGGGACTTGAAATCAACCCGCAGAAAACAAAATGTATGATCCTAAACCCTATGCCCTCTAATCATCCCAACTCCTTGCTTGGTACAGTGCGCCTGGAAAGGGTTTACACATTTGAGTACCTGGGGATAACTCTAAATCAAAATTTAACGTGGGGGGCACATCGGACAAAAGCAAATATGAAACTGGCCCAGAGGGCGGGAGGCATTTCGAGAATTGCGAGTAAGTCACCATACCGCCCGCTCGGCCCTGCAATCCAAATTTATAAAGTCCAGGCGCGGGGGGGAGTCACCTATGGGGGAGAGTTATGGGGCCACATCCCGTCACATAACTTGCTGACCATAGAAAACAAATTCCTTAGGCAGCTGACAGCCCTTCCCCCAAGTACTCCACTCCTGCCCCTTAGGCTGGACTTGGGTCTGAGGCCCATTACGGAGGAACTTGGGCTCAAACCACTTACTTTTTGGCGTCTTCTTTGGAGCAGCCAATTTCAATTTCAAAACTTTATTCGGAAACATGTAAATCATGTCCATAAAAGTACATACAACAATACAAATAAAAGAAAATACACTTTGTCAATCGCAATCAGCTACAAATACGGTAAGATACATATAACAAGCAAATAACACACTTAAAAATTTTCCAATAAATAAGATAGAATAAGAATATTGATAAATATATTTAAAAAATCATGATTTTCCTATAGCTGATGGCCTGAGTAAAAAACTAGCCGTATAAAAACAGATGTCAGGGTGATGCAAGTTAAAAAGTAATTTCATTGCCGCTTTAACAGTTCTTGCTCCAAATTTAATAAATAGAGGTTTTAAAAAGAATTTACGACATTCGCTATACAGGTTGCATATAAACAAAAAGTGCTCTGTGCTTTGTTCTGAAATATTGTCGCACCGACATGGACCGGTAGGGCGCTTCTTAATCTCAGGGAATGCAACCAATAGGTGGACCGTACCCATCCTCATCCTGGTGAGAACAAACCGATGTTGCCCTTTGGTCACCTGGACGAGGTAAGGGTGTAGGCCCACAGATTCATTCAAATGGTTATAACGTATACAAGTAGAAAGTTTAAGATCATCCGTAGCTCGTCTTTCTGCACAATGATTTAAAAAAGTTAATTTCAGACTCTCCTTGGAGAGATCCGAGGCAGAACAGTGATCTAATGTAACGTTAAACCCAAATACACTAGAGAAAGAATCAATTGTGTACTTAATCCATGGGATTTTAAGAAAATAGTCTAGGCGTAAACAATCCTCAATAATGGCCCTATTAAATGAGGTTTCGTCTTTCATCCAGACTGAACGCCACAACATCAAAGGTCTCAACAATAATAGATCATTTATATGATGTAGTCCTAGTTCTTTATGGACCAAACTATTAGCAGTAGAAGTCGGGAGACACAACAATTTTTTCAGAAACATATTCTCTTCAACCTGGAGGGATTCGACCCTGGATACCCCCCATACCCCTGCTCCGTAGAGGGCAGCCGAGAGACACCTGGCTTCAAAAATCTTGAGCATTTCTTTAGGCCTTCTACTACCTAACTTACTTGCGAATGCAAATATTCCATTGGCGCTCCTGATCATTTTGTCGCGCACCACCTTGTGCTCGACGTCCCAGCGACCATTTTTGGAAAAATTAACTCCCAGGTAGCAGAAGTTTTCCACGGACTGCACCACTTGGCCGTCAATGAGATACCTATAGGGCTTTTTAATTTTTACCTTACTAGCTCCGCACTCCATCACAAATGTCTTGCTTTTATTAATGACCAACTTTCTTTTCTCAATAAAGGCCACAAATTTATCAATCAAAAGCTGTAGACCCCGGGGAGTCCTAGAGAGCAGCACAGCGTCGTCCGCATAGAGTAACACGGGGATGGTACTTGTGTTTACTCTAGGTGCGTCGGCTGGCGCCCTCTGTAAGACCGAGTCTATTTCGTTAATGAACAGAGTGAAGAGCAAGGGTGCCAATACACACCCTTGTCTGATACCTCTCCTGACCTTGAATTTGTCTGTGCATTCGCCCGAGGGCCCATACCGGACACACGAGCTAAGCCTCTCATATAAACGGGCCAGAAAATATATGATTTCCCTGGGTGCTCCCATTTCTAACAAGGTGGTCCATAATATGGCGTGATCCACTAGGTCAAAAGCACTGCTCAAATCAGCGAAACAGAGGTAAAGTGAACCCTTTTTCGCACGGGTATATTTCCCAATCAGTAGCTCCAGATTTAAGCATTGTTCAATGCAACCCCTCCCTTTCCTGAACCCATATTGGCAGTCTGTCATTATTTTATTAGACTCTGCCCATTCTTCCAATCGAACGAGGAGTACACGACTCATAATCTTAACCGACGAATCCAACAACGAGATTGGCCGGTAGTTTTTGGCGTTTCCTCGGTCCCCTTTTTTATGAATTGGAACTATTATGGATTCGGACCAGGTACACGGAATAGTATAGCGAACAGCGGCATTAAAAACTTTGGCTAGTACTGGCCCCCAAGTCTCGGGCGCAAATTTATATACATCAACTGGGACACCGTCGGGTCCCTGGGCCTTACCGCCCTTGCTAGCCCTGATACTACTTAGGACCTCCTGTAAGGTGATATCTAAATTAAGTACTGGCCAAGAGCAACTTTCCGGCAACGTTACCGTGTCAGGATTAAAAATGGCAGAAAAATGCTGTACCCATGACTCCTTACCCACGTTTGAGGTTAACGTGGGAAGTTTATCATCTCTTAGAAAAGGGCTATTTACTGCTGCCCAAAAAAGCGTACAGTTATTCGATACAGCCGCCAGATCAAATCGCTCCCAAGCTTCCTCACGTAATTCGACTTTCCTTTGCCTAAGAGCTAAATTATAATCAGATCTAAGCTTAACTACAACTGTTTTATCTCTAGGTTTTGTGGATAATGCTTTTTTTAATGTTTTCAATGCCACAGTGCATGCGTTATCAAACCATCCCCTGGCCTTGTAGTTAAAATTTCCAGCAGACCTAGTAAACTTACTCCTAATAAAAACATTGATTTTTGTAAAATGGGAAATACAGGCCATCATATTTGAATTCTCATCAGTAATAGAAATAATATCATTTAAACAACAGGAGATAATGCAATTTGAGGTTACTTCAGCCTTATCCCCTGCCCACCTTATTCTAAATCCATTCGGCCTATGTACTTCAATGTTTGAAATAGCACTACTATCTGGAATTATACAAGCTTTCCAAAACCTTGTTTCAATAACAAGACAGTTGTGGTCACTAACCATATGATCTACAACCTTGACATCGGAACTAAAATCAGCTAATTCGGAAGACATGCAAATAAAATCAATCACAGTGTTCGCCCCTCGCCCTACAAAGGTTGGCAAACTAACGCCCTTCCCATCCTGTTCAATCTCTAAAATCTCTAAGTCATAGGCGAATAGGAAAGAGTTCAAAGTTTCACCATATGTATTATGTTTGAAGTGCATAACTGGCTCTCCAACACGATTCAAATTACCACACAACCTTTGATTAGAGAGAGGGCAAACAGAAGTATTAAAATCACCGACATATATGTATTCAAAAACCGTATTGGAGGTTTTCATCAGTTGTTTGATTGCGACATCAAGTTCTACAATAACCGTATATCTACTGGCATCAAAAACGTTATTGTACATATTAATCAACAAAATGTTTTTACCTGCCTCATCCGCTAACCATAGTAATTGGGAATTATTGCCCACTGTAATATATTCCTTCACCCTGATTCGCATTTTCACAGAAATCAGAGTTAGCAAACCTCCTTTGGCCCTCCCTGAAGTAGTTGCCACTGCTGGTAGCTCATAGGCTACAAAACCGTCAAGCCCCTGGAAATTTGAACACCAGGTCTCTTGCAAGCATAAGATATCAAATGTTCTAATTAGTTCTAACCACCCTGGTACATTTAATTTGGAAACCAGTCCTGCTATATTCCAACTGGCAATAAAGCAAGTTGTTGATGCCCCCACTAGGGTATTGCGGGATATACCCACAGGCTTAGGCAGTATACTACCAATTGTAATTGGGGGCTGATGTAAATCTACTCCTGCAACCACTGCGACAGACTCATGTCTGACCTCTTGTCAATCGCAGTTGTTAAGACCAGACAGGGCATCAAATCTATTATGCAATAGCAGACTAGGTACTAAGGGGGATGCCCAGCGATTATGCAGATTCAGATTGTTAATCAAATTGTTATCCCATCCTAATGCTGGCGTTTTCGGTAGGGTTACATTTTGCTGTTCCCCGTGGAAAAATGTTAATGTTAGGGGAACCACCGTACCTCTTCTACGCTGAGGTGGAAAAATATGTGTTAAAACATTAGGAAGTATATTGGGATGAGCAAATGTTATCGCCACGCAATCCCCTTTAAATCTTTTAGGGCGGTTCCCTATCCAGGGAATACGTTTAACTGTTTTGATATCATGCGCTAGTTGCTGTAAACCACCAGGCGCTAACCTCATATTACCAGAGAGCCAGTGAAGGGCCTTACTACTCAGAGAGCTGGCTGACTCGATGATGCCGTCATCCAACTGGGGTACATTAGCTAACACTAATACAACAGGTGAAGCTTCCTCAATAAATTGGAGAGGGTCTGTACCGTGGGCTTGTGCTTGTGGAATATTAACTGACAACGGGCACCCTTCTACTGTTGTAATATTATGATTAGCTTTGGGGGCCAACGTATGGGCTAGATCAGTCAACACGCCAGATATCCCTTCTACGGCATGATCAACACCCTCTATAGTGTTTTTTGCAGATAATAAAGTATTAAGACTACCTATTTCCTCCGTCAGCTTAGTTTGCAGACCTCCAAGCCTTTTAACTTCCGCCTGAAGCTTATCTATTTTTGAGATCAGAGGTTTTACAATTTCGATAAGTTTGCCCTCTACAACCTCAAGCAGTTTAGCAAACAATTCATCCTCTCCTTTATTTCTTACAGTCCCGTCCCCTACTGCCTTTGGGGGAGCTCTCGCGGAACCTGGAGATAATGTTCTTTTCCTTTTCGCTCTTGGTCTTTGACCACCCTGTTTCCGTTGGTTCTTCACACAGGCACGCACAGGTCGAGGTGTATGCTCAATTAGAGGTGAATCGTCCTCTACAGGACCAGTAACAGTGTCTGGGTCAGAATCAATAACGCTATCAAAGTCTACATTCAAAATAACAGGAGATACTAACGTGATCAGTGGCTGACTGTCAGACTCAATCATAGGTGAATCATTAGTTGATACCCTTGTGTCCACCATCACAAAAGGACTATCCTCTGCTGACATAGGCAAGGTAGGGCTTAATCTGCGCAAATCTGGTGACTGGCTTAGCCCAAGTGATTCTCTCCTTTGTTCGTTTATTTTCTTTACAGTTTGCACAACATAATTATCCATGGTATTAGCGGGAACAACAGCAGGTTTCTTTTTGGTTGCCATATATGTAACACGGTATACAACTGGGGAACTGTGTCTTACTTGTGGATGTGTCTCTGGTGAAACAGGGGGTCAGGCCCTGCCCCTGCCTCTTCCTGCCGATGAGGGCCGTAGAGGGCCCGCCCTTTGCCCGGGCTTAGCCCCGGGCGTCCCGCTCGCGTCCCGCGGAGCTGGCCCTGCGGCGCTTATGTGCGCCTCCCCTGGCGCCCTCGCGGTGTCACTGACGCGCGCCGCCGCGTAGGCTGCCGGGAATCGTAGTCCCGGAGCGGCGGCGCGAACAGACTGCAGGTAAGGTGACTCTCGGCGGTGGCGGCGTGTGCTGAGTTTCCTGGCGAGCTGGCGTCTCCACAGGTAAGTTTTTCCAATGTCCCCGGGGCTCCGCCGGCCCTGCGGCGCTTATGTGCGCCTCCCCTGGCGCCCTCGCGGTGTCACTGACGCGCGCCGCCGCGTAGGCTGCCGGGAATCGTAGTCCCGGAGCGGCGGCGCGAACAGACTGCAGGTAAGGTGACTCTCGGCGGTGGCGGCGTGTGCTGAGTTTCCTGGCGAGCTGGCGTCTCCACAGGTAAGTTTTTCCAATGTCCCCCTTTGGAGCAGCCAAGATCTCACTATTTATAGAACCGAGCTACAGGAATTCTTATCCCTGCCCAATGCCACCAAGACGCCTTGGTTAAACTACATCAAGAGTACTTGTGAGACCCTTGGACTACCAGAATTATGGTCAGACCCGGAAAGCACAAGTAAGAGGACTTCAAGGAAAGCGCTTTGCAGAATGTATTATGACCACATGCTTCTTCGAGCTCTGGACAGCAGTCGTGAAGGATCCCTAACGCCCCAATTTATCAAAACTAAAGATTCATATAACCTCGAATGCGTTTTGGATGGCATGACTCCGGTTCTAACAAGAAAGCTATTCCTGCAGTAGAGGTACGGGACCCTTCCTCTTAAATCCTTTACCAAAGCATGGTCCTGCCGGTCTGCCACAGAGACATGCCCCGCATGTGATCACACAAAGGAGAACGATGTGCATGCGTTTTTCTTTTGCCGAGCCTACCGGAAAAGTCGGAAATACTGGCTTGTCCCCCTCCTCAAAAACCTGGGATTTAGAACATTCCTACCTGCATACAGAGTTTTAAAGACTGATTTATCCCCGCCAATTGTGTTCGCTATGGCAACATTTCTAACTGCAATGTGGTATGCTCGCACCCGATTGACGAGGGGGGTCGGAGACTCGTGACAAACCTCCATCCCTTGACTAACTGGCATGGTTTCTCTTTTTCATTACTTTTTTAATTTTTAATGTATTTTATATCAATGGCACAATGATGTTCCGGTTTTTTAATTGATGTGGCAAATTTTGTATATCTTTTATGATCATGTGATCGAAATAAAGATTTGGAATACGGTTAAGCCAAACCCATCTATCAAAGCACTCTTCAGGACAGTGTAGTTGTTAGCATCCTCATCACTAACTGTGAAGAGCTTGTCTCTACCTTTTTCTGAAAAGGAGAGCCAAAAGATTGCTGCCCACTGACTTTGGGGTACCTGCTGTACTTTGGAGGCCCTCTCCAAAGCAGTTATCCACTTGTGGATGTCATCCCCACTCTGGTAGGGAGGGACAATCTTACTTAGGTTCCTATGGTCATTTGACCTTTCCCTATCTCTAGGGATGTTGCTGCTACCAGTGGGTTTTAACCCACTCAACGTTTGCTCTCTTGCAAGAGCCAGGGTCTCTTTGGCAAGGGCAATTTCTTGCCTCTTGATCCTAAGATTCACTTCCTTCATCCTAGCTTCATGCTCTCTTCTCTGAGGGGAAGTCATTCTCCCTAGAGCCGAGGCATCTGACCCTATTGAGTCACCAGAGTGGTTGGATTAACTGGAAAGTGATCTCCTCCTTCTGGGCTCAGTGTTAAGCCTACTTGGGGATCTGGATTGGATTCTCACTTCTCCAGCCCCATGTAGCCTTAGGTTGACCTGGTTCAGTTCTCCAACATAGACCTGATCTTCATCCTCTTCATCATCAGCACCCCCTAGATTGTCATCATGGGAATCTTCTGTTGAGGGATGCCCCCCCCCTCCCCTCCACTACCTGCCTGATCTGGGATTGCTGCCTTTTCTGCATCATACTCAACTAACAGATCTATTAGGTGTCTAAGGGTTGGACTCTGTCCTTGTCTCAGTCTCCTGAGTGAACATAAACTTCTAAGTTCATTAAAAGTAAATGTGTCATAGTTAGAAGGTGCCCCGAGAGGGTCAACTTCTGTGGGGAAGGAAACACTAGGCTCTCCTCTTAAGGACATTTTCTAGTGAGGTGTGGTGTGTGCACCTACCTACACTACGTGTTATATACTAGAACCTCTCTAGGAGTTGTAGTCAGGGTGTGCTAAGCCCTTTGCTCTACAACAACTAAGTTCAGTCAAACTTAAGTATTACAAGAACTTGATTTATATGTACCTTCAGGTACCTTAATGTGATATTTCAAATGATATTTTAAGATTATATGGTAAAACAACAGCAAGCTCTTATCCCACCCGCTGCACACCAATGTGAGAAGTTAGCCTGGCATATGATGTCCACTATTCTAGTGGGCACCTTGCACCAGTCTAAACGACCCTTATTGATGGTGGTTGTAAAGTCGACCTTATAGACAAGCTATCCTAGTGGTAGCATGGACCAGCAGTCTTAGGCTAAAACTTCAGAGAGCATGTGAAGCCAGCTGTTTTACAATATATAATCCCTTGAATACCAAATGAAAGGACACCACACAAGGTATATGTCAAATATATATGTATTTTTTTCTAACACAACCCCTCTGGACTCTTTATGAGGTCAGAGATCGAAATACATCACAAGTTACTCATTAAGCATACTATAAGTTGCACAAATACAATTCTGCCCTAGGGGCCTCACAAACCATATACTAAGTAAGTGGTATAAGGACCACTTCAGGAATAGTGAATAGGCCTAGGGCCTAGGGAATCGCTGGGGCTACACTACCGAACCAAAGGTTAGGAAGTAGGAGACCCCCGGGAGACGCGTGCAGTGTGGGAACACAGTCGCGAGTTACCATAGAGTTATAATGGGAACGTAAAAGCTACAAAGTAGTTGATTAAGGACACTTCCGGATGGACTACGGTAAAACCTTTTTAAACTAGGACACTTCGAGAGTCAACACCCACGGGAGCACCTGAGTACTCTAGTTACGTCACCCAGGGAAGCCGGTTCATAGGTGTCTTTTCTGTCGGGTTTCGTCGCTGTTTCCTATGGAGAGCTGCAAAGAAGTGCTGCAGGTGACCAGGAGAAAAGTGTCAGGGTGGATCCAAGGGTGGATCAAAGATGTGAAGAACCTGAAAGCAGAGGGGACAGAGTCTGGGTCACTAGCCAGTGACCAGGAAGGAACCAGGCGATGTCGAGTGTTTCAGGTGAAGCAGGTGAAGCTTGTCTCTGCAGCCACGAGGACCAGGAGGCGTCGACAACAACCAGGAATTATTCGAGCTGTCAAACGTAGGATCTAGTTGACTGCGGTGTCGGTATCCGGATTGGACCCAACAAGCCTTGGCAAACGCAATCCACGCAGGAAGGGAAGATTGGCTTCTGTTCAGACTAGCAAGGTCTGGGGAGCTTCTCCTTTGCAGGGAAGCTGGAGCAAGCCTGGAGCAACCAGGAAAGCGGTGTAGTTTCAAAAGGAAGTCTTCGGAGGGCTAACTAGCCAACGGCCTAGCAACTGGGAAGACGCGTCGAGCTGAAATGCAATAGCAGGCCCCCACGCGGCATTTGTGGAGTGTGGAGGGCTAAGCTTCGGTGCAACTGGCGCTCTGGTCTGGAGCTTCTCAAACCCCAGTGCACAACTGCGAGGGTGCATCAGTAGTTGCACTGTTAGCAAAGTGCAGGTAGTCCAGGGTGTCCTGTCCCACGTCTCTCGTGTCCGCCACGGGTCTCAGCTTTGCTGTGGATGTGGATCGGAGTCGGAGAAGTCTGGAAGTCCAGTTCCTGAGTCGCTGAGTCTTCTGGTTTCGGCAGGAGCGTCGACAAAGCAAACTGGCAAGTTACTGGTGGTGCCTGTTTGCACAGGGTGGTCACTCCTTGACCACAAGGGAGATGTCTTCAGTCTTCTAGTCGGTATAGAACGTCGAAGGTCCAAGAGTTTCGTTTCAGAGTTTCAGTCCAGGATAATTTAATGTCTCTAGACACAGCTCTTATCTTTATCCTGTTTTTACTGGCTGGATTAGCTGCTAGGTCCCTCCTATGGGTGGACCCTGAGAAGGGGGTGGTTACACCCCTTTCCCTTTGTCCAGTTTCGTGCCAGAGCGTGGCTGGATTGCCCCAGCCAATGGTTTGAACCGAGCTATGCATGGAGCACCTTGTGTGCCCCAGACAGTTTCTGGAAAAGCATCTTTCCATTCAACCCACCCTGCCCCAATACACTACAGGCTGTCTTGGGAGGTGCTAGCCCCTCCCTCAACAGGAAACCTATTGTCCAAGCCTCCCTTGCTGGAGTTTCATTCAGCTGCAGGAGGTCAGACTCGTGTCTGTGGCATCAGCATCCATTTTGCGATGCTGAGGCTCTGTTTAACTTTTAACAGGGTAAAGCAGTAACTACATGTCTTCTCCCTCTAGAAGGGTGGAATGCTACCCCCGCTGCCAGAACTGGTGGGGGATAGTATTCCAAAGTGTTTGACACCTTACACAACATGTTTTGATAAAGCCAAATCAAAGTTAGCATTAATCGCGAGGATTATAATGCACTTAAGAGTATATGGTATGGCTATATCATAGAACAGCTTTAAGGACATGGAAGCTGCAGAGAGGCTCAGCTCATGCTAGGGCACCCTCTCACATAAAACCAAGCACTCTGCCTCCAGGATTGTTAAGGCCTGCCATAGGAGTGACTTATATGTTACTATGTGTCTATATATAAGGTAGATATAGATATATTATATCTAAGTAAGGGGTGATTACACCACCTTACCCAAGCGGAACGATCAGCCTGTGGTGTCAGTTTGGATGGCCAGCCAGGGGTGGCATAATACATGCTGCAGCCCCTGGTAGGCCTTGGATGCACCTATGCCCTGGGTCCCTATGGTACACTATACAGGGGCTCACAGAGGTGACCCAATACCCAATCAGGTATGTACCTAAAGTACATGGTATCAATTTAGAGAGAGAACAACTGTGCTGTGGGTTTGATTAGCAGACCCACAGCCACACTAATGTCGAAAAACCAGAGAATCACAGCAAAAAGTGGGGGTGACCATAGGAAGCAGACCCTACTCTCCTACAGTCATCGTCCGGCGCCTGGTGGTCCTGCTTTCTTGACCACTCCCCCCACGCCTGAGAGCCTGGTCATTCAGGCTTCGACGTCGCAGAGTGCCTTTCCCACGGCACCGCCGGATAAGGACTCTAAGAACCTAGACCAGTATTGCAAGAGGTTGTTTTCCTCTGCTAGCTTGGGGTTGCGGTCAGTTAATACCGCCTGCTTATTGGGCCGTTTCTCCCACGCAGTGTGGGATTCGGTAGCAGAGGTCCTGCCTCAGTGTTCTGAGGAGGTCCAGGTTGTCCTTTCCCAAGCAACAGCGGATGGCAAGGATGCGGCGAAGTTTGCCATCAGGTGTGGTCTGGACACGGCTGATTCCTTGGGCAGGGCGATTTCCATGACTGTGGCATTGCGGCGCCATGCCTGGTTGCTGCCTACCGGGTTCTCGTTTGATTTCCAGAGCTCGCTCATGGACATGGCCTTTGATGGCTCCCGCCTCTTTGGCAACAAGGCTGACAATGCCCTGGAGCGCTTTAAAGACTTGCGGGCCACAGCCAAGTCTTTGGGTGTTTCCACGAAGAGCCCTGCCAAGCCTGGGTTTCGTTCCTTTCTTGGCCAGGGTAAAAACGACCAGGCGCGTTCCTCCACAAAGCCTGTGCAGAACCAGCCTCAGCGTGGCCGCGGACGTGGCTTCCGCAGGGGCTGGTCTGGTAAACAGCGGGGGTCATTCCACCTCCACCCCCTCTGCTTCCATTTCCAAGCCTTCCTAATCCGAGCTTCAGGGGACAACCCACGGCGGTAGGAGGCAGGGTCCGTCACCACCTCCACCACTGGCGCAAAATCACATCGGACAAGTGGGTGCTGCAGATAATCTGCCAAGGTTACTCGCTCCCCTTTCTGTCCTCCCCTCCAGCCAAGCCACCTCAGTACCCCTGCGTGTCGGGGGATCATTTGGCTCTACTCAGTCAGGAAGTCTCGGCCCTCCTGGCCAAGGGGGCCATCGAGTACGTTCCCGATCAGGAAGTAGGAAGCGGTTGTTATTCCCACTACTTTCTGGTCCCCAAGAAGGACAAGGGGGGCCTGCGCCCCATCTTGGACCTCCGGGATGTCAGTCGCTTCCTCCGGAAGGAGAACTTCAAGATGCTGACTCTGGCTCAGATCCTGACTGCCCTGGACCCCGGAGACTGGATGGTAGCGTTGGACTTGAGGACACATATTTTCATATCCCCATCCTGCCGGCCCACAGGCATTACCTGCGGTTTATGGTAAGCCAGGAGCAATTTCAGTTTGCCATGCTCCCCTTCGGCCCCTCGGGTGTTCACGAAAGTGATGGCGGTGGTCACAGCTCATGTGCGCAGGTCTGGGGTGTCAGTCTTCCCCTACCTCGACGACTGGCTGTTGAAGGCGGGCTCGCCCCAGGCAGTTGTCGCCCACCTCCAGACTACGGCCGACCTCCTGCGTTTGCTGGGGTTCTCCATCAACGTGCATATGTCGCACCTGAGTGCCTCTCAGAAGCTCCCTTTAATCGGAGCGGTTCTGGATTCGATGCTGTTTCGAGTTTTTCCTCCTGAGCAGCGAGTCCGGGATGTTCAGGCTATGATTCCGCTCTTTCAGCCTCTATCCAGGGGTTCAGTCAGGATTGCCCTCCGGCTTCTGGGCCTGATGGCCTCCTGCTTGATGACACATGCCCAATGGCATTTGTGGGCTCTGCAGTGGGACCTGAAGTTCCAGTGGGCACAGCATCAGGGCAACCTGTCCGATCACGTCTAGATCTCGGAGGGCGCTGCACGACAGTTGCAGTGGTGGCTCACAAATCGCGATTGGGTCAGTGGCAGATCCCTCTCCCTTCCCCAACTGGAGCACATAGTGGTGACGGATGCGGCCCTCCTTGGATGGGGAGGCCACATGGGAGAGGCGGAGATCAGAGGCCTCTGGTCTCCGGCAGAGTCCTGGCTCCCTATCAACCTTCTGGAGCTGCGGGCGATCCGGCTTGCACTGAAGGCATTCCTTCCCTGTGTCCAGGGAAGTGTAGTGCAGGTCTTCACGGACAACACTACCGCCATGTGGGATTGCAACAAACAGGGCAGGGTAGGGTCGTGGACCCTATGTCAGGAGGCTCTGCGCCTCTGGACATGGCTGGAACACCGAGGCATTACCTTGGTGGTTCAACACCTGGCAGGTACTCTGAACGCCAGGGCGGACAAACTCAACCACTGGTGCATGGTGGATCATGAGTGGCGTCTGAACTCGGACGTGGCGCAAGGTCTCTTTCTGCGATGGGGAAAGCCTTGGTTAGATCTATTCGCCACCGAAGAGAACGTGCAATGTCATCAGTTCTGCACGTTGGAATTTCCGAGGCGGCACTCGCTCGGAGACGCTTTTCGTCTCGAGTGGAGCTGCGGTCTGTTGTACGCCTTTCTGCCTATACCACTTCTGCCCAGAGTGCTGAAGAAGATCAGGCGCGAACGGGCCCAAGTTATTCTTATGGTTCCGGACTGAGCTCGAAGAGTATGGTATCCCAAGCTACTCAGTATGAGCATCGATCCCCGGATCCGTCTGCCTCTTCGGGAGGATCTTCTGTCGCAGTAGCAGGGGAAGGTCCTCCACCTGAACCTGCCCAGCCTCCACCTCCATGCGTGGAGATTGAGCGGTGACAGTTGACAGCTTTCGACCTTCCTCCCAAAGTCTGTGATGTATTTCTGGCAGCCAGGCGTCCCTCCACTAAAACGGTATACGCCTGCCGATGGAACACATTTGTGGCGTGGTGTACAGCAAAGGCTGTGGATCCCCTTTCGACCCCTCTTTCTGAGGTTCTTCTGTTTCTCCTATCTTTGCCCGGCAGGGCACTACTCTGGACACTATCAAAGGCTATCTTTCTCCCTTTTCCGCCTTTCTGAGGCTCCCTGATCAGCCTTCTCTTTTTAAGTCCCCGGTTGTTAACCTCTTTCTCAAAGGCATTACACACATGTTTCCTCCCGTGCCTTTCATAATGCCTCAATGGGACCTAAATCTTGTCTTGACATTTCTGATGTGCGCTCCCTTTGAGCCTCTTCATAACTGTCCTTTACGTCTTCTTACTCTAAAGATGGCTTTCCTGGTTGCTATCACCTCTGCCAAAAGAGTGAGTGAGCTCCAGGCCCTTTTTTCCAAACCTCCTTTCCTTTCTGTTCATCTGGACAAGGTGGTTTTGAGGACCCGTCCTTCTTTTCTGCCAAAGGTTGTCCCGCCCTTCCACATCAGGCAGACCATCTCTTTGCCCACCTTCCACCTCCTTCAAGGGAAGAGGAGAGGCTCCACTGTCTGGACCCAAAACGTGCGCTAGCATTTTATCTGTAGCGGACACAGCAGTTCCGGGTGGATGATCAACTTTTAGTTGGCTACATGGGCGCCAATAAAGGTCAGGCTGTGCACAAACAAACCACCTCCCTGTGGGTCATTCTGTGCATCAAAGCATGTTGCTCCTTGGCCAAGAAGGAGCCTCCTGTGGGGCTGCGTGCCCATTCGACCAGGGCAACTGCAGCCACTACTGCCTTGGGACGTGGCGTTCTCTTGCAGGACATTTGTCAAGCAGCTACGTGGGCCTTGCTGCACACGTTTACCAAGCACTGCCGCCTTAGTCAGGTCCGGAGAGACGGCTTCTTTGGCCATTCTGTGCTCCGTGACTTTTTGGTGTAATCTTCTTCGCAGACCCACCACCGGGGTTGGTATTGCTGGGGTATCTATTCTAAGGTAAGGAATCTATCACTAACGTGTCTCTTTCAGATGAACAAGTTACTATTTGTGTAACGATATATCTTTAAGAGACATTAGTTAGTGATATATTCCTTACTGCCACACCCATCCTCCCCGTTCTGTGAACTGATTACTAGGGTTAAGGTCATCCTCTTTTAGGGCCCTAGTTTTATGCACCAAAGGTCAGTTTCTTGCATGGCTCTGCGTTTTGGCGCGGAAAGTCGTGTACAGAACTGACGTCAGCGCGCATGGGTGGCGCCTAAGTAGCCTCCGTGACGTCTTCCCGGCACTTATGATGCCAGTGACGGACGCGGAGCCGCACGACGCCACCTACTGGCGTGCAGGGGTACTGCTAAGCAGAAAACTTTCCGGATCCAGACTGATGCCTGGGGAATATTCTAAGGTAGGGAATCTATCAGTAACTAATGTCTTTTACAGATATATCGTTACACAAGTAGTCTCCATTGTGACAAAAAGTTACAGATGAAAACGTTGCCACAACTGCTGACTGTTATTTCCTACTCATTTTCAATTTTTTCTTATTTCTTTAGTTTCTTTGAGAAATTCTTCTGGGATCTACACATATGAGCCCTTGATGAATTCTGAATTGTCTACTTTTCAGAGTTCCTTAGCTTTCCTGGATCACCCATGGATTTCACACTGTATTTCACCATAAACTAGAAGTAGGTTGAGAGCACACAAAAATAGGATTAATGAGCTACCACTTTGAAAAATGCCAAAACTGTGGTAAAAAAATGTTTTTTATTCAGCTCTGGATGTTCTTGAAAGCTGTGAAGATGGTGACTTTAGCACAGAAAACCATTTGTTAAAGCAATTTTAGGAAAAGAGCAGATACTTTTATCCAGAGCCCCTTTTTTTTTATTTGCCCCAAAAACTCAAAATTTAGCTGTATTTTGCCCATTTTCTCAGTACCCTTCAAGGGAATTCCCAAAGCCTGGGTACCTTTAGAATCATAAGGATGTTGGAAAAAAGGGCGCAAATGTGTCTTCTAGGCCCTATGTGGAAAAGAAGTTATGCAGCTCTAAGTGTGATACCCAAAATAGCCAGAAAAAGAGCTCATCACTGGGGAAGAAACAACCCGGCAGTTAAGGCGGTTAATTCGGACATTGTAGAAAAAGCAGGAAGGAAGAAAAGAAACATAGGCACATGCTGCGGTCTAGGACAGTTAGAGCGAACAGGGGCTTTAAATCAGATCCAAAACTTGGTAGCATGTTGGTTGAGCACGAACGAAAGAGATCTATGTAAGCCAGTCTTTTCTTACTAGTTTACTTGATGGGGTTTATTGTGCTATTCAACACCAAAACAAAGCTAAAATTATGGGAAAAGCTGTAATTAAAAACAAATGCTGTGTTTGAGTGGGTCTGGTTTGTTATACAGTTGAAAAAAATACTAGCTTTTACAGTGTCCGTTACCACACTGCATAGCTCTAAAACCTTGCATCACATTTACTCAACAGCTACTCAGTTTGAGTGAGGAAGGGTGAAAGTTCGAGCCATTCCCACTTAAAATGCAAATTGAACATGCCGAGTGCGATTTGGTCCATGCTCTCTGTCAAAGGGGACAGCGAGACCCTAAGCTGCCTAGACTCCAGCCGACAATCGCCTGCCTTCGCCGATCAAGGTTCCCTGCTCCTGTTTCTTTAACTGCTTCTTTGGCACTCCCACACGGCAGACACTGCAACTACTGCATGCTTACGGGCACAAGAGTTGTGACGGTCTGTCTAACGTCATCATTGTGGCGCTGCTCCCCTTGTTCTTGAACATGCAGCCCTGGCTCCTTAGCCTTGGCTCCTCATTGGACGCAGCAACCACTGCATCCATGGTGGACATGAGATAATTCAGCAGCATCAAATTTACTGGCCGATGGGGTTGTAGGCCACAATTGGCAAAAAGTCTTAATGCCCTGCCTGGCTTTGTAAAAAACATGGCAGCTGCTGACTGATCTCCAAACAACTGTACCGCCGGAGCTGCTTGCTCGCCCGATTAAGGGTTAAATAAGAACATTTACTCACAACCCTGACAGGTATTATTTTCAATCTATATGGCTGGTACTTGGTTAAATATTGATCTGGAACTCTCAAACTTATGGAATGATGACCTGCCTGGCCTTAAAATGACAGAAGAGAGAAATCACCTCTGACATAATATTTAGATTGATTGTTGTTCGGATTCTTATCATATATCTGTCACAATAGCCCTACCAACTAATTCTATAACACTGCAATGCCATGTCACTTGTCCCAGATATCAAAGTTGCCTCTAAAATAGATGTATGTGATGCCTGATCGTAAAATGATGACCGCGAGAAGAAGCTTACTTATTGAGCCTACATGCACATTTCATTCCACCCAAAAACCAATGAAAGGGCAAATTTCCAACCAATAAAAACTAAACTAAAACAAACAGGACACCACCATCTATCTCATACTCAATAAGGACAGGGGTGTAACACTGAGAGAACTGGAGCCTGGAAGATTGTATCGGCACATAGTTAATGTAGTGTTTTGGATAGCTATCGGAACTGGTGATCCGTAGCCAGTGATGATTTGAAATCGGGACAGAGTGAGATGACCGAATGACTTCACCCAGAAAACTCTACAGGACCAGGAGACTCCAACTTCATCTCAACACTTTGGCCCACAGTGGTGAGTGCCTTTTACTCATTCTCCCTGAGCAGCTGCCAGAATTCTCTGCTGCATTGCAGGTGACTGTCTGAGCTGTAGGGTCCCAAAGTGCGGCATAGTTGCTCCTGCCCTGCTCACCTGGATTCCGGGGTTTTGTGAGTATTGGACTTGGACCCGAGTGGTCACAACTTGCTTGAACAGTGCTCCTCACCATTGGTAGCATAACAAATTACTAGTAATAAGCCGACCCAGCAAAGGTATTAGTGATTCACCAAAAGAGCAATGACTCTTGTAACAGCAACAGCGGTAAACCCTCTACAAGTGTAGAAACCCTCTCCAAGAGGTCCGCGTGAAGCTGCCACTCCACACAACCAAACACTCCCTCGGCCTGCCACACGTCTGGATGCCAACCTAGACAATCCCCTGAGGGACTACTGCGGATTTACCTCCTCTGTTTCACTGCGTGAGCCTGGAGCTGCCACAGGGTCGACCCGTTTCCTCGATCACAGTGCGCTTCGCAAGGCTGTGGACGACATCATGATGACCATCTTTCCAAATCTGGTGCAAATGCTTTCAAGATCAAATAGCCTCCAAATCTTTCCAAACATGCAATGAAAAACTTGAAACCCAGGACCTCGAGAGACTTCCCAGAACCCTCTTGGTAGTCCAATACCACTTCCAACGCAAAGGCTCCCACAAAACTGACCTCCTCCTCTTCACAAACAACACTGACCTATGGATCAGATCCTTCCACAGCTTTCTCCCATCCTCTTCTCTCTCTAACATCCCCTTTGGATGCAAATTCAAATGCTGCTCCCCATTTGGCCTCTCAGGCAACCTTTCTATATCCATTTATAACAGTGGGAAGATCATGTTTCAAGCCAACGATACAATCCTGGACATGGTCAACTTCATTTATCTCACCCTCAAGCCCTCCCACGATCCTCCACTTTGTCCACTCGTAATACCCGACCCACTCTAACCCCTTATGGTCCACCTAGACAACATCACTCACCCCGTACTCTCCTACAGTCTGTTATGTCCCCCCACAACCCATAGCTCACCAATAATTTCCGACCTTGAACATCTCTCCCACAGACCCGCTCCGCACCATTCCTCTCAAACCTTTATCACCCACTCAGGTTGCAGCCACACCCTTCTTTCATCCCCACATGTCTCCGCCTTCCTCCCTACCTTTTTCACTCAATGCCCCAGCATCCCCCAACACCAGACATGAACAACCAGCACCGTCCCCTGCACCTCAATCCCTCAGAGTCTATTCCTGACAGTCCATCCCAATCCTCCCACTATTTCTGAACATAACTGGCATCTGTTCCACAAACTTCTTTCCTCGTTCTCATACCTCTCTCAAATAATGGGCATCCTCACATTATCTCTATTCCAGTTTAGTGACTTTCTGTATTCTCGTCACTTCTACCCTTACTACTCTCTGTACACTCTCCCCCACACCCTTCCAGCATACCGAGAGAAAGCCTCCTACCCAGACCCAAATGGACACAACCACTCCTAGTCAACTCAGATCTACTCCATTTAAAGAGTTACCCAGCTCCAAATTATGCTACCCCTCCTCCTAGCTTTCCCTAGGGGGCAGCCCGATTTGCACCATCATCTCTGACAGCATTAAAACTCACACACACCACCCCAGTGCAAGCTCATTACCTCTTAACTTCATACAAATCCCAACTACCCTCCTGGAACAGCCTAGTCAGAAAGACAACAGCTTTTCCCTGAACTGCATGCTACGCAATTGTTGATCCGCAGTCAAACACTGTCCACAGTTATCAGAATCAATCCTGACCCATGATCTTGACATCCTGACCCTCATGGAAACGTGGCTCAGTGTCTCATCTAACCATGCTCTAGGCCTTCTTCCTTCCAAATACTCAATTTTTCACCGCAACAGGATAATAGACATGAGGCCATATGTATGAAACTCAGATTTAGCAATTCTCAAAATGCGATGTTTTGCGAATTGCATTTTGAGGATCACAAATCGCTATGTATGTAGGATTTGCAAATAATTTTGTGAATCCTACATATTCCTTAATTGCAAATTGCGATTTGCAATTAAGGAATACCTCTCCATTCATTCCTATGGGCCTAGAGGCCCATAGGAATGAATAAGAAGACATTCTCAATTTGTGATTCTCAATTAGAGAATTGCAAATTGAGAATGCAATTTCAAGGGTTCCAGGGTGTCAAAAGGACACCCTGTTGCACCCCTGAAATGTGCATGTGTGCACATGTGGCACACATACATGCCCTAAGGGCATGTATGTGTGCCACATGGCACTTTGAAAAATGCAAAAAAGTGAATTTTTCAGAGAAATCGCAAATGACCACCAAATTGAAGTTGGTGTTAATTTGCGATTCCTTAAGGCCAAATTGCACATTTTCTGTGCTTCTTACATTGCATTTAAGGAATAGCAATTTGCGATACCTTAAATGCAATCGCAAAATAGGGAAATTTTGCGATTCCTTGTTTTGCGCAGCAGTTTTTCTTTAATACATATCACTGAGCACGATTGCGATCGCAAACACCGAAATTCTCCGAATTTTGGGGTTTGCAATAGCAATTTGGAATGATGCATATGGCCCATTGTGGAGTTTCGCACTCATTCACCGAAACTCTCTGATATGTCGAACGCTCCCAATTACTCATTTTCAGTCCTTCGAATGTTTGTTTGTGGATATGTCCACATCCACTACCTACAACCTGAAATTGAATGTGATTTATCACCCACCAGGTTAAAACAATACCTTTATCGAGGAATGTATGAATTTCTTCACTTCTCAACTAATCAGGTCTGACAACAATATGTTCCTTGGTGACTTTAACATGCACTGCGTAGACGTGGGCAACAGTTATGTGGACACTTTTACCTTCTTTCTCAATGCCAACGATCTCCAACAACACTGCCATAAACCTGCACACCACAAAAGCACCATTCTGGATCTGATAATCCACCTACTTAAAGATATATGACCACATCCCAATTGACTGGTCTGGTCACATGCAGATCCCGTTTTCTCTAACCGGCTCTTACACCAAAACATATGGGCAACCCAAGAAAGAGAAAAAATGATTTAGAGACGCATCCAACCGTGACACAGAAGTCATGGCCACCATGGCCTTTCCTACCCTAATTGCGATTACACCCCATCTTGATATTAATGAGGCCACCGACAAGTACAACTCCTGCTTGGAATCCCTCATTGACAAATGTGAACTCCTGAAGTGCAAATTATCCAGACCAAAACCCTCCATGCCCTGGTTCTCAAAAGAGTTTTATGAAGATTGAAATCTTATCACAAAAAGTGAGAAAGAATGGAGACAAGCACACTCTCACCTGAGTATGACTAATCTTCGCAAAGCAAGGAAACAATACAAAGACCAAATCCTCAGAGCCAAATCCTTCCATATCAGTGTCCTCATGAATTCTGCAAAGAACAGACCAAGGTGTCTGTTTGAGGTCATTGCACAGTCTACTAACCCCTCTATCACTTCGGCTCCTAAGCCATTCGTGGCTCGTTGAAGCAACTTTGTGGATTTTTTTGATAAAAAAAGTTAAAGGTATCCATATTTCACTTCCCATCAATGACTCCCTTGAAGCAGTTGAGTCTCTGCCATGCAAGGCACTACAATTTTGGTTACCTTTCTCTCCAGTCTCCGAATAGGACCTACAACGAACTATTTCCTAAGTAAAACCCTCAAACAATCATCCGGATGCCATCCCAGGCTCTACCACCAAATCTCTTGCCACACACCTACTTCCATTATGGATCACCGTGGTCAATTTCTTTCTCAAACAGAGCCTCTTCACAGAATGACAAAAAATGGGTCAAATCAATCCTCTCTTGAAAAAACGACCTCTTGTTCCAGAGAACCTGAACAATTACCACCCAGTCTCCACATTCCCATTTTAAGGTAAAGTCACTGAAAGTTGTGTAGCGTTCCAACTGGCCTCACACATTTGAACAAACAACCTCCTAGACTTTCTCCAATCAGGTTTCCGCCAGGTTGACAGTACAGAAACTGATCCTCCAAATAGTCGATGACTCCCTTAGAATCCTCGACTCCAGCACCACCTGCCTCCTGGTCATCTTGGATTTATTTGCCGTATTTGACACTGTCAGCCATCTTGACCTCCTATTCTTGAACTATGCATGGGTTGTGGAGGCACTGACCTCAACTGGTTCTCCTCTTACCTATCCAGCCTTACCCAAATTGTGAAAATGGGCAACTCATTCTTGAGACCAGTCAGCGTTCACCAGGGGGTCCCTCAAGGTTTGATCCTCTCCCCTACCCTCTTCAACCTCTACCTAGAACCACTATGTGATTCTCAGAAACTCTGGCATTCTCTTCAACCTCTACGCCAACGATGCTAAAATATACTTGAAAATCTCATCCTCGAAGGACGTTGCCCTGTTTCAAATACACTCGTAAAGATTCAAAACTGGATATCCAGCCACCATTTAAAACTCAACCCAACTAAAGCAGAATTTCTTTTGATCTCACCTCCGAAGGCAAAAACTTCCGCACAAGAACAGATGGCCACTTTCCCGCCTTGATGGCTACTCTGCTATTGTCACGACTGTCATATCACTCGGTATCACCCTTGAGAATCGTCTCAATCTTCACAGCAACATAGCAGCCATAGCCAATGGTGCACACCACCAGCTTAGGCAGCTTTGGGGCATCAATTGATTGCGTAATTTTGTTCTTTCAAACAGTGGTGCAGTCTCTTGTTCTCTCTAGACTAGTCTATGGAATTGCCCTTCTCTCAGGCATTCCCAAAGTTCAAGTAGTCCCTTGGAGAGCCACACTACATGCTGCAGCAAGCTGCGCCTTGGGTCTCAAAACATTTGACCACATTTCCCCTGCTCTGCTAAGTGTTTTTTTAAAAGATGAAACAGATCGTCACCACGCGACAGCGCATGTGCAAGCATGGGCTACATAAGGCGAGACCTAAAACACAAGTGATTACCTATTTATTTTGACAAGAATTCAATATATAATGTTGTTGGGCACCATTTCACAGACAGCGAAGACCATTTTTATGACAAATAAATGTATATTTTTTTGCCTGTAATGTGGTGTATTATTGTCGACACAGATTTATAAGCTTGGAGCAGAAGCGACTTATCTTGTCGCCATTTGACCAGCTGACTATGGTGTGAATAGAAGGTTTGTGTCATTGTCCCTGGCTCAGTGGTCATTCAGAAAAGTGTAAATAAAAACATGTGATCCTCAAAGTGAATAGGCAACTGCAGCCCTAAGTTCAAGTATTAAAAAACTGAACAAAATAAAAAAATACAACATCACAACTACAAATAGATTCGCACAAGCAGGTAAATGACTTAACTCATATGAATGCTAAAAGAAGCGCAAAAATGTTGTCACTGTTTGTGAAAGAAGACGACAAACGTCAGTTGCATTTTCCTATTAGGAAATAGGAAAAGAAAACGACATGCGCTAAAATGATAATTTCTGATTGACACTTCTCCCTTCACAGTCTTCACCTGATGAATAACTTATCGGATCCAGAAACTTTTTTCCCCAGCAGTAGAGCTCTCTGGCGCTGCCAAGGGGCTCCATGCGGCCTTGACTGTGACTTTACATGTCTAAGATGTGACAGAATCAGGCTATATAAGGTGCAAACTGTGCACCATATAAAGCTTGATGTTTTAAGTTTGGTTTCCTGCATCTCATTGACACAGGTCAGAACTCTTCTCTGTGCCTCCCCAATGAAATTCCTCCTCTTTCAATAGCAACTGGCTCAAATGGCTCCTCTTAAAATGTCAGGGTTTGTTGGAGATTTGTAAGAGGTGTCTTTTCTCCCAACATGGCCATTTGTCCAGCGACTCCTGTTCATTGATGCACTTGAAGGCCATCCAAGGAGTCGTGGGTCAGCAGTTATTTCTAGCCAAGTCTTCCAGAAACACACAAAATGGTTCCTCTTACACCTCATGTAAGTTCCTTGTCAGGAAACGATCTCTCAGTATATCTTCCCACAAAAAAAGAATTATCATAAGGAGGAAAAGTCCTCTTTCTCCTTGGTCCAATTCCTTGGACCTTTGGAATCCCCTGCCGCCTCCAAACACTGTGCTCTTCCTCTGATTCTATTCCCACATTAAAAAAAGATGAGGTCAGAATTCTCCACTTCATTGAATGACCCTGGTTGGTCAAGGACTTTTAGCAGGCCATGCTGGACATCTTTATGACTGCTCTGCTACCCTCTGGGCCACTCCCCAAGAATGTACCCCCTAAAAGCTCGACATTTGTTGTCCCTGACCCAGATGCCTCCACAGGCTTTATTCTTGGCCCTATCTCTGACAAAGTCTTCGCCATCCAAGGCACTGAACCCTTGCGCCTGTAGCGTGATTACCAACACTGCCCTCTGAGCCCATTTCAGGACCACCTTCGACAGACTCGAAGTTGATGGACATTATCTGATTGGCAAAAGAAGGAATTTGGGCTTGTTTTGATGACAAGCCCTAAAACACAGTGTGTCCTTAGGCATAAAGATTTGTCCACATCAAAAGGTGGAGGCAATATTTTCTATATTTACTCCCCAGTTGAAAGGGTCGGACCTCTGCCCAGTGAGTCTTAGTCAGGTTGATTTAATCTCAGGATCTGCTTTTGATCATTTCACCCCCTTAGGGTTTGAAGAAACTGTTAATTTGTTATCTTCTGCCTGCTCGGGGTGTCCTACTGACCCCTGTCCGGTCCCAATACTCAAATCCATTTCTGAAGGGATTTGTTCGGTTTTAAATCCTCTGATTAATAATATCTTCACTTCTGGGATTTTTCTGACTACTTGGAAGAAGGCTTTAATACTCCCCCTTTTAAAGAAGTCCACTTTGGATCCTATACACCCGGGGAATTATCGGCCTATTTTGCGACTCTGCCTGCAAAAATTACTGAAAAGGCCATGAATGTACAGCTTAGTAGCTTCTTTCATGGCAATAACGTACTTGACCCCACCCAATATGGCTTCAGAGCTGACCATAGCACCGAATAGGCCCTCATCAAATTCTGTGAGGAAGTAATAGAGGCTTTGGACTGTGGGGGGAAGGCTATTCTCACAATGTTAGATCTCTCAGCAGCCTTCGACACGGTCCATCATGAAGTTTTGATGGACCGGTTGTCGGGGGCTGGGGTGCAACGGGTCACTTGGAAACCCCTACACTCCTTTTTATCAGGGAGATCACAAACGGTCGATCTAGATAAAAACAAATCTCAGCCTTTTAGCCTTCCGTGTGGGGTGCCACAGGGGTCGTCATTGAGCCCTACGCTCTTTAACATCTATGTGACGACCCTGGCAGCCTTGATTAGATCGTATGGTTTTCAGTTGACCTCCTATGCTGACGACACTCAGATTGTACTATCCTTCAAGGACGGTCAGGTAAAAGAAACAGGTGTTCGCTTCGATGACTGCATGGGGGCTATTGAATACTGGATGTCGGCAAATTGTTTGAAACTGAATTCCAATAAAACGGAGGTGATTGTATTCGGAAATAACCCTCAAGTATGGACTCCATATTGGTGGCCAACAGATATGGGAAACCACCCCACTCCAAGCTCTAAAGTGAAAAACCTGGGTGTAATAGTGGATAATAAACTGACTTTCTGTGCCCACATTAGTTCAGTTGTCTCCGCTTGCTTCTTGATTCTGCGAGTCTTAAGAAAAATAAAACCTTATCTTTCAGATGACAATTTTAGGACAGTAGTCACAGTCCTTGTACTGTCACGGCTTGACTATTGCAATAGCATATATCTGAATGCCCAGAAACAACTGCTTAATAGGCTTCAGATAGTTCAAAATGCTGCGGCTAGACTACTGTCAGGTATTCCCAAATTTGTCTCAGTCCGAACAAAACTAACTCGGCTACAATGGCTTCTGGTGAAACAGAGGGTTCGTTTTAAGGCCCTCTGTATAGTCTTCAAGGCCCTTAATGGTATTGCCCCTGATCACTTGAGGCAGAGGTTTAAATGGTATATCCCCGGTAGGGCGCTTCGATACTTGGCTGCTAAACTGGTCCAAACACCGACCTTCAAGAAAGCCGGCTGGGGAGGGAGGAGCTTTATCACCTGCACATCCAAGGCGTGGAACGAGTTGCCGTTCCACCTGAGGAATGCTGCCAATCTGTTCTCCTTCAGAAGAGGCCTGAAGACCTGGCTTTTCTCTCTCTGATCGCATCGACATATGTTTAGGCCTAGCTCAGCGCCAGGACACCCATTGGTAATCGTGCGCTTCTTATAAATTCCAATAACATAACACATGGAGTAGCTTTTCAGGTCTGATGTGATGCTCTGGTCATGCCTTGCAAATAATATGGTTCCACAGAGAATGATGACTGTCAGACAAATAACCTCCTTCCCTCTTACAACACAGATATTTGCTTATTCCTGGACTTACAAAAGGAAGGTGACCTGAATTTAAATCGAAATGTGCCAAAGCTGGGTATGCCAAATCATCATGACCACTTTGATTCTTGGTTCTACAAATCATATCCTTCATTAAATAACACTATTTTCCATTAATCTAACAGTAGTCAATGTGACCGCGTATATTTTGTTTGGACTAATAGGCTGGCTGAGGAGGGATATTAGGGGAACAATTACACATTCTGAGGCATATTTCCAAGGAAAGTAAATTCATTTGGCAGGCACCTACATTCCTGCAAAGTTTTTTAATATTTATAATTCTAACATCCCCCAATTAGGGCACTGATGCACATTAGATGAGCTGCCTTTAATCACACCCACTTCTTCAGTAAGGTTTTTAAAGTCAGCACGCAATTTTCAGTAATATTATCAAAATGATAATTAATAGTTTTGGAACCTGAAAGATCATACCTCTTTTTGGATATAGAAAGTTGTGAAATGGGTACCTCATTAAGACTGAAGTACCATAACACTTTGAGAGAAGTTGCAGCATCGACTTCTCAGAGAACAGAGGATATTGTACCTTTTACATTGCGTGAGCAGCGTTCACCGGTCTGTATATAAAAAAGCTGCGAATTCTGCCTAACCAACGCTTGTTAGCACCTTGTGCCAAGAGTCCCTGGTGGCCTGTAGAACCATGATATATTTAGAACGAGTAACTTCATTAAATCATAAAAACAGATTACCCCAAGGCAGTTGAAGCCCCCTGTTTGTGTGACATCAGTGGGCACTACATATGATATTATATTATGCTTGTTTGAATGGCATGCATATCACCAGGGAGGGTCTCTTGGTGCCTAAGTAAAGTGGAGCTGCTTTTACTGGAGCTTATTGCAGAAGCCAGCTTTTCAGTTTCTTGTGGAAATCTGTGTTGGAGCTAGCAGGGAAAGGGGAAGTTGATCCAGGCTTTGGAGGCCAAGTAGGAAAAGGCACTGGCTCAATGGATGCAGGGGACGTGGGGAAGGCGCGATTAACTGAGCGGAGGTGCCTGGTTGGTGAGTGGAAATGGATGCAGCTGTTGAGGTTTGCTGGGCCTTGCTTGTGTAGGTGTGTGAGGAGTTTGAAGGGAGCGCTTTGGTAGATCAGGAGCCAGTGGAGGTTCTTGAGGTGTTTAGAAATGTGTGAGCGGTGTGGGAATTTGAGAGTGAGTTTGACCTCTGCATTCTGTATAACTTGGAGTCTCGCAGTGGGTTGAATTGTTATGCCGACATAAAGGGCGTTGCCATAGTCCAAGTCTTTCGTTGATCAGAGCTCGTGTGACAGATTTTCGGTTGGCCAGCAGGAGCACACTCTAGGCTTTCTTGAGGAGCTTGAGGGTGTGGAAGGAAGTGGAGGTGACTGTTTTGATCTGGTTGGACATTGAAATTTAACTGTCGATCAATCCCTAACTTAATGTCCGAGTTGGATGGGCTTGACATTGATCCTAGCACAGCGGGCCACAGTCTGAGTACCAGGGAGAGGTGTCTATTCTGAATAGGACCATTTCGGTTTTCTTGGTGTTGAGTTTCAGGCAGTTGATTTCTATCCAGTTTGTAACCATGGCCATGCAGCTGATATAATTCGACTTTGTGTTCGAGGTGTCTTAAGAGAGAGAGTGGATGGGTAAGGGTTTGTTGGCGTGAGAGAAGATGCTGAGCTCATGAGCATGGATGAAGTTGATGAGAGGGGTCCCATAGATGTTGAATATCGACCGGCTGAACAAGGCTGCTTGAGGGACACTGCAGATGAGGTAGGAGTAAGGGACTAGGTTGATGGTTTGGATGCGTCTTGAGAGGATGGAGCTGATCAATTGGAGTATAGGTCCACTAGTGCTTTATTTGAGCCTTTGGTTTCCAGTGCTCAGCCCAGCACTTAGTTTACAGGGCTAGGTCTACAGATTTTTTTCTCCAGTTAGTGGTGGTCCCAAGTTCAAAATTAAATGAAAGATGTACCTCGCAGGATTAACTGCTTGGTAAGGCATATCTTTAGGCTAGCCCACGTTAATCCAGTAACTTGACAACGGTATACTGAAATAATCACACCTGTCACGATGACCCGAAAAAATCCTTTTCTCATCTCACTAATCTAGTATCACATATTCGTCACTGGGTCCTGGTGACCCTATCCCTGCCTTTGTTGTAGCCTCCCATTGGATAATTGTGGTTGGCTCATGGCTGAGTTGGAGCGAGGCAGTTTGGGAAAGAGCAGGGGGAATTTAGCATTTGCGGATTGTGTAGCAATTCAAACAACCAGAAATACGGACTTTGCACTTGATATCAGACCAGTGCCGCAGTAAACTACCCTCGACGTACTTGAGGCTGCCGCAGCCACTGTAGCTGTCACTCTTTTCGTGCTGAGTAAGTGTTATACACTATCTGACCTGTACAAACGTTTCCACTGGCTGGGTGGCACAAAAGTCACATATTTAGTTACTACTGGTTTGTCACAAACGTGCTGTTTTTGCACTGGTGTCCTTTATTACAGTAAATTAAAAACTGCACTGCTTTTGTTCTGTGTCGTCAGCCCCCTGATGTTTACATTGCTATTCTTTATCAAACAGCGGAGGCAAACACTACATCAAAACACCCATTATTGCATTTCAAGGGAACTTTTGGAATCTTACGGATGCTCACCCTTGTCGCGTGATTAGGACGAAATGTTCCAAATGGGAGTTCAGGCTGCTGCCTTATTTATGGCTGAGGAATCAGAAGATGATTCTCGGCTTTCCCGCTTGGGCAAAACTGTATTATTCTGCACACATCACACATTTCCTTGTGCGTCAGTGCTCATAACTCGCAGGCTTGAGAATAGTCTTAACCGGTGCTGAACATAATGTTTAACAAGCATTGGCATAGCTAATAAGTCTTGCCTTTGGGACCTTATAAGTGTTTAACCATGCAACAGTTAATGTTGTTGCACCAAGGATATTGTGCTGCCTAACTAAATACTTATAAGGATCCAAAGGAGAGACCTATTGGATATGCCAATGCTTGTTTTGGAATTAGCAGTGAGGAGAAAAGGCCTCCTTTGGAAGGGAGTCTGAAAATACTTGTTTTCTGTACAATGGAACAAAGTTAAGAAAGCACATAGGGAACAAATTAAAAATGCATGACCGCATAGGAACCTACAAGGCACAGAGACAAACGATCTCAGGATTATTTAGCACAATTAAATTAGTTTCATAAAACGCTCCTAGGTATGGAGCTCAAGGTCCATTTTGGTAAACTCATCTCTAGGCTTTAAGCTACAAATAGTGCCAAAGGGCTGTTGCCAGTGGTAAACGCTGCACTATATCCAGACACATCAATATGAGATAACATAAGGGAAAGGTTCTTTTGTGAGAGTTCTGCACATTGGATGTATATAACTTATGTTAAACACAAGATGCAAGACAGAATTTAATGTCCTGTAAAGATTCAGGTCTTGGTATGACATCATAAGAAAATAGCAGTTTGGTAAATGCTTTGTTTCAACTGATTGGTGCTTGTGCTTTGCTCTACCCTGAGGCTGGCTTGTTGCTACCTGGTGGTCAAGACCAGATGTTTTCACAGTGAAATCCTAGGAAGGCAGGTGCCATGTACAATAATGCTTGTAGAGAAAGCAATGGCCTGGTTAGGATCCCAGCAAGAATCATTACTGTCCTTGGTTAAAGAACAGGAGGATCAAATACAGCAAATATTGTTAGCAAGTGGTAACACAGATCTGAGGATCTAAGATGAACATGGCTCAAATGTTGTGCGTACAGTCAGATTCACAGCAGACTGCCCTAATTACAATGAACACAATCTGTCTTCTAAGTTCTGAATTTCCATTTCCTAATAAACAGACTCAGGTCGGGACGTGGCCCATGCACATGTTTTCTTTGGAAGGCAGCACCTTGAAATTACTAAAATGTTCCACTCCAAACATCTATCGTGCACAGTTCCTGCGCGAACCAGCACTCCGTTTCGGCTCCTTTGGCGTTGAGAAGCTGTGCAGTTACAAAGAGATCTGGGCGCGAAAACTGCAGTACACGCTCCACAGTCCTCTGTCAGCATGTGGGAGCTGCATCGCAAGCTTCGTCCAAATCCAACACAAAAACATGTTGTGGTCTTCCGCACCACCTTACATGAGGTGAAGCCGTAAATGAGTGCTAGGCGATGCAAGGAAATTAACTTTGCTAAGAAAACAGTATTAAAAAAAAAGTAGGAGAAACATTTCTGAATTTACGTCCTGGAACTTGCATTTATAAATTCAGAAACTATCCCAAACCAACATTCTTGAGCTGTTTTTCTTTCTTCAGCTTTTTCTTTTCTTAAGATCCACCTGTGATGGTGGGCGGTCGGCTGGCTGGAAAAGCAGGCAAGGAGGCCGGATATAGCGTGCAATTGTGTGGTTTATTGATACACTGAGGGTCCGTGCAACAGAGTCCAAGGGGTGTGAGGGAGGTCAGAAGTGGGATTCGAGTTTTGAGAAGAAGGGATGGATCTTGGGATGTAAGTCCGGGTCTTCAGATGCAGTGCCGGGTCTCGGGAGTAGTGCCGGGTCTTGGGTGTAGTGCCGGGTCTTGGGTGTAGATCCGGGTCTTCCTCGGGGAGTCCACCGGAGGGCAATGAGAGAAAACAGGAAAAGGAGCCGTTAGTCCCACTGTATCGGACTATAAGCACCTCCACCAACACCGGGTCGTGAGGAGTGGAATTGGTATCGTGAGGGAAAAAGGGTATGGGGCTTCAAGATACAGATACAGAGACTAGGGACTGAGTGTGAGACGTGTAGGGGGGGGGAAGTTGATTAGTAAGCGAGGGCTATCTACATCGAAAGTGCTTTACATGTATATACAGTGACCTGACAGGGTTAGCGTGCCTAAGTCGTGCTAAGCAAAAAAAGAAACAATACTCTATACTATATACAGGCACCTAATGTGCAACAGAGAGGCGAGGGGTTACTCACGGGCTCCGCCGCAACTCTCCAGGTGAGTTGCGGCCGCTCTTCAGCTTCCTCCTGGGGGACTCCACCAGTCCTCGCACCACTCGTCTTCTTCTCCGCCGTATTCTCCGCTCACTTCTTCCTCTCCGGTCGCAATCTCCTGCCACGATCTTCGGACGCCTTCTGGTCCTCTGCTTCCGCCTTTTCTGTCTCCGGCCGGCGTCGGGGAGGTTGGACTTCCGGGGTCAGATGGTTGTACTTCCGGTTCCTGAACGGTCCGGATTGGTTCCTGCAAAACAGAGAGGGGAGGGCTTCTGGGTGTCAGGGACGCCGTTGCTGCCGGATCCGCCGTGAATGGTGAGAGATTTAACGGGGGCAGCCCCGATGGTGTATGGGACAGGGTCCCGGGGGTCGTCTCCCGAGGGGCCATTTCACACCACCCTTCATTTTGCAGCTTGGCACTTTCAGTTCAATTCAATAAAACACTGCAAGTCATCCCCTAAAACTATGCTAACTGAGGCAAAGGAAAGATATTAGAGTTTGAATGTTGCATCTCTAATGTAAAGCTGATTATCGACGCAAAGGAAAAGACGTGACCCCAAACCTTCCCTCCCCCCACCTCCTCAAAGTTGGCTCTCTAATTCTGATCTGAAAAGAGGAAGCTTTAACTGTTTGCCACAACTCCTGTACTTACAAAACAAGACTTGCAGCAGCGAACTGAAGTGCGCATGTTCGAAAGTACAACGCGAAAGTGAAACTGATCGCGGTCCAGATGGTGCCTCGGACCGTGAAAGCTGGCAGGTGCACACACGTGTGAACGCAAGCGCTAGGCCATCAAAAGCATGGGGTAGCACTATCAAAACCCTGCTTACTATCTGTCTCGCCAGACAGCGCATGCGCTGGCTCAGGCAAAACCTAAAAAGGTGCTTGTCTCAAGACTATGGTTATGGTAGAAAGAGGCATGAGTTGGAATCAAGACCAGATAACCTTGAAATTCGACAACCCATGCAGTCAGAAGCGCCAGGCTTCTTTAAAAAAGTTTGGTCCCTGACACTTATCCTTTTACAAATTAAGCCCTGAGGTGCATGGCTTCCAGTCTTGTGGAGGCATTGGGGGAGGATGGGGTAGGAGATGGTGTTGAATGTGGCCGAGAGGTCGAATAGGATGAGTGCTGCTGTGCCACCCTTGTTCAAGAATAGGCATATGTAAGTGGCAGCTATGAGAATGGTCTCGGTGCTGTGGTCAGGTTTGAATTCAGATTGTGAGAGGCCGAGGAGGTGATGAGCGTTAAGGGGGTTGGCTAGTTAGTTGCTGAAAAGCTTTTCTTGTACTTTGGCTGGCTAGTTCAGGAGGGAGATGGGTCTGTAGTTATCCAGTGTGTACGGGTACGCTAAGAATGGTAAGATGGTAACGTGTTTCCAGGGGTCCAGAGAGGTGGCAGTGGTGAGAGAGTTACTGAGAATTGGTGTGAGTACTATGTATATGATGTTCAGTCCTTTGGTGAAAGTGAAGTTAGGGCACTGGTCCGAGGGTGCTCAGGAGAGGATGGAGTGCATGGTATTAGTGGTTTTACAAACAGATGATGGCTGACTAGCAGGTCAGGGCACTTTCCAGGATGTTCATGTCATCCGACTAGAGGATAGTGAGGGTGGAGAGGTCTAGTTGGAGTGCAAAGTTGTTGTCGATGGTGTTCATTTTATTGGTGAAGTACTAGGATAGCTGGGTGCAGATTTCTTGCGAGGTGGTAATAGTCGTGGATCTGACAGCAAGGGACGTGAATTCCTTCACTATGGTGAAGGTTTCTTTTAGAGGAGCTGGAGCGCTTCTGAATTCGTTCTGTGAGTGCTGAGCAGTTGGTGGCACTGAGTCGGTCGTAGTGATAGTTCTGTAGGGGACAGGTTGCAGGTGACCTGTAGGTGTCACTGTCGTTGTCGGGGGTGTGAAACCATCAACATTCCAGATGTTTTCAGTGGCACTTGGTAAGTCGAAGGCCTTCCGTTTAAGAGTTGCCTGTGACTAAGATGAGGAGGTGGTTTCCAGCGGCACTAGGTAGTCTGGATAGGATGTAATTTATGCATTGAAGTTTATGATGTCACATGATAGGTCAGTCGTGGTGGGGCGGTTGTCGAGATTGAAACTGTAGCCCAGATTTCTTTGGGATCTTGTTCTAGTGGCCAGAGGAAGTTTTGGTATGTTCAGTTGTGTGTTGTTTGAATAAGCCATAGCGGACGAGGGAGTGAACGGTCTAGGTGAGGGGGTGGACTTGTCCGCCATGATTTTGGAAAAGTTGCTGAATACAGAGTTGTGGAGGTGTCCGGCTATGTGGGTGGGGTCGTTCGCTCACTGGGTGAGCCCTAATATGCTCAGGTCTTCCATGAGGTTGGTAGTGTTTAGATCATATGATCCTTTATGTGAAAGCTGACGTTACAGTGTAGAATGAAGGAGTTGAAGGCATTGAGGTCCGCAAGAGGAGTGCAGAAGTTGTAACTTGGTCTGGGTCCCCAGTAGAGAAGGGCCCTTCCGAGGATGGTATGCTGGAGGTGGTGGGTTGAAATGGCATGTGTTCCAGACGGTCGCTGAAGTAATGGAGCTATTGAGTTTTTCTTTGTAGATGAATTGGCATCCTCCACCGGTTTGCTGGTTCTGTTCTGTGTGCGATCTTGTTGCTGGTGGGGGGAGGGATGGCCACTGTGATATCTTGTGTGGTTGCTGGATTAAGCCAGGCCTATTCAGGAAGGGTAGGCCAAGAGAGAGGTTGTGCAGGAGGTTCCAGACTGTTTGGCGAGTGAGCTGGTATTCAAGAGAAGAAAGTTGAGGGTGGATTTTCCAATTTATTTTAAACAAAACACATCTTTATAAGCACAACATAAACTCTTAGGAACATTCAGATGCATATATTTATTTTTCTTACTATGTAACATTTTAATGGATACAGTCTATTTTACATACAATCCAGTCTCAGTAAATGAAGGACAAATGTACAGAAAGAAGCAATATTAAAGTCTTGTTGCAAGGTATGGCTGTGTGGGGGTGGAGGCCAGTGGATAGGGTTTGTGGAGGCTTGCCCATGGCACGGCTGCCATTAAGGATGTCCAGGAGGGGGGTGGAGATCTGTTGGGTGCTGCTAGGCGATGGGAGCAGGAACGAACAGTAGGAAACAGTGCAGGAGCAGAAGGTAAGTGAAAGGGAGGCAAAGAAGGGAAAGGGGAGGTAAGAAAGAAGCAGAGTGAGGCATGAATGAAGAGTGAGAGAGTGGTAAAACGGGCAAAATAAGTCAAAAGTGACATGATAGAAAGGCGACAAAAGTGAGAAAGAATTGCAGCGCGAGAGAGTGGAAAGCGGGCAGAAAGAGGCAGAAGTAACCTGAGCGGGGCAGAGGAGACTAAGAGTGAGAATGAGAACGGTGCAAAAAGTGAGAAGAGGCAAAAGGTGAAACTAAGAAACGAGAGAACGAGACGGGGACAGAAAAGCCAGAAGCAGAAAAGAGACGAACAGAGGGAGGGAAACCGAGGGCCCCTGTCTAGCGCAACGGATCTGGGTCCCAAAGGGCCAGGCCTGGTCGCGGGACCAGATGCAGGTAACGCAGTCATTCAAATGATGCGTGTGCAAATAGCACATCCAGAGTATGTCATGTTGTACGGAAGGAATCACTTATATTTTTGTAATAAAAGGAATGATTGTGAATGTTTTACGCGGTGCACTATGCATCTGCATTAAAATGGGGTTAAGTAATCAAGTAATGTGGAGAAGTGTGGCTCACTGGTTAGAGCAGGCAGACCCTGAAGCAGAGGTCAGACCCGGGACCAGGGTTCAATTCCCGACGCGGCAGGGTCTTGAGCTCAAATGTCCATGGACTCGATAATTCTCGCTTCGGTGCCTGACCTAATCATGGGTTCACACTCTGCAACTCTGGGCATTAAGCTTGCTTAATCTCCACAACGGCCCCCCTGCGGCGGGATGCCTGGCTTTCACCTTGGGGATGCCCTGTAGGGGCTATCTCACAGGGAAAAGCCAGGACGGGTTCCCAAGGCAAGCGCGGAGATACCCCTTCGGGGGTCGATTCAGGCGCTATATAAGAAACATAATAATAATAATAATGAAACGCAATTGAGTTGAACTATGTCACGTTGCATGACAGCTCAGTGCTGATAGAATAAACCATCCATGTCTGTGCGTGGGGTGAGCGCCTGGCTCCAATTAATATGCCTTGGTACTTGGAAGTGACACTTGCTCAGTTTTATAATGGCAGTGCCATTTAAATGTAAAGATCAAAGGGAACTAGCTACAGGGGAGAAGCTCCATTTTTTTTAAAAGACCCTCACCCACCAAGCAGGTGCAGGTTGTGTGCAGTGAAGGTGAAAAGTGTGCGAGTTAAAAAAAAGGGGTTCCAGGTGCTAAAAGACTACTTTAATGGTGGGCCCTTGACCACCCCTTATCACCGCCCACATAGGTCCTGAAGAAAGCCAGTTAAATACTGAGACCTGGCTGAAACATGTTGACCACACGAGATATTGGAGCCATGAATTACCTCCATTAACCCCTTCGACGCTGATGACGAGCTGGGCTCGTCATGGCGTAGCCTCCTCGCACGCTGATGACGAGCCCAGCTCGTCACGTAACATGCGAATTAGTAAATCTCAGCGTACGGGCGGAATTCCGCCCGCACGCATGCGGTTAAATAGCCACCTCTCAGTTAAAGCTGCCAAGGGTCCACCATTAAAGTAGTATTTTAGCATCTGGGACCCCTGGGATAGCTTTTTTAACTCACGCACTTTTTACCTTCACGGCACGCTCACTGCACTCAAGTTGCTCCGCTGTAATCAGGCGTCGAAGCACACCTAAGGTACACTTGGTACCTTGAGTGTGACCCGATGATGAAGCATGCCACCAACTAGGTTGGTGGGATAGGGTCTTTTAAAAAAAAAAAAAAAAAAAAAATTCATTCAAAAACACACATGGAGCTTCTACCCTGTAGCTAGTTCCCTTTGATCAGGAGAAGTGAACTAGCATAGTTTTTCCTCTCTCTCCCCTTCAGGCGGGCAACTAGAGCCAAATTTCGGGGGGCTGAAAAATATTTCGGGGGTTGGGGGGTGGGGGCTAATTCGTCCTTACTTAGACAGAGTGGCTGTAAGAAGGGGTGAACACACAACAAAAGCCTCATTTACAAACAAAAGCCTCATTTACAACGAAATGGTCTTTTAAAGACCTGTTAAGTCCACGGGTGCGGCTGCAATTAGATGCTTGCCAGCCCGCGAAGCTGTCTTCGCCCGAGCTGACACACACGACGGGGGGGGGTAGGTAGGTCTGAAGCCCCGTGAGCCCAATGGGTGTTGCGCGCCTGCTCCCGTTTGATATTCATCATTATTGCCATTTAAACGCCCGAAACGCTTTCCACATGCACATTGTACAGTGTGTGTGGACATTTCACTGTTTAAACAAGAGTATGACATCTAGTAGCTTTTCAAAGCGACCTTTGCATTGGAGCAAGGCAGCTCTTTGAACGGTCTTGTAAATTATCTTTTTTAGAGGAAGGGTGACTAGAGTTGCTAGAGTTGCTACATAGAAGAAATTGGCATGCTGCGAGATTCCTTTAAGTTCACCTCTGTATAAAACCAAGTGTTTGCAGTGCATCCTACTCAACGACAACAAACCTGCTAGTCACACAATCTTTTCTGTCTGTAACCAATATGAATTGTATTCAAACACTGTACAACTTTAAAGATGACAGTTGCCATGAATTCATGAATTGCTTGCCCCAGTGAGCTGACCATTATTCCGTTGGCATCTTAGGGTTGGCAGTGCGGCACTAGGACGGGATGCCCATAATAAACTGCAATACAAATTGATCTGCGCATCTGAGTTTCAGCCCTGCGCCATTCCGTAGCTTACTGCAGCTAACCAAATAGTTATTTATTTTAACAAGACGACACATCTCGAGAAAAAGAAAATAAACATGATTCAGCTCACTAGACTTTATACTCCAAATCACTCATGCAAAAACACCACCTCGACCAGTTGCTCAGGTGTCCTTATCTCTGCGACATGTACATAGGCAAGGCTTTAAGAATTAATTTGTTTGAAATTCAAATGTAAACTCTCCGCTTGAGTCTGTGCAGGGTTAGTTATACTTTTCTATGGTAATCAGACATGTTCTATGTAATGTCCGCCAAGAGCCAAATGCAAGAGATACACCACACAAGCTCCACTTATCCTGTTGATTATGTTACTAGTGCTCAGTTTTGAACGTTTCTTGTTTTATTTCCCCTTAGCAAATAGTTGATCTTCCAGAAGGTGCCACCGTGCCCGCTTTGGGCTTATCTAACAAAGCCGTATGTGAAGGTAAGATTTATGGGTTTCATGGTTTTAATCAAATTGTTTGATTTTGTTGTTTTCTTGTTGTTGCAGTTTTATATAGCGACCCGAAGGGTTTGGAGCGCTTTGTATGAACATCCGTTCCATTACACAAGAACACGTTCATTTTTTGCAGGGGAGCTTAAGAGATTTGCCCAGAATCTAAGGATGTTTTTTTTCTTGTCTTAATTCTTTATTAATTATTTTAGAAAAAAAAATACATCCTGTATTTACTTCATCAGCTACACATTTAGAACGACCAGATAAGCACCATAACGAGAGGTTTACGTGACATGTACCTCTTAAAAGCTGAGAGAAGTATACATTAATATGAATTGGGGGATGAAAGAAAGGGAAAGGAAAGAAAGCGGGAGAGGATGAAGAAACCTATAGCCTGACAAACGCTGCAGTAGTAGTGGAACTAGCATTGGCCAGATGTAAATGTAAATGAAAGGTCATATAATGTCTTTTGCGTAGCAGCATTGTACAATGAATTGGAATCTGTGTTTGCTTCTAGTGCCGCCTATAAATCGGTTGTAGCAACTTGTGACTCTGGGTGAACGCTCTCCATGCTCCTAAGTGTAGCTACTATGCCTAAAGGGGAGGGGGGAGGGGGGAAGGACTACGTCTCATAAGAAAAGGGAAATGCGATTAACCTCTTTTGCGGGTTTACCGCTCAGCATTTGTGCAAGGTGTGGAGTAGTGCATCCGCGTTGCTGCACTGTTGCAGATCCAGGGAGGGAAGGGTATGGGAAGAGAGTGATGGGGTGGGGGTAATGTTGGATAGACGAAAGGCGTGCAGTGGGAGATAAAAAAGATTGCCAGGATACATATCTGAATAGCCTTGAGTGTCAAGCAAGTAAGAGGGGCGGTACAAAGCATTCCTAGCATGACCATGTGGGAGAGAGACAGGAGGTGGAAGTTAAGGTATATGCAAAACTATACGAATGGTAATGTAAGCGACGTATTCTAAAGCGAGGGGCCACTACTCCTATTTTAGTTTAGAGACCATCAACTGATGTCATTTACGCTGCTTGATTTGGGTTATCTACTGTGAGATTTTTGTTATTACCGCTCTCTACGCGTAGGGAGGGTGACCACACCTGAAGGAACAGATCTATCTGATCCTGAAGATTGTAAATGACTCATTCGTAGGAGGCCGTGTGTATCATGGCTACCAACCTTGCCGCCTGCGACGGTGGGTTTGGTGATCTCCACTGTCGCAATATACATATCTTGGCTGTGGCTAATGCTGTGCGCAGGAGGCGATGTTGTGGCTTTGAGAGCTCTTGTGATTGACGTAAATCATGTAAGAGGATAATGATATATGTAAGTGGAGAGTGTAAAGGCATCGTAGAGCGTAGGTTCTGGCCCACATAGACACAGAAGGGTTGTATCGACGGGCAATCGCATATAATGTGGGTTATGTCACAGCCAACTTCAGCGCATCTCCAGCAGTTGGCATGAGGATTAGCCCTGCCCTGTGTGGTTTTGTTGGTGACCAGTGCTAGTTGTGGATGATTTTGAACAGACAAAATTTCAATTTTGCCTCTTGGGTGCCTCTAGTTAAGTCGTCTAAGATCTCCATCCACCCATCATCCTCCTATGAGACTGATAACTGGGTTTGCCATTTGGTGTGGGGATCTCGCAATAGGGCCTGCGGAAATAGGTGGGATGTGAGTACTTTGTATAGGATGGACGTGATTCCCTGGTACTTTCCCCAGGAATGCAGGTACAATACTACTGGTGACGTCTGTAACGACCAAGGTTGTGGCCCTAAGCTTTTCTACAGGCATTGCCGAAGTTGCATGTATTCCGAGGATTGTTGTGTAGATCGGCTAAATTCCTCTCGCAGTTGAGTGAATGTCTTGAGGCCACCATCATGGAGGAGCTGATCCAGGGTATGAATGCCTGCTGCCTTCCACAGGGGGCAGGATATTGTTTGTCTATCAATGCGTATGCTTGCATTTCCCCACAGGGGGGGCTTTCTCATGGATTCGAGGATTCGAACCCAGCAGTCAATGCGCCTGTTGCCAGGACCTGCGCATGGTGGACAGAATTTGGTTAGTGGGATCATTATGGATTTTCCCTGTCCCATATAAAGCAGGAAAGACCTGCCTCTGTAGATAATAGATGCCTTTCTATATGCACCAATTGCGGCACATCAGGAGCCATTGATAGCATCTAAGCCATTTGGGATAGTTGTAGTGCTAGGGCATAATGTTCCACTGAGGAAAGGCTCATTCCTCCACAGGAGCAGTGTGCTTTTAGTTTCAGTACTGCTAGGTAGGGTCTCGCTGTGTTCCACACAAAGGATTTTATCCTAGAATCTATTGAGCGCAGCGTAGTTAGAGGAATCATAAGGGGTAGCATGCCAAGAATATATATGAAGCGTGGGAGGGTGGCCATTTTTACGGCTCGTACTCTTCCCCACATTGAGAGCCCCAACGCCTTCCATTTTTCAAAGTTGCGTTGCATCTGGGTGAGCAAGGGGCTTAAGCTATCTACAATCATCCCTTCCGTCCCTTTGTTCACCAGTACACCTAGGTATTTGAGACGCGAGGGTTGCCAGTGAAAGTGGAACCTGAGTATGGCCACTTCTGTGGTCCTGTCTGAAATGGGCAGTGCTTCATTTTGTCACAATTAATTTTGTAGTCGGAAAAGGACGAGAAGTCATCTATAATTTGAAGCACAGACGGTAGGGAACAGGGTAGATCTGTAAGGGTAAGAAGAATGTAATTCGCGTACAAGTAGAGTTTAGATTCTCCTGTTGGGAGGCGTATGCCCATAACATTGGTAGCTTGAGGTATTGTGGCTCCAAAGCTAGATGGAAGAGGAGTGGGGCTAAAGGGGCACCCCTGTTGCTTTCCCCTGCAGATCAGGAACAGCTCTGACACAAAGCCCCCACAATTTACTTGTGCAGTGGGGTTATCATATAGCAGTCGCATTTTGGCTATAAACTGATACCTCAGTCCATATGGTTCCAATACTTTAAAAAGGTATTTCCACTCAATGCTATCAAACGCCTTCTCTGCGTCAAGTGACAATGCCAGTGCGTCAGTTTAGAGGCGTTTGGTGGACCATAACGTGTGGGCCAGAGTGCAGAGGTGGTTCCTAGAGGAGCGTCCTGGTACAAAGTCCACTTGCGTATGGTGAACCTAGAAGGGTAAGACTTTGCGTAGAAGGGAAGCCAGGACACTAGCCAGAATTTTGATATGTTATGTTATTCGGATTTGTATTGCACGCAGCTGCCCCAGCAAAGGGGCATCCCGGCGCTGCCAGCATCAAAATAACAAACCAGACACCAGAGCAAAAAAACGCTGAGAAGAGGGGGGTAGTAACCAGAGCCTAACAAGAGGGGAAGAGGAAGGTTTTAATGGCTTTCCTAAATTCCAACAAGCTTCCCATACTGCGAATCTGAACAGGCAGGGAATTCCACAATCTGGCCTCCAGATAGCGGAAGGTACAAAAGGGGGTGGTGATGGACGGAGCATCTGAACCAATCAAACACTCACACCCAGTCAAAAGATCTGGGTTTGATCCATCACCGTTCATTAGCCCACTCTGCCACCCCAGTTCAGACATGGCTATATGCAAATCAGTCTGACCCTGTGCCTCATGGGAACAGTCCAGCCCGAACTGCCAAGCCATGCCTTCCCTGGACCAGAAACAAGCTTCCGAGGACCGGTTTCTGGCATTCCAGCCGTCTTCAGCCCGGCTTGCTTGAATCCAGTGCAAAGTGAGCAAGGGACTCATGTCTGAGCATACCCTGCCACACTTATGGCGGCCAAAGCGGTACAAAAGGGGGTGGTGATGGACGGAGCATCTGTACCAATCAAACACTCACACCCAGTCAAAAGATCTGGGTTTGATCCATCACCGTTCTTTAGCCCACTCTGCCACCCCAATTCAGACATGGCTATATGCAAATCAGTCTGACCCTGTGCCTCATGGGAACAGTCCAGCCCGAACTGCCAAGCCATGCCTTCCCTGGACCGGAAACAAGCTTCCGAGGACCGGTTTCTGGCATTCCAGCCGTCTTCAGCCTGGCTTGCTTGACTCCAGTGGCAAAGTGAGCAAGGGACTCACGTCTGAGCATACCCTGCCACACTTGTGGCGGCCAAAGCGGTACAAAAGGGGGTGGTGATGGACGGAGCTTCTGAACCAATCAAACACTCACTTCCAGTCAAAAGATCTTGGTTTGATCCATCACCGTTCTTTAGCCCACTCTGCCACCCCAGTTCAGACATGGCTTTCTGCAAATCAGTCTGACCCTGTGCCTCATGGTAACAGTCCAGCCCGAATTGCCAAGCCATGCCTTCCCTGGACCGGAAACAAGCTTCCGAGGACCGGTTTCTGGAATTCCAGCCGTCTTCAGCCCGGCTTGCTTGAATCCAGTGGCAAAGTGAGCAAGGGACTCACGTCTGAGCATACTGTGCCACACTTATGGCGGCCAAAGCGGTACAAAAGGGGGTGGTGATGGACGGAGCATCTGAACCAATCAAACACTCACACACAGTCAAAAGATCTGGGTTTGATCTATCACCGTTCTTTAGCCCACTCTGCCACCCCAGTTCAGACATGGCTATATGCAAATCAGTCTGACCCTGTGCCTCATGGGAACAGTCCAGCCCGAACTGCCAAGCCATGCCTTCCCTGGACCGGAAACAAGCTTCCGAGGACCAGTTTTTGGCATTCCAGCCGTCTTCAGCCCGGCTTGCTTGAATCCAGTGGCAAAGTGAGCAAGGGACTCACGTCTGAGCATACCCTGCCACACTTATGGCGGCCAAAGCGGTACAAAAGGGGGTGGTGATGGAGGGAGCATCTGAACCAATCAAACAATCACACCCAGTCAAAAGATCTGGGTTTGATCCATCACTGTTCTTTAGCCCACTCTGCCACCCCAGTTCAGACATGGCTATATGCAAATCAGTTTGACCCTGTGCCTCATGGGAACAGTCCAGCCCGAACTGCCAAGCCACGCCTTCCCTGGACCGGAAACAAGCTTCCGAGGACCTGTTTCTGGCATTCCAGCTGTCTTCAGCATGGTGAGCAAAAAAACGATGGATTTAGGCCCAGATCTCTGTACTGGGGTGAATGTATGACATTGTTCTGCATTCTGTCCATCACCTGTTGTTTTTGCTTTTGCCAGATAGCGAAAGGACTGGCCACTGGCACGGAGACGTTTCACTCTAGGGACCGTGACCAAGTGCTGCCCCTGAGAACGCAACTGGCGGGAGGGAGCGTAAGGAGTGCGAAAATTAGCCAATAGGCTGGGCGTGGCCAGCTTCAGAATCTTAAAAGAGAGACACAATGTCTTAAATTGAATACGTGCAGCCATGGGGAACCAATGTAGTTTCCTGATAGTATCAGCTGTGGGGCAGTTCCGTGGTAGCACCAACAAAGCCCTGGCAGCAGCATTTTGAACACGTTGCAACCGAGTTATTTCAGCCTGGTTAGCCCCTAAAAGAATGGAGCTGACATAATGCAGTCAGGATAAAATAGCTGACTGGACAATCAGCTGGCGTGTCGGAGGATCAAAAAACCTCAAAAGGGGCTTAAGGCCACGCAAAAGGCCAAAACAGGTGCCTTGGGTTTAGGGGCAGTGCCCAGGACACTTGGCCACCAATGCTCAGTCCAGGCGCGCGAGTTCTTCCCTACCAACAGAACCTCGGTTTTGCTGGCATTCAACTGCAGGCAGTTGGTGGTCATCCATTCCGCAATAGCAGCCACACCATCTCTGAACCTGGAGACATTCAGAGTGGAGCCTTCCGTCAGGACCACCACCAGCTGCGTGTCATCCGCATAGGAGACCATGGTCAGGTCCCATTGCCTGGCAACTGCAGTCAGAGGCTGAACATAAAGATTGAAAAGTGAAGGACTCCGCTCAGAGCCCTGGGGCTCTCCCTGATCAATGGAATAAGCCTGGGAGAGAAATGGAGGGGCTGACACACGAAAATTTCTGTCGGTCAAGAATGATCTAAACCATTCCAGGGCCTGGCCGGCCACTCCAACTTCTTCCAGACGCTGTTGCAAGATACCATGCGAGACCGTGTCAAAGGCGGCACTGAGATCAAGCAAGATCAGTGCCGCTGTCAGACCGGAATCAAGAATGGTTCGCAGATGTTCAGTCACAGCCAAAAGAGCCGTCTCAGTGCTGTGGCCGGGATAGACACCATTTTGGGATGGATCCAAGATGTTATTAGCGGTCAGAAAATTAGTGAGTGTGGTATTCACTTGTGCCTCCGTGATCTTAGCCACCCATGGAAGGAGGGATATTGGCCAGAAATTTTCGAGCTTAGTTGGGTCAAGCGAAGGTTTCTTAAGAATAGGGGATACCCGTGCCTGTTTCCAAGGCACCGGGACCACCACTGTGGAGAGTGAAGAATTAACCAGTTGACATAACGGGGCTAGAAAAAGAGGGACTTATTCCCGAAACTGAGCAGGTCTTAAAGGATCGGCTGGGGAGCCAGATTTAACTTTCCTACTCAGCCGAATAAAGTCATCCTGGGTGATACTAGGGATAACTAGAAGGGAAGGCAGAGGCAAAGATCTATGAAGAGCTATAGGAGGGAGAGAGGGCCCTTGTGGAAAGGCCCGATAGATGGTGCGAACTTTCTCGGCAAAAAAATGGCTAAATCCTTACACTGCTGTTCGGATGGTATGGGAGATTCCAGATTTTTCCGAACCCTAAGGTCTTTAAGGATCTTAAAAATGCACTTGGCTGGGTTAGGGCTCAGCTTAATTTCGTTGGCATAGTAAGCTGTGCGAACAGTACAGATGGTTTTATGATAGCGCTTGATCTCCCTCAGATAGCAAGCTTTTTTCATAGGATCATAGTTTTTCCTCCACTCACGCTCCAGTCTCTTACAGGTCTTCCGTAGAGTGGACAATGAATCATTGTACCAGGGGCTGGCATCGACCAAACTGCTCTTACACCATTTAGCAGGGAAAAGAGAGTCTAAGCCTTGGTTGATCCAGTCATAGAAAGATCTGTAACCTGTCTCAGTGTCATCAAGCGATCCTAGAGGATTCGTACTAAGGAACATGTGGAAGTCCTCCAGCCTCAATTTACGCCACAGGTGTAATATCACAATTTAATAGCTATATGGGACGTTAACTGCTGCAAAGTAGGGGGGTCCTTCCTAGGTTTGGGTAGCACAGCAATCACAGCTTTATTAGATAAGGGACCCGAAGAAGCCTTACACTCTGCTTCCTGAAACGCAGCCTGGAGGGAGTCAGCCACCCCCTCTCCCGCCCATCTGTAAAACTCAACCGGGAGCCATCTTCACCCAGGGACTTGTGATAGGGTAGATTGGCTATTGCATGCAAGATCTCCTCTTTGCTGATCTCCCCTTCTAGAAGTTCTCTGCCTTTATCCAAAAGGCAGGGGAGGTTCGCCAATTGTAAGGAAGGCATCCAGCTTGTCCCAGTCAGCCTGCGTCCCAGGAGTGTAGAGAGACTTGTAGAACAGGGAAAATTCTTTCACAATTTCCTGGGGTCTAGTTAATGTAGCTACTCTGGCTATTTTTATAGCCGGTATGGCCATGACCGCTTCCCTTTGTCGTAGCTGTGCTGCCAGTCGCCTCCATGCCTTTTCCCCCTGCTTGTAATGTCTCCCATTCATTCTATGTAGGAAGTATTCTGCCTTGGAAGTGAAAGGGTTATTCAGCGCCATATCAGCTTATTCTAAAGATTTGCGGTGCTAAAGAGTAGGTTTTTCTGTGTATAAGTGGGTATAGGACGCAATATCTTGCTCTAATTCTTTCTGTTGAACAGCTATTTGCCTATTAGCTTGCGCTGCATCTCGCATAAGCTGGCCCCGTATTGTAGCTTTTGCTACAGACCAAAGGATTTTGCCTGAGTCTTCATGCCCTTGATTAGTGGAGATGTAACCCTGAAGGTGAGCTTGCAATTGGGCTTTACCCTTAGATGTCCTGTGGCGCTGGATGTTTATGCGCCAGGGCTTACGTCTCGGTCTGGCCAGTTCTACTTCCAGTGACAGGAGGACCGGGGAAGTGGTCAGAAAGTGCTGCCTCCAGGATATGGTATTCCTGGACCAGCAGTACCACTCTTTGGGAGAACAGGAAGTAGTCTAATCGAGAAAGTGTAGTGGGTAAGAGAGGTAGAAGTATATTCCGTATCTGCCGGATAACAAAGGTGCCAGTGATCTACCAGACCATTATCTGCCAGTATATCATTTATCTGTCTGCAGCGTTGCTCCTATCTAAGGGATCTGTTTTGTCCAGAACTGGGTCTCTTACCAGGCTCCAATTCCCAGCAATAAAGTACTGCCAGGCGCCTATCTCCACTAGGAGACGATTCAATTGAAGAAGGAAAGACTTTTTCACTCCAGTTTGGGCATACACTGAACTGCTGCAAACATGAGCTTCCCCAATTCGCAGCTTGTCAAAGACGTATCATCCATCTGGGTCCGTTCAAGTCTTTGACGCTGTCACCGGCAGAGGTATACAGATAAGTATCGCTATCCCACAATTGCGGGAGTGTCTCGCGTCTGGGGCGTCCCCGGTACACTGCTGTGGATCACCTTTCCCACCCAGTCCCTGCGCAATTTGTCAGACTATGTGGTATCAGGATGAGTTTCCTGGAGTAATGCTACATCCACCTATTTTGATTGTAGATCAGAGAGTATTTTTTTCCTTTTAATGTAGTGTGTTAATCCATGAACATTCCATGTTACTACACAGAGTGAATGGGTGGTGACCATGCCGGAGGGCAGGGAAGAACGGGCAATTATAAGTGATCGCTATAAATATGTCAAGGATGTTCAGCGATGCAGGGGAGTGCATGAGGCCTTGCTAGCTCTGTGGGGGAAGAATGAAAGAAAGAAGAGCAGGATGAGGAAGGGAGTGTGGATAATGATGGGGGAATCCCTGGTCCGCAACAGGAGTGATATAATCCAGTGAGGTAGTTGGAGTCAACGGTGACAGATGTGTGGGCCTGGACACGTGTCACAAAAGAGGGAATGCAATACAACTTATTATAGAGGATGTGGGGGCTGTGAGGGTAAGAGGGGGGAATGAAATGGAAATGAGGAGGAGTAGCTTGGGAATAGGGGTTACTGGCTGCTGTGCAGCCCTGGGGATCCTAAACTTTTAACCTCGGATACAAGCTCGCTGAGCACCGCCATGAGAAGGGGTGCATCGAGAGGACGGGGCAATGGCTAAAACTAAACAAAAGGGCATTCACCCCATGCAAGTAGGACTATGTGTATAGTATTGGCAAGAAGAGGGAGCATTGTGGTGTAACATGGTTACGCATTGTTCGTCATCTGGGTCAAAAGGATTACATGCATACAGTCAGGTGAGATTAGGCTATCGGCAGTGACATCAATTACTTTACATAAATTGATAACAATAAAGCCTTATGATCCATGACTGCAAGTAACATCTACAGCATATATCTCCACTCAAACAGGTAGGAGAGTTAACACATTTAGCAAAGTTAATGCAATTAACACAATGGAGCGGGCGTCTGGGCATCTTCTTTCTTCTCTGCATCCTGATCACATTAAGCTCTGTCTCTGGCTTAGGAGGCTCTGAGTGCAGTTATTACCATGGACATGACCATTTTTTTTAAACAAACTTTATTGGATGTTACATCAAATTCCAGGCATTATCAGTACAATGTAACCTTCATTGATCAGGATCATAATTGACCAAGTCGTTATACAGATGATGCAGTAGTAGGGAATCGGAATAATGGTCACTACATTTCTTGTAATTTCCCGCCCCTCTCTTAGCACCCCAATACCTACAAGGTACTGAGTGTTCGATTCAAGAGCTGCTGTATGTGTCCTCATTCTTGATTTAAAACACATTTTCCCAAACATCCCAAAACCCTCCCCTCCCTCCAGGCGTGTCACTTACTTACGGATCTCTAGCTTGCTCCTCCCTTCTACTCCAGTTTAGGTTGCACATTGGGACTGAGTCAGCTCATCCGGATCCCTTGGACAATAAGGGCGTCGTCGTGGTGCGTCCGTTATCCACCTCCATGAGGCTCTAATTCCCCGCTCAGGCATCTGTATCCTAGCCTACTCCTTCCGGGGTGGTCCTCTATTGGGTCCTCCTCCCAACATCATCTGGGATCTTAAGTAACACAACTAAAGTTTCCCAGGCCCTTGCTGCGTCTAACGCCCTCTCGCTCCCCGTTCGTTTCGCTATTTGCATCCTGATTGCTCCCTCACACTCTGCCCACTTAATGAGTTCTTTCTTTCATCTGGCTGTGCTTGGACCTTGTTTTGCTTTCCAGTGCACAGTAATGTCCCTTTTGGCTAGGAGTAAACTCAAGTCTAGGAATTTGCTTTTGACTTTTTTCGGGGATGTGTGCGGGAACTAGTGCAACATGCAGTACTTGAAAGATACCTCAACTTCCCTGTCAGTGATGTCAGCCAACACCATAACCACCTCCCCCAGAAGTTCCCCAGGAATCGGCAGTCCCAGAACATGTGCTTGAAGTCCACATTTTCTTTATTACACTTCGGACAATGGGTCGCGAAGTACCTATTAATTTTCTCCGGGGTAAGGTATGCTCTATGTAATATTTAAAAGTGCACCAATTGGAATCTGGCATTTCTGGTGCACTTCCAAGCCCTCTCCATCAGTTCTCCTCAACTTTTCTCTAGTATATCTTCTCCTACTCCCACTTTAGGTGCACTTTAGGTGCAGCTCCGACAAGGGGGGTAAGGCTTCCCGTGTTATGCGCCTATACAAACAGGTGACGGCCTTTACTGTGCCTGCCGCCATCACCACATACTGGTCCCCCAAAGACGTTGGCGGTTCAGTGAGACCCTCCTGTGTTTTTGTATGGCCGCAGTGAGGGCAGAGCGCAATAAGAAGTCCCCCCAAGGTAAGTCATAACGGTCCTGCAGGTCGTTAAATGGGATCATGGCACCCTCTTCGTATGGGTCTCCCTTTGTAGCCAAGCTTTGTTCCCGTCAAACCGTCAATCTCTGCCAACTACCCCCATGTGGTTAGGCTTCACATATAAGTAACAGGATTTTTGGAGCATAGGGGCTCTTAATTTTGGCCCTCCGCAGATATCTGTTGCAGTAGCGCCTTGCTGTAGTTAGCTCCATGGGAAGGGCCGGGTTCCGGACTGGAAGCCTCAGAGTAAGTTGGGATAGTAGCCTCAATGTCATTAAGTCTTCTCCCATTGCCTCCGTCCCTCTTAGTCGACCCATATTGTGAGCCATTGTAACTGTGCCGAAAGGTAATAAGCCTTAAAGTTAGGCACCGCCTATCCTCCTTCCTCTCTTGGCCGCATTAGAAAGTTAAGCGCCACCCTCCATCTACCTGTTCCCCATGGAAACCCAATTATCATTGACCTGAGTTGAGAGAAGAAGCGTGGCAGTATCCAGATTGGCAAGGTGCCAAAGTAGTATAATAACATCAGCAGGGTCACCATTTTAGGTAGGGCTACTCGGCCAGCCACCGAGAGTGGTAAACTGCTCCAAAAGTCAAAGTTGCTTTTTGTTCCTGTGATGGCCCTCCCTATGTTGCCCTTCAGTAGGTCCCCCTGGGCATGATATATTTGGGTGCCCAGGTATGTGAAGCATCTGTCTTCCCACCTCATATCCTCAATTGCTCGTGGGCCTGCTCTGCTGTCATTCGTCGGGAATAGGCATGATTTTGCCCAGTTCACCCTTAACCCTGCTACCCTACCTAGGTCCTGGAGTAATTCCTTCGTTCCCCGAAGCGCCTCCCCCGAGTCCGCCAATAACATCAAAAGGTCGTCCGTATTTACCGCGATGTGGTGGGTCAGACCGTCAACCATAAGGCCTAAGTATGGGTGAAAAATGTGTTCCGCTCGCGGAAATTGCGAATTTTTGTCAATTTCGCGAATCGCGCAAAATTGCCCAAAAATCCGCAATTCGCGAGTTGGCGGATTTTGTTTTCTTGTTCAATCTCGCGCGCGCGGCATTGACTTACCATGATTCTGCGTTCGCTGATAAGTTTGCCTCCCTGTTCGCGTGCGCTGCGAGATTTTGGTAGCTGGCTGAGCGACGCCGCGATCGCGAACACGTCATTGCGACCCGAAACAGAAAATTGCGAATGCGTCATTGCGACCCGAAACAGGACAAAGGCATCGTGAGCAGGCTGGTTAAGTGAAAACAACATATTCGCGACCGTTGCGACCGCATGCGCAAGTTCTCGTTCCCGAACTAATAAAAAAATCTCGCGAACTCGAAAAAAAAAAATTCGCAAGCTCACGGAATTTGGCGGATTTTTGTGAATCACGATTCCGAATTCGCGTATCGCGAATTCTGCCCATGCTTAATAAGGCCCTGATGGTGTTGCATCTCTGACGACAAGCTGCTCTATCGCCAGGGTGAACAGTAGGGGAGAGAGAGGACAGCCCTGCCTCTTACCCCGCCCCACACTACAGGCCTTGGATATTAGTCCACCCGTTTTTACTCTAGCAGTGGAGCCGTAGTATAGGAGAGCAGTCCAGTCCACAAACTTGTCTCCCAGCCCAAACTTTCTCATCACATGGAACAGATACGGCCACTCTAGGCTATCAAACGCCTTTTCTGTGTCCATTGCAAAAATTGTTGCCAAGTCTTTCCTGTAGGAGTCCTGCCCCCAGCACTCGCAGAAGGCGACAGACGTTCAGCGCTGTGTTTCTGGTGAGAATAAACCCTGATTGGTCCGTATAGATTAGTGTTGTCATATGCGAGAGTAACCAGTAGCTAGTATATGACTAAGGATTTTGTAGTCTAGATTGAGCAGCGTTATGCCGCTCTGTCCCATGGCTGTTTCCCCGGTTTAAGCAAGGGTATGATAATCGGCTCTCTGGTCGATACGTGCAGGTGCCCTAATTGTCTTGCTGCATTATATAGCTATACCAGCCTGGCAGCTAGGAGATTAATTTATTTTTAGGTAAAATTCAATTGGTAGGTCATCTTTTCTTGGAGTTTTGTGTCTAGCCATGTTCCTAATGGCCCCACTCACTTCTCTAATTTCCACATTGTGAGAAGTTGGCCTGGCATATGATGTCCACTATTCTAGTGGGCACCTTGCACCAGTCCAAACGACCATATTAATGGTAGGTTTAAGACAACCTTTATAGAAAGCTATCCTAGTGGTAGCTGTGGAGAGCAGCCTTCAGGCTAAGTCTTGAAGGAATTTAAAGCAGCTTTTTTTACCAGTCTATAATCTCATGAATGACCAAATGAAAGGAGAACCACACCAGGTATTTATGAAAATATATGTATTTATTCTAAACACACCCCTCTAGTCTCTTTATGAGGCTAGAGGCAAAAGTACAATACAAGAAGCTGCCAGCCGATGTCGGGTGATTTCAGATGATGTAGGTGAAGCTTGACTCTTCAGCCACAAGGACCAGGAGGCGTCGACGACAACCAGGAGCTGGATTCGAGCTGTCCCACGTCGGATGTCGAGTGCTGCAGCGTCGGTATCCGGATTGGACCCAACAAGCCTTGGCAACAGCACCCCACACAAGATGCAAAGATTGGCTTCGGTGCAGATGAGCAAGGTCTGAGGGACTCACCCTTTGGAGGAGAGTCAGGGCACGTGTGGAGCAACCAGGAAAGCCCAAGAAACAAAGGATTTACCTTCGTGGGGACCCTCCAGTCAACGGACCAGGGATCGCGAAGGAGCCTCGAGCATAAATGCCAAAAGCAGGCCCACGGAACACTTGTTGAGTGTAGGCCCACAATCTTCGGTGCAAATGGTGCTCAGGGCTTGGATTACAAGTAGCCCAATGCACAACTTCAGGAAAGCTCGGGAAGTAGGTGCACTTGCAAATATGCATGGTGTCCAGGAGTTCCGGTCCCACGTCTCTCGTGATGGCTACAGGTCTCAGCTTTGCTGGGGACTCAGGACGGCCTCGGAGATGTCTGGAAGTCCGTGTCCTGTGTCGCAGATTCTTCGGGATCCGGCGGGAGCCTCGAAAATGCAGACCAGCAAGATGCTTCTTTGGTGCCTGTTTGAACAGGGTAGTCACTCCTTGACTCCAAGGGAGATTTCTTAAGTCTTCTAGTCGAAATAGAATGTCGAAGGTCCAAGATTTATGTTGCAGAGTTTCGTCCAGGGTAATCTAAAGTCTTAGGGACTGGGTTCCTATACTTATACTAAGTTTAGGGGTTGGACTAACTCTTAGGTCCCACCTATGGGAGGACATGGGGAGGGGGTGGTTACACCCCTTCCCCTTTGTCCAGTTTCGTGCCAGAGCTGGGGCTGAGTGCCCCAGCAACCGGTTTGAACAGGGGTATGCACAGGGACACCTTGTGTACCCCAGGCAGTGTCTGAAAAGCATTCTCTGAATGCATCCACCCTGCCCCAATACACTAAAGCCTGTCTGGGGAGGTGGTTACACCTCCCTGATCAGGAAACCTATTGTCCAGACCTCCCCTGCCGGAGTTTCGTCCAGCAGCAGGAGGTCAGACAGTGTCTGTGGCAGCAGCATCCATTTTGTGATGCTGGGGCTCTGTTTAACTTTTACCGGTTAGACCAGTGTGTACATGTCTTCTTCCTCTAGAAGGGTGAAATGCTACCCCTGCCGCCAGAACTGGCTGGGGGTGGGGGGTAGTATTTCAAAGTGTTTGACACCAAACACGACATGTTTTGATGCAGCCATTCCAAAGTTGGCAATAACCGCGAGGTTATAATGCACTTAAGAGTATATGGTATGGCTGTATCACAAAAGCTATAAGGAAGGGATTCTGAAAGCTGCAAAGGGTCTCAGCTCATGCTAGGGCACTGTCTCACACAAAACCAAGCACTCTGCCTTCAGGATTGTCAAGGCCTGCCATAGGAGTGATTTATAGGTTTATATGTGTCTGTTTTAAAAGGTAGATATTGGTATACTATATCTTAGTAAGGGGTACAAGTACCACCTTACCCCGGCTGCAGTAGCAAACCTGTGGTGCCATTTTGGAAGGCTTCCCAGGGGTGGCATAATACATGCTTCAGCCCCTGGTAGGCCTCTGGGGTTCCTATGCCCTTGGTACCTAAGTTACCATATACTAGGGACTCACAAGGGTAACCCAGTAACCAATCTGGAGTGTGTACCTAATGTACACGCAATCAATTTAGTGAGAGAACAGCTAGGCTGGGGTCCTGGTAAGCAGGGCCCCAGCCAGACTAAAGTTGAAAAATCAGTGAAACACAGCAAAAAGTGGGGGTAACCATAGTAAGCAGATCCTACTCTCCTACACACATCGCGACCCAGTGCGCCTGCGAGTTGTTGTCTAGCGCTGGTAATTCCACATCCCCCATGAACCTACTCAGTGTAGTATTCTAGGAACAAGTCATTGATGCCTCGCTGGTCATATCGCGCTTCGTCATCCTGCCCTCTAATCTCTAATATGACTGTACCTCTCCTAGCTGGATTGGCCGACCAGGCCAGTAGTGCCCCCGATTTATCCCTCTCTGAATGGGCACAGGGTCAAGTATTTTTTGTAGTCAAAGCAGCGAAGGCATTCCACCTGCACTGCTACCGCTTCCCTAGCCTCCAAGCGCTCCACCTGCCTCTCAGCATTCTCCGGTCTCTCTTGTTCTATTTCCCTTAAGCACTGGTCCGCTCTCTGTACGTCTTGGAGAAGTACCTTCCGCATTCCCATCATTTCTGATATACAGCGCCCTATGATGATTGTTTTAAACGCATCCCACTCTACTAATAAGTCTGTAGCCGTACCAGCATTGTCTTGGAAATATTGGCCAATGGCCGTAGTTATCGTGTCATGGAACATCTGGTCTTCCAAGGCGTCAGGCCTCAAACGCCAAGTGAGTATTCTGGTCCTTGCTCGTGTCCATTTCAGACTCATCAGCTCTGCATTATGGTCCGATATCGTCCGAGTGAGGTATTCACTGCTGCGTACCGCTTGATGCACATCAAGGGAGCACAGTATGGCATCTAGCCGTACATGTAACTCATGCAGTGCTGAGAAGAAGGATTAATCACGGGTTCCAGGGTGTTGGGCTCTCCAAGAATCCACTAAACCCCACCTTTGTTGCCAATTCCGCTGTGCTTCTGCTATTTTATATGTAGGCTCATGAGGGAGTGGAGGATGAGAACTGTCAAGGGCAACATCCGCTACACAATTAAAGTTGCCTCCCAATAGTACTGATCCCGTGAGTATGGAGGCCAGTATCCCAGAAAGGTGTGAGAAGAAATTGGATTGTTCCGGGTTGGGTGCATAAATACTTCCCAGTATTATATCTCTGCCATCATGCCTCCCAGAAACTATCACATACCTGCCTCCTGGATCTATGTTTTGTTATGTGCACTGAAAGGGTACTCTCGCCCGCATCCAGATCAGGACCCCTCGTGCACAGGCTGAGTAATTGGTATAGAATACTTATCCTCTTCAATGTTGGTGCAGCCCCACCATCGCCATTATGTTTGTCTTTTGGAGAACAGCAACCTGGACCCCCCTACCGACCAAATAGGCATGCATTTTATGATGCCATACCATTGTGTGCATTACCCTTCTATTCCACAAAATACATTTTACATCTAGTGAGGGTCCCTTGCATTAGGGAAACCATGCTCCTGTGCAACTTCTCCCTTGTGACACGCCTGCCCCAACATAAAATTTCCTGAACTAAGTAGAACCCCCAATTCCCACTCCCAGGACATGTACCAGTGAACTAGTTCCCATCTAAACATTATCTAAATATGCAAACATTCACTAGTGGTTTCAGGGGTGATCCACCTCCCCGATACCTGTACCAATGAGATCGTTCCGGACCAGCAATCAGAAGTCCCTTGCTATCAGGCTGCAACCAGTAAGGTCCATTCCTCGCCTCTCCGAGTGAGGGCTATACCTCACCCCATTGGATTATTATTTGAAAAGTCCGGTCCCAGTTTTCAAATTATATCATCCGCCGTTTGGTGAGTGATTTTTGGCAGTTCCGACTCCAAGGAATCATTGTCACTAGGAGCTGGCGATCCTTCTGACCTTTCCGCATCCAATTCATGCTTTCTTGACGCAGGGCTGGAACTGTTGTGGCTATGCTGCACTACTGCCTGCAACACACTTTTTTGCTCCAGGCTAAGCTCTCTGAGGGATGGGGCTCTGGCCCCAAATTTATTGCTGCAAGGGCTCTGTCGCAGTGAGTCCATTGAATAATCATGCCGCTCCGGAGGTCGTCTCATGTCCAGCCAATCCCGGGCCTCTTAGGGTGTGTTGAAGAATGGATGTCCCGCAGGGCCTGCGACTCTGAGCAGCACAGGCAAGAGCATTGAGTACAGCAAATTTAGCGGGCGGAGTTTCTTTTTAACGGCTAAGAAGGATGTTCTGTGCGCTGGACTTCCCCGGTAAAGTCTGGAAAGATCATAATTGTGTTGTTGTCAATTTTTAATCCTCCTTTTTGGTGGGCCTGTTGTAAAGTATGATCCCTATCTCTGAAAGAGACCATCAGAGATGTCCCTTCGATTGTTTTCCGAGAACCCCAAAAAATAAATATTATCCCTCCTGCTGCGGTCTTCCAGATCAATCAATTTGCTTCGGAGGAATAGTAGCGCTTGGTCTCTGCTGTTGTATTGATTCTAGTCACTCCTCCACCGCCGTCAGCCTTTGATCAAGCTCTTCTGTTCTTGTATGGAACATCGCAATGTCTCCTCTTATTGATTTTGCTTCTGCCGCTGAAGGGGATATATTTGTGTCCATTCCTTCTAGCCGCCGGCAGACGGCTGAGATTTCTTGTAAGATGGGATCCATAGTTTCCCCGTGTGTGGAGGTTGGGATGACATGGGTGAGCCTTCTTCTGGAGAGGTATGGACATATTGCGTGACTGTTTGAGCACTTCCGCGAAAAGGAGTTGCTTGGAGGACTTGCTTCCGTGCTTGGCGGTGGACATTCGTCTCTTTAGTCCCAGGGCAGCATGCTGAGTCAATGCAGGGGCACAGAGGGACACGGAAATCTATGAGGTCAGAGCTTTAGTGACCCAATTACGAACCAGCGGTGCCTGCTCTCCATAGGCGTTCCAGGTGTGGTTGATGCACTCTTGTGTGAACCTGTTCTCCACCAAGGTATCTGTGTGGGGCGCTGTATGTAGGTCGACTTCAGTGTTTCCCCCTCATGCCTTCTGCTGGAGTTATCAGGAACTTCCTGTTGTTCGTGGGAGGGGAGCTTGGTCTGCCCTCACAGTGTGTGAGCTGCCATCTTAATGTCTTAATATCCTAATGTTTCTTGACGCCCATGCCACATTGCAATCCTGAAGATATTCAGAGGTAGCAACTGTGGTTTGTAGCGGTTGCCCCTGCTCCTTTTTTGAGGCACTCTGCTCTGTGAGTATTCAGTTCATATCTCCAAGAATTCCACTGATGCTCTTTCTTGCTTAGAGAGGATGGGCAAAAGGAAAGGGAGGGGGGTCGTGGTCAAGACTCTCCCCTTCCCTAGGTATTTGTCTTTGTACTGAAGAGATTATTGGACTATTTTGTCTCTCGTTGTTCCTCCTATTCTCCTCATGATATCTCCTATCAATTTTGTGCGCTTAACTGTAATTTTGGCCTTAGAGGCACTTAGCCGATTTTGTGAGTTCGAAGAGTAGGGTTTTTAGCAGGAGGCGGTAAAAGAGGTAAATGCTTGGCTGTGTGGTTACCTGAGGGTTAAGGCACTCCCTGCGCTCAGGGCACCTCAGAATTCCCATCTGCGATCGACACATATATGGGGCTTAAGGCGATGGTTGTTTGAGGGGGCTAGACTCTCACTGTGCCTCAGGCTCCTCAGAATTTGCAGTGGTAATCAAGCGTGTTGTGCTGAGGCTCGAGGCGCTGCTGATATCCCTTGAGTTGGGCACCTCAGTGGAGGTAAGTGGTCCGAAGGGCTGGCACGTCGAGCTGCGCAGTGACTGCGGCACACACCTGTGTCTAAATTCCTCATGCTCCCTCAGTTTTCCTAATGCCGTCGGCACTATCAAGAAGAGTGCTGTTGCTGCCCATACAAATTCAGGCTCGTTGACCTCATCAACGGTGCAGGCCCGTTCGTGTCAGTGAAGCCAGGGTCTTGATTAATAACCAGAGAGCGCGGAGGGCTAGAACATCTTACTACTCTAGGGCAGAGGCTGCAGGCACATCTCCAGGCCCGGCGCCTTCTCACAGTTCCCGCCGAAGGGCTGGATCATCGGACTGCACCGTGGCTGCGGCACTCACCCGTTTCTCAATTCCCGTTGTTCCCTCAGTTTTCCTGATGCCATCAGCACTATAAAGAAGAATGCCGTTGCTGCCCATACAAATTCAGGCTCGTCGACCTCAGGTCAGTGAATCCGGAATCTTGATTAATAACCAGAGAGCGTGGAGGACAGGAACATCCTACTACTCTAGGGCCAAAGCTACAGCATGTTCCCAGGCCCGACGCCCTCTCACAGGTCACAGTCTTTCTTTTCACAAACCACTCCTTGACAACTTCAGAAGTCTAGCCCATCGGTTTCCAGAGCTCTCGGCATCACGAAAGGCATCGATGTAATGCCCCCAGCTGCGTATGGGAACCGGCTCCCTCCTTCCGGAGCCCCCCTCGCACCAGAGCTCGCAGTTCAGGTGGCCATCATTGTCCGCGGCAAAACCACGCCCCCTGAATGATAGGATGTTGAGCCGACACCAAGACTCAAACCTGGTTCCAAAGTCGGCAGCTCTGCTTGTTGTTACCCCACATCCTCATACCTGCCGCTCTAGTCAGAATGATGAGCGAGGATCAGTGTGTGATGGAGGCTCCTTCAGCATGCTTAGCCAGTGACGTATCCCATGCTAAACTTGTGCCAGTGGTTTCAGGTAATGGGCTTCGATGCCTATGTTTGGTTATCGGGGTTTATGTATGTTTTTTATCATTAGACTCACAGCAAAAGAGTGGGATGTGGCAAGGGGAGAAGGAAGGAAGAAGTGACAGGTAGGAAAATAGTTATGAAGGGAGAAGCAGAAATCTAAAAAAACATGCAAAGGTGAAATAAAGAGGCGTGAAGGATAGGGTGGTAAAACAGTGGCAAAATCACATAATTTTTTCTAGAGATTTTTATAAACATTTTGTAAAATGATACTTTTAGAGCAAAAGGAAAACTGTGCTGATTAGCTAGAAATGTAGGTACCCAACAGAAAGCGTGGCAGACTGAAAAAAATTGAATACCCTCAGGAAAGCTTGAAATTATGGAAGAAAGACTGATAAAATGAATACGTACTTGCCTGTTCCCTTGGCCTACCCTGGCAACAATCAACTAATACATGGCTAAAATATAATGAGCCCTTGGGAAAGAAGTAGCCACATTCATAAGAAAGACAAATATATTCAAAAGTCATTTTCTCCAAGCCAGTCTCATAGACCTAGAAGTGAATACTGAATGAGCAGAGATCACACATTAACACATAAGGTATTTTAGGGGGTAATTAATCAAATGAGAAGTTTCTGCTACATGTTATGAAAAGAGCTGTTTCAAAGACGTGAAGGACAAGCTGGCTTTGCTAGGATCCAGAGTAGATGCTATAGAGGTGGCAGCCGATGGAAAATCTCAAGAGCAGCTTCATAATGGGGTGTACTTCAATATTTAAAGGAGCAGAATGAGGAGCTAAAACTTAAACATGAATATTTAAGAACAGATTATGAAGAAATAACATAAATTTTTTTTTAAACAAACTTTAATTGAGCTTTTGTTCATGAAAGCATACTAACAATGATAAATGCCATACAACATGTTAACATACCCATACATCATCTAACCCAGTGGTTCCCAAACTTTTGACTCCTGAGGACCCCCATTGAGTCACCACTGGAAGCCAGGGACCCCCAAGCAATTTGTATGAGTTAAATTTCAAACATTAAAACAGTAATTCGAATAAAATACACACGTGTGCACACAAAACAAATACTCAAAGTACTAAGGATTTTGGGGCCAGATGTACGACCATTTCTTTTAGCGCCTCGCAATTGGCGACACATTGTGAGTGGCAAATTGCGAGTTGCTAAATGAAATGTACAACAGTGTGTTTAAGACTGTTTGGGATTCCCAATGGGGTCGCAAATTGCGAGGTTCATTAATATTAATGAGCCTCTCGCAATTTGCGAGCCCATTGGGAATGCCAGCCCTCCCAGCGATGGTGGCCTGCTGGGCTCTGCAGGCCACCATGTCTCGGACTGCTTTTAAATAAAGCAGTTTAAAAAAAATGCAGCCTGTTTACCATGCATTTTTAAAAAAAGGAAAATGAAACGTTTTCGTTTCATTTTCTAAGGGCAGGCAGTGGTCCCCTGGGGACCCCTTCCCATTTGCGAATGCATTACCATCTACTTGAAGTAGGTGGTAATTGTGACTATTTTGCGACCGCAAAACATTTGTACATGGTTTTAAAACTCGCTATTTGGAAGGGAATGCCCCTTCCAAATAGCAAGTTGCAAAACCTATTTAGAGAGTCGCAAACAAACTGCGACTCGCGAAATAGGCTATGTACATGGCCCAATAGGTTTATGCATGCGCAAACAGGTTCGCGCATATAAAAACAGATCGTACATCTGGCCCTTAGTTTTTTATATTGAAGTAATAGCCCCTCTGTCACATGTATTTCATTTGTTTTATAGCATCTCTCATACCATTGTAGGATGTCAGAGCACTTTACATCACACACATATAGAGACTTTGAATCATACATGTAAATCAGTGTGTATATAAAATGTTTAGAGAGTGCTTGGTCTGGAAAAGCACAAACTCAGGATTCAGAACATAACACAGTGGCTAGCATTGACTTTAGCATTAAAAATGTATTTCCACCCAAATATATCTTCTTAGCAGCATCAGGATAGTGAATAACTGGGACAAAATATAAGTTAATAAATGGTACCATGCAGTTTGCAAGCAGCTCTTTGATGACAGTTTATAGGTTCCTCTGCTAGATTACGATTATCACTTATGAAGGGCACACTAACAAAAGAATCTCTGTGACAAAAGCAGTAACGACAAACCTAGGCACATAAAATACTGCTTTTTAAGATGCATGTTGCACGTTCTTTGCAGTAGGCACATTAACCCTCTGTGCTACATTAGTTAAATCAAAGCTGCCACTGAACAAAACTCTCCTCGCTCTCCAGCAGGTACATTAATCACTGGCATTCTCTTGACACTTTTATTGTTGCTGGAAAGCTGCTAATTATACAAGAAACGTTTCTGTGCTTTTAAAACTGTTGCCTACGGACCCCCTGGGAATGTGTCACGGACCCCTGGGGGTCCGCGGACCACAGTTTGGGAAACACTGATCTAACCTATTTATCGAAATCCGCCATCATTCCACTGTTCCCTCCTTCTAAATGGGGGTAACACCCTTAATTGCACATGCGGATACAGTATATGACTAGTCTTTGTATCCATGCCGACTAGCTTTCAACTTTCTCGGCTGCTAGGTTGTAATGCAATGATGCTTGTGAAATTCAATCCCTCTGTTCATTTCCTATCAAGAGGTCGCCCCTAATTCTCCCTCTCCTCCCTCCTCCTTTCCCCTGGCCAGGCGTGTCCTGGAGCACCTATACTGATACTCCTCTAAAGTCCTTCCACTCTAAGCTCCAACTCATTCGCCATTCAACCTTCAGGTATCTATACACCGGGTGACACCTCCACTCCTCTCGTCTCAATTCTATCCCTTTCATGCTGCTTTATAGTACAGGCTCCTGTGAGTTCTCTTCTCACTCTTCATCCGTGGGTTTGTCTGGCTGCTAAAGTTGCGTTATCAACACTTCCCATGCCCTGGCCCCCTCGTATCCTGCTCATCGCTCAAACTTCCTCTTCCATCTGTCTGTGTGAGGAGCCTGTGCCTTCCAATGACTAGTGATATCCCTTTTAGCTAGTATAAGTCCCAAGTCTTGAAATTTACTTGTGATCTCTTTCCTAGAGGTGTGAGGGAATCTATGCAACAGGCAGTACCCTGGTGTCATGCTCACCTCTCTTTCCGTCACTTTTGCTAGAATGTCCGTCACCTCCCTCCAGAACTTCCCTATCTCCGGGCAGCTTCAAAACATATGGAGAAACTCCGCTCCCTCCTGTCCGCAGCGGGGGCAGGCCGCTTTTGTCGTGTTAAGTACCTGTAGATACGTCCTGGGGTACGATACGCCCTATGAAATACATAAAAATTCACCAATTGAAATCTAGTATTCCTAGTGATCTTGCTATCACACTCTGTCAATTCTCCCCATGCCTTCTCCTCCATGGCTTTTCCCAGGTCTTCCTCCCATCTCTTTTGAAACTCAGTAAGGGCCAGGAGAGTCGCCAGAGTAAGTCTTCTGTACAAGCAGGTGAATGCCTTAAATGTCCCCACTGCGAACACTACATATTGACATCCCTCATCCAGGGATGGCTCAGCCATATGGTTTCCCCAATATTACTGAAGTGCCGCAGTTAAGGACGTATGCAAAAGAAAATCTCCTCTTGGTATTTCATATCTCTCACTGAATGTGTCAAAGGGCAGCAGAGTGCCATCCTCGTACAGCGACCCGACTGTGGTTTCCCCCGCCGTCGCCCAGGCCTCCAACTGTCTCCTGTCCGTCCTGTATGGTAAAGCCTTACACAATAACCCGCTGGGTTTCTGGTGCATACGGGCGCGGGATCTTAGCCCTCTGTAGACTCCTGGCCCAGCATTTGCAAACCGCTTGTACTTCTGTAGACAGGTCCCTTTTCTGAATAGGCAATCGCAGTATTATTCTCAAAAGGAGGATCAAGCTCGGGCTACCGTCCTCTTGACCCACCGTTCCTCGTATCTGACTCGCCACCCATTTCGTGAGCCATTGCATCTGGGCCTCTATGTAGTAATATTCAAAGTCTGGCGCTGCCAACCGCCCTTCGACTTTGGCCTCATTAACGTCTTCAGGGCTACTCTGCGCCTCCCTGAACCCCATAAGGATTCCATTAGGAGTGATATTCTACCCGCTAATGATAGGGGAAGCAGCCCCCAAAACCCGAAGTTGGCCTTTGTCCCCCTAATAACTTTACCTGCATTGCCCTCTAGCAGTTCCGCTCGATCGTGGTAAATTCGAACCCCCAGGTATTCAAGGCATCTGCCTTCCCATTCAACCCCCTCGACAGCCTGAGGCTTATCTCGCCTCAGTGTGGTGGGAAACAGACACGATTTTCTTCAGTTGACCTTCTCCAGTGCCAGCAACAGACCCTTGGCTCCCTCGAGGTCATCCCCTGTATTTCTGAAAAAGAGCAATAACTCCTGCCCTGGCTTTAGCGGCTAGGGACTTCATGGCCAGAGCAAACAGCAGAGGCGAAAGGGTTGTCAACCCAGTTCATTCACAGATTGTGGCGTTATTTTCGGCAGCTCCATCTCCGAATCCTCTGCTGTACTCGATACTGGAGAACCCTCCGATCGTCCATCTTCCTCATCGTTCCGTGATGATTTAGGGCTGGATCCCTATTGACTGAGCTCAGCCAATGCTTTGAGGGCCTTACTTCATTCTTCCTGAGCTTCTGAGGTGGTCAGTGCCGTCGCCGTTCTCCGACCCGCTCCTGTCTTCCCCGTCGCCAAGCCGGGTGAGTTTCCTCTCAATCCTCGTCCCAGACCATAGTCCAGCCATTCCCAGGCTTCCTGTGGCGTCTGAAAAAATTGCACTCCCTTCGGTCCAAACACTCGCAGCCTAGTAGGAAACAACATTGCATATGGGAGCTGCAGTTGCCTCGTTTTTCTTTTCACCGCCGAGAACCTCTTTAGTGAAATCCAGAAACACAATTAGTATACTGATTCCAATCTGGAGGTCAGTCCTTTGTCCGGCTTGCTTAAGAATATGGTCTCTGTCTCTGAAATGAAGCAGGCGGGCTAATATTGGTCGTGGTGGAGCTCCTGGTTGTGGTGCTCTTGATGGTACTCTATGCACCCTCTGCAGCACATAGAATGAAGACAGTCTCTCTGGAGTCACCTCCCATTTGATCCATTCTTCTAGGGATTGCACCGCATTGTCTCCTTCCTCTTTCTCAGGAATACCAACAAAACGCAAATTATTTCTGTGGTACCTCCCTTCGCCATCTTCTGCCCATGCCTCTATGACCCTTATTTTCTCTTCAACAGCTGCAGGAGCTTTCTTTAGATCTGCAACCTCCTCTGGGACCTCGGCAAGCGTTTTGCCCGTGCCAGTCACCCTCCCTGCTAGGTGGCGGTGATAGTCTTTTAAGAGGTTGAGGTCAGTACCAATGGCATGCATTTTCGTTTCAAGGGCTTCACAAGACACCGTAATGGCCTCCATAATATCCGCTAATGTGGGCGTCGCGGGTGCTGGTTCTTTGACCATGGTACTATGCCCCTTTCAGGGCTTGATAATTCCACTCGACCGCTCGCATAGTCGAGCTAAATTTAACAAGGTCGAGCTGTTTTTAGCTCCTACTCGCCCTTTCTGGCGAGTAGGAAAACAAACCAACTTTTGTCCTCTGTCTGTGAAAACGGAGCAAATGTGACAAGATAACAAGATTTAAAGGCATTTTTATTGCTCTCCACAGAGGGAAATTAAATTGGTCCTTTTTGGTTGGCGTCTGTGAGGTGGGGGGTGTCGGTCCCTTCCCATGACTTGTGTTGCCGTTTACATCCTAGCAGGAAGGGACAATACTCAAACCCCTGTGGATTCCCTTGTCCAGGGTACAATCAGCAACATTTCAGTTTCAGTTACTGGATGATGGCGGGCACACCCCAACCCCTATGGCCCAGTGTGGGCAGCACAAGCAATAAGGATTAGTCTCTGGGTCCAATGCCATTACTGATGCCCCACGGTGGAGGATAGGCTGGGGGGGGGGGCATCAGGAATCCCTCTCTCCATGGAACTGCTCACGTTGTCTCCTGCCACGGCCAATTCTCCCCACTGTCAGCCCATGTCCACCTCAGAGGGACCATTTAGAACATGTAATGTTGAGCAGGCTGATATTCTTTCCGCATTCAGTGGATTCCTCGCATAGCTCAGCTCAGGCCCTTGAGCCAGAGGAGGCCCCTATTCACCACGTGGACAAGGCGCAGAGGGCCCCCTTCCCCATCTGCAGCTGTCATTGAAGCTTGCCGCGATTGCCCCATGGGCTTCCAGGGCCCAATGTTAATGTTAATGTTAATGTTAATATCATTTATTTTGCGCACAGATGCTCCAGCTAAGGAGCGTCCTGGCGCAGGAAAAAGGTGAACACAACACAACGCTAAAAGGAACAGAAAAGTGAATATAAGGTGAATTAAAACAGATACGTTTTCACGGCCCTACGGAATGCTAATAGATCCTCTAGCAGGCGGATTTCCAAAGGGAGAGAGTTCCAGAGAGCCGCAGCTCTCACAGGAAAAGAACGACCGCCCATCCGGCTAAGCCTGAAACGCGGGACAACCGCAAGGGATTGCCCAAGAGATCTGAGGGAGCGAGTCGGGACATAGGCGGATACGAGATTCTTGAGAATCTCAGGTGCCGACCCTTTTAAGATTTTAAAAGCAAGGCTAATGCCACCAGTCTGTTGTACACAAGGGTCAATATCTTCCACCAGGTACGGTGGCAGGGCCTAAAGCCATTATACGTGCAGCTGTCCTCACCCAAGGGCATCAGGTCCACCGGAGGCCGGTTTTTCAACCTCCTGTCAAGGCCTCCGGTTCTTCTCCAGGTATAGCAGGGGCCTCAAAGGTCACCTCAGGCTTTTGAAGTTGAAGAGTGATAGCTACCACTTGTTTTGGTGGTCGTATCTGGAGCTGTCTCTCACTTCACTCACTCCATTCAAGGGGGTCCAATCCACAGGCCTGTATTTTGGGGGCGTCTCTGAACGCCCATCAAGCTCCCCAGCTTAGGCAGGTGCAGATGCTTGTGCAGCCGGCAGGGGCCCAAAAGGGTCGCTGCAGTCCAGTGGAGGCACCGTCCCTGAGGCCTAGCAGTGGCCACCCAGCATCATGTTGTGTCCCTCAGACCCTAGGACACAACCATGTCCCCTGTTACCTTCTGCACATGTGGGCCAAGCTAAACAGTGACTGTCTCACCAGATGGACAGGGGCCTCTGGAGTTCTTTTAGCCTGTGCACTCAGCAGCCACACTGCCCAGGAGCTCGTAGTGTTGGACACCATGTTAACTGGACCACCGTGTGTGAGCCTGGAACACAAACATCACTTCTACCACTCCATGCACTCCGAAAGGGGGCCAAGTGATGGATCATGTTCAGCACCTGAAGAGGTCCTGGAGCTCTTTGCAGAACGTCTGCCATCTTGGCTGCTCAGGCCACACCCACTTGGTCAGTAATTGTTTTTTGGCCTTTCCTAACAAGCCTGAGGTCTCAGGAGGGGGTATACTGTGGTTGTTGGGGCATTTCTGCTGCCTGCACATCCAAAAACTGCAGTACCTTTCATGGTCCTAAGGTTCCCATGACTCGGAAGACACTGCATGAAACCTGATGGTGCCTTGTGGCTACTTGTACTGACTGTTCCTGCACTCTCCCTGAACAAGACCGCCGCCAGATCCCTCCTCCGGTGAGGGAGCTCACCGCAGCACCTCCAGCACGAGAGAGACTCCACGCGGTATAGGCCCTGGGCGGTCTACGAAACTACAGCCCCCTGCAGGTGCCTTGACTCACCCACCATATGTGGTAGCCACCCCTAGGGGATCACTTTGCACATGATACTAACTACAATGTAAGGCCCGGCCCTTCAGCTGCATCGCCTCCTCAGTGCAGACCCATGGCCCCTTCAGCCAAACGCCACTCTCCGTCCTCCTTGGAAGAAACAGTGCTCCATTTTTCTTGTATTAAAGTTTTTTCTTTGGGTATTTAGCAAAGGTGGGCTCAGTATGACTTGTTGTGACGCCAAGCGTAATCCCACAGGACCCTTTTGAATGGCAGAAAGTTCTCCCTGAGGGCGCAGCTAGTCCAAAAAAACAGGAATGCCATCCCATTACACTAGTTCCATTAAAAAAAAATCTACCAATTTGTTTTAAATGTGACAATAGAAGCTCCGTATTGAAGGCCGGATTCAGGGACCAGTCCTTTAACTTATCGTTGTCCTCGGAAGGCATAGACCAAACCTTGATATATAATCTAAAGACACTCATAACTGAGAGAATAGAGTTTGCAGCATGTGTGGTTGTTGCTCAGATGTATTCCATATTTATGCCATCTTGTGTAGGGCTTGCAATGGTACAACCATTTTTTTCTTGAAGAAACTCTTTTCATTACACTACAACACTGACTCCCTCTTAAATCTTTTTTCCTGCCATTGTGCTCAGACGTGTTTTCAACTTCTACATTCTGCTTCACACTGAAGTTCTATAGTTTGCAGCCTCAGTGAGCTAGGGCAGAACTTGCTAGGCAGGCAGCTGATCGCACTAAGCACTTAAAAGCTAAATTCAATTAATACACAGCTGCCTCTCACTGACATGATACTTACTTGCGATTCAGGCGAGCCTCTGCAATTCAGTTACGGGCCAGCTGGCCACCTCCTCAGAGTCCTACCTGGCCGCACAACTCTCTCACTTGGCAAACATGCGGTGTGCCACCTGCACATCAGACTTATTTATTTATTTTTATTTATTTATAGCATTTGTAGAGCGCTTCTGCAACCCTACGGGCATCTCAGGTTCGGCAGCAGGCACATCTGAGCTGCACAGAGGGCTCCAGCAGCCACCGCTGTACAATGGGGCAGGGTCCGGCGGGTCATCAGTGATTTGAATTTCCCGCCAACAGTACGAGCAGCGATGCCATGATTGTACTGCAGAAGGACGTAATGTGTTGCGGCGGGCCACATGCCTATTAAAGTCGCTGACTTCATGTCTCGGTAGTAGCCATTGGGCACTGCCGGTGACATCGGTCAGAAATGTAATGCTGCGCCGAGGATCTTTTATTGATACATTGTAGCATAAGTCAGTGAGTAGCAGCTAGTAGCTCAGTCAGCCAAAAACCTGTCAGAAGCAGCGTACATTCCATAGTAAGCTACCACTCTAGCTTTAGTTTATCAGCATAGCTGGCAGCGCTTACATCAGCAACGACTTGATAGCTAAGATGACAGGCTGTAATGCGTGATGTTGCGTTTCAGTGCAGTGATGTGGACCACCACACGAAAATTCGTTAGTCTAACGCCTGATGTGTGGTATTTGACAGGGCTGTTCACTCCAAATCTACTACAGAGCACTCAGCCTTCCACTACTGCAAAGGTTCCCTCAGAGGCTCCATTCTGTATTTTCGGTTCGCAGTGTGTACAGGCCAGGCCACCACTCGCAGATGACGATAGTAGGGATTGGGATGATTTACCCCCCATTATGATGATGACAATTTATATGGACTTATGGGAGCCCAGTTTGCTTGACAATATTCCTTATACAGGGTTGAATTTGCCTTTTAGAGAGTGTTTCCTTTCTGTGGTAGTTAGATGAGCAACAGAGGTCCTGGACCTTCAACTACCTTCTATTGAAGTCAAGACAAATGTTTCCTCAATATAGAGTAATTGGAATTTGAGGAGATAAAGACTGTTGAAAGAAATACTGTGTGCCTGGGAAAGGACTAAGGACTGTACTTGCTTTTCCTTGAGCCTTAGATTGTAATGACCGCTTTGATTACCAGAGAATTGGGGGTCTTGCTACCACAAGCGTTTGCGAGATTCAATATTTATACAGAAGTGCCTATCCTGTTGATCATCTCTTCATAGGGTTAGGAAGAGATAGGTCTACAAGGAATAATTCATACTGCACTGGCCTGGCTATAACCAGCGAGACCATTTTTAAATGGACTTTTATTAGTGCTCCAGAAGGAGACTGGATAAAGCTTTTTTCTTCTGAAATCTAAGGTCTGGTATCCAGGGAGCAGTCCCTGCTGACATTTTTTAGGACAAGAACTGAAAAAGCAGAGCTTTTTTACCAGCTTGAACGTTTGGTCATTGGTTTTTGGCAGGTGTTTGCCAAACATGGACATTTGCTACTCATATGTGAACCTTATTTAGTAGGGCAGCATTTTTTTCAGGGCTATTCTTGGTTTAACCTGGTGTCTTAGCCTGCGTCCGCCTTTCGTTCCTTTAGTGGCTTTAGAAGGGGTTTCCAGCCGCACCAGCCCTATCCTGGGACCGCACATGCAACCTCTGCGTGGCCTTGGGCACAACTCACCCTAACCAGTGTGTCAGTTGGTCACAGGTCAGGCTACAAAACCCCCTCCCTCCAGCGCCTTCAAATCCTCCAAGTCCAATCCTCCCAGAGCATGGGCATCCAGTTGGTGGCAGGATACGCCATCACTTCCACCACTGGTTGGACATCACCTCGGACGGGTGGGTTCTACAGATAGTCCGAAGGAATTACTCCCTTCGCCTTTGAGACTACCTCTCCCTCCATGCCTCCTGCATACGATCAGCTGACAGAGGATCACCGTGCCAGAAATAGGCTGCGATTGCTATTCCCTCTACTTTCTGGTCCCCAAAAGTGACGGAGGCCTTTGTCCTATCCTCGACCTCAGAACCCTCAACTACTTCCTCAGAAAAGAGAAGTCCATGTGCTCACTTTTGCTCAGGTTCTTTCTGCCCTGGACCCAGGAGACTGGATGGTAGAGTTGGACTTGAAGGACTCTTATTTCCATATTCCTGTCCTGCCTGTCCATTGCCACTACCTGCGGTTTACGTTGGACACAAGCACTTTCAGTTTACTGTGCTCCCCTTTGGCCTCACCCGTGCCCCTCAGGTGTTCACAAAGTTGATGTTGGTGGTTGCAGTTCATCTGCGGAGATCAGAGGTTTCAGTCTTCCCTTATCTCAATGACTGGCTTTTGAAGGCTGGCTCGCCCCAGGTGGTCGTCTCCCTCCTCCAGACTATGGCGAGCCTCCTGCATTCGCTGGGGATTAATATCAACTTGCCGAAGTCACACCTGACTCCTTCCCAGATGCTACCTTTCATCGGAGCTGTTCTGGCCATGGTGCAGTTTTGGGCCTATCTTCCCGAATGGCAAGTCCAGGATATTCGGCTATGATACTGATGTTTTAGCCTCTATCCTGGATTTTGGTGATACTGACTTGGAGGCTGCTAGTACTCATGGCCTCCTGCATCCTGCTAGTGAATCATGCCAAATGACACATGTGGACTCCTCAGTGGGAACTGAAGATCCAATGGGCGCAGGATCGGGGGAGTCTCACCGACCTGGTCCAGATCTCAGAGGGAACTGTGCAAGATCTGCAGTAGTGGCTGACAAACCGTGAATGGGTCACAGACAGACCCCTCTCCCTTCCCCACCCTTGTCTCACAGTGGTGACAGATGCGTCACTTCTGGGATGGGTTGAACATCTGGTGGAGGTGGAGATTAGAGGACTCTTGCCTCCTCCGGAAGCGGGTTCCACATCAACCCGTTGGAGCATCATGCGATCCGATTGGCACTGAAAGTCTTTTTATCATTCCTCAAGGGAAGACTGATTCAGGTGTTGACGGACAACGCCACCGGTGTGTCGTACTGCAACAAACAAGGCAAGATGGGGTCGTGGTCCCTCTGTCAGGCGGCCCGGCGTCTCTGGACTTGACTTGGTATTTCCTTGGTGGTTCAACACCTGGCTGGGTCCCGGAACACTAGGGCAGACAAAATCAGCCGCCAGTGCCTAGTGATCATGAAAGGCATCTCTATCTAGAGGTGGCGCAAGGACTCTTTCAGTGGTGGGGATATTCTTGGTTAGATCTGTTCGCCTCTGAGTAAAATGTGAAAGGTCAGCAGTTTTGTGTGTTGGAGTTTCCAAGGCGGCTCTTGCTTGGCGATGTTTTTCATTTAGACAACGGCGAAACATCAGCCCTCATCCTCCTGGACCTGTCAGCCGCCTTGTACACGGTCTGCCATCGCACATTAAAGACACGCCTCGTAAAAGCCCAGAATCCCAGAGGAGGCCCTTGTCTGGACTACGTCCATCCTCTACGGCAGAACCCAGAGCGTCCGCCTCCCACCCTTCCGATCCGAGGCCACCGACATCATCTGCGGCATCCCCCAGGGCTCATCCCTCAGCCCGACGCTGTTCAACGTCTACATGACCCCCCTCGCACAAGTGGCCCGCCAACACGACCTCAACATCATCTCCTACGCCGACGACACCCAGCTCATCCTCTCCCTCACCAAGGACCCACACACCACCAAAACCAACCTCCATGAGGGAATGAAGGCCGTCGCCGACTGGATGAGGAACAGCTGTCTGAAGCTGAACTCGGACAAGACGGAGGTACTCATCCTCGGACCCACCCCCTCAGCCTGGGACGACTCCTGGTGGCCGACCACACTGGGAACAGCACCGACACCCACCAACAATGCACGCAACCTAGGATTCATCCTCGACTCCTCCCTCTCCATGTCTAAACAGGTCAACGCTGTCTCATCCTCCTGCTACAACACCCTCTACATGCTTCGCAGGATCTACAAGTGGATCCCGACCGAAACAAGAAGAACGGTGACACAGGCCCTCGTCAGCAGCAGGCTGGACTACGGCAACTCACTCTACGCAAGAATCCCAGCGAAACACCTACGACAACTACAACGCTTTCAAAACGCCTCCGACCCAACTGATCATCAACGTCCCCCGCCGCAGCCACATCACCCCCCACCTGAGAGACCTACACTGGCTCCCCGTCGACAAGAGGATCACCTCCAAGATCCTCACCCACGTACACAAAGCACTCCACAACGCCGGACCAGCCTACCAGAACAGCAGACTCAGCTACTACACCCCGACCCGCCAGCTCCGCTCCGCCAGCCTCGCCTCTGTCCCCCGCATCCAACGAACAACCTCCGGCGGCAGATCCTTCTCCTACCTCGCCGCCAAGACCTTGAATACCCTCCCTACCCACCTACGGCAGACCCAAGACCTACTCGCCTTCAGAAGACTCCTCAAGACCTGGCTCTTCGAGCAGTAGTGGCACCCCCTCCCCTCAGCGCCTTGAGATCCTCTCGGGTAAGTAGCGCGCTTTACAAGTAGTCTGATTGATTGATCTTGAATGGAGCCCAGGCCTCCGATATAACTTTCCGACCATACCACTCCTGTCCAGATTGCTCAAGAAGATCAGGAGCAACTGGGCCCAAGTCATTCTTGTGGCTCCGGATTGGACACGGAGAGTTTGGTATCCTGAGCTTCTGCAGATGAGCATCGATCCTCTGATCAGGCTGCCCATTCAGGATTATTTTCTGTCAAAGCAGCAGAAGAGGGTCCTCCTTCCGAACCTGTTAATCCTCCACCTCCTAGAGTGGAGATTGAGCGGTGACAGTTAATAGCATTAGGCCTTCCTCCTGAAGTATGGAAAGATATTCTGGCGGTCAGGCATCCCAACATTTTGTAAATAGTGTTCAGAACTGTCTTTTGACCCTCTGTCTGCCTCCCTTTTTGACAACCTCTTTTTTATCCTACCTCTTGCCCTGCAGGGCTCTGTTCTGGGCACTCCAAAGAGTTACTTTTTGGCCATTTTTACCTTTCTTCGTTTGCCATACCAACCGTCACTATTCAAGTCCCCTATTGTACATAGATTTCTGAATGGATTAGACATTTGTTGCCCCCTCACGTTTTATTATGCCCCAATGAGACCTTAACTTGGTCTTAACTTATCTAATGTGTGTACCGTTTGAGCCATTTAACAATTGCCCCGTCCAGCTGCTCACCATCAAGATAGCCTGTTTAGTGGCAATAACTTATGCCAGGATGGTGAGCGAGTTGCAGGCACTTTCTTATCAGCCTCCTTAACTGACCATCTTCCCAGACCAGGTGGTGCTCTGCACTAGAGCATCTGTGTTGCCTAAAGTGGTAACACCTGTCCACCTAGGGCAGTCTCTCACCTTGGCACATTCTATGCTCCTCTACATCCTTCTAAGAAGAATGTCTCCACGGTCTGGATCCAAAAAGAGCGTTAATGCTCTACCTTAACCCCACTAAAGAGTACCGAGTGGATGACCAACTCTTTGTGGGGTACATTGGCGCAAAGAACGGACGTGCTGTCCAGAAGAGGACCATCTACCGATGGCTTATTCTCTGCATTAAGATCTGTTGCGCTCTGGCAAAGAAACCGCCTCTTGAAGGCTTCAGAGCTCATTCTACCAGAACTAAGGCAGCCGCCACGGAAGTAATGGAGAGGAGCCGCATATGTCATCACCCTTACATGCTGATATCAGTTCCTTTCTATCTAAGACCTTAGTTGTCGAGCTGGTGTGCCATTCCCAACTTTGTCAATTTTCATACAACTTTAAAAGTAGCTTCAGACCATGTACTGGGGACGATGTCTCCCCGGACAATGATAGGATTCAAGCCGTGCTGTGACTACCAGAAGTAGATGCCAGTCAAGGACCTGCATGGCATGAGTCTGTGGTGTTTGGTCTGTGGTCACGGCTCAAAGTTGCGCAACAAATGTATCCTCATTCACCCAAAGGCAATCTGAAAGCAGTAGGAGAAACTCCATGTTGCTGATTGCTAATAAGAGTTTGCGGTTGAAACATAGATGCCACTCCCAAACCAAGTTGTAGGGCCGCTTGCAATCTTCTCACATGTGAACTTCCATTCCTGCTTAAAGTCTTCTAGCCAATCAAAGTCAAAGATGGACCATAAGCACAAGAGAATTAAGTAGGACCTTACCTTACCCCGACAGTCGAAATCTGTTGAGAAGGCATGAGGGCATCGCTCAAAAGATCACATCCTACATTGGTCTTCTGACTGATCCGGTCCTGTAACTGTTTCTTTCATGCCTCAAATACCCATTGTTGACCACTCAGCATATAGCATGTTCAATGAGCCATGCTGCAGACTTTCAGATGTTTCCAGCTCCCAGTGGTGTGCCTTTGCCCCTGGGTCCTTGCTTGTCCCTCCCATGCCAGCATTGGCACCCCACACCAGTCTCAGAACCTGAGGCTTTTTTCAGATCTTTCCAGGCCTCTGTCACACTATGAGATTACAAAAGTACGACCAGACTCTAATCCTGGGCCTCTGCCTCAACACCAATACTCTCAGAGGCTAGATGCTTTATTCATCTCTGACTCGGAACCAGTTGAGGGTGTGTAGAGTGTTCCCCATGACACTGATGATAAGGAGGTAGACAACCTAATGCCCCCTTAATCTACAGATGACAGGCTATACCTGGTGTGAGAAGTTGGCCTGATGTATGATGTTTACTATTCTAGTGAGCACCTTGTATCAGTCCAAACAACCCTTATGGTGGTGGTTGTAAAGTCAACCTTATAGACAAGCTATCCTAGGGGTAGCATGGACTAAGCAGTATTAGGCTTAACTCAAGAGGGCATGTGAAGCCAGCTGTTTTACCATATGCAATCCTGTAATATCAAATGAAAGGACACCACACAAGTTATATATTATAAAAATATATGTATTTATTACTCGAATAATCCTCTGTACTCTTTATGAGGGCAGAGGCACAAGCGTTTAAACAAAAGCACAGCTAAACATACAAAAGTTGCACAATTATGGATAGGCCCGGTGGCCACTCAAACCATATATTAAATAAGTGGTATAAGAACCGCTTTACGAACAATGGTAAGGCCTAGGGCCTTGGGAATCGCTGGGACTACACTGGATAAACTGTGGTTAGGACGGGAGTAGCCCGCGGGATTCGGGTGCAGCGCTAAAAGCACATGCATGCACCAGTGCAAAGTCAATGGTGCGTAAAAGTTATAAAGTTACTGCTTTGGAAGTCTTCCGACTGGACTAGAACTTAGCCACTTAAAACTAGGACACTAGAGGTGTAAACCACTACAGGAGCACCGGTGTTTGATCGTTACCTCACCCACAGGAAGCGGGTGCATAGGTGCCAAAGTGTGTCGGGTTTCGTCGTGGAGTTCTATGGAGCCTGGAGATGAAGATGCTGCAGGCGGCCAGGAGAGAAGACTCCGGTTGGATCCAAGGGTGGATCGAAGATGTAGAGTACCTGACAGCAGAGGGGACAGAGTCTGGGTCACTAGCCAGTGACCAGGATGGAACCAGGAAGGAACCAGGCGATGTCAGGCGCAATCAGGTGGTTGTCAAGAAGCTTGTCTCTGCTGCCACGTGGACTCGGGGGCATCGAGGATGACCAGGAGTGGATCACGAGCTGTACCACAAAGGCTCTCGCTGTCGGCGGTGTCGGCTTCCAGATCGGAGTCAACAGGCCTTGGCAACTGCAACCCACGCAGGAATTGAAGATCGCTTCTTACTCGGACCAGCAAGGTCAGAGATGCTGCTCCTTTTCAGGGGAGCGAGGGCCAGTCTGGAGCAACCAGACCAGCAGAGTAGTTTTAAAGATTTGTTGTCGTAGGGGCCACTAGCTAACGGGCAAGTGACCAGACAGACGCGTCGAGCAGGAAAATGCAAAAGGGCTCCACGCAGCACTCGGTGAGTGTGGAGGGGTGATGTTCGGTGTACGAGCTGCTCGGGGTTGGGGCTTCTCAAACCCCAATGCACATCTTCGAGGGTGCCTCGGGAGCTGCACGGTCAGCACTTCGCTGTCTTTTCAACATGGCCGGTCCCACGTCTCACGTCGCCTCCACGGGTTTTAGCTTTGCTGTGGCTGTGGATCGGGCTGTTGGATGTCTGGGAATCCGGTTCTTGTCGATCTCTGTTGCTCGAGCTCCAGCGGGAGCTGCAACAAAGCAAACCGTTGGGCGCTGGATGGTGCCTGTTTGCACAGGGTGGTCACTCCTTGACCACAAGGGAGATTCTTCAGTCTTCCACGTCGAGTGGCATGTCGAAGGGTCCAGAGTTTAGTTTCAAAGTTTCAGTCAGGATTATCTAAAGTCTATGGGCACAGCTCCTACCTTTATTCCAAATCAAGGGTTTGGATAACCTGCTAGGTCCCTCCTACGGGTGGGACCCAGGAAGGGGGTGGTTACACCCCTTTCCCTTTGTCCAGTTTCGCGCCAGAGCTGGGGCTGGAGTGCCCCAGCACCGGTTTGAACTTGGCTATGCATGGGGAGCCTTGTGCGCCCCAGGCAGTGTCTAGTTTCACTCGCCCTGCCTGCCTCAATCCACTATCTCCTGTCTGGGGTGGTGTAACACCTCCCTGTGACAGGATACCATTTGTCCAGGCCTCACCTGCCGGAGTTTCGGTCAGTAGCAGGAGGCCAGGCTTGTGTCTGTGGCAGCAGCATCCATTTTGTGATGCTGAGGCTCTGGTTAGATTTAACCGTGTTTAAGTAGAGTAACATGTCTTCTCCCTCTAGAAGGGTGGAATGCTACCCCCGTCGCCAGAACTGGCGAGGGGGTGGTATTCCAAAGTGTATGACACCTTACACGACATGTTTTGATAAAACCAAGGTTAGCAATAACCGCTAGGATTATAATACACTTAAGAGTATATGGTATGGCAATACCCTGGAACAGCTATAAGGAAATGGTTCCGAAAGCTGCAGACAGGCTCAGCTCATGCTAGAGCACCATCTCACATAAAACCAAGCACTCTGCTTCCAGGATTGTTAAAGCCTGCCATGGGAGTGACTTATAGGTGTATATGTGTCCAGATATAGGTTTAGACATAGGTATACTATATCTAAGCAAGGGGTGATTACAGGACCTTGCCCCAGCTGAGTGATCAGCCAGTTGTGTCAGTTTGGATGGCCAGCCAGGGGTGGCAAAAGATATGCTGCAGCCCCTGGTAGGCCTTGGTTGCACCTATGCCCTGGGTACCTAAAGTACACTGTACAGGGGGTCATAAGGTGATCCAATCCCAATTAGTTATGCACCTAGGGTACATGGAGTCCATTTTAAAGAGAGAGCAGATAGCCTGGGGCTCTGATTAGCAGGGCCCCAGGCGAACTAAGCTAAACACAAGGCAAAAAATCTGGGGTAACCATAGTCAGATATCCACCCTCCTACACCTGGATTTACAAAATAACAGTGGGCTAAGTACGTCTCCAGAGGCTAAGCTGGGCTTGCCACCCCAGCCATCAACAGTTAAAAGTGCCTTTTTCTCAGAAGTTGTGTGAAGAAAAGCAGAAGTGCTAGAGTTACAGTTGCCTGCAGTTGAAACTAGTGCAAATGTCTTAACTAAGATTTTACAACCAAGCCATACTTCTTCTGGACCACTATTGCCATTCAACAAGGTCTAAGCCGTGATTGGGGCCCTGGTTCAATCGGCTTGTGGCTCACTGACATAGCTTGCCGATATTGACTTCCATTTATCAACAAAGCAACGTACGCCTGAAGGTGTGGTGCAGGGGTTGACAAGCGAAATCATTCCTAATGCCTTTCCGACCTCTTGGCCAGATAACGAGTCCAAGCTTATTGCTTCCTAAGGAAAGACAATGCTCTCTTTGGCTAGATTAGCCGTAAGGTCCTTGAACATGGTGTGCCTTCAGGGCAGGATCCACCATGGTTTACAGGACATAGCCAGTAAGATATGTCCAACCATCTCAGAAGACTTCAGATCCTCGCTGGCTCAAACGATGCATGGTCAGGACGCAATGAGATCTGTCTTGCATGCTGGTTTGGAAAACCCCACTCTGTGTTTGCATAACTATTGGTACCAGTGTAGTGATTAGAAGGCAAGTCTAGATGAGATCAGCTGGGTTTTCAGGAGGTGCCTTTTGATGTCTCCAAATTGTTTGGCGAGAAGGCTGATTTGACATTCTAATGATTCAAGAATAGTCGAGCCACAGCACAATACTTGACTCTTGTATATCACCAAGCATTTCCACCAACTGAAAAGGAAGTTCAGGGGTTATTCCAGGGGCTAGCTTACAGACACCACCCTTTTAAATTCTGTGCAGCACAGCAGACATATTCCTTTCGAAGCGTAGGTTATGGCGGCAGTTGAGGCCTATCCTACCAGCATGGGCAGTTCTCGCCTAACTCTTTCTCCTGTGCTGCAGCAGCTGCCAACATACTTTACCTTTCAGTCACAGTTCTATACTATGTCGGTAGGAGTCAGTATTTGAAATTTCCTCCCTAGCAGGAGATCCATCATGTTGGATGGATGGATTTTGCAAATCATTCGGAGGGCACTCTCCCTGTTTTTCTTTTCCTTTCTACCCCGTTTTACTCCCTCATCAAAGTGCTTCATAGCGGACCATTCTGTAAACTTTCTGTAAGAAGTCAACCATCTGATGGCCAAGTCTGGCCTTGAGCAGATTCTGGATACTGAAAGAAAGGATTGGTGCTCTTCATGCTACATCCTCATGCTGACTAAGGACTGAGGCCTCAGGTCTACACAGCACCTCCCCGCACTAGCTGCCTTTCTGAGGAAAGACATTCAGAATGATCATAAATCTCAGATACTTTCTGCTCTGATCAGGAGGGTGGATGGTGTCCATAACTTGCAGACCACATATTTTCATATACGCATACTGGTGTTCCACAGGCGCTATCTTCAGTTCACTCTGGTGTTGGAACTCTTCCGATTTGCCATGCTCTCCTTCGGCCTTACTTCTGCCACTCCAGTGTTCACAAAGGGGAATGCTGTGGTTGTTGCTCACTTTTGGAGGCAGAGATAAATTGTGGAGTGGAGTCTTGCATCCTGTACCAGGAGGTGTTACGTTTCTAGAGGTAGCTTAACTAGCAGAACTTCTCTCTGATAGCCAACCACCTAGCAGGATCTCTGAATTCCAGAGCAGATGAACTGGATAGATGTTGGCTGGTGGATCATAAATGACATCTTCAATCAGTAGGGCGCGGTCTGGTTAGATTTGTTCACTGCTGTTGGAAATCAGCAGTTACAAAACTATTGCACACTGAAGTTTCCTCTGGAAAAGTCACTAGGTGTTGCATTCTGACTGCGATGGGACACAGACCTACGTGTTCCTGCATCAGCCTGAGTCAGGATAGACCATTCCTAAGTCATCTTACTACCACTGTGCTGGGCTAGAAGAGTATGATTCCCAGAGCTCCAGCATGAGCAGTTGCCCTCTAAACCAGCTACCACTTCAGATTACCTATTGTCTCAGCAACAGGAGAGGGTCCTGCAACAGTGTCTCCGCAACTTATACCTCTGTGCTTGTAAATAGAGCGGGGACAGTTGAATGTGGTTGATCTGCTGGTCTTAGCAGTTGATGTTAAACCTGCAGCGTGATGCCCTTTGACAAGGTCTATCTTTGCCTGGGGAAGTGCATTGCCTAGTGTAGCACTCTTCTTACCTGACCCTCTGAGGACCACATTTTCAGATGTATTGTTTGTTCTATTGTTGGCACAGCTGTTATATCTAAGGTTTTAAATTATGCATCTTCCCTGTTTCTCTACCTCTGCTGCTCAGCCAGTGTGAATGTTGGTGTGGATGGTGATGTAATTGGAATGTGTGGATTTCTGTGAGGATAAGAAATCCTTATGAAATTTGAAATAAGTTCTAACTCGTAATTTTTGATCCAACTTGTCGCCAGTTTATGTTTTGTCGTAGTAAAGAATTCCAGTAGACATGGTTAGGTTACAGATTAATTAGTTTATTGTTCTTAGATGTTAAGTAGGTTTACCAGTAAAGATGTAATAAGGCCCAACTAGGAGCTGCTCAGCACAGGATCCAACTGACACTCCACCTCACAGGAATCCACACATTCCAATGACATCACCATCCACACCAAAATTCTACCCAACAAATTCACACTGGCTGAGCAGCAGAGGTAGAGAAACAGGGAAGATGCATAATATAAAACCTTAGATGTAACAACAGCATTTCCTTGCAACAAGCATAGCTGAGGGATGTCTTATCAGCCCTTTCTGTATGTTCATATTTACCGGATTACCTTCTGTATTTCATTGTTGTGATGTTTTATCCAAGGTCTGACTCATGTTTTATCCTGAAGCTTTTTGTCTTTTGCCAATGGGACTTGAACTCAGTGTTATTTCTTTTGTGCACAGCTGCTCACTGCAACGAATGGTGCTTTAAACGGTTTCCTTATTTCTAACACCTTTGTGAGCCCCATGAGTTAACTGCAGGCACTCTTGGTGCAACTGCCCTACAACACCTCCTTTCTGTGCAATGTAATGCTTACGACCTAGGCACTTCCTTACCCATTGTTGTGGCTCTTTTTCACATTGGATAATAGATCACTCCCCACTTTCTTTGTACTACTTCACCCATCTAATAGTCAAAAGAGGTTTCCCTAACTGGACCCCAAAAGAGCTTTGATTTACTTTATTAACCACACAAAAAGTGGATGATCAGCTCTTTCTGGGATTCTCCAGAGCAAAGAAAGGGAAGGTGGTTTAGAAAATGACCCTGTCAAGATGTATGGTCCTCTGTCCTCTGCCTCAAAATGTGCTAAATACTGACCTAGAAACAACCCCCAAAAGGCTTGCAGGCTTATTCCAGCAGGACCAAGACTTCTATGATGGCACGGGCAAAGGGAGTGTGGATGGATTCCCGATATCTGTCAGGCTGCATCGTGGTAGTGGGTGCACACGGTCACAAAATATTACTTCCTTGACTGTCGAGTCTGGTGGGAGGGCCATTTTGCCTTCCTGGTCCTGCAACATTTTCTGGACTGAGGACCCAGATGATCCACATTTGGGAGATACTGCTATCATATTTAATCTAAATGTGAGGACTCAGTGGTTACAAGTATTCATCAGTATAACAAGTTACTTAACTTCAGTAACGCTCTTTCTGGTGAATACTGATCTAACCACAGATTCCTCACTACCTTCCCACTTCTCAGTTCCGTGGAGTAGACTCCTGAACATCATAATAAGGTTACTAGTTAGATTTTGGAACACAGTTACTTACTATTTGTTTAAAGTGCTCCGCTTCTGAGTGCCCGGAGGGAGAAAGATTTAGAAACGGACGTCAGTGTGCAGTGGTGGTACTTCTATGCTGCTACATGCTCTCACAGGGGCAGTACAGACTCAGTGCGGAGCCAAATACTGGCCCCTTTCAGCTCACGGGAGCACTCCTGTAAAATTCTCCGGGTCCAGCCTGGTGCCTAGGGATATTCTAAAGGTGAGACATCTGCAGTTAGATGGAGTACCCACTAGAATGAGCATTACCAAAGTTAAGTAACTTGGTCTTCAAGGAAATACTGTGCGACTGCGGAAGAGGTGTTTAGAGTCCTCTTCGTAATCATTGCAGGAGTGAAAATGTCTGCCAGAACGGAGGAGGTAGAGTGGATTAGGAGAGACTAGAGTTTTTTGCTTGCTGCTGATGCTTTGCCTATTTGCTGTTGGCCACAAACGAACTCGTGCAAAAAAGGGATTTGATAAAAGTGGTTGCAATTTTCACACCGACTTTTACGAAATAAGTTTGTATTTTGCAAACTGTCCTATGCACTAATACATAGGTACTGATACCAAATCGTAGTAGGTCGCAATTCGACCTCCCTCATTAATATTAATGAGGCAGGTTGCAAGTTGTGACTCACTATGATTGGCTCCAATCACAGTCATGATGGTCTGCTGGGGTCAGCAGACCATGATGCCTGTGATGGTTGTTAAATAAAGCAATATCTCTTTTTCTTTTAATTAATACATCTGGTTTTCCTAAGGGGACGATGGGATGCGTTTAAAAAAAATGAAAACTCTTACAAACATTTTTAGGAGGCAGCAGTTTTGTAAACCATTCCCTTTAGTGGATGGGTTGCCACCTTCTTTGAAGTGATGATAAACTATTCATGGTAACTGATCAGATTTCGGTCACAGAACATTATTACATACCGTATGAAATCGGTAGTTGTAAGGGATTCCCTTAACACGCCCCATCAAGATACCGAATGTTTATGATTATGATTTACTAAATCCATTTAACGGTTCAGAAAACCTTTTCCAAATCGGTAATTGAGCTTCGTATATTTCAGAAAGGTTTTTAGCATTCACAAATCCTCTCATTTAACAAAGGAAAGGGTTTATAAATGCAAAAAGGTATTTGTACATGAGACCCAAAGCACCTTAGGGCTTGTGTGGTCTGTTTGCAATGGAGTTCTGGGAGAACGGAGGAACCAGTGGCCCACAGGTGGCATTTCTTGTAGCAGACAATATTTTTATTGAAACCTGGTCATCTGTTGCATTGGAAAGGCTTGAGCGATACATTTGCCTGACTACTCCCGCAGATTTCAACGTAAGCAAAGCTACAGTTGCTGATTTACAGCAAGAAGTATTGCATAGCACTCAGCAGTAACACCTTTATGCCGAAAACATTTGCTGAATATTTATTGGAGGACCAGGATGAAACAACAGCTTCCGTTTGGGTAAGACACTTTCTCTGCAACCTGGAGCTTTTTGTTCTAAGCCTTCTTGCTGCCGATCACCTAATCTGCCCAGCTGGCTGACCTGGAGCCATTGTTGGGTGAAACCAAAGGACCTGTTCCATGGTGAAGCTTCATCTCCAGTCTAGAGACTTTTGCCTTGGTAAATAAATTCCAGCATGCGTAGTAACTGTTAACACACTTTTAGGACCTGCATCAGAGACCCCTGCACACCTAGGGCTTGGTCATCGCTGGCGTTATTCTGCCTCGGCGGAATCTTACCTGTTCCGATGTATCGGTAAGACCAAGCCCACCGCCACACGACTGGAGGAATACAAGCGGTGTCGAAGTTACTGAACTTCGCTTTGGGGCGAGGTACACTGCTGCACTTGCCCCCATGGATAACATACCTGACAGTGGCGGTTGTGTAGTTTGGGGACGCCAGAAGCTTCGCTGAAGATGAGCTGCTCGAGGGGTCTGCTGTTTCAGTAACTTTGCGGCTGTCCCTGCAGGAACATTGCATGCTGGGACTCGAAGTGCGCTCCACCATGAAAGAACTATCAGCAGGTGGAGCCAATTTGCACCATTCAAATTGAGGCAGCAACTTGTAGCAGCATTTCAACTCACCCCCCGTTACACTCTGGGCGCTGACGAGGCCACGCGGCCGAAATGCATACGCCTGCTCATCTGCTCATTCTGCATTAAAGAGACTTCAATTTGTCCCCTTTGCGTGGCCTCTGCCTTTTTCTTTGAAGAGGGTAACCCGGATATTTATGCACTGTGAGCCAGCGCCGTGCATCAGAGGCCCCTGCACACCTAGGGCTTGGTCATCGCTGGCGTTATTCCTCCTCGGCGGAATCTTTCCTGTTCCGATTTATCGGTAAGACCAAGCCCACCGCCACATGACTGGAGGAATACAAGCGGTGTCGAAGTTACTGAACTTCGCTTTGGGCGAGGCACACTGCTGCACTAGCCCCCGTGGATAACATACCTGACGGTGGCGGTTGTGTAGTTTGGGGACGCCAGGAGCTTCGCTGATGTGGAAGGCAGCACGGGACATTGGGAGAGAGCTGCTCGAGGGGTCTGCTGTTTCCAGGGCTTTAAGTGGGCCGGGTCTGAGCATCGGCAGTTATTTTTATGGGACCTCGAAACGGGTCTCTTTCGGGCTCTATTTTCTGTCCGTTTTTTTTTTTTTTTTTTTTTTTTTACTTGGACTTCAGTGAAAGCATGCACATCGATGTGCACAGCTCAATGCTGGCATCCTCGGGGAGCAGAATATAAAACAGATCCTGTTTGTGGTTTCCGAGATGATCAAAACAGAGTGTGTCCTTTCTTTCACAAATAATGCACGGCCGTCAAAGGTAACTGCCGGATTTCTGCCTACATGACAAGCCTTCTGCTTCGCAAAAATGAAAGGGGGTGCTGAAACAATACAGCAGGAACATTTTGTGACGGGAATGGCGGGTCACGTGACCCTAGGGCTCACAGCCTTGTGTTCAGGGTGAAGATAGGTCACGGAGAAAAATGGCGCAGGCAGTATTTTCGGGCTAAGACAGCACTGCTTTCAGCATAACGCAGAGCCATCACGCGAGCAACCCAGAAGAGAGTATCTATAGTGCCCACACGTTTACGCCTTGCTCATGACTGCCTGAGCACTTTTTAGCGTGCTTGACTGGGAAATCTACCACCACGAGAGCAGCCAGACCAGGTTATTTAAATAACAGCTGTGACTGCCAGCCATTTAATTCATTAAACGTGGAAAGATAAGTGGCTGTCCAGAGATTTGACCATGTGACCTGGAGGTTAACCCCAGATCTCTCCACAGTATATTCACCCCACTGCATTATCTTGTAGTCTACATTTTATGTCTTATGTGCCGGTGTTATGTTGCTGCTTGCGGTATATGCCCTAACTACTACTAAACTCAGGGCTTTTAGTGGGCCGGGTCTGTCTGGGACTGAGCACTGGCAGTTATTTTTAGGGGGCCTCCAAACGAGTCTCTATCGGGCTCTATTTTCAGGCCTCGCAGAGATAGTCCGTTTTCTTTTTTTTTTCTTGGACTTCAGTGAGAGCATGCACATCGATGTGCGCATGCTCATTTTGCTCACTACTGGGTAGTGGAGGTCAAAGCATGACATCATGCCAGGTGAACCGCGTTGTAAGAGGACTCTGTGGCATGTTTTGAAGGGGGTGGTGGCTTTGTTAAAACTCACCCCTGTGAAGTCGCGTTGCCTAGTGGGAGCAGTGCTTCTAGTACACTCAGCTTCACGTGAAGCCACCCTATACGGGAGGTGTCCGCTTGGGCATTTCCCAGGATGACGACACCGGTCTTGGGGAGGGTGTATGGCGTTATCCATACACAGCCTTGCTGTAATAAGGAGGGGAGAGAGCGAGCCTGAGTGGGGAATTCCAAATCTGATGACCCTCTGAGGAGTCCTAGAGCTGGCGGCTTGTCAGAGCAGGGGGTACAGCTACACTGGTTACCTTTATTTAGACCACGCCCCTACGTGGATAGGCCACACCCCTTTAAGAGGTTTGCTCCGCCCCTTTTAGAGCACCCCCAGTTTTTTTTCCCCACTTAAAGCCCTGGCTGTTTCCGTAATTTTGCGGCTGTCCCTGCAGGTACATTGTATGCTGGGACTCGAAGTGTGCTCCACCATGAAAGAACTATCAGCAGGTGGAGCCAATTTGCACCATTCAAATTGAGGCAGCAACTTGTAGCAGAATTTCAACTCACCCCGTTACACGATACGAGGCCACAAGGCCGAAATGCATACGCCCGCTCATCTGCTCATTCTGCATTAAAGACACTTCAATTTGTCCCCTTTGCGTGGCCTCTGCCTTTTTCTTTGAAGAGGGTAACCCGGACATATAGGACCTATGCACACATTTTATAGCACCGGCAATTACCGGGTGTGATAAAACTTGCATCCCTCTGGCTAAATTTTTTCAGGTCAAACCTGTAGATTGCCCACTAAATATATTGAACATGGGGAGTATGATGCGGAAAACACCAAAAAATGCATGTTATGCCCTATTTCTTGTGAAACATCTGATAAATATTGCAATCAGTGTGTTTAATTTTATCGGGTTAAGTAATTATCCCGCTGGGGAACTCCTAAATGAGGACTGAGGCACTGTTGAAAACAGGACGCTCTGCAGCGTTTCAAATTTGTTTTCTTTTAGTTTCCTGTTGCCTAGTGATGAGTTCTGAGTTATGTCCATGTTTACTTGCGCTCTTGTTGATCTTCGTGAAAAAAGTTAAATATGTATTCTTTATTTTATTTCATTTACCTAATAGTGGGCCAGATGTAGGTGGCCAATTACCGGTCGGTAACAACCGGTAATTGGATTTTGAGATGTAGGGCCAGTCATTTTACAGAATCGGTAAATTTACCGATTCTGTAAAATACCGAATCGGTATTTTTACCGATTCGGTAAATTTGATATGTAGGTGGGACTCTTTTGAGTCCCACAAGCCTTACTGAATCGGTATTTTACCATCAAATTCAATTTGATGGTAAAATACCGATTCCGGTGTGCATGCACACCTGTGCCATATGACAGGCAGACCTGCCCTTAGGGCATGTATGCCTGCCACATGGCACCCGACCCTGTTTTGGGGGTGCTAGAGGGTGTCAAAGTGACACCCCCTGCACCCTTGTGAAATTCGGTATTTACCGATTCGGTAAATACCGAATCGGTAATGCCCATTCATTCCTATGGGCTTCAAAGCCCATAGGAATGAATGGGCATTACCGGTCGGTATTTACCGAATCGGTAAATACCGAATATTACCGATTCAGTAAATGCACATCTGGATTTACCTTCATCTCCCTCCTTCTATTTTACCGATTCATAAATACCGAATCGGTAAAATTCGGTATTTATGAGTCGGTAAAATAGATTTACCTACATCTGACCCAGTATTCCTATGTGATTTGTTTTTTAAGGCTTTCCTTATTTGTACCCCAGCACTTCCCAAAATATCTTTAGCTTGTCCCACAGGACTGAAGGGTGAAATACACATATTTAAGAAGCTTGTGATTTTCCTCTCTGCGGTTCCACCTGTTAAAAACCTGGGGGAGGTTTTGCTGTACCACGTATCCAAGACTTTGATCATTCTTCCCCTGAGCAAACCTGGTGCGTTACTTACTGCACGGTTACATACACAGAGGTAAATGGGAAGCAATGGGTAAGAGATGGAGAAAGAAATCATGGAAAAAGAGAATTGATCCAACTTGTTTTCTCAAGATTATTGAAATATGATAACTGCACACACTATTATTAAATCAAAAATATTAATTTAGAACCTTTTTTAAGCAGGAGAGTTGCCTGACAAATCAGTTAACGAAGAAGAAAGCAGATTCAGCAGCATGTCAGATCAATATTCTCAGACCTACTTTCATCCCATAAGACTCAAAGGTACCATAAACAGTAGAAACGTGTCATTGTTTTGTTTGTTCTTTGTCTTTCTTACCACACTATGAAAACTGTTTTGAACATTGATGCATATGTAAAAGTTCAACGTTCTTTTAATCATAACATTAAGCCCATTTGCTTATTTGTAAAAGCAAGTATCTACAAACTGCATTTAGTTTGCATGTAAACATTGAAAAAATTAGCAATCTTAGGTGCCGTGTAAGTTAACAGTATGTCTGAGGCATCATTGTGCTTCTGGTGTATTTGCACTTCCTTCCCAAATGTTCCCTCCTGCATGAGTCTTCAAAGAGTAGAGAAGAATGTGTAAGTTTATCCTTGTTCGAAGCCATGTGACTGGCGTGTCAGCAAGCAAAATGTAACTGGGAATGAAAGTGCATACTCATTACATTCTGTGCTCTCTCTTGAAAGGCAGATATGTAGGCGGGGGTATTAAGTGAAGCCATGATGATCAGTAGAGAGATCAGGAGCCCTAAAGGGGCAGTGAAAAATAAAGAACAGTACTGAGTTGCCAGAAGCAACCAAGGTTTGAAATGTATTGGAAATATGTGAAGAGGCTCATAAAGATCTTGAGGTTGTAGGAAGAGTGCAATAACATAGCTATCATATTTCATAAATAACTTATGGTTGAAGTATCAAGTTTATTCAATACAGAGGATCTTACCCATCACAACCTGTAGCATGGAACCAACTGCCACAATTACCACAAACCTTACACATAGATTATGATGACCTACATAACATTCTGCATGGCAGGGTAAGAGAGGTGACCTCACTCTGTCACCTGAAACGAACAGTGGGAAGTGACAGGCTGTCACAGATGCATGCCACACACCTCCCTTCCTTCACAAAAACAAATTAACTAGAAACACAGCGGGAAAAAGACAGAGGAAATAAATACAAGGCTTTAAGCATAATCTCTCAAATATGTAGGATGTCTCACAATCTTTTCCGAAAGCCTCCTTGCAGACAAGTTTCCCACATGACGATTTTGTTCCCTCCTGACCCTTTCCTCACCACCACTCCCAGACACTGGACTGTCTGATAATGTATCCCCATCCCCATTCGATGCACTGGCGTTGCCGGACAAGTCAGGCACACCAGATTCTCCTCTGAAGATTGCAACTCTGTTGAGATTTCAAACACAATGGTCCTGCATTTTCACAGCATTGCTGAAAATCTAAAACGAAAAGAAACACTTTAGTTATAGATTCCTTACCTTACAATTACCCCAAGGCGTCAGACTGGATCCGAAAAGATTTTTCTTGTTGGCAGTACCTCTGCGCGTTGGAAGGTGGCGTCAGTCAGCTCCGCGTTGGGCGCCGTGGTTGCTGGGATGACTTCGCTGCAACTACTGACGCCGCCCTCGCACGCTGACGTTAGTTCTTTCTTTTTCCGTGCCAGCCAGCGCAGACCTTTGAAGAGCGGTACCTCAGTAATTTTTTGACTAACTTTTTCTCGACTTTTGTCAATGTCTTGTTTCAAGTCTTCGACTCCGAACAGGTGCACGAGGGAGGCCCGGTTGCAAGGCCTGTGGTTCCTGTAACCGACTGATGTCGGTGACGGATCCGCACCGCGTGTGCCTCTTTTGCCTGGAGTGCGACCATGACCCCAAGTCGTGCTCCGACTATCAGTTGTTGATGCCGAAGGCTTTGCTTGAGAGGCCCTGAAAGCTGCTTGAATGACAGCAGTCGGCTCCTCGCCGTTCGAGGTCCTGGTCGAGAGGGAGGTTGAGGGACCGGTCGCGGAGCCACCATCAGTCCGGCTCGAAGTCATCGAAGTCTTCGCACTCAGGGTCGGGTAAGTCGAAGTATAAGAAGAAATCGAAGAAGCATCGTCGCTCTTTACCTTCTCCTCGTCGGTCGGCCGACTCGACGAGGCGCTCGGGTGGTGCCACTCCCGCAACTCCGCGCGCGAAGCCTGAAGGGTCGACTGCGAGCTTACCTCCCTTTCTGGGACCCGGAGCGGCCCCCGCCCAGCATCGTACTTTCTACAAAGCGATGCATGCCATCTTTGGGCGGACCGACCCCGCCAGCGTGCCTTCGGGCCCCGTTGACTCGGTTGGGGGGCCTAGGTCTTCGCTGTCGGTGGCTCCAGCCCCAGCACCGCAGACCCCCCTTCGATCCAGGCCTGGATCCGGATCAGCGCCGGTTGACCTTATTACACCGGCACCACTTCCGACAGTAACACTACTGGTCCCAACGCCAGTCGGCCCCCTGGCCGGCATCTACCCCAGCCTCCTTCCTTACATTGACACGGTGCCGGATGGGCTTTTTGTGCCCCTGTTCACTTCTGGGGCCCCTTACCAACCACAGTGGCAAGAAGAGGAAGATGAGGAGGACTGAGAGGGGTCAGGTGACCCTTTAACTGACCAGCTTGGTTCTGAACAGGACTGGATAGAGGAACTGGGGGATGCCAGTGGTCTTGACGCTTCACCCGACCTTGGCATGTTGTCTCCTCCTACTGTAGCTATGGAGTAGGGAGCGTCATACGCTGTGGTGTTGCGTAGGGCGGCGGAGGCTCTCAACCTCGAGCTTCCTACTGTGGCTGTCAGGACTAACCTCCTGACTAAGGTGCTTCAACAGGCGGCGAGCTCTTCAGAGCCCCTGCTTCTGTTCAGTGAGGTCCTCACTGACGTCCTTTTGGGCATGTGGTCCAAGCCAAACACGGGGGCTCCCGTGGACAGGATGATCGGCCGACACCACCGCCCGGCTCTGGACGACCACACTTTCCTCTCCAGACACCCCACCCCGGAGAGCTTGGTGGTCCAAGCCTCAAGCGCCAAAAGCGCCTTCCCTACTGCTCCACCGGAAAGGGAATCCAAGAAGCTGGACCATCTTGGCAAGTAAATGTTTTCTTCCGCCAGCTTAGGACTGCGGTCCGTAAATATTGCATGTCTATTGGGCTGTTATTCGCATTCTGTGTGGGATACGGTGGCGCAAGTGCTGCCTCAGTGTCCGGAGGAGGCCCGGACAGTGCTCTCTCAGGCTGTCACCGCAGGGAGAGACACAGCTAAGTTTACAATCCGTTGTGGACTGGACACCGCCGACTTTCTGGGCAGGACCATTTCAACATCGGTAGCACTCAGATGCTACACCTGAATGAGGTCCACTGGCTTTTCAGGGGATGTCCAGAACACCTTGATGGACATGCCCTTTGATGGCCGCTGCCTTTTTGGCGCCAAAGCAGACAACGCCCTAGAGCGCTTCAAGGACTCACAGACTACGGCCAAGTCCTTGAGCCTCTCCTCCCATCTGGCGCAGTCTGCTTTTTGCCCCTTTTGTGGCTACGGAGGGGGTGCCCCTCATCATCTCGCCCATGGCCACAGACCGCAGTAAGGTACCCAACGTTCACGCAGCTGGGGACGTGGGATCCTGCGTCGTGGTTCAGGGGGTCTGCGAGCGGGCCAGTCCACCAACGCCCCTCTGCAGCAGGCTCCAAACACCTCCTAGTCCATCCTTTCAGGACCATCAAACGCTAGTGGGCGGCAGGATTCGCCCTCATCTCCCCGACTGGCGCATCATCACTTCAGACAGGTGGGTTTTGCAGATAGTCCGAAGGGGCTACTCCCTTCCCTTCGAGACTACCACTCCAGCCATGCCACCTCGTTACCACCGCATGTCGGAGGATCATCTGGCACTTCTCCAGCAGGGAGTTACGGCTCTCTTGGCCAAGGGAGCCATTGAGAGCATTCTGTCCCAGAAGTAGGTCATGGTTGCTACTCCCACTTCTTTCTGGTTCTCAAGAAGGGCAAGGGCCTGTGTCCTGTCTTGGACCTCAGGGACGTCAATCGCTTCCTCTGGAAGGAGAAGTTCAAAATGTTGACGCTTGCTCAGGTCTTGTCTGCACTTGACCCGCATGAGTGGATGGTAGTGTTGGACTTGCAGAACGCTTATTTTCACATCCCCGTCCTGCCAGCCCACCGGCTTTACCTGCGGTTCACTGTAGGCCAGAAGCATTTCTAGTTTACCGTGCTCCCCTTTGGCCTTACCAGCGCCCCTCGGGTGTTCACTAAGGTGATGGCGGTAGTCGCAGCTCAACTGTGCAGATCAGGGGTCTCCGACTTCTCTTATCTCGACAACTAGTTGTTGAAGGCGGGATTGCCCCAGGCAGTCGTCTCCCATTTCCGGACTATGGCCGACCTTATGCATTTGCTGGGGTTCTCCATCGATGTGCCGAAGTTCCACCTGATTCCCTCTCAGAAGCTCCTCTTCATCGGAGCGGTTCTGGACACGGCTCAGTTTTGGGTCTATCCTACTGCGAGTCCAGGATATTCAGAATATGATTCCGATCTTTCAGCCCTTGTCCCGGGTTTCGGTCAGAATGACCCTGAGGCTGCTGGGCCTCATGGCCTCCTGCATCCTGCTGATCAATCATGCCAGGTGGCATATGCGGGCTCTGCAGTGGAACCTGAAGTTCCAGTGGGCGCAGCATCAGGGTAATCTGTCCGTTTACCTCCAGATCTCGGAGGGCACTGCTCAACAACTGCAGTGGTGGCTCACGAACCAGTATTGGGTCAGTGGCCGATCCGTCTCACTTCCCCAACCAGAATTCACGGTGGTGACGGATGCCTCCCTTCTTGGATGGGCCGACCACATGGGAGAGGCGGAGATCAGAGGCCTCCTGTCTCCAGCGGAGTCCGGGCTCCACATCAACCTTCTGGAGCTCCGGGTGACTCATCTTGCACTGAAGGCATACCTTTCCTCTGTCTGGGGAAGAGTAGTGCAGGTGTTCAAGGACAACACCAGGCCATGTGATATTGCAACAAACAGGGCGGGGTGGGTTTGTGGACCCTATGTCAGGAGGCCCTTCGCCTCTGGACATGGCTAGAACATCAAGGCATTTCCTTGGTGGTTCAACACCTGGCAGGTTCTCTGAACGCCAGGGCGGAAGAACACAGCCGCAGGTGCATGATGGTTCACGAATGGCGTCTTCACGCAAGGTGCAAGGTCTCTTTCAACAGTGGGGAGAGCCTTGGTTAGATCTATTCGCCACCGAAGAGAACGTGCAATGTCAGCAGTTCTGAGCGTTGGAATTTCCAAGACGGCACTCGCTTGGCGACGCTTTTCATCGCGAGTGGAGTTGCGGTGTGTTGTAGGCCTTTCCGCCTATGCCACTTCTGCCCAGAGCGCTGAAGATCAGGCACGACCGGGCCCTAGTCATTCTTGTGTCTCTGGATTGGGCACGAAGAGTCTGGTATCCCGAGCTGCTCAACATGGAGATTGATCCTCCGATCGGACTGCCTCTTTGGGAGAATCTTCTATCGCAGCAGCAGGGACGGTCCTCCACCCAAACCTGTCTAGCCTCCACCTACTTGGGTGGAAATTGAGCGGCGGCAGTTGACGTCTTTCGACCTGCCTCCTGAAGTTTGTGATGTAATCTTGGCAGCCAGGCGTCCATCCACAAGGACGGTATACACCTGCAGGTGGAATACATTTGTGGCATGGTGCACAGCAAAGTTTGTGGATCCCCTTTCTGCCCCTCTTTCTGAAGTACTCTTGTTCCTTCTCTCTTTAACCCAACAGGGCTCAGCTCTGGGCACTATCAAAGGCTACCTTTCTGCCATCTCTGCTTTCCTTCGGCTGCCAGATCAGCCTTCTCTTTTCAAGTCCCCGGAAGTTAACCGTTTCTTGGAAGGCTTAACGCATCTTTTCCTCCAATTCCATTCGTTATGCCTCAGTGGGACTTGAATCTGATGCTGACTTATCTGATGTGCGCTCCCTTTGAGCCGCTTCATAATTGTCCTTTATGTCTTCTAACTCTTAAGACTGCTTTCCTGGTAGCCATCACTTCTGCTAGAAGGGTGAGTGAGCTCCTGCCTCTTTCCTCCAGAACCTCCTTTCCTGTCTGTCCATCCGGACAAGGTGGTTCTCAGGACCAGTCCATACTTTCTTCTTAAGGTGATCACTGCCTTCCACATTGGGTGAGCAGACCATTACCTTGCCACCTTCTCTCCTCCGCCGCATCCTTCAAAGGAAGAAGAGAGGCTCCACCGTCTTGACCCCGAACGTGCGCTCTCCTTCTATCTGAATCGCACAAAGCAGTTCCTGGTGGATGATCTGTTTGTTGGCTATGTGGGGCAAAGAACGGTCAGGCCGTACACAAACGCACCATTTCTCGGTGGATCGTATTGTGTATTAAGGCTTGCTACTCTCTAGCTAAAAAGGAGCTTCCAGTGGGGCTGCGTGTTTACTCCACCTGTACGACGGCAGCCACTACTGCCTTGGGAAGAGGATTGCCTCTAAATGACATCTGTCCGGCGGCCACGTGGGCATCACTACTGCCTGGAGAGCCAAGTCCAGAGAGACGGCTTCTTTGGCCGTTCTGTTTTCCTGGACTTTCTCGTGTGATCTTGGTTCGCTGACCCTGCTGGGGTATCTATTCTAAGGTAAGGAATCTATAACTAATGTGTTTATTTAATTTGCACAAGTTACTTACCTTCGGTAACAATATATCTGTAAGAAACATTACTTAGTTATAGATTCCTTACCGCCCCACCCATCCTCCCCGTTCTGCGAACTGATTTCTAGGGTTAAGGACATCCGTTCAAGGACTAGTTTTGTGCACCAGTGGTCAGAATCTTGCATGGCTCTGCGTTTCTGGCGCAGAAAGTCATGTACATATCTGACGACAGCGCGCGAGGGTGGCTTCTAAGTAGCTGCTGCAACATTATCCCGGCGACCGTGCCGCCGGCGACGAACGCTGAGCAGACTGACTCCAACTTCCGACGCGCAGAGGTACTGCTGAGGAAAAATCTTTCCGGATCCAGGCTGACGCCAGGGGATAATGCTAAGGTAAGACATCTATAACTAACTAATATTTCTTACAGATATATCATTTTTGAAGATAAGTAACTTGTGCATTACCTTCAAGGGAATTAAGAACTTAGGAATACTCCCAGACAAGCCATGACACTTCACCATCACCAAATCCCCCACTTGGACTTCTATTTTCTTCACAGCATTCCTGTTGTCAAAATACTTTTTCCTGATTGTAGCTTTACACTCTTCTCTATTATGTACACCACTGTCATCACAGATTCTCCCTTGAGACCTTTCATACCTGTACACCCATGGCGGCTCAAGGGAGGTGTTGGGAAGCCTACCCCGGAAAAGTTGGAATGAAGTCTTCCCTGTTGTGCTGTGGCGTGTAAACCTATACTTCTCTACTTTTTTTCAGTCCAAAGCATTAGATTGTTCTATGGTGAAATTTTCCTTAAGCGCTTTGTTAAATTTCTCGACCATACCATTGGTCTCTGGTTGATACAGTGCACAGATCTTATGCTGTATACCTCACTTGTCTAGGAACTCTTCCATCTTTTGGAAATTAATTGCAACCCATTGTGTGTCAGAATGGTTTCTGGTGACCCTTCTTTAGACATCAGATCATCCAGAAACCTAATAATATGTTCAGAATCAATACAACATACACTGGAAGCCCATTATCATGAACAGGCCCCATGATGTCAAGAGCAATATCTTGCCAGGGGCAAGAGGGGCGCCTCCTTAAAATCATAGGTTGGACTCTTGTACTTTTAGATTTCTTACTCACAGCACAAGGAAGGCAGTCACGCACAATCCGCTCAACCTGCTTGTCCATGCCTGGCCACCAGTGTGAGGCATGCAAACTTTCTTTTGTCTTAGTAATACCCAGATGCGACTCATGGGCAGCATCAATCAGCTCTCTCCTGAGACTACTGGGAGGAGCCAATCTTGTTCCCCGAAACAGTAGATCTTTGTATACTCTAAGTTCTTCTCTCACACCCCAGAAAGAGTTGGAGAGTTCAGACCCCTTCCTTGTGGATGAGCGACATCACCTCACACATAACTTGATCAGCAGATATCTCTTCACACCACCTTAGCTCAGAATTGACTTCACTTTCCAACAAGCAAACTCATTCAGATGCGTCTTCCACCTTAACATTATCCAATGTGGTGGGCACCTCCTTTGGAATGAAGCATGACAATGCATCAGCCACCTCATTGTCAACTCCTGGAATGTACTGCACAGAAAAACCATACTCTTGTAGAGCAATAACCCACTTAGTGATCCTGCTTGAAATAAGGTCCAAACCTTTCTTGTTAAATATTTCAACCGGGGGTTTATGATCCGTACGGATCTCAAATTCAACACGCCACAGAAACTTCTTTAGCTTTCGCACAGCCCAATAAACAGCAAGAGCTTCCCTTTTCACTACAGAGTATCTTGATTCCGCTTTCCTCAGGCTTCATGACAAAAACATGGTGGTACTCAACCCATCCGACCCCTTTTGTTGCAACACAGGCCCCAGACCTCTTACACTTGCATCAGTGGTTAGTATTTCTTATTGGGGTCAAAATTATTAAGACAGGGAGCAGATTTAAGGCTCTCCTTGATGGAAATAAACTCCTTTTCATATCCATTGGTCCATGTGAAGTCCCCAGCTTTTTTCAAAAGGTTTCTCAAGTTGACACTCTGTTCAGCAAAATCTTTACAAATTTCACATAATACTCAACCATTCCCAAGAACTTTATCATTTCCTCCTTGGATGAAGGAGAACTCATGTCCCGAATAGTTGATACCCTCTCCTGTAATATTGTGACCCAGATAGTCAATTGAACTGATATATATACATACCCCTTCTACATCCTTCAGCACCCTCTCCATTACATGCTGAAAAACAGACGAGGCTGAGACCAAGCCAAAGGGTAACCCGACGAATCTATTAGTACCAAATGGAGTAATGAAGGCTGTATAATCCCTACACTCCAATTCATCTTGATGGTATGCTGAAGTGAGGTCGATTGTGCTAAATTCTTTCGCCTCTCCAAGTGACACCAACATCTCCGTAATATTGGGCAGGGGGTACTTATTCACAATCACATTCTTGTTTAGTTGCCTCAAATCAATACATAGGAGCAGCTCACCATTGGCCTTCTTTGCAGCTACCACTGGAGCAAGCCACTTCATGCCCTCAAACTCCTCAATGATCCCATCCTGTTTTCATTTCATAATCTCACACTCCATACTTTCGCTAACTGAAATGGGTACATTCCTGAGCTTACAACAGACAGGTCGAACATCTTGTCTAAATCTTAATTTATGTTTATAATCCTTCAAGCTCCGTAGCTCTTGCCTAAATAGCCTTGGAAACTTTTTCCTAAAAGTGTCTGCAAACCCTTGTTCAGTGGACGCAGCCACAACTGAATGAACCTCTCTCCTTAAGTTGAATGGTCGGATCACCATTAGGATCAAGCATGATACCCAAATCACCCTGCTGCATCCAACTAATAATACTGTCACCTTTCTCTGACACGTAAATCTCACCAGAGACCAATCTATTCTTGTACTCAACTGATTCAATAAAGTACCCATGCGACTCAAAGGGCTCACCCCCGTACGCATACGGCTTAATGTGAGGCTTGATAATACTAACTTACCTTTCAATTTAGAGTTGAAAAATTCATTGGAGACAATGGTGATCTTGGCACCTGAACGAAACAGGACACAAGTAGTTTCACCTTCCCCCACAATGGTATGGAGGGGATTAGATTTACTACTGCCAAAGTCAGCTACCTGAAGAACTATTTGGCCACACTCAAAATCTTCTTTGTCATTGTCACTACTTCCACATTCTGCTTCCACATTTATCCTCCTGAGTCTGGGTTAATTCTTGTTCCTACACACTACAGCAAAGTGCCCCTCTTTACAGCACTTTTAACACACATGTTTTAACGCTGGACATCTTTTGTCATTCGCCAAATGGCCGCTTTCTCAACCCTGTAACATCTGCGCTCAACCACTCTCTTTTTTGTACTGCTTTATAATCTTGACTCTACACTTGTAGTTTTTTCTAATTTCGCCCTTACCATCTGTACCTTCAAGTCCTTATCACTCTTTTTTAAATACTGCTCCTCACTGCATGGAATGCTCAATTCTTTTAGCTGTCCACAATACCTCCTCAAGAGAAGGTTCATCTCACAGCCACAGCTCCTCTCTTACTCTCTCTATGTTGCACCCTGTGAGAAGCTGGCCTGGTATATGATGTACACTTATGTAAGTGGACACCTTGCACCAGTCCAGACAACCCTTATGGTGATTTAAGAGGTCTTAGACAACCTTAGAAAGCTCTCTAAGTGGTAGCTGTCAAAAGCAGCCTGCAGGCTTAGTCCAGAAGGAGTGTAAAGCAGCTTGTTTATCAGAATGCAATCTTATAGTATAGATTAAGTGAAAAAGAACCACACAAAGTATTTATACAAATATGTATTTATTATAGAATACTCTCTAACACATAGAAATATCTCCTACCCGGAGATATGCACAATGCACATAATACCTTAGCAAAGAAACACAGTAATTAGCACGAAATACACATTGTCCCTGGGGGAGGGGGGACCAACCCATATACTAAGCAAGTAGTAAAAGAACCACGATTCGGGTCAAGACAATGTCAAGATGACGTAGAGGTGATGGGGACCCAAGTAACCCACCAAGATGAGTAGATAGGGACCCCACGGAGAGCATGTGCAGTGTGGGAACATGACCTCTTACTCCGTACAACTTCTCGTGTAAGTCGCGGTTGGATTTTTAAAGATTAAAGACCCTTCTCAGTGGACCCTGAAGAAACTCTGTGGAAGACAGAAGGTTGGATAGCCACCCACCCTTGGATACCCTAGTACCCACGTTACCTATGCCAGGGAAGCCGGGTGCATACGGGTGAAGTGGTGTCAGAAACCAACGTCGAACCCAATGGAGGACTTCCGGAAAGTGCCGCTGTTGAAGAAGGAGAAAGTGACCGGTGAAATCCAAGAATGGATTCTGGATGAGAGGTACCTGCAAGCAGAAGGAAGGAACAGAGTCTATGTCACTCAGGGATGACAAGGAGACTTAGAAGACGAATGCCCTCCGATGTCGGGTGTTGCAGGATGGAGGACAATGACATTGACTCTGCAGCTATGAGGACCAGGTGACACTTAGGAGGACCAGGAACCATGCACAAGCTGTCTCACGAAGGATGTTGAGTGCTGAGGGCTTGGTGTCAGGCTGGAGTATCAACAAGCCTTAGCAAAGGGAAGCAACGCAGGAATCAAAAAAGGAGCAGCGTTGGGACCAGCAAGGTCCAGGGGACTCCCTACAGGCAGGGTATTCACGGCAGGCCCCAAGCAGTTAGGGGAGCATAAAAGAAACAAGTGTGGCCCTCAAGTGGACCTACAGGCCGGAGGCACTGGAGTCGCAAGAAGACCTCAAGCAGCTCACCAAAATATGCAGGCCACGATGCACACAATGCGGTGTGGCTGAAGTTTCTGATCATTGGAGGTGCCCGAGGTTGAGGCTACTTGGAGCCCAAAGATATTCTTGGAAAGAAGCCAACAAGGCTTTGCAACTGAAAGTTGGACGTGATGCACAGGGGTTCGGTTATTGCAACCCCACGAGGGATACTGGCTGCAACCTTGGTGAGAGGGCAGGGCAGGCCTCGGGAGCTGTGGAAAACCACCACCTGTTTTGCAGAGCCCACGGAGTCCGGAGGAGCTCAGTATTGGCAGATCAGTCTACTTAGTTGCAGTGCCTTCAAATGCAGGGGAGTGACTCCTTCACTCCAATGGAGATTTTTTCAGGTGTCTCTGATGCTTCACAGGCCTTGGAAGGTTCTTGTATGATGCACAGGCACAGGCGATGCAGCAGATGAAAAGGAGACGAAGTCAGGCCAAACGAAGTCCAGGGAAGTCCAGAGTGCCCAGACTGTAGAAGAGCAGTGATGTCTGATCAGAATCTTATCCCACGACGAATCTAGGGACCTACACCCATGTATGCCCTTACGTGCCCTAGGGAAAGGGTTGGGAAGATTCAGGGGACCCTCCCAGGAGAGGGTCTGGACAGGGGTGAGGTTACTCCCATGTCCTTTGTCCAGTTGCGTACCAGAGCTGGAGCCAACGCCTCCCAGGACTGGTTTGAACTGGACTATGCACAGGGACACCAAATGTGCCCCTCATGCAGATTGAGTGGCGCTGGTAAGCGCACCCACCCCATCCCAATACACTAAATCCTGCCTGGAAGGTGTTCACACCTCCCTGTGACAGGATGCCAATTGTTCTGCCTTCCCCTGCTCGAGCTTGGCTCAGCATCAGGAGGGCAGAATCGTGTCTCTTGGTCGCAGCAACCATTTTGTGCTGTTGAGGTCAAGAAGGCTGGTACCGGGAATGTTGAGAGCCTAATGGAGGGCTCTTCCAGTACTTGGAATCATACCTCAGACCCCATTTACGGTGTGGGTATGATTCCAACATGTTTGATACCAAACATAACAGGATTAGTTGCAGCTGTTTTTGAGATGGTCATCGCGTAATCACGCGGGGCCCCTCTATAAAGTACAAGGCTTAGTACATGGCTGCTTCACTGACAACACAGGAGAATGGACTCCATAGGCTGCAGGGGTGTCCTGCTCATGCATGGGCACCCTCTTACTTAGAACCAAGCATCCTGCCTTCAGGATTGCAAAGGCCTTCTATAGGGGTGACTTATAGGTTTTAGGTGCAGTGACCCTATGTAGAAAAGTGGGCTTCTGTTGCAGTAACCCCCTCTCTTTTTGCCAGACTACTGATGCACTTTTCCTTGGTGTGCCCTAGGTCCCTGCCAATCCGGTTCCCAGGGCCTGTGTTCTTTCCCCAAAACTAACCCAATTGGCCTCTCTGGCCACATGTCAGCCCCTGGTAAATGGTACCACAGGTACCCAGGGCACTGTGACCAGAGAAGGCCCTAAGGGCTGCAGCACTTATTGTGCCACCCTTAGAGGCCCTGTACCCTGACACTCACACACTGCCTTTGCAGGCTGCGTGTCTTGGTGCAGAACAAAGTGAAAAGTCGACATGGCACAAATCTGTGTGTGCCATGCCCACAAAACACTGCCCTGGCATACATCAGTCACCCCTCTAGCTGGGTGCCCTATGCCAGTGGTGAGGGTGCAGGTGCATGAGCCCTGTACCCCTACAGTACCCAGGTCCATTCCTGAGCACTGTAATTGCAGTGCTGCCATTAAGATTATATGGTGCTGGGAGTTTGTCATTACGAACTCCACAGCACCATAATGGCTGCACTAAAGACTGGGAAGTTTGGTATCAAACTTCTCAGCACATTAAACCCACACTGATGCCAGTGTGGGATTTAATGTAAAATGCACGACAGAGGGCATTTTAGAGATGCCCCCTGAAACTCGACCGACTCCCAATGACCTGACTGAGTGGCTGCCTAGGCTGCCACCACCAGACATGTTTCTGGACCCCTGGGTCGAGAGCTTGCAACTCTCGGCGGCCTGAGACAATGCACATCCTGGGACGCGGTTCCAAGCCTCCTCCCCCAGGATGGGCAGGGTTCACGAAGGAGAAGCTTCAAAGGCAATACCGCCTTTGTGAGCTTCTCCAGACCACTTGCTGCTCTCAGCAACTGGTTCTACTCCCCACTTGGGCGGGAGGCCCGGCTGGAAAAACAAGTAAGGAAGAGAGGCGTACCCACCTCTACCAACTCTACCCCTAAGGTGGGGGAGGCGAGGTGAAGCACAACCTTGAGTCTTCGCCATCTTGAGGATGGGGGACCCAGCCAACCAGGGACAGGCTCCTCCTCCCTCCCACTGGAGAGTGGCAGAATAGCCCTTTACCTATCTGTAACACCCCTAAATTTAGTATTTAGGGGCACCCTGAACCTTCCTTCCGCAGTTCCAGCAACAACAAGAAAAAGAAGAAAAGAAGAAGGACGAGAAGCCGTGCAAAGCTAACAAGAGGACGACGCCCACTGACTTGGCCCCAGCCTTACATGCGTGTCTCCCCTTGAACCTGCTCCTACAAAACCCCGGCGTGTCCAGCGGCCAGCAACCTCAAAAACCCCGGAGTACCTGCCTGCATTTACTTTCCAAGCTGTTCTCCCGTGAACACCGAACATGTTTGAACTGCTGCTTCTGGTGCCAGCCAGGAACCGCGATTCCAGCCCACAATGCACCCGCTGAGCCTGAGTTACAGTGGAAAAAAGCACGAAGAGGTCCCCCCCCGGTGATTCTGACCCGAGATCCGGCGACCCCTGACCTACCGCAAGCCTCCGGACCACACCTGCCGCCTCAATCCAGAGGAGCCCCCCTACCGTGACCAGAGCGGGTAAGAAAATCTGACGTCCAAAGGCACCCGACTCCCCACGGCCTTTTGTGCCCAACCCCGCAGTGCCTAACCATCCCTCTACATCCCTCTACATCCCAACGTACCCCGCAAAGTGGTGGTGACTCCTGGAAGATCCTCGTCCCCGAGCCTGCAGTGTTTCTTTGTCCTGGAGAATCTCCATTGAAATCAACAGGGCACCCGACCTCAAAACAGCACCCTGCACCTGGACGCCCTAGTGCCGCTGAGGGTGCCCCTTTTGTGCTAACTTGGTCCCCACCTTACCCTGAGCTTAACCCTAGGAGCTTGACTCCCACAACCCCATGGCCTGCTTGGCAGCAGCCACCAAACGGAGTCCCCCTATCCTCCATAGGATAACATTGGGCCTCAACACTCTGCACCCGGCTGCCCTAGTGCCGCTGAGGGTGCAACAACAGTGCATCACTGACCCTGGGAGACCCCTGAGTCTAACCCCAGAACCCTAACTACAAAGACCGATTACCTACCTGGAAACCGATAACCTCTTTTTCCTCATAGGATAATATTGACACTTTTTCAATGTCACCCCAGAACCGCATCAATTTGGATCTGAAAGAAACAGGTTAGTATTAGATTCCTTACCTTAGAAAATCCCCAGGCGTCAGTCTGTATCCGGAAACTTTTGCGTAGCAGTACCCCTGCACGTCGGTAGGCGTCGTCTGCGGCTCTGCGTCCGTCGTCGACGCCGGGATGACGTCGCCAGCAAGCTCCGTTCCGGAAAAAGTGGTACCCTTTAGTGATTTTTTTTTTTTTTAACAACTTTATTTTTGTGCAGGGATGAAATGATATTGGCGTGTCACGCCCCAAACCACACAACATTGGTACATTTATGTCACACTTCCACAGCCATCGTGCCCGCATCCCTGGGGCCGGGCGGCAACATCAGAAACATCACGTAGTGCATGGTAACGCTAAGGCTGACACTTTCCACATGCATTTTTTCCCAATCCTGCTTTTCGTTTTCTACCCGCAACTCCCCCCCACCCCCCCCCATCCTCCCCTATGAATCAACCAACTAGTAGCTGTTCCAGCTAGAAGGGAAAACAGTCCGATCTTCCGTTTCTCACTCAAAGATTCGTTGCTACATTCGTGTCAAGTACATATAATAAAACAGTTGCTAGTCCCCCCCATCCATTTCGTTGTGCAATACCCAGTATGGGTGGTACCTCCGTACTCCCTGCGTCCCGCCACCCCTTAGGCCCACCTCGCTTTCAGGTGTCCCCCTCTACCCCTCTCCGCCTTCCTCTCCCTCCCTGCGTAACCTCATATCGCCCACCTCCAGGCCATGGTATTGTCGCCACTTACTCCATACCTTCCGGAATTTCTTAGGGCAGCCCCTCGCCTTGTATGTCACCCTTTCTGCTGCCATATAGAGGTCCAGCCCTCTCCTCCACTCCTCAATGTCAGGCCTCTCCGCCACCCCCCAATATTTCGCAATGTCCCTTTTAGCCACCACTAGTGCCAGCACCAGGAAGGTGATAAGTGGGCGTGGCAAGTCGACTTCCGTCACCATCCCCAGAAGTGCCAATTTCGGATCAGGCGGTAGTTCTATCTCCAACACCTCCCCCAGCTCGGCGAAAATGTGTGACCAATACACTTGTATTTCCACGCACGACCAAATGGTATGGAAAAAGTCTCCCTGAGCTGCCCTACATCTAAGGCATGTGGCGTCTGTGATCCTGCCCATCTTGAGGAGGCGCCTTCTATTGAAATATGTCCGGTGTAGGACGTTCAATTGGATCAGCCTCAGGCGCGATTTAATAGCCACCTCACGTGGGTGCATCAGTATGAGCTCCCAATCTAGGTCCTCCACTTCCCCTACATCCGCCTCCCAAACCCCTCTAAGTTTCCCCAGTGTCCCCAGCATATTGTTCGTGAGTGTTTTGTATGTGAGGGACACTGCCTGGTGTACCATCTGTTCCTGCAGGAGTCTCCCTTCTAGTGGTGAATATTCTGGTATGTCTTGTAGTGAGACCTTCTGCGCGTTCCAGGCGTGTGCTAGCTGCAGGTGTTTGTATCGTTGTGTGTGGTGTAAGCCATACTCCGCCCGCAGCATCGCGAATGTCTTCAGCTCCCCATTCCTGATCACATCCCCAATAGTGGATATCCCTATGTCGTCCCACTTGGAGAAACCTCTCAGTTTTCGCAATTCTGTGAGCCAATTGCAGTGCCATAGAGGCGTCTGCCGTGTCAGCCTCCTCTCCCACCCCGTGGCTTTCGTGGCCCTTGTCCACGCTCGGATTGTAATCACCGTCGCTGGCAAGAGCTTTCTCCCCGCCTTCCCGCCATACAAATAATGGAGTATATTATGTGTCGACAGTTTGTGCCTTTCCAAAGCGTATGTGGGGTGGTCCGCTGGTGTATGCAGCCAATCATTTACGGGTGTTAGGTGTTCCGCCCAGTAATAAGCCTCCAGATTCGGTAGCGAAATCCCTCCATTATACTGGTGTCGTTGGAGCGTCTGAAGTGCGATGCGTGGTTGTTTGCCCAGCCATATGAAGGATCGCATGTCAGCGTGGATTCTGGAAATAGTGTTGGCTGGGAGAGGGTAGTACTCATTCTGAAGTGCGTAGAGGAACTTGGGTAAAGTGATCATTTTATACATTGCCGCTCTGCCCAGGAGGGTGAGCGGCAACTGCCTCCATCTTGCCATATCCTCCACCGCCTCCACCATTATTCTGCCCACATTCTTCTGGAAGGAGGCCCTCACATCCACCGAGATATAGATCCCCAGGTACTGGAAGCCCTCCACCGTGGTGAGTAGGCGGGCAGGCAGTGCTACCCCCTGTAACATCCCTGTGGTGTGTACAGGACCGACTTATGCCAGTTGATGGTATGGCCCGCCATTGCCCCAAAGCCCTCCAACTCTCTGAACAAGGCCCCTACAGTTGCCTCTGGATTCGTAATGTAGAGCAATACATCGTCTGCATAGAGTGAGATTTTCTCCTGAGGCCCCCCTCTCTCACCCCATGCAAAACCATGGATCTCCGGATTTTGTCGAATTCTGGCCGCCAACACCTCTATGGTGAGTGTGAAGAGCAGCGGCGACAGCGGGCACCCTTGTCTGGTGCCTCTCTCTATTTGAAATTCCCGCGATAGGCATCCATTCACTCGTACCCGTGCCTTCGGTGCCGTGTACAGCAGCCTTATCCACTTCCGAAAGTTCGGACCAAAGCCAAACCGACCCAATGCCGCCATAAGGAATGGCCAGTGCACTGCGTCAAACGCCTTTTCAGCGTCCAATGGCATGAACCAATGCGGGTCCGTCCTATCCTTCACCTCTTGAAGCCAGTTGTGTGTCCGTCGGAGGTTGAGTTTTGTCGCTCTGTCCGGCAAAAACCCGGATTGATCCGCGTGAACCAGGTCAGGTAAGACTGTACGTAGGCGTGCCGCCAAAACCATGGCTAGCACTTTCACCTCCATATTCAGCAGTGAGATGGGACGGTATGAGGCACAGTCCTCTATTGGCTTACCCTGTTTGTGTTTCGGTACGATTGTTGCCAATTCTAGATCTCGAGGGAGGCTCCCAGTGTCGTAAGCTTCGACATATAGGGCCAGGAGGTGATGTGTTAGTAAGTCAGCTGTTCTTTTAAGGAATTCCGCCGGGAACCCGTTGGGCCCCGGTGTTTTCCCCGTTTTTAAGCCATTAATGGCTGTGGTTATCTCCTCCCGAGTAATTGCCTCCTCGAGTGGAGCACTGAGTTCCCCCTCCAGAGACGGCACCTCCACGTCGTCAAAGTAATGTATGGCCTCGTCGATCGATCCTAGGTCCCTTGCTCTATAGAAGTTCTCGTAGTGAAGTGCAAACGCATCGGCAATGCCCCTGTCAGTTGTTTCCATGTCCCCCTCGTCCCTCCTGACTTGTGCCACCCACCTTGCCGCTCTCTCTTTCCTTCCTAACCACGCCAGCAGCTTGCCCGATTTGTCGCCTACATCATAGAGGCGATGAAACGTTGCTAGCGATTGCGTTTTTGCCTCATTCGATACTAGCTCTCTGTACTCCCTTTGTTTGTCTTGCAACCGCCTCAGTGTGCCTACCCTTTTGGTTATGTGATAGTCACCTTCCAAGGTCAGGATTTCAGTTTCCAACGACATCGCTTCCCTGTGCCGCCTGTTTCTTTCGTCCCTCAGTCTCCCTTTGAGTCTGTCTCTCAACACCGGTTTCATGGCCTCCCAGAAGGTAATTTTGGAGTCTACCGAACCCTCGTTTTCTGCTACGTAAACCTTTATGTCCGCCCTCAGACCCCGTAGTATGTCTGGAGTTTGAATATCCCAGGCCGCTAGGCGCCATTCCGTTTCTCGTCTTTCGGTGGATTTCCCCACTTTTGCATAGAGGGGGGAGTGATCCGAGATCCCCCTTGCTTTATACGTGTACTCATCTCCCTCTGCCAGGTACTGCCGTGCCATGAAAATGTAGTCTAGCCTGGAGAAGGCCTTATGTGCCCCTGAATAAAAGGAGTACGCCTCCTGTGTCGGGTGTCGCCAGCGCCAAGTGTCAGTGAGTCCCATCTCAGCCATGTAAGCTGCCAGCGCTGTCTGTGCCCCCCCTCTGCGCGTGGGTCCCGAACGGTCCAGTTCCTCCGACATGACGTCGTTGAAGTCCCCCCCCACTATTTGCATCGTATCCGCCGTGTCCAGCAGTATGGACGCCACCTCTCTGAGTGTGCGTGGTTGGAGTTTCGGAGGGGCATAGACCGAAACCACTGTCATGTTTAGTCTATTCCACGTCCCCTGTACCCCCACGTATGTGCCTTGTGGATCACTCCAAGTGCGCGTTATGGTGAATGGGTGCGTTTTGTCAATTAGTATTGCGACTCCCCTCGCCCCTGAAGTGTATCCCGCATGTGCCAGGACTTTGTATCTTCCCCTCGCTATGAACGTGCATGTCCCTACCTTCATGTGTGTTTCCTGCAGGAGAACCATGTCCGGGGCTAGTCGCTTAATGTAGGAATTCACCAGACCTCTCTTTATTTTAGACCCCAGGCCGTTAACATTCCACGCCAAAATGGAGACTCCCCTGTGTAATCTTCCCGTTGATGTCAGTGTACCTGCCATGGTGTGTAACTTCTCTGCCTTTTGGTAGGAGGCCCCCGCAACTGTGTGCAACCAATTAGTTTCTTATGTTTCCGACCGTATTCCTTCATGTGTTCCCTTCCCCAAACACCCCCCCAACTTCCCCAACTCGTTGTAACTCCCCTCTCCCCTTCCCCCCCCCCTCCCCACCTCCCTCCCCCTCCAGTCTCGACCCCATCGAGGTACAAGCTGTTGGTAGAAGTCGGTCTGTCACCCCACCCTCTATCCAACTATGTCGCACAGAACTCCGCCTAAATCAACCCGTGGTGTATTCCCTCTGCCTGGCGCTCGACCCAGCCGAGGTATGCACCACTCCCTGAGCTTATGTCTAAGTGGCGGAACAACTATTGTACCAACAAAGTGTCTGTTCCTGAAAAACAGAAAAGGGCGTTAAAGTAAACGAAAACAACAACTGAAAGGGTTGTGGCCACTTGCGTTTCATGTCCGTGTCCCGACCGACCATCCTGCCGTCTACCTCCACCACGGTCATGAGTGTGAATCCTGCGTGGTCGGTACCGTGCTGCAGTGAGTATCAGTTCTGTCCTGTTCCAACTGCCGTATCTCAGCTTCCAGTGGATGCAATGAGCGGTGATCACTGTCCGATTGTTCATCATTCCCGTCTGAATTTCGGAGGCGTCCCCCTTCCCCATCCGAGCAGGCCTGGTCCTGACGCCTCAACGGTGACTTGTGCGCCCAGCTCAACGTCCCTGGTGATTCAGATCTTCCTCTCCTGGTTCCTGTTGACGGGCGCGGCTGATACGGGGTCCCTGTGTACCTCGAGTGCAATCTTCTGGATTTCCTCCTCTGCCGTTGTGGGGAGCCCCAGCGTGCCTTCTCCTGTGCTGCTTTCGCCAGTTCCTCTCTCCCAACCGTATCCCGACTATTGAGAATCGGTCTTTCCTCCAACCACTGCCATGCGTCGTCCGGGTGTGTGAAGAAGTGTGCCTTATCTTTGTACAGCACCTTGAGCTTCGCCGGAAAGAGCAGCATGTAAGTAATGTTCAGTGAGCGCAGTTTGACTTTCACAGATTCGAAGGAGCGCCTTTGCTTCTGAACTTCCTGACTATAATCCGGGAAGATCATTATGGTAGTGTTTTCAAGTCGGATGTTGCCCATCTTCCTCGCCTCGCGCAGTATTAAGTCTCTGTCTGCAAAGTTTAGGAAGCGGGCAATCACCGGTCGGGGCCTGGCACCCTCTGGAGGTCTTGCAAGGAGCGCCCTGTGCGCCCTTTCTATCACAAAGCAGGAGGAGAAGCGGGCCCCCGTGAAAGTGTCCGTGATCCACTTATGCAGGAATGACGCCATATTGTTCCCCTCGATTCCTTCTCTGAAACCCACGAAGCGGAGGTTGTTGCGCCTGGCCCTATTTTCCGCGTCGTCCACCTTCCACAATAGTTGTCTGTGCGACGCCTGGAGCTCCGCCATATCCTTCTTGAGCGTCGTGATCGAGTCTTCGGCCTCACCAATTCGCGTTTCAGTCTCTGTCACTCTGGCGGAAAGGTTCTTGAAATCCTGTCGCAGGAGCGTGACTTCGGATCCCACCTCCCCAATTTTAACCTCCAGGGCCGCTCTGGAGTCCTGAATGTCCGATCTCGACGCCTGAATCGCTGCTAACAGCTGTTAGAGAGGCGACCCGGGGGAGGCAGAGGATGTCTGACGAACCACCCCTAGGTCAACCCCTCTGTCGAGAAGTAGCCGAGCGTTGCCGAGAGGCCTCCTGACTGAGGGCCCCTCCTAGGATCGTACAGCAGAGTAATCACAACACTACAAACGGACACCACACAGGAGGTCAAGTTCTCAAGCTTTTATAAGTAATAACGGTGGAGGGTTCTTGGCAGTATGTACAGCTGGATCGAGGGATCCGTAAAGTCTCGGACAAGGAGGGTAAGGTAGCGGGACAGTCTTACTCTGGGTGGAGGAAGGGATACCCTACGCACAGCTCTCAATCCTCGAGCTGGGGGGTTCCGAGAGGTTCGAGCCGCGGCAGCGCCAGCAGGCTAACAGGATGGTTCAGCAAGGTAGGCCGCGGCAGCGCCAGCAGGCTCTCAGATGATTCAGCAAGGTAGGCCGCGGCAGCGCCAGCAGGCTCTCAGATGGTTCAGCAAGGTAGGCCGCGGCAGCGCCAGCAGGCTCTCAGATGGTTCAGCAAGGTAGGCCGCGGCAGCGCCAGCAGGCTCTCGGATGGTTCAGCAAGGTAGGCCGCGGCAGCGCCAGCAGGCTCTCAGATGGTTCAGCAAGGTAGGCCGCGGCAGCGCCAGCAGGCTCTCAGATGGTTCAGCAAGGTAGGCCGCGGCAGCGCCGGCAGGCTCTCAGATGGTTCAGGTTACAGGAAGGGTGAGTTCGTCTGGTGTCGGCCGTGACAGCGTCAGCAGGGTTTCCAGTCCAGGATACAACTGGCGTCCTACTCCGGGGCTGGCCCAGATATAGGACGGAGGTCCTTTGATGTCCGGACCCTCGCGCCTGGGGGCCAGAGGGGCCGGGATGATGGTGTCCAGACACCCCGCAGGGGGGTGGAGCCAGCGCCCAGGGAGGCCGGAGGGCGATCGATACCAGGCGTCCGGGGACGGCTGGAGGGCCATCAAACTCCTCTCCCTCCGGGATCTGTCGAGTGGCCACTCGACCACCTGGGTGGATCTTGGTGCCTCGATGTCTGGGCTTCGCTGGGGCCGAGGCTTGGGCCGAGGCCACGGGGTCGTGACGTGGTGGGCCCAAGATGGAGTCGGGCACGGCCTCGTGCTTCGGTCGTGATGGGCCTACGTTGGGGTCAGGCCGATGATGGGGGTCCGGGATGGCAGCCGGATCTGTGGTGTTGGGGCGTGCAGGGTCGGGCAGAAGGGGCCGCCCGAGGTCCGGAGGAGGGCCGATGTTGTCCGGGGCCCGCCATGCGGGAGGGGTAGGACCACGCCATGAGGCCGGGTCCAACAACAGCCTGTCCGTGTCGGTGGTTCCTTCTGCCGTCGCACCAGCGTTGTCTTTGGACGTTTTCGGCGCTGTAAAGGTGTCCAGCGTGCCTTGCTTGGGCGGCTTGGGCTGGAGGTGGTCCTTCTTCACCATCGTAGCTGAGTTCGTGGAGCGGCTAGTCTGTCGTGGGCACCCCTGCGTAGTCCTCCACACCTCGTGCCACGTGCTCCGGGTGCCGTCTGCCGTACGATCGCTACTGTCTTGCGGCTTGCCACCACCGTGCACGGTACTGGCAGACTGTTCCGGGTGGTATACTGGGCGTGCTTCCCAATCCCCTCCGCACCGTATTGCTGCCCCCCACCCGGGTATGTGCAGCCACTGAGTCTCTCGCTCCAGACAAATAGCCTTCCGGCTGGAATGGGGCTCCTTCCCTCAGATGCTCCGCTGAGCGCCCCCCGCCGTGCCCGTGGGCCGGCGCAGCAGTTCCTCTCCCGCTCCGCCGTGTGCACCCCCCCAGCCGGTCGGACCGCCCGCGGCCGAGTTCGCCGATCTTGGGTTTGCCCAAGTGCTGCGTGCCCCCGCTCCTCTCGTGACCAAACTGCCCCTCAGGTGCGGGGGGGGGAGGGGGGTACCTGCCACCTTCTCCCGCTGCCTCGTGTCTGACGGTCACTCCAGCTCCGTTGCCCGCTCCTCAGGCGCTGTAGGATTCCACCGTCGTGGCCGCCATCTTGGTAAAGGCCTCGGCGCACCAGTCCACCTCACAGGCTACCTTGCTGTCTCGGCAATCCCCCGTGCCTCCTCCGGGCCGTCGCTGCAGAATTTGCTGGCGGGCCGCCACTTACTCTGCTTGTCGGCGCCTCAGGGGTCTCCACCTCACGTCAGTGCGGGACTGCGGTCGCCATCTTGCGTAGGGGTACCTCGCAACCCGGTACTGTCCGCCGTCCCTCCGGTTCACTTCACCAGCCTCCCGGTGCCTGTCTCGCTCTCCTAGCAGGGTCGCTGCGCCCGCGGACCCTCTGGATCTGGTCCCCGTACCGCCCACTTCCGTGTGGCCGGGTCACAGCCGGTGCACCTCACTCTTCCGGCGGGTCCGTCACCCTCTGGACTGCCCGCCGACACAGGGGCGAACACTGCCTCTCCAGCACAGCGGGGTCCACTGATCCGTTGCGCCGCTCTCCTCCCCGATGTCGCGACCACCCGGTCAGTTGAGGGTCTCTCTCTCCGGCCGTTCACTCCGCCGCCATTTTGTCTAACGAGCTCCTTGCCATCCGATGCGTCGCATAGACACCGGCACCGCTCGCACCAAAGGGCACTGTGTTGCGCGTCGGATCGCTCAAACCCCTCCTGTACACCTCCTAGTGCCGGTGTGTAATTTTCAGACCGTGAAGGTGCCAAATTCAGTCGGATCTTTAGACGTCGGCCGGGAGCTCCCGGGAGACACGTCTAGTCTCGCATGCCGCTGGCCACGCCCCCCCCTTTAGTGATTTTTTTACTAAACTTTTTCGATCCTTTTGATCTGTTTTTCGAGTCAAATGACTCCATCGGTGCCGTTAGGGATGCCCTGTTTCAAACCCTGTGCCGACTGCAACTGACTGATGTCGGTTACCGACCCCCATCGCCGGTGCCTGTATTGCGACCACGATGACAAGTCTTGCCCCGACTGCCGGGCCTTGAAGTCGAAAACTAGGCGGGAGCGGTCCCGTAAGCTTTGAGCTCCAGCAGTCGGCCACGCGCCGCTCGATGTCCTGGTCCAGGAGGAGGTCGAGGGACCGGTCGCGGGACCAGAGTCATTACAGCTCGGCGAGTCGACACCACTCGTCGGGTTCCAAGTCCTCAGGTAAGAGGCACAAGAAGTCGAAGAAGCGACACCGCTCTTTTGACTCCCTCCGACGCTCGTGCGACGCGGCCTGGGGTTCGGGCGACACCGCCCACGCGGCTCTGCTGGAGCCGCAGACGTCGCGGCCTGCTCCATACCCGCCGGTCCCTGGGCAGAACGAGACGCCGGAGGAGATCGATGCCTTCCTCATGGCCATGAGGTTGGTCACTCCTCTGTCGGGTTCTGCGGCGCCTTCGGGCCCCGCGGTCCCGACTGGGAGCCCAAGCGGGCCTGGTGCTTTGGTCCTGGCGCCGTCGGGTGCTTCGGCCCCGGCACTGTCGGCGACTTTGGTCCCGACGCCGCAGGGCCCCGTCGGATCCGGGTCACCGCTAGTCGACCTAACGACCCCTCCGCCGGCGTCGACTCCTAGGGTGTCGCCCCTGACGCCGTCTCCGGATGACGTCGTCCCCGATCCCCCCCTCGATCCGGTTCCGGCACCGGAACGGCGACGATCAACGCCGCATTCGACGGAGAGAGAAGTGCCATACTTCTATGATCCGGCCCCATCCTTTGAACCTGAGTACCAGGAGATGGAGGGCGAGGCGGATTGGGAGGGGTCTGAAGACCCGCTGGCACGGGAGTGCCAGTCTTTTCAGGACTGGGCAGGTGAACTAGGGGAGGCCAGTGGTTTGGACACTTCGCCCGACCCTGGATTTGTCTCCTCTCCTACCGTGGCTACGGAGGAGGGGGCTGCCTAGCTGCCTACAGTGTGGTGTTGATGAGGGCAGCCAAGGCCTTGTCTCTTGAGCTCCTTGTCGCGGCCGTGAGGACTAACCTCCTCCCTGAGGTCCTCAAACCGCAGGCAAGCTCTTCGAAGCCTCTACTGCCGTTCAATGAGGCCTTAACTGACGTTCTGTTGGGCACTTGGTCCAGGCCCGCTACATGTCCCCCTGTAGATAGGAACGTGGCCAGACGCCACCGCCCGGGGCAACCCTTGTTTCCTGTCCATCCACCCCACCCCGAGAGCCTGTTTATCCGGGCCTCTAATTCCCAGACCGCATTCCCGACAGCTTCCCCTGATTGGGAATCCCAAAGGTATGAACAGTACAGAAAAAATATGTTTTCCTCACTTAGTTTGGGGTTGCGGTCGGTCAACACCGCTTGCCTTTTGGGCCGTTATACCCACTCTCTGTGGGACACGGTCGTGGACGTGCTGCCACAATGCCCGGAGGAGGCCCGGGTTAAACTCGCCCAAGCCCTTGCGGAGGGGCGACATGCGGCACGGTATTCCATTCGATGTGGGCTGGATACCACGGACTCGCTGGGCAGGGCGATTGAGACGACGGTGGCGCTTCGCCGGCATGCCTGGCTGAGGTCCATCAATTTTTCGGACGATGTCCAGATCACCCTTATGGACATGCCGTTTGATGGCCGTCTCCTCTGGTGACAAGGCAGACAGTGCGCTTGAACGCTTTAAAGACTCCAGGGCTACGACCAAGGGCTTGGGCCTGTCGGCCCCGCGCCAGCAATCTGCTGCCTTTCAATCCTTTCGTGGCCAAGGAAGGGGCACCCCCACACGTCCTGCCAGCCACGGGCCGTACACTAACATCCATCGCGGTGGCGGACGTGGTAACCGCCGTGGCGGTGCCAGGGGACAACGGCGAGGCCAGTCCACATCCACCCCCGCAGCATCCGTCTCAAAGCCACCCTAGTCCGAGCTTTCAGGCACATTTAAGGCCAGTGGGGTGGCAGGGTTCGCCATCACCTCCTTCACTGGCGCGACATCACATCGGACAGGTGGGTGCTGCAAATCGTCCGAAGGGGCTACTCCTCCCCCTTCGAGGCGACCTCTCCAGCCATGCCACCGCAATACCACCGCGTGTCGGGGGATCACTTGCAACTTCTGCGAGAGGAAGTTGCGGCCCTCTTGGCCAAGGGGGCCATCGAGTGCATTCCTGGGCCAGAAGTAGGGTGTGGTTGTTACTCCCACTACTTTCTGGTTCCCAAGAAGGGCAACGGGGGCCTACGCCATATCTTGGACCTGCGGAATGTCAACAGCTTCCTCCGGAAGGAGAAGTTCAAGATGCTGACTCTGGCTCAGATCTTAGCTGCCCTAGACCCGGGAGACTTGCAGGACGCTTATTTTCACATCCCTGTCCTGCCGGCGCTACCGGCGGTTCACGGTAGGCCACGAGCACTTTCAGTTTACCGTGCTTCCCTTTGGCCTTACCATCGCCCCTGGGGTGTTCACGAAAGTGATAGTGGTGGTCGCAGCTCATCTGCGCAGATTAGGGGTGTCAATCTTCCCCTATCTCGACGACTGGATGTTGAAGGCGGGCTCGCCAAGACAGTCGTCAACCACCTCCAGACTACGGCCGACCTCCTGCACCTGCTGGGGTTCTCCATCATGTGCCCAAATCACACCTCTGCCCCTCTCAGAAGCTCCTCTTCATCGGAGCGGTTCTAGACTCGGCGCAGTTTCGGGTTTATCCTCCCAAACAGCGGGTTCGGGATATTCAGGCTCTGATTCCGATCTTTCAGCCTTTATCCCGAGTCTCGGTCAGGTTGACGCTGCGGCTTCTGGGGCTGATGGCCTCCTGCATCCTTCTGGTGCATCACGCTATTTTCCGACCATGTCTTGATCTCGGAGGGCACTGCAAGACAGTTGCAGTGGTGGCTCACGGACCGCGATTGGGTCAGCGGCAGATCCCTCTCCCTTCCCCAACCAGAGCACGTAGTTGTGACGGACGCGTCCCTCCTGGGCTCGGGGGGGTGGGCACATGGGGGAGACGGAGATCAGAGGCCCCTGGTCTCCGGCGGAGTCCCGGATCCACATCAACCTTCTGGAGCTGCGGGCGATCCGATTTGCACTGAAAGCATTCCTCCCCTTTGTCTGGGGGAGTGTAGTGCAGGTGTTCACAGACAACACCACCGCCATGTGGTACTCCAACAAACAGGGCGGAGTGGGGTCGTGGACCCTATGCCAGGAGGCTCTGCGTCTCTGGCAATGGCTGGAACATCAGGGCGTGACCCTGGTGGTTCAACACCTGGCAGGTTCCCTGGACGCCAGGGCGTACAAACTCAGCCGTCGGTGCATGATGGATCACGAATGGCGTCTGAACTTGGACGTGGTGCAAGGTCTCTTTCAGCAGTGGGGAAAGCCTTGGTTAGATCTATTCACCACAGAAGAGAACGCGCAATGTCATCAGTTCTGCGCGTTGGAATTTCCAAGGCGGCACTCGCTCGGAGACGCTTTTCGTCGCGAGTGGAGCTGCGGTCTGTTGTACGCCTTTCCGCCTATACCACTTCTGGCCAGAGTGCTGAAGAAGATCAGGCACGACCGGGCCCAAGTCATCCTTGTGGCTCCGGACTGGGCACAAAGATACTGGTATCCCGAGCTACTCAGCATGTCAGTCGATCCCCCGATTCGTCTGCCTCTTCAGGAGGACCTTCTGTCGCAGCAGCAGGGGACGGTCCTCCACCCGAACCTGTCCAGCCTCCACCTCCATGCGCTGAGATTGACAGTTGAGGCCGTTTGACTTGCCTCCTGAAGTCTGTGATGTCATTCTGGCAGCCAGGCATCCCTCCACAAAATCGGTATACGCCTGCAGGTGGAACAAATTGGTGGCATGGTGCACAGCAAAGGCTGTGGATCCACTCTCTGCCCCCCTTTCTTAGGTTCTCCTCTTTCTTCTTTCTCTTGCCCAGCAGGAATCTACTCTGGGCACTCTTAAGGGCTACCTCTCTGCCATTTCCGCCTTCTTAAGGATCCCTGATCAGCCCTCTCTTTTCAAGTCCCCAGTTGCAAATAGGTTTCCCCCTGTTCCTTTCGTGATGCCTCAGTGGGACTTGAATCTTGTTCTGACTTATCCGATGTGCGCTCCTTTCGAGCCACTTCATAACTGTCCTCTTCGTCTTCTCACTCTTAAGACTGCATTCCTGGTTGCCATCACCTCTGCCACGAGAGTGAGTGAGCACCAGGCTCTTTCTTCAAGACCTCCTTTCCTTTCTGTCCATCCAAACAAAGTTGTGTTGCGGACGCGACCTTCTTTTCTGCCAAAGGTAGTCACAGCCTTCCACATCGGGCAGTCCATCACCTTGCCCACCTTCTTTCCGCCTCCGCATCCCTCGAAAGAGGAAGAGAGGCTCCACCGTCTGGACCCAAAACATGCGCTCTCATACTATCTGGATCGCACACGCCAGTTCCGGGTGGATGACCAACTCTTTGTTGGTTACATGGGCGCTAAGAAGGGACTGGCGGTGCACAAACGGACCATTTCTTGATGGGTCGTTTTGTGCATCAAGGCTTGTTATTCACTGGCTAAAAAGGAGCCTCCTGTGGTGCTGCTTGCCCATTCCACTCAAGCCATGGCGGCTACTACTGCCATGCGCTGGGGAGTCCCCTTGCAGGACATCTGCCAGGCAGCTATGTGGGCCTCGCTGCTCATGTTCGCAAGACACTACTGCCTGGACAGCCAAGTCCGGAGAGATGGCTTTTTCTCCAGGACTTTCTGGTGTGATTATTGGTTCGGAGACCCACCACCGGGGTTGGTATTGCTGGGGTATCTATTCTAAGGTAAGGAATCTAATACTAACCTGTCTCTTTCAGATGCACAAGTTACTTACCTTTGGTAACGATATATCTGTAAGAAACAGTAGTTAGTATTAGATTCCTTACCGCCCCACCCACCCTCCCCGTTCTGCGAACCGATATCTAGGATTAAGGTCATCCCTTTTGGTGCATGCAGGGGAGAGGCGAAGTCCAGCCCGATAAAGGCAGGATGGGGTCAGGTAGGCAGCGTGCAAGTAGTATAACTGGACCAAGCGAAGTCTGGCGGAAGCCGTGATAGTCCTAGGGGCCATCAGGGCATCACGCCAATCCACCTCGTCCAGAGTTCCCACCCACTGCCCCAATTGATGTCGGAATCGGTTGAGCGCGGTCGGGGTATTATTAATTAGTGTGCGGTAAATACGGGAGACTCCCCCCGTCCCCAGATCCTCAAGCATGATCTGCGCCTCAGGTGGGTTGTGCTCAGGGATCAGCGTGCCCTCAGAGAGGTGTACATGGAGGGCATGACGCAGCTGCAAATATTTGTTGAATTGGCACTGGTGCAGGGAATACCGGGTCTGGATGCCGGCAAATGAACGCATATGGTCACTCGCCCGTACGTCACCCAGTTGAGAGATCCCTATATGATCCCAGGAGCGAAAGCCCTGTTGGCCACTCACCTCCTTAAGCCAGGTGCCGTACCAGAGGGGGGTGCACAGCGTCAACTTGTGTGTCCACTGGGTGTGCCGCAGCGTTGCCCGCCAGTCAAGGAGCACTGAGGGCGCCACGTCCGGCAGTCGGGAAAGAATGGGGTCCCCATAAAGCATGGATTGGATGTCAGTCAGTGGCAGCATGTGCAGTTCAAGCTTGTAGGCCAGGTCGGACCACCCCCCATGAAACCAGTCATGTATGGAGAGTAAGCGTGTTGCCAGGCAATACAGATATAAGTGAGTCATCCCCAGACTCCCGTCAAAGGATGGTATCTTGCAAGTGCTTAGGGCCAGGCGAGCAATCCCTCTCCCCCAGAGGATTTTAGAGGCCATACTGTCTAGCTCTCGAACCAGTTCCTAGGAAAGCAGAGGGGGGTATTTTGAAGGGCGTAGAGGAACTTGGGAAGAATCATCATTTTAAACAAGGCGATTCTCCCCATGGGGTTCAGAGGTAGTGTCTGCCATTTCTGGAGGTCCAATTTGGCTTTCTTAACCAAAGGAGTGACGTTAAGGGCCCAAGCCAAGTCGGGGAGCAGGGTCGCCCATATCCCAAGGTATTTAAACGACTGGCTCCGGATTGGTATGTTGGACTGCCAGTCATAACATTCCCTACATAGGTGTAGAGGTACCAGGACTGACTTGCCAGGGTTCAACCGGAGGCCGGAAGCCCGTTCGAAGGACTGGAGAATCCGAAGGCATTGAGGCCCGGACCTGGCCGGGTCCGCCAGATAGATAAGAACATCGTCCGCGTAGAGGGCGATCTTAGCGGCCTCTGCATTGGGCCAGGCCTAACCCTGCACACTCCTCTTGGACCTTATTAAAGCAGCTAAGAGCTCCATCACTAGGGCAAAGAGTAGTGGAGAGAGAGGGCACCCCTCTCGCGTTCCTCGGCAGACAGGAAAGGGCTCCAACAGAACCCTGTTGACTAAAACACGAGCTCTGGGGTGGGCATAAAGGACCCAGACCAGACTCCGGAAGTGTGGATCAAAGCCCATCATGGTGAGAACGGTGTCCAGAAACCCTCAATCTACAGAGTCGAAGGCTTTCTCGAAATCCACCAGGAGGACCGCCAAATATGGGGTGAGCAGGTTACGGTGGGCTAGGGACAGGTGCAGTTGTCGGAGACAGTGTCGGGTGCCGCGGGAGGGCATAAACCAGCACTGGTCTGGGTGGACCAGGACGGACAGGTGCGGCTGGAGCCGTTGAGCCAGGATTGTGGCAAAAAGTTTTAGGTCTGTATTGCTAAGGGAGATGGGGCAGTAGTCCACACACCTAGTAGGAGGTGGCTAGGATTTGGGAAGAACCACAATGGTGGCCAGGTCATTCTCGGGTGGGAAGGAACCCTTGACAACCGCCTCCTCAAACAATCCATCAAGGTATGGAATGAGGGTATCCCGATATAGAGCATAGAATTCTTGTGGGAATCCATCTGGACCCAGCGTCTTGCCGGAGGCGGTACGGGTTATGGCCTCGCCGATCTCCTTACGAGTGATAGGACGGTCGAGATCAGCCTGGACCGTGGGGTCTAAGCACGGAAGGCCAGCGTTCCCGGCTTCTAGCAGACCCGTGAGTGAGTGTGTCGAGGATTTGGGCGTGTATTGTTGGTGGTAGTAGTAGAAGGCGCGGGTGATCTCCATAGGGGTGCCGTGCGAGCCGTCCGGGTCAACTATTTCGGCAATAATGCGGTTCGCCCTGGGATAGGTGGGCAACCTGTGAAGGAGGGAGCCATTCTTGTCACCCCATCCATATATCCTGGTGACCGATGAACGCCAGAGAAGTTTAGTAGCATCTTTAGAAAGTTGGCTGATCTCAGCGCAGAGGTGACCAAGAAGTCTCTCCCGGGCCCGTCCACGGCTACAGACGAGTTTTGTTCAAGGCGCAGCACCTGCGCCTCGCGGGAGGAAATCTGTTGCAGTTGCTCCTGCCGCTGACACCTAAGCTGAACTCTAGCTACACCGCGGATTGTGGCCTTGCTCACATCCCATAGGGTACCCGGAGAGGACACAGACCCGTCGTTGGCCAAAAAGTACTACTTGAGTTCTTGCCCCACCACCTTCCGGAACTCCTTGTCCTGGAGGAACCACGCGTTCAACTTCCACGTCGGACGCAGCGAAGAATGGGCAGGTCCCGAGCTGAGTAAGACTGGAGACTGGTCAGATATACCCCTCAGAAGGATACGTACATCCTGAATCATGGCACAGTCCGTCGAGGGGATAAAGATTGCGTCAATGCGTGCATGAAGTGTGGTGGGCAGCCGAGGTGTGAGTAAACTGTTTGGCCTGTGGATGCCAGATGCGCCAAGCGTCGCACAGACCTGAAATGACCCAGAGGGAATTGTGGCAGGGTGTCGTGTGAGAAACTGGTGTAACGAAACAACAAAAACAACAACAAAAACAAACTGTAAAAAAAAACAATCTCAACCCCCTCCCCCACCCTATACTTCGAGAACAGAAGCATCTGTTGGCCCCCCAAAGAAGTAGAAACCAAACTAAAAAGCTTGGGTTGAGATGGGTGGATTGACCCCTCCATATGAGTAGATTGGTAGTGTCTCTGCAAAAAGACGAAGATTCAGAGCAAACAGTCTGCCATAGCTCCAGACCCTTGGCAGGTCGAGGCGTGCCCCCAAGCGCCTACCGAAGCTTCATGACCCTGCCAGTCCTTCAGAGGGTCGGGCTGTGCGAAAGATCAGTAGTCGCCCCGGGGACTCCCGGCGGGGCGATAGTGGGGATTCCACAGACGGGCCTCAGGAAGAATGCGGCTTGAGACAGGGAAGGGAGGCGGGGGAACCCGAAGAGTCGCGGGTTCTCTGTGCTGCGAGGCTTGAGGATCTCCGGGACACCCCTTGAGACCGGTGCCTCCTGCGGGAGCGAGTGCGCTTCAGGCAACCGGGGCTGCGAGGGCAGGGCGCCCGGCAGCTCGGGGGTCTGACCACGCAGCAGCCTGCGGGGCTGTTCTTCCGTTAACCAGGTCCAAGCCACTTGAGGAGACTCAAAGTAGTGTGTCTTGTTCTGGAAAACAACCCGCAGACGTGCCAGAAACTGCAGTTGGTATTGGAGGCCCAGGGAGCGTAATCTCTTCTTGACCTCAGCGTATGATCGACGCTGATCCTGCAATTCTCTGGTGTAATCCGGAAACACCATGATGGCATGGTTTTTAATTTTAGGGGACCCTGAGTGCGTGCCTCACGCAGGATGGCATCCTGGTACTCGAAGTTGAGAATCTTCAGGATGATAGGACGAGGGGCAGCCCCGACCAGTGGTTTGGGGGCGAGGGACCGGTGTGCCCTCTTTATCACAAACCAAGCTGAGAAGGAGTCCTTCGGCATCCAGGAGGTGAACCAAGCCTCCACAAAGGCAACCGCCTGATTCTTCTCTGCCCCTCCAGAAAACCCACCAGTTGTTGTTGTTGCGGCACGGGCGATTTTCAGCATCCTCTGCGCGCTGGTGAGGTTCCTTGGTGTGGGAGCTTAGATTGGCCACCTGCTCTTTGAGCTGACGGATGTCGTCTTCCGCAGTCAATATTCGGGATTCAGCTTCGGATATTCGGGCCGTGGCATTACGGAGGTCCTGTCGGAGGAGAGACACATCCACCTTGATCTCTCCTATCTTTTCCTCCACTGAGGCCTGTGAGTTACTTATGGCCTGCAAGATGGTCGCCAGGTCTGTGCCCGGTACTGGAGGTGTACCCCCAGCCTGCCCTGGTGGCTGGTGCCCAAGGGTGGTGAAGCGATCCATTTTAGTTTGAGTGGGTGCGGCCGCTGTTTTGGATGTCCTGTCTTGCCCATGGCTGTCGGCCGGGCAGGGCCACAGGAATCGCAGGGGTCGGAAAGAAAGCACGCAGGCCCCAGCCTAAGGTCCCGACCGTCGGCGTGGGAATCTTTACGAAACCGCCACTAGGGCAGGAGGAGCTCCATGGGTCGCAAGATCAGCAGGGGCAACCCCGGGGCCACCCAGAGGGCACGGAAAGGAGCAGTCTAGCAAGGTGGAAGGTGAAGGCTACAAGCGCCCCCACCGGGGAGCCCGCCAGTCAGTCATCAGCCAGGAGGGAGGAAGCAGGGGGGGGGTCAGAGCCACCCAGCCGCACCCCGCCACCCAAACTGGCCGCTGTTAGAAGGAGAAGGCTGGGGTAGGCCTCACAGATCCGGACGGAGGAAGCGGGAACGCTCGAGGGGGGGCAGAGCCACCCAGCCGCACCTCGCCACCCAAACTAGCTGCTGGTAGAAGGTGAAGGCCGGGGTAGGCCTCACAGATCCAGGCGAAGATTAAAAAGTCTGGGGGGTAGCAGCTCCAGGCCCCTCCGCACCCGGGGAACCTCAAGTGCCAAATCCACAGGATCCAGAAGAGTGCCAAGTCCACTGGATCAAGAGCACTATGGAGGAGATGACCCGCCCAACCAAAGTTGCAGCGCCAGCAGAACTCCCAAAGGCCTCACGGGGGTGAGGGGAGAGGGGGGGCGGGCATCCCCACGAGAAAGCCCAACACCGAACTCCCACCCTTCGCTGCACGAAAATGCAGCCGAACACCGGGCCCACCCCCCACTCACCAGCACAGGTGACAGCTCGGCCTCGCAGGCCGCCCAGCCACAAGACAGCACTCGGCCAGGAGATGTAGGCCCGGGCCGCAGCTCCTCCAAGCACGACACCACCTCTTGTGGGGAGACGTAGGGGAGAAGAGGCGCCCGCAGCTCGACACCCGCTGCCAAGGGCCTCCCGCCACGACCAGTGGAAGCGCCTGGAGGAGGAGGGGGGGAGCCGGGAGGGCAGCACGACTGCCAAACTCCCTGATACCCGATATGGTAGCCGCCACTGCACAGTCCACTCCCCGCCGGCTCACCTCAGCGGCAGCGGTCGGGCCCAGAACCGAGCCGAAGTAGCTCCACCACCGGCCGCCCCGCCTCTTTCACGGCCCAGGGCACACAAGAGCACCACAGCGGGTGCCCGGTCCGCGCCCGCACAGCAGGCCCTCGCTGTGACATGGGTAACAGCCCGTCCAGGGCACCAGGCGCCTCCACCTCACACCCCCCAACAATGAAGTGCCCCAGGCAGCCGGCGGGCAGCCAGAGGCCAAGCAAATCCGGGTGGTGGAGTCCGCTGCAGGATCAAGAAGAGCCGCGATCTCAAGCGGCACCCCCAGGACAGGAGCATCTGGCGCATCGGTGGGGCGCGATGAGAGCCGTCATTTTGCAGTCAAGAGCCCTGGAGTTGCAGCAGGTGGCCAGTCGCCCCAGAGGCCGACCCAGCTCACAAATGGCCTCAAAGGACGCCCCACACACACCAGGGGCTACAGCAGGTACGTGGGGAGGACGGATGGATGCCAGAGATTGCAGGGCGGATGGCGGAGGGGTCCAGGAGCTCTCTTACAGTGCGTCCACCATCTTGGCTCCGCAAGCCACGCCCTTCCATAGCCTTGTTTTTAGCACTGCCAAGGGCCCGCTAATAAAATTACCTAGTATAGGAATTGGGACCCAAGGACAGTTTTTAATACACTCTCACACGCTATCACTGCACACTCATTCACCATGAAACCAGCTCAGCTGTAAACAGGCGTTGAAACACACCCGGGACACATTTGGTGTCACCGGGTGGAGCCTGATGATGAAGCATGCCACCAACTAGGTTCATGGATGAGGGCTTTCAAAATAAATAATATTTCTTTCTTCCGTACAAACACATTATCCCTATGCCCTTTGAGGCTAGTTCCCTCTGATAATACACAAAGAATTATTACACACAAGAAATGAGAAACCCAAACTTATAGGAAGCGTTGGCCTTTCAGATAAATCTCCACAAATACAATGTTGCCATAGCGTAGAGACCCAGAGCAATGTTTCGGCATTCGGTTAAGTGGTTATAACTAGTATTATAGAAAGAGAAACAGACAGATAGAAAGCAGGATTTATGATAATCTATGTTTCAAATTCCTAATTTTATTGGAAATGTGGATGCATAATGTTCGGTTTCATTCGTGACTGTCTTTATTGTGCTCAGCTATAAAGAAGCAGAACACTATAAAGTGTTTTCACTTCTCTCTGGGGGTTGTTGACAAAATATGCATTCTGGCCACCAATTGGGATACAATATTTATCTTCAGAGTTGCTACTGCTTATATCTAGACTTCTTTGGTCTGCAAAGGTTCAGCTCTAGTAGTTTGCCCAGGTTATAGGTCAGCACCTTTCAGTCATAAGTTGCTTTGGATCAGCTTGCTCAGCACTGCCAAGGTTAGAATTAGGGCTGGGCGTAGTTTGCGTAGCGCCACTACGCAGAATTTTGGAAAACAGGGGTGCGTCCTGAGGGTCCGTGTGCCCGGGACAGGGGTCCCTCGTGCCTGGGCAGACTCCCTGATCTCCCCGGCCTGGTTGGAGCCCTGGAGCCCCGGAGCCCTGCAGCCCCCGAGCCCTGCAGCCCCCGAGCCCTGCAGCCCCCGAGCCCTGCAGCCCCAGAGCCCTGCAGCTCCAGAGCCCTGCAGCCCCGGAGCCCTGCAGCCCGGGAGCCCTGGAGCCCCAGAGCCCTGCAGCCCCCAGAGCCCTGCAGCCCCCGAAGCCCTGCAGCCCCCGAAGCCCTGCAGCCCCCGAAGCCCTGCAGCCCCCGAAGCCCTGCAGCCCCGAGCCCTGCAGCCCCGCAGCCACCGAGCCCTGGAGCCTCGGAGCCCTGCAGCCCGGAGCCCGGGAGCCCGGGAGACCTGCAGCCCCGGAGCCCTGCAGCCCCGGAGCCCTGCAGCCCGGATCCCTGAAGCCTCGGAGCCCTGGAGCCTCGGAGCCCTGCGGCCCCCGAGCCCTGCTGCCCCTGGAAGGGCAGACTGGAGCCCTCCCGCAGAGGCTCGGGGCAGGCAGATTGGCGTCATGTCGGTCCCGGCCATCTGGTTGCACCCAATACTTTCCAATGGGGCGACCAGATGGCCGGGCTTCTCTGGAAGTCCCGATGAGGTGCAATTTGCCTCCCGGATCCCAGCCAGGGCTCCAGGAGGTCGGGCACTTTGGCGCCCTGGGTCCCCTCCGTCACTCGGCACGCACCGGTTCCCAGAAAGAGGGGTAGCCTTCCTCCGGATTACTAGGGGCAAGGGTATGCCCGGACACCCTTCTAGGGCTGGTGGTTCCCTGCCGGGGACCAGATGGGCGATGCCCGGGCAACACCTCCCAGGCGTCCGGGGCTCCCTCCTCCGGCCCGCGGTGTGGCAAAGTACCCGGGACGGTTTCAGAGCCCCCCTGAGCCCTGCAGCCCCGGAGCCCTGCGGCCCCGGAGCCCTGGAGCCTTGTGGCCCAGGAGCCCTGCAGCCCGGGAGCCCTGCAGCCCGGGAGCCCTGCAGCCCGGGAGCCCTGCAGCCCGGGAGCCCTGCAGCCCGGGAGCCCCGGAGCCCTGCAGCCCCGGAGCCCTGCAGCCCCGGAGCCCTGCAGCCCCGGAGCCCTGCGGCCCCTGGAGCCCTGCAGCCCCCGGAGCCCTGCAGCCCCGTAGCCCCCGAGCCCTGCAGCCCTGCAGCCCTGGAGCCCCCGAGCCCTGCAGCCCCGGAGCGCTGCAAGGGCAGGCGGGAGCCCTCCCGCGGAGACTTGGGGCAGGCAGATTGGCGTCATTTCGGTCCCAGCCATCTGGTCGCACCTTTCCCCTCGGCCATCTGGTCGCACGCAATGATTTCCAATGGGCCGACCAGATGGCCGGGCTTCCCTGGACGTCCCGATGAGGGGCCATTCGCCTCCCGGATCCCAGCCAGGGCTCCAGGAGGTCGGGTGCCTCCGCGCCGTGGGTCCCTTCCGTCACTCGGTGCACGCAAGTTCCCAGAAAGAGGGGTAGCCTTCCTCCGGATTACTAGGGGCAGGGTACGCCCGGACACCCTTCAGGGGCTGGCGGTTCCCTACCGGGGACCAGATGGGCGATGCCCGGGCAACACCTCCCAGGCGTCCGGGGCTCCCACCTCTCCGCGGCATGGCAAAGTACCCGGGACGGGCTCCACGGGTCCCGGGCAGTCCTCCCCCGGGCCCGAGAGCTCAGGTGGTCCTCCCAGTGCCTAAGGCCCAACGTGGGGTGTCAGAGCCCCCCTGAGCCCTGCGGCCCCCGGAGCCCTGCAGCCCCCGAGCCCTGCAGCCCCCCGAGCCCTGCAGCCCCCGAGCCCTGCAGCCCCCCGAGCCCTGCAGCCCCCCGAGCCCTGCAGCCCCCCGAGCCCTGCAGCCCCCCGAGCCCTGCAGCCCCCGGAGCCCTGCAGCCCCGGAGCCCTAGAGCCCCCCAGCCCTGCAGCCCTGCAGCCCTGCAGCCCTGGAGCCCTGCAGCCCCCGAGCCCTGCAGCCCTAGAGCCCTGCAAGGGCATGCGGGAGCCCTCTCGCGGAGACTTGGGGCAGGCAGATTGGCGTCATTTCGGTCCCAGCCTTCTGGTCGCACCTTTCCCCTCGGCCATCTGGTCGCACGCAATGCTTTCCAATGGGCCGACCAGATGGCCGGGCTTCCCTGGATGTCCCGATGAGGGGCCATTCGCCTCCCGGATCCCAGCCAGGGCTCCAGGAGGTCGGGCGCCTCCGCGCCCTGGGTCCCCTACGTCACTCGGTGCGCGCGGGTTCCCAGAAAGAGGGGTATCCTTCCTCCGGATTACTAGTTGCAGGGTATGCCGGGAAACACCCCTCCCGGGCGGGCGGTTCACTGCCAGGGACCAGATGGGCTTTGCCCGGGCAACACCTCCCAGGCGTCCGGGGCTCGCTCCACCGGCCCGCGGCGTGGCAAAGTGCCCGGGACGGGCTCCATGGGTCCCGGGCAGTCCTCCCCCGGGTGTCCGGGCCCCCGAGAGCTCCGGCAGCCCCACCTGTGCCTGAGGCCCAGCAGCCGGGGTCTCCGAGCCCCCGAGCCCTCTGTGGGCAGGCGGGAGCCCTACCGCAAAGGCCTCGGAGTGGGTGCAGCTCTCCCCTCGGCCATCTGGTCGCACCCAATGCTTTCCAATGGGGCAACTAGATGGCCGGGCTTCCCTGGAAGTCCCGATGGGGTGCCATTCGCCTCCCGGATCCCAGCCAGGGCTCCAGGAGGTCGGGCACGTTCACGCCTAGAGTGCGGTGCGCACTTGTTCCCAGAAAGAGGGGTAGCCTTCCTCCGGATTACTAGGGACAAGGTACTCTGGGACCCCTCTCGGCCTAGCCGTCCTCAGCTCGCAGCTGGATGGGCCAGAATGCCGCCCCAGCTCCGGGTCCGTCCCCGGGCCTGCCGCGTGGCAGGATGCCCTGGACGGGGTCCGGGAGGGCCCGGGGAAGTGTCCCCTGCGCCTCTGGGCCTGGGGCCCCCTTACTGGCTCCAGGGGCCCCACCAGACCCGGGTGCTCCGGCCCTGGGCCCTGTCCCCTGGCCTGCCGGCACTGCCAAAGGCCCGGGAGGTGGTTCCGTTGTGCCCGGGGAGCCTCCCCTTGCTTGGCTGGTTTCAGGAGCTCCGGCCGAGGCCCCCCCAATGGCTCCGGGGAGGGCGGCCTACCCACCCGGGGCTCTGTCCTGGGTACTGCCGCGTGGCAGGGTGCCCGGGACGGGGTCCGGAGGGCCCGGGGAGGCTCCCCCTGCGCCGCCGGACTTGGGGCCCCCAGCTGAGGCCAGGGGCCCGGTCGGGCCCCGGGTCGGGTGCTCCGGCCCTGGGACCTGTCCCCCGGCCTGCCGCACTGCCAAAGGCCTGGGACGGGGTTCTGTTGTGCCCGGGGAGCCTCCCCTTGCTTGGCTGGGTTCAGGAGCTCCATCCGGGGCCCCTGAGGGCCCCGGGGACGGCGGCCTTGTCACCCCGGACTCCGTCCTGGGTCCTGCCGCGTGGCAGGGTGCCCGGGATGGTGTTCGGCAGGCCCGGGGAGGCTTCCCCTGCGCCTCCGGGCCTGGGAGCCCCGGCTGGGTCCAGGGGCCCTGCCGGGCCCCGGGTCGGGTGCTCGGCCCCCGGGCCCTGTCCCTGGGCCTGCCGCACTGCCAAAGGCCCGGGACGGGGTTCCGTTGTGCCCGGGCAGGCCTCCCCTGCTTGTCAAGGTGTGCGCGGGCCCCAGGCCGGAGGGCCTGTCGGGGCACCCTTGCAGCCTCCATGGCTGGGGCCCAGCTGGGGCCCCGGGCCTCCGGTCCACCATGCCCCGGCGCCCGCTCACTCCTTCGTTGGGGCACAGGGTGTCCAGATGGCTTCCCTTTCGTGCCCGGCCATCTGGTCGCCCAGATCCCCTCGGTCATGTGGCCGCCTTCAATGCTTTCCTATGGGGCGACCAGATGGCCGGGCTTCCTTGGAAGTCCCGATGGGGTGCAATTCAACTCCCGGATCCCAGCGAGGGCTCCAGGAGGTCGGATACTTTTGTCCCTTTGGTCCCCTCTGTCACCTCGAGTGCACGGATTACAAGAAAGGGGTGGAGCAAGGAGTTCTAAATTCCCACATCAGGAGAGCCACAAGTGATAATGAACTCTCTCCTCTTTTACAAAGTCTTGGCGATTGTAAGAAAACACAGTCTCCTAGCTTTCTAGAGATTGTCAATATAATATTGACTTTTCCATGTGTTCAGAATTAATAGCTTGTGTGTTGTGCACACTAGCACTCATACTATCTAATACACAATTCCAAGTCCTGTCAGAAGGTGATTGTGAAGTCAATGTGACAACTGAGGTTTGACTCCTTTGATGAATTGCAGTAACCAGTTAATCTTTTGTGATAAGTTTGCAGGTATTTGACATGCTGCACATTTCTGTTTGCCATACATCATTTATAGCTTGTTCTAAAGCAGCGGATATTAACCTTTCGACTTCTGTGGACTCCCATTGAATCAATACTGGAATCCGGCGATGCTCACTGAGTCATTATTGGAAGCTGGTGACTGCTGGCCAAGCACTTTCCATCATTTGAACTGCACAATACACAAAAATACAAAACATCTATACTCCAAGCAAATTTTCAAATATTGAAATGTTTTGTTTAATTCACAATCAAATATAGAAAGTGTTCTTAATTTATATTTTGCTTTTTTATTCGTATATACTTTATTCATTTGAATGTAGTGATTTAAATATTGTTCAATTTTGTAATACAGTTGTGGACCTTGTGAGGAGGGCTCGCAAACCCCTAGTGGTCCTTGGACCACACAGGCTAAGAATCACTGTTCTAGAGGGTCAGAAGGTTCTCTTCTTGACCCAAAGAACTTACTATTGATTTTATGCTTTGGGCTTCACTTATTTTAATCTGCAAGACCATGATGCGTATTATCGCTACTTTACAAAACATCATCTTAATGAGTTTTATGATTTTTCTGTCGTCTGTAAAATCTTGGCAAGACTGCACATTTTTAAGTAACGACGTCAAGCTAAGAAAGTGAGTGTTGCATAGTAATAAAGAAAGGTAGCCCACAATAAATTCTATTTGACTTTAGCGTGTTTCCAGTGTTGTTGGACTTTGATTGCAGAGCATGTACTTCTCCTTGAAACAACATATCTTTTATTGTAGAACCTCCAACCGAAGATCATCTGCTACAGAACACACTATGGCCTGAAGTACAAAAGCTGTAAGTGATGTTTTTTCAGGCACTATTCATTGCCTGGTCTATTGTTAATTGACATTCCTTGCATTTTACTCCATGATAGGGTTCTCTTTAATTTACATTTCTAATTAGTTTTCAGACAATGAGCTCAATATGTAGCAAGTTTGTTTTTAACCTACAGTTTCTGATATGTGAAGCTGATGGTTTATATGTATATCACTGTAAATGAGGAAGTTAAGGTAGTCATTTTAGCAGTCTTATACTTACAGTAGATTGGCTTACTGCTGGACTCGCTAATATGGGATTTTGTGTTTTACAAGCAGGCATACGATGTAGTGCAGACATTGCATATGGCTGGGTCTGAACTGGGGTAGCGAAGTGAGCCAACGAACGATAATGGATTCAACCCAGACCTAATTGTAACTGGGGAAGAGTGTCTGAAAAGTTTCAGTGCTCCGTCCATCATCTCCTATTGTATACAATGTTTGTTTGTTTGGATTTATATAGCGCTTATAACCCAGGGGTCTCTAAGCGCTTTGCCTTGGGAACCCGTCCTGGCTTTTCCCTGTGAGATAGCCCCTACAGGGCATCCCCAAGGTGAAAGCCAGGCATCCCGCCGCGGGGGGCCGTTGTGGAGATTAAGCAAGCTTAATGCCCAGAGTTGCAGAGTGTGAACCCATGATTAGGTCAGGCACCGAAGCGAGAATTATCGAGTCCGTGGACATTTGAGCTCGAGACCCTGCCGCGTCGGGAATTGAACCCTGGTCCCGGGTCTGACCTCTGCTTCAGGGTCTGCCTGCTCTAACCAGTGAGCCACACTGTAGTGCCTCATTTGAATTTACAAATTTCAATCCACATTCAAATTTAAAGGACTTTGAAAATGTTACTTTGGGATGCTTGCTTACATACTAAAGTATAGCCTGCTGGTTACTCTGAAATGATCTGATATAGAATTAATAGTCATCTGATGGCTGAGTCTCTTTGAAAACTGTTCTAAAACAAATGGAGAAATTTCAGATGAATCACCAAAAACGTATTTCTCTTGCCAAGATAGTATTGTCTAAACTTCTCCTTTCTAGGTTTCAGCATGCGCTGTCTCGAAGAGATGTGTTGTGTTCAATTGTGGGCTTTAACCTGCCCATTGTCTTATGCATTTGCTAGCTCCATCGTCGCACTGAAATTCTTTGACCTAGATTTGTCCATGGCATGCATGTGTCATAAGTGGCCGCTCCTCTGCTATGGGGGAGGAGCGTCTCCCCCCCCGTTAGCCTCAACACGTGAAAAGTTAAACAATAATAAAACAGGTTTATTATCGGTTTACTTTTCAAGTTCCAAGGGCAAGGGCGAGTCTTGGGGGTGGCCATTGAGGGGGTAGTCACGAGAAGGAGTGGTGGACACTGCTATCAGTGCACATGTTGGTTTGGCCCACCGCCTCAGGATGGCCAAACCGACATGCACACTGAGCTGTCTCCAGCTCGAGCTGCGTTGCCAGGTTGGAGAAAGCAAGTACTGGCTCCCAGTCTCTCGGTGAGCGCTCATGCCAATAAAGGCGGCTGGAGCCGCTTACGGAAATACTCAGACGCGTCCGTTTCCGCTTGAATCTCGAACGCGGCAGAAGCCACTGAGGAATATAATGCGGCAGGAGCCGCTTAAAGGATATCCTCAGATGCGGCCATTGCTGCTTGAGAATCCAACGCGGCAGAAGCCGCCTTCAGTAAGGAATGCGGTAGAAGCCGCTCAACAAAAGAAAACCACTAACACCATTTTTAGCCGTTGGTGAATTAACACGGCTGCAGTTGCAGCGTGACATGCAGAGGAGATGCATATAGACGTGAAGGAACCGTCCTTACTTCCAGAAAACGGCAATATACCGGTAATACTCCAGCTGTAACTTTGGTTGTTTTTTGGGTATTTCGGAGCAAGCTGCAAATATTTTTACATTGTTGTGGAACAAACTCTCTAGTTCTGGAAGGCAGCATTGTTCAATCTTTTTCATTGCTTACTTTTGTTGTTCTCTCTTCACCGAGGCGCACAGCAGGAGCCGGCGGCATCGCCTCCCACGCCTGATATTCCTTTTTATTTTACTCTTAGAGGCGTACGGCAGGAGCCGGCAGCACCACCTTCCACGCCTGATATTCCGAGACTTTTGGTTGTTGGAGTTTCTTTTGCTTTGGGCCAATGGAATCATAGGACACATATCCTAGTCGTTAAAACTTTCTTTTAGGGTAAGAAGATAAGTTATGTCTTATTGTTGTTAAGAACAGTTCTCGTTGAGGTCCCTGAACCTTCTAAATAATCATCTCTTGCTTTTCTGTTTTCCAGGACCTACTGAAGGTCATCCCCCAGACGCCTTGTGATTCCCTCTCCTTTTGGCCAACATACCTCCCTCAGACATCCCGCCTAGAGTCATCCCTTACCTTCTAACAACACCTCGTTCGCGAGGTAAACTCTCCCCCTTCCCCTGGAAATCAATCGCCCAGACAGTTGAGATCTGTGTGGAGGATTGGTTTGGCGGTGAGAGGGGAGGCTCTCGTCGTTCCTGCGGTATCTGGTATTCAAGTGTGTGTGGTTTGTGACAGAGGCTGTCGCCTTAGCTTTACAAGCTGGCTCCTCAGAGCGGTGCTCTGCTCTTCCGCTGCTATGGCTTTCTGTACCTTAGTGCCTGCCACTTTTCCGACTGTTGCTGTTCCTCACTTTTCGTTCATCCCTTTTCTGTTTTCACTGCTTTTTCGCACACTGTTCCCATACTCTCCACAGTTTTGTTTGTGATGGCTACGCGATGTGGCGCAGAAAAGTTCTCTGAAGAAAACTGACGTCAGCGCGCCGGGGTGGGGCTTATGTGACATTGCTGACGTCACGCCCGTGGACGACGTCAGGGCGGAGTCAGGTGGTACCGCCCTCGACGCGCAGAGATGCTGTGGCGACGAAACATTTCCAGATCCATTCTCGCGCCTGGGTATATTTCTACGTAAAGGAACTTGCAGCTAGAATCATCTCTACCAGATACATCTTTACTGAAGGTAAGTAACTTGTACTTTTGCATCGGAACGCCTCTCCTGCATACATCATACTTGGTGGAGGTATAATGTGATTTAGGGGCTCTACAAACTGACGCATTGACCCAATGTGTTAGTCTGTAGATATGGAGCAGTGTTGCGTACTGATTGAGCTGCTGCTGCGTAAAAAAAGTGTAATGCAGCAGCAGCACAAGTGGCTTGTAAAGAAACCTCTGGATTTCCAGTTCTTGCAAGTGGAATGATTGCCAGTGAGGAGTTGGTGCCTGCAGAGATATTTTCAAAAGGTATGGGCCATATTGTTCAAGAACTTAACAGCATATTGGAGGAAGATAACCTTCGTCCTGTGCCACATGTTGAGTAGGCTGTTTGAAATGGTCCCAATCGCGTCATGTCGCTTTCAAATGACACAGATGTTATTATTGTGCTGCTTAGACCTGTTGCAATGTTCATACGTCAAGGATTGTCAGAGTTATGGATACGTTATGGAACGGGAGAAATAAGACTTAATCCCACTTCATATTCTGTACAAAAAAATTGACCAAGAGATGCCCAGTGTTCAAGGCACATATTCTTATGGGTGATGGCGCTATGAGCAAAATTGGAACAAAGCTTAGAGCTTTAACTGCTGAACTTTGTGAAGCTTCTAAAAGGATTTGCTGAGAAAGAAGAAGAATGTGAATTTAAAGACGTAGAAAAATACCTGTGCATGCGTGGCAAATAAGTTCTAACTGCCACACTTTTAACGATCTTCGGTACAGTGAGTTCAAGAGATCAGTCCCGCTAAGTGACCTTCCAACAACATCATATTCTGTGTGTGGACACATTAAAAAAGCATTCTACTTAATCAGAAGATGTGTAAATGTTTTGGATCATGCATATGTAGAGAAACATGCATGCAAATTTAGTTGGGAAGATACTGATGGGTTGCAAAAACCTATGAAATGTCTAAAGCCTCTACCCACAGAACATGCACATACATGTACTTGCAAAACCTGTGCTACAAAAAGATGTCCCTGTCGATATGCTCTTCTCAAATGTTCAGCATTCTGAAAATGTACCACAGGTGACTACCGAAACAAAATGGCGTGAACTATGACAATGTGTCCAAAACAGGAGTTATAAACATTGTTCTGTGTATACATAAAAGTATTAAAAAACATTATTATTTGTTTAATTTCTATATATGTCTCTTCTTCCTCTATTATAGCCACCATTTTGGAAAATGGTGGAACGATTGCTCTGTGGAGTTATTTTGCGTCTCTATTGAACTACTTGACCCTCAACACCTATGCTTTGGCACCAAAATTAAGTATGTAGGTCTCATGGTTGCTGAAATATTACATCATTACTGCAACACATCAGCCATTTAAAAAAAAATCGTCCGAAAAAATTTGGCCCAGATCATCAATGTCTTCCCAAGCTCAATTACTTCTCTAAAGTGACAAGAACACGAATAAAAAATGAAAATCTCTGGACAACAATTTTTCCGTAGGTATATCAGGACCTGGGATTAGAGAAGGGAATCTCTTAAAGAAGTGTCACTCTGCAGCATTACTGGTGTCATTTGGCCTCAGCCACATACCTCCCCACAACCTCTAATGTGGGAGAAAAAGGTAGGCTGAGCTGACGGCAGCTACCCCAGGACATGGATATGTGTTTATTAATGATGCTTGGCCCTGTTAGGTTAGTTTGGCTGACGGTGGGTCTACATTTCCATCACCTTAATCTGTTGAGCTGCACTTCCTGTAGTATTCAGGTGTGGGTCTTTAAAGGATGTAAAAGACCTTCTCTCCTATGCGGAATGGAGGGACAGGTACAGCACAGCACAGGACAGTCCAGTGCACAATGACAAGACATACCATAGCAGGGTGCTAATGGTGCCCCCTACGGTGCTTGGGATTGGCAGAGGGGTGGAGCCTAATGTCTACTTTCGCACAAGGGCTCATATTTTTAAGCCTCCCTGACACCCAGACTTGGTAATAAATGCCTGGAGGTCCTTAGAGTAATTTTTAACACTTCTGTACAATGGCAGCCCATACCATAGCATACCCACAGAGCAACACTACAACCATATCATGACTGGCCATACAACACCATTATTTACAATGACAGGCCATACTATACTATGCAATAATATTCCATACCATACTATAAAATGACAGGCCATACCATACGTCTATACAACTATATACGATACCAAACTATACAATGACAGGCCATATCATACCACACCATACTTTCAATAATAAACCATACTATACTGTACAATGACAGGCCCTACCATACCATGCTCAACAATAATGTTCTATTCTAGAGTTTTTATATAGTGCATGGCAATTCGAAGGCCACCCAGCGCTGCCAAGAGACACTGTAAACAAAAGAGCTGACAGAGGATCAGTCTGGGTACAGGCAGGCCTTCAGAGCTTTACGAAAAAGAAGTTCAAGCTCTATTTGGCGTAGGTCCAAAGGCAATGTGTTCCAAAGTTTCTGAGCCAGAAACCATATGGAGTGGTTGCCCCATATTGATCTTCTGATTCTGGGGTCCGTCAGTGTCCGAGCTGAGGAAGGTCTCAGGATTTTTCCCGGCAAGTATAGAGGAGACTAGCTATCTGAGCAGAGATTGACCTTTATTGTTGACTGCCATATGCATAATGGAGATTGTCTTGAACTGCACTCACCGTTCCACCGGAAGCCAGTGGAGCTCCCCACGTGCTTTTGTATTAGACTGGTATTTTGGACTGTTTATCAAACGTCAGGCCGCAGCATTCTGTATGGTCAGCAGCCTTCTGATGACATAATTGGGTAAGCCGAGATACAAGGCATTACCATAAACAAAATGAGCCCGCACATGGACCTGGACGATCACTCTTCTAGCTGAGGGGGGAGAAGGTTGAGAACCTTTCTCCGCAGTCTCAAGATGCTATACCAAGTGGCAGCAAGCTTTTTTTTGCTTGATGGCCCATCGTGAGCGTGGAGTCCAACCACATCCCAAACCTTTTTATCGCATTGTTGAGGGGAAGGGAGCTTGCTCAGGTTGTCAGGTAGGGGAATCGAGGGGGGGGCGTTGCTGCCAAAGTTATAACCCAGCAGCATCACCTTAACTTTGTCCTGATTAAGTTTTAGTTTGCAACTAACCATACAGCTTCGCCACTTCCTGAAAATAGGGTGTAAGAGATCGATGACTAGAGCTAGAGTCCGGAGAGATTGACACGATCAGCTTTGTGTCATCGGCGTATGAGACCAATGACAGTTCGAATGAACGGACGACCTCGGCAAAGACGAGCATATGAAGGTTAAACCAGGTGTGGCTCAGGGAGGAGCCCTGAGGGACCCCACAGTGAAGAAGGGAGACGAGCGGAGTATCAGGACTGATCCAAAACCTGGAAGGAATGATTCTCCAGAAAAGATGCAAGCTATTCTAGAGCTCTGCCTTGGATACCGACCTTTGAGTATCTCTGAATGAGAGTGTGGTGATCCACAGTATCAAAGGCTGCACTAAGGTCTAGGAGGATGATGGCTGCCGAGCCTCCTTGATCAAAGAGATGCCTGAGCTCCTCAACCACCGCCATGACAGGCCATACCATACCATACCATAGAACAGGCCATACTTTACATTACTATGCAGTGACCAGAGCTCTTACGTGAGTGGGCTGATAAGAGTGGATCAGTCACTTTTTTCATTATTGAATTAAATCAACTATCATTCATATAAATCAGAATATGACAGATACAGTAGTCCGAAATATCAATTGGTATAAAAAATACACAAAAAAACAAGCAAATACGTCTCACCAAGATCCGAGAGACTTACTTATTTAATATATATTTTTTTGAAAATATCCAATGTATACAAATATTTACAAACAGGGTTCAATATCAATAAGAGTGCACAGAAAAGAGTGAAAAGTAAGTGCTCGTGTAGAGTGACCAAGATGGTCAGTGTAGACGAATTGAATTATTTAAAAAGACAAACATAGATGAGCCTGTCCTGAAAAAATTATAGCTCGCAAAAAATGTAGTTCTTTCTTGCAGGCACGTGATTGGATAGTCCTCCGTATTCCTGAATTGGCACAGGAGACAACGGGAAAGGGAGGAGGGGAAAAAGGGACCGAAAAAACTTTGGTACAGGCTCCACAAAGAAGGGGAATGTCGACGTTTCGACCCAAAACAGAATACTGGGTGACTAGGTTCCTCAGGGGCGGGTCTTCATCAGGACGAGAGAAGGGAGGGGGAAGGGGCAATGTGCACGTCGGTGTAATGACTCCAATATCAATAGGCACCTGTAACAACAAATAGATATTCGGACTAAATATCTCCAAATGCTGTCATGTAGGTTATAAAATAACCAAGGACAAACCGCACTCACCCTTAATTGGTGTGCCACATGTGCGATGTTAGTCCGCACCCAGACGATTTGCCAATGTGCTAGTTTGAGCACTGGAAAGAAAAACAGAGTTGCGGTTAATGCTACTAAGGTGACATGGGATACTCATTTCATGCCCGCTTTTTTAGTTAAACATCGTCATTTTGCAAAATGACCACCCTGGGAAATGTCGCCATGTGGGTGTAGCCTCCTAATTTAAATATCGACAAGCACATCACTATGTAACAAACAATCTCAATATTGTTCTCCCCTGTTTATCCACTTAAATTTCAATATCGTGATAATGGCTTCCCAAATGATTTTTAAGCAACTGAAGGGTTTCTCAACAGCATTACATTGTATTGGAAAGGCAAAAGCGTAGTAAATGTGAGCACTCACCAACACGTCGTCCCTTGCAACAGTTCTCAGTCTTCAATAACAAATCACTATATAGAAAGGACAGGATAGTCTGTTTACAAACAACCTCCCTATCCAGAGCGGGCATTCGTCGATTAAATAAATAAATTCATTTGGGCCATCGAACTTAAGTCTCGTACCTTTATTAGTTCCCACAACGCCAAACAAATATGCCTCAGTTAACAATCCGTAACGGCTCAGAGTCGCCTCAGTTGAAAAGCGGAAGCCCCGTCCATTGCAGGGCTGTAAAATCACCTGGCAATCGGAACGTGCCGCGTCATAGTTGCCGCCCCTCGAGTGTCAACGTGGTTACCTAGCAACCACCAAAAGCGTCCTCAATGGCGGATACAGGCTTATACTGTCTATAAAGACGAAAAGCCTAGATTGCAGACCCACACTGAGTGTCTTTATGGAAACATAAGCGCACAACATGAATACTTCATTTACAACACTGATTTAAAAACATTGAAGTGGAAATTTAAAATCGTGATGTAAGTGAAAGGAAAACGTGACAAGCAACAACTATACACAAATACAATCATAATGAAAAATAATGTTTCATTCAATACTCCTTTTGACAATAATATGGATACATAGCCAGGTTGATGTACATTCAATAATTCATACAGTCAATTCTAGACTCCCATAGGCTATGCTATTCATTGTTCCTCAAGAAGACATATTCTGAATAACGTTGCATAGGTGTAAAGAAAGAGATTTAATCTGATCAACCATTATATGAGACTATTGGGGCTTAAACAGTCTTTAACCAACTTGCAAGGAATCGTGGCGATTCCTTGCAGTGCCCGTGAAAAATCAAGCTTAATGCGCATGCGCTTAAAAGCGCGTGCACATGCCCCCAGCCGCCTGCCTGCCCCTGCTGCTTTCACACCCTCTCGCCGTCTGTTCCCCCTGCTGCGTCATCAAAGGCTTTCACGGCCGGCCGGACGTGCTTTCAGTTTCACTGCCGGCCGGCCGTCTAAAGTGCACTTCAAAGGCCGCTCTCCCTGCTCCGCCCCCTGTAAGTGCTCTGCTTCTTCAACTAGGAATCCAAGAATAAACGCCTTCATAAAATCACCAGCTTTCCTTAAAGCACTGACATCTTTCCACGTTTCTTGTATTCAGGTTGAATCGGACTTGAAGCTGCAAGTGTTCTACAATTGCAAAAATATTTTCATCCAGTTCTCTTTTAACGGGGTGTACCTATGTGCGGGCACAGGAACTTTACTCATTTAATCTTTGTGGCCCATGAGACAATCCCCGCTGCTCGTAGGAAAGTCGGGTCTCTTGCAGGGCCTGGGTTGGTTGCTCATGTCCATAGTGGCTCCCAAATCCCATTTTCTTTTACAATTGCCGCTGCTCTTGCGAGTTAAGCTGATGAATTCCTCACCGGTGCTGCCTTTTCTGTTGTGCACCTCCATGGAACCCACGGCCTCCATCCTCCGCCGCATGAGCTCTGTTTGTTGTTTGTGGGTGCTTGCTTATTTTAAAATATTCAGTGATAACCCCTAATGCGCTCTGTAAATTGTTTTAAGTTGTATACTTCAGCGCTAACACCCGATGCGGTCTGAAAATGCTTTGTTGCTTGTATTGGGATGAAGTATTAATATTATTTTTGTGGGTGCTTGCTTATTTTAAATGCTTCGGCGATAACTCCCCTATGTGGTTGGAAAATGTTTTTTGTTAAATGCTTTGGCGCTAACTCCCGATGCGGTCTAAAAATGCTTTGTTGCTCCTATTGGGATCAAGTATTCATCTTGGAAATGTTTTGTTTGTATGTGCTTTCTTATTTTAAATGCTTCACACTAATCCCCGATGCGGTCAGAAAATGAAATGCTTCGGAGCTAACCCCGATGCGTTTTGTTTGCCTTCTTCAAACAAACAGCATACAAACTATCAAAAGAAACAGCGGATGTGGTTTAAAAAACAAATGCTAACGTATTATCTTGCAACCTATGTTCCACTCTCCAATTTGTATTACATTTCCCCAACTCCATGTGTATGTGCGCACAAACAGCAATTAATCACCACTTGCTTTTAAAAACATTTTGGCACGCTTTTTGTACTGATATATTAAACTGGAATACTGCACAGCTCGTGTGGCATTGATAAGTTTAATTGTAAACTTTTAAATACTTGTAACAGTGTGTTCTGTTTCTTACAGTTTGTTTTTCTAGCTTTTACCTGTAATCTACACTTGGTTCCGCTACTTGTGCATCCTGCTGCTTCTTTGTCTCAACTACTGACCTGCTTTTCGCATATGGTGCAGACGATGCCAGACCTTCCCCCGGCCCCCTCCGCGCAATGCCAGAGCTTTTCACTCCAAAACATCACACTAAGCTTGCCCACCTTGGCCCCTCCGCCCTCAGCAGACAGACAGCAATATAAGACCTACAGATAGTGCTCGTGTGTTTTCACACCCTCTCGCCGTCTGTTCCCCCTGCTGCGTCATCAAAGGCTTTCACGGCCGGCCGGACGTGCTTTCAGTTTCACTGCCGGCCGGCCGTGTAAAGTGCACTTCAAAGGCCGCTCTCCCTGCTCCGCCCCCTGTAAGTGCTCTGCTTCTTCAACTAGGAATCCAAGAATAAACGCCTTCATAAAATCACCAGCTTTCCTTAAAGCACTGACATCTTTCCACGTTTCTTGTATTCAGGTTGAATCGGACTTGAAACTGCAAGTGTTCTACAATTGCAAAAATATTTTCATCCAGTTCTCTTTTAACGGGGTGTACCTATGTGCGGGCACAGGAACTTAACTCATTTAATCTTTGTGGCCCATGAGACAATCCCCGCTGCTCGTAGGAAAGTCGGGTCTCTTGCAGGGCCTGGGTTGGTTGCTCATGTCCATAGTGGCTCCCAAATCCCATTTTCTTTTACAATTACCGCTGCTCTTGCGAGTTAAGCTGATGAATTCCTCACCGGTGCTGCCTTTTCTGTTGTGCACCTCCATGGAACCCACGGCCTCCATCCTCCGCCGCATGAGCTCTGTTTGTTGTTTGTGGGTGCTTGCTTATTTTAAAATATTCAGTGATAACCCCTAATGCGCTCTGTAAATTGTTTTAAGTTGTATACTTCAGCGCTAACACCCGATGCGGTCTGAAAATGCTTTGTTGCTTGTATTGGGATGAAGTATTAATATTATTTTTGTGGGTGCTTGCTTATTTTAAATGCTTCGGCGATAACTCCCCCCACTCATCCACGCAACGCCACTCACACACGCAACGCTACTCACACACGCAACGCCACTCACACACGCAACGCCACTCACACACGCAACGCCACTCACACACACAACGCCACTCACACACGCAACGCCACTCACACACGCAACGCCACTCATCGACGCAACGCCACTCACACACGCAACGGCACTCACACACGCAACGCCACTCACACACGCAACCCACTCACACACGCCACTCACACACGCAACGCCACTCACACACACAACGCCACTCACACACGCAACGCCACTCACACACGCAACGCCACTCATCGACGCAACGCCACTCACACACGCAACGGCACTCACACACGCAACGCCACTCACACACGCAACCCACTCACACACGCCACTCATCCACGCAATGCCACTCATCCACGCAACGCCACTCATCCACGCAACGCCACTCATCCACGCAACGCCACTCATCCACGCAACGCCACTCATCCACGCAACGCCACTCATCCATTTGCAAAACAAAAAAGGTCAAACTCTTCTATTGCGAGACCTGTTGCATTTTCAATCAGAGCATCAGAGCCTTTGTTTCACCTTTGGATTCCTAGGCAGCATTAGCATGGCCTACCTATTGAAAAGAGTTCACCTCTTCACCGCATCAAATCACTCCAGGTTGCCAGACCGAAAAGCTCACCACACCATGCGAAAGTATGTGCCTGGGACATGTGCTTCTCCACATAACACCCGCATTGCCCAATCACTCAAATAAGATTTCTCCAGAGCCTTTATCTCTATCAAAAACATGCGTAAAGCATTCTTGGTCAGACACCCAAAATGTCCTGATCACCCCGATGAACACCAGGGAGTAATGGAATAGGTAAGCACAATATAGGTGCTAATTGAAGTTGTAGAGTGCACAATACTAATATTTTTTTTAAATAGATAAATCGTATGAATTTGAAGTAATTTTTAAATCTGTAATATGATGATACTAGAGAGATACATTTTGCATAACTTGTCAGCATTCTGAAAGCACTTAAGCAAGCTTCTGAATACTGCCTGAAAATGTCCGCTGCCGAAATTGAGGACTCAACTTCCATGGACATACACATACAGTGTTCTGTGCAGAGCATGTCCCTCGAGTCACACCCGTGAAGCACTGTATAAATAGCTCCAGTCTTTGCATCCCCATGCTTTGTCCTCTGGTTGATAGTTGTTAAGGGTTTGGTATCAGTCTCCTGCCTTTTACATACATTTTACACCCTTTGCACTCATCTGACACTCAATACCAACATCAACCTATCAAATACATACATGTCAATAATACATCTCTAAAGTCTGAGGCCGTTTATGAGGGTGCATTACTCCTAAGACTGAATAAAAAACATGGAATGGGCATCTTTCACAACATACAATCGTTCTGTCTAATTTTTTTGAGGTAGAAATGAAAAAGGAATTACTAAGTGCATGTTAATGTAAAAGCTCAAAATGTTACAAATGTGGGTGGGAGTGTAAGCCATAGGTAAAAATGCAAAAGCACAATTAAAGTGATAAGTGACGTACGCGGAGTAGGCTAGAAGGGTGTTTGGGATGTATGTGCTAGTGAAGCAGTTTACAGTGGAGTTACTGTTGGGTTGTAAATCCTGGTAATAGACAGAGGTATGTCTTAGATGTAAATTGGTGTGTGTATGTGTCTGTTTTTGCAAAATACAACGATAGAGGCTTTGTGAAGCAAATATATATATTTTAATGAATAGACTTATTGTTTGTATCTTGAATGTTGTCCTGTTAATAAACTTCCTATAGATTCAGTTTTTACAACTGTCAAATCTAATCAATGTTGCTCATATGAGTACTTCACCCAGTGTTAATTATGGGAGCCTGCATATGTAAACTGAAGTGCTAACTCTAAACCTATTGACTACCTATATGTTTCAGGGTCGGAGTTGGAATTGTAGCTGATTTGCTATCATCATATACTCTGCCAATCACAGGTATCAGCTGATTTCCTCTGACTCCACAATACATTTCCTGGTAGTGGAGAAGAGGTCTTTGGCCTGCTGCCTGTCCCTCATATTTCAGTGTGAAAGGTCTTCTCTGTAAATTGTGGATTAAGTCACCTCTGATATCACTTTGTTTATTGTATTCATTGACATATTTGATCTCTCTTGGACACAGTTGAGTGCCCGGCGATAAAAAAATAGGACTAGTTCTCAAAGAGGTTCTGAAATCTCACTCCCCAGTTTTGAGTTCTCAAGGCACATGCTCCTTTAAAAAAAAGTGCAGTTTTTCAGGTTTGTAAAAAGGAAAGAAAAACTGTCTGTATTTTATGCTGCTGTTTATTCTTGAGAACCCTCAAAACGAAAGAAGAGACTGCTCGCTGTGTGTTGGTCGTTAGCAGCCATTCTACGGCCGTCAGCGGATTTTTTGTTCCATTTCTCCCTTTGAATAGTTTTGAACACTTTTTGCACGGAGCCTGTCCAATGGCATGCAGAATGTAAGTGAACTTGGACAATATTCTGTGCCTTGTTGCCAAGACTGCCTCTTGCATTGTGGGGTGACCACAGCCACTCAAGAAGGCACCCCCAAAGCCATAGATACAACTTTAGTACGGGGCTTTAACCCGCCTCTGTCTTCCATTGGCTAGCTCCATAAATGGAGGCTAGCCATTGGAAGAGAGATGTGACAGTAAATGTTGGAGCAGATTTGTGGGCGTTGCGATGATTTTTCCTAGCTCCGCCCCTTTTAGAACGTCATGCGGCAGTGGGCGGTTGTTTTTTTTTCTCGTTTTTTTTCGGCATGTTTCGGTCTTTTTGGAAGTGTCTTTTGCAGGAGTGGGCTGCGAGAATTAAGTTGCCAGGAAGTACTTTCTATTTGCGATCAGGTAAGCAGCATTTTGTTATAGTTTTCTTTTCACTTTGTACGTCTACACCGTCTCATGTCGTCTCCGTGTTTGTTTTCCGTCTTTGCGTGTCTCGTTGCTGTCGTCTCTGTTTTTCGTGCGAGAGTTGTCATTCAAATATCAGTTAGACATATATTATGGAAATGCAGTTTTGGTGTCTCGTGGTTCCTTTGTCCATCCCTTGATCAATGATGTAGCATTTAGAATGTGCTGATGTAGGTGGTCAAGGGATTCTAGGGATGACCAGTTTACATCAGCACATTCTAAATGCTACCTCACTGATCAAACGGAGATAAGGGTGATGGTTTGCCTCCCTCTCTGTGATGATGACAGTCTATTTGTGGATTTACGAGATGCATATTACCCATGTTTTGGCATTGAGTTCTCCTCCCTCGACCATCAATGAAAGAGAGTACTTCTCCTGCTGTGGTCATGAAATGTGATGCTGAGGTACTGGATTTACAGCTATCCATGAAGGAAGTTAAAACTAACTTCCTAACAAAAGTTATACAGCTTGCACATGCATCTTCTGAGCCCTTATTGCCGTTCAAAGAAGTCGTGACCAGCCCCCTTCTGAATGCCTTCCTATTGAACCACAATTTGGATATGTCTAGACTCTGTCTGCCATGGCTTGGACTTGCAAGACACCTACTTTCATTAAATAAAATGAAACAAGCATTTGCAATGCAATAGGTCTCGCATTTACTCAAGTTTAAGCTATTGCCATTGTAAAGTACAATGTCTTTTATTTATGTTTTAAAAAACAAAAACAAAATAAAAGGCATAGCCATTTACAATGCCAATAGCTCAAACTTGCGTAACTGCGAGACCTATTGCATTGCAAATGCTTGTTGATCCTGTGTTAGTGAGTGTGTGTACGTGTGTGAATGGTGATTATATTACAACGTCACGTGCTCTAAGTGATTAAAAAAAAAAATTAGATGGTAAAACAAGATGTTCTCATGCGAATGGGTAGATCAGGTCAGAGCGAGGAAGTGTGTTAAGGCAAATTCAAAGCAAAAAGCAACATATCAAAGGTGTACACTAAGGGCTTCATCTGCATTGAGCCCATTTGGGATTTTACAGTCTAACTGAATAATGTATTTGGATTCCAATCTTCTAAGTTTCAGTTGTCTGTTCCCTCCCCTGGGATTTGGTGCCACATTGTCAAGTACAAAATATGTGAGATCTTCTGTTCTGCCAATATGGTGGGCGTTGATGTGTCGTGCCATTGGGTAGGTCGCATCATCATTGGAGATGGCTCTGAGATATTGGAGAATTCTAACGTGTGCAGGGTGTATGGTGCTACCTACGTAGAGTATGTTGCAGGTACACCTTAGTACGTATACCGCAAAATCTGTTTTGCATGTATAGTGTTGTTTGATCTCAAAGGGGGATTTTCTGAATGGGAACTTGCCTGTCTTTGTGTTCACCCCGTGTTTACAGGCCTTGCATTTCGTGCACCTGAAAAAGCCTGGTTGTGCTTCCAACCACGCTTTGTTTTTGTTTTTTGATAGAGATGGTGCGTAGTTGACCAACTGCTGTTTCATAGAGGTCGCCCGCCTGAAGGTTAGCTGTGGCAACTTTGCACACCTTCGGCCCAAGGTTGTATCATTTCTAATCAAAGGCCAGTGCCTGTAAAGGATTTTTCTCAAGTTTTTGGGGGCCTTTTCTTGGTTCATGGATGTTTTGTTTGTGTTTTGTTTGTTGTTTTTGTGGAGCAAAACTGACCTGTCCAGGCGATTGCTCTTCTCTCTAGCTTTGTTCAGGGTTTTTTGTGTGTAGCCCCTGTCTTTGAGTCTGTCAAATAGGCTGTCTGTGCTTGTGATCAGATATCTTTGTAGGCTACAGTTTCTCTTCATCCTTAGGCACTCGGCGTAAGGGATGCTCTCTTTAAGGCTAATGGGATGGAAACTTGATGAGTGTAGAATGGTGTTGCCTGCGGTTTCTTTTCTGTGAGTGCGAGTATGTATCATGCCCCCTTCTTGGAACACTTCTAAGTCTAAGAATGTTATCTTGTCAGTGCTCGTGGTGCAAGTGAATTTAAGATTGAGGCTGTTGTTATTTATGTCTGATGCAAATTCCAGAGCACTCTCTTCTGAGCCCCGCCATATGATGAAGATATCATCTATATAGCGTTTGTACAGTATCAGGTTCTGGGTGACTGTGTGATGATGTTGGACCATGAGTACTTGCTCCTCCCACCAGCCCATATGCAAATTAGCATAGCTGGGGGCGAAGCAAGTACCCATGGCCGTCCCTTGTGTTTGTTTGTACAGAAGCTTGGTGTATGAAAATGTATTGTTTTCCAGACACCATTCTGCCATATGCAACAGCATCAGGGTGTATTGAGAAAGGGTCATGTCCCTATTTCCGAGATAGTGCTGCATTGCTTTCAAACCGTCTCTGTGTCTAATACTTGTATATAAGCTTTGAACATCAAGGGTGACAAAGATATAGTCTTGGTGCCAAACAAAATCACAGATACAAGTAAAAAAATCTCCAGTGTCTTGTAGAAAGGCCGGCAAGGATCTCACTAGTGGTTGGAGGAAAAAGTCAATGTACTTGCTCGTGTTTTCAAAGAGGCTTCCGATTGCCGAAATGATCGGTCTACCAGGTGGGCAGTCGATGTTTTTATGGACTTTGGGGATAAGGTAAATCTGGGGAGTAATAGGATAGTCATTCTTTAGGTACTCCAGTTCCTGTTTGGTGATTAGGCCTTTACCCCTCCAGTTTTAGAGGCATGTGTGGTATCTTTCTTTGATGTTGTTAATGTTTGTGTTGCTGGTCCTGATATAGCACTCCTTGTCCTGTAGTTGGGACATGGCTTCTCTATCATACATTTCCAGTGGACAAAGTACAATGTTTCCTCCCTTGTCCGCACAGCGGACTACTATGTCCGATCTTTGCTTTATTTTTTCCATTACCTTATCATATTTCATTCACTCTGAGGAGATGCAAACAGCGGCATCGAAACGCATCAGGCCATGGACTTCAAAGGGATGTTAAGCTGCCTGCTTGGTTTAAATAGAGTTGTTACTCACCTGCAGTGCTGTGCAGCCTCAAGCTTCTGGGCGTTTTGGATATATATATATATATATATATATATATATATATATATATATATATATATATATATATATATATATATATATATATATATATATATATATATATATATTCACTGAAAAAACCATAGGTTATTGACCATATATAGTTAGGAATTAGCATTTACAAAACCTTATTTTACTCACACAAAACCATTGAAATTCCATATATAGTTAGTTGCACTAACTATATATCGCGCACTTGCAATCCACTGCTGATGATGTCACATATTACATCATTCATGACATGGTCAGTGACATCACTGATGACATCACTGATGACATCTCAAATTACATCACTGAAGACATCACTGATGACAACATCCAGTGACTGTATGTTTCTGTAAAGTTAAAATATGTCTTACATATTGAAGAATGAGTGGATGTATAAGTGTCTGGATGAAGGATTTAGTAGGTGCATGACTGACTGTATAAGTGAGTGATTAAATGTGTCTCACTGAGTGCATGGGTTAGTGACTAAACTGTTTTAAATTGTGCATCATTGTGTCTGTTGTTCTGTAATCTGATGCATGTGTTGATCATTAGCTATATGACTAACTCTATGGGTTATTGATTGGTTGCCCAAGTATTTGTATGGGAGACTGAGTGTGTGTGTGGGTGTCTGGGAGGTGTATGACTCTGTGCATAGATGTGTGAGCAGTTGATTCACTAGATGTATGGGTTCAAAATTGCATGTGGAAACAGCTGTATGGGCGGTTGACTGTGTGCATGAGTGTATTGGTGAGTGAATGGATATCTCAGTGCTACATGTCAAAGTAAGTACATATGTAAAACACAGTACATGTGAGAGTTGACATATATAAATAACTGTGCATAAGAGCCAGTGAATGTGTGAGTGGCTGTATGGATCATTGTGAACTTGTATCAGGGATTGTATAAGAGAGTAAATATGTGTTAGTATATGTTTCAATAAGTAAGGTGTGTATAACTATATAGTTGAGGAAATGGAGGTGTGATTGATTCTTTGCAAGACTGACTAGGTGTGTGAGTAACTCCATGGATGAGTGACAGTCTGTGAATGTCTGTTTACACTGAGTGTATCTAAGGTTATATTAGAGTCTGAAGAGGTTCATCGTATCATCACATGAATGATGTCATCAGTGATGTGATCAGTAATGTCAAATGAGATGTCATCAGTGATGTCATCAGTGATGTCATTTGAGATGTCATCAGTGATGTCATCAGTGATGTCACTGACCATGTCATGAATGATGTAATATGTAACATCATCAGCAGTGGATTGCAAGTGCGCGATATATAGTTAGTGCAACTAACTATATATGGAATTTCAATGGTTTTGTGTGAGTAAAATAAGGTTTTGTAAATGCTAATTCCTAACTATATATGGTCTATAACCTATGGTTTTTTCAGTGAATTTCAATGGTTTTGTAAATGCTAATTCCTAACTATATATGGTCTATAACCTATGGTTTTTTCAGTGAATTTCATAGGTTTTTTAATAGCAAATGTTTATAGTTTTAAAAAATAATAAATTTTAAAGCGAATTATATATTGTATAATTATGTCATTTTTTTCAAAATTCTTTTCGGTGCGCTCCCGGGGCGCGGACTGGTGAACGCACGGGTAAGCGCAATCTTGCGGCGCGCCCCGGGGCGCGTACTGATGAGCGTCCCGATAGCGCTATTGCCGCGAACGAAAACAACATCGTGACGTTTGCGTAGCCGCCACGTCTTGCGTCATAAGACACGTATCGCGTAGCCGCGAGATGCGTCTTATGACGCACCGCATAAGCGCACCCGGAAGCGCATGCGATCGCGCAACGTAAACGCCCCGATGCGCTTATGAAACACGCCCCGGGACGCGCCCCGGGGCACATAGCGTAAGCGCGTCAAACCATGTGACTTTAAAATAACACTTTTCATTGGTTCAGAAATTTTTTTTTTTCAAATTGTGTGAAACCCACCCATTTCTCTCACTATTGCTTTGTACTTGGAGAGAGCAAGAGCTGTTCTGTGTACTGTCTTCATCTCCTACTTTCCTGATCTACAGCAATGGCTGCAAGAGAGTCATCCAGCAGTGATTCCGACGGATTTTTAGATGAGGACCCTCCTCAGCAGAAGAAAAAAGACCATTTCATCTGGAAATTCTATGACATCCCTGAAGGACAAAAAAAAGTCAATGCTCCCAAAGTAACCTGCAAAATATGTGGTAGTACTTTATCCAGAGGCAATCCTCTGAAAAAATATAGTTTTGGAAATGCCAATTTAATCAGGCATGTCAAAAGAAGACACCCAAACAACTTTGCCAGGGAGAGTGTCAGAGAGCTGGCACGGAATTTACCCACAGATGGCGGCAGCACCTCCACTGGTGGAGCAACACCTTCGGGACCACCCCGTGGAAGAATGGTCCCTAACATACAGCCGGTGTTTGCAGGCATCACATTTCTGTGCACGGAGTGTGACGAACTGCTCTGCTATGGGGAGCAGAGTGTTGAACTCATTGCCATAAAGAAACAGCAACACCGCTGCACTGCCAGTCCCTAAATTTTCACATTTTTTTGCTCCTGTTGAGCAGTTTTGGAATCCCTGTTTTTGTTTTTCCCCTGACAAAAATCCCAAAAAAATATAAAATCGTTTTAAAAAGTCTAAAAAAATATAAAACAACAAAAAGTTCTTTTCAGAACTACCTCCAATTTATAAAAAAATGCTATTTAAAAAAAAAAAAAAGTCTGTCATTTTTTATCTCCATGGTACGCTCCCCCGTACGCTCCCCGGTGCGCGTACCGGTTGCTCCCGCCCCCCCCCCCCGTGAAAATCGAATTTTTTAAAAACATTTTTTTTACCCGCGGGACCCTTTTATGGCCCCCACATCAAAACTAGGGGGTCAGGGGGGTGTACCCTTCCCCCTTTTGCTCATTTCCCCCTTTGATTTTTGCCACCTCTTGTGTCTCAATCCTACCGAGACACAAGATGGCGGCCGCTGCGGAATGTTTACAGACACCCGAGAACCAATCAGCTTGCCGTGCGCAAGTCGCGTGGCGCGCCCGGAACGCTCCCCGGTACGCGCACCGGGCGCGGCTCTTGATATATATCTTTTTTTAAACCTAATTTACTCAAAATTCACAGGAGCACATATCTTGAGACCTAGCAAAGGCACATCGGGCAAACAATATCTACAATTTTGCCAAGTTTCGTGGAAATCCATTCAACCGTTCGATCTAAAAGTGAGTCCAACCGCCCTATGGAAAAATGAATGGGAAAAACACGTTTTGGGACCCCCCTTTTTTCTCGGCCCCCCCTTGACAAAACCCCCCCAAATTTTCAGGGGCTGCTCAGAAACAAAATGTTCCATTTTCCGGAAAATTTCATCCAATTCCGTCCACAAACGCCAAAGTTATTAGACATAGAATTTTCAAAAATCCCATAGAGAAAAAATCCTAACTATATATACCTACTGGCGACCGCCAGTAGGTAATATATATATATATATATATATATATATATATATCTATATATATATATATATATATATATTCCAACACTTCTCACCAACCGGTAGAAGAACAAAAGACACAGCAGGGGTTTCACAGGCTGCTTTATTCGGAGATTAGGCAGACCGGTTTCAGCGCATAGCTTTCATCAGTGCCAGCAGTCCAAATACAACGTTTTCCCACTGAGAGTTTAAATTACGGCCCCTCCTTCCCAGTGGAATGAGGCTCACCTGCGCTGGCTGGTTCTTAATGCTGCGCAGATAACGGGGACTACCAGTCCCACAATGCAGCGTACGAATATCCAGTGCGTGTGGGAAAACGTGGCAAGATTAAAATGTCACTAGCCTTGTGTCCCCTTTCTTCTAACCATCGAACCCACAGGCACCTAGGTTGGAGGCGCAAATCCAGTGACAGCGTGCCGTCAAGCAGTCTTGACCCGCTGTCCCACAGCAGCTTCTCGTGCTTAATCACTCCATTCTCGTGACTTCTTTTCCTCACACGAACAAACGGACGCAGACCCAAAATCGGGGCAATACTAATTTATTGAAATAACGCCCTGCACCACCACCACAATAATAAAGTTACCCCCTTAACCAGCCACACACAGGTAGGTATGTTTTTCGTGTATTTATTCTGGAAACTACAACACGGAAAGCCAGCTCCTCGCAAAGTTAAAATTGCCTGACGCGTTTCATGAAAACCATTCACTTTCTCGAAGGCAGGGTAACAGTCACAACGCAGAACATGATGGGCACTTTATACAATTCATGGTTCCCGCCCAGGGGCAGTTTTGCACAGCTTGCTGGTGCTTGAAGTGCCGAAGTATTCTTATCGTGAGGTGTTCTGCGCAGCCTGAATCCATCAATAAACCCCAGTGGGCATGCAAAAAAGTCCCGCTTTTCTTGGTTGCACATAAGACTCTTCCAGCACGGACCGCCTGTCCTGATAACAACCATCTGGCGTCACCTGCGGGCCGCTTGTACGGCGCGGCGGGGCTGGATCCACGGCCGGGTCAGCCGTACAAATTCAATCATAAAGAGTTACCCCCTTGGACCAGCCACACACAGGTAGGTATGTTTTTCATGTATTTATTATGGAAGCTACAACAAGGAAAGCCAGCTCCTCCCAGAGTTAAAATTGCCTGACGCGTTTCGTGAAAACCATTCACTTTCTCGAAGGCAGGGTAACAATGACAACGCAGAGCATGATGGGCACTTTATACAATTCATGGTTCCCACCCAGTGGCAGTTTTGCACAGCTTGCTGGTACTTGAAGTGGCGAAGTATTCCTACCGTGAGGTGCTCTGCGCAGCCTGAATCCATCAATAAACCCCAGTGGGTATGTTTTTCGTGTATTTATTCTGGAAGCTACAACAAGGAAAGCCAGCTCCTCGCAGAGTTAAAATTGAATTTGTACGGCTGACCCGGCCGTGGATCCAGCCCCGCCGCGCAGTACAAGCGGCACTTCAAGTACCAGCAAGCTGTGCAAAACTGCCACAGTATTCCTACTGTGAGGTGCTCTGCGCAGCCTGAATCCATCAATAAACCCCAGTGGGCCTGCAAAAAAGTCCCGCTTTTCTAGGTTGCACCGAATACTCTTCCAGCACGGACCTCCTGTCCTGATAACGGCTGGGTCAGCCATACAAATTCAATCATAAAGAGTTACCCCCTTGGACCAGCAACACACAGGTAGGTATGTTTTTTGCAGGTGGGAACCATGAATTGTTTAAAGTGCCCATCACGCTCTGCGTTATGACTGTTACCCTGCCTTCGAGAAAGTGAATGGTTTTCCCGAAACGCGTCAGGCAATTTTAATTCTGGGAGGAGCTGGCTTTCCTTGTTGTAGCTTCCAGAATAAATACACGAAAAACACCACGCCGTCGCCTTCCTACTACCTGGCAACCACAAGACAAGGGCACCGCAACCGGTGATTCCCAAACGCTGGATCAGGGACACCAAGATCCTGCACCATAGGAAACTTGAGGCTCACTGCAAGTCTGCCCCCCCCCCCCTCGCATATCACAACGGTCAGTGACCTCAACGATCACTACTCTGCGACTATATCGAACATTCTGGATGATCTTGCCCCAATAAAACTGAAAAGAACCCAAATCAAAGACAGAAACCCCTGGTTCACGGGATCCCTCAACAATGAGAGGAGATCCCTCGGGCAATCTGAAAGAACCTGGAGGCAGCACCCCTCTGCTGCACAACTAAATCTTCTGTGCCAGGCCAGAAATGCCTAAAACAAGGAACATCCTCAACTCTTCAGATCTGAACTAGAGAAGGCCTAGAACAGACCCCGCTAGCTCTTCGAACTGGTCAAACACCAATCTAATAAATTGGCTAAAACATCTAAAGAAACCCCCCAAGTCCCTAATATCCTCACAGGAATTCTCCTCCTTCTTCGCTGACAAAATCATAGCCTTAGGAAACAAACTCAGTCCTGCAACATACTCTCAACTCCTTCCGAACCTGCCTCCTCCTGCCGCTACACCCCCACAAATTTCACCTAAAAATCAAGCTCACTGGACCGACTTCAAAAAGTCTATGACGAAGGCTCCATCTCTAAAATCCTATCTACCTTAAACCTAAACAACCATTTTAATGACCCGCTCCCCTCCAACTGCCTAGTCGCCGTTGCCCAATCCATTATTCCTAGCTGGACTGCAATAATTAACGCAAATATCTGGCAGGGATCGATGCCTGACTCTCTGAAAGCTGGCCTAGTCCTCCCTATTTTGAAAAAGCTGTCGCTAGATCCTGCTTCCCCCGACAACTTCAGACCCATCTCCAACATCCCCCTCTTAGCCAAAGTGCTGGAGAAGTTTGTGCAACAGCAGGTAAGTCAACACATCAACAACTTCCACCTACTCGATGACTTCCAATCCGGATTTAGACCTGGGCACAGCACTGAACCACCATGCTCCACATCGTTGATGATGCCCTCCAAGCCCTTGACCAAGACAAAACAGGTCTCCTAATCCTCCTAGATCTATCCTCTGCCTTCGACACGGTCAACCATGAAAAACTACTCGAACTCCTCAAACTCAGGATGGAATTGGAAGGCTCTGTTCTAGAATGGTTTAGGTCCTTCCTCCATAACCGATCACAGAGATTCCTAATCAACTGCAACCTATCTGCTCCTTCCCCTGTCACGGTTGGAGTCCCCCAAGGATCAACCCTGTCCCCCCCCCTCTTTAACCTTTACCTTGAACCCCTTGCCGAAGTACTACGCACTGCCAATATCTCCTACCATATGTATTCTGACGACACTCAGATCTACATCAAAACCTCATCTCTCGAGGAGATCCTCTCCCTGAACGAAGCCCTGGAACTGACTGTCCAATGGCTCGCCTCCAATCAACTCAAACTCAAAGCAAAGATAACAGAATTTCTCCTAATTTCCCCTCCTAAATCCAACCCTGAGAGGCAAATTGTGGACTCGGCCAAATCCCTGGTAATTACCCTGGACAGCAACTTGAACATGCGGGACCACATCAACTCGATGGCCAAATCAACGAGATTTCACCTGAGCTACCTAAGGAAATTGAAACCCTTCCTCGATGCTCCTGACCTAAAAATGGCAGTCCAAGAACTAGTCATCTCTAGACAGGAGTATGGCTGTTATACCCTCTCGGGTTTACCCAAGATCTCCCTGGCACCTTTAAAAGGTTGCCTCAATGCGGCCGCCAGGCTACCTACTGGCACAAGGAAATTCAACCACATTTCCCCGCACCTGAAAGCTCTGAGCTGGCTTCCTCTTGAGGCAAGAATATAGCTTAAACTAGCTTGCATTACACACAAGGCTTTATACTCAAACTCCTCTGCATATCTTGCACAGAAACTTGTTATTTCTGGAGGAATCAGAAACTCCCGGTCCGCCAGAGACCTCCTGCTGCAACCTGCTCGCTTTCGGAAAAAAAACGTACAATCGGGCTTTCTCTGGGGCCGCTCCTAGAATATATGGAACTCTCTCCCACCCGCCATCAGAAGAATCCCTTCTCTGTCTCGTTTCAAAAAGGATACCAAAACCTTCCTTATGGGTAAATTCCTCGTTTAAATTTTGGCTTCAACTACCACTATGACCCTGATATAAGTCTGGCTATTGCCTCCCTTAGGATTACCTAGTCACCCCACCAATAAACCTGTGGTCTTGTTTTGAGTAATTGTAAATGTATTCTGTAAATATGTGCCCTATCCCTTATGTATTCTGCACCCCGCCACCTCCTAATTGATTTTTTACTCTTGTGATTCTAAGTCAAATCAAATCAAAATCTTCTTTATTCGATTTTCATAGAAAACCATAAAAGTACAGTAAAAACATGTTTATCATTATTATAAAAATTGATTTAAAAAGAGAGTGAGTTTGTCATTTTTTACACGAGGTTCAGTGAATCTCAGAAACAAAGACATAATAAAAGTCATTCACAATTAAGATTGGGGCGGTGGTTGACACAAAATTTTAAAAAACATACAATGAATTTGGCAAACAGTTAATTTTCCAGCATTTGCAAAGCTAAGTAGGCTGGACGGCAGGTTCGAAGCCCCATTACTTTCAGTATTGGAATTATCCAACATCTATGTGGCGTTGTATAGAGCTTACAAAATAGAACTACATGTATTGTGGATTGATTGGCAGTGGAATCACAAGGGCAAGGTGGCAAGGTCTTCGACCAATCGTTCTGTGTTGGGAAAGAAATTAGCCGGTAAAAATTATCTAATCTGAATCTAGTCCGTAAGAATTTTTCATATTGATTCAGATTATATTTTAGATATGGCTGTAGCGAGAAAGTAGTTTGAATAACTAAAAGATGTTGAACTGTACTTTTTCCTGCTTCTTGGACCAAATGAAGGTCCCCCAGATGGAGGAGACGCAGCTTTTTTAAATCCCTTTTTGAGATTTTGGCAATTGTAGCTGGGTGGGTGTAAAAACTCAGAAGACCCAAGTCTGTAAAAAAGGATTTTACGTATTTGAGCCATCTTATTTTATAAGTGTTGTCTAGTGCCATACAGTCCTCAATGAGAGCCCGCGTTAGTAAGCACTGTTCATTGGTCCAAATGCGTCTCCACATAATTATCGGTTGAGTCTTTAAAATGGCCGTGATATAAACCAGGCCTAGTTCTAAATGGCAGCCAAATTTCGTAGTGGTTTTAGGGACAGAAAAAAGATAATGGAGAGAGGAATTCTCAACTTTCTGGATTTCATCTGTATTGGAGTACCCCCATACCTCCGAGCCATAACTAGCAACACTGACGCATTTCGCTTGAAAGATCTTAAGCATTTCCTCAGGAGATCTCTTTCCTAGCTTTTGCGCAAACGCCGTCAGTGCTGATGGGGCCCTGAGGAAGGACATTTTTCTAGTGTGGACTGCTTTTGACCAGTTTAATTTACTATCTACCATAATCCCTAAATAGGGATAGGATGTTGTGGTCTCAAGGATAGTTATTCACAAATATGTCCTTATTTTTCCTTTTTTGGTTTGCGCCAGCACGCATAGTAAAGGTCTTTTTTGTATTTACTTTTAGGTTCAGAGAGGACATATAATTGCAATAACTATTTACCGAAAGCTGGAGTTGGAGCAGAGTTCTTGCCAGGATGACAGCGTCATCGGCATACAGTAGTGCCGGTATTGGTCGATGAGGCATTGCTGGCAAATCTCGGCTACCTTTTAACATTTCGACTTCAAGCCCATTGGTGTATAGGGTGAATAGGAAGGGGGCCAGAACGCATCCCTGTCTAACCCCCCTCTCTATCTTAAAAGGCTTGGTGAGGTCCCCATTGACACCATATCTCACCCTCGCTGAAGCGTTTGAGTAAAGTTCTCGTAGAAAGTTTACCACTGAAGGTTCAACTCCCATTTCTGAAATTTTTTCCCAAAGTTTGGAGTGGCTGACGCAGTCGAATGCTGCAGTCAGGTCAACATACACCATATACAATGACCCTCCTTTCGCTGAGACATATTTTTCCGTTAACAGGGAGAGATTTAAAACTTGGTCAACTGTCCCCAACCCATCACGGAAGCCGTATTGTAGATCCGATACAATACTATTTTCTGTGGCCTAGCCTTGGAGGCGGTCTAAAAGGATGCGGCCAGCAACCTTGCCGAGAGTATCCAGAAGGGAAATGGGTCTGTAGCAGGTCGGACTATAGCGGTCTCCTTTTTTAAAAATGGGGATCAGAATTGACGTAGACCAAGACTCGACAAGGCCAACCCTAGTAGTCGCTTCCAGAACTTTCGTCAGGATGGGGGATCATAGATCTAGATTGTATTTACACAGGTTCACCGGCACCCCATCTGGACCGGGGGCTTTTCCATGCTTAGACTTTTGGAGGGCCGTGATAACTTCATTATGGGTAAAGTTAATCTGTATGGGGTAGCATGATTGCTTTGGGGGGTCAGCAGTGTTGAAAGTTAATTTTTCTTCTTGCCTAAGGATAGTTGAAAAATGTTCAACCCAAGCATCCGCGTCTACAGCTACTTCTAGTTTTGGGACATCCAATTCTACACTGAGAAAGGGGGCTATAATTATTCTCCAGAAAGTAGTATAATCTTTCGTGGAGCAGCTTTGATGTAATTGATTCCATAGGGACTCTTTGATCTGGGTTTGGCGAATCTTTTGAGCTAAGTAGTAGGCCTTCCTTAGTTCAATAACCTCGTGTCTGTCCCTTATACTCTTACTTAACGCTACCTTAAGCCTAGTATAAGCTTTGGTGCATTCAGTGTTAAACCATACCCGCGTAGTACACTTCTTTGGTTTCTTAGAGCAGAATAATTCCTCTCTAATTGTTTTTGTGATGGCCTCATAGCTAGAGAGAACTTGCTCCGGGCCTGCATTTAGATCCAAACAAGTGTACAAGGCAGGCAATGTCTTTTTTAGTACATTGGCAGATACTAATTCTTGGTCCTCCTTGCCCCATTTTAGTGTGAAGCCATTGGGCCTATCTAGAGTAAGAGATTGCTGGTCTAGGAGGCTCCAATAGGCTTTTTCTGCCCCTAAAGAAGGAATAATTAATTGAACACTATTAGGGAAATGATCGCTATATGCATTTATAATTGTTTCAAATTTGCTTATACTAGATGTGATGCAATTAGAAACTAATATATAATCGATAACACTGTTTGCACCACGCCCATTAAAGGTACTTGAAAAGGGAACTGGGGGACTAACCAGTTCGTTCGCGAATCCCAGGTCAGTCATGATCATTATTTCGTTCATGCGGTCACCCACTGCCGTATGTGTAAAGTGCGTTTGATTGTTTCCCTGCTCATCATATATGCCACAGTTAGTAGCGATAATATTTTTACACAGATATAAATTAAAATCGCTGCCCCATATTAAATTTACAAACTTATTGGGGTGCATAGCACGAAGATTTCGAAAAAGTTCAAAGATATTATTTAAAACAGCACTTAAATCCGCTGTGACCAAGTTATTACATAAGTTAATCACTATATAGATAAAAATCTTATTACAGGTTATCATGAGCACCTGGTAATTAGGTTCTAATCTCAGAATTCCAATATTACTAAGTGGGAGTACGTTAGATATATAGGTTATAAGGCCTCCTCTTGCTCTACCTGAGGGTGAAGGAATCGCTTCTGAAAAAAAAGTTTTATACCCTAAAAGATGGAGTGGGGCACAGAGCCAGGTTTCCTGTAGGGCTATGATATTATATGGTGTTATTAATGCTCTCCAGTTGCTATCTTTAATTTTGGTTTGTAGCCCTGCCACGTTCAAGAAAATAATATCTAACGTTTTTAAGTTGGTACTTCTTTTGGAAGTTAAGTTGGTACTCTGTACAAATTGGTCAATCTGAGATTCTGGTCCGGAATTGAGCTGTTCTACTTCTCTATTTTTGTTGGTCAGCCCTAAATCTGGTGCAGATGTTGCACTGGCCTTATCTGGTGCAATAGATAGGGACTGAATAGGAGGGACTTCAGTATCATTTTCCATCTCTGTCATCAGTTCCGTGGGGGCATTTCTTTGAATGTTTAATGGTGAAAGGGGCAAACCTATAGGCAGTCATTCATTTTCATCCAGAGTTGACAGTGCGCTAAATCTGTTGTAGGTGGAAATTGTTTGCGGTAGGCGAGATGGATTGTGGTAGTTATGCGAGAGGATGGGACCATATTTCATGTTTATCGGGGGGTAGAAATAGCCTAGTGGGAGCGTAATTATCCCGTTCATAGTTGAACTACAAATTTGCTCTATGTTTAAAATCTCCCTTACTAGGCGTGGTGATCTGAATGTAATAACTATACATTCTCCGTTCAGGTCCTTCTCCCTTGCCCCTACCCATTGGACTCTTCTAACCATCTTGAATTCATTGAATAGTTGGCTATGAAGTCCTGTCCTGTTACTAAGCCAATGTAGTGTCTTGTTTTTAAGAGTTGTCCACGGTTCTTCTTGGGGAGAATTGTTAGGTGGAACATTTCCCAATATTACCACATAAGGTGTAGCCTCTGGTGGTAAATGTAAATGTGAATCAGCAGGTCTTTGTTCCACGGGAGTGAGGGGAATTCTATGATCTTGATTATACTTCTGCGGGAGCGGAGGCATTTGTGGGACAGATCTCTGTGTAAGTGGGTGGCATGTATATTGGCGTATTTCCAGTTTGATTTGTGTAAATCGTGGGTATGTTAACTGGAGGAAAATTTGCAGAAGTTATTAGTGCTAGTTTATTTGTCTCGTGGCTTACATTTTTTGATGGGTTCTGATTTACCGACTGGGTGTTTGCAATCGTATTTGAATGGACATCGCTATTTATCCCTACACTCGATACATTGGGTTTAGTGAGTAAGAAAGTTTCTATGCTAGTTACCCTGGTGGTTAATTGGTCCATCCTGACTCTTAAGAACGAGTCAAGTCTTTCGACTAATGCTGTTAGGTTCTGTATGTCTGAGCGTGACTGAATGGTTGAGTTGTCCTGTCTACTTGATTTTTGTTTGGTATATTGTTTAGTAGATACTGCATGCTTCTTTGTGAGTGGTGCGTTCAGTAGAGTACTTGGCTCATCTGGAATCGGGTGAATTGTAATTAAATCAGGATTTTTTTGCAAGTTACAAGAATCGAGGATTCTTGGTCTAGGTTTTCGTTGCTTTTTCTGTGGGGGTTGGGTTGGCGAGTCACTATCTACTGACTGAATCTCATCTACGGATGTTTGAATACATCCATTTGCTGGGATGATATTCTCTTCCCCTAGATTTGATTTAACGGAATCCTCACTCAGGAGTGGTGGCTGACTCATCCCAGAAGAGGAGCCCGCGATGGATTCCTCCACTGAAAGATTCTGTTTATCCAGAACATCTACCGCCCCAGTTAAATAGCTTAATAGGGTTTGTTGTTTTTCTGTCGTTGGTCTGATTCCCTTGGGGCTAGGTAGTTTCCTTTTTCCCATTCTAAACATGGGAGGTGACTGGATGATCGTAACAGCAGAGGACTTACCCTCTCGAGTCGTGAGTCGCAGTGGGATACAGACCTATTTTGAAGAGCTGCTTTAAGTTAATACAGAGGGGACGGAGCCAAGAGAATGGGCCCTGCCCGGCCTCCTCCGGCCACTGACGGGCAAGGACGGGCCCGCCCTTGGCCCGGGCTTTGCCTGGGCGAGTCAGCACGCGTACCGCGATGCGTTGGCCCGCTCTAGTTTTAAAAGACCCGGGGGGGCGGGGCTGCTGACTGGCACCTCTCCCGAGACCGCGCTGCCTGCTGGTTGTTGTGGTCAGGCAGCGCGCGGTCCGCGGGTGAATTGAGGCGCGTTTGGCAGCCGGTCTCCCCAGTCACTCCAGCAGTCCCCCAGTGATAGAGATAACAGCAAGCAGCAGGTTAATCCAGGGCACAGCAAGATTCCGAAGTCCACAGCCTCACAGGTATTTACGTGATTCTAAGTCTTTCTGTACAATCCTAAGATTCCTGTAAAGCGCTCTGATACCCTAAAGGGTCAAGTTCACGCTCTCTAAAACACACAAATCATTAAATAAATACATTTCTTTATTGGGGAGAGGTCAAGAGGGGGGACTAACCACAATTTATCCTCCTCTTCAACTTCTTGGATGTCCTCCCTGTCAAAGGGCTCAAAAGTTGCATTAAAGTTGCCTCCTATAATTAATGGATGTGTGGCTTGCCTTGCATCTAGCATCTCGTCTATAATTTGTATGGTAGGTGATTTACCCCCTGTCAAGCTTCTCGCATAGACGTTATGCATGTCTAAGATCTTTCCTGTGTTACCTCTTATCCTAACCACAAGGATATCTAGGTTATCGGTAAGGAGTTATTTGATGTTGCAAACTAACGCAATGCTAACCAGTATCAGCAATCCTCCTGAGGGACGGCCTTGTTTAGATGCTACTGGCGGTTTGTAAAGGGTCAGTCACAAAACCTGGCTCGTATATGGGTGTTAAACTCCTGCAGATATTGTGCGAGGTGGTGAACTCAAGCCATTGAGGTAGGCATAGTTTACTCCTTATTCCAGCCACATTCCATGATGCTATTTTAAGCTGATAGAGGTCTGTGGACTATGATTGTTCTGGTGTAGCAGGGGTGTCATGGATCTCAGCTTCGTGGGCCATAGTGTGGTAGCATGTGGCTTTTTCTATGTCCTGAGTAGCATCACTCACGCCTAACTGCCTCTGTGGGGTGAGGCTAGTGAATTCTAGGCCAGTCATTAGCTTAGTTTCTAGATGTATCCCCCTAGGGTAAGGGTGAGCTATGTTGGGAGGAGCAGAGTCAGCACAGGGACTGAAAGCCGGTCCACGCGGCAAAGACTGCGTCAAGAGACTCTTCACTCCTGCTGACGCTTTCAAGCCAACCTAACAAGGTGACTAAATAAGAAATGCTATAACTAGCCAAATAGGACCCAACACTAGTTGTGTGAGTACCTTTTATATGTTGTTTGTTTTCATTGTCCTGACGAAAGCTCTTCAGACCCGGCTGGGCCAAAAGAGCTGAAACATGTTGACGCATTCATATATACATAGATATATGGTAATCTAGTTACTCGATTACTTTCATGTATCGAAAATATTTTTTAATACAGTGTCAACCTTTTCCATGAAAGAATTTTTTTCGGTGACACACTGTTTTTAATGTAAATTCCTTCTCCCTTCCCTATCATTTCTGGACACTTCTACCTGAACCAGAGGTAGCCTCGGGTGAGGCAGGCATACCGCACGTTATTTGACAACCCTATGACTATGCCATGACACCTGGTGGGGCGGAAAAAAGATATACCGCATCGAATTGAACCAGGGTGTCTATGAGGGTTGTCAAAGCTTAACCAATGGTTAAGTAGACACTAGTGTCCATTCCCATTTTTTGATTAACTCAATACTGAACCAGGGGAACCGAATGGACTTTGAATCCTCTTCCCTCCCTTTTGATACAAGTAAGGTTGATAGTTCTAGCTTCAAAGTGATTATGAGGAGATCCTAATTGTAGTCAATCAATTTCGACTAGAGGCGATGATGGAGATACCCTCAATGGGTTCAAATTAGACATGGGCTGGGCGACGTAGCTAGGAATGTGCAGCTAGAGTTTAAAATTTGAAGTGGATGGGGGGCAAGTCCTAACTTCCAGGGCAACTAAGTTGTGCACTAGATTTTTATCCGCTAGTGTGAGTTCTATGGCATCTACTGGACTATTGGTCAGGACGCATCTTCTTGCTCTCAGGATGTAATCCCTTATCACGTACCTGCACCCCTTATGTGCCTGAGCCAGTGTATGGATTTGATTTTAATAGACTCATTGTTTTCATATTTAGTGAATTTGTCAGCCTTGGGTACGTTTGTCATATAGATTGCATACTGGTGGTGGCTGGAGATATTTGGGGGGCCTTGAAGGAGTTAGTACCTCACCGCCTCGTTCTCTAGGGGGAAATGTTTACTGTGTAGGTGCCCTTGTGTGTAGTATGCTTCTCTCCATTAATTCCCTATCCCTTTCCTGACATTTTGCTCATGATGGTGGTATGCTGGTAAGGCTCAAACCATGGTGACCTGTATTGCTTGTGGGTAGCGGAGAATGTTTTCGGATAGGAACTTCCCTCCGTGAATCTACTACGGGCAGTGGCCCAGGGCCACTTGGCCCTTCTACCCTTCTATTATATCGAGTAGCTTGCAGATAAGGTTGGTCTTGCTATTATTGTTTTTATCAGAGCAGAGATTTCTCCATGACGGTCTAAATTAGAAAGCGATGGGTCAAATGCCTCCATCCCCCCTCTCCTAGCCTGAAGAGTTTAGTGTGACCTACTGGCCTCTATGTCCTCCCTAACCACCTGAGCCCCTGTGATAGTGGCAGTGTCCAGGAGTTCCGGTGGATCTAGGAGGGGTAGGAATCCATTGCTGCATGGGAGATCTGTTGTGGTCATAAATGGAGTGCTAGTATCACTAGGCAAGATCGTAGGTGAGACATTGGTAACTTCTGATGGCTGTTTTGTGATGACTGCCTTCTTGAACACACCTTTGGGCATTGAACATGGGACCACTGGTAGCATCAATACCATTAGTACTGTTTGAGAGTTGAGAGTCCGCAATCCTCGGGGGCAAAACTATAGGGGGTTGCCCGGCCTTCTCCGGGCGATGACGGGTGTGGAGGGGCCCGCCCTTGGCTTTGCCCTGGCGCATCCCGTGCTGCGGGGGGAGAGGCAGCACTATAAGCGCGATGGCCACACGTGTCATTTTTTTGTCTTTCAGAATACCCTTTTCTGGTCCTGAGGAGAATCCCCGCTGTGAGGGGATTCGAAATGCGTCGACCTTTTGTTTGCGTTAGGCCAATCTGTTTTTTTCATTGAGTTGAACAGTTTTGAAATATTTTAGGATGGAAGATGGCCTGTGCTATTGACTAAACAAGTCTTCTAGCGATTGCTTCAGTTAAAAAAGAGTTATAGTACCGCACCATAAATAGGATAAAGAAATTCTTTGGGTGGGGTACTAGCTTTAGTTCCTTCACACATGTATGAAAGGTGATTGGATGGATGAGTGGAAGAGTTAGGTAGGAGTATGACTGCAACACGGAGTATGGCTGTAACACGGAAGGATTGTGTTGTATATACAGTGTCTTTTAAAGTATGAATGAGATCTTTTTTCTATAAAGTTTTTTTCTTGAATTCAAAAATAGGGGCTTCCCACAAAATCTAAAATCAGGTGATGTTGTTCCACCCATTGCCGAAAAGTAAAAAAATGTCAATAATTGGAAATTGAGATGTGAAATAAAAGAAACATTTCTTGAAGATTAAGTCGGAACTGAAGTAGTGGTTTATGAAAGACAAATATTTTATTGATTGTCTTGTTGAATTTAAGAAATAATTGTACAGTACTGGCATTTTGTTTTGTTGATCCCCTTCGCTGTCAGCGCCTCGAGACAGGGGAACCCTGGCACAGGGAGTTCCACCAGGGTTTACCGGATGCAGCAGTAAACCCCAACAGCGGAAAAGCGTCCCGCGCTGCGCGGGGAGAGGCAGCGCTAAAAGCACAATTGCCACGCACCCCCCTCACTGTCAGCGCCAGGGGTCAGATGAACCCTGCGACAGGGAGTCCCACCAAGGTTTACAGGATGCAGCAATAAGCCCCAACAGCTGCTCCCCATCCTCTCGCCAGCACTTTCACTCCCGTGCCCTAAGGATCGAAAGTTACATCCCTACCTTGATGTCACTGACCACATTACACAGTACACCTCACCTTAGCAGGTAAGTTCAAAACTCAAATTTGAGGTACCTCCATTAGCTCTATACCATATGTATAGGCTGTGGGGTTTTAGGTTTAAACCTATAATAACTGATACGGGTTGTAAAAGAGAAAAGCCCTCACCAGTGAAAACATATAAACACTGAAAAAACACCTGCACAGCCTCAAACTAAATGCCTTTCAAAGAAAAGAAAAAGAGAGTGAAAGAGTAATTTTTTTTCTACCTGAAGGTGCCAATACAAAGTAACTTTGTTATACAAGCTAGCAGTAAGAAAGACTGGGCTAACATTATTCTGCTTGAGTTTTGTTGTTTAGGGAGGCCACTAAAATATTGTTTCTTCTTCCTTTTGCCTTTTTCAGTTTTGTGGTATTTGGTCTAAAGATGCAGGGTTTAGAAGAATGTTTTAAGTCTTGTTTAATTATTTTATAAATTGTAGAGAATCAGGAAATAAAGATATATTGATAATTTGGCTGCAATTGATTCTTTCACTGATAGGTAAAATGGCTGGTTTCATAAGAATCTTTCCCAATATGTGTCATCACATTTACCCACAGAGAATGGGTAAAAACCCTTAATACATTAGCCCACAGTTTCTAGTGGGTCAGTATTGATAGTAGGTGAATTGCCAACACCTCAGGCTTTAAACATTCAATGCAAGGTATAGTGACATGTATATGTATAAAAAGTGCTATCACCAAGCATCTGGGATAGTGGTGAAAACATGACACCAGACTTTTGGAAAACATAGAATGCAGTGTCACTTGGAATACTTTGCAAAAAAGGTTCTTTCCAGCTTCAACAAAGATTGGAGTGATATTGTTTGTATTTGCAGTGATTCAGCTACGTATGTGAAAAAGTTGTGTGATGACCTGTCAAAATTGATACCCGAGCTGAAGTGATTCCCTGTAGGAGATCCTTGCCACTTGTTGATGGTATGCTGAAAGCATCTTTACAATCTTCAGTTAATGAGGGATGCTATTGACTTTTTAGGCCATTCTGGTGCACTGTTTTCTTATGCATAGGAACTAAATCGCAAATATTTCTCATTTCGTGCTTTGTGTGGCATCAAAGAAAGAGTCATCTCAACTGTGTTCCTTAGCTGATGGTTCTCAGTCCAAGGGGCTATGAATGCTATATTATCTATGTGGCAACCGTTTACAGAATTTTTGCTGAGTGATGATGCCAAAGGCAAGAAATGTGAGGATCTTTGCTCGCATATTGATATGATGTGAAAAAAGTACACTCTACTGCATTATTAGATTTTTACAGGAAAATATAACTGCTGTAGTGGACGTAATAAAAAAACTAGAGTCTGAAAAAACCCTTGTCTGCCAAATGTTCAGCATAATTGGTGTAGGTGTGAAACATCTACTTGAGAGGAGGCTGGGCGACACCTTTAGTGACTTTGGCACTGCAACATGTTCCATGTTAGAGTGCTTGCCGCTTGGTAAGCAAAGCAATGTTGAAGAGCAATTCAGGAACGTTTATTTTACAATATATGAGAAATGGCTTGCAATGATGCAAAGAAATGTCCCTTCACCACCAATGGAATTTGAAGTCAATTAACTCTTACTGTGGTACTCTGTACAAGTTCTACATCCCCTCAATAAAGGGGAATTTCCTCCGTAGTTTCAAAAGTGCTGCTTCATATTTGACTGCTGCCATAACTCTGTGTGCAAAAACAACAGTTGATGGATAGAATGCAGAAGCATAACTTCGGGACCCCCTCTATTGCTCACTTTTGGCCAGGGAAAAGGGGGGACATTAGCAACAGCAATACAAAAAATTCCCTCATGGCCTCAACCTTACTTATCAATCGACATTGTTCAAATATTTTCAAAAGATCGTTTCTAATTAACACGGGTACACTATTTTATTCAAAATATATTTCGTTTTTATTCAATTTTTTCATCACATATCAAAATTACTTTTCATATTTTTTATGTATATTTCATTTTTGAATTTTCATTGAATTATTCTTTTCAGTTGCATTTACTAAACATACATAAATAAGAAATTTGATATTCAAAAAACATTTTTCTTGGGTTTTTCCTCTCATAAAAGAATCAAAGATACCCTTATAACCACACACCTATCATCAAACATACATCACACATTCATTCCTATCCACACACTTCACTGCACACTTAAACAATCAATACAGTCTCTTTCCTCTGTATCTGAGGTTGTACAGGAAAAAGTTGGTTACTCTTCACGCCAGGTCGACGCGCGTTTCGGTGGGCTTGTACCACCTTCCTCAGCACCAACAGACAAGAGTATGCCTCTTTAAAGTGTGGATATAGGGTATCCTTTGGGTACTCCCAAGGCGTATAAAATAAGGTATCAGTAGTTAAACTTCCGCAATCTCATGGCAAGTTGCCTTAACAACGGGCACCGCAGGTTTCCGACATACGTCACTTGAATGGTGTGATCAGATAATAAATAGCGTGGGTTCCATTGACACTTTACTTTTAGTTTGCAAAATGTATCTTCATCGGTATTGTCCTGTAGATAATTGTTTCTGAGTCTCAATCACTTAGATCTCGACATTTACCGTATATTTCCTCCAAGTTCTGTCATGCGGCCGCCATACTGGTTCCACCACGAGGACGCCGTTTTGTTCCTCACCATGCCATTCCAGTTTGAACCCAGCCATATGCAAATCAGTCTTCACCCTGTGCCCCATGGGAACAGTCCAGCCCGAACTGCCAAGCCAGGTCCTTCCTGGACCGGAAACAAGCATCCTAGGACCGGTTTTGGGCTTTCAGTCCTCATCAGCCAGGATAGCTTGATTCCAGTGGTATGGAGAGCACGGGACTAACGTCTGAGCATACCCGTCCCACTCGGGGTGACAAATGCAAAACAAGCATTGAAAATGCAATAGGTCTCGCAATAGAAGAGTTTGACGTTTTTCGTTTTGCAAATGGATGAGTGGCGTTGCGTGGATGAGTGGCGTTGCGTGGATGAGTGGCGTTGCGTGGATGAGTGGCGTTGCGTGGATGAGTGGCGTTGCGTGGATGAGTGGCGTTGCGTGGATGAGTGGGGTTGCGTGGATGAGTGGGGTTGCGTGGATGAGTGGGGTTGCGTGGATGCGTTGCGTGTGTGAGTGGCATTGCGTGTGTGAGTGGCGTTGCGTGTGTGAGTGGCGTTGCGTGTGTGAGTGGCGTTGCGTGTGTGAGTGGTGTTGCATGTGTGAGTGGTGTTGCGTGGGGGGATGGATGGATGGATGGAGTGGGGGATGGATGGATGGAGTGGGGGGATGGATGGATGGAGTGGGATGGATGGATGGAGTGGGATGGATGGATGGAGTGGGGGGATGGATGGATGGAGTGGGGGATGGATGGATGGATGGATGGATGGATGGATGGATGGAGTGGGGGATGGATGGATGGAGTGGGGGATGGATGGATGGAGTGGGATGGATGGATGGATGGATGGATGGATGGATGGATGGATGGAGTGGGATGGATGGATGGATGGAGTGGGATGGATGGATGGATGAAGTGGGATGGATGGATGGATGGAGTGGGGAATGGATGGATGGATTGAGTGGGGGGATGTATGGATGGAGTGGGGGATGGATGGAGTGGGGGATTGATGGATGGAGTGGGATGGATGGATGGATGGATGGAGTGGGATGGAGTGGGATGGATGGATGGATGGAGTGGGATGGATGGATGGATGGATGGATGGAGTGGGGGGATGGATGGAGTGGGGGGATGGATGGATGGAGTGGGGGGGATGATGGAGTGGGGGGAGGGATGGATGGAGTGGAAACCGGGCGGCAAGGGCTGTGATTTATAATGTGTTATGTTTAGGAGTAAACGGGCGTACGACATAGCAGGTATGTCCATCTTTAATGAATATGTAGGGCACAAATGACGTGATAAACAGAAGAGGCGCAGATTGGTGGTTGAAGAGCCCAGAGAGTAGTAAAAACAATAACAAAAGATGCAGCAAAGGCTTCAAAGTTAAGAAAAGATGCAGGCACTGCTTTGGTATTGTGAGGAGGAGGACATGTAACCGGAAATACAATGTTTATAATGTAAAAGTTTAAATCAACAGGAAACATGAGAAATTACCTGGCTGCAGTGGAAATTAAAGAGAAACATGCAGACAAAGGTTTTATGCCGGAGGACCCAAATGAACCAGGACGGGAAAGCAAATATTTATGATGTAAAACTATATTAACAGCAAACCTGCGAAACCATGTGGGGAAGGAGGATATTTAATAAACAGAGAGGTAGGTGAAAACATAAAAGAAACAGGCAGGCACATCTTTCTGATTCTATAGAGGTTAAAACGCACGGGGAAGCTTTAATTTGTAATTTAAAACGTTAATGTAGCAGGAGTTTAGAAGTGTAGATAGTTTAAAAGATTAAATAAACAGGAGTAAGCAGGCAATGAAACATAACAAGTGAGACGGAAAGCCAGAGGCCAGCATCAAACGGACAATACAGAGGGTCTGTTGCTTGTGTGCTCAGCCGTGACCTGCGCCAAGGAGCTGAGAGCGTTGGGAGAAGGGGGTGTAGTGCACGCGCTGGGAAGAGCAGCAGCAGGGAGGGGGTGGCAAATGGTTCTTTGCTTTGGGCGCTCTGTAGTGGGGAAGGGGGATGGGGCACGTATAGGAGGTGGCAGGAAAAACAGGGACAGGGTAGAAGAAACAGTAAGGGGATGGGATAAGTTAAACAAGTGAAAAATGAGTGAGCCCCTTCATGGTTGTGTGTGACAGACACCTCCTTTATGCTGCAGTAATATCGGGGAATTCAGAAGTAACAAGGAGTGGGGGAAAGGAGCGGTGGGAGCGAGAGGAGACGAGATGCCAGCAGAGCCGAGGATGGGAACCCAGAGGCGGCCCTAAGGCTGGCAGCAGAGAGGGGAAGTCGGAGAGGCTGTGTGCGGGGAGAGAGGAACAGATGGCTGTGAAGCAGGGGGTGTGAAGGATGGGGGTGGGTGGGGAGCGTAGGGACGGCTCAGATGCCTGAGGCAGAGCGCACGCTTTAATTTGTAATTTAAAACGTTAATGTAGCAGGAGTTTAGAAGTGTAGATAGTTTAAAAGATTAAATAAACAGGAGTAAGCAGGCAATGAAACATAACAAGTGAGACGGAAAGCCAGAGGCCAGCATCAAACGGACAATACAGAGGGTCTGTTGCTTGTGTGCTCAGCCGTGACCTGCGCCAAGGAGCTGAGAGCGTTGGGAGAAGGGGGTGTAGTGCACGCGCTGGGAAGAGCAGCAGCAGGGAGGGGGTGGCAAATGGTTCTTTGCTTTGGGCGCTCTGTAGTGGGGAAGGGGGATGGGGCACGTATAGGAGGTGGCAGGAAAAACAGGGACAGGGTAGAAGAAACAGTAAGGGGATGGGATAAGTTAAACAAGAGGCTGGGAAACAAAGAACGTGTAGCTGGAGGGGGCGGGATGGATTACAGAGAAGGAAGACGGGTGGGAGAAATGTTCGAAAAACAAGTAAACGAGTAAAACAAGAGCACTTACAGGGGGCGGAGCAGGGAGAGCGGCCTTTGAAGTGCACTTTACACGGCCGGCCGGCAGTGAAACTGAAAGCATGGCCGGCCGCCGTGAAAGCCTTTGATGACGCAGCAGGGGGAACAGACGGCGAGAGGGTGTGAAAGCAGCAGGGGCAGGCAGGCGGCTGGGGGCATGTGCACACGCTTTTAAGCGCATGCGCATTAAGCTTCAATTTCACGGGCACTGCAAGGAATCGCCACGATTCCTTGCAAGTTGGTTAAAGACTGTTTAAGCCCCAATAGTCTCGCAAGCTCGATGCGCATGCGCATCGACAGGCGAGACCTAAACAACAGTTGATGAATACAATGCAGAACAAATGTCATACATTCACCCCAGTACAGATATCTGGGCCTAAATCCATTGTTTTTTTGCTCACCATGCCATTCCAGTTTGAACCCAGCCATATGCAAATCCGTCTTGACCCTGTGTCCCATGGTAACAGTCCAGCCCGAACTGCCAAGCCAGGTCCTCCCTGGATTGGAAACAAGCATTCTAGGACCGATTTCGGGCTTTCAGCCCTCATCAGCCAGGATCGCTTGATTCCAGTGGCATGGAGAGCACGGGACTCACGTCTTAGCATACCCGTCCCACTCGGGAGGGACAAATGCAAAACAACAGTTGATGGATAGAATGCAGAACAATGTCATACATTCACCCCAGTGCAGAGATCTGGGCCTAAATCCATCGTTTTGTTTCTCACCATGCCATTCCAGTTTGAACCCAGCCATATGCAAATCAGTCTTGACCCTGTGCCCCATGGGAACAGTCCAGCCCGAACTGCCAAGCCAGGTCCTCCCTGGACTGGAAACAAGCATCCTAGGACCGGTTTCGGGCTTTCAACCCTCATCAGCCAGGATAGCTTGATCCCAGTGGCATGGAGAGCACGGGACTCACGTCTGAGTATACCTGTCCAACTCGGGGTGACAAATGCAAAAACAACAGTTGATGGATAGAATGCAGAACAATGTCATACATTCATCCCAGTACAGAGACCTGGGCCTAAATCCATTGTTTTTTGCTCACCATGCCATTCCAGTTTGAACCCAGCCATATGCAAATCAGATTTGACCCTGTGCCCCATGGGAACAGTCCATCCCGAACTGCCAAGCCAGGTCCTCCCTGGACTGGAAACAAGCATCCTAGGACTGGTTTCAGGCTTTCAGCCCTCATCAGCCAGGATAGCTTGATTCCAGTGGCATGGAAAGCTCAGACGTGAGTCCCGTGCTCTCCATGCCACTGGAATCAAGCTATCCTGGCTGATGACGGCTGATAGCCAGAAACCGGTCCTAGGATGCTTGATTCCGGTCCAGGGAAGACATGGCTTGGCAGTTTGGGCTGGACTGTTCCCGTGAGGCATAGGGTCAAGGCTGATTTGCATATGGCCATGTCTGAATTGGGGGTGAATGTTTTGCCATTGTGCTACATTCCGTCCATCAATTGTTATTTTTGCATCCATAACTCTGAGGGCATAAGCGCCCAGCTCAATGCAAATGCTGCAGAACCTGCTCTGAGAATCGCAATCTTTAAGTGCACCAGTATTGGCATGGAAAGCTATGTTAGTGGCCAGAGTTAACAAATTCTGTACTGGCTGTTTTGGTGTTACCTGTCTCAAGTGCCAATGTTGAGAGGGCCTTTTCACAGAAGTTTACATGGGCAGGAAAGAGCGAGCGCACATGACCAAAGACTCACTGAAGAACTATTGTATGGTGTACTATAATAAGTTTAATTTGCAAAAATCTATTTAGACCTCATATACACTATACGTACACTGTCTATATACCATGTTCTAACAGTGTAGAAAGCAAGCAATAATATAAGCAAAATGTTCCATAAACACCGGAAAAACACTTTTTCTGTTGTTTTTAGTGGAGTGAAAATGTGTAACCACTGATAACAACTGTTTTTTTAAGGTATTGAAAATACTTGAAAACACTGGAAAAAAAACCACTTGAATTTACCAAAAATAGAAACTGAAAACAGGAAAGCCTACATATGTATAACAACTCGTACATTTGTCAGTTGAAAAAACATCAAAGAATATCATCAAGAACGCATAACTATCGCTCCCACAAATTCAAAAACGAAAGTCACATAATAATTACTCTCAAAATCCGCCCACTGCATTCCACCACAATGCCTCTCCTGCAATTGCTCCGCAACGTACTAATTTTTGACATGCAGGCGAATCCCTGTTGAAACCCATGTCGTCTATCTTCAGCCACATTGTCTCCCGGAACCAGGTTCAGGTTGGGACTGAGGCAATTTAAATCTCAGGTAAAACCGCCTGGCTCATGAAGGTGCCATACTCCGTTCTAAAGCCAAGTGGTTTGCCAATTCCTGGCTGGATCCATGCAGAACCAGCACCTTTGCTTTCAGATCAGGCTGCCTGCAATCTATCTTAAAATGATCATGCCAAAATCACGCCAACCGCTAGGACCGAAGCTGTGCAGTCCTGATAGTTAAAAAATCAGTACTGAGGCCTTCTAATGAGAATGACAGACACCAGTTATGGTTTGAAATTTTATATAAAGATTTACTGAGCAAAATACATGAAATATGCCATCATCTGATAGAGACTTCTAGCCGCAGATTTGTTACCTTTGAATTTCCCAGGGGCCAGACTGGATCCGGAATATTTTTCATGATCAGTACCCCCATTGTACTGATAGGTGGCATTGTTCAGGTTTGCGCTGGAAGTGAAGTTCGCAGCCCTATATAAGTGGCATTGGTTCTTTTCTTTCTGTGCCAGCCAACGCTGATCCGGAGAAGAGCTACTTCTCAGTGACTGATTTTTTTTTAACGTTTTGTTGAGTACTTTTCAAGTATTGTCCTCCTGGTGTGTAGAATGTAATCGAAGAAAACAGGGCTCAAGCTCAGCAGAGCCAGTCATCGGTCCTGACGAACTGGCACCTTGTCTGCCTGTGGAGTCTCAAGCGCGACCACAACCCAAAGTCATGCTCCGACTACAGCACCATGAATCCCATGGCCTTGCGGGAGCTCTCCCTCAAGCTCATGTGGACCTGGCTATCGATACTGCGATGTTCGAGGTCCCAGTTGAGGGGAAAGTCCTGGGAGCAGTTGCGAACCCTGAGGTGTGCGCCCACTTTGAATCCTTGGTACATTCTGGTAAGTCTTGTCACAAAAAAAAGACAACGTCAAAGAGGTCTTTGACTTCTTCTCATCTGTCGGCCGATGAGACGAAGGAGCATTGACATTTGAGGCTGGGCTCCGTAATTAAGCCTGCTCTTGGGCCTCCCTGACTTTCCGGGAGCCAGAGCGACACCTGCCCACTAAATGAGTTTTATGAGGCCATGTGACTCATCTTTGGGCTGCCCGAACCCTCCGGCATGACTTCGGGCCACACAAGATTAGAGGGGGCCCCATCTGGTTCCACGCCGGTGGCTCCAGCCGGCCCTCATGGATCCATTCCTGGATCTGGACCAGCACCAGTTGTACCAACTCTACTTTCTCAGACGCCAGTCCTGATGCCCACACTCACGGCTCCATCTCCATCCTGATTTTTGGCTCCCATACAGTGTCCGAGGGGCGTCGATCAACACCATATCCGGCCCCAACAGGAGCCTTGCCTCCTAGATTGGATCCGGAGCCTTACTCCCTTGGGTTAATGACTTCAGGAGGGATGGGAGGGGTCATTGTACCCTGGCGAATACCAGCCATGTGAGGAAGACTGTTGCATGTATTGGTTTGAGGAACTGGATGAAGACAGTGGACTGGATACCTCTCCAGATACTGTCCTGCTTTCTCCTGCTAATGTGGCTACGGAGGAGGGAGCTTTTTACCAATGGTGGTGTATAGTGCGGCTGAGGTCCTTGACCTTCAATTGCCCTTGGTGGGAATTAAGAGTAACATCCTGGCCAAGGTGTTACAACCTGGAGTCTCCACATCTGAACTGCCACTACAGTTCAATGACGTCCTCATTGACGTCCTTAAGGGGACTTGGCTCCTGTGAGGAGGACGATTGCCTGGCACCAATGCCCCACTCCATGTGACCTAACCACCCTACCGCAGAGAGCTTGGTAGTCCAAGCCTCAACATCTCATGGTGCTTTCCCTACTGCTCCTCCAAATGAGGAATCCAAAAGGCTGGACTCTTTAGGGAAGAAGATGTTTACTTCCTCCAGCCTGGCACTGTGGTTCATGAACGCCACATGCCTTTCATGCCCTTATTTCCACATCTGTGGGACACAGTTGTGCAGGTGCTGCCAAAGATCCCAGAGGAGGCCCAGGCTGTACTCTCTCAGACTGTTGCTGATGGGAGAGATGCCGGAAAGTTCACTATCTGCTGTGGACTTGACACGACTGACTGACTGGGCAGAGGGGTTTCATCAATGGTAGTCTTGAGGCGCCACGCCTGGTTGACGGTGGCTGGATTTTCAAGGGATGTCCAAACCTCACTTACGGACATGCCCTTTGGTTTCATACGCCTCTTTGAAGACGAGGCAGATTTTGCGCTTGAGCAGTTGGGGCATAGAAAAGTCCTTGGGCCTTTCTATGGCTCCATCTCACCCCCAATCTGCCTTTCGTGGTTACGGAAGGGACTTCCAGCCACACCAACTCCCTCCCAACCACCGAGCCTCACATGCTCCCTAGCCTCGGCATGGCTGAGGGGCCGGTACCCACAGACCTCGTGGGTCAGGTAGCCAGCGTTCTGCTCAGTCGGCCACCCCCACCCTGGCAGCTGCAGCATCCAAACCCTCCTATTGTGCCCTCATACCACCATGGGCAGCCAGTTTGCGTCCGGATTCGCCATCACCTGCTCCACTGGCAGTTCCTAATATCAGACAGGTGGGTTTGAAAATCGTCTGAAGGGGCTACTCCCTCTTCTCCATGACTACCCCTCCATCCATGCCGCCATCTCACAAGTGGCTGATCGAGGATCATCTGTCCCTTCTCTGCGAGGAAATCAAGTCTCTCTTGGCCAGTAGCTGCGGCGGCAGATGTGGGCCTTGGTGGGGGTTGCGTCCTGCGAGCTGTGGCGGGCACCTGGGGGCACGTTAGCAGCTGGTGCGGCATCTCCGGGTGACTCTCTGGACATTAGGCAACGCGGTCACCACCACAGCCGGTGGGGATACCGGCGAGAACGGAGGCCTGCTGTCGCGCTCGATTGTCCCATACCCACAAACAGGTCGCTTTGTGCCCGCATCAATGCAGCCACATTCTGCATAGCTCTACCATACCTGCATGGACTCTACGAGCTGCCTACTCTACTTACACATGCTGGGTGCATTCCACCACAACCTGAGGTTGTGGGGTCTTAGACCTCGCTTGTGAGGCAGCCTGGGGAGTGTATAGTTTGCGCTGCTACAGAGAAACCGGTCCTCGGAAGCTTGTTTCCGGTCCAGGGAAGGCATGGCTTGGCAGTTCGGGTTGGACTGTTCCCATGAGGCACAGGGTGAGAATGATTTGCATATAGCCATGTCTGAACTGGGGTGGCAGAGTGGGCTAAAGAACGGTGATGGATCAAACCCAGTCTTTTGACTGGGTGAGAGCGTTTGATTGGTTCAGATGCTCCGTCCATCACCACCCCCTTTTGTACCGCTTTGGCCGCCATAAGTGTGTCAGGGTATGCTCAGGCGTGAGTCCCTTGCTCACTTTGCCACTGGATTCAAGCAAGCCGGGCTGAAGACGGCTGTAATGCCAGAAACCGGTCCTCGGAAGCTTGTTTCCGGTCCAGGGAAGGCATGGCTTGGCAGTTCGGGTTGGACTGTTCCCATGAGGCACAGGGCTAGACTGATTTGCATATAACCATGTCTGAACTGGGGTGGTAGAGTGGGCTAAAGAACGGTGATGGATCAAACCCAGATCTTTTGACCGGGTTTGAGTGTTTGATTGGTTCAGATTCTCCGTCCATCACCACCCCCTTTTGTACCGCTTTGGCCGCCATAAGTGTGGCAGGGTATGCTCAGACGTGAGTCCCTTGCTCACTTTGCCACTGGATTCAAGCAAGCCTGGCTGAAGACGGCTGTAATGCCGGAAACCGGTCCTCGGAAGCTTGTTTCCGGTCCAGGGAAGGCATGGCTTGGCAGTTCGGGTTGGACTGTTCCCATGAGGCACAGGGTCAGACTGATTTGCATATAGCCATGTCTTAACTGGGGTGGCAGAGTGGGCTAAAGAACGTGATGGATCAAACCCAGATCTTTTGACTGGGTGTGAGTGTTTGATTGGTTCAGATGCTCCGTCCATCACCACCCCCTTTTGTACCGCTTTGGCCGCCATAAGTGTGGCAGGGTATGCTCAGACGTGAGCCCCTTGCTCACTTTGCCACTGGATTCAAGCAAGCCAGGCTGAAGACGGCTGTAATGCCAGAAACCAGTCCTCGGGAGCTTGTTTCCGGTCCAGGGAAGGCATGGCTTGGCAGTTCAGGTTGGACTGTTCCCATGAGGCACAGGGTCAGACTGATTTGCATATAGCCATGTCTGAACTGGGGTGGCAGAGTGGGCTAAAGAACGGTGACGGATCAAACCCAGATCTTTTGACTGGGTGTGAGTGTTTGATTGGTTCAGATGCTCCGTCCATCACCACCCCCTTTTGTACCGCTACAGAGAATATTTGCACCTTGGACCACGTGTGTGACATTGTGGAAGTGCCGACATTATATCACTGCCCTTGGTGAACTGCATGTTTGGGGGCCCTTGTGGCTGCTGGGATACCTTCATCCTGCATGGCTATGCGCATTGTGTGGGTTCTGTATTCCTGCGGATCACTATGTACACCTGCGACTGAGAAGTGGTCTTCCACCCGGTAACACTTGTGAGGTGTGTGGTGCATGGGGACTCTAAGAACACGGACCAGGGGTTCCTTTGGGCAGATATTTACTTGCACTCTAAGCAGGCCCCCCTCCGGGACTTTGTCATGTTTGTCTAGAGGCGTCTATTTGACATATTTCAATTGCGGGTTAGGCCTGGTATTAACTGCGGCAACCATGGGGAGGACTGATAAATCCCAACCTCGCCTCACATTTGAGGCGTGTAAATCCACTAAACCCCAGCAGAAAGCTACCTCGGACTCTGAGGCTGATGCCCAAAGTGATGCCCCCCCTCTCACACTTGAGTGAATACTGTTGGCGATGCAGCGAAGCCTCCAATCTATCGAGTGAACTATGGAGGCTGTGAATCACCGACGGGACCACATGTCGGCGCACTAGAGAAGCAAAAAACTCGCATGGGGGAGGTCGAACAGCGGGTCTCTGCAACAGAGGATGGTCTGAGTGAGGTCGCTGGGAAGACATTCAACATGGAAAAAATCCTAGCTGTCATTCAGGCTAAGAACGAGGACTTAGAGGCCCCGTCCCGGCGAAATAACATTCGAATTACGGGGCTACCAGAGTCAACAAATGTGGGTATTATGGAGGCTTTCGTTGAAAATCTAATTAAGGACATTTTTGGCGCTCAGCATCTGACTTCCCTGTTCATCATTGAGCGTGCCCATCTCTCTCTCGCGGCAAGGCCTGTCCCGTGTGCTCCTCCCTACCCAATTATTGCAAAACTGTTAAATTACAGGGACCGCGACACTATTTTGCTGATGGCCAGGGATAAGGGCAATATTGAGCATCAAGGCAACTCACTTGCGTTCTTCCCTGACTATACACTCGCTTTGTGGGCTGCAAGAAGGGAGTTTGGTGTGGTGAAAAAGTTCTTGCTGACAGAGGGGAGTCCCCTATGCGATATTATATTCTGCTCGTTTGCGGATTGGTCCAGGTGGGGACTCCAGAATCTTCACCAACCGCAAAGCTGCCCTGGAGCATGCCAAACAATTGAAGCGGAGATGGCGTGAGTCCCGTACTACACAGGGCGATGAGGAGCAATAAGGTGGTGGAGTGGACTTCTGTTGACCTGCCTTTTCACAGTTTTAAATACATGCATCCTCGTAACTACATAATGTTATGTTTCATATCTGCTTTCTTACAGGTCAGACTTATTGAGCTTCCCCGCAGTTGTGAGCTTATTCTGTAATACGTGCTAGTGCGGTTGTTTGTTTATGTTTTGGCACTGGTAATAGACCTGCTCAGCCACCTCCTACATGATGGGAGGCTAGTAGTACTCAGATTATTATTATTATTTTTTAAAAAATATTTTTATTATTTTCCATACACAACAAGCGTACAAGATGACCAATCGAGGTCACAGATGGGTACGGCCATACCATAGTGCGTGCAACAATATATGCCATACAGCGGCACATTTCAATCAGAGCAACCAAGCAAGCAGCAAAGAACCGAAGAAAGCCAATTGTGAGCAACAGGCTAGTAGTACTCTGATGTCCCCACAGATAGAAGAACCCCATATGCATACTTCTGGTTTTTGTCTTTCGTGGGTAAGGGTTGTGAGAAGTTGGCCTGGAGTATGCTGTCCACTAGTTATAGTGGGCACCTTGCACCAGTCCAAACAAACCTTATTGATGATAGGTTTAAGACAACCTTTATTGAAAGCTATCCTAGTGGTAGCTATGGAGAGCAGCCTTCAGGCTAAGTCTTGAAGGAGTGTAAAGCAGCTTGGTTTACCAGATTATAACCTCTTGAATGTGTAAATGAAAGGAGAACCACACCAGGTATACATATAAAATATATGTATTTATTAATAAACACTCTCTAGTAATCCCTTTATGAGATTACAGAGCAAAGTACACAATTAAAATACAATAGAACTTCAGTGAAGAGCACAATATACACTGGGCCCCAGGGGGAAACCAAACCATAAATTAAGAAAGTGATATAAGAACCACGACTTGACTAGATACAAGGCCTAGAGCCTGTAGAATCGCTGGGACCACAAGGAACCACCCAAGGTAGTGACACAGGGGACCCACGGGGGACACGTGCAGTGTGAGAACACCGCCGCGAGTCGTCGTTAGCGTCTATGGGGAAAGTCGCGGTTGGAATTTTAAAGATAAGGACACTTAGGAGAGGACTTTGAGCAAACCCCTTTAGACTTAAGGGGTTCTAGGGCCAACACCCACGGGAGCACCGGCGTACTCGAGTTACCTCACCTAGGGAAGCTTGGTGCATAGGTGTCAAATGGTGTTGGGAATCGTCGTTGATTTCAATGGCGATCTGCTGCAAAGTGCTGCTGCCGTGGAGAAGAAAAGTGTCAGGTGTGATCCAAGCCTGGATCGAAGATGTGAGGAACCTGAAAGCAGAGGGAACAGAGTCTGGGCCACTTGCCAGTGACCAGGGGCACGGTAGACAAATGCCCACCGATGTCGGGTGATTCAGGTGCGAAGAGGTGAAGCTTGACTCTGCAGCCACGAGGACCAGGAGGCGTCAATGATGACCAGGAGCTGGATTAGAGCTGTCCCATGAAGGATGTCGAGTGCTGCGGCGTCAGTGCCCGGATTGGACCCAACAAGCCTTGGCAACAGCAACGCACGTAGAAAGAGAAAAGATGCTTCGGTGTGGACCAGCAAGGTCCAGGGGACTCCAAGTGGTGGAGAGTCAGGGCATGTTTGGAGCAACCAGGGAAGCCCAAGGAAAGTCAAAGTTGCCTTCTCAGGGACCCACCAGTCGACGGACCAGGGATCGTGAAGGTACCTCGAGAGAAAACACAAAGGGCCGGCTCACGGAACACTTGTGGAGTGTAGGCCAGAAATCTTCGGTGGAAAAGGTGCTCGGGGTCTGGGCTGCAAGTAACCCAATGCACAGCCTCAAGGAACGTCGAGAAGCTAATGTGCACGGTGTCCAGGGGTTCCGGTTCCACGGTACTCACGAGGGCTACGGGTCTCAGCTTTGCTGGGAACTCGGGTCAGCCTCTGGGAAGTCTGGAAACCCACCTCCTGTGTTGCAAATACTTCGGAGTCCGGCGGGAGCTTCGGAGATGCAAACCGGTCAGATGCATCTTTAGTGCCTGCCACGCAGGGGAGTAACTCATTTACTCCAAGGGATATTCTTCAGTCATCCAGCATTGTGCAGATCGTTGAAGTTCCAGGATTCAGTATCAGAGTTTGTCGAGGTGTAATCTAAAGTCCTGTTGTCAGGGGTTCCTATCTTATACCCAAGGAAGGGGTGGGACAAACTCTGGGGACCCACCAATGGGAGGGTTTGGAAAGAGAGGTGGCTACACCCATTTTCTTTGTCCAGTTTTGCGCCAGAGCAGGGGCTGGTAGCCCTTGCAACCAGTTTGAACTGGGCTATGCACAGGGACACCAAATGTGCCCCCAGTGCTGACTTCAAAGCACTCTTGGAGTGCACCCACCCAGCCCCAATACACTAAAGCCTGTCTGGGAGGTGATGACACCTCCCTGTGACAGGAAACCTATTGTCCAGGCCTCCCCAGCCGGAGTTTCGTCCAGCAGCTGGAGGCCAGACTTGTGGCTGTGGCATCCATTTTGTGATGCCAGGGTTCTTTTAAACTGGTACCGGGTGTACCGGGTGTACTGGTGTGCACATGTCTCTCCCTCTAGAAGGGTGGAATCATACCTCCGCCGCCAGGACTGGCGGGAGGTATGATTCCAAAGTGTTTCACACCAAACACGACATGTTTCCTTGCAGCCATTGCAGAGTTAGCATTTACCGCGTGGTTATAATGCACTTAAGAGTAAATGGTCTGGCTGCATCACAGAACAACCCCGGACAATAGATTGCAAAGGCTGCAGAGGGGCCCGGCTCATGCATGGGCACCTTCTCACACGACACCCAGCACCCTGCCTTCAGGATTGATAAGGCCTGCCATAGGGGTGACTGATAGGTTTATATGTGTAGTGATATAAGGTAGATATAGGTAACCTATATCTAAGTAAGGGGTGCATACACCACCTTACAAAGGCTGCTGTAGCAGACCTGTGGTGTCATTTTGGAAGGCTGCCCAGGGGTGGCATAATACATGCTGCAGCCCCTGGTAGGCTTCTGGGGTACCTACGCCCGGGTATATAGGGTACCCCAGTATGCCATATACTAGGGACTTATAAGGGTACCCCAGTAACCAAACTGGAGTGTACCTAAAGTACTTGGAATCAACTATAAGAAGCAGATCCTACTCTCCTACAAGGGTTAGACAGCGATGGGATGACTTTAGCAGGTTGGGGTCGCTGAAGTTGGTGGGGGGTGGGAGGGCAGGGGCTCGGTGGGGACGAAGGGCACTATTCTTCTTCAGTGTAATTGAATCCAACTTGTCTTACGTGATTGTGGGCACACGCCTTTTGCTCCTTTTTATCTTTTATCATACTGTTGAGCAGACTAAATGAGTTGTAAAGTCAGGTCCCTGACTTGGAATGTGCGAGTTCTGAACACTCCCAAGAAAATTCGATCTGTATTGGCATATTTGGAAAGGATGGGCGTTCAAATAGCCTTTCTACAAGAGACGTACCTAACTAAAGTCTCGGGAAAAAATGTGGGTGGCGTTCGGCGGGGGTCAGAATAGCATCTTCTTACTCCACTTACGGGGAGTGATGATCCTTGTTAAGAGGGGGGTTCAATTTACTGTAGTTCGTGCTGAAACGGATGAGCAAGGCCGAGTGGCACTGGATCAGGGCAAGCTGGGTGGAGAGAGTGTTCTATTGGTTAATGTATACGGACCAAATATCGATGATCCGTCCTTTTTTGTAGCTGTATGGCGCCGCATCTCAGGGTTTCCTCCTGTGGAGATACTCTGGGGTGGCGACTTTAATGTTTGTTTGGATGTTGCTATTGATCGTTTGGGAAGTGGGACAGTGCAGCCCAAGCAGGCTTCAGAGGTTCTACTTTGACTATTAGAGGCTGGGAATTTATGTGATGTCTGGCGCTTGCAACATCCCGGGGTGCGGGAGAGCTCCTTTATATCCTCTGTGCATGGGACATGGTCACGCCTGGATTACTAGCTTGTCACCGAGGTCGCGCTGATAACTCCCCAGTGGTCCTTGAGTTGCAGGTACCCACATGTTAGAAGCCGCCTTTTGCATGGTGGCTGCAACAGGCTTCCTTGACTGACCCAGTTTTTAAGCACACCATAGGGCAGGCAATCCAAAACTACTTCTGGGAGAATGATGGCGCCGTTGAGAGTGCTGGAGTCTTGTGGAAGCATTTAAGGTGACCGTCAGGGGTGCCTGCATAGGTGCGTAAGACGGAGTATTGAGGGACTTCCGGCGTAGAATCTGTAAATTAGCCACGGAGATATCTACTCTAGAGCGGGAATATGAGAAGAACCCCTCCCCAGAGACGTTAACTGTGGTGCGGACCTTATGACTGAGCACAATGACACAGTAGACCAGGAGCTGGTGCACAGATCCAGACGGAGCACGGCTCGATAGTATGGGAAGGGGGGCAGACTAAGCCGCTCGCTGGCACAAAAGTTAGCGGCTCCAAGAAGTCAGGAGTATATTACGGAAATGCTAGATGATGGAGTGGCACATTACACCACGCTTGAGATTAGTGAGGCGGTACTAAGGTTTTGTACCAGACTGTACGAAAACAGGACTACGGTGCAGACAGCAGAAATACACTCCTATATCGACGATATTGCACTTGGGTGGCTGTCTCTGGGACAGAGGGAATATCTTACACAGCCCTTTGACGTTGAGGGTGTAAAACTTGCTATAATGTCACTCCCCACATGCAAGGCCACGGGCCTGGACGGGCTCCCAAGTTTTACTAGGCCTATGTTGACAACCTGGCCCCCAGGCTCCTAGAGGTTTATGCGGAGGTGTATGAAACGGGGAGCCTTCCACCCACTCTAAAGGAAGCCCTCCTAGTGATGCTTTTGAAGCCTGACAAGGCTGTCAATCGGTGCGACTCCTATAGGCCTCTTTCGATTATAAATATCAAAACCAAGATCTTGGCAAAGATGATTGCTAATATGCTCCAGCCGCTTGTCTCCCTTCTGGTCCTCACAGACCAGTTGGGTTGTGTGCCTGCCAGGTCAACCACGCACAACCTGCGCACAGTCTTTGCCACCTTACATTACTTCGACCCAGACTTTCAAGCTGTGGCAGCGCAGCTAAGGCATTCAATTCCCTTCAATGGGAATATGTGTTTACTGTGTTAACGAGAATGGGCCTTCCCCAGTTATCCTCCAATGGATCAGGGTGCTGTACACTGAGCCCGTGGCAAGAGTGCCCGCCAACGGCCAGGAGCCTTTGTGGTCCCGGAAGTAAGGTGGGAACTGAGACGCCGGACCGACGCTGCAACTTAACACAGCACCCGGAGAATCGATGCCCTCCGATTTAAGCGGAATTTCAAGAATGCCGTTTGACTAGAATCCACCCGCTTCCTGTGAATCCCATTGTGGACAGCAGTCACCAACTAACAAGGTTGACTGCATACGTGTCCCTTATTTCACCTCCGTGATCTTGCTCACAAATTTATGTTATTTGGACTTTCTGTTGCCCCGTCGGGTTGATTTTCAAACCCCAGCTTTAAAACTTTAGAGCCTCTTTTCCTGATGAGAATTCCCTCAGTCTTGTGAGTTCGAAACGCGTAGACAATTTATGCCATCTAAACAAAAGGAGTAATCCAAAACTTTCTTTCAACAAAACTTTATTGATGGGAATTTACTTTTATAGCGTACTGTGAATATTTCTATTCCAGTGTGTTTGTATATGTATTAAGATATGAATGGATGTGTATGCATGAGGGTATGATTGCTTTTGAATGTAGGAAATCTCTATGTATTGTTGAAAATTGTACAAAGGTTTGTTTGTAAATTTATATATTGTGTATAGGAGGTCTTGTAATGAATTGGTAAATGATAACCAAATGTCTTTCTTTGAGAGGAAAATCTAAAAATAAAACATAAGATTCATTCAGACAGATTTGTGTCAATTGACCATAGTGCATAATTCTTATGTTTTTTTTAATTTAAAGTAAACAGTGAGACAGTATTGGCATTTTGTTGTTCAATAGTACACTGAGCCCGTGGCAAGAGTGCCCGCCAACGGCAGCAGGTCTCCTCCATTTCCCATCGGAAGGGGCACACGGCAGGGGTGCCCCTTGTCGCCGATGCTCTTCACGTTGGCGCTCAAGCCTCTGGCATGTAAGTTGCGCCAGAGGCATGCATTGGCTGCATTGCGCTTCCAGCAGAGACCACTTGTGGTCTCATTGTATGCCGATGACATGCTGTTGTATGTTTGCGAGCCTGCTTCGTATCTACTGAAACTGCTTCGTGAGTATGTTAAATTTGAGAGATATTCCTGCCTAGGGATTAATTGGGCAAAGTCGACGGTGTTCCTGCTGACGGCCGGCACTCGGGAGGTTCAGCTGGACTTCCCGCTGACTTGGACTCAAGACCCAGTGAAATACTTGGAAATATGGTGTCATAGGGGTCCTGAGCAGGTCATTTCTATGAACGATGGGCGAGTTATTGCACGGATCACTGACCAGGCGGGGCGGTGGACCCGGTTGTCTCTATTGCTTGCTGATCTGATTGCGGTGCCAAAAATGTCTATATTGCCCAAACTCCTCTATTTGTTTGGTAATATCCCCATGCAACCGAACACCTCGCTGTTCAAGACGCTCCAGTCGGCCTTGCTGACATTTGTATGGGTTGGTGGTAAAAAGCCCAGATGCAGTTGGGTTGTTCCTGTACAACCATTTGACGAGGGGGCTTTGAGGCTCCTGACATGCGGCTATACTACCTGTGAATACAGGCGCAGTTTGCGCATTATTGGCTTTTTCTGCAGGCGTTTCACCCCCATACCGCAATCGAGTCCGATGCTGTGTTCCCGATGCCACTAGTAGCGGCGGCACTCTAGGACAGTTGTGGGGGCCCCAGGACGGAAATTAACCCTGTTCAGTGCACTGTGTGGGCCTGGAAGGCCCTTGCCAAAAGGGCATAGCTGGACTACCTCTATGCCCTGTCGCTACCGATAGCTGCGCACCCGGACATTTCTGCAGCAGAAGAGCGACCCGCTCTGCGGGCGCTGAAGGCTCTTGGGATCACTCAGATGGGGGACCAGTACACACAGGGCCAATTCCGCTTGTTACAGGAGGTGCAGGGGGGTCGGAACTACGGCTTGATGTTGAGGTTTACAAATGTGAGAGTGCAGCAAGCAGTTACAGCCATCTACCCTGACTATCCAACTGAACCAAAAACTTTGCTGGCACTGCAGGCGGTGCTGGCAGGGGAAGAGCAAAGGGGCCTGATTACTAAGCTATATAACGTGTCACTACGTTAGAGGGAGCCAGGGGTAATGGAATACTGCGCTGGGGTCCACACTATCGCTTGAGCAATGGAAGTTCTGCTGTGAGTTAACGGGTCGCCTGACTGCGAATTGTAATCTCCGCATAATCCATTTTAAGTTTCTGAACCAGTTATACTATACCCCATTGCAACTGCGGAGGTTTGCGTGAAACTGCCTGTTGTATGAGGTGCGGGCAGACTGATGCCGATTTTTTTGCATCCAGCGTGGCTCTGCGCAGGGATATTTGCATTTTGGTCCAGTGTGGTGAGCGTGCTTACTGATGTAGTGTTGGAACCTGTGAGATGTGCCCTATAGTTTGCCTGCTGGGTAGTGTGAAGAGCCTTAAGTCATGCAATTGGCGAATTGTCACTGTTTCGACTTGGATAAAAGGGCGGTAGCTCAATGTTGGGGAGCAAAAACCACTCCCACTGTTTAGAAATGGATCCACGATTTGATCTATTGCAGAGAACAGCTGGGGACCCATGCGGCGGAGAGTCCCGAGGTCTCGCGGCCCTAAGACTTCTGGGCCCCACTTACTATGTATTTACTGAGCCATCCTGACTTGCAGTGAATTTGTTGTACTGTTCTGTGCCTTACCAGGGATGGTCGGAACCAGGGCTCCTTTTCAGGGATACCACTAATGTGCGTCTAAGATGGTTAAGATTCAACAACTGAACAAAGTAATATCATCTAAGGTGCCGGGAGGGGTGGGGGAGGCGCGTTCTTTTGTTGCGGGCTTGTTCTTTGTTCTGTGTTCGTTAAAGGATTAAAGGGTTCGTATCGCCTGACCCAGAACTGGGGCTCTGTGTACTGTTGTTGCAAGCTACTCAATAACATTTTTTTTAAAGTCTCTCTTGGCCAAGAGAGCCATAGAGAGCGTGTCGATGCTAGAAGTAGACTGCGCTTGCTATTCCTGCTACTTTCTTTTTTTTCACAACAAATTTTTATTGTCAACAGCCACAACTGGCCTGGCGATGCCAGGTGCTCCAGCAACACAATATACATATTAGCAAGTAAAATGTTGACTTTTTGGTGCCTTTTAAAGAATTGAAAAACAATAATAAAACTAAATAGAACATAAAACTGTAGTGTCATACATCTGATACATATTATAGTACATGTCCGGTTTAACCACACCGGTCGATTCATTGCGTGGTTACAACCTCACTCATCCCACAATATTTCCATCTTATTCTGTGTTAGTCTATGGATACAGTTGGAATGGATTCAAGGTACAATTCCCGATACTCTGCCCACCTCTTCCAAATCTTGGGGTGTTTCTGTGGACATCCTCATGCTTTAAATATTGGTATCTGTAGCCCCATACGGAAATCGAGACCTTTCTTCCTCACACTAACCGGAGGTAGAGAAGCACCTTTCCATGCTTGTGCAATATCTCGCTTGGCCAGTGTGAGGCCCAGAATTAGGAAATGGCGCTTATATATGTTATCCCCAATACCATCCTGTGAGAAATTGGCATGGTATATGATGTTCACTATTCTAGTGAGCACCTTGCACCAGTCCAAACAACCCTTATGGTGATGGTTGTAAAGTCAACCTTATAGATCAGCTATCCTATTGGTAGCATGGACAAAGCAGTCTTAGGCTAAACTCAAGAGAGCATGTGAAGCCAGCTGTTTTACCATATGTAACCTTTTAATACCAAGTGAAAGGACACCACACAGGTTGTATATCAAAATATATATGTATTTATTTCTAACACAATCCTCTGAACTCTTTATGAGGTCAGAGGCACAAGCACATAACAAGATACTCAGTTATAATACAATAAGTTGCACAAAATACAGTAATGCCCTAGGGGCACTTCGAACCATATACTAAAATAGTGGTATAAGAACCACGTCACGAAAAAAGGAAAGGCCTAGGGCCTGGAGAATCGCTGGGGCTACGCTGGACTACCAAAGGATAGGGAGCAGGAGGCCCACGGGATGCGCGTGCAGTGTCTTTACACGCACGCAAGTTACCATAGAGTTAGAATGGGAACGAAAGAATTGGAAACTAGTTCTTTTAGGACAAATCCGGATGGACTAGGGAAAAGCTACTTGAAACTAGGACACTAGGATAGTCAATACCCACAGGAGTACCGAAATACTCGCGTTACCTCACCCACAGGAAGCGGGTGCATAGGTGTCAAAGTGTGTCGGGTTTCGTCGCTGATTCCTATGGAGCCTTGGAGAAAGATGCTGCAGGCGACCAGGAGAGAAGTGTCCGGGTGGATCCAAGGGCGGATCGAGGATGAAGAGTACCTGAAAGCAGAGGGGACAGAGTCTGGATCACTAGCCAGTGAACATGAAGGAACCAGGAAGGAACCAGGCGATGTCGCGAAGCAATCAGGTGATGTTGTGAAGCTTGTCTCTGCAACCACGTGGACCAGGATGTGTCGACAACGACCAGAAGCTGGATACCGACTGTCCCACGAAGGCTCTCGCTGTCGGCGGTGTCGGCTTCCGGATTGGAGTCAACAAGCCTTGGGAAAGGCAACCCACGCAGGAATCGCAGATGGCTTCTTGATCATACCAGCAAGGTCTGATGGGCTTCTCCTTTTCAGGGAAGCAGGGGCCAGTCTGGAGTAACCAGACCAGCGGTGTAAATCAAAGGGTTCGTCATCACAGAGGCCACTAGCCAACGGGCAAGTGACCGGACAGACGCGTCAAGCAGGAAAATGCAGAAGGGCCCCACAGAGAACTTGTGGAGGGCTGATCTTCGGTGCAGTTGGTGCTCGGGGCTGGGGCTTCTCAATCCCCAATGCACAACTTCGAGGGTGCCTCAGAAGTTGCACGGAAAGCAATTCGCTGACTTTCCAAGATGGCCGGTCCCACGTCTCTCGTCGCCTCCACGGGTCTCAGCTCTGCTGTGACTGTGGATCGGGCAGTTGGAAGTCTGGAAGTCCGGGTCTTGTCAGGCTCTGTGCTCGGGCTCCGGCGGGAGCGTCGACAAAGCAAACCGTTGATCGCTTGATGGTGCCTGCTTGCACAGGGTGGTCACTCCTTGACCACAAGGGAGATTCTTCAGTCTTCTATGTTGAGTAGAATGTCCGAAGGTCCAGAGTTTCGTTTCAAGTTTCAGTCAGGATAAATCTAAAGTCTTGGGACTCAGCTCATACCGATATACCAAATTTAGGGGCTGGATTACCTCCAAGGTCCCTCCTTTGGGTGGGACCCAGGAAGGGGGTGGTGACACCCCTTTCCCTTTGTCCAGTTTCGCGCCAGAGCTGGGGCTGGAGTGCCCCAGCACCGGTTTGAACTGGACTATGCATGGGACACCTTGTGTGCCCCAGGCAATGTCTCATTTCATTCAGCCCTCCCTGCCCCAATACACTATAGCCTGTCTGGGGTGGTGCTAGCACCTCCCAAGACAGGAAACCTATTGTCCAAGCCTCCCTCGCTGGAAGGGCTCCCAGCAGCAGGAGGTCAAACTTTTGTCTGTGGCAGCAGCATCCATTTTGTGATACTGAGGCTCTGGTTAACTTTAACTGCGATTAGTAGGAACAACATGTCTTCTCCCTCTAGAAGGGTGGAATGCTACCCCCGTCGCCAGAACTGGCGAGGGGGTAGTATTCCAAAACGTATGACACCTTACACGACATGTTTTGATAAAGCCAAACCAAAGTTAGCAATAACCGCAAGGATTATAATGCACTTAAGAGTATATGGTATGGCTATATCATAGAACAGCTATATGGACATTGTTCCGAAAGCTGCAGGCAGGCTCAGCTCATGCTAGAGCACCATCTCACATAAAACCAAGGACTCTGCCTTCAGGATTGTTAAGGCCTGCCATATGAGTGACTTATAGGTGCATATGTGTCTATATATAAGGGTAGGTATAGGAATACTATACCTAAGCAAGGGGTTATTACACGACCTTGCCCCAGCTGAGTGATCAGCCAGTTGTGTCAGTTTGGATGGCCAGCCAGGGGTGGCATAAGGTATGCTGCAGCCCCTGGTAGGCCTTGGGTGCACCTATGCCCTGGGTACCTATGGTACACTGTACAGGGACTCATAAGAGTGACCCAAATCCCAACCGGTGATGTACCTAAAGTACATGGTGTGAAATTTAGAGAGAGAACAGCAGGGCTGTGGGTCTGATTAGCAGGCCCACAGCCACATTAAGTCGAAAACCAGTGAAGCAAAAAGCAAAAAATGGGGTGACCATAGGAAAGCAGACCCTACTCTCCTCCACATCCGTCATGTGGAGCAAGGCCAGATGTGGGGAGCAGGGGACGTCCCAGCCCCGAACCTCTGATAGGCACGCGATGACACCCCGCCAAAATCTAGAAAGTGTCACACATTGACAAACGGTGTGTATAAGCCTGCCTTTAGCAATAAGGCAGCGCAGGCATAGCGGAGATTCAATCAGTCCAGCTCACCACAATTTGTAATGTATGTAATAGGCCCTGTGAAGGTATTTGAATTGTATATAGTGTAGTCCTGCCGTAATGGCAGCACTACGTGGGGACTCCAGTGCCTCCGCCCAGTCTTCGTCATCCAGAGGGCCCAGATCCTTCTACCAAGCCTCTTGCGTACCCCCCAGGGTACTGGGACCTTTTGTTGTCAATGTACGGTATAACTTGGTAATTTTATGTTCTCCCACCTCTCCCATAAATACTTTGGCCTCTATAGGATTAAAATCTGGTACGGTCTCCTGGAGTATAAGACATGGCGAAAAAGCATGGCGAAACTGAAGGCATTTATAGAATTGTGATTTATGCATCGAGTATTCGTGTTGCAGTTCTTGAAAGGACTAGGGGGTGAATGTTTTGATTTGTTCTGCATTCCGTCCATCATTTGTGTGTCTTTTGCTTCCTCGCCCTAAGTGCGCCGGGAATGCCCAGACGTGGGTCCCGGGCTCACCGTGCCTCTGGATTCAAGCTATCCTGGCTGAAGAGGGGTGAAACCCCGAACCCGGTCCAAGGATGCTTGTTTCCTGTCCAGGGAGGACTTGCTTAGCAGTTCGAGCTGGACTGTTCCCATGAGGCACAGGGCCAAGACTGATTTGCATTTGGCCATGTCTAAAACTGGGGTGGCATGGTGAGCAAAAGAATGATGGATTTAACCCAGATCTCTTGACTGGGGGTGAATGTTTTGATTTGTTCTGCATTCCGTCCATCAATTGTGTGTCTTTTGCTTCCTCGCTCTAAGTGCGCCGGGTATGCCCAGACGTGATTCCCGGGCTCACTGTGCCACTGGATTCAAGCTATCCTGGCTGAAGAGGGGTGAAACCCCGAAACCAGTCCTAGGATACTTGCATCCGGTTCAGGGAGGACCTGGCTTAGCAGTTTGGGCTGGACTGTTCCCATGAGGCACAGGGTCAAGACTGATTTGCATATGGCCATGTCCAAACTGGGGTGGCATGGTGAGCAAAAGAATGATGGATTTAACCCAGATCCCTTTAATGGGGGTGAATGTTTTGATTTGTTCTGCATTCCGTCCATCAATTGTGTGTCTTTTGCAGTTCCTGAAAGGACTTTGGGGTCCGGCCGTGAAGAACTTCTCCCTCTAGGGTTATTCCTATATCCTGTAATAAATAGTTGGTAGAGGGTCTGAGGGGAAAAATATTTAGAGACCAAAGTGACAGAAAAAAAACCCTAGTCCTAATATGATACAACAGAAGAACTGTACAAAGAAGTGCCTGCAATAGTTATTGAAAGCATCCCCTGGCGCTCCGCTCTGAAATCATCTTTAAACGGTTTTTCAAGAAAAGTTCATACAATATTTTGTTCAAATCAAGTCTTATTATATTTTCATAAGTTAGTTTCAAAACATCTCTTATTCAGTTAGAAAATTCATTGATTGATGTCACGAGTAGAAATAACACAATTAATGTCCAATGCATTTCGGGCTGACCGCCCTTCGTCCGGGACAATAGCTGAAAGCAAGACCAAAAAAAACTCATTCAAATAATTATACATTGTGTGTACTAAGATACATAGCTAAGCAAATAGATACAACACTTGTGTGATTAGATTTGGTTTGAGTGCATGCAAAACTCAAGCGAATAAGTAGATAAAATTCTCTCACGTGTTATTCTTCTTTCGTCAATTTTGGGCTCGAAACTAAAATAAAAATGAACGTGCAAATAAATTGGTGTGTTCTGACTGACAATGGCGACTAAGGTGAACAAGTTACCGGGAATGTTATAACTTACTTGATCAGCGCGTGAAGCGCGTCTTCTGTGTTCAAAAGCCGGGTTCTTGCTCGCGTGTGACGCGGATAACAATCTAAGAAGTTCGGCCATTCACGTAGTCCGTTAAAAAGCACGTGAATGTTAGGTTTCATGTTAGGCACAGTCTGATTGGCTGAACTAGCGATCATGTGGTTTATTGTCAACCAATCGGTGATGTGTATGCTGGTGTCTTGGCGACAGAGTGTGTTGACGAGTTATTAATGCAAACACTAAAATTGAGCTCATTCAAATGTTAATGCCTACGAGTGTGATCTATTACACTAGAAAAATATGTATTCTGTTGTGTAGAAATAAAAAAAGAAATAAAAACGGATACAGATCGACCAAACATTTACATTCCAATAAGAAGCAATCTCAGAATACATTCAGTAACATATGATTATACATAACACAGAAATTCGATTCGGTCATTGAGACCATTGGGTTTACAAGAGTTTAGCAAATAAATCCAATAGTTCTCTCTTTGTAAGAGAAATCGATTATTGTCTCTGCCTTCAGTTTTTTCAACAGTCTCCAGTACCACATACTGGAGTTGGGAAATGTTATGGTTTGCTTCCATGAAATGTGTTGCTATTGAAGATCTTACGTTTTTTGTGCGTATATTTGACTTATGTTCGTTCAGTCTGATTTTTATTTTGCGTTCACAAAAGTGCATATTCAATCGAACTTTTCAAACTACATCTAGCTGTGCGACCTTCCACTCTTCTAATAGTACAACAGAAGAACTGTCACTGGTCTGTCTGAATAATATGGGCAAAAGCATAAAGCTCAGTATCTACCTGTGGAGTGTATACAACAAAAAGGAAATGAATCCCATCAGCCCACACAATGGCAGAGCATCATCATCTGGGATACCTCCAAATGATGGTCCGGCTAAGGAGCCACACACCTGTTGGTATTGTGTGCTTCTCCAAACCAAAGGACCCACCAGTGATGGAGCATACCAAAAAGGAAAATGTGTTCGTAAAGGTGTGGGATATCAAATTTGCAGTGAAAAAATATGTGAGAGAAAATAACATAAGTGCAGTCTAAAATTGGCTACCATGACATGAAGAGAAACTTTAATAGAGAGATATCATGGTGTCAAGGTTAAAAATGAGTGTGTGACAGTTTGAAATAATAACTGTCCACTAAGGATGGTACTTGGTCAACATGTTTCAGCCTATTGAAGGAAAGGATGACCTACCAGGCCTTCATCAGGACCTCTAGAACACTACTGCAAGAAGGAAAAAAATGTTGTGAACATAATAATGATACCAAACGTCCTACCGTACATTGAGTTTTCTATACGGGGGACGTCTGTTTCAAAATGATAAAGGATTCTTTCCCAAAGAATCTTGGGAGAAAACCTCGCCTCTCCTGGCCACTGCTCAGGGATGGATGCCCCGCTCTGTCCATCGGTACCCCTTGACCTCCCCCTCGGCTTGGGTTCAGTCAAGGGGTACCGACGGACAGAGCGGGGCCTCCATCCCTGAGCAGTGGCCAGAAGAGGCGAGGCTTTCTCCCAAGATTCTTTGGGAAAGAATCCTTTATCATTTTGAAACAGACGTCCCCTGTATAGAAAACTCAATGTACGGTAGGACGTTTGGTATCATTATTATGTTCACAACATTATTTTCCTTCTTGCAGTAGTGTTCTAGAGGTCCTGATGAAAGCCTGGTAGGTCATCCTTTCCTACAATAGGCTGAAACATGTTGACCAAGTACCATCCTTAGTAGACAGTTATTATTTCAAACTGTCACACACTCATTTTTAACATTGACACCATGATATCTTCCTATTAAAGTTTCTCTTCATGTCATGGTAGCCAATTTTAGACTGCACGTTTGTTATTTTCTCTCACATATTGTTTTCACTGCAAATTTGATATCCCACACCATTACGAACACATTTTCCTTTTTGGTATGATCCATCACTGGTGGTTCCTTTGGTTTGGAGAAGCACACAATACCAACAGGTGTGTGGCTCCTTAGCCGGACCATCATTTAGAGGTATCCCAGATGATGATGCTCTGCCATTTGGCTGGGCTGATGGGATTCATTTCCTTTTTGTTGTATACACTCCACAGGTAGATACTGAGCTTTATGCTTTTGCCCATATTCCTATAGCCTCCCAGCCGGAAAAACCAGAAAACTCTGCCAGGTGTGTGGGGGGTGTGTAACAGACCGTTGTGCCAAAGGGGAGTTTCTTTGGTTAATCTACCACATCATCCCATTTGTTGCAGTGAGCATTTCCAGACCTTGAATATCGTGCCCGTTGCTAGTGGCAGCGCCCTCAGGGCGGAACTGCGTACAGGATCGTGTAGAGTGACATGTTGCCCATCAACAAGCGTTCAACCGCATATGCAGGATCACTCCGGTCACCATACCAACAGTTGTTGAGGATAAGAATATGAGAAGCTTTATAGTATGCTTGAACGTATGGCGTAGCTATGCCTCCACAGTACGTAGACTGGAAGAATGTTTTCAATGCCACGTGGGCGAAACCACCACCACAGAGAAAGTGCCAGAGAGTTGAATTCAGTTGTCAAAACCAGGCCGGCTGTATCAGATAAGGGTGATTTTGAAGCTGGTATGATAACCAAGGCAAAGAGACCATTTTGAAAATGGCAGATGTGCCGAACAGGGATAGTGGTAGATGTGACCATGAGCGGGTCTGTTCCTTTATCTGCACCCACAGCGGTGCTAGATTACGTTCCCCTGACACAGGCTGGGAGGATGACAAGAAGTCCCCAAGGTCTTTAAATCTGTCTTGCACTTTAGTCACCTCACCTGCCCAATCGCCCAATTTCATTCCATCCCCCAAGGGCCACAAGTATGATTTCCGGGAGTTCATATAGAGCCCAGATGTCTCGCCAAAGGTCTGCATAATCCTAAGCAGTCTGGGCCCGGAAAAATCAGGAAGAGTAATAAAGAGAGTGATAGTGTCCATATAGAGCTATAGATCAATGACCATAATCCACACACTGCTGACCGCAGGAGTTCATGCAACCATTCCCGCTTCGTTATCAGTAGCCTGATTCATCCCCTCGCACTAAATATGCCTATAAAGGGCCCCATATATCTTTGGGTCGGGATGCCATGGGCAACAATTCAGCATATGTAGTGTGTGTTCAGGATGATATGTCAACGGAAGTAGCGGAGAGTAAAGAAGAGGCATCTCAAGCAGCGCTACTATCCGGTGCCATGCGTCCACCGTACCGGTGACAGTAGTAGGTGGCGTCGCCCGCTCCCGAACAGGCCCCTGCATTATACCATTCAGTAGTATTGGGTCGGCAAGCCAGTCCTCAACAGCTACCTGGGGCATGTAGCGAGGAGGGTGTATCCAATAATAAGCATAATGAGCCCCTGCACTTAGATAATAGATCTCAAAATCGGGCCCATCAAAACCCCCCTGTTCGTAAGGCCTCGTTAATACTGACCAACTAAGCCTCGCCTGTTTTCCCCCATAACAATCTGAGCAGTTCAGAGCGTAGCGTTTTAAAAAGAATCGACCCGGGTCATAGGGGATATTAAGAAATAGATAAAGAAACTGAGGCAGTACAACCATTTTAATAAGGGAGGCTCGCCCAGCAATCGAGAGGGGCAGTGACAGCCATCGAGTAACATTAGCATTAAGGCACGTTATGGCTGTACCATAATTCGCCCGAATAGTGTCATCTTTGTCCCTGGTCACTTGAATACCCAGATACCGTAGCTCCGAATCACACCATTCTAACGGGAAGTCAAGTGGGAATTGCCTTACTGCATGCGTAAGAGGGAATATCTGAGATTTTCCCCAGTTAATGCTTATGCCAGACAATCGACCAAACCGGATAAATTCCCTGAATATAGGATTAATGTTCTGTTGGGGGTCTCTGATATAAATCGTAATATCGTCCGCATACAGGGAGACTAGGATTTGTCGGAGGCAGCATCGAAACGCTTTATCTTGATGTAATTGCCGTAGTCTACAGGCCAAAGGTTCTACCGCTAAGGCGAAGAGGAGTGGGGACAGCGGGCACCCCTGGCGAGTTCCCCTCGAGATTACTATGGGCTGGGACAAGTGACCGTTGATCAATATCTTAGCCGTAGGGCGATGGTACAATAAGGCTATCCACGACAGGAAATCCCATCCTAGGCAGTACCCCCAATAAATAATCCCACTCCACCGAGTCAAACGCCTTAGTGGCATCTAAAAACACTGCGGCGAGTGGGAATTCCGGCGCTACAATCTGGAGCAATGAAAACAGAGTCCTAAGATTATGAGACGTAGCCTCCCGGGCACAAACCCCGACTAATCAGGCGGCACCAACTTATCTAATAAAAGGGATAGCCTATTGGCTAAGACTTTTGCCATTATTTTCGTATCGCAATTTATCAAAGACAGTGGTCTATAGGAGTCACAAGACTCCGGAGATTTTCCAGGCTTAAGCAATGATGTAACTATCGCCTCTCTCATCGTGGCGGGAAGTACTCCCATTTCCAATGATTCCTCGTAAACCTCTTTTAAGACAGGCGCCATAATATCAATATAGGCCTTATAAAATTGGGCCGGAAGGCCATCCGATTACCTTACCATTTTGTAGCTGCATTATAGCCTCCTTAATCTCATCTATCTCAAATGGAAGACTAAGGAACTTACGGTGCGTGTCCGCCAGCCATCCTAGCGCCACATCCTCCATATAATTCTCCAAGTCCATGGAATCCTGTCGTTTTGCGGTGTAGAGTGCAGTGTAATGCTCCGTAATGCCTCCAGTATGTGTGGTGTATCCCTATGTGGTGCCTTGCCCGCCTCCTGAATTTCCAGGACATGTGTGTTGAAGCGAGGGCTCCTCGTGAGTGCAGCTAATACCTTCCCAGGTCGTTCACCTTCCCCATATACTCGTGCCGTCCAATACCGCCCCCGGAATTTAATCTCTCTGTTGGCAGCCTCCTCATATTCAGTGAGCCTCTCACGAAAGTCTTTCTGCACTTGCCCCTGCTCACCCCTCCCCATCCGTCTCTCCAACTCTTTCAAAGTTAGCTCCAGCTTGCGTATTGTACCTTGTATATCTCGTAAGACCCCAAAACACTTAGACATGCAATGTCCGCAAATTGTTACTTTAAATGCCTCCCCCATCAGTTCAACGCTATCCACAGAGTCTTTATTCCGGGTAAAAAAATCTTTGATCTCCTCGCCCTGCTCTTCTCGAAAAACTACATCCAACAGGGCCGTGGGTTGAAGGCGCCAGCAGGGGCGAGGCCTATCATATCCCGGCAGTGGCAGTGTAACCCTAACGGGGCAATGATCTGATAAAAGTCCGGGCCAGATGCACAGCACTACTGACAGTCAGCCCAAGACCTCTGGTGAGCAAGCAATAGTCTATGCGTGCCCATGTACCCCTATATGACGTGAAGTGGGTACCCTCACGCTGCAGTGGATGACTGTATCTTCAACTGTCAGTCAGTCCACCCTCCTTCATTATTCCCTGCAGGACCTCCTGCGCCCTAGTATAGTGCTGTGGGCCTGCGTTGGACCTATCAAAGTGCGGATCTAGAGCCACGTTAAAATCACCCCCCCAAGATAATGTGAGTCGACCCAATCGCCAGAATCTTGCCCCATATAGTAATGAAGAATTCTGGGTAGTCCACATTAGGGCCATAACAAATAACCACTGTAACTGTATCTCTGCCCAGGCGCCCCCAGAGTATGACATATCTTCCTTGTGGATCTTCCAGCACTCCCATACGGTCAAAATACCCCTACTACAAAGTATGGCTGTGCCTCTGGCATAAGAAGAATAGGAGGAAAACACTTGACAACTCGCCCAGATGCTAGCAAATGAAATTGTGGTTCTTGGCGCTATATGGGTCTCCTGCAGAAGTGCTATCTGAATCTTCTGCCTATCCAGGTCAGCTAAAACCTTTCTCTGTTTCCTCGGATCCCCGAGGCCCCGAACATTCCAAGAAAGTACCCTAAGGGCACTACCCTCCTCCCGTGTCATTAAGCCAACAGTTCATCCCTTGGCTCACATGTAATAGATGTGTGCATTCCGTTTTCCGTATATACTGCGAAACAGTAGTGCTGGTGCGCATCCTCATACCTGTATCACTGTGACAATGAACATCCCCCGTTACCCCTCCCCCCGAAGCATCCCAATTATGCCAGTAGCAGACAACCCTCCCTTCTCCCGGCGATTCCACATCTTAAAGCGGCCAACTGGGCCAGGACCACCCTCTCGGAACCCAAAGAGAGGGCTAAGAACAGACCCAACTTTAGAAACAACGGACATGGGGCTCTCCCTGGGGAAAAAATGCCTAGGTGGCCAACGGTTATCCCTCACCAGCCCAAGCGCCACATATTCCACACTAGCACTCTAGGGCTGGCACGAGGGTGACCAGCAGTGCATATAGATCTTTTGCCCTCTGAAGTATCTGCATGTCTCTGGGTATGTAGCGGGGGCAGCATGGAATCCTATCCCATCATCCCATTATTGTTTATTCTACTGTCCACCTCTATACAGCATGAAATGCGTCTATACAATACAGGACCCTATGGAGGTTATCAGGCAATGCAGTAATACATAACAAGTCTCTGTGCAAAGAAGTAAAGCCAAACCCCAAAGAATGTCATTCCTCCTCCGGAGACTGCGTGCCAGGAGAACCCTCCCGTTCCCGTGGCTGTCGTTGCTGCTTCTTGAGGTGTTTCAGGTAATATTCTGCCTGCTGCGGGTTTGTAAAGAATTTTTGTGTCCCCTGATGAGTGATACGAAGACGAGCAGGGTATAGTAGGGCATAGTCTATCTGAGCTTGTCGAAGCTTTTGCTTCACCCCCAAGATTTTGCGACGTTCTTCCTGGACATGTATCGTTAAATCCGGGAACATTGTGAAATAATATCATCATATGTTAGTTGTTCCTTCTCTCTGGCAACTCGCAAAGCAAGCTCTCTGTCACGATAGTTCAAGAGATGAGCGATGATATGTCTGGGCGAGCTACCAGGAGGGGGTCTCGCCCCCAGCGAACGATGCGCTCCTTCCACCACGAACTGAGAGGACAATTGATCCGTTCCAACCGCAAGCCCTAAGCAATTTCTCAATGTACTCCTCCATGCGTCCGGTACTTGTGCTCTCCGGAATTCCCAGGACGCGGATATTGTTCCGGCAACTACGAGCTTCTATGTCCTCATTCTTTGCCGCTATTACTCGGAGCAGCCTGTCCATCTGTGTCGTCGCCTTTTTTAACTTGGCAGTGGCGTCCTCCACATCGGAGACTCACTGCTCTGTCTCCTTAATACGCGTCTCGTGCCCCTCTATCGTTCTCACTATAGCATCCATACGGGTGGAGACCGTGTCCATTTTTTCCGCCATAAGTTCAAGTTCAGGCATTTATAAAGCGCACTACTCACCCAGAGGGTCTCAAGGCGCTAGGGGGAGGGGATCACTGTTTATCGAATAGCCAAGTTTTCAGTTCTTTTCTGAAGGAGATGTGATTCTGAGTAAGGCGGAGGTGGGTGGGGAGTGAGTTCCAGGTCTTGGCAGCCAGGAAGGAGAAGGATCTGCCACCCATGGTGGTTTTTCGGATGCGCGGGACTGCGGCGAGGGCTTGATTGAATGATCTTAGTTGGCGGGTGGGATAGTAGAAGGACAGTCGGGTGTTGAGGCATTCGGGTCCTAGATTATAAAGGGCCTTGTGTGCGTGGTTAAGAAGGCGGAAAGTGATTCTTTTGCCATAGTCGCGAATCCCTGTCTGACCTCAGCAAGTAATGATTTAAGATCATCTCCCGCTGCCTGCAGTGAATTCTGCTGGGAGGCCTCCGTGTCCTCACCCTCTAACTCAGTCTGCTGCTTAGTGCTTTAGCATCCGTGCGCCCCATCGTATGGCCAGACCTGGCTACACACTTTATAGTCCTGAGACCTCACTCCAACTGCCCACAAGATTCCCGGTAGCAACGGACCTCCAAATCTACCGCAGACCCTTCGTGGCAGTGAGCAATTCCTGCGACAGAGAGGGCCAGGGAGCAAACTGTCATGCGCCACCCCATCAATGAAAAACACACAGCTTCACACCCCTGAGACGGACTCTGGGCCTAGTACCAGCTCTTCAGGGCTCCACCCAGATCCGTTGTAGTGCACTTTACTCTTCTCCAGCGATGAAGGATGCTGCCCACCGGCACAGGCGCTACATAAACTACCCGCCTAGTAGTTTCGTTAACCCAGATGTCCAGGTTCAGAGGCCCCAACAGCTCAGGCGGATCTCAATCACCTACGCCCTCCAGTACAGTCCACAGCACACAGCCTCACCCACCCAGTGGGCCGGTCAGCACATAGGACCTCCGCATGTCACTCCCCACGCGCAGCCCAGTCTTCCAGTCTCGCTCGCCCAATGAAAGGATCCAGTGCACGGTATGCCACCAGTCCCCTATTGCACTCCACGCACCGCACTGCAGAATATGCCCCACGATGTTAGGGTAGTGCTTCGCGGTAATAAACGCCACTGCAGGCAGGGAGAAGGTGGCAGCACCCCCACCACTCAGTCAGCGTCACCCTGCAAAATCATCAAGCTGTCTTTTACCAGATGCCAATGGGGCACGCGAGCCGGCGCCACAGATAACAGCAGGAGGCACTACCCGCAGCACAGATCAAACGGCAATGCTAGTGTCGACCACAGCTCCTCTCACCCAAAAAATGGCCGCGCTGTCCTCCTCCGCGGTGGTCAGATCGCCGCTCCCCTCATCCACAATCAGTCAAGGGCAGTCGAGCGAGACCCTCCAGTAAGGCCCCCTGCAGCGCCCAGTAGCTGTTGCATTCCACGATGCCACTCCGCCATACAGAGCATCTCGCATTCCAACTCCGCGGCCTGACCTCGTTGCCAGCTGGGACCTCTCGTAGTCAGGCACGCCGTCCAGCCGCTCCAGGGGCAGCAAGCAAAAAACACGCTCTCCACTATGCCGCTCACCAGCACACGCCAACTGCTCCAGCGACTCCAGGACTCACACCGCTGACACCTCAAGGGTAATAGCAATCACCCCCTGCAAAGCTTTCCGTCACATGTGGGCAAAGAGAAGGATAATTTGCGGATTATTCAGCCGGTCCACGGGAGCCTCACCACACAGCGGCCATTCCGTGCGTGCGCCACCTAGCGCCCCCCAACCATTGTTATTCTTGCATAAGATAAGTGTGCTGCAATGATTCGAAGACCGAAGCAAATAAAGGAGATTACAAGCACCAAAACAGTAAACAGTAGATACATTTCTATCATGGTGCTGAGGCAATGGATATATGCAGGCATATATGCAAAATGATAATCTAACGTACTCCTATGACGCAAAACCTACTCTAAGTGTACCTAGAGTGTGTGTAGGTGTAGAGCCAAGATTCCCCCCTAGGGACGATCCAACCCCATTACCTGTTTGGAGAGAGTGAAGGACTTCTTATTGGTCTCGAGTTGGACACCCCTCACAGATTGTCAGACCGGTGCTTGGTGATTTCCCAGCAGGTAGGTGCCTCCTCTACCAACCTATTGGGGTTTCTATTATTTATAATACAAAGCAGCATTCGCGATGTGCACGCTAGATTAGTGATGTTATGAATATGTGGATAGCGCTGTCGCTCCATGAATGAAGATAGGACTACTTTTGTACCTAGTGCGTAGAGAGGCCTAGTACATGATGTTCAAGGCATCGTGATAATGTTGTGCAAAGCTGGATGTATAAACAAAGAAGTTTCAGAATAACTAATCCACTATTGTCGTGCATGCAAATGTGTGACTTGGTACAGTTCAAGGGGCCTGCCTCTGACCCAATCACGGTTTGTGAGCCACTACTGCAGATCTTTCGCAGTTCACTCCAACATCTGGACCATGTCCCCTGATGCTGTGCCTACTGAACATTCAGATCCTACTGCAGAGGCCACATATGTAATCCGGTATGAGCTACTAGCAAGATTCATGAGGCAAATTCCTGTATTTATCCTTGGTGATCGGCAGGCAAGCCATAACAATGCATTGGGGGTCTGCTGAAGAGCCACCACAATGTAGTAATCTAGTTAAAATACAATATAACATACAGAGATATAGGATATTCATTTTTAAACCTGCTTGTTATATACATTTTCTAAATAGGCATACATTTTACTTCACTTAACAGCCAAAGTAATAAATGTTGAGACTGCAAAACATTATTCTATAGTATCTAAATTGAATAAATATTTAAAACTTTCCTTAAAATGAAACAATCTATGTATTTTAAGTAACAGTTTTAAAAATCTTTTCCTTATATCCTGGTAAAAAATACAAAACAACAAAAAGTGCTGAGTAGATTGAGCAGTTATTCCATTACAAATACATTTGGGTAAAATCTTTTTCCACTCAGCAATTTTTGGAAATGCTACTATGTAATGTAGTGTTTCAAATCTAATCTGTGTAAAGTAAAACCTTTCCTGTGTGTTGGTTACAAATAATAAATAATTTGACATTTCATTGCGCAATTTATTTTCAATATATCTTTGCACTGTCCCTTTAGTATTCTCACTGGATTCCTCTGTTTCGTCTCTCTTGCCCAAATCAAATAACATTTTGCTCTGTTGTTCATAAGAAGCATTTGTATTTATTTTTTACTATAGTATAAAATACTTGTAGGGTCATCCAGAGAGAAGTTATTTCCTATTATATTTAAAAGGCTTTTCACATGTTTAAACCGAGAGATATTGTCTTTACAATCCGGGGCATGACAGTCTTTAATTATATTTTAGTAAACTTAGTTCCATCTTTGGTCCAAATGCTATGCCAAATCAGAAGTGCACAGATATTAATGGAATCTTCAATATAGGGAGTGGCTAGTTCCTTACAAACAATATAGGATGAAGTTGAACTGGGTACTGCCAATAATCTGCGTAAGAAATGATTCTCCAGTATTTGTAATGCCTTACAATTAGACATGCCCCAAAAGGCATCCCCATATACTACGCTTTTGACACATTTACTTTTATATAGTTGTAGCATTTCCCTAATGGGTTTATTTCCGATTTTAGATGCAAATCTAAAAATTGTATCCAAGATTCTGATAAATTTCAGTCTTCCAATTTTTAAATGTGAATTCCACAAACCTGAGTTGGAAAATGTAAGCCACAAATTTGAAACACACTATTCTTCCTCTAATGCGTGACCATTAACATAATGGACTTTTTTCCTTGCTTTTCCCAAACCGCAAGTCATAACATAGGTTTTTGTAAAATTTAGTTTCATGTCCTTTCCCTCCATAAATATTGCAAATCCGTCAATTAAATGTTGTAAGCCATTTGCCTGCCTTGATATTAGTACTGCGTCATGTGCATACAAAAGTATTGGGGTTGAGCGATTGCCGACGTTAGATGGATCTGCTGGCAGCTTTTGTAAGCTCTCATACACCCCATTTATATACAATGAAAATTGAATGAATGAATGTTATGTTATGTTATGTTATTGGGTGTCTTATAGAGCGCTCAGCTACTCGGACAGAGTGTCCCGGCGCTATACAGATCAGCCAAGAGGCATCCAGGAAGACACATGCAAAACTATTGTCTGAATAACCAGGTCTTAAGCCCCCTCCTGAAAGACAACAGGTTGTCAAGTTTCCTGAGGGCCAAAGGAAAGTTATTCCAGAGTTGAGGGGCCAGCTGTCTATAAGAACGACCTCCAATGCATGCTCGTTTAGTTACAGGCACGATGGCCAGTGCTTGCGAGGCGGATCGAAGAGATCTGGAAGGAAAATAGAATCGCACTCTTTTTCTTAGATACTCGGCACCAATGCCGTGTAGAGATTTGAAGGCCATGATCAGAGTTTTAAGGTGAATACGTTTCCGCACCGGCAGACAGTGGAGCGAGTTTAGAAGAGCCGAAGTATGGGCTGTACGGCTAGGGCCATAAATGGCCCGTGCCGCCGCAATCTGTACTGATTGGAGGCGGGTGAGAAGATATTCCGGAAGGCCCAGGTATAGAACGTTGGCATAATCCAACCTGGAGCCAATCAGAGCCTGTACCGTAATCCTCCTGTGGCTGTGGGAAAGAAAGGAAAGAAATTTCCTAAGAGTTCGTAGCAGACCAAAACACTGGCCAACTACATTAAGAATCTGAGGTTTGAGGGTTAAGCCATTATCAATTTTCACACCCATATTCTTAGCCAGAGGTGCTGCTGAGGCAGGGGGGTACATATTCGAAGGCCACCAAGATTTCCAAAGAGCGTCAGGAGGGCAACCAAAAAAAAGGATCTCAGATTTGTCCGAGTTGCATTTCAGTTGATTAACTTGAAACCAAGAAGCAAGAACGCACCCTTGCCATATGTCCCTTGTAACGCTGAACCTTGTGGTACACTGACCATCTGAAAGAGACAACTAGTTATAGATTTCTTACCTTAGAATTACCCCCAGGCGTCAGATTGGATCCATAGACTTTTTTGTCAGCAGTATCCCTGCGCGTCGAAAGGTGGCGTTGGTCGGCTCAGCGTTCATAGTTGGTGTTGTGGTTACCTGGATGATGTTGCAGTAGCTACTTAGACACCGTCCTCGTGCACTGACATCTGTTCTTCCTTTTTCCGCGACAGCCAGTGCAGATCCGGAACGAGCGGTACCTCCAGTCACTTTTTGACTGACTTTTTGCCGACTTTTGTTGACGACGTTTTTGAGTCTTCGGCTCCTGGTGCACATCAGGTGCCAGGTTTCAAGGCTTGTGGTTCATACCGGCGGTTAATGTCGGTGACCGAGCTGCAGTGCGTGTGCCTGTTCTGTTTGGAACCCGACCACGACTCCAAGTCATGTTCGACTGCCGGACCATGAATCCGAAGTCTTTGCGGGAGCAGTCCCGAAAGCTTCTCATCCCGGGGAGGTCGAGGGACCAGTCGCGGAGCCGTCACCACCACCAATATTTTTCCAAGTCTTCGCACTCCTCCGGAGTCAAAGCACGAGAAGAAGTCGAAAAAGCACCGTTGCTCTTCGACTTCTCCCCGTCCGTCGGCTGCCGCGACGAGGATGCGGGTGTTGCCCCTCCCGCGGCTCTACGTGCAGAGCCCACTGGGTCAACTCCAGGTTTCCCTCTTTTCCCGGGACACAGTGCAACCCCTGCCCAGCTTTGGAGTTTTTACGACGTGATACATACCATCTTTGGGCAGCCTGTCTTCGCCGGTGCACCTTCGGGCCCTGCGGACTCGGCTGGGGGCTCTTGGCCTTCGATGCCGGCAGCTTCGGCCATGGCACCGCAGGGTCCCCTTGGAGTAAGGCCTGGATCCGGATCGGCGCCAGTCGACCTGACTACACCTCCCCGGGCGCCTACTCCACTGGCACCACATCCGCAGCCAATGCCGATTGTGTCCCCAGCCGGCGTCGACCCCAGCCTCCACCTCGATGTAGACATGGAGCTGGACTGGCGTTGGCTGACGCCGGATCTGACCCTGATGGGTAATTTTGTGCCGCTGTTTTTCCCTGGTCCTTTCAGGCCAGATTGGTAACAAGAGGAGGGCGAGGAAGACTGGGAGGGGTCTGGATACCCTTTGACTGACCAGTTAGGTTCCGAACCGGACTGGAGAGAAGAACTGGGGGAAGCCAGTGGTCTAGATACCTCACCAGACCATGGCATGTTTTCTCCTCCTACCGTAGCTACATGAGGATGGAGCGTCTTATGCAGTGGTGTTGTGTAGAGCGACCGAGGCTCTCAACCTCAAGCTTCCTATGGTGGCGGTCAGGACTAACCTCCTGACAGAGGTGCTTCAACCGTCAGGGAGCTCTTCGGAGCCCCTGCTGCCGTGTAATATAGCCCTAACGGACATCCTTTTGGGCACCTGGTCCAGGCCCAACACAGGGTTTCCTGTGGGTAAGATGATTGCCCGACGCCACCGCCTGGCCCCGGCCAACCCCACTTTCCTCTCACAACACCCCACCCCTGAGAGCTTCGTGGTCCAAGCCTCCACGTCAAGAGGTGCATACCCTAATGCAAAACCTGATAGGGAATCCAAAAAGCTTCACCTGTTGGTTCCTAATATTTAAGCCTAGCAGTAACGGTTGGTGATCACTAAAGGAGCTGATTTCAACCCTAAAGGAATCTACTGTTGCCAAGCTATATTTAGAAATTAACAGGGTTTCCTGTGGGTAAGATGATTGCCCGACGCCACCGCCTGGCCCCGGCCAACCCCACTTTCCTCTCACAACACCCCACCCCTGAGAGCTTCGTGGTCCAAGCCTCCACGTCAAGAGGTGCATACCCTAACGCAAAACCTGATCTGGAATCCAAAAAGCTTCACCTGTTGGTTCTTAATATTTAAGCCTAGCAGTAACGGTTGGTGATCACTAAAGGAGCTGATTTCAACCCTAAAGGAATCTACTGTTGCCAAGCTATATTTAGAAATTAAAATATGGTCTATAGTCAAGGAATAGCCACCCCCCTAAAAGTTAGTAACACCATGCTTTTTCCTTTACTCTGGACCATTAGTTCTATAATAAGCTTAAACGTCGATTCATTCTGTATGTTCTTCTGCTTCATGTAAAAACAGACAATACATTCTTTTTTCTTTGTTAATCTGGTCAATTCTTTACTTGTTTTCACTGAAAGAGTCCAACAGTTCACGGTCCTTATTACATCTCCTGAGGTCTGTGTCTTAAACCAGCCGTCCAAAGACCATGTTCAAGAGCATGCCATTCCCTTAAATCTTGTGCAAGCTTCAAGCTAATCTAACATGTAACCCGTTGCAGCAAAACAAAGCAATGGCTTTTTAAAGGGACCGTCCAGTGCAGGGAGAAACTGTTCTCTTAACACAGTCCTGGTTCTGAAACAATCAACAACAGTACTCATTCAAAAATGTTTATTTGTTTAAAGATGTCTGATTGAGGTTCGAGACCTATTGTGAGCTGATAAACAGAAGGGTTTATTTAAAGGTTAATAATGCTCTACAAAAATGGCCCTACTAAATACATTAGATACTGACAACAACTTCATGTCATGGAAAGTATATCTTACTCTATCAAAAAAGTATAAAAAAACATACACAGCATTAAGAACACAAAAGTACTTGGAAGACATACATACTATATATATTATAGTTTGCAAAATATAGAATAGAAAAAAATCTGATGGTTTATAACTAGTGCCAGAAGCTTGATGCCGACCACGATGCCGGGTCAATGTTGAAGGCAAACCATCAGAATTTAGAACTTTGAGCACACAGTGGTTTATTTTGCTTATCTGTAGAACAGCCACATCCAGGGCAACAAAGATCCCATGTTCCATTAAACAACCTTGAGGCATATACTGATAGTTCAATATGGAAGACATCCCTGTCAGGGGTTATGAAAATCAAATCAAATGTTTAATTTTTCAGTTAATTAAAACCATTAGAATGTGTCCCCTGTTTAAAAGAAGTTAACAGAAAACTCTTTGTAAAATTGCTTAGAACCACAAAAAGCCTTGTGTTGTCACTTATTAATATTTAAGTATGTACAAAGATGTATAATAAGCTATTAATAAGCCAGTTAATAATAATCGTGTACAAGAATATATAATAAACAATTAATAGATCAAAGCAACACAGAGGCAGACAAGTGAGGTATCGCCAGCGGAAAATGACCATATGAATACTCCTCTGATGCCACGCTCATGGGGCACGAGATAATTTGAAAAATAGACCAGACGGGTCACATTTTTTCACGGTACAAGGGCCTACTCAAGCCCTGGATCAAATAGACTAGCCTATTTTTGCTAGTCTATTTTAGGAAAGTAGGCATACTTTACCAAGATTATTTACCTGAGTGCAGTAGGGATCAACATAGGTCCTGATGAGTAAAGCAGTGGGGGACTGCTTACGAAACGTGTCGATCAAGTAGGGTTTAATAAATAACCCTACCACAACCCCTTTTTATTGTTTCCAGCTAGAGAAGTGAATAAACTATTTTTTTCTACTAGCCAGAGAATTTTTAAATATTTTATTTTTCTTCACTTAATTCCTCAACTCCCTACCACTCGCACTATCCTTACACTGCACATAGCCTATTTCCATACAAACAAGTGCTCCCGCGTAGTTCGTAGGTCGTAGTACGCCCCGCCCCGTAGAGGGACGGGAAGACCCCGATGATGAAGCATGACACTATGGGAATCATACTGTGTGAGGGGTATTTTAAAAACACATAGTGCTTGCCCTTGTCAAACACAAGGACTAGCCAATATTCACTATATTAGTCTCACTACACCTAATAAAAATACAAATAAAAATATCATTTGATAGAATCTCATTGTTTGAAAAAAAAAAAGGTTCTCTCAACGCCAGGGCGGACAAACTCAGCAGCAGGTGCATGATTGATCACAAATGGCATCTTCACTCGGAGGTGGCGCAAGGTATCTTTCAGCAGTGGGGAGAGCTTTGGTTAGATCTATTCGCCACTGAAGAGAACGCGCAATGTCCTCAGATCTGCGCATTGGAATTTTAAAGGCGGCACTCGCTCGGCGACGCTTTTCGTTGTGGTTGGAGTTGCGGTCTGTTGTACACCTTTCCGCCTATACCACTTCTGCCCAGAGTGCTGAAGAAGATCAGGCGCGACCGGGCACAAGTCATTCTTGTGGCCCCGGACTGGGCTCAAAGAGTCTGGTATCCCGAGCTACCCAGTATGAGCATCGATTCTCCGATCAGACTGCCTCTTCGGGAGGATCTTCTGTCGCAGCAGCAAGGGACGGTCCTCCACTCAAACCTGTCCAGCCTCCACCTCTTTGCGTGGAGATTGAGTAGCGACAAATGATTCCTTTGGACTTTCCTCCTGAAGTTTGTGATGTCATTCTGACAGACAGGCGTCCCTCCACTAAAGTGGTATACGCCTGCAGGTGGAACAAATTTGTGGTATGGTGCACAGCAAAGGCTCTGGATACCCTTACTGCCCCTCTTTCAGAAGTCCTGTTGTTCCTTCTTTCTTTGGCCCTGCAGGGCTCTTCTCTGGGCACCATTAAGGGCTACCTTTTTGCTATTTCGGCCTTTCTCAGGCTCCCTGATCAGCCCTCTCTTTTCAAGTCCCCTGTTGTAAATAGATTTCTTAAAGGCATTACACATCTTTTTCCTCCTATGCCTTTTGTGTTGCCACAGTGGGACTTGAATCTTCTTCTTAAGTACTTGATGTGTGCTCCCTGTGAGCCCCTTCACAACTGTGCGAAGACTACTTTCCTGGTGGCAATCACCTCCGCTAGGCGGTTGAGTGAGTTCCAGGCTCTTTCTTGTAAGCCTCCTTTTCTGTTGGTCCATCCGGACAAGGTTGTGCTCAGGCCCCATCCTTCCTTTTTGCCAAAAGTGGTTACAGCCTTTCACATAGGGCAGAATATTACCTTGCCCACCTTCTTCCCACCTCTGCATCCTTCCAGAGAGGAAGAGAGGCTCCACCGTCTGGACCCAAAACGTGCATCCTCCTTTCATCTCAACCGCACACATCAGTTGCCTGGTGAATGACCATCTCTTTGTTGGCTACATTGGCACCAAGAAAGGTCAGGTGGGACACAAGAGGACTATCTCCCGTTGGGTCGTCTTGTGTATCAAAGCCTATTACTCTTTGGCTAAAAAAGAACCTCCGGTGGGACTGCGTACTCATTCCAATAGAGCTACTGCAGCCACTACTGCATTGGGATGACACCACCAAAGCCACCTTCAAGGGGTGGCTGAACTGGGTGACATACCTAAGGGGGGCCGACTGCACAGCACTAAAAAACACACCTTGGAAGGCCAAAGACCTTCATGTTTTGTGTTATTTTATATGCACCCTTTAGACACAAATCCAACCGCAAATACCTATATGTTCTATGTTATATGTATAAAAGTCAGTAGGGCGGAAAAGAGCAGCCTAAGAGGCCGAGTCGATGACCCCGCTAATATATGTATCCAATACTGTAACATATGCGCCCTGAAAGAACCTGCCGCGAAATGTGTTATACGTTATTATACACTGTAATGTGAAAATACCAATAAAAACATTTTTTTAAAAAATTAAAATAAATGTGAACAGTTTACTAATGATACTGTATTATTTTAATCGGTTTATAGAGAATATACAATGAATTTACTAACTCCCCTCAAAATGATGATCTTAGCATGTTCGTGAGCAAAAATTGCATAACAGTTTGTTTTATTTCATTTTCAATAACTGTCTAGGTATGGGCACGGTTTTGAAATCTTCTGTGTGGCCAGCAACATTGCAGGGACCCTGGTGGCTTCAGCATGCAAGGTAAGCAAGTATGAAGTAGTGGTCCACTGATGAAGAAATCATATATTGAGATAAGTTTCTATATAAGAAAGATGTGCTGGTGCAAGCAAGCTGATCACATGCTACTCAAGGAGTAGCTAAGTACTACCCTCACCAGACTTCATAAAACAGAGTTTAATCTCATCTTCTTAAAATGTGATCAGAACAAAGAGCAATATTTCACCAGCATCCCTTAACTTTGAATAAGTAAATAGCCCTAATAACCCCATGTTTCTACACTTCAGTGTGTTGATCAAAAACAGTCTGTACATATTACAACCAGTACTGCCTCCCTAGTTTATGTGTACTTTCAAAGCTAGTAAACCACAACCATTGTCAACAACTTTGCTTTATACAGTGTAGAGCCGTTGAAGAATGCTAAACTGCACGTTCGCATTAGGACTCAGTCTGTATTTTTAATTAATAAATCTTTAATTCTATGCTTTGTAAAACATTAAGTTGTTACCTTCAATTACAATTTCATAAGCATACTTAATTGTGTGGTGTAAGTTAAGTATGATTACTATCATCAACCTATTATAAATGAATTAATCCAACTGCACCACCTTATAGTAAACTATTGTGTGATAACCAATTAAATGTTCACTTTCATAGTTCAGTACCTCTTCATACGAGTATTCATGGGTCAGTGGATGTACAACGTACAACATGTTGCATACCCCCCAATGAAGAAGTCGCTCCCTATGATTGTCTGGGTCCCCATTGCTGGATTGTGCCTTTAGCGGCAGATGGACCTATCTGGTAAAGCTTCAGCAGCACAATTAATTAAAGTTCCCATCCTAAGAGGCATACCTTCGGGGGTGTTTGGGGCGTTACACCTCCCTAATAAATGTATTTTCTGATGAACAGTTGGGTACTTGTACTTTCAGTCTTCAACTAGAGTACGGAGTAAGGCACTGTATTCTGCTTTTACGTTTGGGTATACTCCCGTTAGCAACATCCTTTACTAGCTGGGACGGTACAAATAACTCTAAAGGCATAAGTGAATTAGGCAAAGGTGGTCCACAAGATTTGCTACACGTTTTATTAATCTGTCCTAATGCGAGTGTGGTTGAGGCTCAACGACGATATATAACCCCAATTCAATTAAAGTATAATGCTATCTTGGCCCATGATTTAATTATGTTGTGTAATTCTCCAGTCAATGAATTTGTATGCCATAAGTTGTTTACGTTTTTTAAAAGTTTCTTGAAGCTGTTCTAAAGGTAAATCGCGCAATCTTAACATCTTTATTCTATTTTATTGAATGTTGTATAAGTAGACGATAAAACATTATTACTTTTCGTTCTATAGTGTTTCTTAAAAGTTTTACCATTTTAATTATTTTAAACTCAATGATAATTTTATATCTGTATTTGTTGAGGTCTGAATCAAATAAACGATTGATTGATTGATTGTACTGTCAGTCGGGTATGGTGAAGTATCTGTTGGATTTCACCTAGGATTTTTGCATCCACACACTGACAAAACACACACACACACACTCTCTCTCATATATGTTTTTAAAAGCCCTAAAATGTTGGGATTACTTAACAAAATATTGTTTCTCTCAGTACTCCTACCAATCCGCATTCCTCTGCCTTCCCACTTCCTCTTAAGCGATCCAAAAACAGCGGCCATATTGGGTGTGGGTTAGCGCTGTGACGCGCTCTAGCTGCACATAAAAGGGGACGGTCATGTCTCCGCGCAGCGGACGCGATCAGCGGACACGCCGGACCTGTGCCGGAGTCGTGCCAGATTCCTGCCCGTCTGCTCCCGTCCGTGATCGGACGGGGCAAGGGGCCACAACCCCTGGTTCTCTCAATAAAACCCCCGGGATGTATAGCAATACTACCTTACACATGCTACGACCAACTGAGAAGGCGACCTGTCAGCATACGTTGGACCCCGCAAAGCCCCCATTACTATGCCGCCATTGCCATCGGCATTTTAAAACGCATGATCATTTGGACAGAGACCATACCTCTACTACACAATATAATATGGCCTTCTTAAATTGTAGATCCCTGCCCAAACATTGCACGGAGATAGCTCTTTTAATCGAGGAACATAAGCTGGACGCCATATTTCTAACCGAAACGTGGCTACAAGCAGGGAACGACCCAGAAATGTATCGCCCTCCCAAAGCGCTAAATGAATTTATCCCTAAACTTATCGATTTGGCCTCAGAACAAGTGGTAACCATGGCCAATTTCACCACTCTTGGAGACCTAAACATACATTTAGAAGATACCTCTCTTTCCACTACTAATAATCTTTTATCCGGCCTCCAGGCCTTAGGTCTAGACTTAAAGTGCCCTCTCCCAACGCACGATAAAGGCCACCTTCTTGACCCTATATTTAGCAATTTACATAATCTCACCTCAGAAGACCCCATCTCCATACCGTGGTCCGACCACCTTTTAATCCCCCTATACGGGGATACTAAAAATACTCGAGGGGCACAACCCTCTAAAATAACGTTGGACCGGAAATGAGGTAGGCTACCCCTGGATAAATGGCAAGCATCCCTAAAAGCCACCAAGCCTACAGTAGGAACAAACATTGAAGAAGCAAACACCAACTTTAATGCCTGGATCCAAGAAACACTAGACACGACCCTCCCTAAAGTCATTATACAGAAATGCACTAGGAAAAACGCGGCTCCCTGGTTTAGCCCTGAATTGAGAATATTAAAGCAATCCTGCCGCAAGTTGGAAAGACTCTGGAGACTAGGCCCCTCGCTAGAAACAAAACATACTTACAGAAAAGCTATCAGGAGATACAAAAACGAGATTAAAAAAACTCAGGCAAAATTTTATGAGGATAAAATAGGTACTGCAGCGAACTCCCCTAAAGAGATATTTCGAATAGCCAAATCACTGATTACCCCGCCACAAACCCTTCCTTCCAGTGAAGGAGCGCTTGAACGCTGCAATCAACTGGCAGTATTCTTCAAAGAGAAGATAGAAATTATATATAATGCCTTCTCCTCTAATCAAGTTGACTTAGAGTACAATAACACCGTTGATCTAATTCATGTTCCTGTCCTGGACCACTTAAATTTCTTGAACTTAGAGACACTTGATATAATTATCAGCAAAGTTGTCTCAGGCTCTCCACTGGACGTGGCTCCGCCCAAACAGATAAAGGCAGCTATCAAGGCTGTCCAAACCACAATAATGTAGGTCTTAAATCTCTCCATATCAACATGTACAGTCCCTCACATGTGGAAATGCGCCATGGTAAAAGCATTATTAAAAAAGCCCAGCTTGGACCCGTCCATACTATCGAACTATCGTCCAATTTCCCTCCTGCCATGGCTCAGTAAACTACTAGAAAAACATGTTAATAATATTCTCACTGCCCACCTTGAATCTAATAATCTGCTGGACGATACCCAAACTGGCTTTCGCCCAAACCATGGAACAGAAACAGCCCTATTGCTAGTGACCGAGGAGGCAAGGAGATTGGTGGATGAGGGAAGAGGAGCTGCGATCATTCTGCTGGACCTCAGTGCAGCGTTCGACACGGTCAACCATTCCATCTCGATCAACCGACTCAGAATGAGCGGGGTGTCGGGCGCTGTTCTGAAGTGGTTCACCTCCTTCCTCAGCAATCGCCATTTCCAAGTCTTTGAAGGAGACGTGGTCTCGTCTAGTCAATCTCTGGAATGTGGGGTTCCACAGGGTTCGGCCCTAAGCCCAACGCTCTTCAATGTGTATATGAAGCCGTTGGCAGCTGTCATCCACCCATTCGGCATTAAGATCGTCAGCTATGCAGACGATACCCAATTAGTGGTATCCCTGGGCCACGATGGAAGATCGTCGGATGGGCTGGCACCCTGCCTCGAAGCAGTGGCTGGATGGATGAAGGACTCTTACCTCCGTCTTAACGGAGATAAGACGGAGATTATGTTACTAGGCAACCCCTCCCCCGCACCACCGATTCCCATGTGGCCCTCATGCCTAGGACCAGCCCCACCGCCTAAGCCGCACATAAAGAGCTTGGTAGTGAGGCTTGATGATAAACTTAACTTCAGTCACCAAGCCACGGTTTTATCATCAACATGCTATGGGTTGTTAAGGATGCTACGTAAGGTTCTTCCTCTCCTCCCATTCGAAGCACGCAGGATCATGATCCAGGCGCTGATTTTATCTCGGCTGGATTATGGGAACTCCCTGTACCTAGGAGCCCCACTGTCTACAATGAACAAACTTCAAGTGGTACAGAACAGCGCAGCAAGATTGCTGCTGCAGGTCCCGAGGAGACAATCTGCTAGGCCAGCCCTTCGTCAACTACACTGGCTTTCTATGGGTGCCAGGGTTCAGTTCAAAGCGCTGTGTATAGCTCACAAAGCTATCTGGAAAACAGGTCCCACCATTCTTCATTCTATACTACCACTTTACCAACCATCTAGATCCCTCCGCTCCAGTAACCAATTTCAGCAACTACCAGGAAGGTCAAGAAAGCAAGGTGGGGAGGCCGCTCCTTCTCGTACTCAGCGGCCAAGTTATGGAACGCTCTCCCTCAGCTAATAAGAGAGACCTGCAGTCTAACTGCTTTTCGCAAACTTTTGAAAACGCATTTATTCGACCGATAATCTTGCTAGAAACTCTGTAGCTGCTGCTTCTTGGTTCTGAAGCGCTACGAGGCCTCCGGGTAGTATAGGCGCTATATAAATATTCTTTCATTTCATTTCTAATGCTCCATGCTTGTCCGACAACATATTTTAACATTATATGCCAGTGTGATTGTCGGGAAATCTGAAGCTTGACCCCCTCATACCCTCACCCCCCATCTTACTGAACAAGTAACGACCCTGGACATTACGTAGGGGCATGCTGACTATGCTTTCCACTAATTTTATTAAAAGTAGGGAGAAGGGTTTGCAGTGAAGTTATTCCTCACCCTGGGCTTATCGACTCTCCTCGTCAGTTCAGTCCAAGATCTTCTGAAACAGGGACCCGCAGCTTTACTCATACAAACATTGCGCAAGTGTAGGTGGAGTAAAAGCTAAAATATAATTGACTCCTCCACTGTTTTGAAAGTTTAAAATCTTGAGCCCAGCTCAAATGCATCTCCTGAAGGAGTGCTAAGTGGTCTCCTCTACGCTGCAGATAAGCTAAGATCGCATGTTATTCCACAAGGCACTGAACCATCAGAGGTCAGGAAGGTGTACTTTAGTTTTGGAACCCACAGGGATAACAAGAGCCTTGTTCTGGGTGCTTTCAGGCCTGTCACCCCCTACTGTAGTAACCCTCAGCCTCTTGAATCCCTCCTACCAGTGACTGTGCATCAGTTGCACTTTGAGAAGAGGACCAAATCAATGGTTCCCATATTCAGGGGCCATCTTTGAAAACAAGGAGTACCTCCACAGTCAAAATACATAACTCTTTAAGGCATCTGCTTGCAAATGAGGAGAAACAGAGGATACACATTGTCAACTAGTATACGCATAAAGAACAGGGTCCCTTGGATTCCTATCAACTACCTCATTCCATCTCATGGATGGGCAACGCTGTATAGCTGTAATGTATTTCAGAGCAACCACCTGTTTTTGAAGCGAGAGTGGTGGCATTGGCCATTGGTGATATACCAGTCCACCTAAGTCTATCACTGATCCCGATTCATGAAGCAGTTATTTTCGTGCCTAGTAGCTAATGGGTTGCCTACAACCCCTTGACACAACGATTATTTTATTCTTAAGTCTGCAGGAAGGAGGTGTGGGATACAATAAGTCTTACTTTGTCCACCCCTTCGAGAATGTGGCCTGCCACCTTCTTTTCTTTCTTCGTCATTACCCTAGGTATAGATGGAAAGAAAAGAACTAAGTGGAAGCCAGAAAGCTCTTTTGGTGGTTGTGAGAAGTTGGCCTGATGTATGATGTCTCCAATTCTTGGGGCACCTTATATCAGTCCAAGCAATCCCTTATGGTGGTGGTTGTAAGTCAACCTTAAAGACAAGCTATCCTAGAGGTAGCATGAACTAAGCAGCCTAAAGGCTTAACTCAAGAGGACATGTGAAGCCAGCTGTTTTACCATATGCAATCCTATAATATCAAATGAAAGGACACCACACAAGTTATATATTATAAAAATATATGTATTTATTCTCAGAATAATCCCCCAATACTCTTTATGAGTAAAGAAGCACAAGCGTTTAAGCAAAAGCACAATATAACATATGAAAGTTGCACAACTATGGATGAGGCCGGTGGCCACTCAAACCATATATCAAAAAAGTGGTATAAGTATCACTAATCGATCAGTGGTAAGGCCTAGGGCCTTGGGAATCGCTGGGACTACACTGGACTAACAGCAGTTAGGACGGGAGTAGCCCGCGGGATTCGGGTGCAGCGCTAAAAGCACACACATGCACCAATGCAAAGTCAATGGTGCGTAAAAGTTATCGAGTTACAGTTTTAAGGGTCTTCCGACTGGACTAGAAGAACAAAACTTTAGACTTAGACAGTAGAGGTGTAAACCACTACAGGAGCACCGGCGTTCAAGAGTTACCTCACCCACAGGAAGCGGGTGCACAGGTGCAAAGATGTGTCGGGTTTCGTCACGCAGTTCTATGGTGCCTGGAGATGAAGATGCTGCAGGCGTCCAGAAGAGAAGTGTCCGGTGTGATCCAAGGGCGGATCGAAGATGTAGAGTACCTGAAAGCAGAGGGGACAGAGTCTGGGTCACTAGCCAGTGACCAGGAAGGAAACAGGAAGGAACCAGGCGATGTCGGGCGCAATCAGGTGGTTGTCGTGAAGCTTGTCTCCGCTGCCACGTGGTCTCTGGGGCACCGAGGATGTCCTGGAGTGAATCACGAGCTGTCCCACGAAGGCTCTCGCTGTCGGCAGTGTCGGCTTCCGGATCCGAGTCAACAGGCCTTGGCAAATGCAACCCACGCAGGATTCGAAGATCGCTTCTTACTCGGACCAGCAAGGTCTGAGCGGGTGCTCCTTTTCAGGGGAGCGAGGGCCAGTCTGGAGCAACCAGACTAGCAGAGCAAATTCAAAGGTTTGTCGGTACTGGGGCCATTAGCCAACGGGCAAGCGACCGGACCAACGCGTCGAGCAGGAAAATGCAAAAGGGCCCCACGCAGGACTCGATGAGTGTGGAGGGGTGAGCTTCGGTGCAAAAGCTGCTCGGGGCTGGAGCTTCTCAAACTCCAATGCACAGCTTCGAGGGAGCCTCGGATGCTGCACGGTCAGCGCTTCGTAGTTTTTCCAAGATGGCCGGCCCCACGCTTCAGGTCGTCTCCACGGGTCTCAGCTCTGCAGGGAATGTGGATCGGGCTGTTAGAAGGCAGGCACGCTGGGTCTTGTCGATCTCTGTCGCTCGAGTTCCGGCGGGAATGGCAACAAAGCAAACGTCGAGGTGCTGGATGGTGCCTGTTTGCACAGGGTGGTCACTCCTTGACCACAAGGGAGATTCTTCAGTCTTCCACGTCGAGTGGGATGTCGAAGGGTCCAGAGTTTCGTTTCATAAGTTTCAGTCAGGATAATCTGATGTGCATTGGCACAGCTCCTACCTTTATTCCAAATCAAGGGGCTGGATTACCTGCTAGGTCCCTCCTATGGGTGGGACCCAGGAAGGGGGTGGTTACACCCCTTTCCCTTTGTCCAGTTTCACGCCAGGACTGGGGCTGGAGTGCCCCAGAACCGGTTTGACTGGATTTTGCCTGGGACACCTTGTGCGCCCCAGGCAGTGTCTAGTTTCTTTCAACCCTTCCTGCTCCAATCCACTATCTCCCGTCTGGGGTGGTGTAGCACCTCCCTGTGACAGGAAACCCTTTGTCCAGGCCTCCCCTGCCAAGTTTCGGTCAGCAGCAGGAGGTCAGACTTGTGTCGGGGCAGCAGCATCCATTTTGTGATGCTGAGGCTCTGGTTAGGATTAACCGTGTTTAAAGTAAAGTAACATGTCTTCTCCCTCTAGAAGGGTGGAATGCTACCCCCGTCGCCAGAACTGGCGAGGGGGTAGTATTCCAAAGTGTATGACACCAAACACGACATGTTTTGATAAAGCCAAACCAAAGTTAGCATTAACCGCGTGGATTATAATGCACTTAAGAGTATATAGTATGGCAGTATCACTGGAACAGCAGTAAGGAAATGGTTCCGAACACTGCAAACAGGCTCAGCTCATGCTAGAGCACCATCTCACATAAAACCAAGCACTCTGCCTACAGGATTGTAAAGGCCTGCCATAGGAGTGACTTATAGGTATCTATGTGTCCAGATATAGGTTTAGACATAGGTGTACTATATCTAAGCAAAGGGTGAGTACACCACCTTGCCCCAGCTGTGTGAACAGCCAGTTGTGTCGATTTAAGTACCAGCCAGGGGTGGCAAAAGATATGCTGCAGCCCCTGGTAGGCCTTGGATGCACCTATGCCCTGAGCACCTATAGTGCATGGTACAGGGGCTGACAAGGTGTCCAGTACCAAATTGGTGATGTACCTATAGTACATGTCTGTGAATTTAGAGAGAGAACAGCAGGCTGTGGGTCTGATTAGCAGGCCCACAGCCACATTAAGTCAAAAACCAGTGAAGCAAAAAGCAAAAATTGGGGTGACCATAGGATAGCAGACCCTACTCTCCTACAGTGGTGGTGCAAGTGGTATGCATACACTGAATAATGAGCCACAAACTGTATTATGGTGTCGCATGAATTGGGAAGTCACATGAGTCTAGAGGAAGCAGGGGAATCCATAGGCCCTCACTTTAATTGCCACGAAGGTAAGTGATTTAAATATTTTTTCTTTAAGTGTAATTTGATTAAAGGGTTCTCACAAAATGCTACCATTTATTTTTATGTCATTCTGTATTCTCACTAAAAGGTACATCAATTTTGAAGGGCAAACACCTCCAATGAAATATGCTTTTGAAACTGAGGACAGGACTTATTTAATGTCTTTAAATGTTGAAAACAATTCTCATTAAATCTGAAAATGTACTCCTTGGGAAATATTTCTCTGGGTTCTAGCCCTCTACAAGCTATAATTGCAAATTGCTGCATATTATACAATAACATATGTACCACACTAATAACATATGGCATAGCAGATGGAAGCATGCCATTTTCCATCTGGCCACCGACATTCAAAGGGAAGAGCACACTATTATGTTATGTCTTGCCCTTACAGGCCTCCAGAAGAGAGCATGCCGGCATTATTTTATGGAGCACAGTGTCTTGGAAGCAGCTGCAGAGTTTGTCTTTCCACAACCTGACTGTGACTCAGATGGCATTTTCTCCTGATAACCGATACTTAATCGCAGTTTCACGAGATAGGAACTGGTCTCTGTGGAAGCAGCAAGATGAAGGCTCAACCGAAATAGGTATGTACAAGTTTTGTCTGTCTGTTTATTACAGCACAAGGTAAGCTGCATGTGGTATGATTGTAAATTTAGTATGTTTTTACATTGACATTCTTTGAACATATCTATTCTTGCGACAATATTTAGCTCACCTTTTAAATCATCTTTGATGCTCAGACTACTTTGCTAGTCTTTTCACTCAGAACTGTACCTTAAAGTGTTTGTCTTTAAATGAATACAATTATTCTTTTGTTAAGGTTTAGTTTGTACAGCTAAGGTTTTGTGAATACACATACAGACCAATTGAGCTTAGCATCTAGTCAGAAAGGGAGTGAGCTGTCCCTACTTTTTTTCAGAAGTCACAATAGCAATTCCACACAGTCTTCATTCACATTTTAAATTACCTCATCTCCAATTCCTCATTCCTGTCGCCAGGATGCCATCATATATAACTTTCCCTCCCCCAAGCTCCTTCCTGGTCATGCCCACCAGTTTGATCTTTTTGTTTTGTTGGTGGGGAAGAGGTAAGAGGGAGAGAGTAGCAGTACAGCGCCTCTCATCCAACCCTGTCAACCCACCAACAGACGTAATGGCACAGAAGACGGGGATTGAAGGGAAGGGAAGGGACTGGGATTATTCTTAGATCTTTCCATTCCCATCTCCGTTTCCTGATTGATTTCAGACAGCTTCTAACTCTTTTGATGAGAGGAAAGAGCAATGTGTCCATGCCCCTGCTATGAACCAGACACTGCTTGGATTTCGAGTCTGGCTCTTTTCTGAGGGCACAGACACAGTTATGTTATGTTATGTTATGTTATTTTTATGCTTCTATAGCGCACGGCCACTCCACGGAGTATCCCGGCGCTTTATCGAAGGTACCCACCAAAGAAGGGAGAACATAACACTGATGGGACATGTAAAAGCGGGAAAAGCAGCACCAGTTTAAGAGAAAAGCCATGTTTTAAGGGCCTTTTGGAAGGAGAGCAGGCTAGAAGCCTGTCTTAGAGAAATCAGGAGGTCATTCCAGGCATGAGGAGCTAAATAGCGGAAGGACCGTCCTCCTGCTCTAGCGCGCTTGATGATGGGAATCATGCCCAAGCAAGGAGCTAGAGACGTCTTTTTCGTAGGCTAATAGTGGAGGCTGGCGTAATGTCTTTGTGCCAGAGAACAAAATTGTGTGTCTATGTCCTAGCAAGGAGACAGGGACTGTTTGGATGATTCCTTAGGCTAAGTAAATATACAAGCAGCACCTAGTTCTTTGTCCGGGCACAGATGAGATAGTGTACTTTACAAATAACATAACAATGCAACCAGTGGAAGATTAATTTTTTTCTTAGTCTGTAAAAAAAACAAAGCTCAGCCATTGTTCCTTTCCAGTAGGCCACATGGTATAAAAACATTTATGATGTGTAACAGACCACTTATATTCTCTGCTCAAAGCCTGCCCCATGGACGACTGTTACCCATCATAAAAGGCATACTTCTTGCTTTGAAAGCCAATATTTAAAAAAAGAACCTAGTCCCTTAATGCTGTGGGCAGTTGAAAGTGAAGATTAATTGTAAATGCATTTATATAGCGCTTACTACCCCTTAGGAGGCGGCATTGAAGTGCTTTACACCAGGCAGCATGCTGCTCCGAAACCCATGATTAGTGGTTATTCCAGTGTTATGGGTTACTGGGGTTAGTCTTGTGAGCTCAAACAAACTATTCCACGCTTTCTCGAAAGTTTCTTTGTTGTAGAATAAATTAATAGGAGTTAGCTGTGCTCCTTAGTGGCATGAGTGGGGCTGGTATGTGGGTTCATTCTGAAATTTGGTGATAAATAGATGAGCTAGTGGAGGTCTGATATTGTTAGGTTGCAGGGATATGGCTTTCAAAAAAAGTAGAGATTGAGACCTTTGAAATGGGTTGTGCCAAATTGCAGAAATACAGTAATGGACATTAAGGCGATCATGCAAGTGACTTAGAGATGGTTGTGGCCAGAGAGCAAAAGCATGCTGTAGATGAGAAAAAGAGAAGAGGGTCATTTGAAAGGAAAAAAGGAGAAGCAACTATCAAATTTTAAGTAAAGGTCAATTTTTCATGCCAGATTTTATGAATATAGAGGAAGTTTTTTGAGACCGCATACAATTTGAGGATGCAGGACTCTAGACAGAATTATTAACAACAAGGGGTGGTGAGGGACAGAGTCTCTGAATTAAGCAGAATACTCTCACCCAGTCAAGAGATCAGGGCTAGATCCAACACCGTTTTTTAGCTCATTGCACCATCCCAGTTTCAGAACCTGGCTGTATGCAAATTAGTCTGTTCCTGTGTCAGTGCATGATGGGAACAGGGCAAACCAAACTACAAAAGCCAATTCTTACACTGGGAAGGAAACAAGCTTCCGGGGACCGGTTTCTGGCATTACAGCCGTCTTCGGCCCGGCTTGCTTGAATCCTGATGGTGCAATGAGCAAGGGACTCATGTCTGAGTATACCCTTCCACGCTTAGGGTGGACAAAATTATTAACAACAAGGGGTGGTGAGGGACAGAGTCTCTGAATTAAGCAGAATACTCTCACCCAGTCAAGAGATCAGGGCTAGATCCAACACCGTTTTTTAGCTCATTGCACCATCCCAGTTTCAGAACCTGGCTGTATGCAAATTAGTCTGTTCCTGTCCCAGTGCATGATGGGAACAGGGCAAACCAAACTACAAAAGCCAATTCTTACACTGGGAAGGAAACAAGCTTCCGGGGACCGGTTTCTGGCATTACAGCCGTCTTCGGCCCGGCTTGCTTGAATCCTGATGGTGCAATGAGCAAGGGACTCATGTCTGAGTATACCCTTCCACGCTTAGGGTGGACAAAATTATTAACAACAAGGGGTGGTGAGGGACAGAGTCTCTGAATTAAGCAGAATACTCTCACCCAGTCAAGAGATCAGGGCTAGATCCAACACCGTTTTTTAGCTCATTGCACCATCCCAGTTTCAGAACCTGGCTGTATGCAAATTAGTCTGTTCCTGTCCCAGTGCATGATGGGAACAGGGCAAACCAAACTACAAAAGCCAATTCTTACACTGGGAAGGAAACAAGCTTCAGGGGACCGGTTTCTGGCATTACAGCCGTCTTCGGCCCGGCTTGCTTGAATCCTGATGGTGCAATGAGCAAGGGACTCATGTCTGAGTATACCCTTCCACGCTTAGGGTGGACAAAATTATTAACAACAAGGGGTGGTGAGGGACAGAGTCTCTGAATTAAGCAGAATACTCTCACCCAGTCAAGAGATCAGGGCTAGATCCAACACCGTTTTTTAGCTCATTGCACCATCCCAGTTTCAGAACCTGGCTGTATGCAAATTAGTCTGTTCCTGTCCCAGTGCATGATGGGAACAGGGCAAACCAAACTACAAAAGCCAATTCTTACACTGGGAAGGAAACAAGCTTCCGGGGACCGGTTTCTGGCATTACAGCCGTCTTCGGCCCGGCTTGCTTGAATCCTGATGGTGCAATGAGCAAGGGACTCATGTCTGAGTATACCCTTCCACGCTTAGGGTGGACAAAATTATTAACAACAAGGGGTGGTGAGGGACAGAGTCTCTGAATTAAGCAGAATACTCTCACCCAGTCAAGAGATCAGGGCTAGATCCAACACCGTTTTTTAGCTCATTGCACCATCCCAGTTTCAGAACCTGGCTGTATGCAAATTAGTCTGTTCCTGTCCCAGTGCATGATGGGAACAGGGCAAACCAAACTACAAAAGCCAATTCTTACACTGGGAAGGAAACAAGCTTCCGGGGACCGGTTTCTGGCATTACAGCCGTCTTCGGCCCGGCTTGCTTGAATCCTGATGGTGCAATGAGCAAGGGACTCATGTCTGAGTATACCCTTCCACGCTTAGGGTGGACAAAATTATTAACAACAAGGGGTGGTGAGGGACAGAGTCTCTGAATTAAGCAGAATACTCTCACCCAGTCAAGAGATCAGGGCTAGATCCAACACCGTTTTTTAGCTCATTGCACCATCCCAGTTTCAGAACCTGGCTGTATGCAAATTAGTCTGTTCCTGTCCCAGTGCATGATGGGAACAGGGCAAACCAAACTACAAAAGCCAATTCTTACACTGGGAAGGAAACAAGCTTCCGGGGACCGGTTTCTGGCATTACAGCCGTCTTCGGCCCGGCTTGCTTGAATCCTGATGGTGCAATGAGCAAGGGACTCATGTCTGAGTATACCCTTCCACGCTTAGGGTGGACAAAATTATTAACAACAAGGGGTGGTGAGGGACAGAGTCTCTGAATTAAGCAGAATACTCTCACCCAGTCAAGAGATCAGGGCTAGATCCAACACCGTTTTTTAGCTCATTGCACCATCCCAGTTTCAGAACCTGGCTGTATGCAAATTAGTCTGTTCCTGTCCCAGTGCTACTCTGTCCATCACCACCCCCTTTATGAATCGTTTTGGCCACCACAAGTGTGGAAGGGTATGCTCAGATGTGAGTCCCTTGCTCAATGCACCATCAGGATTCAAGCAAGCCGGGCCGAAGACGGCTGTAATGCCAGAAACCGGTCCCCGGGAGCTTGTTTCCTTTCCAGTAAAGAATTGGCTTGGTAGTTTGGTCTGCCCTGTTCCCATGATGCACTGGGCCAGGGTCAGACTAATTTGAATGTAGCCAGGTTCTGAGCTGGGATGGTGCAGTGAGCTAAAAAACGGTGATGGATCAAGCCCTGATCTTTTGACTGGGCAGGAGTGTTCTGCTTAATTCAGATACTCTGTCCATCACCACCCCCTTTATGAATCGTTTAATTCAGATACTCTGTCCATCACCACCCCCTTTATGAATCGTTTTGGCCACCACAAGTGTGGAAGGGTATGCTCAGATGTGAGTCCCTTGCTCACTGCACCATCAGGATTCAAGCAAGCCGGGCCGAAGACGGCTGTAATGCCAGAAACCGGTCCCCGGAAGCTTGTTTCCTTTCCAGTAAAGAATTGGCTTGGTAGTTTGGTCTGCCCTGTTCCCATGATGCACTGGGCCAGGGTCAGACTAATTTGCATGTAGCCAGGTTCTGAGCTGGGATGGTGCAGTGAGCTAAAAAACGGTGATGGATCAAGCCCTGATCTTTTGACTGGGTAGGAGTGTTCTGCTTAATTCAGATACTCTGTCCATCACCACCCCCTTTATGAATCGTTTTGGCCACCACAAGTGTGGAAGGGTATGCTCAGATGTGAGTCCCTTGCTCACTGCACCATCAGGATTCAAGCAAGCCGGGCCGAAGACGGCTGTAATGCCAGAAACCGGTCCCCGGAAGCTTGTTTCCTTTCCAGTAAAGAATTGGCTTGGTAGTTTGGTCTGCCCTGTTCCCATGATGCACTGGGCCAGGGTCAGACTAATTTGCATGTAGCCAGGTTCTGAGCTGGGATGGTGCAGTGAGCTAAAAAACGGTGATGGATCAAGCCCTGATCTTTTGACTGGGTAGGAGTGTTCTGCTTAATTCAGATACTCTGTCCATCACCACCACCCCCTTTATGAATCGTTTTGGCCACCACAAGTGTGGAAGGGTATGCTCAGATGTGAGTCCCTTGCTCACTGCACCATCAGGATTCAAGCAAGCCGGGCCGAAGACGGCTGTAATGCCAGAAACCGGTCCCCGGAAGCTTGTTTCCTTTCCAGTAAAGAATTGGCTTGGTAGTTTGGTCTGCCCTGTTCCCATGATGCACTGGGCCAGGGTCAGACTAATTTGCATGTAGCCAGGTTCTGAGCTGGGATGGTGCAGTGAGCTAAAAAACGGTGATGGATCAAGCCCTGATCTTTTGACTGGGTAGGAGTGTTCTGCTTAATTCAGATACTCTGTCCATCACCACCCCCTTTATGAATCGTTTTGGCCACCACAAGTGTGGAAGGGTATGCTCAGATGAGAGTCCCTTGCTCACTGCACCATCAGGATTCAAGCAAGCCGGGCCGAAGACGGCTGTAATGCCAGAAACCGGTCCCCGGAAGCTTGTTTCCTTTCCAGTAAAGAATTGGCTTGGTAGTTTGGTCTGCCCTGTTCCCATGATGCACTGGGCCAGGGTCAGACTAATTTGCATGTAGTCAGGTTCTGAGCTGGGATGGTGCAGTGAGCTAAAAAACGGTGATGGATCAAGCCCTGATCTTTTGACTGGGTAGGAGTGTTCTGCTTAATTCAGATACTCTGTCCATCACCACCCCCTTTATGAATCGGACTCTAGACAGAAGCAACATTATTTGCATGTGAAGATAGGTCTATATTAGATTAGTCTGATAGGTGCAAGAATTGGGGACAGTCTGTACAGTGATAGGCTACTGTTAGACCACCACTTCGGCAAAAACATTTGATCAGCTCAAGGGTTGGATGCTTACAAAAATGGTTATGTGCAAACCTTGAAAAGAGATTTTGCAAATTCTGGGCCGGATGTCTTCAAGTTTGGCTCAGAATATTAATTGTAAAGCAAAGTGGGATCCATTTTGGGCACCTCTCGTTTGACATGGCACAAGATGGAGGATGAGTAGAGCCTCTTCAGATAGTAATGCACCTGCATTCCTGTGGCTGGAGGGTGTAGACACTAAAATTCAGTCAAGACTTTGCGCCTGATTTAGAGTTTGGTGGACGAGTATTTACTTAGTCACTCCGAGGGAGTTTGTCCACCACATTTTGAGATGTCCACTGGCCCACTGGACATTTCTTGCACTTACAAGAACCGTTGTCACTGCATTTCTTATTCATGCATTGAATGTTTAACCCTTTCGCTGCTAGGCCTTTTCTTCCCCCTGTGCTAAGCCTTTTTTTGGCTATTTGGGGAAGGTCGTGCTTAGGCCCTTGTACATTTTTGTCCACATATGGTATCCACGCCAAATTTGTGCCCTTCATCATGAGGAATTTGAAGGTAGCCAGGGTTTATGGATGCCCTGCAGGGGACCCAAATATTAGCCAAAATACTGCTACGTTTGTTTTTTGGGGGGGAAATGTGGAATAAGTGCTGCAGAAGAAAGTGTCTGGTTTTTAACCCTGCAAATTTTATCAACAAAGGGTTTGTGGTGCTGAAATCACCATCTTCATTTGTGTAGATCCTTCAAAGTTTTTTATAGAAACTAACAGTTGAAAATAAGAAATATTGAAAATGAGTTTAAAAAAACAGCCATTTGTGACAACAATTTCACCTGTAACAACCTCTAAGTATGACAGATTTTTTAAAGCAATATACAGTTACATTTGCTGGACTCTTCTGGTTGTGGGGATATAGGACTTGTAGGTTCACCAAGAACCTGAGGAGCCCAGAGCCAATAACTGAGCTGCGTCTTGCAATGGGTTTTCTTTGTGTACCGGGTATATAGCAATTCATTTGGTAACACATAAAGAGTGGAATATAGGTATCAAGAACATCTATGTATTTCCGAAATGGTAACAAAATATAGTGTTTAGAAGCAGTAGTTATTTGCACATCTGCGAAATTGTGGGTATCCATACTAACGTGAATTATAGGACATTTTTGAAAGTTGAGGTAACGGGTTTTTAGGAACCCGTTTGGTGCCAGGGGATAACACCCGAAGACCTCTGAGTTCTCCCTTGTTCCGGACCACAGAAATACTGAGTCTTCTAGTCGAGTCAGAGATCAAGTTTTATTGGCAGCTACCAAGTAACAGGTGTCCTAGAAGCACGACAAACACGGGTCATGTGTTCTCAGGAGACTGTTCGTTTTTACACAACCAGCCTTCTCCTTATATACAAAATAATAGCTGCAAGCAAGAATTCTTGAGTTTATGATATGGCTATACACATATTTCTACAATAATACAAAAGAGCAAAGTCATGTAGGCAAGCCCGTATTTTAGATGTCCAATTCGAGATAGATTACCCAGCCAAGCCCGGAACTCCCATCAGATATCGGTGAAGCCCCAATAAAAGAAGGCACCTCCTAGTCATAAAACTGGCCATAAACAGGGAACGCGGACAGGCGTGTGTGTAGAAAACACGATCTGGATGTAGTGAATGGTTTGTGGCATGTTATGCATTGATGCTATCGTATTAGGCCACTGGGCGAGGAGCTGCCCAAACAGGTTCGGCTGGAGGCAATGGAGTCAGTTGGGACAGGTCAGGGGGGAGTCAGGGAAGGTGGACGTGTCCTTTTAGATCAAGCTCGACCTTTAATTGACTTATCATGAGGGCAAGACACAAGATGGATACCGTTTACAAAATGGAGTCTGAGGGGTCGGGACGGAAACTACGATTCAGGGGTGTTAGCATGTCTCGATCATGACGCAAATGCATTGGAATGATGTCCTAATCATTATCGGTTCGTCGACACCAAATTCGTTATGGTACGTTGATGTTTCGGGACACGGGTATCGGACCTCGATACCGGGATAACAGTAGGGTCCAGAATTTCAGAACCACAGACCCTCCTTTTGCCCTCATATAAGGCAATAATTCATGTTAATCCGAGTCTAAGTCTGTATGAAGGAATTCGTGGAGATGCTGCTGTAGCATCATTCTGTTGCTCAGTTCGTCCCTTGACACAGACTTCCGTACACATGAGGTAGCACAAAGGCCACATAGTGCGGGAGCGCACTGTACACACAGACAGAACATAAACAGAAGTGCTAAGATCATCCCAATGAAGATCAGTGTTTTCCATCCCCATGTAGCGATCAGTTCCTAGAACCACCCTAGTAAGGACCAGTCCCCTTTTTCTACGTGAAGGGAACCAGATATCTCGTGTAGCTTAGAGATGGCCTGGTACACTGTCGGTGCGTTATCAGGGATGAAAATGCAACAACTGGATTGGATCACTCTACACACACCACCACGATCGGCGAGTATGATATCTAGGGCAACTCGGTTCTGAAGGGTCATAAGTCGATCCGACTGAAGTTCGGTCGTCAAATTGCCAAGGGCTCCGGCCTGTAATCACGGCGGATTCAACTATCCTCGATAACTGGCGAATATTCCTGCTGTTCACCATAGGCCCCCAAAATGGCAGAAAACCCTTTGCGAAGTCAGCGAATTCCTGACCCGCGGTGTCGTCTTTACTCACGACACCTCTAGCTGTCCTCGTCCGATGGTAATCTGCTCTGGCCATGTAGGTGGGAGGCAGCAGAAATGAGATAAAACATGTACCTGAGAAGTCAGGGGGCAACCAGGTGTAGGCTTGGTCATGGCAGACGAAATACGTGCCTTTGGCTGCTAATAGTATAGGGGAAGTTCGGGAAGCGAACACATATGTTTCCGTGCATATACTCTTTCCTAATTGTGCTTTGGGATCCCTACCGATACCTTGTAAACATAAGTGACCTCTGCTGGGTACTATCCAAACTGGGCGGGATTACTTTGCTGTCTGGCTCTTACTCAGGTAAACCCCATATTTAGTTACGTTCCAACGAGTGTACGGAGTGAGTTCATCTTTGGGAATCGTAAGATAGGTGTCGAACTCTCTACTCATATTTCTTATCCCTGCTACTAGTGCCTTGTTACTGGAATCACTCTCAGTAGAACGGGTCGGGTATGGTTCTAGGGCGAATAGGAACATGGTCTGGAAAGCCCACAGAGAACCATAATAACTGAAAGGCAGGATGAAGTATGGGATGCCCTTATCAGTCGTGTGCGGCATGAGTCCGCATACCCAACAGTTCGATGTGTTCATTATGGACTGGTGTTGGTGTAGAAGTTGAATTAATGAGTTATTTACAAATTCGAGTCTTCTGGCAGACTCGTGTTCAGGTAGAGGGTGAAAGGAGTGTGTGGAGAGAGTGAGAGGAGGAGTTGGCCGAGTGTCATTTGAGAACAAGGAAACTTGAAAGACGAATAGGGTATAACCAGTCAAGAACATTGCTATGCTACACAACATAAAAATACATATTATCAAAAAACTTCTTTTGGCCAGTATCGGGCATAATTGTCTTTCAAAGTCCGTGAGTCTGGCAGGTCTCTTTACCCTAGGAAACTCCATCCTCTAGTTGCTGCCCGCGGTGGTAGGTTGGTTCTGCCAGGGAGTGCGCTCTGTTCAGTCCGGGGTAACTCCCTTGGACCAACCAGAACCGTTGACCTAAACGTCCCCAGTTGCACTCCCCAGACTTCAACCGCGACCCTAGCAGCAGAACCGGATGGCGGTTCGAAAATCAAAATTGAGCAAGTTCCCTGGGCGAGAGAGCTGAAAAGTCAAAAATAGTTCTTAGGGGAAAAGAAAATCACATTTGTTTGCTTTTATTAGTCTCTTTGTTTAGACCTTAAATTGTACCGTCGTTTTCCTGGTACGGTGTGGTCTTCAAACAATGTCTCAGGTTCGGTAGTGTCCAACTGCATAGACGGTGGCACAAGTCCTTGTAAAATATGATCACTCTCCTTTTCGGTACTAGTTTCTTTTAAACGTGCATCGCTGAAAGGGATGAAGCGAGGTATGGATTCTGTCTCGGAGTTGGCAATTCCTTCGTTGACCCACCGGTCGTATGGAAGGGGCAGAGGGACCCGTTTACAATGGGTCCCGTGCACCCAGTTCTTTTTGCCTTCCACCCGAACAGCTGATCTCGTGGAAAGAAGTACCAGGTACGGTCCGGTCCACCTCGGCTGTCCGTTGTTTGTGCGCTGGAAATTCCGCACCAAGACCCACGTGCCGGGTTCGATGGAGTGACCTGGATCGTCAGAGGCTGGCGGAGAGGAGCTGTGAACCTGTTGGTGTAAAACACGCAATTTAGTTGTTAATTCGCACAAATAGTCAAGCAGTACGGGGTGCTCTATTTCGCTGAGTTTCTTTGGCCTTGGCACGCCCCAGACGTTGGCTGGGCGGCCAAACACTATCTCATGAGGACTAAGTCCTAACCTGGAATGGACTGTCATTCTGGTTGACAAGAGTGCTAGGGGCAAGGCGTCAGGCCATTTAAGACCTGTACAGGCTTGGATCTTGGCTAATTTGAGCTTTAAAGTGCCATTGTAGCACTCTACTAATCCAGCTGATTGGGGGTGATTCGCAGAGTGAAACTTTTGTTGTATGCCTAAACACTCACACACTCTCTTCATCACGCGTCCTACGAATTCACTTCCATTATCACTCCAGACGATTCTAGGCATACCGAATCTCGGGAAGAACTCTTTGACAAGGGCTTTGGCAGTCGACAAGGCAGTATTGTCCTTAAGGGGGTACGCTTCCACCCACCTGGAGAAAGAGCAAACAACAACGAGCACATACTTCAGATTGTTGCATCTCTCCATGTGAATGAAATCGAGCTGCAAAACCTCGAACGGATACGTTGGAGGCGCAAAATGACCAGCTGGAGTTGGGGTTCCCCTACCGGGATTGTACTTCAAACACACCATACAGTTTCTGACCACATTCTCTGCATATTTCGGGATATTACCATTTTGCCATACTGGGGCCAATACTTTACAGATTCCTCTCGAACTAATGTGCGCAACTCCATGAGCCATGGTTACTACTGCAAGTACATATGCGTTAGGTAATAGCCATCGCTGGTGTTCTGACAGTTCGACCCAACAACCATTCGCGTCTAGTCTACCTTTACTTTCTCTCCATTCATTCACCTCTTTCTCAGTTGCCTCGGCTTGTATAGATTTCACGCTTTCAATAGTGTCCTCACACATTCCTACATCCGTAATCCATCTAGCGGGACCTACAACATACATCCGACTCATTGTGTTCCTTGCAGTCTCTTTCGCAACCTCGTCTGCAAATGCATTCCCGCGGCCAACATCATCTTGAATCTTTTTATGTGCACTGCATTTCACAATGGCAACTTGTAGTGGCAAGGTCAGTGACTCGAGGAGCTCATTAACTAGCTGACCATGTTGTATCTTTGCACCATGTGACGTAAGAAACCCACGTTCACGCCACAATCTCCCAAAACTGTGAGCCACACCAAAGGCGTATTGGCTGTCAGTGTACACATTCACTCGCTTTCCTTTTGCTAACACACATGCTCTGGTAAGCGCAATTAGCTCTGCAGCTTGTGCAGAATTATGGGAAATGCGCGCGGTCTCTATAATGGTGTGTAATGTCGTTACGGCATATGCTGCAGTCGTATCACCATTCGGCAGCTTGAAACATGAACCATCAACCCATAAAGTATCGTTGCATTCAGGAAGGGGAGTGTCCTGTAAGTCTACTCTCCCTTTTGTCTCTTCTTCTGTCCTAAAACAGCAGTCATGGTTATCAATCTTGTCTGTTTCTGTCGGAATGGGTATTCATGACTAATCCAGCGGATTGTCGAATGCAGACAGCTGCTGCGGCGGTAGCCCTCAGACAACTTGGTAGGGCTTTAGCCACAGGGTCTAGAGTTGCCGAAAAATACGCGCATGGGCGCTGTTTGTCCCCAAAGTGTTGTGTTAAAACTGATAATGCACAACCTTCCTTCTCATGGACATATAATGTAAAAGGCTTACTGTAGTTGGGGTTTGCCAACACAGGAGCCGAACATAATGCATCACGCAACTCGTGGAAACTCGTCTGACAATCTTCAGACCAGGGCATAGGATTTGGCGTGTCTTTACAGAGTAGTGCCAGCAAGGGTTTGGCTAGTAGTGAGAAATTCGGTATCCATTGTCTACAGTACGATGTAATGCCCAAGAAGGCTCTAACCTCTCTCTGTGTCCTTGGGGCACTCAGTTCTGCAATTGCCTGTATTCTTTCTGGTGTCAGTCTCCTTCCCTCCTTCGACAAGATGTGACCTAGGTAGGTAACTTCTTGTCGACAAAATTGTAGTTTTGAGAGAGAGACTTTGTGCTTCATGTTACATAAGTGATGCAATAATGACAGCGTAGCTCGTTTGCAAATTTCTTCAGTGTCTGCAGCGATCAGCAGATCGTCTACGTACTGAATCAGAGTTGAACCATTCGGTAGAATAATCGTGTCTAGTTGTGTTTTCAGGGCCTGACTGAATATTGATGGGCTTTCGCAGTAGCCTTGAGGAGCGCACTTGAAGCGGAAGCTTCGTCCTCCTAAATTGAATCCAAAAATATCTCTACTCTCCTCAGCAATCGGGATGCTGAAGAAAGCGTTCTTCAGGTCAATCACCGAGAACCAAGCTGCTGAAGCTGGAACCATCGTCAATAAAGCAGTAATGTCGGGGACAACTGGAAACTGTGGGATAACTATCTTGTTCACTTCTCTGAGGTCGATGACGAACCTATACACAGGCGGTTGTAAAGGATCAGTACGCTTTAAGACGGGCAGAACTGGACTGTTACAAACATTTCCTGTTGTTTCTTCGATGACGTCTTTATGAATCAGGTCATAAACAATCGTCAATAACGCCTTTTCACATTCGCTAGATATTTTGTATTGGGGAATACGTGGCAACCTAACGTTGGCTTTCAATGTTATGACATACGGTGCTATCTCCAAACGACCTACATCATTGGAGCCATTAGCCCAAAGTATATCAGGAAGTGATGACAATTCAGTCGGAATGTTGTCCTTTGACAAATACATTGGAGAAATGACTTTCTTACCTAAAGTAAGTTGTACTCCCAAGGGGGAACAGTACAAAGTCGCATATAACCTTTTTAGCAAATCCAAACCTAACAAATTTTCACCGCAACCTGTTGTAAGAATGAGGGGTGCTTCTAATTCGCACGGGCCAATAGAAAGAGATATAGGACTAGAGATCGGGTTTCTAACAGGGGCGCCAGAGAAACCTACTGAAACATTCATTTCGCCAGACAAAGGTGCGCCAGGAAGTTTCGAGTGCATGATAGAACTTTTTGTAGCACCAGTATCCAGCAGAAATGGCTCTGACACTCCTGAGGTAATTACCTCGACATAAGGTCCATTCTGATCTACTGGAACTGAAACAACTCCCTCTCTTTGTCCATGGCTGTCCTAGCAATCGTTACCCTCATTTTCGTGTTCGGTGTAATAGTCGTCAGCATAGTACTGAGCTGACCTAGACGATGCATTATTCTGTTGGTCAAAGCTGTTCATCGAATTCTGAGGCGGAAAAGAAGTTGTATTCTGGGTGAAATTTCCACGGCCCCTACCTCTAGGGGCATGTTGAACACCTCGTCCCCTTACACCTGAAGCACCGCTCAAACGTCGCGCAAGAGCCGGACAATTACCTTTAAAGTGACCCTCTTCCTTGCAATACGCACATTGATTCGGGCCATAAGCAATACGCTGATGGGAAAACTCGTTTCCTTGCGCGTTTCTCGAATACTGCTGTTGTTGTTGATAATTGGGCTGACTAGCCGTACGAGGCGGATAGGCTTGCTGGAGAAGAACTTTAGTTTTTAAATCTTTTGTCTTTTTGTCGACTTTATCTAGCTCGTCTTTGCGCCTATTTTCGTAGTACTGGGCTGTAGCTAAAATTTGCGCTGACGTAGAGACAGCCCAAGAACTCTCTGAATCTTTCAGTTTATTACACAGTTCAGGGATTAAATTATGTACGAATTTGTCTACAAACAATCTTTGACCACCCTCGGTAGCCATATCCTGACCACTATGATCGGTGAAAGTCTCCTCAAATCTTGTAAAAAAGTCAGACACATTCTCATCTTTCTTCTGCTTGCATGCAGATAGCTTGTCCCAGTTTACGCGTACTTCAGGCATTATGGTTTTCATGTACGCGATAATTCTACCGGGAAGTTCAGCTATTAACGGCTCAGGTTTAGAACCACCTATTTGTCTAGCATCTATAGCGGCAATGTTCGCCCATGAGTCACCTAGTTCTTGGTCATGGTTCGTATGACGTATTTTGCTCCATAAAGGATGTGGAACAATGTTCCCAAACAACATGTCTATATCCGCTAAATTCATTATACATGAGTTTGTAGTTTGGGATAACTCCTTATAATACCCAGTCGGGTTTTTACGAGGATCAGGCAGTGTCTGCTTGAGTGCTAAGACTTCGGATCTTTTCCAGGGGACATGTACCCATACACGCTGGAAATGAGGCAGAATTGGTGGATTCGCATTCGCATCACCTTCCCTCCAAACCGGAGGAACCTCTCTCATGGGGTACTGTCTCGCTCTTTTTCCACCTGGTGCATCGTCTTCGTGACATGATCTAGAGACGTTTCCCTTACTCCTATAAGAGAGCAATAACTCTATCGCTTTCTCAACATCTGCACCTATAATCATACCTTCATAGAACTTAAAGCGTGTACGCCATAGTTCGTTCATTGTGTATTTGGGATCATTCGTCTCCAAATCTTCGCCCAGATATACACACATCTCTTCGAATACGTATCTCTGAGTGGGTGCATTCCATTGACGGAAAACTTCCATAACAGACTGAACATCATATCTAACAGTATCCGTAATCCATTGGCGTGCTAGTTCATTCAGCACTTTTCTTTCCTCGTAATCAGGCAGTTGACTACGGGACTGTCTATGTTCTGTTTTAGGCATTGTTTTAGGCGACCCAAAGAAAGGTGAAAATAGACTAGTGACGGTACCTGTCACTCTTTGTCTAATAGAAGGAGAACCTTGCGGAGGAGTAAGTGCCTCGGAAAAAACAGGCTGAGGCAAAGAAGAAGTAGAGGCAATAGCAGAGGAAGTCGAAGTAGTAGCAGACGTAGTATCATAGACAATAGCTGGAGCTGTAGGCAAAGTCGTAGAAGTAGATGGAGTATGTAGCAAAGATGGCGGCCCTTGAGAAGGCTGCGCCGGAGAAGTAGAAACCAGCTGAAGAGGAGCTGGCGTTCGTGCAAGAGCTGGGTTACGTGCGCCGGGGCGCGGTATAGTAAAATGCTTTGGCGTTGTAGTAGCGTCTAACGCATACGGTGGAGGTGAGCTTAATAAGTGGGACATTAATGGATCTTTCTCGGATCTCTCCTCTTGACCTTGTCCCTTATTTGGTAACATCGGGTAGCATTTATCTACTGCTAGTTTCTTGCTCCTAAGTATTTGTTCGTTTTCCTGCTCTTCCTCGTTATCCCTGTATGCAACGGCAGCTTGCACCATTGACATACCTCTTTTATTCTTGTTTGCTAATTTTATTTCTTTCTGTTTGGCTTCTTTGCGCCATAAGCGGAAAGAGTCAAACATCGCCGGCCGGGCTTTTCTCTTGAATAATTTGACCTCTAGGTTATCTAATATTTCTGAGTCGAAACTACCATATTGGGGCCATTTTAAAACACCATCCTTGCGGGTGTATTTTATCCACACTTCATTATATGTGATAGGACCTACGCCGTGTTTTACATAGAGCTCATATGTTGGAGTTCCAATCGGAGGAACCGGACAGGAATCCTCTAATCGGGAGTCCTTACTATAACCAAGACAAAACAAGTTTCCAAGTCTGCTAAAACCAGGCATCTTTGCTCACTAGTCTAGCTTCAAACTTCAAAGGATTATCTGTTACGATATTTCTCGTGAATACACAAGTCCTCCGGCTTTGGGGCTTGCAAGTACCAAATCAAAGCGTATCTCAAGGATACCAAAAACTAAGGACAAACTAAGGACTGGGAGACGCTCCACTTATACTTAACTGAAGTATTTGAAGATCGGTGACGTCGCTAGAAGACTCGTCTATCGTTTCGCTCTACCAAGGATCACTGGGTCCAAAACAAGGCGATAGTCAGGGCAGCAGTCCTTCGTAGCCGTCGGGACGCGGGGAACCTCGCAGCAAAGACCTTCGGAACCACGTCGACATACAGGGGTCGCTGAAGTGGCTGGCCGTCCTCTGGAATTTTCACACGAAGCTCCTCACGAACATCTGGCTTGGACCGTCGCCGCTTGATACCGCCCCACGTTGGGCGCCAACTGAGGTAACGGGTTTTTAGGAACCCGTTTGGTGCCAGGGGATAACACCCGAAGACCTCTGAGTTCTCCCTTGTTCCGGACCACAGAAACACTGAGTCTTCTAGTCGAGTCAGAGATCATGTTTTATTGGCAGCTACCAAGTAACAGGTGTCCTAGAAGCACGACAAACACGGGTCATGTGTTCTCAGGAGACTGTTCGTTTTTACAGAACCAGCCTTCTCCTTATATACAAAAATAATAGCTGCAAGCAAGAATTCTTGAGTTTATGATATGGCTATACACATATTTCTACAATAATACAAAAGAGCGAAGTCATGTAGGCAAGCCCGTATTTTAGATGTCCAATTCGTGATAGATTACCCAGCCAAGCCCGGAACTCCCATCAGATATCGGTGAAGCCCCAATAAAAGAAGGCACCTCCTAGTCATAAAACTGGCCATAAACAGGGAACGCGGACAGGCGTGTGTGTAGAAAACACGATCTGGATGTAGTGAATGGTTTGTGGCATGTTATGCATTGATGCTATCGTATTAGTCCACTGGGCGAGGAGCTGCCCAAACAGGTTCGGCTGGAGGCAATGGAGTCAGTTGGGACAGGTCAGGGGGGAGTCAGGGAAGGTGGACGTGTCCTTTTAGATCAAGCTCGACCTTTAATTGACTTATCATGAGGGCAAGACACAAGATGGATACCGTTTACAAAATGTAGTCTGAGGGGTCGGGACGGAAACTACGATTCAGGGGTGTTAGCATGTCTCGATCATGACGCAAATGCATAGGAATGATGTCCTAATCATTATCGGTTCGTCAACACCAAATTCGTCATGGTACGTTGATGTTTCGGGACACGGGTATCGGACCTCGATACCGGGACAACAGTAGGGTCCAGAATTTCAGAACCACAAAGTGACTACTTGTTTTACACTTTGTCTTACATTTGGAAGGCAGAAATGCATAGCAAGTCAATAGGTAATAACATTTGTTCTGCAATTCTATGTTCCCATAAGTCTCCCGATATAAATGGTACCTCACTTGTTTGGGTAGGCCTAGTGCCTGCGACAGGAAAGATCCTGAAACGCAACATCGACACATCACATTTTTCTAGTGAACGCTAACCCTTTTTCGCAGTGTACCTAGCTGTTAATTTTGGACCCTAGCTCAGCTTGGCACTTCGGAAAACATAGCAAACCTGTACATTTTTTTAAAAACTAGACACCAAGGCGAATCCAGATGGGTAACTTGTGTGTCTCTCACCAGGTTCTGTTATCCAGAATCCCTTGCAAACCTCAAAAATTGTCAAAAAACACATTTTCCTCATATTTCATATTTCTGTGATGGAAAGTTCTGGAATCTGCATGGATTCACAAACTTCCATGCACCCCACATTCCCCAAAGTCTCTCAATAAAAATGGTACCTCACTTGTGTGGGAAGGCCTCGTGCCTGCGAAAGGAAACTGCCCAAAACGCAGCATGGACACATCATAATTTTCCAGTGAAAACTGACCCTTTTTTTTACAATGGTAAAAAACACACTAGGCACCAGGGATTTTTTTCTGTATATAGGGGTGGGGTCTGCCCAAAATGGGCATGCCAATGCCCCTATCCCTATATTAAATCAAGAAGGGGGAGAAAGAAGGGATTGTGATTCATTCAGCTTCCTTGCATTAATACTCAAAATCAAAAAGGAAATGGATCACTTGACCTGAGTAACCCGGGTTTGCAATATTCGTTAACTTTGTCAATAAAAAAACAATCATTCATGTACTCAAATCTTAAGGCGGTATATCTTAGTTCTCGGCCCTGTGTTAAAAATGTGACAGCATCATTATTGGGTTTAATTTTTGTCGTATGCTTCCTCCATCCGGAGGAGAACCACTGGGTATTTCAGTAGTGATCAATGAAAAAAGGGTAGTGAACAGTGCTCTAGTGAGGTAAATTTTGAAGGTGATGTTAAAAAACGTGTACACCTAGAATTTTTTTTTTAAATTGGTCTAGGCTCAACATTGTTTAAAAAACGTGTCCTGCGTGTGTAGACTCATTATTAGTCTAACCACTATAGTGTCCATAAAAAGGGCGACATGTTTCAGCCCTTTGGTTTGCCCAGAAGGGTCAGGGGGGCTTTCTTGGATATCCAGATTGCCAAGGGAAGAGCCAGCACAAGTCTCGCAGCACCCTGCAGAAGGCGAGTTCGCTCAACGGCTACCTGAAGAAGTCCACAATCGAGGACTTTGAAGTACTAAATGACCTTTAGAAACTGGTAATATTTACCTTATTTCATTAAGACTGTGACAATACACAGATCCCACACTCTTCATAGGTCCTGAAGAAAGCCCCCTGACCCTTCTGGGCAAACCAAAGGGCTGAAACATGTCGACCTTTTTATGGACACTATTGTGCGTTAGACTAATAATAAGTCTACCCACGCACAGTTTTTAAACAATCTTGAACCTACACTGATTAAAAAAAATGTAATCTAGGTATACAAGTTTTTTAACATCACCTGCAAATTTCACCTCACTAGAGCACTGTTCACCACCCTTTTTTTCGTTGATCACTACTGCAATAACCAGTGGTTCTCCTCCGGATGGAGGAAGCATACGACAAAAATTAAACCCAATGATGATGCTGTCACGTTTTTAACACAGGGCGGAGAACCAAGATATACCGCCTTACGATTTGAGTGCTGAATGAGGGTTTTTTATTGACAAACTTAACGAATATTGCAAACCCTGGTTACTCAGGTCAAGTGATCCATTCCCCTTTCTGATTTTGAGAATGCCCCTATCCCCCCAAAAATTGCCACAGTCTTTCTGCATTGTCCAAGAGGCAGATGGAGGCAATAGCGCCTTATCTGCCACCCAGGGGGGGAGCCCACTAGGCATCAGGGATTATGTTTTTTATTATACATAGGTGTGGGGGCTGCCCAGAATGCCTCACACCCCCCCCCCCCACCATAAAAATTAACCACGTCTTTCTGCCTTCCCTGGGAGGAAGATGGGGGCAGTAGTCCATGATCTCCACTAGGCACCATGGATTTTGCTGCTTTTTTTATACGTAGGGGTGGGGGCTGTGGAGAACGGGCATGCTAATGCCCCAAAAAAGTCTTTCTTCCCCCCACCCTGAAGGCAGATCAAGGCAATAACCCCTTATCTGCCCACCCACTAGGCACCATGGATATGTGTATGGGCATGCTAGTCAGAAGCCCCATCAGTGACATTTGTAGTCCCATCTGCACCCAAGCAGGGGCAGAAAACCACTAGAAACCAGGGAGAGTTTGTGTGTGTGTGTGTGTGTGTGTGTGTGTGTGTGTGTGTGTGTGTGTGTGTGTGTGTGTGTGAACTGGAGTTTGGCTGATGGGGTGCCTGTACTGACCTTTGGCTGGTATTTTGCTGGCGGTCTGTGTGGATCTGCACTTGGCTAATGGTTTTGGGTGGACTTGCGCATGAGGACGGTGTGTGTACTTTGGTGCTTGCCTGGTGGTGTGCGTGGAGTGGCGCTTGGCTGGTGGTGTACGTGGACTGCTGCTTGGCTGGCTGTGTGCATGGATTGTGCTTGGCTGCAGGGGCGGACTGGCCATAGCGGGCACTGGGCGTTTCCCCAGTGAGCCGAAGGGAAGGGGCCTATTTTCTGACCATTAGGACCAGTTTTGCAGTAGTGCTGCAATATCGGCCCACAGTAACAAACGCGGTAGCACTGCTTTTTACTTTTATGTGCCCCCCCAGGGCTGGTCGAGCAGCAATCTGCCAGGGCTGATTGCTGTTTCCAGTGTGCCCTGCTTGACTGGCAGAGTGCGGGGATGGTGCTTGGCTGACAGAGTGCGTGGGTGGTGCTTGGCTGGCGGTATGCGTGGATAGATCTTGACTGCCTGTGTGCATGGATGGCATTTGGCTTGTGTTGCACGTGGATGGCGCTTGGCTGGTGGTGTGCGTGTACTGACTCTTGGCTGTTGGTGTAGCTTGCATGGATCCCCCAGCGGTTCCTTACTCAGAATCCCCTGCAAACCTCAAATTTATTTACAAAGTCACATTTCTGTGTGGATAAGCTGTAGGATCACCGCACAGATTTCCTACCACCCAGCATTCTCCTTGGTCTCCCGAGAAAAATTATATCTCTTATGTGGGTGCCCAAAGAAGCGACAACCTAAAACTGTATAAACAAACTGCTCTTTTGGCCCTGCTTTGGGCCCCCTTCAATATCAACATGTTTTGGCCCTTCCATGTCATAGGCAATTGGCCCATCCACACAAGTAAGGTATCATTTTTATCGGGAGACTAAGAGGAACATTGAGTGGTAGGAAATTTGTGCCGTGCAATGATCCCACAACTTTCCCACACAGATATTTGAGGAAAAGTTTACTTTTCAGCCTAATTTGAGGTTTACAGCCAATTCTGGGAAGGAAAATGTGGCGGATCAATGCAAACCACACCTCCCTGAACTCCCACAGGTGTATAGTTTTCAGAAATGTCTGGGTTTTTAGGTTCCCCTAGATGTTTAAAACTCGGGACCAAAAACACAAGTGCCCACAAATCTTGTAGTGTAGTTCCTATTATCCCAGTAGGCTCTGCGCATTGGAATAATACCTCCAATAGTATAGACCTACACCAGACGTTAACTAGGTCTTCTACTGTCGATATTAGACTTAAAGTTTTGGGTTTGCCAGCTAGCTCAGAGTTCACTAGAAACTTTCTCGAATAGACAAGGAGGAGTTGAACCTCCCTGGATAGACAAGAAGGGATTTAGTTTCTGACAACCATAGAACATGACAACTTTGCTCTCCCCTAATCAAGAGTGTATCTCTAGAGTCGTGTGAAAACAAAAGACAACTTATTTTACTCAGTCAGTACGTGCATTCTTAGTTTCACCAGATTGTAGAGAAAAGGAAGAGACGGGCGTGTTCAATAAAAGATGTTATTTATTGATCAGTCTCTTTTCTCGTACAAGAGAAATGGATCGATATTATTGCAATACTTATGGTTAAGTAAAGTGCATACAATAAAAGCAGAATTATAAAATAATACTGTAAAAACATCGATATGGTTTCTAAGCCATACGTTATTGAAAATGGACAGAATAGATACATACATATAAACATTTGACTAATCGTACTCAACTGGTGCTTCTAACTACGCCTACCCCAGTGTACCTGACCTAAGCCTAATACGTGGGCGGGGATAGAAAGTAGCAGTTTAAGTTAAGTTTGTTTTGCCAAGTGACTGACTCAAGAATTCTCTGCAAGGGGTTATTCAGCTCCGTACCTGAGTTCTAGGATGGTTGAGGGATAGTATCTCTCGTCTGAGGTCTCGATATTCCAAGCTGCCTGCGAGGGCTGCTCGGAAGCGCCGGAGCTGGATTTCTCGGCAGGAGAAAGCAGCGTCTCGTTCTCAGCGCGTCAGGAAGGCGGGGCAGCTAGTGGGCTTCGCTCTCTGCTGGGCTTCGGCAAGTCTCGCTGCTCCGATCTCGTCACCACCGCGTGTGTTTGCTTAAGGCAATGTCGGTAATATTTATACCTGTAAGGTGCCGAGATTGACGTAAGGATGGACATAGATACGTCACTAAGGATGTCATACGAGCTGGTCGTTAGCACATTCTTTTACTGAAGTTCTCGGTGAAATCAAAACAATGGCCGCAGGGTTTTTCCCAGGTTGTCATAGGTTTGATTTGTTTTGAGTACTCCGTATGCCTTATCAGGGGCTGGAGGAATATTGCTTTGCCTAATTAGATGGCAAGCGTTATGACCTAATCAGATAACGCGCTCCTGTGCCGTGGTCTGGCGTAATCAGATAACGGTTTCTGCATCATGGGATGGCTGCTAGTTAACTCGTTAACCAGAATAGGGTCAGGAATAGGGGGATCGATACAGAACCTATAGGAATACATCACACTCACTCCACGCTAACTATGGCCATATTTACGAATCTAGGCATAGTAAAACATACTGTAGAGTATCGTGTATACCTTACCACCCCAAAATACATATAATGCATTTCGAAATTATGTAATGTACGGGAAAAATAAAATAGCCATATGTACTATATGCACTTAAGCAGTAGACTAATGCTAAATGAATCACGCATGTATACATTATTAGTAATCGAATATGAGAATTACACATGAAATGGCTCTTAATACAGAAGAAAAGTTCGAGACCACTTCATCACAGTTCAAGAGAAAAAAATATTTATGAACATACCAGCGGGCAGCTAATGTCTATGAAGTTTCTAAAAACAGAAATTAGTTCTCTAAGAATAGTTCTTACTTTAAGCAGAAGAAAAGTGTCCCGTAAAATTTAAAAAACTTTGGGGCTGCTAAAAAAATTGCTGTCCGTGGACTGGAGGAAAAGTTGATCTTGCTACTTTATTATTAAAGTTGAAGGCCAAATTCAAGGTGTCGGGAACGCCGTGTGCTAGCTTGTTCAAGAGTAAATATTTCTGCTCTGGTGAGAACATCATATCATTGAGACTGCTGAAAAAGCTGTCAACAGCTTCCTGTGAGAGTTCCACTAATTCGCAAAAGGATGTAACCATGCATTCATGTGCATGATTGTCTCCATTGACGTTTTGAGTAGTATTGCTGACAGAAGGTTGTACCTGATCGATGCTGCTTTCATCTTGATCTTCACTACCCCTTAATCGTAGTGGTGAAGTTTCCACGAATGCCGTCATAAGGATTGGCAGCCGTTGAGGGCAGCACAATGCATGAGCCTTTACCGGACCCAACAGTGTTTCTGCATCCATTGGCGCATCCGATTGTAGCGTCAGACAGGTGTCCAACACGCATTCTTCTCCGCACAGCATGCACCTTAATACAGGTAAAACACATCTTTGCCATATCGGTCGAAATGAAAGAAACCAAGTCATGTTCAGGTCTCTAAGCCGGGTTAGTCACAGGATTTTTGATATCCGGTCCCGGTATCCAATGGCTCGGATTGTTTCTTCCCTTGTCGCAGGTGTTTTGTCTGTGACATGGTTTGCCATAACGAAATATAAGGACTAAGAATAGGATTCCTGCAATTAGTCCCAAAATGAGGGGAACTCCTCCAAAAATCGAATGGACGAAGTCTGGAAAAATACCCAGTATGGCTTTGAATGGTGTTAATGCCATCGAAAATACTGTCTTAAATACATTTGAGACTCCACTGGTATCAGAAATATTTAAGATTTCATTCAGGATTTCGGCGAAATGTATGGGGGAATTAGTTGATAACAACGAGTGAATCTCTGCAGTCGTCCTTGCGTCTAGGAGATCATACGTTTCTTTTGATGACGTGAGCCTGGTCGGCGTCTGAAGGAGCACTGTTTTCATTCTGCTTAAAGTATCAACTCGAATAGAAGTAATTTTCAAGTTAGGCCATGCCCTTGCCTCCCTGTCTGGAAAGGAGCTGGGGAACAATAAGCGTCCACAGCACATGACCTTCGCAGTCGTACTAACGAGATAAGGAACCCCGGGCAGTAGACTACAACATCTGCGATCCACAATTAGAATGTAACTCCCGTTATAGAGTCTTTTACAGAATGGTTCTATCTCTGTTGCAGGTGCGCCTAGCTGGTGACATGAAAGGTTATTTGAGTTCCCTTCACAGGCTCCATGCAAACTAATTCCATTACACAGAAGTGTACCGCTTAGTGACATTGCACAATTATTGCCACTAAGAAACACTTTCTGTCCTTTATTACTGACACATGCATGTGAATAGGGCAAGTTCCATGTTGTCTTAATGTACCCTTTTCCTAATTTTTCGTACATGCCAGCCTGTATATATTTTTGGCAGTATTGAAACCTGAAAGTAGATATCGGAATATTAATTATCCCATGTATTATCCATTCAATGACAGGTCGTTCTGACATTGTCAATGGTAATCTCTCGAGTTTCTCAATGCTCAGGATTGTATAATCAGCACCCTTCTGTGCCATACTGATCTGTTTATCAGTAAGGTTAAAGATATTGAATAGTGACGTTGTGTTGATTAAACGCCAAGGCACATAGCCTGAACGCAGGTTTTGTAACGTCCAGCCAAGCTGTACAATAGAACGCAATTGAGACTGACCGTGTTGTAACAACAGTAAGTCTTGCGATATTATGTCGATTGCTGATGACACAATGCTGTCCAATGAAAAGATTCTGGAGGACAGAGTCATTAACCCATTGTCCACTACAGAAAGCGATTTTTCCAAATTAATACGGTCAATTTCCCGTATACTTTCTGCTGTCTCAATTTGAGTTATCTTCCAGGCCTCGTTGTAAGCTGCATATATGGAGGCTGCTATGAAGCATTTTTGACGCTGTTTGCGCGGTCCCATAATGAAATCACGCAAGTCAGCACCATCAGTAAGTAAAGTTAGGTGTTGCTTAATTTCTGTCAGTGTGGAAGCTTTTAGCCATTGAAGGCAGAGTTTGCCCACACTGTAGGTGGTGATTATCCCTGGGTGTTGTCTTTGGGAATATCTAGGGTCTGGCCTGGTCAATGTGAACCCCTGTGTTTTGTTCAGAAATCTGTCTTGACAGTTATTAGTATCTGTGGGCCAGATCAACCATTGTTTCCAATCAGTATTTGTTCTGTTTTGGTTTAATACATAGTTTACGTCTATCTCTTCATCTGCAGAGTTATTGCTGTTCATTGTTGGTTTTGGAATAGACGGTTTATTTAAGTCTTTGATTTTGGCTAATCCAAGACAGGTAGTTTGTTGAATACTTTCATTCAAGAATATAATTTGTTCTGGGATCATGCAGGCTCTAAACAATGATTCTATACCTTGTACTTGCCATTCTTTTGTACCCCAAACACTTTTTACTTCAACATTTTTGTCCCAATAATCAAAACCAAATGTATTCATTTGTTCAAAAAATGAGTCCGAATATATCAATTTCGTGTTTGTAAGCATGGTTTTTGTTCCTGTCTTATTTGACAATTTAAAATAAAATGTTTCAGCTTTACTTGTATTGAACCCTGAAAAATATGAATATTTGTTATAAAGGGTTCTTGAGCTTCCTTTTGGAGGGGTTGCACAATGTTCCCATTGATTATAATTTAAAACATTTCTAGGTTGTGCAGATTTATGTAGAAAATGGTTACCATAGTGGTTGTAGCAGTACATACTATCATAATTAGATGAACCCTGCAAATAATCATGTTTGGTAAATTTAGCAGACATCACTAGATCAGACATCATGTTATTAATACTTTCAAAGTCCCAATCATCAGCAAATGAGTTTGGTTTTACAAAGTCACTCAACGAGATCTTGATTTGGTGTGGATATTTGAGGATCTCAACCGGACCATAAATTTCATAGTCAGTATTGTCCCATGCTACCCCACCCGGTATAGGATTGGCTGTGAAATTGACTGAAGAAAGTTCTCTTTTCTTGACGTGTGAAGACGTGTGTGGCTTGAGGATCAAGTTGATTTTCTGGCTTGCTGTGTCCATTTTATCATATTTTCCCTCAATGAAGCGTCCCAAACATAGTATCATGATGAGCCAAAGTATCAGGATAAATACACCAAAGGACACCCAAAATTCAATCCACGGAGAAATCAGATAGGTTTCTTTCAGCTGTTTCAAAAGTTCCTTAGCTTTATCTTTAAAAGTTTTTGTTGATGGCTGTGTCTTTGATTCACTTAGATCTTCAGAAGAATCATCAAAGTTGATGAAGTAGCCGGATGCCGTTCTGTCTATTGTTCCAATTGCTTCAGGATTACTGTTTCTTTCAGCTTCAGCATATTCATTTGTTACTTCATTGTAGGTTGGTGTGTCTCTACTAAACGTTTTTATTTGGGTTTTCAGAGGTGTGAGTTCCATTGCATTGTTGCATAGTCCTTGTTGTTGTTCTGTAGGCGTTTCGAATGTGATTAGCCTTTTAGTTAGCACCTCTGTACTTGTAGCAAACCTTGGTGTTCTACTACTTATCGGGAGTCCACTTGGCCTACTGTTTGTTATCGGCCACATGATTGTGGTTTTACCAGGTCGATGGATACAACTCGGTTCTCCTTTTTACCAGCAAGTGGCGGTAATACAACTGATCTTGTCCCGTTGATGGACAAGACAGGAACTGCTTTTCTTGTAAGAAGGCCCAAATTCCTTCTTTACCGCGATCTTTTCTCTGACTAGATCCCCGATTTTTGGAATCCAGACAGGTCTTGCTGGGACAGGTGGTGGTTCTTCAGTGGTTGTTGGCTGCTGTTTCAACTTTATGTTGCTCAGGTCTTTTCTTGTTTCGTTTAAGTCCTGTAAAATAGCCAAACGATCTTTGATATCAAAGCTTTTTTCTTTCACCACTGAAGTCTGACTGTCAAGATCTAAGACTAGCATCCTAGTCCCAAACAGTAATTCGTACGGACTAAATCCCCTCAGAGAATTTCTTGGCAAGTTGTTTAGACTACGTTGGACACTTATTAGATGTTTGACCCACCCAGCTCCCGAACCTAATACCTTTGCTGTTATAGATTGCTTTATGCCTTGTTTTTTTCTTTACACCATCCCGTATCCCTCAGGAAGGAAGTGAGAAGAATCCCGCTTCGCTATGCTCATTGGGCCGTGCTTTCCCACAAGCCTGAGGGCTAAAGTGAAAACATTGGTCAAACGTAGCATGCTCCTAGCGTATATGCCATTTAGACTCGCAAATCTTTGTATAACAGTCCCGACGTCAGCCGAGTGCTGGGGTCTACATTTATAAGTTGAAACTAGTCTTTATTTGTTAATGGGACGCATTATTTACACTTGTTTCACTGATTATTGTTTAACCCTTATTGAGTGAAACGCCATGGTATTACCCCGTTCCTCTCGCCGCTGCGATCTCTGTTGCAGCCCGGGCATTTTTTTACAAAAATGTGATGATGCAGGCTCATGCCTGGCCACCAGTACACTGATTGTAGTTCTTCCAGAGAATCTTTTAGTTTGAGGTGTCTGAGACCCTCACCCATATGTGCGTCTGCTATTAACAAAGTTCTCCTGTCCTTGTTTGGAATTACTCTATCCCCCACTCCAGGGATTCGAGCAAAAGGAACGGAGTTCGCATCGATTATGTATGTATATTTGAGTGGATAACTGATCGGTAACGCTGAGCAGTCGCCTTTTGATGACGTTTTCACCGCCAGCATTGTTTCACCGTCAATGTATTTTACTGCACGCTTTTTTCTAGCTACGGAAGCCGATTCAGTTGCTACTGCTGTGGCTTTCTCAGCCAATGAATTCCCTGCAACGTGAACGCCATCACGCTGATGACTCAGTGAGTGTATCACGTGAGTCTTTGGTAGTTCTTTTTTTTTTAACAGAACTATTTGTTCCCAAAGCAGTTTTTGCTTTATTGTTGCACCTGTGTCATCTTTGTAACCGTTTTGAATCCATTTCTGTAAATCGCTGTTATATGATTTGACGCAGTAATACGAATCAGACACTATGAGTGTCGGGAATTCGCGATCTGCATTATCTAGCGCCATTTTCAATGCTATTATTTCAGTCTGTTGTTCTGAATTAGTTTCTACTGAGTGTGTTTTTGTTAATAGAGGTCTTAGTATACCTCCGCGCCACACTTCTTTTGTAATCTCACATGTGGGGTTGTATGCTTGTTCTCCCCAAACGGATGGTTGAGCATGTCCATCTGTATAGATTACACAAGCGTACTGTCGTAATGGCAGAATGTCGATTGGCAGAGGGAATATTCTTTCATATTCTAGATATTTTAGTTCCTCTAGTTCTGGATCAAAGTAGTATTTTACTTTGTCCATTGTAATGGAATTCACCCATTGTATCCATTCCGGATTCAATGCTGTTGTTGGTAAATTACATGGGGTTGTTAATGCCTCAAAGGCTGATTCCGCTGTTCTGACTGTGATGTGTCTACCGTCAGCTTTATCTTTTTCTCTAGCTATTGCGGTCTGAACTGCATGAACAATGTTTTCTTTAATGCTGAATTTCTTTTCAGCTTCTGTGTACAAGTGCGATTTGAATGCAATTGGTACCTTTTCTCCCTCGTTAGAGGTCAGGTATGTGAATCCGCATCTTCCTGGGATGACTCGAATCACAAGGTTGCGTGTGTTATCACGTGTTTCTAATTTTGTTTTAATTAACATATCTGTTTGTAAGGATCTCAGAATTTCTGTGTGTATTTGAGTCCAATTGTTTTTTTTAAAATCTGGTTTTATTAGATCATAAAGGGGTTTGACCCTTTCTGCGTAATTTGCAATGTATGTTCTTCCGAAATTTAGGAAGCCTAGAATTGACTGTAGGTTTTTTAGTGTTCTAGGTGCTTGGAGTACGGCACATTTCTCTAGGAAATTGTCAGCCAGGCTTTTGCCTTCACTTGATAATTCATATCCTAAAAACAGGACTGTTAGATGGGCAATTCTAGATTTTTTAAAGTTGAATTTGTAACCCTCTGCCGCGAACCCAAGTATTATGGTGTTCACTTCCTTCAAGTGAGTATCCAAGTCATCATCTGTTAGGTATATGTCATCGACATAAGATAATGCTTCGTCATCATATGTTTGTAGTAACTCTGTTACCCTCGCTGAGAATACTCCTGGGCTGTTCTTGTACCCCTGGGGTAACCGACAGAATTCTTTTTGAGCGCCATTTATTGAGAACGCTGATAAGTATCTGCTCTCTGGTGCTATATTTTGACAAAAGAATCCATTAGAGATGTCTAAAGTTGTTTTGTATTTTTTGCGCACTATGTTATTCATTAGTGCAGCACTATGCGAGTTTTGTACTGCAAAAGTTTTGCAACATGAGTTAAGGTGTCTGTAATCCAAAACTAGACGATATGAATTGTCTGGTTTGGAGACAGGAAACAAAGGGTTGTTCATTTGTGAGGTGCAAGTTTCAATCACCCCCTGGTATTCTAGTTGATCTAGAATTTCTTTTACCTGTTTTTTAGCTTCTTGCTTGATTGGATACTGCCTTTGTGCAGTAGGTTGTGATTTTAACTGGATTTCGTGGGGAGGAGAGTCCTCATCCCATCCTACATGATTTTTATATAAAGCAGGAGCTTGAGCTACTGCCCACTTTCTTGCAAGTGTATATTTTTTATGAATTGGAATATGATTTGAGAAGGCAGGCATAATTATTTCTTCGCCGTGTGGGCACTCCCTGACGAACTCTGGTGGCCAATCTTTTTCAGCTAGAAGGATGTCATAGCCCTTGGAGAGATTATCCCAAAAAAGGCCCCTTATTTTCCTAGTCTTATCCCCTTCTATACGTAAAGTTATTTCATATATTTTGTGAGGTTTGCTAACTCTGGTGTCTGCAGTTTCCACCTGAATGTATTCATTCGTGTCCACTGTCTCCAGATGATTCATAAGGACTTTGCGTGCTATGCTCACTTCTGCTGCGCTGTCTAGCATTGTCTGAGCCCACTCTCCATTTTTCAGCTGTGTCCTCAGTATTCTCGGCATTGTTGAATACTTTAATACCGGCTACCTTCTTTTTTGGAAACTGTAATTTTTTATTTGGATGAGCAGGTTCCTTGTCTTTGGACTTGACGTGCCCTTCCCTGGGTTCCGATCGTCCTCTTCTTTCCGATTTCTGCGAGGAAGTCTGAAAAGATTGAGAGGGACGTGTATCAAAATCTTGATATCTATCCGGTTTCTTTATGTTATCCCTATTTCTAAGGTTGTATTTTTTCACAGAGGGCTCCCTTTGGGGAGACTTGGGTCCTTGGTCCGGATATCTTTCTCTCCGCCGAGGAGACCTTCCTCTGGACTGGAATCTCTTTTCTTTTGGATTGGATTGTTTGTTTCCATCCCAGTTCTTCTTTTGACTGTTTAGATTATTTTTAATAAATATTTTTTCAGGACTTTCAATTAGTTGGGGCTTCACTGGTATTCCACCCAAACTATCTCTACCTAGTTCTTCATAGGATTTTTCTATAATTCTGGCAATTTCAGCTGCTTGGTCTGCTATATCTGTCTCTTTTAACCTCTGGCGGATCGCCACATTCGCTGCTTCTCCTTTTATGTTGGCTAGTAATATTGCCGAGACCTGCTTGAAGTCTTTTAGTAATTTCATACCAAGAGTTAAAGTGGGTTCTGGACCGTATTCGTCTTGAATTTGTTTTAGCACATCTGGTATTACCGACATGGATGGTACACCATGTGTTTTTGTGTAAATGGAAGCAAAGACTGTACCCCAAGTGTCACAGTCCTCCACGTGTGGTGCGATTCCAATTGGAAGACAGATAGTCAGAATCCTGTGTTTATGCACAGGGGTGGTGTCTGGAAACACCGCCTCTATTTGGGTGATTTTTTGTGCTAACCAGAATGGTATTTGTTCCCGTTTAGCTGGTACTTTACCTAGGCAGGACTGTATGTCCTGTGGTGTAATTTTATTTGTGTTCCCCTGATGTGGGGTCAGCTGTGGAATTTTAACTACAGGTTGGATGGTTGAAGTCCGCATTACATATTGGACTAGTTGTCTATATATTTTAATTAATTGTTTTAGTTGTACTAAAACATCTGCTGCAGACATCCTTTCGATGTCTGGATGTGGTGTGTATCCGGCTAGGACCGGCCACGTTGCTCCTGGTCTACCTAGTGGACCGAGCCTGGTGATGTGATTATTATGTTTTAGGGCGCCATTAAACAAGAGCAGGTGCTCTTGGAATTTGAGTGGTACTTCCACTTCCTCGAAAGGAGTGTAGGTATCCGGTGGTTCCTCTATTTTATAATAGTGGAACTCCTTTGTTACAGCATTTGCTGCTGGAAAGTGTATCCATGAATAGAATACCTCTGTCTGCCGATATTCGTGTGCCTCAATTACGAATATGACTGTACCACCTCTTGGTGTCAGTCCATTGTCTAGAAGTTTTAACGTTATAGATCTTCTTATGTTGACCGGGATGAGTTTTATATCCGGGTCGGCTCCTTGCATAGTATTATCAGCTTCTATTATTTCAGCTGCTAATCTAGCTCTCTCTCTTTCATCATCACTTTCTGGCATTTTACTGTCAGGAAGCTTATTCTGTTTGTTTGCAGATCAGGTTTCTTACGGAAACAAAGATTAGATGCACAATATTTTGGAACAGTGTATCCTTCAACGTTGATTGAACCAAGAACCATACATAGGAGTTCCCTCCTGCGAAGTTTGGCGGATTTTACCTCTCACCCACTCCAGACGTCTTTGGAGTATTATGGGAAAAAGGGGTCCGAGTGAAAAAGCACGACTGAGTTACTCTAAAGTCTTGCGTTAGTTTTATCGCCTATCCAAAAACGTTGGGCGCCATGTAGTGTAGTTCCTATTATCCCAATAGGCTCTGCGCATTGGAATAATACCTCCAATAGTATAGACCTAGACCAGACGTTAACTAGGTCTTCTACTGTCGATATTAGACTTAAAGTTTTGGGTTTGCCAGCTAGCTCAGAGTTCACTAGACACTTTCTCGAATAGACAAGGAGGAGTTGAACCTCCCTGGATAGACAAGAAGGGATTTAGTTTCTGACAACCATAGAACATGACAACTTTGCTCTCCCCTAATCAAGAGTGTATCTCTAGAGTCGTGTGAAAACAAAAGACAACTTATTTTACTCAGTCAGCACGTGCATTCTTAGTTTCACCAGATTGTAGAGAAAAGGAAGAGACGGGCGTGTTCAATAAAAGATGTTATTTATTGATCAGTCTCTTTTCTCGTACAAGAGAAATGGATCGATATTATTGCAATACTTATGGTTAAGTAAAGTGCATACAATAAAAGCAGAATTATAAAATAATACTGTAAAAACATCGATATGGTTTCTAAGCCATACGTTATTTAAAATGGACAGAATAGATACATACATATAAACATTTGACTAATCGTACTCAACTGGTGCTTCTAACTACGCCTCCCCCAGTGTACCTGACCTAAGCCTAATACGTGGGCGGGGATAGAAAGTAGCAGTTTAAGTTAAGTTTGTTTTGCCAAGTGACTCAAGAATTCTCTGCAAGGGGTTATTCAGCTCCGTACCTGAGTTCTAGGATGGTTGAGGGATAGTATCTCTCGTCTGAGGTCTCGATATTCCAAGCTGCCTGCGAGGGCTGCTCGGAAGCGCCGGAGCTGGATTTCTCGGCAGGAGAAAGCAGCGTCTCGTTCTCAGCGCGTCAGGAAGGCGGGGCAGCTAGTGGGCTTCGCTCTCTGCTGGGCTTCGGCAAGTCTCGCTGCTCCGATCTCGTCACCACCGCGTGTGTTTGCTTAAGGCAATGTCGGTAATATTTATACCTGTAAGGTGCCAAGATTGACGTAAGGATGGACATAGATACGTCAATAAGGATGTCATACGAGCTGGTCGTTAGCACATTCTTTTACTGAAGTTCTCGGTGAAATCAAAACAATGGCCGCAGGGTTTTTCCCAGGTTGTCATAGGTTTGATTTGTTTTGAGGACTCCGTATGCCTTATCAGGGGCTGGAGGAATATTGCTTTGCCTAATTAGATGGCAAGCGTTATGACCTAATCAGATAACGCGCTCCTGTGCCGTGGTCTGGCGTAATCAGATAACGGTTTCTGCATCATGGGATGGCTGCTAGTTAACTCGTTAACCAGAATAGGGTCAGGAATAGGGGGATCGATACAGAACCTATAGGAATACATCACAATCTATCACAAAACGACCTGGTTTTACGAGGGGTGGTCACCTGGGTTTTTGGTTCCGGACTTGGTGACCATCTAGGGAAACCTACCAAACCCAGACATTTCTAAAAACTAGACACCCTGGAGAGTCCAAGGCGGTATGGCTTACGTGGACCTCCCAACGTTTTCCTACCCAGAATCTCATTTAGCAAAAAAAATCAAATTTTTCCCACGTTTCTATGTGGGAAAGTTGTGGGATCACCAGGCTGACACAAATTTCCCACCACCCAGCATTCCCCAAAGTCTCCCGATAAAACCTCACTTGTGTGGCTGGGCTAAGTGCCCGTGGCAGAGCACAGCCCAAAACATATTGTGGAGACATCAAAATTACCTATCACAAAACGACCTGGTTTTGCAAGTGGGGTCACGTAGGTTTTTGCCCCCGGCTCAGTGGCCATCTAGGGAATATGAGAATTACACATGAAATGGCTCTTAATACAGAAGAAAAGTTCGAGACCACTTCATCACAGTTCAAGAGAAAAAAATATTTATGAACATACCAGCGGGCAGCTAATGTCTATGAAGTTTCTAAAAACAGAAATTAGTTCTCTAAGAATAGTTCTTACTTTAAGCAGAAGAAAAGTGTCCCGTAAAATTTAAAAAACTTTGGGGCTGCAAAAAAAATTGCTGTCCGTGGACTGGAGGAAAAGTTGATCTTGCTACTTTATTATTAAAGTTGAAGGCCAAATTCAAGGTGTCGGGAACGCCGTGTGCTAGCTTGTTCAAGAGTAAATATTTCTGCTCTGGTGAGAACATCATATCATTGAGACTGCTGAAAAAGCTGTCAACAGCTTCCTGTGAGAGTTCCACTAATTCGCAAAAGGATGTAACCATGCATTCATGTGCATGATTGTCTCCATTGACGTTTTGAGTAGTATTGCTGACAGAAGGTTGTACCTGATCGATGCTGCTTTCATCTTGATCTTCACTACCCCTTAATCGTAGTGGTGAAGTTTCCACGAATGCCGTCATCAGGATTGGCAGCCGTTGAGGGCAGCACAATGCATGAGCCTTTACCGGACCCAACAGTGTTTCTGCATCCATTGGCGCATCCGATTGTAGCGTCAGACAGGTGTCCAACACGCATTCTTCTCCGCACAGCATGCACCTTAATACAGGTAAAACACATCTTTGCCATATCGGTCGAAATGAAAGAAACCAAGTCATGTTCAGGTCTCTAAGCCGGGTTAGTCACAGGATTTTTGATATCCGGTCCCGGTATCCAATGGCTCAGATTGTTTCTTCCCTTGTCGCAGGTGTTTTGTCTGTGACATGGTTTGCCATAACGAAATATAAGGACTAAGAATAGGATTCCTGCAATTAGTCCCAAAATGAGGGGAACTCCTCCAAAAATCGAATGGACGAAGTCTGGAAAAATACCCAGTATGGCTTTGAATGGTGTTAATGCCATCGAAAATACTGTCTTAAATACATTTGAGACTCCACTGGTATCAGAAATATTTAAGATTTCATTCAGGATTTCGGCGAAATGTATGGGGGAATTAGTTGATAACAACGAGTGAATCTCTGCAGTCGTCCTTGCGACTAGGAGATCATACGTTTCTTTTGATGACGTGAGCCTGGTCGGCGTCTGAAGGAGCACTGTTTTCATTCTGCTTAAAGTATCAACTCGAATAGAAGTAATTTTCAAGTTAGGCCATGCCCTTGCCTCCCTGTCTGGAAAAGAGCTGGGGAACAATAAGCGTCCACAGCACATGACCTTCGCAGTCGTACTAACGAGATAAGGAACCCCGGGCAGTAGACTACAACATCTGCGATCCACAATTAGAATGTAACTCCCGTTATAGAGTCTTTTAAAGAATGGTTCTATCTCTGTTGCAGGTGCGCCTAGCTGGTGACATGAAAGGTTATTTGAGTTCCCTTCACAGGCTCCATGCAAACTAATTCCATTACACAGAAGTGTACCGCTTAGTGACATTGCACAATTATTGCCACTAAGAAACACTTTCTGTCCTTTATTACTGACACATGCATGTGAATAGGGCAAGTTCCATGTTGCCTTAATGTACCCTTTTCCTAATTTTTCGTACATGCCAGCCTGTATATATTTTTGGCAGTATTGAAACCTGAAAGTAGATATCGGAATATTAATTATCCCATGTATTATCCATTCAATGACAGGTCGTTCTGACATTGTCAATGGTAATCTCTCGAGTTTCTCAATGCTCAGGATTGTATAATCAGCACCCTTCTGTGCCATACTGATCTGTTTATCAGTAAGGTTAAAGATATTGAATAGTGACGTTGTGTTGATTAAACGCCAAGGCACATAGCCTGAACGCAGGTTTTGTAACGTCCAGCCAAGCTGTACAATAGAACGCAATTGAGACTGACCGTGTTGTAACAACAGTAAGTCTTGCGATATTATGTCGATTGCTGATGACACAATGCTGTCCAATGAAAAGATTCTGGAGGACAGAGTCATTAACCCATTGTCCACTACAGAAAGCGATTTTTCCAAATTAATACGGTCAATTTCCCGTATACTTTCTGCTGTCTCAATTTGAGTTATCTTCCAGGCCTCGTTGTAAGCTGCATATATGGAGGCTGCTATGAAGCATTTTTGACGCTGTTTGCGCGGTCCCATAATGAAATCACGCAAGTCAGCACCATCAGTAAGTAAAGTTAGGTGTTGCTTAATTTCTGTCAGTGTGGAAGCTTTTAGCCATTGAAGGCAGAGTTTGCCCACACTGTAGGTGGTGATTATCCCTGGGTGTTGTCTTTGGGAATATCTAGGGTCTGGCCTGGTCAATGTGAACCCCTGTGTTTTGTTCAGAAATCTGTCTTGACAGTTATTAGTATCTGTGGGCCAGATCAACCATTGTTTCCAATCAGGATTTGTTCTGTTTTGGTTTAATACATAGTTTACGTCTATCTCTTCATCTGCAGAGTTATTGCTGTTCATTGTTGGTTTTGGAATAGACGGTTTATTTAAGTCTTTGATTTTGGCTAATCCAAGACAGGTAGTTTGTTGAATACTTTCATTCAAGAATATAATTTGTTCTGGGATCATGCAGGCTCTAAACAATGATTCTATACCTTGTACTTGCCATTCTTTTGTACCCCAAACACTTTTTACTTCAACATTTTTGTCCCAATAATCAAAACCAAATGTATTCATTTGTTCAAAAAATGAGTCCGAATATATCAATTTCGTGTTTGTAAGCATGGTTTTTGTTCCTGTCTTATTTGACAATTTAAAATAAAATGTTTCAGCTTTACTTGTATTGAACCCTGAAAAATATGAATATTTGTCATAAAGGGTTCTTGAGCTTCCTTTTGGAGGGGTTGCACAATGTTCCCATTGATTATAATTTAAAACATTTCTAGGTTGTGCAGATTTATGTAGAAAATGGTTACCATAGTGGTTGTAGCAGTACATACTATCATAATTAGATGAACCCTGCAAATAATCATGTTTGGTAAATTTAGCAGACATCACTAGATCAGACATCATGTTATTAATACTTTCAAAGTCCCACTCATCAGCAAATGAGTTTGGTTTTACAAAGTCACTCAACGAGATCTTGATTTGGTGTGGATATTTGAGGATCTCAACCGGACCATAAATTTCATAGTCAGTATTGTCCCATGCTACCCCACCCGGTATAGGATTGGCTGTGAAATTGACTGAAGAAAGTTCTCTTTTGTTGACGTGTGAAGACGTGTGTGGCTTGAGGATCAAGTTGATTTTCTGGCTTGCTGTGTCCATTTTATCATATTTTCCCTCAATGAATCGTCCCAAACATAGTATCATGATGAGCCAAAGTATCAGGATAAATACACCAAAGGACACCCAAAATTCAATCCACGGAGAAATCAGATAGGTTTCTTTCAGCTGTTTCAAAAGTTCCTTAGCTTTATCTTTAAAAGTTTTTGTTGATGGCTGTGTCTTTGATTCACTTAGATCTTCAGAAGAATCATCAAAGTTGATGAAGTAGCCGGATGCCGTTCTGTCTATTGTTCCAATTGCTTCGGGATTACTGTTTCTTTCAGCTTCAGCATATTCATTTGTTACTTCATTGTAGGTTGGTGTGTCTCTACTAAACGTTTTTATTTGGGTTTTCAGAGGTGTGAGTTCCATTGCATTGTTGCATAGTCCTTGTTGTTGTTCTGTAGGCGTTTCGAATGTGATTAGCCTTTTAGTTAGCACCTCTGTACTTGTAGCAAACCTTGGTGTTCTACTACTTATCGGGAGTCCACTTGGCCTACTGTTTGTTATCGGCCACATGATTGTGGTTTTACCAGGTCGATGGATACAACTCGGTTCTCCTTTTTACCAGCAAGTGGCGGTAATACAACTGATCTTGTCCCGTTGATGGACAAGACAGGAACTGCTTTTCTGTAAGAAGGCCCAAATTCCTTCTTTACCGCGATCTTTTCTCTGACTAGATCCCCGATTTTTGGAATCCAGACAGGTCTTGCTGGGACAGGTGGTGGTTCTTCAGTGGTTGTTGGCTGCTGTTTCAACTTTATGTTGCTCAGGTCTTTTCTTGTTTCGTTTAAGTCCTGTAAAATAGCCAAACGATCTTTGATATCAAAGCTTTTTTCTTTCACCACTGAAGTCTGACTGTCAAGATCTAAGACTAGCATCCTAGTCCCAAACAGTAATTCGTACGGACTGAATCCCCTCAGAGAATTTCTTGGCAAGTTGTTTAGACTACGTTGGACACTTATTAGATGTTTGACCCACCCAGCTCCCGAACCTAATACCTTTGCTGTTATAGATTGCTTTATGCCTTGGTTTTTTCTTTACACCATCCCGTATCCCTCAGGAAGGAGGTGAGAAGAATCCCGCTTCGCTATGCTCATTGGGCCGTGCTTTCCCACAAGCCTGAGGGCTAAAGTGAAAACATTGGTCAAACGTAGCATGCTCCTAGCGTATATGCCATTTAGACTCGCAAATCTTTGTATAACAGTCCCGACGTCAGCCGAGTGCTGGGGTCTACATTTATAAGTTGAAACTAGTCTTTATTTGTTAATGGGACGCATTATTTACACTTGTTTCACTGATTATTGTTTAACCCTTATTGAGTGAAACGCCATGGTATTACCCCGTTCCTCTCGCCGCTGCGATCTCTGTTGCAGCCCGGGCATTTTTTTACAAAAATGTGATGATGCAGGCTCATGCCTGGCCACCAGTACACTGATTGTAGTTCTTCCAGAGAATCTTTTAGTTTGAGGTGTCTGAGACCCTCGCCCATATGTGCGTCTGCTATTAACAAAGTTCTCCTGTCCTTGTTTGGAATTACTCTATCCCCCACTCCAGGGATTCGAGCAAAAGGAACGGAGTTCGCATCGATTATGTATGTATATTTGAGTGGATAACTGATCGGTAACGCTGAGCAGTCGCCTTTTGATGACGTTTTCACCGCCAGCATTGTTTCACCGTCAATGTATTTTACTGCACGCTTTTTTCTAGCTACGGAAGCCGATTCAGTTGCTACCGCTGTGGCTTTCTCAGCCAATGAATTCCCTGCAACGTGAACGCCATCACGCTGATGACTCAGTGAGTGTATCACGTGAGTCTTTGGTAGTTCTTTTTTTTAACAGAACTATTTGTTCCCAAAGCAGTTTTTGCTTTATTGTTGCACCTGTGTCATCTTTGTAACCGTTTTGAATCCATTTCTGTAAATCGCTGTTATATGATTTGACGCAGTAATACGAATCGGACACTATGAGTGTCGGGAATTCGCGATCTGCATTATCTAGCGCCATTTTCAATGCTATTATTTCAGTCTGTTGTTCTGAATTAGTTTCTACTGAGTGTGTTTTTGTTAATAGAGGTCTTAGTATACCTCCGCGCCACACTTCTTTTGTAATCTCACATGTGGGGTTGTATGCTTGTTCTCCCCAAACGGATGGTTGAGCATGTCCATCTGTATAGATTACACAAGCGTACTGTCGTAATGGCAGAATGTCGATTGGCAGAGGGAATATTCTTTCATATTCTAGATATTTTAGTTCCTCTAGTTCTGGATCAAAGTAGTATTTTACTTTGTCCATTGTAATGGAATTCACCCATTGTATCCATTCCGGATTCAATGCTGTTGTTGGTAAATTACACGGGGTTGTTAATGCCTCAAAGGCTGATTCCGCTGTTCTGACTGTGATGTGTCTACCGTCAGCTTTATCTTTTTCTCTAGCTATTGCGGTCTGAACTGCATGAACAATGTTTTCTTTAATGCTGAATTTCTTTTCAGCTTCTGTGTACAAGTGCGATTTGAATGCAATTGGTACCTTTTCTCCCTCGTTAGAGGTCAGGTATGTGAATCCGCATCTTCCTGGGATGACTCGAATCACAAGGTTGCGTGTGTTATCACGTGTTTCTAATTTTGTTTTAATTAACATATCTGTTTGTAAGGATCTCAGAATTTCTGTGTGTATTTGAGTCCAATTGTTTTTTTAAAATCTGGTTTTATTAGATCATAAAGGGGTTTGACCCTTTCTGCGTAATTTGCAATGTATGTTCTTCCGAAATTTAGGAAGCCTAGAATTGACTGTAGGTTTTTTAGTGTTCTAGGTGCTTGGAGTACGGCACATTTCTCTAGGAAATTGTCAGCCAGGCTTTTGCCTTCACTTGATAATTCATATCCTAAGAACAGGACTGTTAGATGGGCAATTCTAGATTTTTTAAAGTTGAATTTGTAACCCTCTGCCGCGAACCCAAGTATTATGGTGTTCACTTCCTTCAAGTGAGTATCCAAGTCATCATCTGTTAGGTATATGTCATCGACATAAGATAATGCTTCGTCATCATATGTTTGTAGTAACTCTGTTACCCTCGCTGAGAATACTCCTGGGCTGTTCTTGTACCCCTGGGGTAACCGACAGAATTCTTTTTGAGCGCCATTTATTGAGAACGCTGATAAGTATCTGCTCTCTGGTGCTATATTTTGACAAAAGAATCCATTAGAGATGTCTAAAGTTGTTTTGTATTTTTTGCGCACTATGTTATTCATTAGTGCAGCACTATGCGAGTTTTGTACTGCAAAAGTTTTGCAACATGAGTTAAGGTGTCTGTAATCCAAAACTAGACGATATGAATTGTCTGGTTTGGAGACAGGAAACAAAGGGTTGTTCATTTGTGAGGTGCAAGTTTCAATCACCCCCTGGTATTCTAGTTGATCTAGAATTTCTTTTACCTGTTTTTTAGCTTCTTGCTTGATTGGATACTGCCTTTGTGCAGTAGGTTGTGATTTTAACTGGATTTCGTGGGGAGGAGAGTCCTCCTCCCATCCTACATGATTTTTATATAAAGCAGGAGCTTGAGCTACTGCCCACTTTCTTGCAAGTGTATATTTTTTATGAATTGGAATATGATTTGAGAAGGCAGGCATAATTATTTCTTCGCCGTGTGGGCACTCCCTGACGAACTCTGGTGGCCAATCTTTTTCAGCTAGAAGGATGTCATAGCCCTTGGAGAGATTATCCCAAAAAAGGCCCCTTATTTTCCTAGTCTTATCCCCTTCTATACGTAAAGTTATTTCATATATTTTGTGAGGTTTGCTAACTCTGGTGTCTGCAGTTTCCACCTGAATGTATTCATTCGTGTCCACTGTCTCCAGATGATTCATAAGGACTTTGCGTGCTATGCTCACTTCTGCTGCGCTGTCTAGCATTGTCTGAGCCCACTCTCCATTTTTCAGCTGTGTCCTCAGTATTCTCGGCATTGTTGAATACTTTAATACCGGCTACCTTCTTTTTTGGAAACTGTAATTTTTTATTTGGATGAGCAGGTTCCTTGTCTTTGGACTTGACGTGCCCTTCCCTGGGTTCCGATCGTCCTCTTCTTTCCGATTTCTGCGAGGAAGTCTGAAAAGATTGAGAGGGACGTGTATCAAAATCTTGATATCTATCCGGTTTCTTTATGTTATCCCTATTTCTAAGGTTGTATTTTTTCACAGAGGGCTCCCTTTGGGGAGACTTGGGTCCTTGGTCCGGATATCTTTCTCTCCGCCGAGGAGACCTTCCTCTGGACTGGAATCTCTTTTCTTTTGGATTGGATTGTTTGTTTCCATCCCAGTTCTTCTTTTGACTGTTTAGATTATTTTTAATAAATATTTTTTCAGGACTTTCAATTAGTTGGGGCTTCACTGGTATTCCACCCAAACTATCTCTACCTAGTTCTTCATAGGATTTTTCTATAATTCTGGCAATTTCAGCTGGTTGGTCTGCTATATCTGTCTCTTTTAACCTCTGGCGGATCGCCACATTCGCTGCTTCTCCTTTTATGTTGGCTAGTAATATTGCCGAGACCTGCTTGAAGTCTTTTAGTAATTTCATACCAAGAGTTAAAGCGGGTTCTGGACCGTATTCGTCTTGAATTTGTTTTAGCACATCTGGTATTACCGACATGGATGGTACACCATGTGTTTTTGTGTAAATGGAAGCAAAGACTGTACCCCAAGTGTCACAGTCCTCCACGTGTGGTGCGATTCCCATTGGAAGACAGATAGTCAGAATCCTGTGTTTATCCACAGGGGTGGTGTCTGGAAACACCGCCTCTATTTGGGTGATTTTTTGTGCTAACCAGAAGTATTTGTTCCCGTTTAGCTGGTACTTTACCTAGGCAGGACTGTATGTTCTGTGGTGTAATTTTATTTGTGTTCCCCTGATGTGGGGTCAGCTGTGGAATTTTAACTACAGGTTGGATGGTTGAAGTCCGCATTACATATTGGACTAGTTGTCTATATATTTTAATTAATTGTTTTAGTTGTACTAAAACATCTGCTGCAGACATCCTTTCGATGTCTGGATGTGGTGTGTATCCGGCTAGGACCGGCCACGTTGCTCCTGGTCTACCTAGTGGACCGAGCCTGGTGATGTGATTATTATGTTTTAGGGCGCCATTAAACAAGAGCAGGTGCTCTTGGAATTTGAGTGGTACTTCCACTTCCTCGAAAGGAGTGTAGGTATCCGGTGGTTCCTCTATTTTATAATAGTGGAACTCCTTTGTTACAGCATTTGCTGCTGGAAAGTGTATCCATGAATAGAATACCTCTGTCTGCCGATATTCGTGTGCCTCAATTACGAATATGACTGTACCACCTCTTGGTGTCAGTCCATTGTCTAGAAGTTTTAACGTTATAGATCTTCCTATGTTGACCGGGATGAGTTTTATATCCGGGTCTGCTCCTTGCATAGTATTATCAGCTTCTATTATTTCAGCTGCTAATCTAGCTCTCTCTCTTTCATCATCACTTTCTGGCATTTTACTGTCAGGAAGGTTATTCTGTTTGTTTGCAGATCAGGTTTCTTACGGAAACAAAGATTAGATGCACAATATTTTGGAACAGTGTATCCTTCAACGTTGATTGAACCAAGAACCATACATAGGAGTTCCCTCCTGCGAGGTTTGGCGGATTTTACCTCTCACCCACTCCAGACGTCTTTGGAGTATTATGGGAAAAAGGGGTCTGAGTGAAAAAGCACGACTGAGTTACTCTAAAGTCTTGCGTTAGTTTTATCGCCTATCCAAACACGTTGGGCGCCATGTAGTGTAGTTCCTATTATCCCAATAGGCTCTGCGCATTGGAATAATACCTCCAATAGTATAGACCTAGACCAGACGTTAACTAGGTCTTCTACTGTCGATATTAGACTTAAAGTTTTGGGTTTGCCAGCTAGCTCAGAGTTCACTAGACACTTTCTCGAATAGACAAGGAGGAGTTGAACCTCCCTGGATAGACAAGAAGGGATTTAGTTTCTGACAACCATAGAACATGACAACTTTGCTCTCCCCTAATCAAGAGTGTATCTCTAGAGTCGTGTGAAAACAAAAGACAACTTATTTTACTCAGTCAGTACGTGCATTCTTAGTTTCACCAGATTGTAGAGAAAAGGAAGAGACGGGCGTGTTCAATAAAAGATGTTATTTATTGATCAGTCTCTTTTCTCGTACAAGAGAAATGGATCGATATTATTGCAATACTTATGGTTAAGTAAAGTGCATACAATAAAAGCAGAATTATAAAATAATACTGTAAAAACATCGATATGGTTTCTAAGCCATAAGTTATTTAAAATGGACAGAATAGATACATACATATAAACATTTGACTAATCGTACTCAACTGGTGCTTCTAACTACGCCTACCCCAGTGTACCTGACCTAAGCCTAATACGTGGGCGGGGATAGAAAGTAGCAGTTTAAGTTAAGTTTGTTTTGCCAAGTGACTCAAGAATTCTCTGCAAGGGGTTATTCAGCTCCGTACCTGAGTTCTAGGATGGTTGAGGGATAGTATCTCTCGTCTGAGGTCTCGATATTCCAAGCTGCCTGCGAGGGCTGCTCGGAAGCGCCGGAGCTGGATTTCTCGGCAGGAGAAAGCAGCGTCTCGTTCTCAGCGCGTCAGGAAGGCGGGGCAGCTAGTGGGCTTCGCTCTCTGCTGGGCTTCGGCAAGTCTTGCTGCTCCGATCTCGTCACCACCGCGTGTGTTTGCTTAAGGCAATGTCGGTAATATTTATACCTGTAAGGTGCCAAGATTGACGTAAGGATGGACATAGATACGTCAATAAGGATGTCATACGAGCTGGTCGTTGGCACATTCTTTTACTGAAGTTCTCGGTGAAATCAAAACAATGGCCGCAGGGTTTTTCCCAGGTTGTCATAGGTTTGATTTGTTTTGAGGACTCCGTATGCCTTATCAGGGGCTGGAGGAATATTGCTTTGCCTAATTAGATGGCAAGCGTTATGACCTAATCAGATAACGCGCTCCTGTGCCGTGGTCTGGCGTAATCAGATAACGGTTTCTGCATCATGGGATGGCTGCTAGTTAACTCGTTAACCAGAATAGGGTCAGGAATAGGGGGATCGATACAGAACCTATAGGAATACATCACAATCTATCACAAAACGACCTGGTTTTACGAGGGGTGGTCACCTGGGTTTTTGGTTCCGGACTTGGTGACCATCTAGGGAAACCTACCAAACCCAGACATTTCTAAAAACTAGACACCCTGGAGAGTCCAAGGCGGTATGGCTTACGTGGACCTCCCAACGTTTTCCTACCCAGAATCTCATTTAGCAAAAAAAATCAAATTTTTCTCACGTTTCCATGTGGGAAAGTTGTGGGATCACCAGGCTGACAAAAATTTCCCACCACCCAGCATTCCCCAAAGTCTCCCGATAAAACCTCACTTGTGTGGCTGGGCTAAGTGCCCGTGGCAGAGCACAGCCCAAAACATATTGTGGAGACATCAAAATTACCTATCACAAAACGACCTGGTTTTGCAAGTGGGGTCACGTAGGTTTTTGCCCCCGGCTCAGTGGCCATCTAGGGAAACCTACCAAACCCAGACATTTCTGAAAACTAGACACCTATGGGAGTCCAGAGAGGTATGGCGTGCGTGAATCCCCCAACATTTTCCTACCCAGAAATCACTGCAAACCTCAGATTTAACTGGAAAAAATAAATGTTACTCATATTTCTGTCTGGGATCACATTGCTGGAACCAATGTCCTAACACTCGGCATTCCTCTCAGTCTACCAAGTAAAATGATACCTCACTTGTGTGGGTGGGCCAAGGGCCTGCAACGGGGAAGAGCCCAAACATAGGGATTAAGGGGATAACACAGCGCAATACATTTTCAGCCGATTCTGCATTGAAATCCCTCACAAGTAAGGTATAATTTTTATTGTGAGAACGAGGGTAACGCTGTGTCGTTAGATATTTGTGCTGTCTGAAAGACTGTAAAATTTTGCGGTGCTGTGAATTGGCAAGCCTATCTTAGGCAGCCCCCACTCCTGAATGTCCTAAAAAAATAAATACCTGGTGCCTAGTGCGCTTTCTGCCCCCCAGGGGGGAGCAGAAAGAGTGAATGTGCCACAATACAATTGGGGGGAGCAAAGGCCCTTGCCCAAGGGGCTGCTCCCCCTTCCTTGTCCAGTGGGTGATCCCTTCTTGGGAATCCCCAAGCAGGGATACATTAGGGAGGGGTACCATTGGAAAGGGGACATTCTCTTCTTTCCAATGATACCTCTCCTGTCTTTCTACATGCTTCTACAAGTCCCACGAGCATGTAGATAGTTAAACTGATATGAGCCGGTCGGGTAAACGGGTAAACGGCTGAGTCCATCAACTTGATGTAACCATGCAGCAAACTTTCAATGTTTTTTTCTCTTAAAGAAAATCCCAAATTGGGATTTATTTTTTTTACTTAAAAAAACCAATAACAATGCCCATAGAAGGGTTTTTTTTCCATGGCGCGGGGGTCATTTTATAATTTTCACTGGCCATTTGTTTCCCCTCTGTAAATAGCTTGGGCAGACAAATGGTCAAACCTCTGACAGGCCTTAACCTGTGGAGTCATTCGAGGTGTATATTGGCGGCAAAGATGAAGTTGTCTCCACTGTCAAAATATTGAAGATCTGCCTGCCTCTAAATGAAGTGGGGTGGACCTTCAGTTCTGTGGAGAAGGTACTCTGTCGCAACGGAGTGCCCTGTCCCCCAAACTATAAATCGGGCCCTTTGTTAGCAAGGGGTTGCTGAATGTGCTTGATTCATTTATACCTCAATGCATGCTTAATGGAGCTCACCTTTTTTTAATGTAGAGTGTGTCGTTTCTGTCAGTGGCGCTGTACAGACTCATGTGGTACAAAATTTACCCTTTAGCCACTTTTTTTATAGACGTGCCTGTAGGCTCTCCTCTGTTTATTCTATACCACTATGCCTTCCTCAGACCGCTGATGACTGGCTTACAGTCATGTTAATCACTATGTGCTACATAAAACAGAATAACACATTGAGAAGGGTATTTCATCTAGCATTTAGGAAGTTTTGGGTTTACGGAGATTATGCAGATTAAACAATTGATAACTTTTACAGCTTACAGCTTGTTTCCTTATTTGCTATCCAGCCAAAGCCTTCCAGAAGAATTATGATTGGTCACATTGTTAATGTTTAAGTCTGGCAACTCCAGCTGTTTCCATGGCTTTTCTTAAAATCAAGATAGCGGGGGCTTTGGCTCAGCCATTGCTTTGAGACATCGTCAATCCCATCTTTGATCAGCCGTGAGTACTTATTTCGCACCGTCATTCTACTGGGATATTATTTATTCTTGATCCTAGGGAGTGCTTCCATTTCAGTCTATGAGATGATTTTTTTCAGGTACAGCTACAGTTGGCAAGGGCTTTTAGTTAAAATGAGCTGCCATTCCTGACTAAATAACCACACATCCCTAGTCATAAACAAATGATTATCTGAGTTGATCTAAATATATATGTGAGTATAGTATACTATTTTTCATAATTATTTAGATGTTACTTTCAGCTTGTTTTGTGTTCAGGCAAGCCGTTTCATAAAAATGGGTATTTAAAGGACAAGGACTATATTTAGTACATAGTGTGTTTCTTTATTAAATGAATTGAAGTATTGCTGCTGCCATATAAGACATGTCAAAAGCACTCTGATTTGCCTAGGAAGTATACAGCCAGCAGTATGAAAGCCTGAGTTGCTTCAGGTGGCAGACGACTGGCTGCTGTCATGTCTTGTTTTTACATTCATGTGCAATTGCCATTGTTCTAGGTTTTTAGGGCGAAGCCTAGTAGACAGCGAAGCTTTCTGGTTTGCTAACTGCATCTTGGGGACATTCTGAAATCTTCCCTGGGAACTCTTTCCACCCATGTCTTACCATTGGTGTTGTGTTATGTACCTCACATTTGCTTGCTTTCTATTTGCTGGTTTTATTTGTTTAAGGCTTTCCAGCTTGAGTTTGTCCCTCCTGTGGAGCATAGCCTATTTACTGTATTCCTCCACGAGTGCTCACTTTCTGTAAACAGGCCTTTAAATCTTGCTCTTATCTTGTCACATTTGCTGTTCACTCAAAGACAGATGTCAAATGTCAGGTGCTGTCTTCTGAGGGAGCTTGGTGTTTACTTTTCTTTCTCTCACTTCAAAATGAGACAATTTGTGTGACAATTCTGCAAAGTACCCACGTGAGAGGAGTGGCTGTAGGATGTTATTTTGTCTAGCTCCAACAAAATGTAAATTTCTAAATGAACTGTGTAAATATTTCAAAATATATCAGAATTAGAAAGATCAAATCTTACCACATTTTTTAAAATTCTGAAGTGTAGTGGAAACAAATAGTTTCATACGATCAAAACAAATCAATGCACTTGGTGATGCCATTTCCACACATTATTGTTTGTGCACTGTATAGTATTATGGTAAAAAGTGTATATCCATGCAAATGTACTGGACATTTCAATTAAAAATGTGTTGTCTGCAATGACAGTGTGCTACCGCACTATGTATATTCCACTCTATGCCAGTCCACTCTACTCCACGACACACTAAGACACTGTACTCCATTCTGTGCCACTCAACTCCATGCCACTGTACTCTAAGCTCCTCCACTTTAGGCTACTCCACTCTATTCCATGCTATGCCACTCCACTCTGAAACATTACTCCACGTTGACAATTTATTCCACTCTACGCTGTGCCACTCCATTCTACAGTACTCCATTCTACTACTCTCTATGCTACGTCACTCAATGCCCTGCCACTCTACATCACTCCTCTCTATGACACTCTACTCTATGCAACTCCACTCTCCGCCACTTTACTCTGCTCCACTTTACACCACTCTATGCTATGCCACTCTATATCACTCAGATCTGATACTCTACAGCACTGTACTCCACTCTGACTGTTCACTCCCCTCCTCTCTACTCCATGGTGATCTACTCCACAACAATCTTCTCTGTACTACTCTACGACACTTTCTCTGTGACAGTCTACTCTACGACACTCCACTCTGCACCACACCAGTCTGCGTGATCCTACTGCACGCCAGTTCACTGAACACCACTCCACTCAGCAACAATCTACTCCATTCTACAACACTTTACTCCACTCTATGCTATGCCACTCTACGCACCTCCACTCTATTCCCCTGTACTCCACTCTATTCCGCTGTACTCCAGTCTATGTCACACCACTCTATGCCCCTCCACTCTACGCCCCTCCACTCTACGCCATTCTACTGCACTCCACTTTAATCCACCACACTCCATTTTACGACAGTGCACTCTTCGACTCTCCACTTCACACCACTCTTCTCTAAACCACAAACTTTTAGTCATTCTGTAGCACTGCCACGGTGGTGTACAACATAGTTAAAACACAAGAACAGCCACGGTGATGTACAACGTGGCTAAAACACATTGGAAAAGCCGATACCTCTTGCAGAGGCACGACGTGTTGGTTTTGCTAATGCTTGTTTCACTCTTGTAACAGTCTCCTTCTCTGCACGCTACCTGTCTTTTCTCTGCCTCGCCAGCTTATTCTATGCATTTGTCATCTCACCACTGCTGCAAACTCCTGCGATGCCTCTAAAGTTTTCCCAATGCAGGATTTAAAATGTCTCGGTGTCCTGTTACTCATTTCATCGTGTCCTCGCTCCGGCTTTTGTCTCCGTGTGCTGTCACTCCGCCTTCCTGGGCTCTGTATCTGCCACTGCCTCCTCCCTGTTCATGTGCAATGTGTTCCTCAGCCACTGCTGTGCCTTCGGTCTGCTGCCTGTAGTCCCTGTAAAACTAATACACGTGTTTGTCTGACTCCATCTAAGTGCTCTCCATCTATGTTTTGGCCCATTCTTTCCATGCAATCATTCACCCATTAATTAGGGATTCACTCAGTCATTGACTCATTTATCAATCCATGCATTAATTAAAAACTTCACTCATCCAGCCACATAACCACACACACAAAGTCACTGACGATTGAAGAAGTACTTGGACTTTTCTTTTGATGTAGCTAGGCCGATTGACTTTGGCAAATATTGTTTTGCTCATATTGAGATTTCAATTTCTCACTGAGTTCTTAATTAATATAGGGTGTTCCTTAACATGAAAGATACAAATACAAACATGGGAGTTTCACATCAAAAGGTAGAAATCTTCAGTTATCTAATGATTAAATCACTTTGATCCCTCCGAGCTTCAAGACAGTTTATTCAATAAATGGTACCTTTCGACTCCTGTTTAAGACAAAAACTGCTTGGAAGACTATATAATCGTAGTTCCTATTACAACATTTTTTAGCTGATTTACCCTGTTTTTTACAGAACCATTCTTCAGTTTGCATGCCCACACAAGCAAAAGTACAGCAGTGCATAGCCGGATTATTTGGACGTGTGATTGGACCCCCGATAGCAAGTACTTCCTAACAGGAAGTCGAGACAAAAAGGTACGTAGTTATGGATAATTTCATCAAACACAGTATATAAAATTGAATGAACCTAGTCTGCGCGATTTAATAATACGGTATGAGATAAGCAACATCATAAACAGGCATAAACGAGTTAGTAAGTAAGCATGAGTAGTTGTATTTCTCAAGCAATAGGATTGTAAACCGCCCCTAGTTTGTATTTGTATATTGGATTTATACCGCGCCAATCACCTACAGGTCTCTAGGCGCGCGGAAACGATGGAATATATACCATAACCATATACAATACAAAACAATAGTGCACCAACCTACACTACACCCAAAACCCTCCCAAACAGCCATGTTTTTAAAAACTTTCTAAACCTCAAAAGAGTCCCCTCTCTGCGCAATGCCTCTGGCAGCTTGTTCCATAACTGAGGGGCCAATACAGAGAAAGCTCTCCCACCCTTAGTCACCAATCTGTACCGAGGACAGGTCAGCAGCTGGGAAGCAGAGGATCTGAGTGTTCTTTTTGGGCTATACACAACCAAACGATCTTTAATATAGTTCCCTGAATGCTTTTCCCCAATCCCTTTGAAAGGGGGCGGGGGGGTACTTCAGGTGGTATTGTGCCACACAAGTTGATTTTTTTAGGCCGCATTACCCTGTGCACTTTTAATTTTTTTTAAACTGTGGTAGGAGATTCACTGGATGTACAAGAGAAAATGTTACACCGGAAATATTCCAAATCTAAAATTTGATCCCGTAGTTAAAACAATGCTTTAGCCTTAATAATGGCCATCATCATAAATTAATGCCAGAGGTTTTTTTGCCCATCCGAAATACTGTGACGAGTGGGATTAACCTTGTCATTATTTTTGCTCTTGGAGAATATACGTGAGAGAAAAATAGCATCTATAGAAAATGTAGTGCTGTAAAAACACTGTCCCATCATGCGAGATAGGCAAACAGTTATTATAGCCTTATAGCCCGGCGTAGCGGGCTATACCGGCTATTAAAGGCCCGCTAAATCGTTAAAAGCCCGAGCCGAAGGCGAGGGACTTTAACGAAACAGCGGAACTTTAATAGCCGGTATAGCCCTGCTACGAAGGGCTATAAGGCTATTAGAACATTCTGCCACTAGAGGGCAGAATGTTCTAACAAATTAAACAAAGGGTTCTCGAAGCTCGAGGGGATATAAATCCCCTTGAACTTCGAGAAGCCTTTGTAGAACATTGGAATGTTGCTCTGCGGGCCTTTACCGGCCTGTAGAAGCAGGGAGCACTCCATTGTCTGCAATGGAGCTCCCAACATTCCAACGTTCTAATTATCATTAATATCTAAAGCCGTACACATTCTACTGTCAGGAATACTTTACCTGAGAGAAATCACTCTATATGCTCGCCTTGTTCTGTAAAATTGTATATAAATCCCCCCACCCTGACTGACCACGCACAAAACCTCGGCATCATACCAGACTCATCGCTGACAATGGACGCCAGATTAATGCCATATCCTCGACCTGCTTCAACACCCTCCGCATGCTTTGAAAGACGTTCAGGTGGATCCAAGAAAATTGTCAGGCACGCAGCAGACTGGACTACGGCAAAGCCCTCTATGCTGGAATCAACAAGAAACTCCTTAAGCAGACCCCCCAGGATATAGGGGCATTGATTAGCAAATTTAGCGGCACAAATATGGAAATTTAGCTGCACATTTATGGAAATTTAGCGGCATTTTTGCGGCACTTTATTTTACTCATAATCATTCATTCTCAGCCTTAAATCAATGGAAACTTTTAGCAACACAATAGACACAGCGAAATGTGCTCGATCCACAGAGCCATTTGTGCCTATTGATATATACATGAAAGGAAATGTGCTAGTCTACAAAGGCACTTCGTTTTGACAGTTCACAATTGAACCCACTATACAACTCTGATTTGCACAAGGGCAAAATGGATTTCATAAAACGTTCACAGGATTGTTTCTGGGAATCTGCACCTGGCACAGTTTTCAAGTCGTACCCTAGCAACAAATTGTGCGAATTCCAAAAACCTGTAAACGTTCATGCAAACGTCAGAAGCAACTACAAACATACACAGACACTTTTATCTGTGAACAGGGTCCTGAATTTCAAGAAAAGTCCAAAATCTGTCACAGAAATCCAGTACTCTGTTTCATCAGGAATTTTAGAGGAGGTCTCCAGGAGCCCTGTCAAAGGGGTTGGATCCCCCATTTTGTGTTGTCAAACTCATGTGGATATCCACAGAAAAACAGGAATCTCCATTCAAGAGGTTTTACGAGGCTTCATTGCACCCACGTTTTTACTAATTCCCTATCTTTATGTGACTGCATACTGTATGTTTTTATTACTAGTAGTAGCAGGTGTAGTGGTAGTAGGATTATCTTTGTTATTATTGTATTACCATTAGTAGTATTTTTACTATTGTTATTATTCGTTTTCATATTCGTATTACTGTCTTTATTATTTTTCTTCTTATTGTTATTATTATTGTCATTTTTATTATTATTGTTAATAATAATACTAATGACAATACTAATAATACTTCATAAAAACCATCACAATAATGATGCTAGTCATAAAAATAATAATATTATTATTATTATCGTCTTTTCATTCCGTAGTTCTCATTACTGTCTTGGAGTCTCATTGCTGTCTTGGATTTCAAATACTCGTGCTCATAAAAGATCTTAAGTTAAAACACTGCTCTTTTATGTGAAACCAACAAGACTTGGTCGCATGCAGCAAATGAATGAAAAAGGCTGATTTACTCACAATACATGGATGCTAAAGTGCGGATCACTATTTTTAGATGTACATTTCACAACATGCTTCAGAACCCAATACGTGTGTGCAGAATGCCTTTTGTGTATTCTTCCAAACGGCTCAAATTATGGCTGTTTATAACCACTAAATCCTGTGGTGCTGCCGAACAAGAATATTTATTGGTCAGGTATCCATAAACCTATATAAACCCACAGAGAAACATAACCAGTGCTAATACTTAAACCAGTCAGGAAGCAGTGTAAGTGCAGGAAGTGACGTCAGTGAGACACGGCTGTCCACCTGTATTGGACATTGCAGCAACATTAACTTCTGAAATCGTTTTTAAAAAGTGCTGATTTTGCGGGCACTTTTGTAAAATACAAAGCATTTTTACAAACGTGCCGATTTCACAGGCATTTTTGTAAAAATCGCTGTATTTTTTACAAAAGTGCCGATTTCGCGGCAAACCGCGAAATCCTGGAGGGTCTGCTTAAGCAAAGTCCAGACAGTCCAAAACGCCACAGCCAGACTGATCCTCGGAATCCCAATCACAGTCACATCACCCAACACCACCACGATCTCCACTGCCTTCCAGTCGAAAAAAGAGTCACTTTCAAACTCCTTACCCACGAATATAAGTCCCTTCACAACACCGGACCAATACACCTTAACAACTACCTCTCCTTCCACGCACGCAAAAGACACCTCCGATCATCCAACCTCACTTTGGCCACCGTCCCATGCATCCACAAGACCAGAACAGGAGAAAAGTCCTTCTCCTACCTCGCAGCCAAGGCCTGGAATGACCTACCTCTCCATCTTCGACAAGCTGCCACTCTGCCCCAGTTCAAGAAGGACCTCAAGACCTGGCTCTTTGGATGACCCCACCACTCAGCGGAGCTGCCCCCCTCCCCCAACCCCTTGAGACCCTCAAGGGTGAGTAGTTGCACTTTACCAACCCTGATTGATTGATTGATCTCATGCTGTGTTCTGTATGCTTAGCATCCGTCGTTTGTTTCTTTAATGAGATGGGGTAGATTGGAACACCTGAAAGTCGTCAAATGCACTGGAACTTTCAGCAGACCGTGATGTACAGGGGTTCAGTTAAATACAGACACGGATGTGGTCGTCTTTGAGACAGTCGATTGAAGGATGATTTGAAAAAATTGCCATACTAACAGCCACCCCTAATAAATAAGCAGGCTAGTGCTACACAAGGTCCATTTTGTACCACGGGCGAAGTTGCCGACAGCATTCTAGTGGCATTGGCAGTATAGTTGGTTCTTTTTGGAGGGTGGAGGGATTTTTTTGTTTCTATTTGTATATATGTAGTTGATTTTAGTTTTTGGGATTTATGGTTTGCTCTTTGAATGTGATGTTTGGTTTTACAAGCACTCTCTTAGTTTTTTTTTAAGCAGATTATTTTCGCGAGGAGGTTTTGGGGTCACGAATATTGAGTTGGGAAGGCTGTCACTGGGTTAGTCACACTGCCCGATGTGTAAAGTTAGGATGCTTGTTATAGTTGAGTTTATGCCTCATTAACAAGATTTGATGGGTTCTTTCTGTAAAATCTTGTGTTTTAGTTAGTCATGAGGAAGGGAATTATCCCTTCCTCATTCAGGAACTGGGGGTGAGTGTTTGATTTGCTCAAATGCTCCGTCCATCATCCCTTTTTGGTATCGCTTTGTTTGCCTAAGTTGGCAGGGTATGCCCAGACGTGGGTCCCTTGCTCACTTTGCCACTGGATTCAAGATAGCCTGGCTGATGAGGGTTATGAACCTGAAACCGGTCCCAAGATGCTTGTTTCCGGTCTAGGGAAGACATGACTTGGCAGTTCGAGCTGGACTGTTCACATGAGGCACAGGGTCAGACTGATTTGCATATGGCCATATATGAACTGGGGTGGTGGAGTGAGCTAAAGAATGATGATGGATTAAACCCAGATACGTTGACTGGGGGTGAGTGTTTGATTTGCTCAAATGCTCTGTCCATCATCACCCTTTGGTATCGCTTTGTTCGCCCTAAGTTGGCAGGGTGCGCCCAGACGTGGGTCCCTTGCTCACTTTGCCACTGGATTCAAGATAGCCTGGCTGATGAGGGCTATGAACCCGAAACCGGTCCCAGGAGGCTTGTTTCCGGTCCAGGGAAGATATGGCTTGGCAGTTCGGGCTGGGCTGTTCACATGAGGCACAGGGTCAGACTGATTTGCATATGGCCATGTCTGAACTGGGGTGGTGGAGTGAGCTAAAGAATGATGATGGATTAAACCCAGATCAGTTGACTGGGGGTGAGAGTTTGATTTGCTCAATTGCTCCATCCATCATCCCCCTTTGGTATCGCCTAATTGTTACATGTAACATACCAGAACATTTCAGGCTCCCTTTCAGTTGTATAATTGTGTATGCCACTACTGTTGAGAGAAAAGGATCATTTTTAGGTAGATTAAATAATTATCAGTTATTTATATAATGCACTTGATAATGAATGTCATGCTGACCAAACCAACCTGAAGTCTTAGTTAAGAAAAAAGACAGGTCTCAGTAAACTAAAAATATGTCTAAGGCACCAACTCAAAGCCTTGTGTAGTCCTAAGTAAAACATTTCTCAAAAAGTGAGCGTTTCATGTAACAATCTAGAAATATGTTTGGCACTAAGGGCACATATAATGATAGGTACAGACAGCTTAGACAAATTCAGATAAAGACTCGTAAGTGAAGTCTTTAAAAAGGCTGATTAAGTTTCAATACAATCATGTGTGTTTTGGGGCCCACTCTTTAATCCTGCCATACCCCTAGATAGAGATATGAATCCACCTGATTGATTTTGTTTTCCCCAAGCTTCCAGCCAAATGTACATTACTTCTAATTGTTGGGTTCACGCCTCTCTGGAGTGCCCATGGGCCCCACAGCTCTGAGAGGGGCCCCTACTGGCCTTCCGCTAGTGGGCTTGCCATTGGCACCAGTCCGGCCCCGGATATCCAGTAACGGATCCAGAGCTGCACCAGTCGAGCAACATTGACCTTCCCCAGGACCTGCTCAGGTGCCGGTGCCACCGATGCACAGGTGTGCCACAGCCTTTATCATCATTCCTGACTGATGCTGAACGAGATTGGTATCGTCTGATGACTGATCTGGTGCCAATCGGAGGCAGATGACACATAACTGCTCCAATACCTTATTCCTACAACAGGCCTGGATTGGGTGATGATTGGGAGGAGTCTATGGACCTTTATGGTTACCAGCACCTTAGAAGATCCAGAGAACACCTGGTGTGAGATTCTTGCAGATGGGAATTGACTGGACACCTCCCCAGACACTGGCCGTGGCTATGGAGGGTAATGCCTCTTTTGCAATACTGGTGCAGAGTGCAGCTTTCATACAGACCAATCTCATTCTTAAACTTAGAAGCTAAATTATTGGATAAAGTACTGGCGAATAGGCTGATACCCCATCTCACTAATCTGATTCACCCAGATCAATCTGGCTTTATGCTGAGCAGAGCGACACGCCACAATATACGCCGGGCACCCAATGCGATCGCAGTGGCGGATCGGCTGGGCCGACCCGCTGCCCTGCTCACGGATATCGCTAAAGCATTCAACTCCGTTAGTTGGACACACATGTTTATATTGCTGAAAACTCTAAATATGGGCCCCAAATTCATTGCCCATGTACAATTACACAGCTCTCACAGCCTCAATTTGAGTGGCTTGCGCAGTGTCCCAGTAGGTTAAGGTACTAGGCAGCGTTGCTCCCTTTCCCCCCTTCAATTCGTGCTTGCTATAGAACCATTAGCTACATGGATGAGGTGTGATGCCTTAGTGCTGGGCTTTGAGTGGTCGCCAGAGATATCGGACTGTATTTCCACTATGCAGACAATATCCTTTTCTTCTTCACAAACCCCCATAGAACTGTCCCAAGACTCCTTCAAAACATGCACATTTTTGCAGAGACATCAGGCTCCCACATGAATAGATCGAAATCCTCTGTGTCGGCTATTAAGGGGACCCTTGGGAACGGACTCTGGCTAGAATAATTAACAATAGCAATTGACGGTCTACAATATCTGGGCGTATATCTGTCTGACACACAATCAGTCTCCTGGGTCTGAAATGTAGGTGCCCTGACAGATCGGGTTAAAGCTGAGGTGCGATCATGGTCAAATCTTCCTCTGTCAATCTACAAAAGATCTCCCATCTTTAAGATGGTATCCGTTCCTTGCCTAACATATCAATTTCAATCTCACCCAATTCCATTGACATGGCTTCGCTAAATCAATACAATACTGGGCCAGTTCTTATGGGAAGGAAGCACAGTCCTAGTAGCACATAGCACCTGTTTCTAATCTGCTTTCTGCGGTGGAATAGCTGCTGTCGATGTACTATCATATCATGCAACAGCGCATTTACAGATTCTAACCAAGCGGTGGTATGGCTCTAAAGATGACCCATCACTTAGAGTTGAACAATGGATCATGGAAGATCCATCTCTTTATGCATATTTATATAATAGATCCGAACCCTCAAATCTTCCCCGCGACAAGGTTGGTGATCCTGGTTTGGCGACAGTCTCTCCGCCGGATGGGCTGGTGGAACCGTATCACAAGAGAAACCCCACTGTGGAGAAATCGCCTACTCCTTCAGCTGGTGGAGCTTCAGGGATTCATTCAATGGGACCAAATCTCCTCCGTCGGTGACGTGATGAAGGGCCCTGTCCTTAAATCGTTTCATGAACATAGAGTAGAATTCTCCATGCCCCACACACAGATTTATAAATATTTACTACTAAGACATGCTCTATACCCATATATTAGAGACCTAACCACCATCCCATTGGAAGGCAAAATCCTGATGTGTGACCTTGGAGGCCTCAAAATCTCAAAAATATATCAATCCCTGATCACTAATAATCCTAGTACCTTAGAGGCTTTTCGGGCATCATGGGCAACAAACGTGGGCCCAATTGAAGACGACGATTGGACTGAGGCATTTGAATCACCCGGGGGGCAGCAATCTCCATTTGTTTAAGACTTATACAATTTAAATGTCTTCATATGGTGTACTATACCAGGGACAGACTATGGAGAACAGGGCTGATTACCTCTCCACAGTGCCTCCGCTGCCAACATGATGAAGGCACAGTCCTACATATGATATGGACCTGTTGGCCCTGGACCGCTTCTGGTGAGGCGTATTAAATTGCCTGACGGATGTTTTGGGATGGGACATTCCTAGATCTCCCAAACTTATATTACTGCACTGCACCGAGGAAATAGGGGGGTAACAGATATAAGCAACACTTACTCTTCCTGGGCCTAACATTAGCCAAGCGTGAAATTGCAAGACTATGGAAAGCAGACACTACACCCCGCTTAGGTATATGGAGGAAGGGGAAGGACTTCAATATGGGCTTATAGCTCCCAATTTTTAAGGCAGGAGGTTGCCCACAAAGGCACAATAAAATATGTCAAAGATAGGCCGATTAACGCTCCTTACCACTGGAACCACACACTACACAGGAGCAAAGATTAGACGATGAAATCACATCATTCCAGCACACACAATGGGTATACAATACAGGACAGGGCCCAAAATTAAAGGGACAAGAGGGCGGAAACAGGGACAAAAACAATGGGTCTCGATGCGCAATGTTTTATGTTGGTTATTTGCAGTTTGTTTTAATTTCTCCATATGTATAGCAGGTACAACCAGTGAAAATGCCTGAACCTGTAATGTCTAATGCAATTGATATAGATGTCATCATATTTCCATAATAAGCTGGCATATACTAAAACTCAATAAAATTTGTTCTGGAAAAAAAAATAAACATGGGGTGCGTGGCTTGATGCATAAAGATGACAGTCGCACTCAGAGTGCTCCGGACGCCTCCGTTATCAGCCTCCATCTGCAGTGATCCCCTGTGCAATCTGGGCCGGTGAGATGCTGTGACGACCTCCTGCTGCCCGCTGCCAACTGCCGTCCGCTGGAGGCTTTTGGTGGCGTGTTTCCGTGCTGCAGAACTGGTTTAGTAGACTTGAGGAGGGCAGCTGCTCACAGGATGGTGGTCCTGGCCCAGCCATGAGAGATCACTGCCCGGCAGGCCGCAGATCAGTGAGCTGCAGAGAGGGCAGCAAGGCCAGATGAGAGGACTTCCCCTACACACTGACAGTGCTTATACTGGCTCTGCCACAAAACAGTTTCTGGTGAGTTCTGCAGCCCCGGTCGAGAGCGCACATTGGCTTGAGGTGTTTGGAGGCCCCACCACTTCAGGACCAGCGTGACCAGTGGGAGGCTGGGTGGCTTCTGCATTTGCTGCACCTGCACCGATTGGTAAGCCCACTGCTGCACACCGATACCGCCTCACCACCACAGCGGAGCGGGACCAGCTCCTGGAAAAGACAGAGGATTGTTCGGTGGTGGGCCCCCTGCTCATTGTGTGGAATGACGAACTCACGACCTGGTTCTGAAGCCGCGGCTGGGCAGAGGCCTGTGAGACACTCTCTGCATCCCTTCCCCACTTGTGGCCACATACAGCTGCTCCTTTCTCCACCTGTGTAGGAAAGAATGAGGTGCCAGGTGCTCCAGTATTGCTGAGGCCTGGAGTGTGCCCCTAACCTGGATGGGCCCTGGGCCGCTTGAGGCCGGGAGGCTCTGACAGGTGGAGTAGTGGCCTTTCTTCCTTCCCCTACCTGCGCATACCACAGTTCTGAGTTGAACACATTACCCTGGACGTGCCTAACAAGACACAGCCTCCTGACTTGGGAGGCCTCTTGAACTGCTGACGGGAGCCTCAACCGCTTCACTCATGTACGGGCCCGCAGCAAGGTGGTCTTGGGGCTGCAGACGTCTTTGACTCCTGTGGAACGGACTTGCGGTTATTGGTCTCACTAATCTGACACAGACAGCTAGAGGACTGCTAACCATACTGCGCTATGGTGGGGCCCAGAGAGCTCTGGACTGGTCTACACCTACACTCCCTGTGAGAAATGGGGAAGGATAGACCTTCAAAACCGCCCACTTCCCAGTCACGTACTGATCAGTACACAACTAGAGGCACCCCAGCCGGGGGAGAGGCACCAGACAAAGGCACTACAATTGAAGGGGGATTAGAGATACTTCTTTAAGCCATCCATATTTCACAAGCCATTGTCGAAAACAAGATTGGGGAGGTCCGAATCAATGTGGCACTCCTCCGTCAAGCCACCAGCCGCATTGTTATAGCAGAAGGACGCCTATCCACAGTGGAGTGTGAAGTCATGGACCACAAAGCAAAAGTGGTGTGCCTTCTCACCCACACGGGGAGCTACACCACTGCGCTGAAGACGCGGAGAATAGATCTAGTCGTAATAACTTACGCTTAGTGGGGTTCCCAGAGGACATCGAAGGCTGCGACCCAGCCAAGATTTTGAAGGACTGGCTTCAATCTTGGATGCCTAAAGGAAAACTTTCACCCTGGTTTGTAGTGGAACGGGCACACTGATCATTAGCCCCTACACCCCTCCAGGTGCCCAAAGAAAGCCAATGATCGCACACTTTCTCAACTTCACAGATAGGTTCTCCATTCTGAGGGAGGACAGGGCCCACAAGGAACTTCACTACCACAATTCCAGAATTCTGCTGTTCCCTGACTGCACCCAGGAATTTCAAGCGAAATGCAGATCCTATGAGGCCGTTAAACAGCAGCTCAGAGACCTTCAATTGTCCTACATGCTTTTATTCCCTGCACACTTCAAAATCCTTCATGAGGGTTAGTCGTATTTTTTCGAAACCCCACAATCTGCCTGATACTGACTCGCAGAAGAAAAACTGTTGTTTGACGAGCGGGTACCCTCACCCTCCTCTCCTCGTAACTCGCAGTCTAATAGCAACAGATGACCCGCTGCCAAAAACTAGACTGGACCCGCTGTCCCCCACGGCGATGTGCGGCGGACCCACATCACACTCTCCGCAATCCAAAGCCTCGGCAACTCAGCACCCAACTGGATTGAAATCCTCGGTCACATACGGCATGGAATAACAGGATCAGTCCCAATCTGAAGAAAGTCTGAGCCTCACTCCCGACCGCACCGATTATATGACGTACCTTGGACTCATGGTTGAGGGACTGGCAAACAGAGAACTTTAAGTATTATTGTTGCAAGGTTCAAAAAGTCCTTGTATAGTTACGAGGGATTTACCACATTGATCCTAATATTTGGAGGGGTCCAACATACCATGCCTGATAGGAGGGGTTCCTTTTAATTACTTTCTCCTTTGTGTACTCCCAGTTTGGACACCTGGGAGATAGATGCTTCTTAAAGGGAACTATGGAGAGGGGGGAGTTGGGTGGACAAGGAGTTGCACGGCGTAAGTGTACTTGTTACTTTTTTATTGCTTGTTTGTGCATTTTTCCTTTTTAAGTTGTCGCAGTGGTTCGATATTATGTAAATGGCAATAGGTCCCAGGTACCTTACTGCCCTCACCTGTGATGCTAAATCCGCCTTAGCACGTGTCCCATGGGCTTACGACTTAGCCACTATCACCAAATGCCCCGCCATGGCTCTATGTACTGTTATGTCTTAGATCGTTATTGGTCTCTTCGTCAAAATCAAGCATTCTGCGGTGTTGCAATACACCCAGCCCTTTCTTCCCTTTGTCTTAATGCTCCAGGAGACACGCCTTCTGGGACCAAGTTCCCATTTCTTGCAAGACAAGGCTATGACAGCGTCTATCATGCTGGGTGTACTAGGGGAGGCCGAGGTGTAGCCATCCTCTAAGGCTCTCCCTTGCCATGGTGGTGTTTCATGTCTATTCTGACCCTCAAGGCTGGTACCTTGTACTCACAGGCTCTCTGGAGGACCATTTATTGAACCTTCTATGCATATATGCTCCTCCAGTGGGTTTAGATTACTTCCTGTCCACGCTCCTTGACTTTGTAGCTGGGCTCCCATCTGGCTTTACCCTTATAGGTGGAGACTTCAATGCAGTCCTCGATCCATCATTGGCTATTACGGGCACTATTTCCGCGCACCGGAATACATGAACCTGATCATTGCTAAAATGGGCAAATACTCCGAGTCTGTGTGATGTAGAGAGGACCCCCGACAACCTTAGTACACACACGTTAGCCGCACACCATACATATGCACGAATTGACTTGATCTTTATGCTGGCTCCAGGTATTCTCCTAGTTTTATACATTAAGATACTTCCTCCGGGAATCTCCGACCACACTCCATTGCTGCTACAACTTAGGTGACCCCACGTCACACTGCTGCCCAATATGGCAGCTTAATGCCTGGTATCTCTAGGATAAGACGTATGTTCGGGCAATAGGTAAGGAAGTCCAGCAATACTTTCATCTCAATGCTGGGTCGGTACAGTCACTGGTACCCTTTCGGGGGTATGTAAGGCCACCGTCCAGGGTCAGGCCAAGAACATCCTTAGACAAGTCAAGCGACAACGCCACCTTCAGGTGACCCGACTAGAGACGGAGATGTTACACCTGTGAGAGTGTTTGGCCAGAGGTCCTGAAGATGATAACGATAGACAGCTAGCGCTGAGTCGTGAGGAGATCAAACTCCTATCTCTTAAAGCGGCAAAGCTGCTTTGATGGGCGTCCACAGCGCGGGTTTATGGGTGGGGAGACAAAAAAGGGAAACTACTTTACTGGCTGGTGTCGACAACTTGGCTAGCAGGGTTATCCCAGAAATTTTGGATGGTTCAGGCTGCGCCCACCGTACCTTCCCCAGCATTGCGCAAGCATTAGCAGACTACTATTCGTCTCTCTAGGCAGCTACCCAGCGCCCTTTGGGTGAGATGGAGATGCCTCTCCTTGATGAAGTGCCACTGCTGTCACAGGCTGAGCGTCTTGCATTGGATTAGGCCATCACACTGGAAGAGGTGGATGAGGGTATATCTTCAATGGCGGATGACAAAACACCCGGGCCAGATGTGTACCCTACTGAGTTTTATATTAAATATGGGATGTCCTTGCCCCGCTTCCTAGACATGTATACGTAGGCTATCGAACTCGGTTCCTTTCCCAAGGAGATTGACTTGGCCATGTGCTGATTACCATCCTATCTCCCTCATTAACAGGTAAGTGAAAATCTGTGCAATGATTCTTGCTAAGTGCCTCAGGCAGGTCCTCTGGTCCCTTATTCATCCTGACCAGTGTAGCTTCACACCCAGAAGGAGCTTGAGACACTTTTTCCGGCGTCTCCATGTAGCACTTGCGCATCACTACCTCCTACTGCATCCCCTAGCTCTTCTTTCAGTCGACTTTGCGAAAGTGTTTGATACTGTCGATTTGGGGGTACTTGGCGAAGGTGCTTGACCAGGCAGGCTTTGGACCCCGGTTCCGCAATCTGGTAAATAAGCTTTATTCGGATCCCACTGCCAGAGTTCATGTTAATGGTGAGGTCTCTGAGCAGATTTGCGGGTGGGAATGAAGCTGAGGCCATGAAGACCGTATTGCCTTATAGTTATACGTGGACAATGTTCTGCTATACTTGGCTGACCTAGCCTCTAGTGGCCCTCGGTGTCTCCGAATCCTGCAACTTTTTGCAGAGGCATCAGAATTAACTGTCAACCCAGCGAAATCGGGGCTGGTCCCCCTGGTACTCTCGCGCGATTGTGTGGACTAGCAGACAATCATTCCTATTCACCGCCTCAGCTTTAAGTACCAAGGCATCATGGTGGCTCTGATTCCCCCATTAGCACAGTCACTTAATATTATCCTGCTTACTCGCAAAAGCAGGGAAGATCTGAAGCGATGACAGTTGCTCCCATTGAGTCTAATGGAGAGGATAGCGTTATACAAAATTATGATACTGCCATGCTTCCTCAGGGTTTTGGAATTTAATAAAATATCTACTTGTCCATGGGGCAGGTTGCTTCATAAATATACTTCTCCTGTAACAAAATTCACTTGTCCCTTTGGTGCCATGTAGTGTGGTTCAAAACACAGGAGCTTAGAGGGTAAAGCTGGTCATAGGTCGCCCTCCACTCATCATATCACATACAAAACAAGACCTAGACCTGTTTAGGCACATAAAGATCTATCCTTCTATTAATGGGTATACCAGTTTCTGCAACAATATTGCATCAAACAACTCCCTTATTTTTAGTTATTTAGGGTAGTTGGTATAGCCCTGGGTGGTGCCTCTTTTAGTAAAACGCCCGTTCCAAAAATTAGATCAGTTGTGAGACATAAACACTCATACACCTTAGGGTCATCCGTGCAACATAAATGACAAAAAAATGTGAGTGAGAGCGAGAAAACACCTCACGGGCGCACCACCAACGGGAACCTGGCTGGTACTCACCAGGGTTGCCCTGTTCTCATCATCGGTGTTTTCATGTTTCACTGCCAGGCTGAGTGCACGGCAGAGGCTTTCCACCATACCGTAAAACCGACGGGGAAATCCCTTTATGAATACTGTAATTACAGTTTCATCAAATAGCTATCCAGCGCCGGTACGAGCGAGATGGCCGTTAAAGGTTGTGCAGACTAAAATGGTCAGTATGCAGTGGCACTAAAATTCATGACGCCCTGAAGAAATTGCCTAAATGTCTATATGGCAGTGAAACATGTCGGCAAGTACAATAGTAGTGGTGGTTGGATAGGGAGTGACCTCACTTACTATTTTTAGATCCCCACACCCAACACAAGCAAAATAATAAAGTGATTTATTTGTGTTGTCGTGTGTTATGTGTTTTTACACGTTGTTGGATTCTTTGTAGATCACTATTTCTTTGATCTTCTTTTTCCACTGCATATTCTATTTACACAAATCTTTCTTTGTGTTTTGGACACTTTCTCCTTTCTTTTCTGAGCTTGAAAACACCGATGATGAGAACAGGGCAACCCTGGTGAGTACCAGCCAGGTTCCCGTTGGTGGTGCGCCCGTGAGGTGTTTTCTCGCTCTCACTCACATTTTTTTGTCATTTATGTTGCACGGATGACACTAAGGTGTATGAGTGTTTATGTCTCACAACTGATCTAATTTTTGGAACGTGCGTTTTACTAAAAGAGGCACCACCCAGGGCTATACCAACTACCCTAAATAACTAAAAATAATGGAGTTGTTTGATGCAATATTGTTGCAGAAACTGGTATACCCATTAATAGAAGGATAGATCTTTATGTGCCTAAACAGGTCTAGGTCTTGTTTTGTATGTGCCATGTAGTGTGGTGACAAATTAGGCAGCAATTTCATTATATAAGAGCTCTGATATAGCCTCTTTGATTGATTATGCCAGGGCTCATACCATAGTAGTGTTTGAATACTTGCAATCCCCTTATGTTGCCACGCTTCCGCAGATCTACATACTGGGGCTGAAGGTAAGCAATAGTTCCAGGGTTAGAATGCCCTTTTGAGTCTGTGCAAACCGACTAACTTGTTTTTTTAGAGGTTTCCAACAACTCGTCTCTAATATTTTCCCATACTGAGAAATGTTGGAAATCTACTCCTGACAATGGCAGACATAAACCTTCTTCCAGAGTTGGGAAAAAAGTGGTTGGAGAGAAAGTGAACTTGCAAGCACTCAGATTTTCACATGATCAAATCTACACATGTTGGAAACACCACTAGTATACCAAACGCACAACGTGTTATAAAGTATAACAATGGTAAAACATTGTAACTAGTTGAGCTCCTAAATAATCAGTCAAAAATTAAACTTTTCAAGAACCTTTTTTAGTTCTATTCATGAATTCTATTACATTTACAATAATCACACTGTAACATGTTTACACACGATATTCACTGAGTCCAAAAACAAAATCATTGTCTTAAAGCTGTTGTACTAGGTTGATTAAACAAAAAAATCATCAATTATAAACATGAAATAACGTAGTCACAACTTAAAGTAGGCCCAATGCATTTCGGGAAACTCCCTTCTTCAGGGGCACTGTGGAAAAAACATGAAACACTTGATAAACACGATATGTATGTAGCTGTAAACATTTTAGCGTATTGTAGCTCAATGCAGCAAATTCAATCGATGAATGGAATCACTCAATAGCAGTTCTTCAAACATACTGAAAACACTATCAATAACAATAAGTTGACTGAACTAATAAGCTTATTTCTAGGTCAAGAGAAACCAAACAGTGTCTGAAAAACGAGGACAAGTAATTACCTCTACATAGACCACCACCATAAGTGTGAAGTTTTAGGAAAGTTCATGACTCTAGAACCTATATGATTATCACCGATGTCTTACTGACACCACTAGGAAATTTGAAACCCTAGGGAAACCCAAGATCATACCTCTTCTAAACGACTTCGTATTCACTTCTACGTTAAGTTGTGTAGAGTTCAGTGGCTGAGTTGAATGTGTGGGACGCTGCACCTCTGTTGTTAGACAATAAGAACAAATGCCATGGCGGCCAATAAGGAAAAGAACGATCCATTTATTGGAGAATGTCACTACATTGTTATTTCACTCAATAACTTACTATTATAAACTAACTCTCAATGAAAGCAGCTGGTTGTATGAAAACACGTATCCGCAACTACGTATTATGATGCACTCAATTGTCAACCTGAAATATCAAACGAAATATCCTTAATGATTGGAATGTAAATAAGTGAGCCAACCTAAAGGCATTTTATTTGCGATAAATAATGCACAAACCTAACTCACCAAAATTAGACTAGTCACGCCCCTTCTCGGTCCACTATTATTTGTCCTGCTCAGAATCATGCAGACTCTGATAGTCGATCGTAATCTGTAATAAAGTAATTGGAACGCTATAAACATGTAAGCGTATGCGTTGTGTATTCACCAAACCAAACAGCACACATACTTGGTTCAAACAGTTTCATACACGGAGTACTTAGTATTTAGGAAGGGTGTGCGCAGGAAATCATTTCACTGTCAAATCTACACATGCACATTTGCTCATGATAAAATTGATAAAATGCAGTTCACAAATATTTTCTAGGAGTACTATTTCTTGTACTACTTCTGTAAATTATTCGAAATTCACAAAAGCCGTATAGCTGCACTTAATACAAGGACATATACCATAGGTGCACTTTTGAGACTTTTTAAAATAATTTTGCACTAATTTGGTCTGGCATAGACTATGAACTTTTGCATTGATTCGAATTCTGTCTCTCTCTCTCTCTCTCTCGGCTGACTCCACTGTGAGTCACAGCATTCTGCTCTTTCAGAAGGAGCATATCGGCAAACAAAGTAGTTAAGTTCAGTGCCAATAACTACTGTGGCAGTGTGTGCTTTCTAAAACCAAAAACTATTTTTGCTTTTGCCAATGTTTGTTATAATGGTGAGGTCCTGACAGCTCCTACACTAATAAAGCTTTACAAAAACCATGCCAAACCAATTCACACATTGACAAAACTAAAAAGCTGATCACCAATTTCAGACCTACTGGCTTTGCCATTGCATGTTTATTTTTGTTTACCATACCTTATTTAAACTGGTTACACTGATTTTCCATTATGAATATTTTGGGGAAATACTAGCATGCATCAACACATTACTAAATGATGCTGCAAAGAAGTGGTACCTGAAATTTTACAGTAGTTTAGTGAAATGTTTTTTTCCTTCTTTCATTTTTTTATGAACATTTCATTTTGAAAGCAAAGAATCATCAATCTTGCTTTCAAGCTTCTTCAAATATCTGCTTCAAACCTCGTGTTGGTAAACTTTGAAAATGTGTGCACATTTTTATACTGGAGCCACTGTCAGTAGTGTAGTCAGAGCTTACAACATTTACTTAGAGCGCTCACCCTAATAATAAAAGCTTTCAATTAATCAACCATAAATACAAGTTTGAACAGCATTAGCATATAGACTAAAATATTACCTTAACTGCAGACAGTGCCCTTCCCTGATCCATAATGTGGTACTGCAAACTGGCATCCAAAGGGTTTGTGCTACAGGGGGTGGGCCTACTTGTCCCAAGGACAAAATACACAATGAAACTTGTTGCCCTTGACCTTAAACAATATGTCCTGGGCGTTGGACTATAGTAATTCCACATCCCTGCTTCCTGTATCTCCTATCAAATGTTTCACACCTGATCCCCCACTGCTGGTTTCATGAGATGAACTCGGTGACAATAACATTCCTCGATTAGCATTCAAGACCTGGCAATGCGCTCCCTACTATGGTGGTATGGGAGCATCCAATCTTTACCTCTGTTACCTGACATCACAATTGTTAGTGATCAATAAATGGATGGGTGGAGTGTGATCTGACCCAGCCTACAAGCTAGAGCTCAGTGAGATGGATTTCCCCAGAATTCTCGCACTGCTATACGGGAACACAGTGTGGTATATAAATAAATAATACCGGATCTAGGTTTGACTGGACATAGCAATAACAGATAGCTCAATAAATAAGAGTCAAGATTCGAGGTAGTAGGAGTTTGCAGGTTTAATACAGCATAAAGGACAGGAACAGGACAACCTGCACGGGAACAGGATGGCAGCGCTGCCTGGGACAGGATTGGACTGGCGTAACATTTAATAACAGTACACAAGCATATATACTAAAACAGTTGCATTACAGTGAATACAGTAGGCGGAGCAGTGGGTGTGGTCAATAACAGTCGTGAAAGTGGGTGTAACAGGAGGCGTATACATAGACATGTGATGTAAACGTAACAGAATATGTCATAAATGGGGCGGAAACATGGAGGGGGCTACCTAAGGAGCCGGGACCTCTAACCTAATGGTGCGCGCAAACTAACAATGACGTGTTACTAGGAGAAGCTGGGGGCTATGACTTCTGTACTAGGAGCAGAGACTGAAGTCTGGCGAGTCAGGGCGACATGTACCTAACCCACTATCTAGTATCTGATGTTTAGAGAACATGTTGATATAAACTAAGAGTCAGGAGGGGAGAGGCTAACAGACTCTAAGACTGGAGCATGCATTATTCTACATGTAGTGTGTGTTGAAGAATATTAAATGACCATTAATACAGTATTTCTCTTACATGGAGACGTAAAGGCTAGACGATGACTGAAACTATTGATGCGATTCAGTAGCTTAGGAATGCAGAGAAGGAGGGCTGGACTGATAACTAGAATCATAACATACTCTTGGCAGACTCGTAGGCAGAGCCAGGCCGAGCCGGGCACTGCGAGGCAGGAAGTAAGTGAAGGGTCGAGGATACAGGTGGGGGCTGTATCGCTCCTCAGCGAGGGTTCAGGAGACAGGAGCTGAATCTGGTGTCCGGGCCCTTTTGAGGCCTAGAAACGGGGACCTTACAATGAAATAACGTGCACACTGAGAAACATGGCAACGTAGCTTTACATAGGCCTGATATTCATAGTATTCACGAGAACTGGAAACTGATATACTAGAGATGGACACAACTGTAATTGCGTCTTTAATCGATCATGGGGAAATACATATGCATATTAATCATGCACACATAACATAGGATGGGGAACACGTAGGGACACAGAACATGGCAAAATTTACTTTTCCACATTCCCTCCTTGTCACTACGTTTCCATCAGGAAACATCAATATTCATGATACCATCTATCATTTCATACAGTATCATTTGCTCGTCTCGAATTTTCTTGGAACGGGATTTAGAACGGGACTTGGGACTAGGAATACAAGAGGTAGCACAAATGCCACAAATCGCAGGGCCACATTGTATACAGAGGCAGCAACTGAATATGATCGCTACTGCAATACCCAGAAATGACAATACTTTCCATCCCCAAGCGGAAATTATATTCCAGAACCAACCGGACCATGTCCAGGTGCCTGGATCTTGGTGTAACATATGGGCAATTTTATGGAGTCTGGTTATAGCTGAATAAACAGACGGCGCGTTATTAGGAATGAAAATGCAGCAACTAGATCCGATGACTCTACAAGCCCCGCCCCTATCGGCCAGTATGACGTCAAGGACGAGACGATTCTGGAGCACGACAATTCTCATAAAGGATTGCTCTTCGGTTAAATTACCTAGAGCAGAAGTAGTCTCAATCACTACTGCTTCAAGGGTTCTGGTTAATCTACGTATCCGTTTACTATTCACGACAGTACCTAAATAAGGGAAGACACCTTTATTGATATCTATGTATTGTTCTAGGGCAGTTTCAGTATAATCGACAATCGGGAGGTCTCTTTTGTGTCTAGTATGTACTAGGTGGGAATTCCTATGATAATCAGGTGGGGCTAGAAAAACTGGTGGCAGTAGGAAGGCAATGTAACAGGTTCCCTCCCAATCGAGGGGCAGACGAACATATGCGGTCTGACCACAAACAAAATAAGAATGGCGTGAAGCTTTGAAAATAGATTTCCCACTGTCACTATACTTGACAATAGTAGTACAATCACTATGTCCTACAGGTACGGAACCATTCTTTCGGACACATAATTCGCCTTTAACTGGTAGTACTGACATAGCAGGTAAGTCTGGAGTAGTATCAGATTGAACATTCAGGACCATGAAATTCGAAGAATAATTACCCAAATTGTAAACTTCATTTTCTAGATCTAACCCTGTTCTGTGGGGAAGACTTTGCTTGTCTGGGAAACATGTACTGTTAAGAAAAGACATATCTGTTGAGGATGACGTTAACGTGGACCATGCTCCACACGAACCATTATGTGAAAATGGATAAGGAAAGAGTGGCAGAACTCCCTTCGGTGTCTGGAAAGGGGGGAGTCGACCACACACCCAACAATTAGTGGCATTGCTGGTTTGGTGTGAATAATGTAACATGCGGATAAAGGAATTATTACGCATAGCAAGACGATATGAGAGTTCATGAGGAGGCAGATCACTAAACGTGTGCTCTACTGTAGCAATAGAAGACTTATTTACATGAGAAACTGGAAAACACAAATAAAATGCATAACCTGTGCAGGTAATCATGAGGCTGAAAAACAATATGAAACTTAGAAAAACGATACATCGGATTGAGTTTTGACTAACTCTCTCACTATGGGGGTCTATTTTATACATGTCAGAAACCGGTCTAACCGTTTCACCTAGGGGAGGACTTAGGCAATCAAACTGGCTGACTTATTTTACTAGACCTTAATTTTAGCTTATACTCCTGTTGCGGAGTTTTCTCTAACAGGGAGGAATCTGTATCATTGTCTTTTGCGGGACAGTCCTTGAGAATAGTACTTTGGCAATCCTTAAAATCCTCGGAAATGTTCTTTGAAACAGTCTTTAGTCCGTAAAATCTTTTCACATGAGACAGGTGGACCCAGCCCTTCCTGCCTTCCAGCTTGACGGCAGTACGGGTGGCCAGGAGGACCTGCTTGGGCTCCTTCCAGCGGGGCTCCAGCGGACTTGAACGATCAAAGTTTCTGACAAGAACCATGCATCCGGGAACGATTTCATGCGGTGCCACCTCGGTATTGTCTGGAAATGCGGCGGCAACCTGTGAACGACAAGAGTGTAGGGCAGACATCAAGGAAGCTAGGTAATCTGTCAGCATATTACTTGAAACATCTGTAATACTTCGGGGTCTAGGTGTACCCCACATATTAGGGGGGCGGCCGAATACGACCTCATACGGGGACAGACCTGATCTGGAATGTGCGACCATGCGCATATAAAACAAAGCGACTGGCAGAGCTACTAGCCAGTCCACACCTTTCTCTTTACATATTTTGGCAATGCGGATTTTCAGGGTCTGGTTATGTCTCTCTACGAGACCGGCTGCTTCAGGATGGCGTACACAATGGAACTTCCACTGGTACCCTAGCAGAAGGGAAACATGTTTCATGAGCTCAGATGAGAATGGCTGGCCGTTATCAGAATATACGACTCTAGGGAGTCCGTAGCGGGGGAAGAATTCACGAACCAACTGCTTGGCAGTGGTCGCGGCTGTGTAATCTGGGACTGGATATGCTTCTGTCCACCTGGACAAAGCGCATACAAGTACAAGGACATACTTGAAACCTCGACATCGCTCCATCTGAATATAATCCATCTGGAGGACTTCAAAAGGGTGGTCAGGGGGCTGGAATCCACCTTGTTCCACCGGGACACTTTTACCTGGATTAAACTGGCAACATATCATACAGGTACGGACTTTCTGCTTGGCTGCAGCTCGTAAATGCTTGTTGAACCAAATGTTCTGGATACTATCTAACATAGCTTTTTCTCCTAAATGTGCAGGACTATGTGCGGTATTAATAATGACTTGAACCATTGAGTCGGGGAGAAACCATGTGGCTTTTCCCTTCGTCACCCATCCCTGATCTGTCTGGACCCCTCCTTGTTCGGACCATTTCTTGATTTCATCGGGAGTAGCATGTAACTGGATATCTATGACATCTTGAGTGGGGTCCTTAACTGTCATACAGGTAGTCGGAGCTGGAGTATGTGTCTGTGTCGGATTAACTGAAATGTCTGGAGTCTGTGCTGTAAGCTTGGCTGTGCGATCTGCTAGATCATTACCTTGAGAAATAATGTCAGTAACTTTCGTATGTGCTTTGCACTTCATGATAGCAATAGATGTCGGTAAGTGTATGGCATCTAACAGAGCTTGAATAAGGAGACCATGCTGAATCTTGGTTCCATGAGAAGTCATGAAACCTCTCTCCTGCCAGAGCACTCCAAAGTCGTGTACGACTCCAAATGCGTAGCGTGAATCTGTGTAAACATTAACTTTCAGGTTCTTGGCGTGTATGCAGGCTTGGGTCAGAGCAACTAGCTCTGCTGCTTGAGCAGACAGGGTGTCAATACGGTGTGTTTCTATAACGTCAGTGTCAGTAGTCACTGCATACGCGGCTACTAGTTCTCCTGTACTTGTTCTCATACATGAACCATCCACATAAAGTGTCAGGTCGGGATCTGGTAATGGAATATCTGTCAGATCTTGTCTTGGCTTAGTCATAGTGTTAACTACTTCCACACAGTCGTGTGTGGCAGGATTCGAATTAACTGACGGTAACAGTGTAGCAGGATTTAGAACGTTGCAGCGTCTGATTTCTATGTGTGGCTGGAACAGTGTCAGTTCATAACCTGTTAAACGTGCAATTGTCAAGTGTTGAGTCTGTGTACGGTTTAAAAGAACTTCCACGGAGTGTGGAACTTGTACTGTCAAGGAATGTCCTAATACTATGGAATCACTTTGTCTGATAGCTAGTGCTGTGGCTGCAACTGACTTGAGGCACGCAGGCAAAGCCTGGGCTACAGGATCTAATGTGCTCGAAAAATAAGCACAGGGCTTGTATTGACCGGCTTGATCTTGTGTAAGAACAGATAATGCTGTACCATCACGTTCTGTGACGAAAAGTGTAAAAGGCTTACTGTAGTTCGGTGTAGCTAGAACAGGAGCCTGACATAAAGCTTTCTTTAACTCATTGAAACTAAGTGTATGTTCAGATGTCCAAGGGAGGACAGTCGATAGGGCTGCCTCCTGTGTCGTTAACTGTATCAGTGGTTTAGCTAGAAATGCATACTGAGGAATCCATTGTCTGCAATAAGAAGTAAGGCCGATAAAAGCACGTACCTCCTTCTGTGTCTTGGGCTGAGGAAGACTCGCTATTAACTGGATACGGTCTGGTGTCAACTGCCTACCCCACTTGGACAGCAAGTGGCCTAAGTAGATCACTTGCTGTACACAGAATTGAAGCTTTGAAGGGGACACCTTGTGCCCCATCTCGGCAAGGAAATACAGGACTGTAAGTGATGCTCGCTCGCAAGCACGTTCAGAACGGGCTGTGATCAGTAGATCATCGACATACTGGAGCAGGGCAGTGTCTGTTGGCATGTGAATATTGTCTAGTTGTCTCTTAAGTGCTTGACTGTAAATACTAGGACTTTCCGTGAAACCTTGAGGAGCTCGTGTGAACATATAGCTCCTTCCATTTAAACAAAATCCGAAAAGAAACTGGCTGTCTGGATGAATGGGGACACTGAAAAACGCGTTCTTGAGGTCTATGACTGTAAAAAATGAGGCTTCGGAATCAATGGCTGTCAATAGGGAAGAGATATCTGGGACAACTGGGTACTGGGGAATAATACATTTATTGAGTTCTCGTAGGTCAATCACTAATCGATATACTGGGGGTGCATTTGGATCAGTACGTTTCATGACTGGAATGATCGAAGAATTACATACATTGGAGTCAGTTTCTACAACTACTCCTTGAGCCATGAGCTCGTCAATAATTTTGGATAAGGCTGCTACAGCCTCAGGTGGCAATCTGTACTGTCTGATTCGTGGTAACACTACACCTGGCTTGAGAGTCACACGATGGGGTGTGATTTGCATATAACCTACATCAGTTGGACCTTGCGCCCATAGATGCTGCGGAACATTAGACAATCTCGGATCAAAATCTCGTAATACATAGTGACCCTTGAAGTCACGTAAAAACAGTCGTATTCCCTCTGGGGAACAGCAAATAACTGCACCTAATTCTTTCAGTGTCTCAATACCTAACAGATTTTCTGGACATGACTTCGTAAGTAACAGATCAGTAGTGCGGGACAATGGACCTACTTCTAGAGTAACTGGCTTAGATATCTCGTTTACAAAAGGCTTTCCTGAAAATCCAAGGGAAACATTTCTAGAGCCTGAGAGCGGAGCCCCTGGAACTTCGGCGTGACTGATGGTGGTCCTACTTGCCCCTGTATCAATCAGAAACTTTCTGTCTTTCCCTAGTACCTGACTATGAACATAGGGACCTTCTTGATCTACAGGAATCTCGATGAGAGGCAAGCCTACCTCCCTCTCTAGGCTGTTTCATGAATATGGCTGATACTCTGGATACTCAGACTGTGCATACTGGTACATCTGCTGTGTAACATGCTGTGTTGCAGCAATAGGCTGCGGTGCTGGAACTGTCTGTTGTGCATTCTGTGGCTGAGAAGTCTGTGAAACTTGTTCTTGTCTAGGCGGACGTGGTCTTTCTTTAGTCTTACCAGTAGCTATATTATGTTTCAGAACTGCACACTCGTTTATAAAATGACCTGGCTGTTTACAATAATTGCAGGTCCCTTTAACGGGAGCTGCAGAATGACTGGCTTGATTCGTACCCCTCTTCTGACTGTCTTGAGGAACAGATTGTGCAACTAGTACTTTCATTTTCGTGTCTTTCATCGGTTTTCTTTCGTGTTCTTGCTCTTCTCTGATTCTATTCTGGTGATACTGGAGCATCTGTAACATCTGGGACGGGGTACTAGCTTGCCATGTACTTTCGACTTTCAAAACTCGATTCTTAACTTGTGGACTTGAATTCTCGACTAATTTAGTAACAAAAAGATGAGGGTACGACTCGCTACTCGTCTTGAGGCCACTGTTTATAATAAAGCATTTCTCAAATCTAGAATAAAAATCACTAGTGTCTTCATCTTGTTTCTGTTTACAGGCTGAGATTGCATCCCAGTCTTCCTTTTTAGTGGCTAATAATCTGGGCAAAACTTGTATTAACAGTTCAGGTAATTCTTTACATTTCTCTCCAAGACCGGTACCTGGTACTCGTATCTTATCTTCAGCTTCTAGAACTGCCCAATCGATCTTTTTCTCTCCCACCTCCCAATCTTTTTCCTTGAGTTTCTCGTATACCCCTGCGGGCAACAGGACTTTTAGCATTTTAATTATATCTGGATACGTGTATTCTCCCATACGGAGCATGTCTTTTAATTCTCGGTGGAACCCTGCTGGATCTTTGTCATGACAGGGAATTAATTTCTTCATCTCTAAGAGTTCCATCTTTGTAATCGGGGTGTAAACAAACACTCTTTGCATTTCACCATCTGCTGTCCTGACTGGGTGTACTTCTCGCAACGGATTCTGTCTATCTATGTAAAACGGTTTACTTTCTGGAGGTGAGACATGAACAAAATGCGGGTTCAGGAACGTTCTATATTTGTGGCGCTGTTCTAGAATAACACTAATTAAATCGGTACCTAGACCTTTCCATCTATACTGGAGTAACTCGTTCAGGACATCATGTAACGGACCTGGATCAGAATGTTGACCCTCATACAGAGTAATGAGGTGTTGGATCATATACATACCCACCAGTCGTTGCTCGGCTGGGGGCAATTTCAGAAACATGTGTGCCACTATTTCGTCTGGAAAAGTGGTAGAATCAGTAATCCATCGGACTGCTGATCGGGCTAGTTCTTGTTCATGCATAGTACTTAACTTACTATAACCGATTCGTGATTTCAGAATGTGATCGGTAGCTTGAAATACTTGTTCTAGAGAACCTTGTTCTGGTGCTGGATGATGAAAAACTGACTTGTGTTCTAGGCGTAAATGGCGGTCTGGAAATCTAGATTTTCCTACATACGCTATTCTGGCGGGATTCTCGTCCTCTACCTCTTCAGTAGAAGAGTCATTCTCTTTCTCGCTTACTTGTGCTGCTTTACGTTGTTCGTGTAACTTTATTATTTCCTTACGAATTCTCTTGTACATACTCTCTATACTACTGATAGTTCTGTGTTTACCCTCGGCTATATTATCACTCCACCTTGTCAGGATTCTCATTTCGGCTGGATCTTTGGTCGGGTAATCTTGTTCTCTTATTAAACAATTAATCAGAAACTTTAATAACATGAGCTGGATCTCAGCTTTCCTTTGAGACATGGCTTCACCAATGCTTTCTGGATCATCCCCTGTACGGATGAAACGATATATTCTGTCTAGATCTTCTTTCATATTCGGTAGGGTATCCAAATACCCGGTCACCCGTCTTACACGGATGGAATATATAACTGTACTATCATCACCTGCAACTGGATCATAGCGGCGTTCAGTAAGAGCTCGTCGGATATCTGCAACGGACTTATATTTGGGCGTACGCTGTAACGCACTTTCATGTAACTCGACTAACGTTACTCGTTGGTGTGGTGGCGGGGTACCAGGAGGACCTCCTCCTGCGGCCCCTATACTGGAATCGTCGACTGATACTCTTCGTGCTGGCAGAGTGGGAAATTGTAGTGTAGGCTGGACCGGGGGTACCGTAGCAGGTACTCCGGTGTCTGGAGGAGCAGGATTTACATTATTTACAGGGACTGGCGGAACAGGATTTGCATATTCTGGGACTGTGTCGTCCAAGTAGGACGAGATGAAAATATCAGCTGCGGTCGGTTTGTGACGTAGCTTGGTCGGAACTAATGGTGGCGGAAAATTACTGGATGCCTCCGGGGTTGCTTTTGGCAAGCCCTCGGCAAGAAGAGGGTACATACCCTTAATAAGGGCATTCCTCTGTCTGTCTGACTGTTCGGTTTTAACTCGTTCACCTATCTCGATTAATTCCCTTTCGTGGGCTCGTTCTAAGGATTCTCTACTTAATTCTGACTTTCTGATTTCTTTTTCGGTTCTTTTATGAGATTCTTTGCGCCATAACTCGATGGCATCTTTCTGTGACTGTCTGGCTTTCTTTTTCCATAACGCTTCTTCTACTCGCATGATGCACTCGGCATCCCATGTGCCTGATACAGGCCATCTATACTTTTCTTCTAACTGTTTGGTATACTCTACTCATAAATCTAGATATAATATGGCACTTATGCCATGCTTCTGATACATAAAGTGACCTGGACTGTCCCTAGGCGGGACAGGAACTGCTTCTTCTAACAGACCTTTTCTAGTTCTTAACTGACGTAGTCTGGAAAATAACGGCATGACTGAACTGTAATCTGGACACAATACAATACACAATGAACACGATAATTACACCACTCTCATACCACGACATTAAAATACATGAAGAACATTTAAAATAACAGTTCGAACAGAATACCACCTGGAATACTGAAAACAGAATACATGAGTTTCCTCGAGAACAGGACTGACTGGAACAGAAACTAGATGCACTGCTAAAACAGTACGAAACTTACCGGTCTCATAAAGAGACACGTCAGGACCCGCATCCACCGAAGTGGGCACTTCGTTTTGGGATCTGTGTACCACCAAACCCCACGGACCAGAGACAATTAGATTGACCCTGTCTAGATACTACCCCAGCAACGGTACTCACCGGGCAGCAAGAACGGAAGGCCTCGGACTGGACTGGACTGCTTCGACGCCGGACGGACGAACTTCGGACTTCAGTTACGGGTGGGCCTCCGGATACCTCGGACCTTGGACTCTCGGCTTGGGCTCTGGTCGGGACTCGCCGCGTTCCTCCACCGCCTCGTCTGGATGCTGGACCGCCACCTCCGTCTCCTCCGTGGGCCTGAGGGAAACTTGAAGCAGAAATATCTGCACGTGCACGGTATGGTTCCGTCACGGCTGCAGAGGGTCAGGGGGCCGGCGTGGCTTCACCGGCGCGTGGGGAAAGGGCAAGTCCCTGTTCGGGCGCCATTATGTGGTATATAAATAAATAATACCGGATCTAGGTTTGACTGGACATAGCAATAACAGATAGCTCAATAAATAAGAGTCAAGATTCGAGGTAGTAGGAGTTTGCAGGTTTAATACAGCATAAAGGACAGGAACAGGACAACCTGCACGGGAACAGGATGGCAGCGCTGCCTGGGACAGGATTGGACTGGCGTAACATTTAATAACAGTACACAAGCATATATACTAAAACAGTTGCATTACAGTGAATACAGTAGGCGGAGCAGTGGGTGTGGTCAATAACAGTCGCGAAAGATAAGGGTGAAAGTGGGTGTAACAGGAGGCGTATACATAGACATGTGATGTAAACGTAACAGAATATGTCATAAATGGGGCGGAAACATGGAGGGGGCTACCTAAGGAGCCGGGACCTCTAACCTAATGGTGCGCGCAAACTAACAATGACGTGTTACTAGGAGAAGCTGGGGGCTATGACTTCTGTACTAGGAGCAGAGACTGAAGTCTGGAGAGTCAGGGCGACATGTACCTAACCCACTATCTAGTATCTGATGTTTAGAGAACATGTTGATATAAACTAAGAGTCAGGAGGGGAGAGGCTAACAGACTCTAAGACTGGAGCATGCATTATTCTACATGTAGTGTGTGTTGAAGAATATTAAATGACCATTAATACAGTATTTCTCTTACATGGAGACGTAAAGGCTAGACGATGACTGAAACTATTGATGCGATTCAGTAGCTTAGGAATGCAGAGAAGGAGGGCTGGACTGATAACTAGAATCATAACATACTCTTGGCAGACTCGTAGGCAGAGCCAGGCCGAGCCGGGCACTGCGAGGCAGGAAGTAAGTGAAGGGTCGAGGATACAGGTGGGGGCTGTATCGCTCCTCAGCGAGGGTTCAGGAGACAGGAGCTGAATCTGGTGTCCGGGCCCTTTTGAGGCCTAGAAACGGGGACCTTACAATGAAATAACGTGCACACTGAGAAACATGGCAACGTAGCTTTACATAGGCCTGATATTCATAGTATTCACGAGAACTGGAAACTGATATACTAGAGATGGACACAACTGTAATTGCGTCTTTAATCGATCATGGGGAAATACATATGCATATTAATCATGCACACATAACATAGGATGGGGAACACGTAGGGACACAGAACATGGCAAAATTTACTTTTCCACAACAGTTCCTTCTACGCTCCACGAGATTACCAGGTTGTTTTTTTAAGGGTGAAGAGCAACCCACAAACACACAGGGTGGTGGTCCAAGCTCACGCAACAAACTTTGTTGTGGCAGGGCAGGTAGCTGACAGAGAGAGTGTCACTGGAGGGTTTGGACCGCTGGGATGCCATCAGCATTACGCTTCTGGGGGACCTCTGGAAGGGATCCACACATGGTCTCTTTTCAAGATCTTCAGCAAACCTACTCCCCGTCAGTGACCCTGTTCCACAAGTATCTTCAACTTCAACATGCCCTTGGGGTACATGTGCCCCCAGTCATGCAGATCCCAGAATTTAGCCTAGTGGAGGCAAAGACCTTGATTGGAGCTCTATGAAGGGGGAGTCTCCCACATATACCGCACACTTATCATCAACGTCCCGAACACCTCACCAACACTCAGAGTGCGTTCGGAGGGGTGGCTTGGACGGATGGAAGATGCAGACTGGAGGGACTCATTGATGTCCCCTCAGGTATTAACCATGTCATCCTGCCTGCGCTTGGAGCAGACATATTATCTACAATGTGCTAACTTAACCCATGACAGACCTATTTGGGCGAACTTGCTGTCCAGCTCCTCCTGCTTTCACTGTCCCACACACCTGCTGATTTTTTTCATATGACGTGATCCTGTTACTTCATACAGGGTACTGGAGAAGAATCATTGCGGAGCTTTCCTGGTTGGTGGGTCTAGAGATTGAACTTTCCCCATTAATGTTACTGCTGGGGGTGGTGGAGGGGGTCGGAGAAGCAGGTGAGACTGGGCATTACTGGGTACAGTCTTACTGGGGGCCAACTGGGACATGACAGCCCATTGGAAAGCTTCCAGGCTTTCTGCTCTGGCACAGTGGATGAGGGTGGTGGACTGGTGGGCCCAGCAGGAGAAGCCTGTTTAGGAAGAACGAGGTTTCCCAGCCAAGTATGCCAAATATGGAGCATATGATTTGGAGGTGTGGCTATGGACCTGCCTTAAAAGTACTGCAGAAAAGAGTGTGTTTACATCACTCTAAGGGACTATTCCTGCTAGAATGTTTTTTACCCCTTTGGAGACCTGTACTGACTGCATTGCGACTTGTTCTGAAGTAATGAAAACAATAAAAGCATGTTTATAAATAAAACATACATGAGTTACATCAAGTTTCTTTTACATACATGAACGAATGGCGTCAGATTGAAATTGTTTGTTTAGCTAGTCCTCTTAACCCACGTCCCGCATAGACGAGATCTATTAGTTTTCCAATCCTTGTTATTCTGAACAGCTTTTCAAATGCTCAAAATCAAATGGTACCTGTGTTTGATGGATTGTCTTTTTTTTTTGCAGGTGGTTGTCTGGAGTGTTCCTAACAGGGCTGATGTCAGTGAAGGCAGTGGATTGGGATCAATTAAGCCCGCTTCATCGATGCTTGATGTAGGAGATGCAGCCACTGCAGTCAGTGTAAGCCCTGTGCTTACCTCAAATAAAAGGTACAACATTTCCGTAGTAACTTCTATTTTATTTCAGGTTTTGTTTCCGTTTGACTAAAATGCCATTTCAAAACGATCTTCGAAAGGATTTCTAAAGTTCAACAACATTGGCACAGTTTTTAGTGGTCTCACACAAATTTATTGTAAATAAAGTGACCCTAAGTGATGTATGCCTCCTATCTGAACGTCCCTGTTTTGGATTCGTCCTCTAGCTAGCCCACAGCCAAAATTCCATCAGCCAAATGTGTGCTTCTGTAGTCCTAACCGACAAGGTGACCTCTGAAGTGCAAGGAAAGTTTTGCAAACTGCAGTGCCTGGACCTCCAGTTTACCTAATGGGATTACCCTCTAAAGTGTTACCTTGAGCACACCTGGGGAGTCTCATGCTCTTAGTCTGGCCTGCCAGCCTTTCTTTATGAAAAAGAAAAATGGGGTGGCCCCTAAGGCATGGACCTGGGTATATAATGATACAGAAAAAACAATGGTCCTAAACCTATTAATTATAATAGTTGACTAAGTCAATTATATTCCCACAGTTTCCTATATATGCAGAGCAACTACAAACAGTCTGCTCTAATGTACTCAAGTTGCTTAGTACTACAAGATGAACCTACACCACGGTTAGAGAAAAAACTGTTTAATTTAGTTTTTCATTTTCTGGTAGTTCATTTTTTACACAATATCATTTTAGATTAAATAAAAAAACAAAGTGGTTGCCCAAACAAAGGAGGCGTGCAAAGAAAGGCGTGATCAGAGGTGTGAAATAGATACACAGAAAGGAAATTTCATAGTAGTGGTCAGAACATATTCACATTATTCCAAAAGCAATATCGGACATATAATTTGCCGTATTGAATACCTGGCTAAACTTTTTTAACTTTTACAATCAAAACAACATTGCATCCAGACATATAAGTCCTAGAGTTTTTTTGCACTATATACAAAATTTTGTTGGTCCAAGGTTATATAAAAGTAGCGTCGACGTTTCAACTCGTCTTATGCCCAACCGGTGATTTGAACCTGGGGATTGCGAGTCTTCATCAGGACTGGAAGAACAGACAAGGGCAACCAAGGGATAATAATAACCCCTTCAAAAAACGAGGGGGTGAGCAGTAGGAGGTAGTCCGTAGTTACAACTCCCCGTCAATTCTCCTTATTAAGGATTCTCTCATCACTTATGTTGGGAGGGCACAGTACCTCATGTATGCGTCATGGCAAGGTGATGCCTTGGTGAGAAGGCGTCAGGTCAATTTTCTTATTTGTTAGGCTCCTGTTGATAGCATCAGGTGACTTAAAAAATGGTTCCGAGGCATGTAATCAATGAAGGATTTCCTACTCTCGAAGACAGGTCGCTTATTGCCGAATAATCAGCCCGTGTTTACAGCCAAGCCTCAAAGTGCAAGGACGCCGCAAGATGGGCAAACACCTGCTTGGATTAAGAGTCCGGCTGTCCAATTACACTAACCCACCCAGAGGGTTGGAACTATGTGTTTGCCAAGCATTTCACCAATTTTCTGATCATTTTTTTCTCTCACCCACAGAGCCTAGAACTGTGGTGGTCAAAGGGATTAAGGTGTGTGTTAAATCTCCCCAGGGTCATTTGTCAGTGATTTGGAGAGTGTGAGTGACCTGCCAAACAGGCTCTGCTGCAGAGACTGTCCTGGTCCTGTGGGAACTCTCCTGCCCTAGGAAGGGGTCCCCACCATAGCATACCCTAGGTATGGCTCATCGCTACTCCCACATTTTTCATAGACTGTCACTCACTCTCAAGCAAATTCTCGTTTCAGATAGTACTTTCAATTATCCCCACAGGCTCTTGATCAGTCACACTTATGCCACCCATAGACCAACTGAAATATAAGAACTACCAAAATTGCCAGAAAACGCTACGCACTGTGCATGTGTAGTCGGACAGGACTCTATGACTTAAATCGAAAAAAGTTATTCAATAATTCATACGCTTTCAATAATTTTTCAATGGATGAATCTGTTATTCCTTTATCTGTGTGTCTTCATATATTATATCAATTAAGATGTACAAACTCATTTATCACATTTCATCCAATTAACAATAACTAAATCAATTCTTAGATCCATTGCATCATGGAACCAATTGATTAATACTTGGCATTGAAATACAGTTTTTCATCATTAAACAGTGAGTTTATAACATTGACTCTCTTGACGATGCCCGATGCATTTCGGGACAGTTATGTCCCTTCCTCAGGGGCAATCTGTAAAAGCAAAAACGACTCTTCAAAATTTACAGTGAGATATACTTGGAGATATAATACAAAACTGTACACTTTAGATAATAACAAAACCATGTGCGGGTCATAACCTGATAAAGCTTTGAGATAAACACTGGTGTCATAGTCAAAAAAAGTGTTACGTGTGCACTGAAGTACTCGAATGGCAACACCCCATAATACCATCAAATCATAGAAAGGTGAACCAAAACATCAAAAGGTTATCACTTGTAGTGTTGCTAAAAAGATGTAGGTGCTGTTAATTAGTGCCTCGACTACAGGAAGAAATTCAAAGGGAAATGAAAAAGATTGTGAAAAAGATAAGTGTAAAGTTACCTGACTGAAAAAACATCTCACCAGCTATATAAAACAGACAAACAAATGCTAATAGTTACCTATTTACTTGAACCTCTACAATACACAATCACTAGTCTCTGAAACCATCAAAGTCGTCTACCTGGTAATTAAACAGGGCTGAACCCTGCCCACCAATCGCTGTATCATGAAATGAATGAAATGAAATGAAATGAGTCTTATAATGCGCTACTAAGCCCGGAGGCATCAAGGCGCCTAAAAAAGTCAATCAAAAAGACCAAATAACCAGCACTACGGGTACGCCTTTGAAAATAACCACGTTTTTAGAGCTTTCCGAAAGTTCTGAATAGACGGTTGGGATTTGATTTCAAGGGGAAGGCTGTTCCACAACTTGGGGGCTACTGTTGAAAACGCCTTCCCGCCCCATTTGGTTCTACGAACGCGAGGCACCACCAACAGACTCTTGGTGGAAGAGCGGAGAGCTCTCTCCGGTACATAAGGGCACAGCAGTTTCCTCACGCCTTCAGCCCCATTGCCTGCAAGTGCCCCAAAGGTCACACAGAGAGTCTTAAAGGCAATTCTGGACTCAATAGGGAGCCAGTGCAGACTTTTCCTGGCAGCCGTGGCGGAGGATAAACTAGGAGCATCTAGTACAAATTTGGCCGCCGCATTCTGGACAGTCTGTAGTCGCTGCATCAAACCTTTATTGGCACCAGCATAAAGAGCATTACAGTAATCAAGTCGCGAAGCAACCAGTGCAACGACGACCTGCTTGCGAGCCTGAGGGGACAGTAGTGTTTAATTTTTCGAAGGATTTTAATAATGCCCCAACAGGTAGCGACTGTTCTATTGACCTGCTGTACCATTGAAAGATCTGGGTCAATAATTACTCCCAGATTCTTCGCAGAATCTGTAGGTGTGGGACAGACTCCCAGCGAAGGAGGCCACCATTCGGCCGTCCAGATGTTAGTGCTTCCACCAAAGACCAAAATTTCGGTCTTCTCCCCATTCAGTTTGAGTGAATTGTTAATCATCCACTTAGCAACCGCCTCCATGCAGCTTCTGAAATTATGAATGGGAGCGTGCACCGAGCGAGAGAGGGACACCAAGATCTGTGTATCATCAGCATAGGAGACTACCTCCATCCCACATCATATCAGACAGAGATGCCAATAAAAGTCTTTTGCTGAAACGAAAATGGTATATACCATTCTGATAGATACATCTGCCTTGTGGATTCCTCACCTTGTGAATATCCCCCTTGCGTAAGCAACGTTCGGAATTTTTTTCTTTGTAGCACGCCGGCGTGGACGACGTCATAGGAACGCGGCATCGCACGCGACTCCGTCTGACGTCACCGACCCCTTATTAGGCCTACGTCGGCGTGATGACATCAGTTCCCTTTTTTCCGCGTCGTCGACGCTAACGGTTTCTGGATCTTCTGTGGTTACAGATAGAGACTTTGTTGCTTTTTGTCTGTTACTGTTTCTGTTCTTCGTCGAGGATGTCGTCGAAGAAGATGGGTTTCAAGCAGTGTGGCTCGTGTGCCCGGATGATGTCGATCACCGATCCACACGAAGATTGCTTATGGTGTTTAGGATCGGATCATGACGTCAAGGGCTGTCGATCCTGCTCAAAGATGAATCCGAAAGCTCTGCGAGAGCGGGAAGCTAAACTTTTATTAGCCAAGATAAAAGGTAAAGAAGCCAGTAGATCTTCGAGCTCAAGATCGAGACACTCCAGATCAAGACCGAAGTCAAGATCGAAGTCACGATCGAGGTCGCGATCGAAGTCACAATCGAGGTCGCGATCGAGGTCGAGAGTCAGATCGGAGTCGGCGTCGAAGTCAGCTTCTAGGCATGCTTTGAGTTCCTCGAAGAGAAAACATAGGAGGAAGAAGCATAGTGCTCATCATTCAGGGTCTTCGGACTCTAAGAAAAAGTCTTCTCGGAAGCATCACAAGGACTTTGTATCTCCGTCTCCTGCTGGTGGTACCACTCCGGTACGATCTCGAGAACATACACCGGAGCCGGAACTGGATCCGAATCCGGCTTCGGGTCAGTCTTCGGAACATGATGAGGTCGCGGAAGTTCCTCAGTCTCCGACTCCGGAGGATGAACCGGAAAGTCATAAGGATCAGGAGGAACCGAATCCAATACAGCCTCCTACGAATCCACCAATGGGTTCTTACCCTTCTTTTCCTGGTCCTGGTCAGGATCCATCGCATTTCCTAAATGCTATGTATGGAGTATATGCGAGGGCAATGTACCCCACTGGATCACCTGCGGGTCCTATGGGTCCTTTGTCTTTTAACTTGGGTGTCCCCCAAGCATATGCACCGGCGCCTTTTCTACCTTTCATGCCGACTCCATATCCTTCTTGGATCGGTTCAGCGCCGCCGAGGTCATCGACTCCGCGCACGGCTTCGCCGACTCCGGAGCGACCTTGAAATTTGGATCGAGGCTCGCGCCGGTTCCTGTTTCTCTACCTCCTGTTATTCCAGCTCCTCGGTCGACGCCGGTCCCGACTCCATCGGAGTCGTTACCGGATCCGTCGACTTCGATCCGTATGAAGTGGTCGAGACGTAGAGCCCAACGTCTATTGGAGGAGAAAGAGTATATGGAACCTGAAGTGGAGGAAGGCGAGATTCAAGAACATGATGATTATTTTGAAGATCTTCATTCTGCAAGCAGTCTTGAACTTTCTCCTGAATGGGGTTTACCTGTAGTTTCAGATGCACCCTCCAAGGATGTGGTACCATACCATATGGTAATTAGAAAAGCTGCTGATTTGCTAAACTTAACTTTACCAACGGTTGAGTTCAAATCTAATATCCTTACAGAAGTTTTACATTCACCTTCTTCTGTCATTGAGCCAACTTTGCCTTTCACTGAAGCTCTGACCGAGCCAATTCTGGAAGTTTGGAAAAAGCCTTTGTCTGCACCTGCAGTGTCTAGATCGGTGGCGAGACGTTATAGGGTGGCTCCTGGAGATCCTGAGTTCTTGTCATCTCACCCTTCACCGGAGAGTCTGGTGGTTCAGGCTGCTTGTGCGAATAGATCAGCAGGCTCTTTTCCCCAGGTTCCTGGAGATAAAGATTCCAGAAAATTGGATCAAGCCGCTAAGAAGGTCTTCTCCTCAGGTAGCATGGCCTTAAAATCAACGAATGCTACTTGTTTACTTGGTAGATATGTGCATGCCCTAATGGACTCGGTCAAACAATTGTCTGCTAAACTTCCAGAGGAGGACAGAAAAAACTTTAATGAAGTTGTTTTAGACACTCAGGCAGCAGCCCGCCAAGTTATTCAGAGTGGCATGGACACTGCAGATTCTGTGGCTAGAGTAATGGGTTCTTCAGTGGCTACCAGAAGAGCTGCTTGGTTAAAGTCCTCTGAGTTTTCCGCTGATGTACAGGCTACTCTTTTGGATTTACCTTTTGATGGAGTTGGTCTCTTTGGAAAAAAAGCGGATACGGCTTTGGAAAGGTTCAAAGATAGCCGAGCGACGGCTAGATCTTTGGGCTTGCAGATGAAAGGTACAGCCACCAGGAAGTTCAGGGGTTTTGGCAGATCTTCCTTTCATCCCTTCAGACAAGGCCAGCAACAGCAGCAACAACAGAACCCTCTGTACAAGTCTTATAGAGGTAGACAGAAGGGTCGTGGACGTGGACGTCAAACCTCTTCCTCCTCTACTTCCTCCTCTAATACCCACCCCCCACCTACAACAGCAAAGCAGCCCTAGATCCGCCATTCCGGATCATGTGGGTCCAGTAGGGGGTCGGCTTACTCATTTTCTACGGGATTGGGAATCGGTTACATCAGATCTTTGGGTTCTCAATCTCGTAGAAAATGGGTATGCTCTTCCTTTCCAGGAGTTCCCTCCCAATTACCCTCCTTGCCAAGGTTATTGTTCGGAGGACCACCTGCTTCTCTTGCAGGAAGAAGTCCTGGCACTGTTCAGAAAGGGTGCAATAGAGGTGGTTCCGGAGCAGGAGAGGGGTCAGGGATGCTACTTTTGGTATTTTCTGATCCCCAAGACGGATGGCAGGCTTCGGCCAATCCTGGATCTCAGGATCTTGAACTTGTATCTGAAACAAGAAAAGTTCAAGATGCTCACTCTTGCGCAGGTTCTTCAAGCGCTGTTGGAAGAAGACTGGATGGTGTCGATCGACTTGCAGGATGCTTATTTCCACATCCCTATCCTGAAGTCGCACAGGAAGTATCTCCGTTTTACGGTGGGTTCGCAACACTACCAGTTTGCGGTCCTTCCGTTTGGACTTACTACTGCGCCTCGAGTTTTCACCAAGGTGATGGCAGTGGTGGCAGCACATGTCAGAAGGTCGGGAATTCCTGTATTTCCGTATCTGGACGACTGGCTCATCAAAGCAGAGTCTCCAGAGAAGGTGCTCCTTCATTTGCAAGAGACAACTCAGTTGTTACACAGGTTGGGTTTTTCGATAAATGTACCCAAGTCTCACCTGGTGCCCTCCCAGCGCAACCTGTTCATAGGTGCGGTACTGGACACTACTGTATGTTGTGCATTCCCTCCACCTCAAAGGATTCGCCACATACAGGAAATGATACCTTTGTTCTACAATGGAGCGGTCGTTCCAGTCCTGAAGGTTCTTCGCCTGCTCGGTCTGATGGCTTCTTGCATTCTGTTGGTCAACCATGCACGCTGGCACATGAGTGCACTCCAGTGGTGCCTCCGCAGGCAGTGGTATCAGCACAACGGAGATCTCAGGGAGTCAGTGAGGATCTCCAGAGAAACTGCAGCGGATCTGTCTTGGTGGAGCGTGGAAGGCAATCTGTCGCAAGGAAAGCCTTTTCAACTTCCTCCATCGGTGGCCACGGTGATAACGGATGCATCCACTCTCGGGTGGGGTGCTCATCTGGGAGACCTGGAGGTCAAAGGTCTATGGTCTCCAGAGGAAAGGTTGCTTCATATCAACCTTCTAGAGTTACGGACGATACGTTTGGCGCTCAAGGCCTTCCTCCCTTCCCTTCGCGGTCAGTCGATTCAAGTCCTGACGGACAACACGACCGCGATGTGGTACATCAACAAACAGGGAGGAGTGGGGTCGCAGTGTCTCTGCAGAGAGGCTCTGCGTCTCTGGTCCTGGGTTCAGGACCATCAGATTTGTCTGATGGCAAATCATCTGGCCGGAGTTCTGAACGTTCGTGCAGACGTTCTCAGTCGGCAGTTCTCTGCCGACCACGAGTGGAGGCTTCATCCAGAGGTTGTTCGTTACATCTTTCGGATGTGGGGAACTCCTCGGGTGGACCTGTTCGCCACTCACGAGAATGCTCACTGCCTGTCATTCTGCAGTCTCCAGTATCCGATGCAAGGAGCTTTGGGGGACGCGTTTCAGTTGAGTTGGGGAAATCAACTCCTTTACGCGTTTCCTCCCATACCCTTGATTCCTCGGGTTCTGAGGAAGATTCGCCAGGACCGGGCCCAAATCATATTGGTCACCCCGGATTGGCCAAGAAGGGTGTGGTACACAGACCTTCTCCACCTCTCCTCTCACCCGCCGCTCCGTCTCCCTCTCAGGGCAGACCTCCTCTCTCAGATGGAGGGGCAGGTTCTACACCCCCACCTCCAGACATTACAGCTTCATGCCTGGAGATTGAACGGGCAACCTGAACTCTTTTTCTCTCCCTCACGATGTGGTGGATGTCATTCTTTCTGCCAGGCATGACTCCACCAAGTCCATCTATTCGTATAGATGGTCTAAATGTGTTGTTTGGTGTAGGGAGAAGGCTGTTGATCCTTTGAGGGCTCATTTATCTGATATTTTACAGTTTACTCTTTCTTTGGCGCAGCAAGGATTTGCTGTTGCTACAATCAAAGGTTACCTTTCAGCGTCATCGGCATTTCTTTGCTTGCCGGATCAGCCGTCTCTTTTTAAATCTCCAGTGGTTTTGAGGTTTCTGAAGGGGCTTACTAATAAGTTCCCTCCTCTGTTTATCGTGCCTTAGTGGGATTTGAATCTTGTCTTGACTTTCTTGATGGGTTCTCCCTTTGAACCTTTACACAAGTGTCCCTTGAGGCTTTTGTCTTTCAAGACGGTCTTCCTAGTAGCAATCACCTCGGCAAGGAGGGTGAGTGAGCTTCAAGCTCTTAGTTCTAAGCCCCCGTTCCTGACCATTCATGCTGAACGAATGGTTCTTAGGACCAGGGCTGCTTTTCTGCCTAAGGTGGTAACTCCCTTCCATCTAGGACAGTCCATTACCCTTCCTACCTTCTATCCTCCCCCTCACCCTTCTAAGGAGGAAGAGAGACTGCACCATCTGGACCCTAAGAGGGCGGTGTCTTTTTATCTGGACAGAACTAAAGACTTCCGGATGGACGACCAGCTGTTTGTTGGTTTTGCTGGCTGTTGGAAGGGCAGAGCGGTGCACAAGCGCACACTTTCCAGGTGGATAATCCTGTGCATCAAGATTTGCTACTCCCTGGCGGGTAAGGACCCTCCTGAGGGTATAAGAGCTCATTCTACCAGGGCAAGGTCTGCTACTTCTGCATTGTCTAGAGGTGTACCTGTTGAGGATATTTGCAGAGCCGCGACTTGGGCCTCCCTCCACACTTTCGCGAAGCACTACTGCTTGGATACCGAGGTGAGGAGGGACGGCCACTTCGCGCGTTCTGTCCTCCAAGATTTCCTGGTGTAGCAGAGTGAACTCCCTCCTCCGGGAGTGGGGATTGCTGTGGGACTCTATTCACAAGGTGAGGAATCCACAAGGCAGATGTATCTATCAGAAGAACAAGTTACTTACCTTCGGTAACGCTTTTTCTGGTAGATACAGTATCTGCCTGTGGATTCCTCACTGACCCACCCACCTCCCCGTCGTCCACTCTGCTATACCTGGTTTTATTTGTATATCTATTTGTATATAATTTAGGTTTTGATACCTTTGCTATGCACTGTGTGCTATTTTGGTTTGTATGTACTGTGTACATTGTATATATGTATATTTCCTGTCATTGGTCCGTCCGTGTGCCTCGAAGGCACGGAAAAAAGGGCGGAACTGATGTCATCATGCCGACGTAGGCCTAATAAGGGGTCGGTGACGTCAGACGGAGTCGCGCGCGATGCCGCGTTCCTATGACGTCGTCCACGCCGGCGTGCTACAAAGAAAAAAATTCCTAACGTTGCTGACGCAAGGGGGATATTCACAAGGTGAGGAATCCACAGGCAGGTACTGTATCTACCAGAAAAAGCGTTACCGAAGGTAAGTAACTTGTTCCTTAGTCACACAAAAGGTGAGAGTTTATGCTAAACACACTAGACGAGCCATCACACTCCTGCCACTTACCGGCGGGGAAAACGCCGAACAGATTACACCACGCTCCTCTGGTTAGGACTCTATAATGTCCCCTGGTTGCTTGCTCAACAATTCTGTGAAAACAGATCAACGTTGTTTCCATTTAACAGCTAGCAACATGTGTCACGATGTAATCCTGACTCGAACTAATGTTCCTACTCACCATGATCTTTAAAGATATACTCCTCGAACAACCATCATCTTCCACGTGTGTTTAGAACAATCAAGTAAACGCGAATCAAACGCGCGTCTCGCCCCTAATAACATAGTGAAACTAAAATAAGAGAAGGACTACTGGCCCCGAAAACGGCCGCCATCTTGAAAACGGACCGCGTCCAAAATTACTGCTAATGCGATCAAAACTCAAATGTTAAACAATCGAAAACCTAAATAATAATATGTGCAATAATAAAAATCCTGATAAATACTCTGAAATTAAAAATAAGAACACTAATTAATCGAACATAACACTAATAAAAAAATATAAAAATAATATAATAGTAAAAGATAGACCACGCAAGACTAATAGCGGGCGCCATCTTGGAGAAGGTCTTAAAGAGAAAAAGGTCTAATGGTGCTCTAGGCATACATAAAACATGTGTGGCTTAAGATATTACACATAAATAATGAAAAATTATCTTACACATAAAGCCTCAACTCTAAAACCAACTGATCAATAATCCCTTAACAACAAATAACGTGATGGTCGATGGAAGTCAATGAAGCAACAATGGCTACTTACTATAGAGCATCTGAAGGACAACATAGAGACATACAAGTGATGTGATGATATATCAATGGCTGCCAACGCTAACATGCTTGTAGTGCAGTTATGTAAAAAAAAAAAAAGGAAATAAGACAATTATAGCTTGATAAAAAACTCTCCAAGTGCTCCTGAAATTAAAAGAAAGTGCAGAAAAGAACCATTCAATTTTGTGTGATGTATCACACAGTACAACGTTTAAAGCGCTATACAAAATAATGGAAACTTTATGTTGTACAGTGTAGAGGTGGACCATGATTACACTTAAAACCCACTGGTACAAGGTTCCATGTTAATTTCCAGTGGCAAATTACTGCTGTTATGCCGCAATCTTAAATCACTGTTGACACAACCCTACATCTGCTACACCTAATGTGCTTCAAGATTACACAAATACATAATTTATGGTAAACTGAATATGTAACATGATATTGATCGTAAAGATACAATTAAAGCTTGTGTGTTCCAAGTTACCAGATTATGTTTACAAGAAGCAGCTCATGTCAAAACGATCATTAAGCCCAATTGGCTGCATGGTACCCAAGTGGGAGTTGTACAATGCTCTGGTAAGGGCCCACTCAATTGGCTTAGACTAGCAGGCGAGAGATGGTAAGCAAGGAGTCAGGGGATGGGGAGGGCTCTTGAGTATCAGAACTGGGTGATGGGCAGTGTGGGATTGCCGTGCCGTCAGGTTAATGTAACTGGCTACTCAGTAAGGTTCATCCATTCCTATTCCAGAGACTGAGGAGTTCGAGAGACGGGTTCAGGGGGACTGTCATCTTTATCCCTGTGTTGCACCAGGCCTAGTATCAAGGCATCATTTAGGGATGTGATTGGCTGTCCTTGCCTCTGGTCTCTGTGGAGGGCCTTACTCTCCGCTTCTGCCCAAAAAAGTACATTCGCTCTCCAGCCAGCCTCACTAGGAGGGTGTCTGGATTTCCAGCACAGTGTTATACTGCTCTTGGCTAGGATAGTAGAATGTCCATGAATTTTGTTATGACCTTTGCCTTAAGGGACTTGAGGGACCTAGGCAGGTCATTAATGGTGGTAAGCTTAGGTGTTTCGATGCCTGTCAAGAGTGTGGTTTGCACTATATTCCAGAACTCCTGAAGTTGGGGGCAGTCCTCGTTGGCCTGATGGAAGTCTGCGGGGGAGTTACGGCATCTGGCGCAACTAGAGCGCGCCCCTAGGTACAAGCGTCCAATCTTCTGCGGTGTGAGGTAGGCCCTAAGTAGAATATTAAACTGAATGAATTGGAAGCAGGTGTTTCAGGAGACTTTACGGGGAAACTCTATTGCCTTCTGCCGTTCCTTGTCATTACAGGCCTTCCTTGGAAGTAGCATCCCAGGACTCCTGAAGAGGTTACAAGGAGATGTCTCTGTGCTCCCTTATGCCCTACAGATCTAGTACACTAATCTGAAGCAATATCCTATGGTGTGTACAGTCTGCAATAGTGCATTGGTGAGGGGTACATTTGGGGTCATGTTCCAGACTCATCGGAGTGATCCCCTAGTCCTGCCATACTTCAAAAATTGACCTAGTAGTAGGTTGTGCGTATCTTGTAGCATTTGAAAATCTAGGAGTATCCCCTCCTCTTAGAGGTCTCCCAGGGAGTGGAGTCCTGCACTTTTGACTGCACCCACTCACTGTAAAAAAGTTAATACTCTATGCATGTCAGAGCACGCTTACAGGGGGACTGCTTAACTCGCAAGTGGAGACAAGCTTATACTGTTTGCGACTTGCACCGGGTTCTAAAACCTTACCCATGTCTGTACTGTTGGTGCAGCGTGCGCAATCTCCGCACCTGGCGTCAGTGTGCACAACTTACTTGGAGTTTGACTGCTGCGAGCATTGTGGTATGACTCGGTCTCCCCTTGCATTCAGCATCTCTGTAATGTTGCATGCATGGTGAATCCAATGAGTTTATTTGTACTGCAGTGTCTCTGTAATGCCGTAAGAACCAGATGATATTTTTATTATTGTTTCTTTTTTTTTTTATTTAGTTTTTATTGATTCTAACACTCCACATTTTTTAGAGTGAGTTATATTGCTTTTTTAAATATAAATATGCACTTCTTCCCAAAGTATCGAGAAGTAAATTTAGTTCCTAATAGCTAGAGGATCACTCCCCGAAGAACCAGTATATAAAGAAACTGAACTGGGTTCACAGCGCATTGCAACTTTGTTGCTGTACTTGTGGCTCACTTTTTAGACATGTTTACTTCCCACATGTTTTAATTTTTTTTTCTTCATGCTGTTTCGTCTTGTCTATTGTTCTGCAGTAGCTGGAAGGTTATGTTTTTCTAGTATTCCGTTTTATCCATTCCATCTGCCGATCTGCTTCTAGGGTAATTTTCAAGATTTTCTGTAAAACCTTGGAACCTGAGATTGCTCTGGGAGGCAGAAGGTCATATCTTCAGACTAGGCAAATATTAAAGTTGTCGGCAAAGAGACCTCCTCTAGACAAATGCTGTACTAGAAACAGTTCCTCACATTAATCACACGACTAAAATCTCACCAAAAATATGAGCAAGTACAATTAACGATAACGTAAACGATTTTGGGTGACCAAGCTGGTTTGCAAAATCACATCTCGTGGACCAAGGCACAGTTTGCCTCACTTCAGAGATGGGCATGTTCATTAAACCAAACACTTCCTGTACTTCAACATCTTTTCTACTTTGTAAACCATTGTCATCTGTTCATTGTTGTCATTTGTCATCATAAGCCTTTAATGGGGTGAATTGGGAAAGTTTCCTTTCTTGTAAGACTTTTGATAGTGAAGATATAAACTCAAATGAGAATGCAATTAAACCATGGCGGTTAGCAAAACAACCCTCAATATTTTTATTCCCAGTCCACCAAATACATTTTGCATTTTGATGGAAACGTCTAACCTCGGCTTCCTCACCGTTGGAATTTTTCAAATGCATCACACTGGACCAGGAGAATGTAAGCAGCAGTGCTGCCTTTTGCTGGTTTATGGCATTGTGCACAACTCTAGAAATGACAGAGCGGAGCAGAAAATAAGTGCCACCCTTGCGCGCTGATCTCAGTTCCTTTCTTCCACGCCATCTGACACAGATCCGGAGTTCCACTTCCTTCTATGTTGATCCAAATTGTTTTGAGACAGTGTGCTAGGTAGTATGTTCCCTCCAAATGCGACAGGCTTTGAGCTGTGCTTGGACTGCCACTAGCAGATATCGGTTGCGGATCCTCTTGAGGTGTGCCTGGCTCTGGTCATGACTTCAGGTCCTATGACCAATATGCACTAATGCACCTAAAGGTGATTGGAAGCCTGGAGGTGAAGCTGAATATTGCCGAACATAAAAAGTCGTGGACATCACACAGAGCCTGTTCTCAGGCCAAGTTGCAGATCCTGTCCTAACCCTGGTCACAAGGCTGTTCCTGTGACCACTCCACTTCCCACTCAAAAGCTTCAGGTAAGTTTTTTTTTATAATCATGTTTATTGATTTTAGAAATTGCAGCAAAGGGAAACAGTTCCAGGCATGTGGGCTGCTGAATTCATATCTATAGCATAGATCGCCGCCTAGTGTTGGGTCCGGATGATTGCACATTGATGTCCTGGAAGAGTCTTCGAAGTATTACGAGATAGGTGGCTCCTCCCCTGGACTACAGTGCGCATGGGCACCGACTCCATCCCCAGATTGTTTTTTTCCGCCATTGGGTTCGGATGTATATTCGTTATCTCCAGTTCGGAATCGATATAGACTTTTCTTAAGGCCTGAAGGCCTTTTCCTATACCGTCGGTATTGTTTTTGCGCTCGGTGCCCAACTCTGTTCCGGATCAGTTCCCGAGTCGGACATCCTGAGGAGTCGCGTGACTCTTTGGTGCTCGAGGCCCAGTCGACGCAACAAGGTTTTCAACGACACATCATGGAACAGATGCCGTTCAAGAAATGTCCGGTGTGTGGATCGAAGTATCCCCACATCGACGTCCACCCAGTGTGCAACAAGTGCCTGTCGCCAGACCACGATGAAGCCAACTGTATGGCTTGTTCCCGGTTTCGATCGAAGAAGACGATTCGACTTCGGCGCGTGGCGCGCCTGGAGGCCCAGCAGTCGGCCCCGGCACCGGTGGACATCTTCGAGAGAGAAGAAGCAGACGAACAAGAAGTTCATCTGCAGATTTCACCTCCTGCAGAGGAGATCGACTACGACTACGACGCGGACGTCGAAGCGCTTGATGCAGAAGAAGTCGTCGACGAGGTAGGAGACGACAATGAGGCCTATGGGGCCATGGAAGATAGCTCAGGCGAAGAGCTATGCCCCTTTCGAACAATCACTAAGGCTCAGGACGCGGGATCGCCACACGGCCTTACCCAAGACCTTGCACCCAAATCCACGGCCTCGCCTACGGGCCCGGCTATGGACACTTCTGCGGAGCCGCCGGTGGTCAAAACGAAACCGAAAGTGAAACCCTCGGTGTCGACGAAACCGAAAGTGATGGAGACGCCAACGAAACAGAAGACGTCTGTCCCTCTGTCCGCCTCCTCGTCTTCCGATATGTCGGGGCAGCCGAAGCCGAAGAAGGCTGTCGACCCGGTGAAGTCGACCAAAGTCGTCGAGCCAAAGTCGGTCAAGGGCGTCGATCCAATATCGAACAAGGGCGTCGAGCCGAAGACTGGGACCCCAACCCCGGGAGTCAAGGCCGCCGACCCGAAGTCGTCGGCGCCAAAGGCCGTTGGCGCGGAAGGAGGACACGGCGCACCTAAGAAAGCTGCTCCTGTACCTCAGCCGGAGAAGACCAAGACATCGACGCTCGAGTCTTCACATGCTGGTGGACCGAGGACGTCTGTCGGGTCGACGAAACCGTCCGCTTCCTTTACGAAGCAGGTGTCGGACTCACTGCAACGCATCAGGAACAAGGCTTCCGCGGTCGATCCGAAGGATGCTTCCACCCCGAAGCAGGCTGCCAAAACACCAAAGTCTTCGACGCCACTCCTGTTTACGTTGCCGCCTAAGGTGGCACCGAAGGCCTTCGCACCGAGGTCGGTCACCAACGCGCCCGTGTAAGGGTCTGCAGGGTCGAAGCCTTCTCCGCAGCTTGGGAGCTTGAAGCATCGACAACCCTTGAGAGAGGAGCAGTCGGAACACTTTATCGACGCCGACACCGGTAAACTTACCCTCTACAAGAGAAAGATCACGGCGACGCAGCCTTTGGAGTCCTACACGATTCCTTTGAAGCGCAAGAAGCCTTCTACGGATTCCCCGGTTCTGGTTGAGCCACTTGCTCCACAGACTCAAAGAGTTGCTACACCCTCACCCACTTATTCAGATGTGGAGGCTGGGGAAGGTGATGACGAAGAGTATAACTTTCCTGCCAACACTGATCCTGAGGATCACCAGGACTCTTGGGCAGATGCAGGGGACCCAGGGGATCCGCAAACTGCCCCGGACACTCAGGTGTACAATGTCAAAACCTCTCCTACTGAGGATTCTGCGGCATTTAATGCTCTCATTGAGAGGGCGGCTAAAAACCACGACGTCCAGCTGCACGCTGACCCTGTTGACGTGGACTTCCTTTTTGATACCTTTTCCACAGCAGAAAAGACTGTCAAAACTCTCCCAATGTTGAAAGGGGTTCTCAAACATGCTACAGACATCTTTAAAGAACCCACACGTGCCAGGGTGGTCAACCCTAAAATTGAAAAAAAATATAAGCCGGCACCTGGCGACCCTACCTACATCAATGGCCAGTTGCCATTGGACTCTCTGGTCGTTTCTAATGCCCGGAAGAGGGCGAATTCGCAAACCACTGGTGATGCTCCTCCCCCAGACAAGGAATCTAAAGTGCTGGAGGCATCAGGGAAGAGGGTGGCGGCTCACGCAGCCAATATCTGGCGTATCTCAAACACTCAGGCACTCTTGGCTAGATATGACAGGGCGCACTATGACACACTAGAGACCCTGTTACAACATCTACCAGATCAGTATAAAGAGGCGGCGGAAATGCTCATTCAGGAAGGGAATCTCATCTCCAACGCTTCTATTAAATGTGCACTGGACGTGGCGGACACCGTGGCCAGGGCCATTAACACCAGTGTGATGTTGAGACGTCAGGCATGGCTCAGAATCTCCGGTTTCAAGCCAGAGATACAAACCACCATCCTCAATCAGCCGGTCAACCCTGATAGGTTGTTTGGTCCTGAGGTGGATACCACACTGGAAAAAATAAGGAAGGATACCGAGACTGCAAAGTCCATGGGAGCTCTCCAGTCCCAACAGTTTCGGGGCAGTACTTTTCGTCGCTCAGGCAATAGAGGTGTTTCCAGAGGCCAGATGTCCCAGCAAACGCAATACACTAAAGGCCGGGCGCAGTCCTCTTACACCAAGCAGAGTAGAGGCGGCTATCGGGGCAACAGTGCCAAGGGCAGAGGCCGTGGAAATAACAACTCCCGTTCCTCTGCCACCACCAAACAGTGACGCCCTGCCACTGCCCCCCGACCACACAACACCTGTCGGGGGGAGACTCCAGAAGTTCCTGCCAGTCTGGAAATCCATCACCACAGACAGGTGGGTCAGGAAACTTATCCAGTTCGGTTATTGTCTGGAGTTAACATCCACTCCACCCAACATGCCACCAAAACACCGTCCTATGTCCACAGAGCATTTGCACTTATTGCAGCAGGAGGTACTTGTCATGCTGCAAAAAGGTGCAATCGAGCTCGTGCCGGTGGAAGAAGGCACAGGAGTGTATTCCCTGTACTTCTTAATCCCGAAGAAGGACGGGTCCCTCAGACCCATTCTGGACCTCAGACCCCTAAACCAGTATATTCTCTCAGAACACTTTCACATGCTGACGCTGCAGCAAGTTCTTCCGTTGCTCAACCAGGGAGACTTCCTCGCAACCTTGGATCTCAAGGATGTATACTTTCACATTCCACTACATCCATCACACAGAAAATACCTCAGATTCACCATTCAGGGTCGGCATTATCAGTTCAAGGTCCTACCTTTCGGAGTGACCACGGCACCCAGGGTGTTCACAAAATGCCTGGCGACAGTGGCTGCGCACCTCAGGAGGCAGAACGTTCACGTTTACCCTTATCTGGACGACTGGCTTGTCCAAGCAAAGTCGGCCCAGCTGTGCGCTGCCAACATGTCCCACACCATTCACCTTCTTCACAGTCTGGGATTCTCACTAACTTATCCCAAATCGCACCTTCAGCCAGCCCATGTGCGGCAGTATCTGGGCGCGATGATAGATACTCTGGCGGCCACGGCTCAGCCAAATTCTGTGAGGATCAACAGCATTCAGTCGCTCATCCAGAAGTTCAGACCGCGACACTCGCTTCAGCAAGAGTGTTCATGCAGTTGATAGGCATGATGGCCTCCTGCATCTTCATAGTCCCGCACGCAAGGCTACATATGCGTCCGCTTCAAGAGTGCTTGGCTCGTCAGTGGAATCAGGCTCACGGACAGTTAAAGGACCTAGTGTTGGTGACCGGTCGGGCATACAACTCTCTGCATTGGTGGAATCCACACAACCTTTGCAAGGGCCGACCGTTCCAGGAGCCTGTGCCACAACTTATCCTGACAACGGACGCATCTCTCCAGGGTTGGGGAGCTCATGTACTCCACTACACAGTGCAGGGACTATGGACTATGCAGCACAAGAAGATGCACATCAACCACCTAGAGCTGATGGCAATCTTCATGGCGATGAAGGCATTCAAAGTACATCTGTTCAACAAAGTCGTGTTGATCCGGACGAACAACATGACAGCCATGTACTACATTCAGAAGCAGGGAGGTACACACTCTCCACAGTTGTCTCATCTGGCTCAGAGCATGTGGAAGTGGGCCATTCAGAGAAACATCTTCCTCATGGCGGAACACCTCCCGGGCAAGGACAATCAGATGGCGGATCTGCTCAGCAGGTACAGCCACCAAATGCACGAGTGGGAGATACATCCATCAGTACTCCACCCGTACTTCCAGCAGTGGGGTCATCCAGAGATAGACCGGTTTGCCACAAGGGAAAATGCAAAATGCCAACACTTTGCCGCCAGGTTCCCTCACCCACAGTCGCAGGGCAATGCGATATGGATGAACTGGTCAGGCAGATTTGCGTACGCTTTTCCCCCAGCACCTCTCATACTGCTGGTGGCACGAAAGCTAAAGCAACACTCGATGACACTCATCCTGGTTGCTCCAACGTGGGCAAGCCAGCCATGGTACACCACGTTTCTAGAACTCTCCGTGGTACCGCATCAAAGGCTGCACCTCACGCCCAGACTTTTGACGCAGAGCCATGGCGACATTCAGTACCCAGACCCGCAACAGCTCAACCTGGCGATCTGGCTCCTGAAGTCTTAGAATTTGGCTACCTTAACTTGCCTCCCGACTGCATGGATAACATACGGGAGGCAAGAAAGCCCACCACCAGAGCTTGCTATGCAGCAAAATGGAAGTGGTTTGTCATTTACTGTACAGAACACAACATCAACCCGCTAGATGCATCCACTCACAAAATCATCTGTTATTTGTTACATCTTTACAAATGCAAGCTGGCATATGCTTCCATTCGGATACACTTATCCGCCATAGCAGCTTATCTCCAAAACAGGCAGCATCTCTCCGTTTTCAGAGTGCCTGCCATTAAAGCCTTCCCAGAAGGACTGAAACGGGTCATCCCTCCAAGGACCCCGCCAGCTCCTATATGGAACCTTAATGTGGTCCTCACCAGGCTGATGGGCCCACCTTTTGAGCCTCTGCATTCATGCGAGGTTCAGTTTTTAACATGGAAAGTGGCTTTTCTAATAGCCATTACGTCTCTGCGACGTGTTAGTGAGCTCCAGGCGCTCACTGTCCAAGAGCCATTCATACAAATTCACTCGAACAGGGTGGGGCTGCACACTAACCCTTAATTTCTTCCTAAGGTGGTTTCAAAGTTCCATGTCAATCAGACCATTGAACTGCCCGCGTTCTTTCAAAACCCAGAGACAGTAGCCGAAAGAATGCTCCACACTCTTGACGGCAAACGAGCTTTGATGTACTACATCGATAGGACCAAGGATTTTAGGAAGACACAACAACTCTTTGTTGCCTTTTCGGCCCAGCACAAAGGCAACCCCATTTCCAAAGCAGGTATAGCCAGGTGGATCGTTAAGTGTATTCAAATTTGCTATCACAAGGCTAAGCGCACTTTAACGGTTCCCTCCTGAGCCCACTCCACCCGCAAGTTGGGGGCCTCCATGGCTTTCCTTGGTAATATCCCTTTGGAAGACATTTGTAGAGCAGCCACATGGTCTACACCACACACATTTACTAAACACTACTGTGTAGATGTGCACTCCAAGCAGCAAGCAGCTGTAGGGCAGGCTGTTCTTAAGACACTTTTCAAACGTCTGCAGCTGGCACAGGCGGCCGCCGTTAATGGAGGGACTGCTATATATTCTATGCTATAGATATGAATTTACCAGCCCACATGCCTCGAACTGAATATGCTACTTACCAGTATGCATCTGTTCTTGGCATGTAGGGCTGCTGACATTCATATCGCCCGCCCTCCTCCCCGGTGCCTGTAGCGGCTGCAGAATTCAAACTTACTCTTAGCATGGTCATCGCTCACACTGTTACACTCCATCTTCGCCACAATGGCTAAAAACAATCTGGGGATGGAGTCGATGCCCATGCGCACTGTAGTCCAGGGGAGGAGCCACCTATCTCGTGATACTTCAAAGACTCTTCCAGGACAACAATGTGCAATCATCCGGACCCAACACTAGGCGGCGATCTATGGTATAGATATGAATGTCAGCAGCCCTACATGTCAAGAACAGATGCATACTGGTAAGTAGCATATTCAATACCAGCTCTCAGTACAGTGGTCAGTGCATAACAGTGACAAAAAATTAATAATACCCCAGCATACAGTATTCAACGTATGAGTAGCAAGCAATATCACCGGCACCCAAGCCCACAGGTGATCATCAGGAATATTCAGTCTTCTACCACCCCAATCCATTTACCCCACACCCTTCGAAACTTTTTGGGACAGCCTCAGGCCGCATTCATTGGTCGTTCCTGCTCTGCGCACCAATCTACCCCTCTGTGTCATCGCGGCATGGAAGGAGCTGTCCGGTCCAACCAGAGAGCTGCAATATCCCACGTAGGCACCATCAATGCCCTATTTAAACAAAGCTTCTCGGCTCTTGACCCATCCAATCCCTCGGTAACACCCAGAAGTATGGTCATCGGGCTCAAGGGAACCTCCCAACCCAGGACCTCAGTAAGTTCCCCTGTCACTGACTCCCAGTAGCACGTGATTGTGGGACAGAGCCATACCATGTGATAAAAGTCAGCCTGGGGGCAGCTACAGCGGGGACAGGAAGCATCAGGTCGGAGCCCAGCGTGATGTAGACGCAATGGCGTGAGGTAGGCCTCGTTTAAATAGTATACTTGAACTAACCGGAGCCACGCTGAAGCTGTAACTGTTTTAGGGGCCATCAGCACATCCCTCCAATCAGCGTCGTCTAGGGAGCAAAGCCAACCCTCCCACTTATCCCGGAGATGGGAGAGGGAGTTGGGAGTGTTATTCGTGAGGGAACGATAGATGCGGGAAATCCCCCCGTTCCCTAGATTGCCAGTCATGACCTGGGCTTCAGGTGGGCTATATTCGGGTAAGGAGGTCCCCTCTGAGATGTGGGTGTGGAGGGCGTGGCGCAGCTGTAGGTAACGGTAAAACTGGGAGGTGTGGAGGGAGAACCGGACCTGCAGATCCGGGAAATCGCGTATGTGGCTCCCGCCCCAGACATTCCCAAGTTGCAACATCCCGATGAGATCCCAGGCTCTGAAACCAGAAAGAATGGCGACGTCCTTGAGCCACGTTCCGCACCACAAAGGGGTATATCGGGTTAGTTTGCCCGACCAGTGGGTGTGGCGCAGGGAGGACTGCCAGGCCAAAAGCACCCCGCGCGTGACCTCAGGCAGAGCGTGGGAGATAGCGTTTCTGTAGCGCATCCCCTGAATATTGGAGAAACCCAAGACTCTCAATGTCAAACTGACAATCAAATACAGCAAGGAAAGCATCAGTTTTTTGGACCTCTACTTTTATGTGAAGGGTGGGCGAATTCACAGTACTCTGTATCGCAAAGAAACCGCTTGTAATGCGGTACTACATGCGGACAGCGCGCATGCTGGTTCAACCATTAAGAATATCCCTTACGGGGAAATGGTACGTATGAGGCGCAACTGCAGCGAGGATAATAACTTCAGCACTAATATTCAGCTTGTCAAAAACAGATTCTTAGCAAGAGGGTACGACAGTAAGGTGCTTAATTCAGATTAAATGAGGGCACGAGCATTAACTAGGGAATCTACATTGGCCAAGGGCAGCAGGGCAAGAACCAAGAGGGAAGAGCCCTGTATGAGGTTCACCACACAATACACCATACACAGTGATGCAATCTTTAAACTATTAAACAAAAACTGGCATTTACTGGAGGAAATACCCAGTTTGCAGAAGGTGGTTAGAAACAATCCCTCGGTCACATACAGGAGAGAAAAAACATTGAGAAATGATCTCTGCCCCAGTTACGTTGTGACTGACACCACAATGAGAACTACTTGGCTGCCGGCCAAACCGAAGGGCTTCTATATGTGCAGTACTTGTAACATCTGTGATCCAGGGGTGGACAAAATCAAGAGATTTTCATATAATGGATCAATGAACTATAATATCTTTAAGTTCATGAATTGCAATACCACTTTTGCGGTTCACATGATTGGCTGCCCTTGTGGGTTAATCTATGTGGGCAGCACTAAATGTCGCTTAAAAATATGGATTCAGGAGCATAGAAGGACAGTCCTTAAAGGGGATCTCAGATATCCGCTCACTGAACAATTTGTGAAAAACCATAATGGCAAGCCTGACTTTTTTTTCATGCCATCGAGCATGTAGAAGTGGCAGCTAGAGGCGGTGATCGGGAGTTATACCTAAGACAATGCAAATCTAAATGGATATGTAAACTCCGTAGTATCACCCATGGGTTCAATACAGATCACGAAATGCATTGTTTTCTGGAAAATGGTTGATGTGTCAGTTTGTACTGGGTAGTGTTGTTTGATGAGAGGACCAGATTATTTTAAACATGCACAGTTGTTCTTGGCCCCTCTGATGCAGCATTACAAGTAATACTTTAGATTGGCTCACAATCGATTCATGATCTAATGTCATCAGAGGGTATATCTCAGTTTCTGTTTGCCCGTCTGTTGCTAACAATAGGTGTACTGACTGCTAATTGGGATCATCCCTTGTTGTTTTTACTTCACATCAACTATACTCGCAAACCTACCTTCTATTCTGCCTTGAGGCCCAGTCAGCTTATAGATTGTTTGCTTCCACATATAGGTGTCCATCTATACATTGTAAGCTGACCTAGGTAGACTATATTCTGCTCTCACTTAGAACAATGTACTGGAGTCAACATAGAGAGTAATATTATTAGCATACTAAAAATGGGACGTTATCTTTGCTCAAATTTTATTTGGTGAACCTGTTTCTTATATTTCAATGCCCTCTATCTGTTGCGGCCACCTTACACTGCAGCCGTGAATATTATTAGCATGTGGCGATAGGACCCATCTCCCATTTTTGTATTATTGCAGTTAGGATTATCGATTCTTTGTTCCTCAACAGAGCTCATATTTTAGCTACCATATATATCAGATCGATTTATTGTTTTTTACTCTGAACACAGATTGGGGAGATGTCAGTTCAAATGGATGTGTTTAATATGAGGATGTGCATGAGGATTGGCATTACTAGACAGTTGCACCTTTTTCTCGTAGCTTAGCAATTTTCATGAAGTCGCTTCTGGCTCCAAAACATCGCATTTTAGTTCTAAGTATTTATACGTGGTGACTAAGGATCAGGATTATTTTCCCTGATCAGCAATATGCGGGGGCATAACTGATAATTGGCTCATTACCATTTTTGCCACAATTTTTGCTGCAGTTGTACGAGTTGGGGATCGGCATCATAGGACATTCACACGTCAATTTCATAGATTATCATAGAAATAAGATGCTTACGGTTCCAATACATCACATTTTAATTTCAAGCCGTTATCTAAGGTGATCATTGATTGGGATTTTCCTTCTTGACCAGCCGAACATGGTGGCGCTTTATCTCATAGACTAATGTATATGAAGACGCTTTCCGTGTTTATTACAAGTTTTTATTGCATTTCCCCTCCTGTCGCTCTTCCAGGACGTCTACAGTACCAGTCCATATTGTCTATATTTATATTTGGCGATTTCAGTTAGGATTTTCCATTTAAACCCCCGTCCCTTCCCCAGGACATTTGCAACACCAGGTTGTTGGTTTTGGCCCTTTTGGCAGGTTCACCCTGAAACTTTTTTGCATTTTCCTAGCCTGTTTCGGTAACCTGGTGTTGGTGATTTTAGGCCTCTGCGCACTTTTTCACTGTGGTCCAGTGTAAAGTGCGTGCGCTCTCTGTGTATGTGTGGTGAGACTGGCCTGCCCTCCCATAGGAATTCATGGGGAATATGTGTGTCCATGGTAGTTCCTGATGTGTGGGGAGTGTTGGGGCGAGTTTGGTATGTGCGAACTTGTGAGATTAAATGCTACGCGATTATGTGCGCGGATTTATGGTGTCTAGTGTGAAAGTGCCACTTCTAGAAGTTGGCATGTCTGTGCAGTAAATGTGAATTGACTGTCTGGCTTGTGATTGGCTGGAGCTTGCTGGTGTGCCTGGCTCCAGGAGTCAGGATGGGTCTGCCCCGGTGGTGAATGGAGAGATCTGCATGTTGATGGGAGGGAGGAGTGCACCTGGGACCTGAATAGGGCTGGGCCTTCCCTCCACAATGCTGGCTCCACCCCCTGTGGTGTGTCTGATGCCCCTGACCCACCCTGTGAATAGGCTGAGGGGCTGAGCAAAACAAAGTGCTCCAGAACCAGTTGCATCCGGTTCGCCCCTTGCCTGCACCTTTGGAAACAAAGAGATTTTGTGTATAAAAGAGGGGCTGTGACCCCATGATTTGGTTCTTGTTTCCAACTCGAATCTACCAGGGGCTTGCTGCTGCTGGGGCCCAGGGGAAGGCTTGCCTCTTTAGGCCCTGCCCAGCCCCTCGATTACTGGAGGACTTCTTTGGGGGGGCCTTTTGCCTTGCCTGAGGATGGCTGGGAGACTTTTTCCTTGCCCTGGAAACCTTTGCCTGTGTTTCCCTGCTTGTTTCTGGGACCCTTTGCCTTAAGGGGCCATTTCTCGGGCCTTTAGTTTTTTTGTGTGCTCCCCAGCGCCTCGTGAGCGCTTTATTTGTATTTATGGGCAGAGCGCTGTTGTTTTCCCACAGAGAAGCGGTCCTGCCCTTGTGTGCACATTGCGGGTGCCCACCCCGAGGATTCCGCTAATTTTTGGCGTGCAGGTGCCTACCCTGCATTATGCCCGTGTTTCTGATATTTTACTTCAGAGCGGGTGCCCACCCCGCTCCTAACCTTGTTTTGCGGACCGAGAGAGCCTACCCCTCATTTTATCACAAAGAAAATCACTGCCGCGGCCGGGCCGAACAACCGGAAGTCAGGCGCCCTTGCCCAGGATGTGGGCGGGGCCTGCGATCCGGCAGGAAGTTCCGCGCACGCCAGCAGCCTAGAGGGATCGCGTGAAGCTGCCCGGTGAAAAGAGGATGGTGCCTGCCTTTGCGGAGCTCCTGTGACCGAGGGAGAGCCCCGCAGGCACCAGCAGATGGAGACTGAAGGTGGAGGGGGCTCGAGGCACATTGCCGGTGCCTGACGAGGCCCGCAGCACGAGGAGGAGCACCCCTGAGCAGCCCAGTGAGTGAGCAAGGGCTGGGGATGTCGTGTGGCCGAATGTTGGTGCCGGATCGAGGCACAGTGTGGCTGTACACTTAGAGCGGCCCTGGATGGCAGCGGGCCGCTCCAACAGTTGTAGCCTGTTGTTTTCGAGCCCAAGTGGCTCCAACGTCTTGGGGGTCAGTGCCTGATCGAGGCACAGTATATTGGTGGCATTGCGAGCGGCCCCGGCTGGCAGCAGGCCGCTCTTTCGTTTTGGCCAGTATTCTATAAATTGCCCCGCGTAGGAGAGGGCAGCTACAGTGTTTTGGGGGACACCTTTGTTTAGAGAGCCCCGTGTGGCTCCAGCCTGTGCATATTTGTTTTGAAGAGCCAGACGGCTCCAGGGGGCACAGTCAGTTTTTCCTACGGGCTAGTGAGAGCCCATACCCCCTTTGCCTTGGCTGATATACAGCTGCCCAGCAAGTAGTGGGCAGCTGCACCGTTTACACGCAGTTGCAGTGAGAGTCCCTGAGAGGGACAGAATTGGCACAGAGGTGCCAGGCCTTCCCCAGCTGCGCAGCACTTAGTGCCAGCTGCAGCATTTAGGCCCTGTTCTTGTTCTCAGCTGCCCAGCAAGTAGTGGGCAGCTGCGACGTTTAGGTTTGCGCAGATGGCGCACCCCTGACTGGCACTGCATTGGCAGCGCGCCCTGACATTCTGGACACAGGGCAATTGAGCCCCTTCTGGGATGGCCAGTTGGCCAAGGGGGCTGGTATATGGATAGGGCGCAAGGCCCTAATGTGATTGATGTGCTCTAAATATGGTGCTATGAAATGTAATACATTTAGTATGTTTTGCGCACCCTGTGTTTTATACCTCTAAACTGTGGTTTATGATTATGAGGTTATTTGGCATTTCTTGTGGTTATGCTAGTGAGAGGACGTTTCACCCTGTGATTTACACCCCTAATGTGAGTTATACTTAGGAGTTAGGGTCTAATGTGTTTAGACCAGTGAGAGATTGCATGATGTGTTTATGCAGGTGAGGTTGGCGCAGGATGTAATTTGCGCCTGATGTGACTGTGCGTACTGTAAAGTTATGTTACAGGTGGAGCTGGAGTACAGTGATTACCAGTGGCTACTGGTTGTAGGTTTATGATCTATTTTCTTGTACCAATTTCCGCTAAGTGCTGATCCTGACAGTGGCGCATGTGGCCCTGTCCTGTGTAAATAATCCCTTGTGAATATTGCCTGTGTCAGTTGGCACAGTGTATGTTATGTGTTTACTATCTGATGTGTTATGAGAATACAAAAGCTATTTGTATATAACCTTGTGTGGAGTTCCTTTTGTGGTGTGCCTGGGATGTTGTTGCTGTGTGCATGCGCAAATGCTTTACACATTGCCTCCGGGATAAGCCTGACTGCTCATGCCAAGCTACCAAGGAGATGAGCAGGGGTTATCTTGGCGTGTGACTCCCTTGCCCTGACTAGAGTGGTGGTTTCTGCCTGGCTTTGGCGCAAGCCTTAGCCAACCAGAAATCCCAGTTCTAACAATAGTCTACATTGATATTTGGTGATTATAGCTAGGACATTCAGTTTTCATCTGTTGTTTTACGAATCTACAGGGACTCAGCAAAATCGGGTCTGGTCGCATTTATTTATATACACTGGCCTCTATATTGCAGGACCTATGCGGACTAGGTATTTTATTACGTTTTATTTTTATTTAACCCCTCTACAGCATTGTTGTGACTAGGACAGCATTGGACATTTCAATATTGGGCGCAATATTTTCCTTGGTCACAGTCAGATAGCGCTACTCGAGATTGGGTATGACAACCCATCTGATTGGTTGTCAGACTGAGGTTGGGGGTGAAGTCCCGTGTATTTAGAACGTTGGCGGGAGGAGCACAGGCTGTATATGGAGGTGAAGGACAGATTCGCAAGCGACGCTAAGGTATTCGAATTTGGGACGGTCATAAGGGTTGTGTAATGTGGTTAAACGTGAAGGGCTATGGAGACCGGGAATTAGGACTGGGTGGGCGACCGGTGACTGTCTTATTGTGGTCTAATCCATACGGATTACGCTGTCGTCTTATTTGTCTGCATAACATGTAACGTTGAATGTTTGTATTACATGTTAATAGACACGGAGTCTTTAATGTGTCCGGGGTTGCATATATTACGGAGCAGGCTTAGATGCGGCCTGAGGAGAATCGATTCTAACATCTTTTTTATTGATGACGGCAAACTGTACTGTTACCTGTCCCTACTGGATGATAGAGTCTAGCGGCTAATTTATTTGAGGATATGGGCCTGAAGCGAATCAAAGCAGTGTCTTTACTTGTGTGGTTCTGTGCTATGGTGGCTGCTGGTAGTTGTAGTCTGGAACCATTTCGATCTATGGACGATGAAAAGCACGCCATACGACATTGGGAAATACGTATTTTTGTTACACAGATGGGTCAATTGAATTGTTGCCATCTGTTAGCTTGGCCGGTTTTGAACTATTTATCCTTTTTGACAGGAATCCGCATTTCTACTTAGAATATATAGGGGCCACGGTGCAATACACTGTACCATATGAAAATTTGGAACAGTTTGTTTGGGATATTAAGAAAACATTGAGGTATGATAACATACAACCTTTGTTTGTGGGTGATATGGATTTACTGTGGTACTTATTACTAGGCATCTCTGCTATGGTTGCTATTTTGGAGGGTACCTATTTATGTCTGTGAATAGTTTCCACGGCTTCGCATTTGAGTCTTTTCTCACTAGTAGGTGTTCCGAAATTCAATTTCTGTTAATTGGAGGGCACTTACTAGTTTTTGGAGGAATGCCAATAATATATGTTTAGTAAATTATTTTTCTTTCTCACTAGGCGCTCCAAATTACTTTTCCACTTGAATTTTTCCTGTGAGGTTGTTTGATTGCTTGCATATGGATTTATTTACCATAATTCCGTGGAGTGTCTTGGGCAGTCACGACAGGTGCGCCCAAATCGATACAGTATTTCGAATCGTGTGACTAATGATTATTGCCTATATTTGAGCTCCTCCCTGTGATTAGAATGATGCTACCTTGCTGATCATACATTTATGGGGATAGAATTGCTTTCTCACTTTGCTCTTATCTCTTTGAACTATACCCCATACCTGGTTGTTGATCTGCCTTTGTGGGGCTATTTTACTACATTTAGACCCCTGTTCCAGACATCTGGTGGAAGTCTTTTTTCAGTCAAAACACAGGTGTGTGTGAGTAGATAGATGATTGCAATTCATGCGCTTTTTTAAGAAACCTATATACTACCCGAGCTTCCTCTAGTACTGTTTATCTTACATCCATTGGTGCTTGTGCCATAATACCAACTATTGTATACACAATTTTGTGTAGGCCTACATAAGGAATATATTGTTCGTTGTGAGAAGTCAACTGCTGCAAGGGAACGGTTGTTAACAATTATTGCTGGCATCTTTTACAAAGTGTTCTTTACAAGTGATACACATTTTTTGGTAAGAAGCTTTATATGGGTTCCTCACACCTTTTTATTCTATTAGTCTGTAAATTTGAATTGGTTACCTTGTATTATACTTTTTGTATATGATTCCCCTCACCTTTTCTCCCACCTGCCAGCATTTTTTCCACACCTTACCCACATGTCTTACTTTTCATTTCAATTGGATTGTTCTCGTCCAACCCTATGTCTTCTTTGCTTTTTCTGTCTTCTCTTTTCATCTGGTCTATTTCATAGTTTAGACTTTATTGTGGATTAAAACTAGAGCGTGGAATACTACTTCCCATTTCAATGAAAATTACAGAGTCAACGCTGTTACTATGTTGGAATAAGCAGTTGTTCAAGTCTTATATCAATGTCTTAAATTGGATGTTTTGTTTGTATATGATGATATGTTCTGTTTCATTGTGCAGTTAAATTGTTTGATATTTGTTTGTTGCTTTTCTTCCGTCCCTACCTGCATAAGTTTCGCTTTTTGTGTTTTTTGTGTTTTTGTATTAAGTGTGCTTGTTTTCTAGTCCTGTGTCTCACGATCTGTATGTAATATGTTTGCATTTGTGTCATATTTGTACATACCGTAGAAAGTTCCCTATGAGAATGAAATGCGTTGGCTGTATTGTTTATACCTGATGCTTTTTAAAAGACAATTTTGGGGAATAAAGAAGTTATTTTTTCGAACAACTTTGGCCTATTGGACATCTTGAGCTGCGCATCCCCGTTTATTACAATATTCTCTGATCTGGAGCACAGTGATGTCGTTTAATGGCTGGCGTAGGGTTAGTTTGCACAGCGAACTCACGTATAGGAACTGGCACGAGGTGCGACATAGGAGGTCCGCCGTTGTTGCTTTGGGATAATCAGCATCGTCGCTCTACAAATTCTCCTCGTCGGTTGGCCGACCCGACAAGGGTTGCGGTTGGTGCCCCTCCCCCGGCACCGTGCGCGGAGCACGAAGAGCCGACTCCGCGTTTCCCTCCCTTCCCTCCCTTCCCAGAGCGACTCCTGCCCAGCTTTGAACGTTCTACGAGGTCATGCATGCCATCTTTGGGAGGCCCGAACCCACCTGCGCGCCTTCGGATCCATGCCTGGATCCGGATCGGCGGCGGTTGACCTGATTACACCTCCACCGTAGCCACTTCCTCCGGCACCACTACCGCATTAGACACCGGTCAGCTCCTCGGACGGTGTCGACCCCAGCCTCCATACCGACGTGGAGCCGGAACGGCATCAAGCGGGGTTTCTGTTCCCCTGTTCACTCCTGGGGTGCCTTTTCGGCCAGAATAGCATCCAGAGGATGAGGACTGGAAGGGGTCAGGTGACCCTCTGACCGACCAGTTAGATAAACAGGACTGAAGAGAGGAACTGGGGGATGCCAGTGGTCTCGACACCTCCCCTAGCCTTGGCATACTGTCTCCTCCTACCGTGGCTATGGAGGAAGGAGCGTAATAAGCAGTGGTGTTGCGTAGGGCGGCCCAGTCTCTCAACCTTGAGCTTCCTACGGTGGCTGTCAGGACTAACCTCCAGACTGAGGTACTTCAACTGGCTGCAAGCTCTTCGGAGCCCCTGCTGCCATTTAATGGGCACCTCACCAACGTCCTTTTGGGCACGTGGTCCAGGCTCAACACCGGGGCTTCCGTGGACAGGATGATTGCCCGACGCCACCGCCTCGCTCCGGGCGAACCCACTTTCCTCTCCCAGCACCCCACCCTAGAGAGCTTGGTGGTCCAAGCCTCCACTTCCAAGAGCGCATTCCCTACTGCTCCACCGGGAAGGGAATCCTAGAAGCTGGACCATCTTGGGAAGAAGATTTTCTCTTCTACCAGCTTAGGACTGCGGTCAGTAAACACTGCATGTCTCTTTTGCCGTCATTCCTACTCTGTGTGGGATACAGTTGCGCCGGTGCTGCCTCAGTGTCCGGAGGAGGCCCGGGCAGTGCTCTCCCATGCTGTCTCCACCAGGAGGGATGCGGCGAAGTTTACCATCCGTTGTGGGCTGGACACCGCTGACTCTCTGGGCAGGACAATTTCAACGTCAGTAGCACTTCTTCGCTACGCCTGGATGAGATCGACTGGCTTTTCGGGGGAAGTTCAGAACAACTTGATGGACATGATCTTTGATGGCCGTTGCCTTTTTGGCGACAAAGCAGACAACGTTCTAGAGCGTTTCACCTCTGCACCCGACGTGCGCGCTCTACTTTCGTGGCTACGGAAGGGGTGCCCCGCTACATCCCGCCCAGATCCACAGACAAGGCACCCAACCTTTGCACGACCGGGAACGTGGGAACAACAGTTGTGGTTCCGGGGGGCAGCAGATGGACCAGTCCACCAACCCTCCCGCTGCAGCAGCCTCCAAACCTTTCTAGTCCAACATTTCAGACATTTCAGGCCCATCAAACGCCTTTGGGCAGCAGGATTTGCCATCACCTCTCCCACTGCCGCACCATCACGTCGGACGGGTGGGTTTTGCAGATATTCTGAAGGGGCTACTCCCTCCCATTCGAGGCTACCCCTCCAGTCATGCCACTGTCATACCACCGCATGTCAGAGGATCACCTGGCCCTTCTCCAGCAGGAAGTTACGGCTCTTTTAGCCAAGGGAGCCATCAAGCACGTTCCTGTCCCAGAAGTAGGTCATGGTTGTTATTCCCACTACTTCCTGGTCCCTAAGAAGGACAAGGGCCTGCATCCTATCTTGGATCTCAGGAACGTCAACCGCTTCCTCCGGAAGGAGAAGTTCAAGATGTTGACACTTGCTCAGGTCTTGTCTGCGCTCGACCCGGAAGACTGGAGATAGTGTTGGACTTGCAGTACGTTGATTTTCACATCCCCGTCCTGCCGGCCCACCGGCGCTACCCGCGGTTCACGGTAGACCGCAAGCATTTTAAGTTTACAGTGCTCCCCTTTGGCCTTACCAGCGCCCCTCGGGTGTTCACGAAAGTGATGGCGGTGGTCACAGCTCATATGCGCAGATCAGGGGATTCAGTCTTCCCCTATCTCGATGACTGGCTGTTGAAGGAGGGCTCGCCCCAGGCAGTGGTCTCCCACCTCCAGACTACGGCCAACTTCCTGCATTCGCTGGATTTCTCCATCACTGTGCTGAAGTCGCACCTGATTCCCTCTCAGAAGCTCCTCTTAATTGGAGTGGTTCTGGATACGACACGGTTTCGGGTCTATCCTCCAGAACAGCGAGTCCAGGATATTCAGGCTATGATTCAAATCTTGCAGCCTCTATCCCGGGTTTCAGTCAGAATTACTCTGAGGCTGCTGGGCCTCATGGCCTCCTGCATCCTGCTGGTCGATCAGGCCAGGTGGCATATGTGGGCTCTGCAGTGGGACCTGAAGTTCCAGTGGGCGCAGCATCAGGGGAATCTGTCCGATTGCGTCCAGATATCAGAAGGCTCTGCTCGACAATTGCAGTGGTGGCTCATGAACCAGGATTGGGTCAAAGGCAGATCCCTCTCCCTTCCCCAACCAGGACACACAGTGGTGACAGATGCGTCCCTCCTGGTATGGGTCGGCCACATGAGGGAGGCGGAGATCAAAGGCCTTTGGTCTCCGGCGGAGTCCGGGCTCCAAATCAACCTTCTGGAGCTTCGGGCGATTTGTCTTTGTTGGAAAACGAGGCAGCATCTGTGAGGCCTGCACAAATAACATGACACATTTGTCCTTCACTGGGAACCAAACACCCTAGGGCAGCGCCTGACTCTCAGAGGGTAGCGTTGCAGAGCAGTCTTAGGCTTACTCAAGGGAGGTGGTGTGGGCTAGTAATCGCCATTTGCAGGTGCGCAAAAATAACACTCAATAATTGATTGTCCAGTCTGTACTTTGCTTTATAAAAGTAAGAGTACATTTATTAAACACACACACCATCCAATACTATACACCAATGTACAAATATACATAAGCTGTTGGAATTACTTTGTGACATTGCATAACATCTCCACCCCTCCCGCAGGGGGGGGGGGTCTAGTACCACCACTCCTATGTATGCACATCATCTTGCCCCCAATGCAATTAGTTGAACCTATCCTGGAGCGGGGGCCCTGCGCACTGACACCATCCCAGTGGCGTCCCCCTCCCATTACCTCAACAAGCATCAAACAGGGTTTCACCTGCCTTGGTGACACATGACCCTGACCAAGCATCTCCTACTGACCCTAAAGTATACACCTCTACATCTTAAGGGCTAACAGTCTGGGGTCTTCACCTAAGCGCAGCAGCAAGACTACATGTTTACGCACACTTTAGAATGACAGTACTCAGCACATTTGGATATCATTAAAAAGTGTCAGAACCACCTTCTAACAGTCTTGCACTCAAAGCAATCCTGCCCTCTGTTCAGAGAAGAGTAGAGCAGGTGTTCACGGACAACACCACTGCCATGTGGTACTGCAACAAACAGGGCGGGGTGGGGTCATGGACCCTATGTCAGGAGGCCCCCTGCCTCTGGACATGGCTGGAACATCAGGGCATATCCTTGGTGGGTCCACACCTGGCAGGATCACTGAATGCCGGGGTCGACAAACTCAGCCGCAGGTGCATGATGGATAACGAAATTTGTCTTCACTCGGAGGTGGTGCAAGGTCTCTTTCAACAGTGGGGAGAGCCTTGGTTAGATCTATTCGCCACCGAAGAGAACGCGGAATGTCAGCAATTCTGCGCGTGGGAATTTCCTAGGCGGCACTCACTAGGTGACGGTTTTCGTCGTGAGTGGAGTTGCGTTCTGTTGTACGCCTTTCTGCTTATACCACTTCTGCCCAGAGTGCTGAAGAAGATCAGGCGCGACCAGGCCAAAGTCATTCTTGTAGCTCCAGATTGGGCACGGAGAGTCTGCTCAACATGGCCATCAATTCTCCAACTCGTCTGGCTCTTCAGGAGGATCATCTGTCTCAGCAACAGGGGACGGTCCTCCACCCAAACCTGTCCAGCTTCCACCTCCTTGCATGGAGATTGAGCGGTGGCAGTTGACGTCATTCGACCTGCCTCTTGAAGTCTGCGATGTAATTCTAGCAGCCAGGCGTCCCTCCACTAAGACGGTATACGCCTGCCGGTGGAACAACTTTTTGGCATGGTGCACATCAAAGGCTGTGGATCCCCTCTCTGCCCCTCCTGCTGAGGGTCTTTTGTTCCTTCTTTTTTTGGCCCAACAGGGCTCTGCTCTGGGCACTATCAAAGACTATCTCTCGGCCATCTCTGCCTTCCATCGGCTCCCAGATCAGCCTTCCCTTTTCAAGTCCTCGGTGGCAAATCGTTTATTGAAAGGCATAACTCATCTCTTTCCTCCTATTCCTTTTGTTATGCCTCAGTGGGACTTGAACCTAGTTTTTACTTATTTAATGTGCGCTCCCTTTGAGTCACTTCACAACTGTCCTCTGAGGCTCTTAACTCGCAACACTGCTTTCCTGGTGGCCATCACCTCTGCCAGACGCATGAGTGCGCTCCAGGCGCTTTCTTCTAAGCCTCCTTTCCTCTCTGTGCATTCGGACAAAGTTGTCCATCCTTCCTGGCCAAGGTAGTCACTGCCTTCCACATCGGGCAGACCATCACTTTTCCCACCTTCTCTCCGCCTCCGCATTCTTCAAAGGAGGAAGAGAGGCTCCACCGTCTGGACCCAAAACGTGTGCTTTCCTTTTATCTGGATCGCACCAAACAGTTCTGGGTGGATGACCAGCTCTTTGTTGGGTACGTGGGTGCCAAGAAAGGTCGGGCCGTACACAAACAAACTATCTCCCGATGGGTCGTTTTGTGTATCAAAGCCTGCTATTCTTTGGCAAAGAAGGAGCCTCCAGTGGGGCTGCGCGCCCATTCCACCAGGGCGATAGCAGCAACCACTGCTCTGGGACGGGGTGTTACTCTGAATGACATCTGTCAGGCAGCTACGTGGGCTTCATTGCACACTTTTACGAAGCACTACTGTCTTGACAGTCAAGTCCGGAGAAATGGCTTCTTTGGCAGTTCTGTTCTCCAGGACTTTCTGGTGTGATCTTGGTTCTCAGACCCACCTCCAGGGTTGGTATTGCTGTGGTATCTATTCTAAGGTAAGGAATCTATAACTAATGTGTTTCTTTAAGATGAACAACTTACTTACCTTCGGTAGCGATATATCTGTAATAAATATAAGTTATAGATTTCTTACCGCCCCACCCGTCCTCCCCGTTCTGCAAACTAATTTCTAGGGTTATCGAAATCCTTTCAGGGCCCTAGTTTTGTGCACCAGTGGTCAGTGTCCGGCATGGCTCTGCGTTTTCTGGCGATGAAATTCTTGTACAGATAAGACGTCAGCGCTCGAGGGCGGCGTCTAAGTAGCTTCTGCGACGTCATCCCGGCGACACGATGCCAACGACGAATGCGGAGCGGACCGACGCCACATTCTGACGCGCAGAGGTACTGCTGACGGAAAACTCTCCGGATCCAGTCTGACGCCTGGGGGTAATTCTACGGTAAGGAATCTATAACTAACTAATGTTTCTTACAGATATATTGTTACCAAAGGTAAGTAACTTGTTCATAAGTTCACATACTTATTAAATACAATATTCATAGTACAAAAACACACAAATTACAAAACATATAACAAAACACATACAAATCTATACATCACTTATATAAGGACAAAGAAGATTCCTACAGAGAGATCAAGTACCACTAAGAAATCCCTACTTCAGTTAAAAACGTTTCTCTAAATTAAAGACAAAACTAACCACCAAGTTCCTCAAGTCAAGATGTGTAAGACTTATATTATGAGTCAACGGTGAATATTATCATTGTTTTGATTACACACAGAATAACATTGACAAAACGTGTCATGATAATCACCCTGGGTTCACCTGTGCCCCATGTATGAGTCCATTCCTATAATGCTGAAACCTTGGTTTACCACATTAATACAAACTATATCACAGAGTAACATTTTTCAGACAAGGTGCATACTCATTTTCACTTCAGTACTCAGATGACAGAATGGAAAGGAGAGTGAAGTGCTGCCCTACCTGGAGAAAGGAATGGAGCAACTGCTCTAGGATCAATACAAACGACGAGTCTGATGTGAACTCCCACTAACTCTAAACGAATCGCCGTTCTCTTTCTGTGAAAGGTGAGTAATGCATGTTATTGATGAATCTATTAACCAAAAATAGCATGAAGGGAGAGATAATACTCCCTCCACTGGCCCTGAGTTGCCCCGGCGTCGGGAAGGCACGGGGTAGACTCTTGTTTGGACTCCTCAACCCGAGGACGTGGAGGGGCATCAGAGATGCCACCCGTATAGGGCGAAGGCCGCGTCTTCAACTGCTTATGGTGTAACTTACCAGTCAACAGCGAGGACGCTCGCAGGAAGGATTCCTGAAGCAAGGCCTGGAGCGGTCCTTGGAACAAGACTACTGCGACCGGCGTGGGGCCTGCTAACAGCGTGCCACCAAGAGAGTCATGCAGTGGTCCTTCAGCGCCGAAGCTGAAGACAGGAACCATACTCTTCGGAGTCATGGTGAAAACCCAGACACAACATACTAATATGAAGAGGGTCCAGGGCCGACATTTGTCATCCACAGGATCTTGAGGACACTAGAAAAAGCACACTGTCATCTACAAAATGTCAAGAGAGGTTGACAAATGGGCAGAGGAACCGCTCTCCAGATCCGTGTACAGCATGGAAAGGTCAAAACTGATGCCAACTCATCAGGGGAGAGCTATATGGACTCTGTTGATGCCACAGACATTGATACAGAGTCGCTCAATGCCCTCTACCAACGAGCAGAGGTACTTCTGTAGTACATTTTCTGGCTCCTGTCTGGCACCTGGGGATAATTCAAAGGTAAGGAATCTGCGCCTAGATCTTGTCTCTACCAGTTAAGGCGTTACCAAAGGTAAGTAACTATAGGCAGAGCTGGATATGGTTGTAGCTCATTCTTTTGATACAGGTGTAGTGCCTGGTGACATGCGGATAAGAATATCATGATTTTCTAGGATTCATTTATTTTTCGGAGTGCCGTTCAGTACTGAACACCTTTTCTGTGATAAAGAATGTCCATCACTAGAATGTTTCAATCTGGACAGAGAACTGCCTGGCTTTTGGCTCTGTTCTCACCTGCTTGACTCTTTAACATCAGCGCAGCAACCTGAGGGAGTGTAACAGATCATTGGTTTCCATGCAGCATCAACTCCATTAGCTACAGTAATAGTAGCATAATTGTTGCTCGGCAAGTGTTAGGTGGGAATAGAAGCTGAGAGATAACTAGATATGTGTATGTTGCCCTTGCAGCACGAAAATAGTTGTAATAGATTCACCAATCACATGAATTGTCACCTTTCAGGGAAAGAGAACGACGATTCGTTTAGAGTTAGTGGGCGATCACATCAGACTCGTGGTTTGTGTTGATCAGAGAGCAGTTACTCCATTCCTTTCTCCCGGTAGGGCACCGCTCCACTCTCCTTTCGATCTTTCCATTGTCATCTGAGTATAGAAGTGGAAACGTTTCCTTTAAAATGGAATGTGTAATGATTCCTACCACAGAAGTGCGGGACAGTCTGGTTTTCCAGGTATTTTCCGTTCCCTAAGAAGTGGGAGATATTTCCTTGAAACTCGACTTGTGCTTTGTCAACTAATGGCTGATGTAACAGAAGCTTTGGATGGGTACATTAGCCCAGCAGGTGCAAGATGGCATGGTGTCCGCTGGGGCATTACTTAAGGGGTGAGAGAAGAGTTTAGCTACACTTGCCAACTTGTTTGTATTTAAGAAACGTTGGTTTGTTTCGGTGATTCAAAGTTTCTTGCACTCTGCCAACTTCTCCCGAGGCGTGGCTAATTCCGTGCTGCCAGTGTCCGCACCAGATGTCCTGCCTCAGAACGTCCCTTGGGTGGGATACTGTGTGCCAGGCAACATAAAGGGAAGCTGACTCAGCTCCTTGCTGTGCAGGTAACAACGGCTGGTGGCAGTAAAAAGTAGCGGGGACTCAAGACATTTGGGGTTAGGGTAGGAGAAACAAGCGCAGTGGGTGGGAATGACCGAGTCCGAGGACTTTGCAAATATGCACATCCATGATCTCTTTTCTTGTGCTCGTTTCACATTGTCAGGGTCACCCTGTGAGCGTCTTTGGAGGAGCAGTACCTTTAACCCTACTTCAGTTCAGCATTGAAAGGGGTTCATCAAGGTGATAACAATGTTGGTCACGCATCTGTGCAGGGAAGAATTCCAAGTCTTTCTACATTGAACTGGATTTCTTTTCGGAATACCTATCTACAGCAGGGTACTCCCCACATTTTTACATGTAAGCCGCTTTACAGTCAGGGATTCTATATGAATTTTGTAAAATCTCCATGGTCCTAGTGTAGCAAATACAATTTATAGCCGTTGTGGTGGTCAAAGTGCAAGGACATACTTTTTCCGGGGAGATGAGGGATCAGCTTTTGTTACTTTTCATCTCCCATATAAAAACTAGCTGCTTTGGGTCTCACCACATCAATTTGCTGTAAGAGCTCTAACTAGAGGATGAATAGGCCAAGTCTTCATTCTTTGGCGGTGTTCAGAATTGACCAATTACAGGTAAATATAAGTATGTACGTTGGAAAAATTTGAAATTGCTTCAGTTTCTTTTCAAAATTATTTAACAGCAACCCAACTCATTCTCATAGAAATTAATAAATGTTATTGGTTGATGATGGCTATAGTGAATAATTTTGGTATCTACATTTTTTTTAACAGCTACATAATTGCAGTAGGATTAGAATGTGGCAAAATTATTTTGTATACATGGAAAGCAAATGAGAAGAATTCAGCGTTAGCGGATTGGACCAAGTGTTTCGAAATGGATAAACGGTATGTCGGCTTAAAATGTATATTTTAAAAAATGCTATATGTTGTTCTTCAGCTATAATCGTTATTAAAAACCTAAGTCATTCAATAACCTAACAAAATTGCATATTGTATAACTGCAAGTCACACACTTTGAAAGTTGTTATTTTTATCGTGGATTTTTCCCTGCTGCGTTTTTTTGTTAGTCTAATTATTTTATTTAAATACGTTTTGAAAAAAATATGTTCGCTTATAAGAATTGTTATGAAGTACAATAATTTATCTTACGTTTTCATGTACCTAGGCAGCAGTGTATGGCAGGATACCGTCTAAGTCACAGTTCTGTCATTTTAAAAGACGAAATTGGTGTATTTTGAACTTTTTGTGAAATAAAGTTGAGTTAGTGTCGTTCCCTAATTCTAAATGAAGTGAGTTCCATAAACTATATGCTACAACGGACAAGCATTGGCAAAGCAAATACGTCTTGCCTTTTCAAGCACTTGCCTTTGTCAATGTTTTTGTCATGCTGCTGTGCAGCATGGTTGAAAGTTTAAGAAGAAAATGGCTCATAGCACTTTTTCCCCTAATTTCTAGCTGGAGGACAGGTGGCATCTCGGGAAGAGGGAGGGCGTGCAACACAAAGGGTGCAGATGCCATCTGGCCACCCCCCCCCCTGCCCCAGCAGTAAAAAAGAACAGCATTATGTATGGGACGGGAGAGTTGGAAGGGCAAGCAACAACACGGAGATGGGTTGGAGGGGGCTAGCTACAACATGGAGACGAATGGGAGGGGGCATGCAACAACTTGGAGCTGGGTGGGAAGGACAAACAACACCACAGAGAGGGACACAAGAGTGTTAGGAGGAAAGCAACAACACAGAGGGGAGTGGCAGGGAACAAGCAACAACTTGGAGAGGGACAGTAGGGTGAGAAGTGCAAGCAACAATATGGAGCGGAACGGGGGTAGAAGCATATGAGGGAGATAGCATGCAAACACTTGATCTTTAATGTAGTCTTCAACTAAAAGAAAAAAGGAACTCCGAAAGTGTGACTAGCGGAATGACACAAGTACTTGAGCCATACTCCAGGCAAGGGACCAACACCCAAAGAGGAAGTGAATCTGGTAGGCGCTGACCAAAGAGAAGCAAGGAAATGAGAGTGATGATGAAGCCAACCAATGATGAGCAATGGGTCGTCTCAGAGCCTACTGTAAACAAACCAATGTCTTGTAAGCATCAGCACATGCACTGTCGCAAAGTATCTACTACTGTGTCAAGGCATTTTGAAGCACAGGACTGTTGGCAACAAAGCGTTGGAGAAGTGACAAAAGTTAAGTCTTGTGCAACATTTCTGTAGAAATTAAAGTGATTTTTAAAATAGTATTTTGTATGACAAACACAAGACTTTAAGGACGTTTTATCTCTTATGGTGTCTTGTGTTTCCATCTGTTTTCTAAGCACCGTCTTATGTAGTGGTTGTTTCCTTGATGGCATAGCACTTCCCTTCCACATCTCTCCACTCTCCTGCATACTCTTTGAAATTACATTTTCTGCTAAATCATAGATCACTGCAAGATCCTTTAGTTTGCTTATCTGTCTCTCTTTCCTTCCACAATGTTGTTTGGTTTTTCAGTTACATTTATACTCTCCACAAGACTCACTGACTTGGTTCTGTGTCGAACATTTTGCAAGCCAAAACATGAGTGAATAAATTGTAGAGGTGTGCTGTGGGCTTGAATCTAACCATAAAGCTGCTGATTTTGGCCGTAACCGAGACAGCCTGAATATTGGTCTAGATAGTATCTCGAGGCAAGAAATAATAGCAAGGTGAAGCAAAGTATGTAGTTTGTCTTGCTACAGAGCAACAAATGAGATAGAAAGTGAGGATAACATAATTAAGATAAGATGTGAGAGGACAGGATGTATTCATAGTCTCCTCATTCCAAGAATACATTTTGGAGATTAAATTCTTTTGACTCACCATCATAAAACAACACCTCATGTGCTAAAAAGATAATTGCAGTCCCTTATAATTGGCCCCACCCTGTCCTCCGCCTCAGTGCTGCCTTCATTGAGAGAGAACCGATTCAAATCTAAAGACTTAATAACTTGTTCAAGACAAGAAAATAGACCTGCGTCCTAACCTTGCTTCTAATTGCACATGGGATCCTCCCCGAGATGAACTGCATTCTTCCTGCTGTCTCCTACCCTTCTCTCTCTAATCCTCCATTACAGACAAGTCACTTGCTTCCTCTGTCTCGACTGCCTACCAGGGCCAAGTTTCTTAGCGCTGGTACAGAACTCACCCCTGGCAGTTTCTCAAAGTGCCTTATTCACCAGTGATTGTTGCCTGCATGTACGACTGGTTGTCCCAAAGGCATTGATGTATTGCTTCTTAAGAGCACCGTATGACAATCTTTCTGGCTAAGCCAGCAGCAGACCACATCAGTGTTGACCTTATCTGACAGAGACATCTAGCCGCAGATTCCTTAACTTTTGAATTCTCTCCAGGTGCCATTCTCGATCCGGAAATGTTTAAGCAGTAAATCTGCATGTCGGGGGACAGGGTCGTATGGCTCCGTGATGACGTCGTCTCCTGTCATTACGTCAGTGGAGCCATATGAGTCCCCTCTGGGGCATTGGCATCAGTTTCTTCTTTTCCGCGCTTTAATGTGGATCTGGAGAAGCGTTTCCTCTGATCGTTTTTAGGTCTCGCCTAGCGTTGCAGCACATGCGCTGCTCGCTGGGCGAGAAATATAGTGAGAGAGGAGAATTCAGAAGGGAACTTGAAGCCCCGCCCATCATTTTCATTGGGTGGCGTCAGCGTTTATGCTAAACGCTGGCTTCCCATTGAAAAGGATGCTTTTTGGTCACTGCCCTTTCTCTTTTTTGGACGGGTCGCCTGCTTCACTGTCGTGAAGCACTTTCTTATATGTAGTGGGGGGGCCATCTAGCGCTGCGCCTGCTACTACACAAATTTCCAATGACAAATGCTCCTGCGGCCTGGTGATTAACTCCGCTCTGCCGAAGGAGAGCTTTTGGCTCACGTTATTTCACTGGCATGGCAAACAAAAAATATGAATAAAAGGATTCATGCTTGTGTTTGTTCTTTCTGTAGACAGACTTCTGAAGAGCCATGGAAGTACCAAGGCCTTGAGCTACTGCAGGAAGTACGGGCAGAGAACCCGCGCCATGCCTGCGAGCCCCAATTATGCAAGATTACATAATGTGGAGGGCCTCTTGGACAATCTGCCTGGCAGCCTCGCGCACAGCTGGGATAAGAGAAGCGCCAGCAGATGCACGGGGGTGGGACAGGTCACCGGAAGTGCAAGAGCACAATTGCCTTTTCTTTCCGCTGGAAGCCGCATGGCCCATTTTCACTTGCACTGACGCAGCATTGAATACACACCTCATGCTTTGAAATATTATTGGACATCACCTTGACTTGCAATTGTCTTAGTAAAGCACAAAATGGCACCCATGTTGTCTTATGTCGCCACCAAAAGAGACTTTGTGCCATCGTATCGCCCCCCAGATACGGAAAAAATAGAATTTTGCATCCACACTCAGTTGTCCAAAATCACACTGTATGCACACAAAATTGCAACGTACAAAACTAACATTGAAGATGTTTGCAATGCTACGACTCTGCAACGGTGATGTAGAGTGGCGGTTTGCTGCACCTTGCTACCAGGGGAGTAGGTATCGATAGTGCAGAAGGTGCAGTGGCACAACAGCCCCAGCCGTGAGGGGCTCATTTAACCCCAATTCGAGTCAATGTTTTTTTTACTACGAAAGCAGGGGACAAGGACCCTTGATCTCTTTGCCTGCGTTCGTTCCTATGATTCCACTGCTTACTACAGGCCTTTATCTTTGCATTCGCAGTTGTGCAGTGAACCGATGAATATCCCGCGCACGGGCAAGACCCCGTCAAAGTGCACAGATCTCTTTAGCTGCCGTGCTTCCATAACGATGACATACCTCCAAACATTAAACAATATGCTGGCCTTCAAGCTGCGACGAGTCCCTACTCCTGTTTGAACAGTATATCGTTCCTTATTTGTGTGCCAGCGCTGGACTTTTCATTATTTAATCGTTGTGAAAACCGAAACCCACAGGGCACTTCTCCAGTGCTGCAGGGCCGGTATGATGGGAGGCCTTCAGGCCGAGCCCTGGTGTCTAGATAACTGCAGCTCAATCGGGTCATCTGCACACACATGTATACTATTGATATGACAGCCTGGCATGAAGAGCCAGAGTTATCGTTCTAATAATAATGGTTATCAACACCATTACATCTCTTCTCGGAAGGGAGGACGCGGTATGTGTCTCAAGAGGCACACCCAGCCTCTGACTCGTCTGAGTTGTACTTGAAACAAGGCTCTAACCCACCCGCCTCCTCCTTATGGTCTGCGGTGCCGCCTCCTGTAAGGACGTCTAAAGTGCCTTCTTGCCCTGAACACACCCCACAACCCGTGCTTGCACCCCTGTCCTGGCTGCACCCCTCGGACTGCAGTACAGCTCTCCCCTCCCGCCCCCCATGCTTGACCCCCCTATCCTGGCTGAACCCGTCACACTGCAAAACAGCTCGCCCCTCCACCCCTGCCCCCTGTTTGCACCCCTGTCCTGGCTGCACCCCTCAAACTGCAGTACAGCTCCCCCCCGCCACCCTACTTGGACCCCCTGTCCTGGCTGCACCCCTCGCACTGCAGCACAGCCCTCCCCTCCCCCCCCCACCCCCTGCTTGCCCCCCGCCCTCACAGCACCCCTCAGACTGCAGCACAGCTCTCCCCTCCACTAACTGTAGGACAGCTCTCCCCTCCATTCCTGGAGTTCTTCCCTTGCCCTTCCTGCCCCCCTCCCCCTTCAGACTCTCCACCTCTCCCCAAATCTTTCGATCCAGCTATACCTCTTAGCACAATCCAGGTCCCACAGACCTAGAAACCCTTCCCTCCCCCAACAAAATATTCCTCTTCTATAGCGTTCTAGCAGCTTTAGGTAATAGTAGTGCTATATGATCATGCATAAATAAATAATACATAACAAGCGTTTGCAATGCAATAGGTCTTGCATTTACTCGAGTTTGAGCCATTAGCATGACAATGCCTTTGAATTATGTTTTAGTTTTTAAAACACAAATAAACAAGCATTTGCAATGCAACAGGTCTTGCATTCACACGAGTTAAAGTTATGGCATTGTAAATGGCAATGCCTTTTTTTTATTAGAACCAGGCCAGTTACATGTTTTTAGGAATGGGGCGATCACGTGATTTATCCAGAATCAATGGGCGTTGAGCCAAGTCTGAGATGTCCGCCGGGTTGCCCAGCTCTAGCCGCAGGCCACCTCTGCTCCCCTTCATCACAGACCCTGGCTCCTGCAGTGTTACATGTTGATGGGTATTCCTGCCACCTGCTGCCAACGTCTTATTCCCGTGCACTGGCCCCAAAGCATGAGGCAGACTTTCATCTATGCCACCGGTTGTACCCACACCCCCACCCTCAGCCCCAATGCTCTAATAGCAAACCAGGCCCTTCGACCCCTCACCCAGTCTCCTAGAAACATCTGTCTGGTTAGTCAGAGCCCTACGCGCTGCCCCTGATGTCTGTGCCGCTTCTGTGACGTCTGGCCTTTCCAGTATCTCAATGAACGCCCAGCTTTCTATTTCCGGGCACTTTGGTTGCACAGGGAGTCTTAGTGTCGAAGCAAGGCCCCCTCAGAAGTGCGGCACGTTACTGGGAGCCGGGGTAGGTGAAATAAAGCAAAACCGTTTCTGGCCACCACGGTGGGTGGGGCATGCAGCCGTCCCCAGTGCAACAGTTGCTACAGTTTACACTGTATTTTCTTCTTTTTTGTTGCAGGATTTATATAGCACAAACTCTAACCCAAAGTTACTGGAGCATTTACATGAGCACGAGTTGCAGTTGCATAAGGACACATTCATTTTTAGTCGCACCTACTTACAAGATATGGTCAGTAAGGCGCTATGCAATGCAATAGGTGTTGCTTTTTGTATTGTAAATAACAATGGTTTTACATTTTTTTAAAGGCATTGCCATTTACAATGCCAATAGCCCCATCCTGCCTGCCCATCATCGCTACCTGTGGTTTGCGGTGGGCCACAAGCACTTTCAATTTGAAGTGCTTCCCTTTGGCCGCACTAGCGCCCCTCGGGTGTCCATATAGGTGATGGCGGTGGTCGCAGCCCATCTGCGGGGATTGGGGATTGCAGTCTTCCACTATCTCGACGACTTGTTATTGAAAGCCGGCCACGTCCCAACCAGTTGTCTCCCACCTCCATACTACAGTGAACCTCCTGCATTCGCTGAGATTCACTATGAACGTGCCAAAGTCACACCTAACCCCACCTCAGACTCTCCCTTTCAGTGGAGTGGTTCTGGACATGGTGCAGTTCCGGGCTTAACCTCCCAAACGGTTGCTCCAGGATTTTCAGGCTATGATGTTGATGTTTCAGCCTGTATCTTGGATTTTGTTGAGAGTGACTCTGAAGCTGTTGAGCCTCATGACCTTCTGCATGCTGCACATATGTGGGCTCCGCAATGGGACCTGAAGTTTCAATGGGCACAGCATCAAGGAAATCTCTCCTGGTTCAGATTTCAGAGGACACTGCAAAAGACCTGCAGTGGTGACTAATAGACGACGATCGGATCAAAGGCAGATCTTTCCTCCTTCCCCACCCACATCTCAAAGTAGTCACAGATGCAATCCTTCTGGGATAGGGTGGCCATCTGGGCGAGGTGGAGATCAGAGACTCTGGTCTCTGGCAGAAGACAGGCTTCATATCAATCTGTTAGAGCTTCGAGCAATCTGACTGGTACTGAAAGCCTTTTTACCATCCATAAAGGGAAGGCTGATACAGATGTTCATGGACAACACTACCGCCATGTGGCACTGCAACAAATAGGGTGGAGTGGGGTCGTGGAAACTCTTTCTCATGAGGCCTTGTGTCTCTGGCTATGGCTGGAACAACAGAACATTTCCCTGGTGGTTCAACACCTGGCCAGCTCTCTGAACGTCAGGGCGGATGAGCTCAGCCGAAGGTGCCTTGCAGATCACGAGTGGCGTCTACATCAGGACGTGGCACAAGGTCTCTTCCAGTGGTGGGGAGAGCCTTGGTGAGATCTATCCACCTCCGAAGACAACGCACAATGTCAGCAGTTGTGCGCGTTGGAGTTTTCAAGGCGGCTCTCGCTCGGCGCCGCTTTTTGAAGCAAGTGGAGCTCAGACCTTCTATATGCTTTTCCACCAATACCAATCCTGCCCAGAGTGCTCAAGAAGATCAGGAGCGAGCAAGTTATTCTTGTGGCTTTAGACTGAGCATGGAGAGTTTGGTATCCCGAGCCTCTAGACATGAGCATCCATCCTCTGATCAGGTTGCCCCTTCGGGAGGATCTTCTGTCACAGCAGCAGGGGAGGCTCCTCCACCCGAACCTGTCCACTCTCCCTCTCCTTGCATGGAGATTGAGCGGCGATACTTGACAGCTTTTGACCTCCCTCCCAAAGTCTGTGAAGTTATTCTGGCAGCCAGGCGTCCCTCCACGAAATCGGTATATGCCTGCCGATGGAACAAATTTTGTAAATATTGTACAGAAAGGTCTATTGACCCCTTGTCTGCCCCCCTGGCAGGTATCCTTTTCTTATCCTTTCCTTGGCCTATTAGAGCTCTGCCTTGGACACTTTGAAGGGCTATCTTTCAGCTTTTCTTCGGCTACCAGATTAGCCTTCACTTTTCAAGTACCCTCTTGTGCAGGAGTTTTTGAAGGGGATAACCCACTTTTGTCTCCCTTCTCTTTTTCTTATGCCACAATGGGGCCTTAATTTGGTCCTCACCTTCTTGATGTGTGCACCATTTGTGCCGATGCTCAACTGCACCTTACGGTTGCTCACCATCAAAACAGCATTCTTAGTAGCAATTACCTCCGCTAGGAGGGTGAGCGAACTTTAGGCACTGTCATCACAGCCTCCTTACCTGACAGTCTTTCCAGAAAAAGTGGTGCTGAGAACTAGGGCGTCCTTTTTGCCCAAGGTTGTAACTTCCTTTCTTCTGGGACAGTCAGTTACTCTGACCTACTTTCTATGCACCTCTGCATCCTTCCAAAGAAGAGGGGTGTCTCCACCGTCTGGACCCAAAAAGAGCAATATTATTCTATCTTGATCGCAATAAAGCATTCCAGGTGGATGACCAACTATTTATGGGATACGTAGGAGCAAAGAAGGGGCGTACTGTTCCAAAAAGGACCATCTCTCGTTGGGTCATCCTCTGTATAAAAATCTGTTTCGCCTTGGCAAAGAAGCAATCTCTTGAAGGCCTTAGAGCATATTCCATCAGGACGAAGGCAGCTTCCACAGCCATCCAGCATGGGGTTCCGATTGCTGATATCTGTCAGGCTGCCACGTGGGCGTCTCTGCACACGTTTACCAGACACCATTGTCTGGATTCTCAGGTTCGCAAGTAGGGCCTGTTTGGCTGCTCTGTTCTGCAGAATTTTCTGCTCTAAAACGTTTCTGCTGTCCCTCCTCTGGGGAAGGTATTGCTTGGGTATCTGTTCATAGGTAAGGAATCTGTAGCTAGATGTCTCTATCAGATGGGCAAGTTACTTACCTTCAGTAATGCCTTATCTGGTAGAGACGCGATCTAGCTGTAGATTCCTTACCGACCCACCCATTCTCCCGCACTGAGGAATTGATTTTAGTGCCAGGGATGTTCCCCTTCAGGGTCTCTTCGGAGACCAGGCAGATTCAGAGCTCAAGCACTTTAAGGATTCTCATGCTACGGCCAGGATCTTAGGCCTCTCTGCAGCCCCACGTCCACCATAATCTGCCTTTCGCTCCTTTTGAAGGAGCCAAGCCAATTTCTACCCAGCTGCCATGCTTCATATGCCTCCCCGCCTCTGAGTGGCCAACGGTGTAGTACTCGCAGACCTCATGGGTGAGGTGGCCAGCAGTCTGGTCAGTCTGACACCCCCCTACTGGAACAGTCTCCAGACCCTCCAAGTCTGCCCCTTTACCACCATCGTCAGCCAGTTTGACAGCAGGATTCGCCATCACCTGCCCCTCTGGCAGCCCATAACACCGGACAGGTGGGTTTTGCAATTTTTCCAAAGGGGCTACTCTCTCCCCTTTGAGACTGCCCCTTCCTCCATGCCACCATCCCACGACCGACTGATGGAGAATCATCTGTCCCTTTACAGCAAGGAGGTCAGAGGTCTCTTGTCCAAGGGAGCCATACAGAGGGTTCTGGTGCCAGAAGTAAACTGTGGTTGTTATTCCCGCTACTTTCTGGTTCACAAATAGGACAAGGGCCTTCGTCCTATCCTCGATCTCCAAACTCTCAATCTCTTCCTCAAGAAGGAGAAATTCATAATGCTCACGTTGGCTCAGGTCTTGTCTGCCCTGGATCCAGGAGACCAGATGGTAGCATTCTGCTTGCAGGACTCCTATTTTCATATACCGTCCTGCCTGCCCATTGGTGCTATTAACGGTAGGCCATGAGCACTTTCAGTTCACTGTGCTCCCCTTTGGCCTTACCAGCGCCCATCAAGTGCACACCTAGGTGATGGAGGTGGTAGCAGCTCATCTGCCGAGATCAGGGGTGCTGGTCTTCCCCTATCTCGATGACTGGTTGTTGAAGGCGGGCTCGCCCCAGGCTGTTGTCTCCCACTTCCAGACTACAGCAAACCTTCTGTATGTGCTGGGTTACACTATCACGTCTGACTCCTTCTCAGTTACTCCCTTTCATTGGAGCTGTTCTGTACAAAGTGCAGTTTCTGGCTTATCCTCCAGACGATGAGTACAGGATATTCAGGCTTTGATACTGATATTTCAGCTTCTGTTCTGTTTCAGTGAAACCGACTATAAGGTTGCTGGGCCTCATGGGCTCCTGCATCCTGGTGGTGACACATGTCAGATGACATATGCAGGCCTGCAATGGAACCTGAAGTTCTAATGGGCGCAGCATCAGGGGAATCTCTCCGACCTGATCAAGATCTCAGCGGGAACTTCGAAGGATTTGCATGGCAGCTAACGAACTGCGATTGGGTCTGCCATTCCCCAACCATATTTCACAGTAGTGACAAATGTGTCACTCCTTGGATTGGGCAGCCATCTGGAAGAAGTGGAGGTCAAGGGGCTTTGGTGTCCAGAAAATCCGGACTCTACATCAATGTGCTGGAACCCCGGGCGGTCTGATTTGCATTGAAATCCTTTCTACTCTCCAACAAGGGAAGGCAGATACAAGTGTTCATAGACGACAATACCGCCATGTGGTACTGTAACAAACTGGGCAGTATTGGGTTGAGGACAGTTTGTCAGGAGGCACTGAATCTCTGGACATGGCTGGAATGCCAGCATTGCATATCTCTGGTAGTTCAACGTCTGGCAGGTTCTTTGAATGCCAGATCAGACAAACTCAGCCGAAGGTACCTAGAGGATCACGAATGGTGTCTTCATCCAAAGTTGGTGCAAGGTATTTTTCAGCAATGGGGAGAGCCTTGGTTAGAACTGTTCGCCTCCGCTGAGAAGACAGAATTTCCATAGTTTTGCACACTGGAATTTCCAAGGCAGCACTCACTCAGAGGTGCTTTTCATCTCAAGTGTAGCTCATGCTTCGGTACTCCTTTCCGCCCATACAACTCCTACCCAGAGTTCTCAAGAAGATCAAGAACAACTGGGCCCAGTAAATCCTTGTGGCTCCTGACTGGGCATGGAGAGTCTGGTATCACGAGTTTCTGAGCATGGCCATCAATCCTCAGATCAGGCTACCCCTTCAGGAAGATCTTCTGTTGCCGCAACAGGGAAGGATTTTCCCCCCGAACCTGTCCCTCTCCGCCTTCTTGAATGGAGATTGAGCAGCAGTGGTTGACAGCTTTCAAACTTCCTCCAGAAGTCAGTAACATCATCTTGGCAGCCAGACTTCCCTCCACCAAAACGGTATACACCTGTCAGAAGAAATGTATGGCATGGTTTGCAGAAAAATCAGTTGATCCCGTTTTGGCCCCTCTTTCTGAAGTTCTGCTTTTCATTCTTTCTCCAACCCAGCAGGGATCTACTCTGGACACTCTTAAGGGCTATCTTTCTGCCATTTCTGCCTTCGTACGGTTGCTTGATCATCCCTCTTTGTTGAAGTCCCATAATGTACATAGGTTTCTCAAGTGTCTTAATCTTCTTTTCCGTCCTTCACCATTCAATATGTCTCAGTGTGACCTTAATTTGGTTTTAACTTTTTTGATGTGCTCTCCTTTTGAGCCTCTACACAATTGTCCCCTCAGGCATGTTCTCTTGAAAGCAGCCTTTCTTGTAACAATTATATCTGCCCGTGGAGTGAGTGAGCTGCAGGCCTTATCATCTAAGCGACCTTACCACTCAGTCTATCCTGACAAAATAGTGCTTTGCACACGGGCCTCCTTTCTTCCAAAAGTGGTCACTTTTTTCATGTAGGCCAATCCATCACCCTGCCTACATTTTTTGCTCCTCCGGAGCCCCTTAAAGAAGAGGTGCGACTCCACCGACTGGACCCAAAAAGAGCGTTGTCGTTCTACCTTGATCGCACACAAGACGTTCGGGTAGATGACCAACTTTTCGTGGGGTATGTTGGCGCGAAGAAAGGTAGGGCAGTGTAGAAACAGACCATTTCTAGATGGGCAATGCTCTGCATCAGCATCTGCTATGCAATGGCCAAGAATCAACCTCCTGAAGGCTTGCAGGCTCATTCAACCAGGGCTAAAGTTGCTACCAATGTGTTAGCATGGGATGTTCCAGTCCTGGCCATCTGCCCAGCAGCAACATGGGCATCTCTGCACACTTTTACATTTTACCGAGCACTACTGCCTGGATATTCAGGCGTGCAGAGAGGGGCATTTTGCCCCTTCGGTCCTGCAGGAGTTTCTCGTTTGAAATTAGTTTACAGCCCTCCTCTGGGGATGGTATTGCATGGATATGTATTCAAAAGGTAAGCAATCTATGGCTAGAAGTCTCTATCAGATGAACAGGTTACTTATCTTCATTAACGCCTTATCTGATAGAGACTATATCTAGCCGCATTTTCCTTACCGACCAACCCATCCTCACCACTCTACGAACGGATTTCTTGGGACAGGGATGACGCTTTTCAGGTCCCTAGTTTTGACATACCAGTGGTCTGTGTTCTTCATGGCTCCGTGCTCCTGGCGTGGAAAGTCATTAAAAAAAAAAGAGACGTCAGGGCACCTTGGTGGTGCCTGTATAAATACCGTAACATCACTCCGTGCTGACGACATCGTCCATGAGCGTGGAGCCTATCAACGCATCTTCCGTATCAGGTCTGACATGAAAATTCAAAAGGTAAGAGATCTGTGGTTAGATATAGTCTCTTCCAGGTAAGGCTTTATTGATGGTAAGTAACTTGTTCATTGCTCACCTATAATTAGCAGATGTTAACTGTTTCATCTACCTGTTTTAGGTTATTCATAACTCTTTACAAGGTGTTAGATGTTCTTCCCATTGCAGCCAGAGGACAGTGATACGTGCCCTAATAAAATATCTGCTAGACTATTCCAATACTCTATACCTTGAGCTTCCAAAGAACTCACCAATAAACTTCAGAACTCTGCAGCTAGGTTACTCCTTCCCCAACACTGTTATGTGTCATAGAAACTAAAAGACCTCCATTGGCTTCCAAGTGATAAGAGCGTTCAATTTAATATATATATATATATATATATATATTACCTACTGGCGGTCGCCAGTAGGTATATATAGTTAGGATTTTTTCTCTATGGGATTTTTGAAAATTCTATGTCTAATAACTTTGGCGTTTGTGGACGGAATTGGCTGAAATTTTCAGGAAAATGGCACATTTTGTTTCTGAGTAGCCCTTGAAAATTTGGGGGGGTTCGTCAAGGGGGGGCCGAGAAAAAAGGGGCGTCCCAAAACGTGTTTTTAACATTGAGTTTTCCATAGGGCGGTTGGCCTCACTTTTAGCCCGAACGGCTGAATGGATTTGCACGAAACTTGGCAAAATTGTAGGGACTGGTAGCCCGATGTGCCTTTTGTAGGTCTCAATATATGTGCTACAGTGGATTTTGAGAAATTAACGTTTAAAAAAAGATATATATCTGTAACAGCGGACCGGGCAGCGCTCCAGGACGCGTACTTTTCGCGCAACGGAGCTTTGTGAAGCGAAGCTGATTGGTTCTCCGGCGTCTGTAAACATTCCAAACAGTCCGTAGCGGCCGCCATCTTGTCTCTCGGTAGGATCGAGAGACAAGCGGAGGCCAAACCGAAGGGGCAAATGACCATAAGGGGGCATAGTAGATCCTCCCTGACCGCTTAGGTTTGATGTGGAGGTTTTAAAAGGGCCCCGCGGGGCAAAAAAAAATAATAATAATCGAACAGCTGAATGGATTTGCACGAAACTTGGCAAAATTGTAGGGACTGGTAGCCCGATGTGCCTTTGCTAGATCTCAATATATGTGCTCCAGTGGATTTTGAGAAATTAACGTTCAAAAAAAGATATATATCTGTAACAGCGCACCGCTTCGCGTACTTTTCGCGTTACGGAGCTTTGCGAAGCGAAGCTGATTGGCTCTCCGGTGTCTGTAAACATTCCAAACAGTCCGTAGCGGCCGCCATCTTGTCTCTCGGTAGGATCGAACAGCTGAATGGATTTGCACGAAACTTGGCAAAGTTGTAGGGACTGGTAGCCCGATGTGCCTTTGCTAGGTCTCAATATATGTGCTTCAGTGCATTTTGAGAAATTAACGTTCAAAAACAAGATATATATCTGTAACAGCGCTCCGCTTCGCGGAGATAAAATTATATGTGTATTACCTAGCTGTTGCTAACACCAGTTAGCGACGGCTAGTAGAAGATAGCGACCATTTTGGGCCCCACTTTGCATGTGAGTGATATTTATCACTAATGACATGCAAAGTGGGCATGCCAAGATGTTAGCGACTGGAAACAGTCGCTAACATCGCTATCTCCTATTATCAACTTTTGGAAATATTCGAGATAAGCGCGAATATCTCCAAAAGCTACCACCTGCCCTGAGCAGTTCTTAGCCATGTTATCCAATGGGAGGTGGATAACATGGCTAAGAGCATTAGCTCGGTAATGCATGAATATCGCTGAGTTTTCAGCGATATTAATGCATTGCGGTCGTTTTTTATCGTATTTGCGATAAACCTTGATAATAGCAAGGTTTATCTGCGATAATTTCTGACGGTAAAAAAATCGTTGCTAAGCATCGTTAGGGATAAATATCGCTTAACTTTGGTAATATGCCCCAACGTCTGTTAACGTTCGATTCGAAGGAAATCAGGAAGTGTTGAAAAACATTGTCTGCGCCATCTTGTCTTTTTTCAAATGCCACACTTTTGTCGTGCACGGCAGCCATTTTAGATGCCTTGACCAGACCCACTCTGTGCACGCTGTCGATCCTTAGCATGGCTCCCCACCCTCGCAAGCATCTCCCCCAGGCAGTGGTCACCCCCGCTCTCTGTCTTATGCATGGGTAATAAACCTCCCCCCATCTGCGCTGCTCTTCCCTGAGAATCACACCCTGTGCCCGCCCGACACCTCCCTTTCGCCCTATTCACTACCGCACCCTCTGACACTCCTTTTCCTCTGTGTCCGATTGTCCAGGCTGGTCCTAGGGTATCAGCTAGCCCTGCAGATGTAGTTTATGGCCACAGCTGTAAAGAATCACCCCTCTTCAAAGGAGTTATAGTAGATCAAGGCCCACACTCGATGAGATCCGTCACAGCAGAAGCGTTGCTATTATCTGAAAACCATCCTGTATTGTGATTGGGGAGGGGACCGAGCCTGAAGCGGAAGATTCCAGGGATGACTCTTTGTACATCAAAGTTTTTACAATTATGTGTCACATTAAAAATATATAGCACTCCGACAAAGTAGTAAGATTATAAAACTTTAATAATTTATAAATATATACAAGAAAACAAAAATAGTAATAACATATAAACATTTTTAGGGAAAAACAACGAAGTAGCGGTCGGCTGTGCGAATAGTCCCAACGCAGCACAACGTCCAGATTTCCGGCGTGGGGCGTCGCGGGGGGTGGGTCATCAGTAGCAAACTGTTGTGCGAATAGTTCCAAGGCAGCAGAACGCGCTGAAATCTAGATGACACGAAAGTGATGTCTAGTAAGTTGCCACCCAGCAAATAACGGCGTGGGGCGTCGCGGGGGGTGGGTCATCAGTAGCAAACTGTTGTGCGAATAGTTCCAAGGCAGCAGAACGATGGCACCAAGGTGATGTCCAGTAAGTTGCCGCACTGGTTTTGGTATCCTACAATGCTGCTCCGAATAACGGCGTGGGGCGCCCCGGGGGAGGCGGCGTGAACTGGCCTCTCCAGGTGGAGTGTCATCTGTTGTAGTGGGGCGCCCCTTTACCGTTTCAGTTGCCATTCCGTCCGTTTTTGGTCCACTGTGTCAAAAGCCGCAATTCAGCTGAGTTGCGCCCACTCTTGCGGTGCAGCGATAGGCGGCTGTCACAGGACTCTCAAAATGGCGGCAGGCTGTTTGCTTTTTGGGCCTGGTCCACTGAAATGGCCCTGGGACACCTTGGAAATCGGACGCTTGTCTGCTAGGTCTTGGACCCCATTCTCGAAAGCGTCCCCTCCGCCTTGAGAATTCATCAAAAGTTTTGGGGGCCCCGACTCCTGCAGGCTTCTGGTGGGGAGCGGCTGCCATGATTGCTCGCGGAATGACCACGACTGAGCTACGAGATGGTGGTGCTCTCATGCTGACGCCAGCTTCAGTCTGAAACATCCAGAAACAAGGTGGGGCTTTCATCGTTTGGGAAAAAAAAAAAGTTTTCATCCAATGAAAAGTGTTGTTTTTAGGTCATATGATCAAGCCTTCCATCATTAGGAAACCAAAAGTAAAATGAACCAATGAAAAGTTTTATAAACAAGTCACATGACCTGTTATGCGGCATAGGGTATAAAATGCGGAGAAAATACGTTGGCACGTGAGGCGGCGTCAGTAGCGGACCGATGTGCGAATAGGCCGAAGGCAATACAACGCGCCAAGATCCGGATGGCACCGAGGTGGTGTCATAGTTGAGAGTTCTGAGCAGCGGTTGTAACACTGTCTGAAGCTTATTTGCAGCTGCTGCAGCTTCACTACGCGCCAAGATCCGGATGGCACCGAGGTGGTGTCTAGTAAGGTGCACTGGTGTGGCCATCCTACAATGCTGAAAGTCGGCGTGGGGCGCCCCGTTGGCCAGTGAGTTTGCGTCATTAGCGGACCGATGTGCGAATAGGCCGAAGGCAGCACAACGCGCCAAGATCCGGATGGCACCGAGGTGGTGTCTAGTAAGTTGCCGCACTGGTGTGGCCATCCAACAATGCTGAAAGTCGGCGTGGGGCGCCCCGTTGGCCTGTGAGTTTGCGTCAGTAGCGGACCGATGTGCGAATAGGCCGAAGGCAGCACAACGCGCCAAGATCCGGATGGCACCGAGGTGGTGTCTAGTAAGTTGCCGCACTGGTGTGGCCATCCTACAATGCTGAAAGTCGGCGTGGGGCGCCCCGTTGGCCTGTGAGATGGCGTCAGTAGCGGACCGATGTGTGAATGGGGCCGAAGGCAGCGCAACAATATTTTCAGAATAGATGACACCACTAGGCGCTGAGATGCCAAGATCCGGATGGCACCGAGGTGGTGTGTAGCAAGTTGCCGCACTGGTGTGGCCATCCTACAATGCTGAAAGTCGGCGTGGGGCGCCCCGTTGGCCTGTGAGTTTGCGTCAGTAGCGGACCGATGTGCGAATAGGCCGAAGGCAGCACAACGCGCCAAGATCCGGATGGCACCGAGGTGGTGTCTAGTAAGTTGTCGCACTTCTGTGGCCATCCTACAATGTTGAAAGTCGGCGTGGGGCGCCCCGTTGGCCTGTGAGATGGCGTCAGTAGCGGACCGATGTGCGAATGGGGCCAAAGGCAGCGCAACAATATTTTCTGATTTGAAGACACCACAAGGCGCTGAGATGCCAAGATCCGGATGGCACCGAGGTGGTGTCTAGCAAGTTGTGGCACTGGTGTGGCCATCCTACAATGGTAAAAGTCGGCATGGGGCGCCCTGTTGGCCTGTGAGATGGTGTCAGTAGCGGACTGATGTGCGAATGGGGCCAAAGGCAGCGCAACAATATTTTCTACAATATTTTCGGAGTAGAAGACACCACAAGGCGCTGAGATGCCAAGATCAGGATGGCACCGAGGTGATGTCTAAGTTGCGGACCGATGTGCGAATGGGGCCAAAGGCAGCGCAACAATATTTTCTGAAGAGAATACACCACAAGGCGCTGAGATGCCAAGATCCGGATGGCACCGAGGTGATGTCTAAGTTGCGGACCGATGTGCGAATGGGGCCAAAGGCAGCGTAACAATATTTTCTGTATGGAAGATACCAGTAGGCGTTGAGATGCCAAGATTCGGATGGCACCGAGGTGATGTCTAGCAAGTTGCTGTACTGGTGTGGTCATCCTACAATGCTGAAACTCGGCGTGGGTCGCCCCATTAGCCTGTGAGATGGCGTCAGTAGCGGACCGATGTGCGAATAGGCCGAAGGCAGCACAACGCGCCAAGATCCGGATGTCACCGTGGTGGTTTCATAGTTGAGAGGCACTTCATCTGCAGTGGGGCGCCGAGATCCGGATGGCACCGAGGTGATGTCTAGCAAGTTGCTGTACTGGTGTGGCTATCCTACAATGCTGATAGTCGGCGTGGGGCGCCCCGTTGGCCTGTGAGATGGCGTCAGTAGCGGACCGATGTGCGAATGGGGCCAAAGGCAGCGCAACAATATATTCTGAATTGAAGACACCACAAGGCGCTGAGATGCCAAGTTCCAGATGGCACCGAGGTGGTGTCTAGCAAGTTGTGGCACTGGTGTGGCCATCCTACAATGGTAAAAGTCGGCGTGGGGCGCCCTGTTGGCCTGTGAGATGGTGTCAGTAGCGGACTGATGTGCGAATGGGGCCAAAGGCAGCGCAACAATATTTTCTGACTGACACCACAAGGCGCTGAGATGCCAAGATCCGGATGGCACCGAGGTGATGTCTAAGTTGCGGACCGATGTGCGAATGGGGCCAAAGGCAGCGCAACAATATTTTCTGAAGAGAAGACACCAAAAGGCGCTGACATTCCAAGATCCGGATGGCACCGAGGTGGTGTCTAGCAAGCTATGCAGTTGAGTTGTGTGCGCACTTGCGGCGAATAGGTCGAAGGCAGCATAACAATGTTTTCTGAATAGAAGACACCACAAGGCGTTGAGATTCGGTTACCACCGGGGTGATGTCTAGCAAGTTGCCGCACTGGTGTGGCCATCCTACAATACTGCTCCGAATAACGGCGTGGGGTGCCCGAAGGGGGGGGGGGAGCCGGCGTGAATGGGCCTTCCTAGGTGGAGGCTCGTCTGCTGTACTGGGGCGCCCCTTTACCGTTTCAGTTGCCATTCAGCTGAGTTTCGGCTGCTGTTGATGCTACAGCGACAGGCGGCTGCAAGAGGACTCTCAAAATGGCGGCCTGTTCTTTGGATTTGGGCCTGGTCCACTAAAATGGCCCTGGGACACCTTAGAACTCGGACGCTCGATTTTTTTTTCCTTTCCTGTACATGCAAAAAAAGGTAAATGCCCGGTACGTTACACGCTTCATCTGCCACGATGAACTCTCCAGAGGAACCGAAAAAAAATATAGTTGTGGTAACTATACCATGCATCGTCATATGGAGAGGTGGCACCAATTAATTATAGTGCTGCATAAAAGAGAGATTTGGAGGAGAACCCCTGACCTGCTAGTACATTCATCAAAGAAGTGGCACTGAGAGCTTCAGAGGCAAGGGAAACGGTCCCAAATATTTAGAAGAACTTTGGAAAGATTAAAATGACATGTTTAGATTGTGGTAAATTAATTTCATGTGGACAGATGAGTGTTACTCTAATAAATACAGCATATGAACATCATCATAGTCGATGGTTGGTAGAGACATTTTGACTATATCCTGGACCTGCCCGTCCTCGCCCAAAATGGCGCCGGAATAAATGGGACTCGTAACTCCTTGTTGTGTACTGGTTGCAGAACCTTGAAATCACGAGATACGTATGCAGTTTTGAAGCACATGGCGGGCGGGGACGAGAATTGATTGAATATTTCGACATCCCTATTGATATTAAGTTCTGATGTGTTATTGATTACTGTACTGTTGAAAGTTCGAATTAACGTCACCCATGGTACTTGCCCGCAAATGTATATCTAGATAATTTTATTGTAACTGGCCCTGTCGTATTTTAATTATAAAATGTACGTCCACCGATTCCGTAACTGTTAGACACCTTAGTTCTTGCAACCTAATGGCCCGCCCGTTACGTTCCTCTACAGTGTAAATGTCTATTCATCATATACGATTACAGTTTGCTCCGTGGCAGGCCCACGTGGTTATAGGCTCGTATTTGTATAATGAAATTTTCACAATAAAGGTTTTTAAAAGAAAACATGGTAGTAGTATATACATTGGTAAAGTTTTTAATAATAGTCACTGTTTTAGAATCATTAAAAGGCAAGTGAAATAAAGCAGACCAATTACATGAAGGGTAAAAGGTATAATACGAAGGAACGCAGTAAAGATAAATGGTCAAGGGCTGTTGTGTTTTCTATTCCTGCAACATAAAGTGATCGATAAGAATCTCATATTCAGGCGTATCGGCGACTAAGACAGCAGGTCGACCCTCTTTTGCTCAACGGCTCCGTCATGGGACGAAGAAACGCTCTTTTTCTCGAAAAAAGAATATATTTTACTTGCAGGACAGTTGTAAAATTTCCGGGAAAGTACATTAGCCTGGAACATTATAACATATATTTAAGAAAAAATAATGTTCGGAAGTAATGAAAAGCGTAATTTTTAGGTGATATGACCAAGCCTTTCATCATTACAATAAGAAAAGTAAAATGAACCAATGAAAAGTTTTATTAACAAGTCACATGACTTGTTATGCTTACGTTACGCGCTGCGCGCCCCGGATGACTTCCGGATGCGCTAACGCGGCGCGTCATATGACGCATTACGCGACAACGCAGGTCCAGAATATAGTCAAAATGTCTCCACCAACCAGCGGTCGGAACACAACCCCTTTCAGCAGGCTAAATAGTTCTGTTAAATGACAACAGAAGGGACAGGCAACAAGAACCATCAGTCAAAGAGGGGAGGGCTAGTTCTTCTCTACCGGGTTACATTGGGGCGCTACCGGAACTGATCGAATTGGTAGTCTACAGTGTTTCTGGATGTTTCAGACTGAAGCTGGGGTTAGCATGAGAGCAGCACCATTTCGTAGCTCCGTTGTGGCCATTCCGCAACCAATCATGGCAGCCGCTCTTTATCGTTATTTTGGGCGGGGTGGGTGGCGGAGCCGAGCTGTTTTGCAGCCATCATTGTGTGGAGTTCAGTTCATCTCACTAGTTTTGTATTTGTCATGAGGGGTTGTTCCTAATGTTTCTATTTTAGCGAGGTCAAAAAGAGATCCCATTAGTGGCCTACTGATTTTACTCGATTCCTTTTCTTTTTTTTTACACGATTTTTCGTTATCTGCAAAGACTAAACAGAGTATTGCGACTCTGTGTTTGTTTGTAAATAGAGAATGAACCAAAGAGAACTAATTCTAAAACAGTAAATACTTGGATAACAATCAATCAAATGGAGAGAGAAGCAGGCACGACGGATTACAACGGGGGCAAAGGCCTGCGTTAACTACCTTTCACTATCTGCAAAGAGAGAGTACTCCTAATAGAAATGAGGGGGGGGGGCACAATTCAAAGCAGATCAGTGTGCATAAACACGAAAATGTTTTCACTTACCACGTACTTGACATTCGACAGCTTATGATATTTGCTATTAAAAAACCATTGAAATTCACTGAAAAAACCATAGGTTATAGACCATATATAGTTAGGAATTAGCATTTACAAAACCTTGAAAATTCACTGAAAAAACCATAGGTTATAGACCATATATAGTTAGGAATTAGCATTTAAAAAACCTTATTTTACTCACACAAAACCATTGAAATTCCATATATAGTTAGTTGCACTAACTATATATCGCGCACCCGCAATCCACTGCTGATCATGTCACATATTACATCATTCATGACATGGTCAGTGACATCACTGATGACATCACTGATGACATCTCAAATGACATCACTGATGACATCTCAAATGACATCACTGATGACATCACTGATGACATCTCAAATGACATCACTGATGACATCACTGATGACATCTCATTTGACATTACTGATCACATCACTGATGACATCATTCATGTGATAATACGATGAACCTCTTCAGACTCTAATATAACCTTAGATACACTCAGTGTAAACAGACACTCACAGACTGTCACTCATCCATGGAGTTACTCACACACCTAGTCAGTCATGCAAAGAATCAATCACACCTCCATTTCCTCAACTATACAGTTATACACACCTTACTTATTCAAACATATACTAACACATATTTACTCTATTATACAATCCCTGATACAAGTTCACAGTGATCCATACAGCCACTCACACATTCACTGGCTCTTATGCACAGTTATTTATATATGTCAACTCTCACATGTACTGTGTTTTACATATGTACTTACTTTGACATGCAGCACTGAGATATCCATTCACTCACCAATACACTCATGCACACAGTCAACCGCCCATACAGCTGTTTCCACATGCACTTTTGAACCCATACATCTAGTGAATCAACTGCTCACACATCTATGCACAGAGTCATACACCTCCCAGCCACCCACACACACACTCAGTCTCCCATACAAATACTTGGGCAACCAATCAATAACCCATATAGTTACTCATATAGCTACTGATCAACACATGCAGCAGTTTACAGAACAACAGACATAATGATGCACAAATTAAGACAGTTTAGTCACTAACCCATGCACTCAGTGAGACACATTTAATCACTCACTCATACAGTCAGGCATGCACCTACTAAATCCTTCATCCAGACACTTATACATCCACTCATTCTTCAATATGTAAGACATATTTTAACTTTACAGAAACATAGTCACTGGATGTTGTCATCAGTGATGTCATCAGTGATGTCATTTGAGATGTCATCAGTGATGTCATCAGTGATGTCACTGACCATGTCATGAATGATGTAATATGTGACATGATCAGCAGTGGATTGCGGGTGCGCGATATATAGTTAGTGCAACTGACTATATATGGAATTTCAATGGTTTTGTGTGAGTAAAATAAGGTTTTTTAAATGCTAATTCCTAACTATATATGGTCTATAACCTATGGTTTTTTCAGTGAATTTTCAAGGTTTTGTAAATGCGAATTCCTAACTATATATGGTCTATAACCTATTGTTTTTTCAGTGAATACATATTACCTACTGGCGGTCGCCAGTAGGTATATATAGTTAGGATTTTTTCCCTATGGGATTTTTGAAAATTCTATGTCTAATAACTTTGGCGTTTGTGGACGGAATTGGCTGAAATTTTCTGGAAAATTGAACATTTTGTCTCTGAGCAGCCCTTGGAAATTTGGGGGGGTTTCGTCAAGGGGGGACCGAGAAAAAAGGGGGGTCCCAAAACGTGTTTTTAACATTGAGTTTTCCATAGGGCGGTTGGCCTCACTTTTAGCCCGAACGGCTGAATGGATTTGCATGAAACTTGGCAAAATTGTAGGGACTGGTAGCCCGATGTGCCTTTTCTAGGTCTCAATATATGTGCTCCAGTGGATTTTGAGAAATTAACGTTTAAAAAAAGATATATATCTGTAAGCGCGCTCTGGGCAGCGCTCCGGTCCGCGGACCTTAAGCGTACCGGAACTTCGCGTAGCTAAGCTGATTGGCTCTCCGGTGTCTGTCAACATTCTAAACAGTCCGGAGCGGCCGCCATCTTGTCTCTCGGTAGGATTGAGAGACAAGAGGAGGCCAAAACAAAGGCGAAAATGACCATAAGGGGGCATACTAGATCCTCCCTGACCCCCTAGGTTTAATGTGGAGGTTTTAAAAGGGCCCCGCGGGGCAAAAAAACCAAAAAAAAAAATTTGGTTTTTTTTGCGTGGGGAGCGCCCGGTCCGCGAACCGGGAAGCGTTCTGGGCAGCGTACTGCAATGAAAAATGAATGATAGACTTTTCAAATGCTGTATGTTAATTGATTGTTGTTTTTGTTGATTATTTTTTATTTTCTTTATTTTTTAAGCATTTTTTTATTGTGATTGTGTTTCATAATTTATTAAACTTTCTAACATTTCATTGTCAGAAATTTCATAATTATCATTGAATATACATTGTAGTCTCTGAGGGTGTAAAATGTCCTCATTTTCAAGGAGGTTATCTACTGCTTGTACACATTGCAGTAGTTCTTTGTCTAAAGTTTCATCGAAAAATTCAATATCATTTTCATCATTGATTTCTTGGCTGCTCTCTTGCAGGACAATTTGAAATTCAACTTTCTGTTCGCCTTCCATTTTGCCTGAAATTTAGATTAAAAAAATATATATTAGTAGAGATAGGGCACTGTTGGGATTAATTTTGGGCAGTGTATAGTATCAGAGTGGAAGTAGGAATATAAAAAAGTGTATGTGATTTAACGTAAGTAAATTCATAATTATACAAGAGAAGCCTAACTCCATCCATAACTATAACAGAGAAGTCTATCTAAATCTATAACTACTACAGAGGGATAGTATATAACTATCAGAAAAAGTTTACCATATTAACTTATAGTGCACAATATACTTCAGTTTTAAAAATAAAAACTTAGTTTAAAATGAAAAAAACTGTGGAGTTTCTGTGTTCATGAAGCAGTAACAGTGATTGGATTAGTTCCACTGCTTCATTTCTTTAACCCTCAGTTTCCTGCCTTTGCTACTTCCCTCATTCCTTTCTCTATTACCTACTTACTCAACTCCTTCCACTCTTTTTCTCAGTCCCTCTCTTCTCATAGTTCCTCACTCTTGTTCACTCACTCCGTCTCTATTACTCTTAGTGTCTTTGACTGATCACTCTATCACTACTTGTTCATAATGCTTTCTCTGTGTAGTTGAAGCACACTAAGGGGAATATTATGAACACAGCCAATAAAATTATTGCTCTTTTTATTGGCAGAAAACTGGTGCAAAAGTGGTTTTAGCGGCAGTTTTCTGCCACAAAAGCAGCTTTAGCGACACATTTCTGCCAATAAAAGCTGCAAAACTTTTATTGCCTATGTTGATGATATGGCTCTATGTTACTTACATTTCTTTGCTGTTTCAATTAATCTTTTTCTGTTATTTTTTGTTTTCTGTTTTCTATTTTTTCTCTCTGTTATTCCTCATGTTTTAATCTTATTTTGAACATTCACTCACATTCTCCAAGAAACTCTTCTTTGTTAATGTTATACTCTCTTTTTTTTTCTTTCACTTCGTTATCTATTTTGTTTTTCACAATTATACCCTCTTCTGTCTTTTCTTCGGTAAATAGATCTATTAAACAGTATCTCTTCTTTACTCCCTATAGCTGTCTTTCTTTTAACATCACTCTCTGTTTACTTTCCTTATACTTACACTTTTTTTTTTTTTTTTTTTTTTTTTGGTTAGCTCCCGGTTCGCGTACCGGGAAGCTAACCCGGGAGCGAACCAAAAGAAATAGAGCTTGCCAGAGTGCTAAACATTCTAGCAATTTTTTTTGAAAGGGAAGGTAGTTCTGAAAAGAACTTTTTTTTTTATATTTTTGTTGTTTTATATTTTTTTATTTTTTTTGAATTTTTTTTGTTTTTTTTGTATTTTTTGAACGATTTTATATATTTTTTGGTTTTTTTGGGGGGGGGGAAACAACAAAAAACAGGCGTTGAAAAGGGCTCAACAGGAGCAAAAAAAAATTACTGGGGGCGGTTAGGGCAATCATGGTGTTCATACGCCAGGTTGAGTGCATTGATGCTCATGTTGCCACAAGCTAATAATGCACGACAGTGCATACATAAGTGAATCATGTGCCGAAAATTTTCTTGAATATTTGGCACAGTTTCCCGTGCCTCTTCTGGTGTTAGAGAAATCGGTATTGTTGGTCTGGCCACAGGAGTTGGTCTTGGATTGTCCTGCATATCCCTTATTTCCGCCCGGCTGTAATTTAGTGGATGCTTCCTTGTCATGTGCCTGTGCATTGTGTGATTTCCATAGCTATATTTTTTGTCCGTCCCTCTTGATAATTGTTCTTTGCATATGCGGCAGGTGACATACCTCGCGTTGACTTTTTTTTGGCCACGAGGGATCGAATAAAACTGCCAGATGAAACTGGCTTTCTTTCTGGAAACCCGGGGCACCTCTTCTAAGAACTGTGGTTCTTCTCCCTCCTCATCCATTTCTTCATCTTCCTCCTCAGTGTTGGTAATGACCTGGGGAGGTGGTCCTCTCTTCCCATGAGGAGGTGGAGGTGGTGGTGGGGGTCCACCAGCTGAAGCTACCAATGAAGCCATTTTCCAACAAGCAAAATAGGTCTTCCTCTCACAATGATGAAAGTCAGAGTGAGGAAAGAAGGAGGGGTTTTCATCATTTGGGAAAAACAATACTTCTCAACCAATGAAAAGTGTTATTTTTAGGTCACCTGACCTAGCCTTACATCATTATGAAACCAAAAGTGAAATGAACCAATGAAAAGTTTTATTAACAAGTCACATGACCTCTCACGCTCATGTTACGCGCTGCGGAACGCGCCCCGGTTAGCTTCCGGGTCGCTAAGCTTCGCGCCCCGGTCCGCGCCCCGGGACACTTCCGGGTGCGCTAACGCGGTACGTCACAAGACGCATTACGCGGCAACGCGATACGTCGCGTTTTCGCGACGCGCCGCGGATCGCTTCCGGGGAGCTGCGTTTTGCGCCTCGGTCTGCGCCCCGGGGCACTTCCGGGTGCGCTAACGCAGTACGTCATAAGACGCATTACGCGGCAACGCGATACCGTCACTATGTTGATTTTTTACCGGTTCGCGGACCGGGTCGCGGCATCAAATTGAGCTAACGGGAAGCTTCCCGGTCCGCGGACCGGGAGCGAAACAAAAAAAATATTTACAAAAAATTATTAATAAACATATAAAATATATTTTTGGATTTAAATAAGAATACATTTTACAGCTATAGATATTTGCTATTAAAAAACCATTGAAATTCACTGAAAAAACCATAGGTTATAAACCATATATAGTTAGGAATTAGCATTTACAAAACCTTGAAAATTCACTGAAAAAACCATAGGTTATACACCATATATAGTTAGGAATTAGCATTTTTAAAACCTTATTTTACTCACACAAACCATTGAAATTCCATATGTAGTTAGTTGCACTAACTATATATCGCGCACCCGCAATCCACTGCTGATGATGTCACATATTACATCATTCATGACATGGTCAGTGACATCACTGATGACATCACTGATGACATCTCAAATGTCTTCACTGATGACATCACTGATAACAACATCCAGTGATTTTATGTTTCTGTAAAGTTTAAATATGTCTTACATATTGAAGAATGAGTGGATGTATAAGTGTCTGGACGAAGGATTTAGTAGGTGCATGACTGACTGTATGAGTGAGTGATTAAATGTATCTCACTGAGTGCATGGGTTAGTGACTAAACTGTCTTAATTTGTGCATCATTATGTCTGTTGTTCTGTAAACTGCTGCATGTGTTGATCAGTAGCTATATGAGTAACTATATGGGTTATTGATTGATTGTCCAAGTATTTGTATGGGAGACTGAGTGTGTGTGTGGCTGGCTGTGAGGTGTGTGACTCTGTGCAGATCAATGTGTACTTATATCAATGATTGTATAACAAGGTAAGTATGTGTTAGTATATGTTTGAAAATGTAAGGTGCTCTATGTTTAACTGTATAGACAAGAAAATGGAAGTGTGATTGATTCTTTACAGGACTGACTAGGTGTGTGAGTAACTCCATGGATGAGTGGCAGAGTGTGAGTGTTTGTATAGGTGTATGAGTGCATATGATAGTGTTGTAAAGATGAGTGATTGTATGTATGAATGATTGTATGGGTGAATGAGTGAATGTGTGTGTAGACGTAGGAATCAGTGAGTACATATGTAGTAACTAGTATTGGTGTGTCAATGGTTTCAAAAATTATACTCTGTATTTAACACTGGGTGAAACAGAGGTTATATTAAAATGTGAGGAGATGCATTGTATTGTCACATGAATGATATCATCAGTGATGTGGTCATTGATGTCAAATGAGATGTCATCAGTGATGTCATCAGTGATGTCATTTGAGATGTCATCAGTGATGTCATCAGTGATGTCACTGACCATGTCATGAATGATGTAATATGTGACATCATCAGCGGTGGATTGCGGGTGCGCGATATATAGTTAGTGCAACTAACTATATATGGAATTTCAATGGTTTTGTGTGAGTAAAATAAGGTTTTAAAAATGCTAATTCCTAACTATATATGGTGTATAACCTATGGTTTTTTCAGTGAATTTTCAAGGTTTTGTAAATGCTAATTCCTAACTATATATGGTTTATAACCTATGGTTTTTAGGTCTCCTGGCGTTTAACAGCGCGTCAGCGCTGTGTCCGCCAGGAGATCTTTTGTCAGTGACTCTGCTTCCCAGGAGACAGCGCTGGCCGCGCGCATTGCCTCTTCAAGGAGGCTATTTGAGCGGGGCACGCGCTCGCGAACGCGCTCAGCTGCTGTCTCCCGGGAAGCTCTTTCACCAAACACGCATGCGCATACACAGACGCATACACAGACACACACACACACACACACACACACACACAAGCGCCCATGCACGCACGCACCCACACATACAGAGAACCTACCCCCGCTGTCGCATACACACATGCATGCACACACACACCCACAAGTGCACCGAGCGCCCCCCCGCCCCCACTTACCGCCACTCCGGACTTCAGCCGCCACCGCTCCTCTCCTGGGCAGGCACTCCGTGGGCGCGGCTTCCAGCAGGAAACGGAAGTCCCGCCCCACGGTAGTTTTCCTCACGCGCACACGACCAGCTGGGGAGTACAGGAGCAGGTTCGCTGAGATGAAGTGCTGGCTGGGCGGCCAATATCTGCTGGTGGTAGGTCATATGTTGGGAATGGATCAGAACCAGTGTTCTTCACCTCCACGTTAGGTAATGTAATCCATGCAGCCTTTCTCGAACTGCGCTAAAACAGAAGTCAGATAATGTGCCCATCCATTTTCCGTATTATCATCGTTTTACTCCGTGAAGAGGCCCTCATTCCTAGTCCGGCACAATTGCTGATTCAGTGCAACAAGTCATGTGTACCCAGATCAAGAAACCAACTCTGCGTGCCTGCAGGCTTTGCCGCCATGATTCTCACTGGTAAACCTGGCGCAAATTACGTGGGCAGACGGTGTAAAAACCGAGTTTGCTCGAGTTGGAATGTGGGGAAAACAAGTGCAACTAATGTGCTATGCCCCAATTCTTACATTCAAAAGTTGGAACGGTCTGCTCTCCAGCGTATTGCAAATGTGCACACTTGTGCCGACTAGGAATGAAAGGGCTATGATTGATTTAAAGTACCCTCTAGCATGTTTTGCTTTTCACCAGGGCTGCACTGCATGACACCGCTCTGTTGTTAATAAATGTGGTACGTTTCATAATTTTATGCACTGCAAAGAAAACGCAGCTTGTGTTTCCGCTCACCCAGACTCATTCAAACCATGCCAGCACAAATTACCCAGGAAAATCTACCACACAGGAGAGGCAGCGCCCAAAAACGGGGGAGGACTTAGGGCTCGGACGGAGACACATAGAATATGTCCCATTGCAGGGGGGACAGGAAACACACGGTTTCGTTTATTTTGGAAGGTTTGATTTACCTGGGCAGTGGCAAGGACAGGGTGAGGCACGCAAGCTGACAGGGACATATAAAACATAACGTCATACAGCTGTGACCATAGAGACAACAAGGGTGTAGTGGAGAGAACGGGAGGCAGGAAAGGCTAGAGGAAGATGGGCAGACATACAAAGAGACACAAAGAGAGAAGAGAGGCAGCTAGACAACGGGGGGGATGGACAGAGAAGGGAGAATGCTGAGCGAGGCTAAAATAGACAGAGACAGTGAGCGAGGCAATGCTTATGGAGACAGCCTGAAAAAATTTATGACAGTATACTGAGAGACGGGGCCGACACTACTGTATGTGTGACACCGACACTACTGTATGTGTGACTGGTGCAGAGAGAGACGCAAGGGGTGAACACAATTGAAAGAAAAGTGGTATTCAAGATAGGCAGGTAGCATGAACAGCAGCGATGGAGCAGAGCACGGCGAGGGCTGCTGTTCCGTTCTCCAAGGTACATGCATTTAACTATGAGTTTCTCACAGTACACAAGCTGCAGGCAGCAACGCTGGGAAACAGAGAAGCAATAATGCTCACTGTTTCCGAACTGTGGGCAATGCAGCTTATCCACAATCTTTGAGAAATTCCGAGTTAAAGGTACACATGACAGTGAAAGGGCTTAAATGAGGCGCCCAGCTGCGTCCGTCCCTAGCGCACACCTTCAAGACTCGGCCCCAGATGAGATGACATTTAACAGCGCCCATGCATGTATTTTTCACTTTTTCTGCCGCTGGCAGAGTACACATTTTGCATGAGCTGCATAAAACAATTCCCAAGGGAACTGTTTAGAAGGGATTACGTTGAAAACATTTGGAACATCTGTAGAGGAACTCTCTTGGTGTAAGCAGCTGCTCAGATGTTCCGCTTCCTGTTTTCTTTAATACCATTACTCCTCGGCACTCTGTGTAATTTGTGCAAAAAGGAAATAAGACGTCTCGTGAGAAATAACAAAGTCTGGGTCACTTGTCAGCCAGTTTCATAGAGAAGGCGTGAGTGACTGAGAGCCAGCTGCCCGCCGCCCACCACTTCAAAGCGTGTCTCTGCAGGTGGGGGTGCTTGCTACAGCCCTGGCGTTACTGTTAACTTTATTGTGAAGCTATGAGTCTGAGTTTTTCATTCACACCTGTTGATCCAGTGAATAGGCAAAGTCACATTTGCTGAAGTAGATTGTAAAGTTCTTTCAGGAACATCCTCTTGCATTACGACATTGCAGGCAGCAGGCCATGCAGGAGATGGTAGGGAAGTCACGTGACACAAATCATCTTTATACAACAATTCAGAGTTTGATAACAAATTAATGTAACACATTGTAATATACAATGCCAATAGCTCAAACTTTAATACTGGGAGACCTATTGCATTGTAAATGCTTGTTTCAGTGAATATATATATATATATATATGGTCTGTACTTATATATAGGGCGGTGGATCAACCAGCCCCATTTAGCCTTCAGATATTGTTCACATTTCACTCCCCTGCAAGATTACTTGGATCCTCCAACTGTTGCCAGATCCTGCCCCCAAACCCCGTACCAGCCAGAAAGGAGGTGGCTTAGCAGGAGATGCAGGAGACAAATTATTATAGAATGCTCTTCACTTATCTCTCCGTTCTGAAACTGATTGAGCAAGGGTTACAAGAAATTTGGAAACCTGGCACTTTGAGATTCTAGCACCTTGAAGCTCTGTCTGAGTATAAGCTATGCTTCATATATTACATTCCAGGTTCAGTGATTCAGCCAGCAATTTCAAGCATTTGATGTGCAATTATTTCTTCTGCTGTACCACTGACTGCCCATATAATCTCCTGGCATGGGTCTCTCCACCCCACACAGCTTCTGCCTGATTGTATCAATAGCTTCAGCACCGATTCAAAGATGGTTCTACCATTCTAGGCCTCCATATGTTCGAGTCAACACTGAAATTCTTTCCTGGCTTCTGTTGTGAGCTGTTCTTCTGCAGCGTAAGTCAGCCCTTTCCTCAAATTGGCAGCCTTCAGTCTCTGTAGTGCATGGTAATTGTCCCAGAAAAATCATATTAATAGATGACAGCAGGATACCTACTAACGTGGCTAGGTGTCTTCGAGAAGTCCCGTTCTCTATGAGGTCCTCCTTAGTTTTTTTCCAGATTGTTATTTTCTTCTGGGAAAGTTAAAGTCTCTGTTGTACCAAGTCGATGACGAACAGAAGGAAGACTATAGTCTGAATAGGATCACATAGGAACTAAGTACAAATCTCATGTCCTGGAGCAGTGGTGTCACCTTGAAAAGGTGTTTGCATAGTCATGCTGTACCCTGGTTCATTAGTTGGATACTGTATAGATATACAATGTGACCCCTCCCACATGAACTCCAGAAGTTCCATGACTTACTCAGCACCTGGTAATTTACAGTGAAAAAGAGGGAAGCCCGAACAGAAAGTTCTGAGAACTCATACACTTGTCGCAAACTAAACTGGCAAAATCTCACGTGGGGTACGAAATGGGAATAGTAATGTATGGATCTTTTAGATCCAATTTTACCATGTAGTCTTTTGAAATTTCCCTTGGCAAAGAACCTTCGGTGTCTCAGGGTATATGAGCATAAACTGTATGTCCCTGGCGCAGAACTTCTGCTTCACTAGGTAAAACAACTTTTGTTGCTTCTGAACTAGTCTAGTATAGTCTGGGAAGACCATGATCCTCCATTAGTCGTGGATCACCTAACTCATGGCCAGCATTTTGATTTGATTTGATTTATTATTTGTATAGCACTTGAATCACCCCCTGTGGGGCATCTCAGCGCTCATTGTTCTGAGGACAAAAGCTCTGTCCCTATAGTTCAAGAATCAGCCAATCATTGATCTAGGGGGTGCTCCAGGAAGAACCCCCTGTGTCAGAGCCCTATGCACCCTTTTTCACCGCAAAGCAGTTTGAAAGTTGTTTGCTAAAAGCTGTTTGTAATTATGTTTTTAGACAGGTCTCAAGGAACCACTCAGTTTGTTGCCCCTCCACTCCATCTGGGAACCCCACCAGCCAGATGTTTTTGCGTCTTGAAGGGCTTTCTGCATCCTGAATGCAGGCTGCCATTTCACTGGATGTACACTTCAGCTTCTGAACAGTTTGGCAAAGGACCTTTACTGTATCTCCCAGTGATGTTACTTTAGTTTCAGCTTCAGTAACGCAACCAGAAGTTTTACGAAGGTCCTGTCATTCGAGGGCCACATCCATCCCCTTCTCCAATTTTAGTCTTGGGGGCCAGGCAGAATGAATGGCTAAATAGTCCTCAGTATGGCATCGATGTCTTAATAAGATGGCTCCTCCTCCCCTTGTACTTTTGACCCAACTTCATCTGGGAGCCTAATGAGGGAGAGACTTTGCAAACTTGCCCATTTAGCCGTGACAGGAGGTGGGCTTGCCCTTCACCGTAGCTGCAAAGCGAGTCAAAAAGTGGACCAGATAGAACAGAGTATGGGTGGGGACCCAGTGAGTCTTTCTTTTGTTGGCCCGACCAGCTAGACCTCTCCTCCACCTTGGCCCAAGAAGTCATGGGCAGCTGTAACTGCAAACACAACAATGATGGACAGAATGTGGATCAATGTCACACATTCACCCCAGTCCAAAGATCTGGGCCCAAATCCATCGTTTTTCCACTCCACACCACCCTGGGTTAGACAATGGCGATATGCAAATCAGCGCTGACCCTGTGCCCCATGGGAACAGTCCAGTCCGAACTACAAAAGCCATGTCCTTCCCAGAACGGAAACAAGCATCCGAGGACCGGCCCGGTTTCGAGGTAACACCTCTCTTCAGCCCGGCTAGCTTGATTCCAGTGGTGTGGAGTGCCTGGGACTCACGTCTGAGCATCCCCAGTACACTTAGAGCGGTAACTGCAAACACAACAATGATGGACAGAATGTGGATCAATGTCGCACATTCACCCCAGTCCAAAGATCTGGGCCCAAATCCATCGTTTTTCCACTCCACACCACCCTGGGTTAGACAATGGCGATATGCAAATCAGCGCTGACCCTGTGCCCCATGGGAACAGTCCAGTCCGAACTACAAAAGCCATGTCCTTCCCAGAACGGAAACAAGCATCCGAGGACCGGCCCGGTTTCGAGGTAACACCTCTCTTCAGCCCGGCTAGCTTGATTCCAGTGGTGTGGAGTGCCTGGGACTCACGTCTGAGCATCCCCAGTACACTTAGAGCGGTAACTGCAAACACAACAATGATGGACAGAATGTGGATCAATGTCGCACATTCACCCCAGTCCAAAGATCTGGGCCCAAATCCATCGTTTTTCCACTCCACACCACCCTGGGTTAGACAATGGCGATATGCAAATCAGCGCTGACCCTGTGCCCCATGGGAACAGTCCAGTCCGAACTACAAAAGCCATGTCCTTCCCAGAACGGAAACAAGCATCCGAGAACCGGCCCGGTTTCGAGGTAACACCTCTCTTCAGCCCGGCTAGCTTGATTCCAGTGGTGTGGAGTGCCTGGGACTCACGTCTGAGCATCCCCAGTACACTTAGAGCGGTAACTGCAAACACAACAATGATGGACAGAATGTGGATCAATGTCGCACATTCACCCCAGTCCAAAGATCTGGGCCCAAATCCATCGTTTTTCCACTCCACACCACCCTGGGTTAGACAATGGCGATATGCAAATCAGCGCTGACCCTGTGCCCCATGGGAGCAGTCCAGTCCGAACTACAAAAGCCATGTCCTTCCCAGAACGGAAACAAGCATCCGAGGACCGGCCCGGTTTCGAGGTAACACCTCTCTTCAGCCCGGCTAGCTTGATTCCAGTGGTGTGGAGTGCCTGTCTGGGAAAGACAGGGCTTGGCAGTTCGGACTGGACTTTTCCCATGAGGCAAAGGGTCAGAGCTGATTTGCATATAGCCAGTGTCTAACCCAGGGTGGTGTGGAGTGAAAAAAACGATGGATTTAGGCCCAGATCCTTGTACTGGGGTGAATGTATGACATTGTTCTACATTCTGTCCATCAACTGTGTTTTTTGTAATTTTCACCCCGAGTGGGCTGGGTATGCTCAGACGTGAGTCCCAGGCTCTCCACACCACTGGAGTCAAGCTATCCAGGCTGAATGAAGGCTGATAGCCAGAAACCGGTCCTTGGATGCTTGATTCCGGTCTGGGAAAGACAGGGCTTGGCAGTTCGGACTGGACTTTTCCCATGAGGCAAAGGGTCAGAGCTGATTTGCATATAGCCAGTGTCTAACCCAGGGTGGTGTGGAGTGAAAAAAACGATGGATTTAGGCCCAGATCCTTGTACTGGGGTGAATGTATGACATTGTTCTACATTCTGTCCATCAACTGTGTTTTTTGTAATTTTCACCCCGAGTGGGCTGGGTATGCTCAGACGTGAGTCCCAGGCTCTCCACACCACTGGAGTCAAGCTATCCAGGCTGAATGAAGGCTGATAGCCAGAAACCGGTCCTTGGATGCTTGATTCCGGTCTGGGAAAGACAGGGCTTGGCAGTTCGGACTGGACTTTTCCCATGAGGCAAAGGGTCAGAGCTGATTTGCATATAGCCAGTGTCTAACCCAGGGTGGTGTGGAGTGAAAAAAACGATGGATTTAGGCCCAGATCCTTGTACTGGGGTGAATGTATGACATTGTTCTACATTCTGTCCATCAACTGTGTTTTTTGTCATGGGCAGCTGTGGCACATGTCGTCCCAAGTTTGCAGAATCGCCATGTCCTGGAACACCTACCCTGTACCTCCTCAATCCGCACAGCAGACGTAGTAAAAATATGAGAGGAAAGCCGGTGTTCTGAATTTGCTACACGACCTGGAGAGGTTGAGGGAGGGGTAGCCCCAGTCCCCACAGGTGAGATGCCTTTGTGATGCAGTGGGGCATAGTCTCGGAGATGGTTTAGCACAGGTCAGTGCATGACCCAGTAGAAAGGCACTGGGCTATGCTGCAGTGGAAAAGGAATTACTATAGGCTGGCCAGGCCACTACAACCAGGGTGTATGCGACTTGTTATTTGAAAATTCAGGGGGCCTCCACAGTTGCTTCCCTTGCCACCTCCTGTGCCTCACAGCAGTGCGCCGAGTACTCTTACGCCGTCAAGCTGAAGCCCCAAGGCTCAAAATTCATGCGGCCTGCAGCTCTCTTGGTCGCGACTCAACACCGGGGCCTACCCCAACCAACCTTACGAGTAAGGAGCCCCCCACCACCGACAGGGACCACCCAGTCCCCCCCGTTAGGCAGTACAGGCCCCACACATCCAATTGCTGTTCCCACATCCATCAGCTTATATAGTACCACCCTGTTGGGGGTGAGGGGGCACAACGCTACTCCGCTAACCGTTCGCTCCTCGCTTCAGCCTGCGCTCTTCTTCCAATGCCGGCTGCTAAACTGGTCCAGGGGCAAGGCGGAGGCCTCATTGATACGGCTAGCGAGTTGTTGCTTGGGCCAACCACATTCCAGGGATGGGGTACCTTTCATGGCACTAAGAGGGTCGGTCTACCAACTGGCACCCAGCGCACTTCGGTCACTTACTCACTCGGCCGCCATCTTCCATATTGTGTAGGACCACAGCATAGCAGGTCCCGGGGCAGCATAGCAGCCACAAATTTCTCTCTGCAGCTCCTCTGGTCGGTGCAGGGGCACAGCACAAATGTTGTCCACACCTCTATCAATTTTATGTGCAAGCACATTTTTAAAACAAGCATTGGCAAAGCCAATATGTCTGGCTATAAAGGAATGGTATATAGTAATGTGCACACAAGCTAGATAGCATGGGAATGGATATTTATTTGTATGGAGCAAGAACTGTAGAATAATGGTAGTGTAAGTTAACTGTCAGTGTTGCAGGGATTCTGCTCATACACAGAACTGTGCACAGAGACCCAGGACCTCAGTGAATTGTGGTGGACCAAAAAACTCACCTCAGTACCGAGAACCCCCTAACCGACTAGCATCAGTGTCACATTAGCTCTTCGTCCTATAGCAAAGATACCAATAATTAGACATGCGACTTAGTTTACTCTCAGGAATGGTGGGAATCAAGAACACTCTTTCTTTATATTGTCATACTAGTCCACAACATGGGTAAAAAGAGACACAATAAAGTTTAAAATGTTTATTTTAACGACGTGCTCTAAGATGCAGTATTTTTGCTAACATAAGCAGGCATATGATTAAAAATAATACGATCAGCATTGTTACAATTCCATAGAACACATAAGGAGAAAGCATATTATAATGCTAGTGGAAACAGGACGTATAGTGCCTAGTGTACCACCCTCCCTACCTAGGAGCTATGTTTTATAATACTAAAAGAAGGTCTCTTAGGCTTGAATGGGGAACCCCATATCCCCAAGATCAGCAGAGGTGAATCACATCAGGATCTGCAAAAGCTCTCTCTCTCTCAGGAAACTGATTTTCTCCAACTGTTCAAATCATGCATGCGGTGTGATATCAAAGACGCCAGAATTTCAGCTAGCTACAGCTGCGTGCATGTTATGTCTAAAGCATGAGCAGATTAGCCCAAACAACACCTAACATTTTTATGATAACTTTGGAGGCTTCAGCACTCACTGTGCAGACTAAGGTCGATATGTACGTCTAGGGATGTTGAAAACAAGCCATTCTCATGTGAAAAATTCACGCTGCCTAACTTACAATAACAGTGACATGTACACGTGTGCAAAAGCAGCAAAAAAGTAAAATGGCATTTAAACTTCTAATAAACCTATGCTAACATAGCAATGTGCTCAAGCAGGGCCCGGCCTTCACTACACCCTCCCTTGATCGGAACACGCACAAAAAAAGGGGGCAAACAAGTAAAAAATTTGCCAAACTGGACAATTGGGAGTAAAATTCCGAATTAGTAACCACAAAACATTTTTTTTTACTCAAAACCAAGCAGGGGTTGCATACGGGCACATGCATCATCGTCAATTGCATTCGCAAACGGTGCGAATCGCAATTTTCGTCCGTTTGCGAGTGCAATTGACAAAATTGGGATGCATCATGTTTTTCGCAATTTTAGAAATCGCAATCATGTTGCTATTTCAAAAATTGCAATTGCATTTAAGAAGTCGCAATTTTTGATTTCTTAAATGCAATGCATGAACATTTTAAATTTGCAAATTCGCAAATAGGGGGAGGTAAATTACCATGAAGTCGACCTTCATGGTAATTTGCGAAAACTTTCAAAAATGCACAAAAGTGCATTTTTGAAAGTTTCATTTTACACACACACACGCCCTTGGGGCATGTGTGTGTGAAAAATGCACTTAGTTATATTTCAGGGGTGCAGGGAGGGTCCTTTGGACCCCTCCTGCACCCTTGAAATTGCATTCTCAATTTGCGATTCGCAAATTGCTAATCGCAAATTGAGAATGACTTCCCATTCATTCCTATAGGCCTCTAGGCCCAAAGGAATCAATGGGAAGGGATTCCTTAATTGCGATTCGCAAATTGTGAATCGCAATTAAGGAATTTTAAGAAATCGCAAAAAAAATTGCAATTTCTTGATGCATAGCCGTTTGCGATTTCTTAATTGCGATATCTTAATTTTCGCAATTAAGAAATTGCAAACGGGAACAATGATGCATGTGGCCCATAGTGCCTAAAGCACGGAAAGTGAACAGAGTAAAAAAATGGAAAAAAATTCACGAGCCCCAGTACGCGTTTGAAGCCGGAACTATGCTACTTCAATCCAAAAGGGTATAGGCACAGTACGTTACAACTGCTTCCAAGTGGAAGTCATTGTTCTCATCCGAAAACATTTCAGCCATCCAATTCAATAATGGGAAGGAACACACATGTTCTTCATCAGCCGGAGCCTCTAGCACCATCAGAGGACAACTCGGGTATTCCTTGAGATAACTGCGTGCCAAAAAGTCATAGGCTGCAGAGCTTATGTTCCAATTGCCAAGGACTTCATGTGCCGCTGCGCAGGCCATTATTTCAATACCAGAACAATCCAACTCATGAGCAACTAAGGGCCTCATTAGTAGATCATAATCCGGGTTAGGAGACACCGTATTACAGAGACACAAATCCAGAGCCCATTCAAAACCGCAATCCAGGCAACGGAAGACAGGCTGTACCATGTAAAATACGAAAACCGGAAAGAAAATCTGTAGGCCACACTTAAGGTAGCCAGTGGTAGCGATCCAAAATATTCAAGCATCCAGTTACGAAGTTGGAGCAGCCGGGGCAGGTTCTCGTGTGACACAGATTGTGCAGCCATTTTTGAGCAAGCAAATCTGATAGAGACTACTAGCCGCAGATTCCTCCACGTAGAATTATCCCCAGGTGTGAGACTGGATCCAGAATTTTTTTTGCCACAGCATATCTGCACGCCAGGGGCGGGGCGTCATCACGCGACTAGGCCCAGGCGTCGCCCGCGTACGTGACGTCAGCGAGTTTACATATGGCCCGCCCCGGCGCACCTACGTCAGTTTTTTCCTTTTCCTTGTGCAACGCGGATCCGGTCCTTGCTACAGGCCTGTTTTAGCCCTTTTTCTTCCGATTGTCACTTTTTTGGTGGAACAGTGTGCGAATGCCTTCGGGCTTTAAGACTTGCACGTCGTGTGGGCGTCTTATGTCGGCGACAGAACCTCATCTCATTTGTATGTAGTGTTTGGGGGAGGATCACTGCACCACCGATTGGGAGACGTGCCAACAGTTGAAGTCGCGGCGGGAGCGCCGGATGAAACTTCTCTTGGCGCGTCTCTCCAGGTCGATGTCCTCCCCTCATTCAGCTTCGGCGGACGGCTTCAGATACGGCTGTGGTCGTCATTCTTGTCCTTCTCCGATGTCAAGTGATCATCGCCCCCCGGTGGGTAAGTGTCGCAGTTTGTCCACGGGGGCAATTTTCCAGCCTACCAGGGGCGCGGGCTCTCCGCTGGTGATGCAGCCCCGCATGTCGTCCTATCCACCATTTCCCGGTGTTGGGGCGTCGAGAGTCCAGATGGAGACATACGCGGCGGCTTTGCAGGGCTCGCTGGTGTCTCCTTCACTTCCTGGGGCGTCCGTGGATCCCTCACCTTGTGCGGGCCCTCCGCGGCACCGCCAGCGGCTCCGGCCCCAGCGCCGACTGACTCGGATCCAGGCTTGGAGGATGTGGTACTGTTTGGGTGTGGCCCCTCTGGGGTCCCTCCTTAAGACCACGGCGCCTCTGCCTCGCCGCAATCTCCCGCGGGGGTCCCTGTGGTGTCGCGGGAGGTCTTCGGGGCTCGGGTCGCATCCCCGAGCCCCTCTCGGTCCTTGGGCAAGATGGTCCTGTCTAAGGCCGAGGTGACGCTGCTACGGCGCCGGCAGCGGCAGAACCGTGCGGAGCCACAGGGGTCGGTGGACCCTCCTCGTCCCGCTCCGGGTCGAGACTGGGTGGGGACCCCTTGTCCCTCTCCGAGACCCTCTCGTACCTCTCCACAGGCAGCTGCCTCGTCGGAGATGAAATTGTCCCTGGCGTCGCCACATGGTTTGCCGGGCGACCTCTGCTACATTCTGTCTCGTGCCACTCCCCAGGCCCTTCTCGTTCCTCCACGCAGGCAGCTGCCATGGCGGAGTTCACGTTGGCGTCGTTCCGGCACCGCTCGGGGGCCATTTCGGCTCCGGCCCCTGACACGGTGTGACTCGGGGGAGCCTTGCCCGGCGTCGCCCTCGGCGCCGGATGGTGTTGACGTCCTGCCTAAGCCGGCGGACTCTACGGCTCCACACAGAGGTTGTGCTGTGGTTTCGTCTTCGGACTCTCCCTCTTCTCCGGAGGCTGGCTGCATATTGGTGTCGTCCTCCCCAGAGACTGGCAGCCGTGTGGTTTCTTTTTCACCGGCATCGTCGAAGGGTGGCTCCCCGCCGTTCTTGAGGCCGAGGTGTTCGTCGGAGGAGCGGCAGGTCCCTCATTCTTTGTCTCCTGCTGACTTCAAAATCTGTCCTTTGCCCATCCCGCTTGGCTTCGGGGACGGCCGTCTTAGTTTGCAGCCATCGCCCACGGAGAGCTGCTTTTTCCACCAGGGGGCCCTTCTGAAGCGGGTGCGGCCTTCGCCCACACGGTGTCCACGGCTGTGGGCATTCTGCGCATAGGTGACCGAATTACCCATTTTCCGGCGGACTATCTCTTGGAGGTTCTCCACCAGGGCTCTGGTGGGAGGGAGATCTTACTTCCTTTTGAGGGATCACTCCTTTCTTCCCCGACGGGTGCTTGGAGACGTGCCGCATCAGGGGATCCGGTGTAGTGTAGTTCCTATATTCCCAATAGGCTCTGCGCATTGGAATAACATAAACGATAGTTTAGACTTAGGACTGAGGTCGACTAGGTCTCTATTGAATATGTTAGACTTAATTATGAATGCCAGCTAGCTCAGAGGTCACTAGAAACTTTCTCGAGTAAACAGTAAGGAGTTAACTATCCTGAATAGACAAGAAGGGATTAGCTTCTGACAACCGCATTAACATGACAACTTTGCTCCCTACAGAATAAGGAGTATATCTCCAGAGTCGTGTGAAAACAATAGACAGCTATTTCACTCAGTCAATCGTGCATGCTTAGTTTCACCAGAGTGCAGAGAAATAGAGAGATGGGCGTTTTCAATAAAAGTTGTTATTTATTGTGCAGTCCTCTTTCTCGTGCAAGAGAAGTGAATTGCCACAATTGCAATACTTGTTATAAAGTAAAGTGCGTACAGTAAAAGGAGTATTATGAAATAATACTGTAAAAGCATTTATATGGTTTCTGAGCCATATGATACTTAAAATGGATAAAATATATACATACATACAATCATTGACTAAACATACTCAACTGGTGCTTCTAAGATACGCCTACCCCGGTGTACCTAACCTAAGCCTAGTACGTGGGAAGTAGTAAGTGAGCTGCAGTTTAAGTTAAGTTAGTTTTTGCCAAGAATCTGAATCAAGAATTCTCTTAAGGATTTAATCAGCTCCGTACCTTGGTATAGAACAGGGGTACTCAAAGTACGGCCCACGGGCCAGTAGCGGCCCGGCAAGCCTTCAGTGGCGGCCCGCGGAGCTTTAGACATCGCACCTGTGTGTGTTTTTTTTTTATCTTCAGCAAACACCTCGGGGAGCAGCAGTGCGAGTCAGAGACACTGCTCTGTGGGGGCCGGGCGATTCCAGCCACAGTCAAGAGTGGAGCTGCAGGGGCGCTAAGAGGTTAACAAAACAAAGCCTCATTTCCAAACAAATGGTCGTTTAAGACCTGTTAAGTACTGGGGTGCTCGGGAGGCTGTGTCAGCCAGGCTGACGCACAGGGGAGAGGGGGTGGGAGGGGGGAGGACAGCAGGAACTGAGAGCGTGGTGAGGTGGAGGGCAGCAGGGAGTGAGAGCCGGGTGAGGGAGGTGGAGGGCAGAGCAGGGAGTGAGAGCCGGGTGAGGGAGGTGGAGGGCAGAGCAGGGAGTGAGAGCCGGGTGAGGGAGGTGGAGGGCAGAGCAGGAAGTGAGAGCCCGGGTGAGGGAGGTGGAGGGCAGAGCAGGGAGTGAAAGCCCGGGTGAGGGAGGAGGAGGGCAGAGCAGGGAGTGAGAGCCCGGGCGAGGGAGGTGGAGGGCAGAGCAGGGAGTGAGAGCCGGGTGAGGGAGGTGGAGGTGGAGGGCAGCAGGGAGTGAGAGCCCGGGTAAGGGAGGTGGAGGGCAGAGCAGGGAGTGAAAGCCCCGGGTGAGGGAGTTGGAGGGCAGAGCAGGGAGTGAGAGCCCTGTGAGGTGGGAGGGCAGAGCAAGGAGTGAGAGCCCGGGTGAGGGAGGTGGAGGGCAGCAGGGAGTGAGAGCCCTGTGTGGTGGGAGGGCAGAGCAGGGAGTGAGAGCCCTGTGAGGTGGGAGGGCAGAGCAGGGAGTGAGAGCCCGGGTGAGGGAGGTGGAGGGCAGAGCAGGGAGTGAGAGCCCGGGTGAGGGAAGTGGAGGGCAGAGCAGGGAGTGAAAGCCCGGGTGAGGGAGGTGGAGGGCAGAGCAGGGAGTGAGAGCCCGGGTGAGGGAGGTGGAGGGCAGAGCAGGGAGTGAGAGCCGGGTGAGGGAGGTGGAGGGCAGCAGGGAGTGAGAGCCCGGGTAAGGGAGGTGGAGGGCAGAGCAGGGAGTGAAAGCCCCGGGTGAGGGAGTTGGAGGGCAGAGCAGGGAGTGAGAGCCCTGTGAGGTGGGAGGGCAGAGCAAGGAGTGAGAGCCCGGGTGAGGGAGGTGGAGGGCAGCAGGGAGTGAGAGCCCTGTGAGGGGGGAGGGCAGAGCAGGGAGTGAGAGCCCTGCGAGGTGGGAGGGCAGAGCAGGGAGTGAGAGCCCGGGTGAGGGAGGTGGAGGGCAGAGCAGGGAGTGAGCTGGGTGAGGGGGGTGGAGGGCAGAGCAGGGAGTGAGAGCCGGGTGAGGGAGGTGAAGGGCAGAGCAGGGAGTGAGAGCCGGGTGTGGGAGGTTGGAGGGCAGAGCAGGGAGTGAGAGCCCGGGTGAGGGAGGTGGGAGGGCAGAGCAGGGAGTGAGAGCCCGGGTGAGGGAGGTGGAGGGCAGCAGGGAGTGTGAGCCGGGTGAGGTGACAAAGGGCAGCAGGGAGTTAGAGCTGGGTGAGGTGGGAGGGCAGCAGGGAATGAGAGACGGGTGAGGTGACAGAGGGCAGCAGGGAGTGAGAGCTGGGTGAGGTGAGACAGATAGAGACATATAGAGACAGACAGAGGGAGAGAGGGAGTTAGACAGAGGGAGAGAGGGAGACAGACAGACGGAGAGAGGGAGACAGACAGAGGGAGAGGGGGGAGACAGACGGAGGGAGAGAGGGAGACAGACGGAGGGAGAGAGGGAGACAGACGGAGGGAGAGAGGGAGACAGAGGGAGGGAGGGAGACAGACAGAGGGAGGGAGACAGACAGAGGGAGGGAGACAGACAGAGGGAAATAGACAGAGGGAGGGATACAGACAGAGGGAGACAGACAGAGGGAGGGAGGCAGAGGGAGACATACAAAGGGAGACAGACAGAGGGAGAGAGGGGGAGAGAGGGAGACAGACAGACAGAGGGTGGGAGACACAAAGACAGAGGGAGACGGAGGGAGGGAGACAGGGAGGGAGGGTGGGAGACAGAGGGAGGGAGGGAGACAGAGGGAGTGAGGGAGACCGAGGTAGGAAGACAGAGGGAGGGAGACAGGGAGGCAGAGGGATAGAGGGAGACAGACAGAGGGAGATAGACAGAGGGAGGGAGACAGAGGGAGAGAGGGAGGGAGACAGAGACAGACAGACAGAGGGAGGGAGACAGACAGAGGGAGGGAGACAGACAGAGGGAGGGAGACAGAAAGACAGAGGGAGAGAGACAGAGGAAGGGAGACAGACAGAGGGAGGGAGACAGGGAAGGAGGGAGGGAGGGATACAGGGAGGGAGGGAGATAGAGGGAGGGAGGGAGAGAGATAGAGGGAGGGATGGAGACAGACAGAGGGCAGACGGAGAGAGGGAGACAGAGGGAGATGGACAGTGGGACACAGATAGAGGAAGACAGATGGAGGGAGACGGAGAGAGGGAAGGAAAGAGAGGGAGGGAGACAGAGAGAGAAAGAGAGGTAAGACAGAGAGAGACAGAGGCAGAGAGACAGAGGGAAACAGAGAGAGAGGGAAAGAGGGAGCGAGAGAGATAGAAGGAGGGAGACAGGGGGAGGGAGAGTTAGGGAGAGAGAGAGAAAGAGAGATGTGTGTGTATGCTGGTCTGTTGGCTCAGTGGATGAACGCGTCAGCTACAGGGGCCTGTGTTCAACTTCATGGTCACAGTTTTTTTCTTTCAAGCCCCTTCCCCCTCCCCCACTGACCCCGCCTTCACCGGTGCGGCCCTCGGCCACAAACCACACTGTAAATTTGGCCCCCGAGAGAAAGTTTGTGAGTACCCATGGCATAGAATGAAGGAGGTCTTGTATCTCTTTCTCAGGTCTCGATCTCCCAGAAACCCGCAAGGGTGACTGGAAACACTGGGGCTGGATTTCTCGGCAGGAGAAAAGACAGCGTCTCTCTCAGTGCGTCAATAGGAGGGTCGGCTTCCTTCGGCACTCGCATCAGCTGGGCTTCGAGCAAGTAGATAGCCGCTCTGCTCTAAACCATCATGTGTTTGCTGAGGACAACGTTGGTATATTTATACATGGAAGGTGCCGAGTTTGACGTAAGGTTGGACATAAGACGTCACTAAGAATTTACAGTTCTTTCTGGACTTCAGGAGTTCGTGTTCAAATCAAAACAAAATCAGGGGGATTTCCCGGGCTGCTGGAGGCTTGGTTTGTTTAAAGAACGCGTTGTGCTTTCTAGGAGTCTATGGGAGCAGCCTTGCCGTATTTGGACTGCATTGGCTATGACTAAATATGGATATGATTCTTATGCCTTTATAAGGATATGTTTTGTTATAACCACATAAGGGCATGAATCGGGAATATTTAAATAGGGTCCTAGATACGGCGCTGCGTGACCCGACGTGTCTTTCCCTTCACCCCTCTGCCGCCAGTCCACTTTTGCGGACTGTTTTTCCCTCCCTGCCTCCACTGTTGACTCCGCCGTCCCGGGAGGCCCGCTGGCTGGACTCTTGGGGGCAAAACATGTTTGCCTCAACCAGCGCTGCCCTGCGGGCCCTTAACACCTTGTTTGTTCTGGCTAGGGCCTCCTCCTGTTTGTGGGACTCGGCTGAGTCTCTGGGATCCGCAGAGTCCCAGGAGACTGTTCAGGTGGACTTACGGCATCATCCGTTGGAAGGCCGGGAGGTTGCGGCGTATATTCTCCACTCCGCTCTGGACATCTCAGAGGTGCTAGGCCGGGCCATGGCTTCCTCAGTTGTTCTCCGTCGCCATACTTGGCTTCGGGATGGAGTATTCCCCGAGAATATTCGGGAGCAGCTCATTGATCTTCCGTTGGTGGCAGCCTGTTGTTCCACGCCCCGGCTGACTCCGCCATCCAAAGATTCCTGGCAGGGCTCCGTCCTCCTCCTTATTCTCCTCAACCTTCCCCTCCTCAGTGACTGCTGAGTTGGGCTGGTTCTGGGCCTTCTTAGGCCGGTTGTTCTGGCTGTGGAGTGTGTTTTCTGGCCATTTGAGTCCTCCATTGGGACTTTGGCATTGTTGTCTGCTGGACGGCCCTTTGTTGATATTGTGTGTGTATCTTGCAGGAGTTGTTGCGCAGACTTGGCCCTGAGATTAGGCCTTCTGCTTTGCTTGGGCTGCTTGTAAAGCCTTCTGCGGGGGTGTTTTTTCCCCTTAACTCTTTTGTTTTTTCCTATGCAGCGGAAGTTCTTCCAAAGAAGGTTTCCTATATCTTGGGACTTGACGTACCCTATGTGGGGTAGTGGTAGCTGTTATATGGCTTGTGCTCTGCTAGGGAGTTATGGTCGCCTTCGGGTTCCTGTTCTCCATGGCGTTTATGTAGGTTGTTTTTTCCTCTTGAGGTCGTGTGCGCGGCCACTCGTAGTGGTGTGTCCTGGAATTTCCTCATCTCCCTGCTCCTGTCCTGAGGGCATGGTTGATTCTGTGTTCTTCCTTGTCCGGCACCGCCTGTCCGGTCTTCCTGGGGCCCCAGGCTGTTCTTTTTGTTTCTGGCCCCTCATGACAGCCGTCGCCATTCTGACTGCCATGTTGCCCTCCATCTGGAGTGGGTTCACCTTGTTTTCCCTCGTTTCCTTGGGCCCTCTAGGCTTCTTCTTCTTCTTCTCCTCTTCCTGTCTTGGCATTGGATGGAAGCTATGTTGCCTTGTGCGGGAGTGGGATGCTTCAGCCTTCCTGGCCTTGCCCTCGGTTCCTCTGCTGTGAGTGTACAGCCCTCTTCAGCCTTCTTTCTCCCTCCTACATCCTCTGGGGGTTGGTGGTGTTCTGATTGTGGGGGTTCCCCCTTGCCTGGTAGGAGCGAGGTTCCTACCTGGTCCACTGATCTGGTCCCTTGTGGGACCCTGTGTTCTGTCCAGGCTGGTGGGATCCTTTCGCAGACCCTCCTTCCCCGGGGGTATTGCTAGGGTATTTATTCTACGTGAAGGAATCTGCGGCTAGCAGTCTCTATCAGATGTACGAGTTACTTACCTTCGGTAACGATGTATCTGTTAGAGACGATTCTAGCCGCAGATTCCTTTGCGGTCCGCCTTTACTCCCCGTTCTGCGAGGGCCCTTAGGTTGGTCTTCAGTACTCGCCTCCCGGTGGGGGGCTGTGTATCTTGTGAGTGCCTTCTTTGCTCTTTAAGGGTGGCTCCGTCTGGTGGCGATTCATTCCTCCTCTTAGTTCTTTGGAGGATGGGGTTCCGGTACTCCGGTGCCCTGCTGCTCTGGCTACTCCAGGTTTGGGGGGATTGCTTTCTATCTCTGTCCTTCCCTCCCGCCCTTTCCTTCCATTGCTAACCTCTGAATAGGGGTCACCTGGCCATGCCTTGCCCTTGTTCGCTTGGGGGTGGTTGCCCTCTATGCTGGGTGGCTTGGAGGTTTGTTGTCTCTGTCTGTCTTGGAACTGGCCCCCTCCCTGTTCAGGATGGGGGTGGTAGGTCTGCTACGTGTGTCATGACTGTATGCATGTTCCTTGCCTCTGGGGCACGGGATTGAGGAGGCTGTCTATGTACTGGCAGGGTAGCTGCTCAGGGCTCTGCTTGTTCTTTTTCTTTCCCTGCCTTTGGGTTCTGCAGTGTTCACACTGCTCTTTATGGTGTTGTTAGTCACCATTTCTTTTCCAATTTGTCTGCTCTTCGCACACTGTTCCCATGCTCCCACAGTTTTTTCTCTGGTGGCTCCGCGTCGTGGTGTGGAAAAGTTCTCAGAAGAAAACTGACGTAGGCGCGCCGAGGCGGGTCTTATGTGACCTCACTGATGTCACGTACGCGGTCGATGCCTGGGCCGAGTCGCATGATGTCACCACCCCCGGCGTGCAGGGATGCTGTGGCAAAAAAAATTCTGGATCCAGTCTAACGCCTGGGGATAATTCTACGTGAAGGAATCTGCGGCTAGAATCATCTCGACCAGATACATCGTTACCAAAGGTAAGTAACTCGTACATTAACAGCAGTATACTGGCAGCCAAGGCGAGAATTAAAAGTAAACCGCTGGAAAGGCTGGAAAAAATAGAATAAAAAATGCCGGTAACACACCGAATATAGTTTGGAATGAGGTCACAAAGCCAGAACTTACTACTTTAAAAAAGTGCGCCAAGCTTGTGGTCGAGGAGGCATTGAATATAGTGTGAATCAAAGCACCGAAATGCAGGGGGAGATCAGTATTCAAAAGGGCATGCACCTCAGTGCGAGTGTTTGCCATGTGAAGGACGAATGTTTCACACAAAGAAGTAAGGACGACTTCTTTTTGAGACAATAGACCCCTTATTCGACTCATCTTGTTGAACTCTGCTTTCAAGGTCGGAATGGAAGGCCAGATGGATACATCGAACTTCCCATGCGGAGGAGGGAATAGCACATTCTTGCAACAAACTACACGTTGGGAGACAGTCACAATGTACGGAATCCCTGCCAGCATACTACAGCAGTCTTCATTATTTAAAAGCAAATAACTACCGATTGCTAACAACGTGAAAGTCAGAGTCATAGCCGGGACAGGATTCCCCTTTAAAATGCATGCTAAGTTCGGTGTGTCAGAATTGCAAGAGCCGTGCAATTGGATGTTCCTGCAAACTAATGAGTGATCGGGTGTTGAAGTGCAATCTACACCCTTCAAAAAACTTCTTTACCCTCTCCCAGGCACCTATAGGTGAATAAAGCGATACAAAAGGGGATGATGGACGGAGGGTTTGAGCAAATCAAACACTCACCCCCAGTCAACTGATCTGGGTTTAATCCATCACCATTCTTTAGCCCACTCAGCCACCACATTTCAGACATGGCTATATGCAAATCAGTCTGACCCTGTGCCTCGTGGGAACATTCCAGCCCGAACTGCCAAGCCATGTCTTCCATGGACCGGAAACAAGCATCCTGGGACCGGTTTCGGATTCATAATCCTCATCAGCCAGGCTGTGTGTGGCAGGGTATGCTCAGACGTGAGTCCCTTGTTCACTTGGCCACTGGATTCAAGATAGCCTGGCTGATGAGGATTATGAATCCGAAACCGGTCCCAGGATGCCTGTTTCCGGTCCAGGGAAGACATGGCTTGGCAGTTCGGGCTGGACTGTTCCCATGAGGCACAGGGTCAGACTGATTTTTACATAGCCATGTCTGAACTGGGGTGGCTGAGTGAACTAAAGAATGGTGATGGATTAAACCCAGATCCGTTGACTGGGGGTGAGTGTTTGATTTGTTCAAACGCTCCGTCCATCATCCCCTTTTGTTTCGCTTTGTTCGCCCTAAGTGTGGCAGGGTATGCTCAGATGTGAGTCCCTTGTTCACTTGGCCACTGGATTCAAGATAGCCTGGCTGATGAGGATTATGAATCCGAAACCGGTCCCAGGATGCCTGTATCTGAAAGAGACACGTTAGTATTAGATTCCTTACCTTAGAATATCCCCAGGCGTCAGACTGGATCCGGAAATTTTTGCGCAGAAGTACCCTTGCGCGTCGGTAGGCGTCGTCTGCGGCTCCGCGTCCGTCGTCGGCGTCGTGGGCGCCGTGATGACGTCGTCGGAGTACTTAGACGCCGCCTCCGCGTGCTGACGTCAGTTCTTCTTTTTTCCGCGCCAGCTAGCGCAGATCTGGAAAAAGCAGTAACCCTAGTCAATTTTTGACAAACTTTTTGATCCTTTTTGATTGCTATTTCGTAGTCTCTCGACTCCGAAACGGTGCCGCTAGGGATGCCCGGCTTCAAGCATTGTGACGATTGCGACCGGCTGACGTCGGTCACGGATCCTCACCGTGTGTGTTTGTCGTGTTTGGGCGTCGACCACGACGACAAGGCCTGCTCCGACTGCCGGGCCCTCTCTTCGAAAGCCAGGCGGGAGCGGTCCCGTAGGCGCCTCGAACTCCGGCAGTCGGTCCCGCGCCGTGAGAGGTCCCGATCCCATGGGAGGTCGAGGGACAGGTCGCGGGCTCGGAGCCACCACAGCTCCGAGAGTAGGCCGCACTCCTCCGGGTCGAAGTCGTCGTCAGATAAGAGGCACAAGAAGTCCAAGCGGCGTCATCGCTCCTCGGACTCCCCCCGACGCTCGCACGATGCGGCCAGGGGTTCGGGTGACACCACCCACGCGGCTCCGTCGGAGTCGCGGGCGCCGCGTCCAGCTCCACACCCTCCGGTCCCTGGGCTGAACGCGACGCCAGAGGAGATCGAGCGCTTCCTCATGGCCATGAGGAGCATCTCTCCTCCGACGGGCTCCGCGGCGCCTCCGGGCCCAGCGGACCCGTCTGGGAGCCCTAGCGGGTCCAGCGCCGCAGGACTCCGCTGGTCCTCCTTCGGGATCTGGTTCGTCGCCGGTGGATCTGACGACCTCCTCGGCGTCGGACCCTCTGGTGTCGCCTCCGGCGCCGTCCTCGGGCGGCGCCGGCCCCGGTCCTACCTCCGTTCCTGTTCGGCCGTCGGGACGGCCCCGCTGGGCGCCGCTCCAGACGCCGTTAGGTGAATTTCACTTTTATGAACAGGCCCCATTGGTTGAGGACCCTGAATTTCAGGAGATGGGTGAGGAAGAGGACTGGGAGGGGTCTGAGGACCCCTCTGACCAGGGAGTGTCAGTCTCATGAGGACTGGACAGGAGACCTTGGGGAGGCCAGTGGCCTGGACACCTCTCCAGACACTGGGTTTGTCTCCCCTCCTACCGTGGCTTCGGAGGAGGGGGCAACATATAGTGTGGTGCTGATGAGGGCTGCCAAGGCCTTAGGCCTTGAGCTCCCCGTCGCGGCCGTGAGGACTAACCTCCTCCTTAAACCGCAGTCAAGCTCCGCCGAGACTCTGCTGCCCTTTAATGAGGCCTTGACCGACGTTCTTCTGGGCACTTGGTCCAAGCCCGCTACGGGTTCGCCCGTAGATAGGAACGTGGCCAGGCGCCACCGCCCAGCCCCGGGCAACCCATGTTTCCTGTCCTCCCACCCTACCCCCGAGAGCCTGGTCATCCAGGCCTCCAATTCCCAGACCGCATTCCTGTCGGCCCCGCCTGATCGGGAATCCAAGAGGTATGACCAGTATGGGAAGAAGATCTTCTCATCCCTTAGTCTAGGCCTGCGGTCTTCCAACACCGCCTGCCTCTTGGGACGTTGCACCCACTCTGTGTGGGATAAGGTCGCGGAAGTGCTGCCAGAGTGTCCGTTGGAGGTATGGGCCAAACTCGGCCAAGCCCTTGTGGAGGGCCGGGATGCAGCCAAGTATTCCATCCGGTGTGGGCTGGATACCACTGACTCGCTGGGTAGAGCGATGGCAACGACGGTGGCGGTCAGACGCCACGCCTGGCTGAGGTCCGCCAACTTCTCGGCAGATGTCCAGAGCACGCTCATGCACATGCCGTTCGATCGCCGTCGCCTCTTTGGCGACAAGGCAGACCATGCGCTTGAGCGTTTTAAGGACTCCAGGGCTACGGCCAAGTCCTTGGGCCTCTCGGGCCAGCGCCAGCAATCGGCTGCCTTTCACTCCTTTCGTGGCCATGGAAGGGGTGCGCCCACACGCGCTGCCAGCCACGCACCGCAGGGCAATACCCAACGCGGTGGCGGCCGTGGGAACCGCCGTCCGGGCGGTCGGGGGCAGCGGCGAGGTCAGTCCACACCTTCCCCCGCAGCATCCGCCTCGAAACCCTCCTAGTCCGAGCTTTCAGGCCCATGTGACGCCAGTGGGGGGGCAGGGTTCGCCATCACCACCTCCACTGGCGCACTGTCACATCGGACAGGTGGGTGCTGCAAATCGTCCGAAGGGGCTACTCCCTCCCCTTCGAGGCGACTCCTCCAGCCATGCCACCGCAGAACCACCGTGTATCGGGGGATCATTTGCGACTCCTGCAGGAGGAAGTTACGGCCCTCTTGGCCAAGGGGGCCATCGAGCGCGTTCCTGGGCCAGAAGTAGGGTGTGGTTGCTACTCCCACTACTTTCTGGTACCCAAGAAGGGCAAAGGGGGCCTACGCCCTATCTTGGACCTAAGGAACGTCAACGGCTTCCTCCGGAAGGAGAAGTTCAAAATGCTGACTCTGGCTCAGGTTCTGGCTGCCCTGGACCCAGGAGACTGGATGGTAGCGTTGGACTTGCAGGACGCTTACTTTCATATCCCCGTCCTGCCTGCCCACCGGCGCTACCTGCGGTTCATGGTGGGCCACGAGCACTTTCAATTTACCGTGCTCCCCTTCGGCCTTACCAGCGCCCCACGGGTGTTCACAAAGGTGATGGCGGTGGTCGCAGCTCATCTGCGCGGGTTAGGGGTTTCAGTCTTCCCCTACCTCGACGACTGGCTGTTGAAGGGGGGCTTGCCCCAGACAGTTGTCAGCCACCTCCAGACGACGGCGGACCTCCTGCACCAGCTGGGGTTCTCCATCAATGTGCCGAAGTCACACCTGTGCCCCTCTCAGAAGCTCCTCTTCATCGGAGCGGTTCTGGACTCGGCGCGGTTTCGGGTTTATCCACCCGAACAGCGGGTCCGGGATATTCTGGCTCTGATTCCCATCTTTCAGCCGTTATCCCGGGTTTCGGTCAGGTTGACGCTGCGGCTTCTGGGGCTGATGGCCTCCTGCATCCTACTGGTGCATCACGCCAGGTGGCGGATGCGGGCTCTGCAGTGGGACCTGAAGTTTCAGTGGGCCCAGCATCAGGGCAACCTATCCGACCACGTCCTGATCTCGGAGGGCACTGCGAGACAGCTGCAGTGGTGGCTCACGGACCGCGATTGGGTCAGCGGCAGATCCCTCTCCCTTCCCCAACCGGAGCACGTAGTTGTGACGGACGCGTCCCTCCAGGGCTGGGGAGGCCACATGGGAGAGGCGGAGATCCGAGACCTCTGGTCTCCGGCGGAGACCCGGCTCCACATCAACCTGTTGGAGCTCAGGGCGATTCGTCTAGCACTGAAGGCATTCCTCCCCTCTGTCCGGGGGAGTGTAGTGCAGGTGTTCACGGACAACACCACCGCCATGTGGTACTGCAACAAACAAGGCGGGGTGGGGTCGTGGATCCTTTGTCAATAGGCTCTTCGCCTTTGGCAATGGCTGGAACGCCAGGGCGTGACCCTGGTGGCTCAACACCTGGCGGGTTCTCTGAACGCCAGGGCGGACGAGCTCAGCCGTCGGTGCATGATGGATCACGAATGGCGTCTGAACTCGGACGTGGCGCAAGGCCTCTTTCAGCGATGGGGAGAGCCTTGGTTAGATCTATTCGCCACCGAAGAGAACGCGCAATGTCATCTGTTCTGCGCGTTGGAATTTCCAAGGCGGCACTCGCTCGGAGACGCTTTTCGTCGCGAGTGGAGTTGCGGTCTGTTGTACGCCTTTCCGCCTATACCACTTCTGCCCAGAGTGCTGAAGAAGATCAAGCGCGACCGGGCCCAAGTCATCCTTGTGGCTCCGGACTGGGCGAGAAGGTACTGGTATCCAGAGCTACTCAGTATGTCAGTCGATCCCCCGGTTCGTCTGCCTCTTCAGGAGGACCTTCTGTCGCAGCAGCAGGGGACGGTCCGCCACCCGAACCTGTCCAGTCTCCACCTCCATGCTTGGAGATTGAGCGGCGATAGTTGAGGCCATTTGACTTGCCTCCTGAAGTTTGTAACATCATTCTGGCAGCCAGGCGTCCCTCCACAAAGTCGGTATACGCCTGCAGGTGGAGCAGATTTGTGGCATGGTGCACAGCAAAGGCTGTGGATCCCCTCAATGCCCCTCTTTCTGAAGTCCTTCTCTTCCTTCTTTCTCTTGCCCAGCAGGGCTCTGCTCTGGGCACTCTCAAGGGCTACCTTTCTGCCCTTTCAGCCTTTCTCAGGCTGCCTGATCAACCTTCTTTGTTCAAGTCCCCTATTGTTAATAGATTTCTTAAGGGCCTCACACACACGTTTCCTCCTGTTCCGTTTGTGATGCCTCAGTGGGACTTGAACCTGGTTCTTACCTTTCTGATGTGCGCTCCCTTTGAGCCACTTCACAACTGTCCTCTTCGCCTTCTGACCTTGAAGACTGCCTTCCTGGTTGCCATCACCTCTGCCAGGAGAGTGAGTGAGCTCCAGGCCCTTTCTTGTACCCCACCTTTCCTTTCTGTCCATCCGGACAAAGTGGTGCTGCGTACCAAACCTTCTTTCCTGCCCAAGGTTGTCACGGCCTTCCACATCGGGCAGTCTATCACCTTGCCAACCTTCTTCCCGCCACCGCATCCCTCTAAAGAGGAAGAGCGGCTCCACCGTCTGGACCCAAAACGTGCGCTCTCTTTCTATTTGGATCGCACACGCCAGTTCCGGGTGGATGACCAACTCTTTGTTGGTTACGTGGGCGCTAAGAAGGAGAAAAAGCGGTGCACAAGAGGACCATCTCCCGGTGGATCATCCTGTGTATCCAGGCATGCTACTCCTTGGCTAGGAAGGAGCCCCCGGTTGGACTGCGGGCTCATTCTACCCGAGCGACGGCGACTACCACTGCCCTGGGCAGGGGTGTGCCCTTACAAGACATCTGTCAGGCAGCTACGTGGGCATCGCTGCACACGTTTGCAAGACACTACTGCCTGGACAGCCAAGTCCGGAGGGATGGCTTCTTTGGCCGTTCCGTCCTCCAGGACTTTCTGGTGTGATTATTGGTTCGCAGACCCACCACCGGGGTTGGTATTGCTGGGGTATATATTCTAAGGTAAGGAATCTAATACTAACGTGTCTCTTTCAGATGCACAAGTTACTACTTGTGTAACGATATATCTGTAAGAGACATTAGTTAGTATTAGATTCCTTACCGACCCACCCATCCTCCCCGTTCTGCGAACCAATATCTAGGGTTAGGGTTGTCCCCTTTCAGGGCCCTAGTTTCAATGGCACCAGTGTTGGTTTTTAACATGGCTCTGCGTTTCTGGCGCGGAAAAGCTGTGTCTAAGAACTGACGTCAGCACGCGGAGGCGGCGTCTAAGTACTCCGACGACGTCATCACGGCGCCCACGGCGCCAACGACGGACGCGGAGCCGCAGACGACGCCTACCGACGCGCAAGCGTACTGCTACGCAAAAATTTCCGGATCCAGTCTGACGCCTGGGGATATTCTAAGGTAAGGAATCTAATACTAACTAATGTCTCTTACAGATATATCGTTACACAAGTATTAACTTGTGCTTCCGGTCCAGGGAAGACATGGCTTGGCAGTTCGGGCTGGACTGTTCCCATGAGGCACAGGGTCAGACTGATTTGCATATAGCCATGTCTGAACTGGGGTGGCTGAGTGAACTAAAGAATGGTGATGGATTAAACCCAGATCAGTTGACTGGGGGTGACTGTTTGATTTGTTCAAACGCTCCGTCCATCATCCCCTTTTGTTTCGCTTTGTTCGCCCTAAGTGTGGCAGGGTATGCTCAGACGTGAGTCCCTTGTTCACTTGGCCACTGGATTCAAGATAGCCTGGCTGATGAGGATTATGAATCCGAAAACGGTCCCAGGATGCCTGTTTCCGGTCCAGGGAAGACATGGCTTGGCAGTTCGGGCTGGACTGTTCCCATGAGGCACAGGGTCAGACTGATTTGCACATAGCCATGTCTGAACTGGGGTGGCTGAGTGAACTAAAGAATGGTGATGGATTAAACCCAGATCAGTTGACTGGGGGTGAGTGTTTGATTTGTTCAAACGCTCCGTCCATCATCCCCTTTTGTTTCGCTTTGTTCGCCCTAAGTGTGGCAGGGTATGCTCAGACGTGAGTCCCTTGTTCACTTGGCCACTGGATTCAAGGTAGGCTGGCTGATGAGGATTATGAATCCGAAACCGGTCCCAGGATGCCTGTTTCCAGTCCAGGGAAGACATGGCTTGGCAGTTCGGGCTGGACTGTTCCCATGAGGCACAGGGTCAGACTGATTTGCACATAGCCATGTCTGAACTGGGGTGGCTGAGTGAACTAAAGAATGGTGATGGATTAAACCCAGATCAGTTGACTGGGGGTGAGTGTTTGATTTTTTCAAACGCTCCGTCCATCATCCCCTTTTGTTTCACTTTGTTCGCCCTAAGTGTGGCAGGGTATGCTCAGACGTGAGTCCCTTGTTCACTTGGCCACTGGATTCAAGATAGCCTGGCTGATGAGGATTATGAATCCGAAACCGGTCCCAGGATGCCTGTTTCCGGTCCAGGGAAGACATGGCTTGGCAGTTCGGGCTGGACTGTTCCCATGAGGCACAGGGTCAGACTGATTTGCATATAGCCATGTCTGAACTGGGGTGGCTGAGTGAACTAAAGAATGGTGATGGATTAAACCCAGATCAGTTGACTGGGGGTGAGTGTCTGATTTGTTCAAACGCTCCGTCCATCATCCCCTTTTGTTTCGCTTTGTTCGCCCTAAGTGTGGCAGGGTATGCTCAGACGTGAGTTCCTTGTTCACTTGGCCACTGGATTCAAGATAGCCTGGCTGATGAGGATTACGAATCCGAAACCGGTCCCAGGATGCCTGTTTCCGGTCCAGGGAAGACATGGCTTGGCAGTTTGGGCTGGACTGTTCCCATGAGGCACAGGGTCAGACTGATTTGCATATAGCCATGTCTGAACTGGGGTGGCTGAGTGAACTAAAGAATTGTGATGGATTAAACCCAGATCAGTTGACTGGGGGTGAGTGTTTGATTTGTTCAAACGCTCCGTCCAAGAGGTTTTGTTCGTAACGCTACATAGATACCTCTAATCTCACTCTTTTAATAGTACCAGCCTGGGGGCTCATTAAAACATTTTGTTTTGCGTTTCCCCACGAGCCAGGTACATTTTTTAATCACTCAAACACAACCCCACCACTCCCTCACATCCAACCCTCACACACACCACGCATAGTCTTTTGCAAAGTGCTCCCGCACAGCAGTAGGTAGAAGCACGCCGCATACCGTAGAGGGGTGCGAAGACCCCAATGATGAAGCATGACACCAAGGGTCCTTTTGGTGTGTGAGGGGTATTTAAACAACACTGTGTGTTCCCCACCACTGTAGAGAACGCTTGTCACTTCCTTGTGGATTCTTTTTGTTTATACAACAAAACGAACACTTCATCTTGAACAATATCAACAACAGATGAAACAATATTTTCTAATGTATAAATCCGGGAAGAAAGAGTATTAATGCTATTATAAACAACTGCAAGCACTTTTTCTAAATTTGCTTGATCGATAGCCCGCAATCTAGAAGCAGCTTCAATTTGAGGCAGTTAACAAACTTCGTTGTAAATAGCATATGCCCATCTTTTTGACCTGCCTGTTGCAGGGCCTTTAACAAAATCATTCAAACCAACATCGTCAGTCAAATTGGACAAATGGACCTTAACTGACGCTAAAGTGGAGTGTTTGAGCCAGTTCTAACATAATTTACCTACTGAATAGGTAGTAACAGAATGGGCAGTTTCAAAACGGGGATCCACCCTAACCTGTGTAAAGCCAGGGGCCAGACCCAGAAAACGAAGTTGACTTGCTTTTTTTGCCTCAATAACCAACCCTCTGGATCCAAGCTGGAAATATTAAAAGAGGAATTTAGTAACAGGGACTGCAATTCATCTATGGACTGATCAGTGTGATTGTACCATGTAGGGTATTCCCCTAAATTAGGAATGGAAGGAGCATTTAATTTTTTAGACATAGCCAATCCAAAGAAAGTGGTTTGTGAAATAGTCGAGTTCTAAAACAACATATGGTTCGGGATGAGGCATGCACGATGCAAAGCTTCTGTGCCCTGTACTTGCCAACTTTTAAAACCCCAAACAGATTTAAGATCAATAGTATCTTTCCACAGTTCATAGCCCCCTATTGCTAATTGGTCAAGAAAGGACTTAGAATATAATAATTTTGTGTGTAAATAAACACACCCAAGCGGTTTATTAGATATATACAACTGTGTCTGGGGAGGGCGCGCCGCAGTTGAAGGTTTAATCTGCTGGCAAATGTCACAATCTCACGTCTGTTTGTACAAGCCACGCCACCAGTAACTCTGTTGTAAAAGAGATACAGTAGCTGACACACCCGCGTGAGCAGAGGCCATGCCCTCGTGTGCCGCTGTTATCAAGGACTGGCTGTGGTCCGCGTTGGGAATCAGCGTCGTTAATTCTCACATAGGGAACTTTATCAGGACTTAAAAGTTAAAAGTATTTAGAAGGAAAACCTCTAGGGTAATTTCCTACCTTCTCTGTTGCGACAATAGCTGCCAAGATATCATCATCAATCTTAGTTTTGGAACGTGTAACTGCTGCTACTACATATGTCGCTACTGCGGTCTTGGCTGCTTCATCAGCAAGACAGTTACCAACAGCGTGTACCCCCATGCGTTGGTGACCAAGAGTATGAATTACAAACACGAGTAGCAGCTGTTCTTTAACACCTTCAATGCTATGGAGATTTTTCTCCTGCGCTGAAGATCAATATTTCCCATTGTTCATGACAAGGTCAGCTCGTCATAAGCACAGGTCCAGTGTACTGCATGACGAGCTGACCTTGTCATTAGCATAGAAGAGGTTAAGCTCAGCCACTCGAACCTGTAGCATTTGGTGTTTAATCGTGCTACCTTTGGAATCACAGTAGTCATTCTGAGTCCAAAAGAATAAATATTCATTGTAAGACTGTACACAGTAGTAAGAGTAACTCACAATAAGAGTAGTCACACAAGGGTCAGCGTAATCCAGTGCAAGCACCAGAGCACGGAGCTCTGCCAATTGGGCGGTACAGTCCCCTAACGTCTGTGTATGCACGACATCGGACTTGAACTCTCCATTCACCATAGTACCAACCACTATTGCGCAGGCCGCTGAATACGCATGTTTTGACACCGTTGCGCCGATCCGTCAGTGTAGATGATACAATGGAAATCCTCAAGCGGGCGCATGGTCAGAGGAGCCGGATTAACGAATTCATACTGCAAGTACTCCTGAGTTTGCAAAGAGGAATCAAAGATAAACGTGACATCCGGACACGTCAAGGATGTGGCCCATTGTATCCAACGGGGATGCAAAGCTTTTGAATTCGGTACACTGGCTATCGTCACTGACTCCAAGGCAGGATACGGTATAACAACCAACATGCGTTTCTCCTGCGACAGTGCCCGTTCCTTTAGAATCGCCATCTGCACTGCAGTCAAAACTTTTTCCACAGAGGAAAATCGCATTTCAGCCGAAGTGTACAAGTGTAACTTGTAAGCAATAGGGACTGTGTCACCCTCATTAAAAGCCAGGTATGTGAAACCCACCGCCCCGGGTACAATTCCTATTACCAGGTTAGCGACCCTTGACCCTACCAGGTAGTTCGCTCCCCCTCCGCACAGCACCGCCTGTGCCCGTTCTCTACCTCGCTGCCCCCTTGTCTCTCTGCCCGGTTTCCCTTCTGCTCCCCTCGCTGCCCCCCGTGTCTCTCTGCCCGGTTTTTCCTTCTGCTCCCCTCCCGGCCCCCGTGTCTCTCTGCCCGTTTTTGCCTTCTGTTGCCTAGCTGCCCCTGCATTTCTGTGACCTTTCTGCCTTCTGTGCCACTCGTTCCCCCCGTTTTTTGTGACATTTCTGCCCTTTATTGCGACCTTTGTGCCTCTGTGCCACTGGTTTCCCCCTGTTTTTTTGTGACCTTTTCTGCCCTTTCTTGGGACCTTTCTTCCTCTGTGCCACTCATTTCCCCCCATTTTTTGTGACCTTTTCTGCCCTTTCTTGTGACCTTTGTGCCTCTGTGCCACTGGTTTCCCCCCGTTTTTTTGTGACCTTTTCTGCCCTTTCTTGGGACCTTTCTTCCTCTGTGCCACTCATTTCCCCCCATTTTTTGTGACCTTTTCTGCCCTTTCTTGTGACCTTTGTGCCCTCTGTGCAACTCGTTTCCCCCTGTTTTTTGTGACCTTTTCTGCTCTTTCTTGTGACCTTTGTGCCCTCTGTGCCACTCGTTTTCCCCTGTTTTTTATGACCTTTTCTGCCCTTTCTTGTGACCTTTCTGCCTCTGTGCCACTTGTTTCCCCCGTTTTTTGTGACCTCTTTTGCTCTTTCTTGTGACCTTTGTGCATCTGTGCCACTCGTTTTCCCCTTGTTTTTTGTGACATTTCCTTCCCTTTCTTGTGACCTTTTGCCCTCTGTGCCACTCGTTTCCCCCCGTTTTCTGAGACCTTTTTGCCCTTCCTGTGACTTTTTTGCCTTCTGTGCCACTCATTTCCCCCTGTATTCTTGTGACCGTTTTGCCCTTTTTGTGACCTTTCTGCCCTCTGTGCCTCTCGTTTCCTCCTCAATTGTTGTGCCCTTTTGCCGTCTGTTTCCTTTGTCGCCCCTCACCGCCTCCGCAACTGCGTCCCCTGTGGCTCTGCCCCCCTGACTGCCTATTCGCTGCCCCGTCTCCAGCCTCCCAGCTGCTCCTCACTCCCACCTTCCCACACATGCCGGCCGCTACGCGGTCGCGCCACTGGCGCACTGCAAGCCTTTCTGCGCCCGCCCACGCCTGGACCGCGCCCAGCGCCAGAACCCCTGGCCCCCGCACCCGCCACCACTACGACGCCAGCACTCTGCACGCTCTCAACCTCGGACGGACCCACAACTGCTTCAAGGCCGCCCCGAAACGCACACACGGTCCCTTCACCTGCCGGAACTGCAGCTACACCTGCCACAGAGCCAACAAACCACCCGCCAAGAAAGACCTCAACCACCTCCGATGCATACTACTGAACACCCGCTCCGCACGCAAACATGCCGTCGAGCTCTGGGACCTGCTCAACACAACCTCCCCAGACGTCACCTTCCTGACAGAGACCTGGTTGAACAACTCCTCCGCACCCGACATCGCCATAGCCATCCCAGACGGCTACAAGATCACCCGCAGAGAACGCACCAACGGAGTCGGAGAAGGAATCGCCATCGTCCACAAGAACAGCATCAGCGTCTCGACTAGCACCGACGACGCGCTCAGCACCGCCGAACACATGCATTTCCAGATCCACACAGACCCCAACTCCACCCTCAGAGGCACACTCGTCTACCGACGCCCCGCACCCCGACCCCAGTTCAGCAACTTCATTGCCGACTTCATCAGCACGCAAGCCCTGACCTCCACTGACTACATCCTCCTCGGAGACCTGAACTTTCACCTTGAGAACAACAATGACAACTCCACAACCCTGATCGATAACCTCGCCAACCTCGGACTGAGACAACTCGTCACAACGCCCACCCATTCCGCAGGCCACACGCTCGACCCCGTCTTCTCCTCAAGCCCGCACGTCTCCGTCAGCCACACCACCGAACTACTCTGGACCGACCACCGCTGCATCCACTTCACCTTCCAGAAACCCACCACACACCACTGCACCCAACAGATCCCCCGCCGCTGCTGGAGCAAAATCACTGAAGACCAACTACATGCAAACCTTGCTCTCAGCCCACCCACCGAACTCTCCAACACCGACGTCACTGCCCACAACCTCAGAAGCTGGATTGAGGACTGCGCCAACACCCTCGCCCCGCTGAAGAAACCCCCCCACAGAGACACCAGCAAGAGGGCCAGCTGGTTCACCCCAGAACTCCTAGATTCCAAGCAAGCCTGCTGGAAACTAGAGAAGAAATGGCACAGTGAACAAACTCCGGACAGCCACGCAGCACACAAGGACGCCGTCCGCAACCACCACCACCTCAACAGGGCTGCCAAGAAGACCTCCTTCAAAGACAGCCTCAACAACAACGCACACGACAGCAAGGAGCTCTTCAACATCATGAAGGAACTCTCCAACTCCAGCTCCAACATCAACGACATCCCGCCGTTGCGAGCCTTGTGCGACTCCCTCACCACCTTCTTCCACCGCAAGATAGCAGACATGCACGACTGCTTCAACACCCAGACAGCCCCAACAGACAGCAACACAACAGTCCCTCCGCACATCATCGACCACATCCCCTTGCTAGCCTGGACCAGCGTGAGCGTCGATGACACCATCAAGACCATGAGCACAATCCACTCCTGCTCACCGTCAGACCCATTCCCGCACCATATCTTCAACAAAGCAAGAAGCTCCATCGCCCACCTCCTACACAACGTCATCAATCTCTCCTTTGAGACCGCGACCTTCCCAGAGAGCTGGAAACACGCCGAGATCAACGCCCTACTCAAAAAACCCAAGGCGGACCCAAGAGACGTCAAGACCTTCTGACCCATCTCTCTGCTCCCCTTCCCGACCAAGGTAATCAAGAAAATCGTTAACAGACAGCTAACCCGATACCTCGATGAGAACAGAATCCTGGACCCTTCCCAGACAGGGTTCCACAGGAACCACAGCACCGAGACCGCCCTCATCGCCTCCACCGACGACATCAGGACCCTGATAGACAACGGGGAGACTGTAGCACTCATCCTCCTAGACCTCTCCGCTGCCTCCAAAACTGTCTGCCACTGCACACTACGCGCACGCCTCCACGCAGCAGGGATCCGAAACAAGGCTCTGGAATGGACCACCTCCTTCCTCTCCAGCAGAACCCAGAGCATCCGCCTCCCCCTGTTCCGTTCCGAAGCCTTCGAGATCATCTGCGGCGTACCTCAAGGATCCTCCCTCAGCCCGACACTGTTCAACATTTACATGGCCCCGCTCGCACACGTCGCCCGACAGCACGACCTCAACATACTCTCCTACTTTGACGACACTCAACTGATCCTCTCCCTCACCAAGGACCCCATCACCGCCAAAGCCAACCTCCATGAAGGAATGAAGGCCGTTGCCGACTGGATGAAGATCAGCCGTCTGAAGCTGAACTCGGACAAGACGGAGGTCCTCATCCTCGGCTCCAACCCGTCAGCCTGCGACGACTCCTGGTGGCCAACGGCACTGGGGGCAGCCCCGACCCCCACCGACCACGCACGCAACCTGCAGGGCCGAACTGGGAACCAAAACCGGCCCTGTAGCAAAATCAGCCCCCAGGGGCCCAAAACCGGCCCCCACCCGTGCGGCGCACCGGGGGATTGCCCGGTGCCCGCTACGGCCAGTCCGGGCCTGGCAACCTGGGAATCATCCTCGACTCAACGCTCTCAATGACCAAGCCAGTCAACGCCATCTCCTCCTCCTGCTTCAACACCCTTCGCATGCTGCGCAAGATCTACAGATGGATCCCGACAGATACAAGAAAGACAGTCACCCAGGCCCTCGTCAGCAGCAGACTCGACTACGGAAATGCGCTCTACGTGGGAGCCCCGACCAAGCTCATCAATCGACTACAACGCATCCAAAACGCCTCGGCATGACTGATCCTCGATGTACCACGACACGGCCACATTACCCCCCACCTGAGAACCCTACACTGGCTCCCCGTCAACAAGAGGATATCCTTCAAGCTCCTCATCCACGCACACAAGGCACTGCACAAGACCGGCCCAGCCTACCTCAACAGACGGCTCTAATTCTACACCCCCAACCGCCAGCTACGCTCCGCCGACCTCTCACTCGCCACCGTCCCGCGCATCCGAAGAACAACCACTGCGGGAGATCCTTCTCCCACCTCGCCACCAAGACATGGAACACCCTCCCACTGAGCCTACAACAGACCCAAGACCTGCTGACCTTCAGGAGCATACTAAAGACCTGGCTGTTCAATCAATAGCGGCCCCCACCTCCCCCCCCCCATTGCCTTGAGACCCTCGCGGGTATGTAGTGCGCTTAACAAATGACTGATTGTTGTCACGCGTCAGTAAGTATTTAGATTCAAGAAGATCAGCCTGCAAAGATTGCAAAATGGCTGAATGTTTAGGCAGCCAGCAAGATTTGGTGAAAGGTCGTACCAAGGCATAAAGAGGTTTGATACGCTGGGTATATTCGAAAATGTAAGTACGCCCGAAGTTCAAAAATCCCAGTAAAGATTGTAGTTTTTTCAGAGTTGTCGGAGTGCACAATTGTTCGTATTTCTCCAGAAAGTGAGGTGCTAAACCTCGGCCTTCATTGTTGAGCTCATAGCCCAAGAACAACACTGTATACTCAGCAATGTGCGATTTTGCAAAGTTACATTGGTAACCGAAGTCCGCAAACATACAAATGATGCGGTCAACGCGACACAGATGAGGCCATAATTTGTCGTCTGTGAGATAAATATCATCAACATACAAGCACGCATCAGGGTCGAGCCTCTCTAAAAGAGAGACTATGCGGGCGGCAAAGACGCCTGGACTGTTCTTATAGCCCATAGCTAATCTTCGGAACTGTTTCTGTTTGCCGCCACAGGTGAAGGCTGTCCATTGACTACTAATAGAGGACAGGTCATGGCCAAAAAAGCCATTGGATATGTCAAGTGTGATCTTAAACCGTTTACACACGAGACTATCCACAAGGGCAGAACTGTGAGTATTCTGTACCGCGCAGGTCCGACAATGAGAGTTCAAATGCCGGTAATCCAATACCAAACGATACGAGCCATCATGCTTGGTCACAGTAAAAAGAGGATTATTCATCGGAGACACACAAGTTTCAATCACACCTTGATATTCCAATTGGTCAAGGATTTCCGCCACGGGATCTGTCGCTTCTCGTCGCATGGGATATTGGGGTTGAGGCTGTGGCATAGACCGCAATGGTATCTCATGCCTGGGGGATAATTTCTCCCATCCGCATTGAGTACAGTACAACGCTGGTGCAAGCACCTTAGCCCACTCTTCTGCAAAATTCAAGGCCTGCTCCTTCGGCACAGTGTGTGCGGAACTAGGGAGGATTACCTCCTCCCTACTCGGAGCGGCCAGAACGAAGGGTGGAGGCCAATCAGCCTCCGCTAACAAAATGTCATAGGTAGTAGTCAGATTTTCCCAAAATACCCCATTTATAGTACGTTGTATGTCACCTTCAATTAAAAGGACTATTTCATAAAGTCTTCTAGGGGGAGCCACTCTAGTGTCAGCAGTCTCAACAGCAACAAACGTGTCAGTTGCTGTCACCCTCAGAAATGGACGCAATGCTTCCCGCACTACTGTAATTTCCGCTGGGCTGTCTAACAGCGTCCGTGCCCATGTCAGGTTCCAAAGCTGTGTTCTCACTATCCGTGGCATACCTCGCTGTTAAAGCGGCAACTTTCTTCTTCTAAAACTGGGGTCTTTGACGCAGAGAGTCGTCTTGCTTGCTTTTAACGTCGGTCTTGCGGGGCTGCTCAAGGCTTTGTTGGGCACCCCGACCTCTGCCGCAGCCTCCTCCACCGGTAGGTGAGACCGATGTATCCTGCAAAGAGCGAGGAGAACGTTGATCAGGAACCTTGAAAACGATCAGGTGACTTAATATTAGCACGGTCGCGCAAATCATATGTGCGCTCAGTAGACACAGGTATTGATGAAGTAGGGCGGACCCCTGTTTCTGTTTTCCCTGTTTTTTATTATTATTCCAGTTCTGTTTTGGAACATTGGGGCGTTCATCTTTATCAGAAGTCGCCACCTTAGTTTGCTTCTCTGCTGCTGTCTTAGCATAAGGCTTAACACCCAGACTATTGCGGCCAATGGTCTTATAAGCCGCCGCAATTATCTTCGGTAACTGTCGGAGTTTATCGACATCGGGCCATCGCGTAAAGCATTAGACAACTGGAAGTTCACCGAATGTCCCTTAACATTCGCAAGGACGAGATTAGAAACCTCATCAAACACTCCGAGTCTCATTCCCAATTCAACAGCCGCCTCCGCTCCGTGTTCATCCTGGACAAGCTTAATGGCTGAAGGGAGGACAGCCATGGACGGAGTGCCGAAGCACTTAGTATTGACTGTTGCAAAAATCCTACCCCAGGTCTCACAATCAGGTACCTCTGGTATTAAGTCTTTCTGCAAACTTATCGTCAGAATGCTGTGTTTCTCAACAGGAGACGTATTAGGAAATACTGCTTCCAGCTGGTCAAATTTCTCAGCAAGCCAAAAAGGCATATCATCCTTATCTTGGGGCTGCTTGCCCATAACCGAATTAACCATGACAGGATTAATTTTCATCCCGCCTGGTCCAGCTGGTTGCGCCGCAGCACCAGGTGGCCCCACCTGGACGTTGCGGGATACGTATTGCACTAAAGCTCGATGCACACCAACGAGGGAGGCATAGAGCACAAGCAACTCATCTATAGTGACGCGGGTAACGCGGATGCGACGTGTAACCGGCCAGAACCGGCCACGTCGCCCCAGGAATGGACAAAGGGCCCAACCGAACCGCCGTTACCAATTGGGGAAAGGTGCCATTAAACCAAACTCGATGCTGCCAGGCTGTAATAGGAATCTCCAGTGTCCTATATGGGGTGTAGACTAAAGGCACGGCTGTGGGAGTATAAATGTGAAACGTCTGAGAGACTGCATTAGCTGCACGAAAGGTAACCCAAGAGTAGAAGAGTTCAAATGGGTACGCCGCATCAGCACTCACCACAAAAACAACCGCCAAGCCTTCCAAGGTGACGCCATACGTCTGCAAATGATTGCGGACGGCCACCCTACTATGCGGTGGGATATCAACGTCAGCCATAAGGACACAGTAGAGAAAAGACAATGCAATGAAATGTAGCACTAATGGGTAGTAATTCAAAGTAAGACGCTTTTTAAATTACCAAGCTTGAAAGAACGCATTTAACTATAGGTAGGTTAATACGTCACCACTGTCAACCGGAAACAATAGTGAGGGTGTCGTGGACTGATATAAGCACTACTCGAGAGTCTGAAATATAAGACCATCTCGTTAGTTGCGCCATGTTGCAGGGATTCTGCTCATACACAGAACTGTGCACAAAGACTCAGGACCTCCGTGAATTGTGGTGGACCAAAAAACTCACCTCAGTACCGAGAACCCCCTAACCGACTAGCATCAGTGTCACATTAGCTCTTCGTCCTATAGCAAAGGTACCAATGATTAGACAACCCTGAACATGCAACTTAGGTTACTCTCAGGAATGGTGGGAATCAAGAACACTCTTTCGTTATATTCTCATACCGTTCCACAACATTGGTAAAAAGAGAAACAATAAAGTTTAAAATGTGTATTTTAACGACGTGCTCTAAGATGCAATATTTTTGCTAACATAAGCAGGCATATGATTAAAAATAATATGATCAGCATTGTTACAATTCCATAAAACACAAAAGGAGAAAGCATATTATAATGCTAGTGGCAACAGGACATATAGTGCCTAGTGTACCACCCTCCCCTCCCTAGCTAGGAGCTATGTTTTATAGTACTAAAAGAAGGTCTCTTAGGCTTGAATGGGGAACCCCATACCTCCAAGATTAGCAGAGGTGAATCACATCAGGATCTGCAAAAGCTCTCTCTCTCAGGAAACGGATTTTCTCCAAGTGTTCAAATCATGCATGCAGTGTGATATTAAAGACGCCAGAATTTCAGCTAGCTGCAGCTGCGTACATGTTATGTCTAGAGCATGAGTCGATCAGCCCGAACAACACCTAACACTGTTATGATAACCATGGAGGTTTCAGCACTCACTGTGCAGACTAAGGTCGATATGTAAGTCTAGGGATGTTGAAAACAAGCCATTCTCATGTGAAGAATTCACGCAGCCTAATTTACAATAACAGTTACATGTAGGGTTGTGTGCAAAAGCAGCAAAAAAGTAAAATGGTGTTTAAAGTTCTAATAAGCCTATGCTAACATAGCAATGTGCTCAATCAGGGCCCTGCCTTCACTACATCAGGTGACGGTTGCACTGTCAAGCCAGACCTAAAAATCCATATAGGTTAATGACTGCCCTCCTCCCATCTGTGCTGCTGCCAGCGAAAAACACATCATATATTATCTAGTTATCCAAGACACTTTAATTGATTTACAGTGTCATGTGTGGCCTCTCAAACGTTCAAGCTCAGGCAGCTGGATAAATAAACAAAATAACAGTTGTGTAGAGGGCGAGCCCTTTTTTGTGGAAGCACACAACTTCCACCCAATCAAAACATGTACTCCTGGTTCCCAATATGTGTGTGGAGCCAAACCCTTCTCTAGTGATACTCATATAATTGTCTGGCAACTGCCCCACTTTTTTATCTACTTTAATTTGAATGTTTAACTTGTTTTATTGTGTTTTTATGTATTAATTTATGTTTGTGTGCTGTTTTTATGATACTTTTATGTTTAATAAACTCAAACTTTACTATCCAGCCTTGTGCTTCTCTGCAAGGAAAGAAAAGTACAATGAATGTATACATCTATTTGTTGTATGATTAAATAAAATCTTTAATCTCATAGGCAAAAATAAAATAATGAAATCAATAACATTCACAATAACAATGCCGAAAATTTAAAAACAGTACTCTAAAATCAGCATCCAAAGCTGAACAATTAATCTCTCTAGTGTAAGACTTCTGAAGTACAGGAGGCGTAGACGCCAGCCATTGTACCTGACAGGTGCTTGGTCATACATATTTTCAGTTTAGCAGCTTTGCCAATATTAAAAGAAACTGTGTGATGGGCTCACCCAGCTCACCCACCTAACATGTGACCATACTCTATAAAACCTTACACCAATAGACCAAATCAGACACCAAACAAACTTAAAGCATATTTAAAAAAACACCTAACGTAAATCATTATTGAAGGCTTTGTGACTAATCAGGTTCCAGACTGTATTCTGTTTGGTGCAGGACATTATCCTAACTCCCTGAGCTGCTTTGCAAACATAGCTGGCCACAATATTACTAGCTTGTTTGGAACATCCGTCCATCATATTTCAATGTCATTGATGTCATAGAGCTTTAATGTAAATCAAAGGTCAGACACAAGTGCAGGAAAAAGAAAAGCTGATTAAAACTGTACATCTATCGTGTTCAGCGCTATTCTTCATCCTGTCTTCCCAAGTCACTGTACTGCTCTGCTGGGACTTTCCATTCACTGCGTTAGGTGCCTGCTTCATAAGCCTTACCAAACATACTATATACTGCCCCTTGAAGCAATTCAGATAGGAGACACACTGGCTGTGTAAGCCAAAAAAAAAACTAATAAAAAACATCTTGCGAAACAGTACCACTTAGTTATTATCTTACAGTATCATGCTTGACGCAGGTCTTCATCTTAGCTCCTCAGTTCGCTGGACCACTCCACGGGCGCTTTGACATTCAGTTCTGCTGGAGTGAGAATCAGATTATGTTAAGTATTTTGGTTTACTATTCATTTTGGTGAATCATTGCTCGTTCAGGTCTATAGACCTTGACTGTTGTGGTGTGAAGAGAAAATCAAATCATAAATATATCAACAGTTTTTTTTATCAATCTAGGTACGAGCTAAAGAAGAGAGCGAGGGAAGTTTTAATTCCAATGTTTTAGTAGCTCATCTTTATTATCCTCATTTTATTCATCAATAAGAATTGTAAATCTTATTAATATAAATCTAAAGCATAAATCATTAAAACAATAAATGCTTTCCATAATGGAAATATTCCCTATTCTAAGATTGAGAGAATTCTGTCCTCAAGCAAATTTATCTCACCCTGCTTCATTGGTGTTGTAAGGTAAATTCTTCTCCCTTCTCTTAATGACTGAACTGTTTGGGAGCCGTTCTTTGTCATTCCTTGCCCCTCATCTCTGGAATCAGCTGCCTTTGTCTATTCGTGCATGCTCTGATCTCACTCTTTTAAAAAAAAAAAACTGAAAACTTGGTTATTCACCCTATAATCTTACCTTCATACGGTGTGATATCCCCTGCAGCAAAGGCGTCTAGAGAACCGCTCTGGGATGATTTGTGTTCCTAATAAATGAACAAAATAAAATAAATAAATGTCCAAGTGATAATTTGTGAGTTCTGTGATATCGGGATAAACCCTGTTTCTGGTGCTCCTCCAACAGTTTCTTGAGCTGCTGTTCCCGTAACTACATTAATAGGAGGTGCAGGTGTGTGAATTTCCAGTGGATGTGCAGTTACACCCCTAGTCATGGGTGCTGGACCAGTTACAACCTGTGCAGTAAAACCTGGAGGCATCACTGTAGGACCATTCTCAATTCTTGTAGCCTCTGTACTTATTATAGCAGGCTGAACAGTGAGCTGTGCCAATTATAATGGTCTTCCAGTTGGAACTAGGTGCAGATCAACAGGGGCTGTAGCCACGGTCGGTATTCCCTCAGCATTGGGTACAGAGGCTTCATAGTGTGGTGGATGCACAGCTTGCAATGCATCCAATATTTCATGCTCTGAATATCAGAATCTGATTTCTGTGCAGCTTCCTCATCGTCTTTCTTTAATGTCCCTTCGACTATTGCTTTCCTCCATCTCTGTTGTTCATCCCATTGAGCATCTGCATAATTATACACTGGTTTTTTAGTCTAATTCTCCCTCTAGCATGTGCTGAATTCTCTACAAATATTTAAGGCTTCTTACTGTGCAGGTCTAGGTAGTGGATCCATAGTGGATCCATTTCATAAAGCTTATCTTTCAATCTCTCAATAACTCTCAGATCGAATGTCCCATATTTTGGAAAACTCAAAGGACCTTCATTCTCAGTGATCTTGCACCATTGGTAAAGCTGTAAACGTGTGTAAACCCACGTTTGTTGTCATTCAATGTGCAGGTGTCCCTTCAAGAGATGCCTCTTCACCCTTCACCCTTCCATACTGGAATTCTGACATCACCTTTCACAAAATTCTTGATAATCCTAAAATGTAACACTTCATTATTTCAAATTATTCAAAAAAATCTGCAACAAAACTCAATGCTCAAATGTTTTGATTCTTTTCCACAAACTTCAGATGTCTTTCTCCAATCCTGTTAAAGCTTTAATAGTCTCTCTAACCAGTCTCTATGCGTTCTTTACACAATTAACCTATCACAGGCCGGCACTTCAGTGCTGTCATCAACCAGTTACAGCGCAGCAGTACGTCAACCAATCTCAGCACGGCACAATATGACATCTGATCTCACTCCATGCAGCAGTTCACCGTCACTTGCAATTTCTATCATACACACAATTTCACCACTTTAACAATACAAAAAGCAAAAACAATTCCAAAATAAACAAGCCTTGTCTGCTTCTCTGAAGAAATGAAATATAATCCATCAATTGGAATTTTAATGCTTTAACACCCTCTTACTGTTTCACTCATGAAAGTCTTCCACATTCGCAAGGAAATCTCGACTAGCAGGAAATCACCCTATCCAACGTAGCTTCACCTTTGCAGTTAGGTTTTACTAACTTCAATCAATATTAGTACAATCTAGTGCAATCACAACAGTGTTACAGTCCCTGTCTCAATTGTGTAGTCGATGGTACCTCAAGACCTACACCACTGATCTCTAGCAGACAAGAAAAACATATAGTGTATTCTACGCTTCTCAATATCTATTTATCTATCCCTGGATCTTAGGCTTTGTCAAGCCCGAAAACCTTTTTCATTTATTCACAATAAGCACATAAACATCATCAGCCCATTCAACTCACCCACCAATATTTCATCAATAAATTCCACTCTAATCAGTATTCACAACGTAGAACCCTTTTAACACCTTAGGTGCTGCGCACGGTCAACGGCCGACGGCACCACTACCTCCGTAGTGTTGCCGTTGAACGTTCGAACTGCACCTGCGCAATGGAACGTCCAGCACTGGAGCTGGACGTTCCATAGCAGCTAAGGTGTTAATACTTACATCTGCAGTACAGCAGCCTTCAAAAATCGCACATTGTGAGATTCTGTAGTTTGGTCAATGGAGCATGGACATTTATCTAACTTGGGTTTTCTTTATAGCTTTTCTTCTCAATATAAACCATATCTTTGCTATCAAGTTCAGAATTAAGTATTTTGGTTTACTACTCACCTAGGCCAATCTTCGCTCAGTCAGGCCGATAGGCCTTGGATGTTGTGGTGAGAAGAGAAAATCGAATCATCAATATATCAAATGTTTATCATCAATAAACAATATAGGTGTGAGTCAATGAAGAGAGTTAAAGAAGTGTAAATGGTTTTGTTAATTAAAATATTTTAGTAGCTCATCTTTATTATCATCATTTTATTTATCAGTTAGTTTTGTAAATCTCATTAACATCAATATGGGCCATAAATCATTAATACAATAAACGCGTCCCATAAAGAAAGAATCCCTTATCTAAGATTCGAGTAAGGATTCAAGCACAGAGAGTGGTACAACATGGGATAAGGTTCTCAATAAAAGCTCTGTGCACAAAGAGTGTCTGCAAGTCAGCGTAAGAAGTTGGCAAAAGGAAGGTAAGGAGAGAAGTAGTCTGAACTAATCTAGAAATGTGCACTTCTATAAAGAACACATTTTGTAAGAATCTGCAAAAGTTGCCTATCCCGTCTTCTTCCATTCAGTTATCGTCCGATATTTTTTATGCTTCTCATCATTGCTTTGAGAGAACATAAGTTTATCAAATACTTTAGTTAGATTTGTTGCAGCCGATGTTAAATAGGGTTCAGCTCTGCTAATGGCTTAGCTTTCCCATGTGCATTTGTACCAATCTATACTTCGAAACTAAAGTCCGTCCGAAAGCTATGTAGAAACTGAACATTTTTTTATTTAAAGTACACATGTTTGCATTGACATGTTCTGGAAAGGAAATACAAGTTAATTGAAGAGGTCAAAATCTACATTATGTGCTGATTCTTCCTAAATGGTGGCACATCTTCCCATTTAAAAGACTAAAGCCTAATCAATTATAACAATAAGCTCTATTCAAACAGAAACATTTCTACAAGAAAAATATGAATCATTTTATAAAATGTTAACCTTATTATGCAAATCATCTTGCAGTATCTTCTTTGTGAATGATCTCATCTTTTATCTAAAAACATTTTTTCACATGTAATGCATTTCTAAGTGAATTACTTTAACATTTCTAAGTGAACTTTTAGCAGTGCACTTTTAGCTGTTTGAGGCATAGTACTTGTAAATTTGGCAGCTGTCTAAATTTTTCATAATTCTTTAATTTAAGCTTGCACGTTAAAACTGCACGTTTATTTTAATCTATGTTAGTTCATTTTCTTTAAATGCCCTACCAGTTCTTAGATTACCTGATTGATGAACCTTAAAAACTGTGCTGGCCTGTGTCTCATGTCATACAGGTTTTCACTGCCCGATCACATGTACAACTGTTTAATAGTATAAATAGCTGCTTATGCCAAATTGTATGTAGCTCCAAAAGGTTGGGGCAAATGCAGACAATATTAGTGAGAGCGTTTCAAGCCCACTCTTTATTCTGCTGTGCCTTTAGTGGTATCAGACCCAATCTGTAGTGCATGAGTTGCCTTTTTGACTCGAGTGACCACAGTTGTTTAAAACATGGTGCGGTGTTGGTAGAAATATAAAATGCAAGTGCCAGTTTGGAGTAAGACTTCATTACTGAATTCTCGCCTGTTGGGCATGCCTTTACTTGTTTAATCGGGAGTTTACTTGTTAGCTTGCTCTGGAGAGTCCTATTCCAAATCCCTTCGGCTGTGAGATCCCGTAGTGACCACTCCAGATACATTTTCCAGTGAAAAGACCCTTATTTATGAAGTCCATGGAAAGAAAATGTAAGCTGGCTATACCTCTTTGCTTATAGCAGTAGGAAAGTACTTTAGTCGATAGTCAGTCAAAATACTCTTATTCTTATATATAGCCATAAAAAGTGCTTAAGTTGCTAGACATACGGGCAAAAGTTGAACATATGCAAAGCATGATAATAACATTATTTTAAAAAAACAGTTCATATATGGCAAACCATTACATCAGATAAGCACTCCACTTAAAAACATTATACACATTATGCCAAGGAGGCCTGAAAAGTAAGACTAAAAGGCTGGAGAAGTCATAACATTCATATTCCTTCTAATCCTCAGTGCTTGCTGGACATATTTGAGAACTGCATGACATGAGCTCTGATTCCAGGCTGACTGACTGACTTTATTATATATTCTACACAAAAATGCCCCAGATACTGGATGTATGGGAGCATGCCCACAATTCTTCAAGGTGGCCCATCCTATGCAGTAGTGAAGGTACAACTTTCCCCCTTCCTGTTACCATTCAGTATTTGTCTAGCTTCAGTCAGTCTCTCCCCTGCTCCTTTGGGTTGCAGTGGGCCACAATATGCCTTCTGCTTCATTCAGTTGTTCTGGGTCAGGTCAGGTCATGCAGCAGAACTGCTTGGGCAGAGTGGGCAAATGATTCACTGCAAGAACCTGAAGATAGCAGTAGGAGAGACTGGCTTATGCCAGTGGTTCTCTTCTGGTCTCAAGTGGTGTTGGAGGCAGACATGCCTTGCGGTCTCACTATGTCCCATTATTCCATTATGGTGAGTCACAATGGCAGTCCTGCTGGAGTCTCCCTGGGATCAAGTGATCTGGCAGGCTTCTTTTCTAGTGGCCACTTAACGTCATCAAGGTTCCTTTGAGAATAGCAGCCACATCTAATCAGGTGCATTGGTGTCTAGCCCAAAACAGCCAGAGAGTACTTCAGCACAGAGTGTATTGGGGCTGCTGCTTTGTGCTTCAGTTCGGCATAGTCCATTCAGCAGATCTTAGATTAGTATCAGGCATGCCACTCAGGCTGGTTGGTGGAGAATCCTGGGGTGGGCACTTTAGCTTGCAGACTGCTTCTTCTGGGTTGGCATGGACTGCTCAGACACAGGGCACATAGTGCAATACTCTTGCAAACTTCAAACTTCAGGTGCCACGAGGTAACATCAATCCCAGCTTTAGTCGGGCAGACCAATTGGGCACACTTGACACATGCATAGCTGCAATGCCAGGGATGACAGCGGCCACTACTATGCTTTAGGGGTGCTTCAGTATCTGCGCTATTTAGGGACTGACTACCAAACTAGAGTCCACCTGTCATATGGGTTGTGGATCTCTGATGGACAGACCACAGCACCAGGTTTAACCACATCTGTACACCCCAACAGACAGCCAGGATTGTCTTTCTTCTTTCCACCCGCTCAGTTAGGACTCTTGGTTTTCGGGACAAGATAGGCTGCTCTTTCTCCAGATCAGATTCCAGTTGTTGTCCCCTCATCTCTGATATGCTAGCTGTCAGACAGACAACCGGGTTTTGCAGTAGTTTTCTGAATGCTGTAAGGAACACCCCGTTATGGTGAGACAGAACTCTGAAATGGAGCACCAATTGGGTCAACAGCTCCTACACTTATACAGGGGCGGCAGACAAGGGATGTGGATTATCTTTCTTGCCTTTCAGAGCTCTTCGTATGTGTCCTTCTCAGGCTGTCTTCCAGACACAAGGACCTAATTTCAAACTGCATTCTGTAGTACATTTAGTAGTATTGTAACAGTACTACTAATTTACTGCAAAATGCTGTTCACTAACCTACATTCGCCTCTCTTATCTACTATCTCCACTGTGGAGACCTCCATACAGATTGGTGTACATTTTAGTAGTAAATGTGGGAGGAATGGGGGACTGGCTTGGAAAATGGTTTGGAAATGTTTTATTAATAAATGGTATGTGTGAAGGGAAGATCAAGGTTGGATTAAGGGAAGAGTTGGGAGGGGTTTATAGAGGAATATGCACCTACCCACAAAAGAGTAGGTCCATTGGTATTCTCAAACTACACATCTATATTTACTACTACCAGAAAGACTCAAAACAGTTGTAAATGTACTCCAGCTCAGACCTGGACTAAATCCAGCACCATATATGGCCAGTCACTGGTACTGCTGCGATACCCTCCTGTAGAAAATAATCGAGGTTGGGACTGAAGCAAGCACCCCATAGGAAATAGTGGCAACATACATTAATTTCGTTTACCTTTCAACAAATATATATAAATGTAGTTTTTGAAAAAATAAATATGAATTATAAATCCATATTATTTTACTTTATAAATATTATAATTAAAGTTTTTTAATTTATCAGTAAATGTAACATTTATTAAAAAAATAATTCTATACATAAATTTTAGTAACTTATAAGACATAGAAAATATAAAAAACCACTGTACGTGGATTTTTAAAAATACATCTTTAACAAATAATTTTAGTTTAATGTACTTAAATGCATATTTTATTCAAAATTAGTTTAACAGTGCAGTAGCATTTTTTAATTTGTCCTATTTTTTAATTCATTGATATAATTCATTGACATTAACATTTAATAAAACCTAATTTTGTTTTTACCTTTAATAAACTTTTAAAAATGTGCTCCTACATTACCATAGGGAGGTTTATGACCCAATTGTGGGCGTCTCTGCCAAGTGTGCTGAATGTCAAATATGGTCTTGAAGTCACTTTGCAGTTGTAGAGTTTTTTTTACTGACTCTATTTTCTTTTTTGGGGATGTTCACATGTAGGCCTACACTTTTGAGTAATTATAGACTTGTAAATGTTAACTAGCCAAACATAATAAAGTTACTCAAAAGTGTAAGAGAACCTTACACATGTAAATCTGCTCAGGTGCAAGTTTACCTTTGTAACTAGTGCCTGCAGGCTTGATCTTAAGTGATACTTTTCATACCAGAGTCATCTTCAAGCTGGAAGAACTCAACAGAAGCACAAAGAAGTGTGAGCAGTCTGCACCTGACTTCTTACAGCCACCCCTGACAGTGATCAGGAAGAGATACACAGTTGCTCCCTTTCTAAAAGACTTCTCACACTGCCGTCCACCAAATGCCAGGTTCTGGAAGGCTAATTAGCAGCCTTCCGTATCAAAATGGACCTAATCGAATGTATCAGTGGTAGCCTGTTTTCTCTCACCCCTCTTCAATCTCTGCGTTCCAATCTGAGTGAAAGTCGGCAATACTCTCCTGCTATTTGGAAAAGCAAACTCACCTCCATTTTGTGCATCTAAACAGGCCAAGGGCTTCCAAAATGGTAAGAATACAAACCAGGATGGAAGGGTCCAAGGGAAATTTAAAGACCAGCACATACTATATCCCCCAATCTACATATACAAAACAATAAAGTCAGAGGGTCTCAGGAATGCCACCTACAACTATGGTGGCATGTGTGCCAACAGTGCACCAGAAACTTAACCTACACAGGAAGTCCTAACTTAACCGCTACCGCGTTTTCCCGCTGTGCGCTGGAATTTCAAAAATGCGCTGTTTATGACAAAGCCAGCTCGTCATCCGCGTAGCGCAGGTAACGCCCATGACGAGCTGGCTTTGTCATCCGCATCGAAGGGGTTAAAGGACGGAATCCCATCACTCACCGAAGTGACATGCTTCATCATCTGGGATCTCCTCCTAGCTGTAACTCCTAGTACAGCCGAGGGCTATGACCCCTTCACTGTGAGGTAGGAGCTCTGGGATATTTTTAGGATGTTATCCCTAACTAAGGGCTACTACAACCCAAGATGAAGAGCTGTTGGTGTTGTATGTTAGTGATGAGTGCAGTGCAAACAAATGTGGAAACGTGAAAAGTGAGCTAAAACTAACTATTAAGAGAAAAAAAGACTTTTAATGGTTGTCTCTTGATGTTAGGATTAAACACAGTGCAAAATGCAGTTTTAACATAACTGCAACTGTGGTCTACATGTTTCGGCTGTCATGACCTAATGTGCTACTGCGTCATATGTACTCAAAAACAATGAGAGGTGTATCCAAAAAATAAATAAATGGAACCAATACAACCTACACCACACAATATCTCTGATGGAGGCTCATGGTGTACTAGTCAACCTGTGTAGACAAAGATGAATGACATCAATTAATCATATGTCAGTGAAAATTACGCGCAAGTCAGTTAATATCACTAACTATTGCGATGTCCATTGGAAACGTACCCGTGAATTACGAGTAAGGAACATCACATCACCTGGCAGCAGCTCAGAATGTGAGGCACTGTTCTGAAAAGAACAGAGTATGAAACAGTGAAAATATCAGATCGAGTTAAGTGATCTGTTTATATCAACAAACTGTGACTAATAGAAAGGTTTTGATGGAAAAAACAGTAAAATATCCTAGAAAGGAAACTACAAGCACGATACTGATGATGTCAAGAAAATGAGTTTAAAATTAATGGAACTCCTAGTTCAACTACAATGTGTATGTCTATCGACAATAGCCTTAGTCAAAAATGATCAGAGAAAGACATAGACCATATCTCTTGCATACACTGGGGTAATAATTAGAGATGTCATTCTTTACTAGCCCCAAAAAATGCCTTCCACACGACTTCGTTTCAGCATGATTGGAAAAACCTGATCAATGATGATCAGAGGATAACGGTGACACCATTACCTGATTCAGTGTTAATGAAACGGTGTAACCTTAACAAGTGTATGAGTTATAACTGAACTCTGCAACTGACACATCAGCTAGCACACGATATTGGTATTCCTTATCAAATGTCTCATGGACAGAAAAGCGGTAACTTGTAAAAATCAGCCTGCTGCCTTCGATGATAAGGTTATAAGACATATGGGCGTCTCAAATGTAGAAAGAACTGGAATAAGCTAGCGCGTGGCATGTTGGCGCAATTACTAGCTTGTACGGCCGGAAGTCAATAATGAGGGTAGTTGTTGAAACCCTCACGCTGCTGCTTGCGATAAAAATATAGTTATTGAGGGCAGCTTAAATCACAGAGGAGACATTGCGCGTCACTAATAGAGCAGATACCGTGCAAGACTGTTATTGTCTCTTCATACAGTGCCACTTAAAAGAAAAGTAGTTAGCAGTACAAGCGGCGCCAATTACAGTTAAGGGCAGAGGTGCAGCGCATAACGCAGAACATGTCCTGCAAGTCTATAGGTTTATAAACTCCCAAGAATGAGAGGGCTTACCTCTCCTTCGGTACCCCGGGCTTCGCAAAGCTGCAACCGGAGACACCCTGTCAGAATCCTGCCTTCCATTTTATTCAATTGAAGTTCTGATTTCCCCATGGACTCTCCGGAAATGACATCACTGAGTTCATGGGGAAACTGGGTAATGTAGTTGATTGCAGTACGATACTGACAATCTCATGATTCAACAATCCATATGGTCGCACACTGCTCCTTCTACCAGCGATTTGGCCCCTGGGCTTTATGGTTAATGCAGTTTGTTCCAGCGTGTGCGCTTCTGAAAAAATTTCGAGTATGTCCACCGTTGTGCTGGCCATCCCTGAACACGTGTTTCAAAGTCGTTACCTTTCATCAGCAGGGAATAGGCGTGTGTATGGGGCTGCTGCGTAGGTTGCCAAAAGTGTTCTCAGGTCTTGATACCTCTCGCGGCGCGCAACCATGAGCTCGTCAGCTCGACAGGCTCAAGGGAGCCTTAATAAACAACAATCCATTTGGTCGCACACTGCTCCTCCTACCAGCGAGTTGGCCCCTGGGCATTATGGTTAATGCAGTTTGTTCCAGCGTGTGCGCTTTTGAAAAAAAATCGAGTACGTCCACCGTTGTGCTGGCCATCCCTGGATAAGTGTTTCAAGGTCGTTACCTTTCATCAGTAGGGAATAGGCGTGTGTATGGGGCTGCTGCATAAGCTGCCAAAAGTGTTCTCACCGCAGTATATATACACAGGTAATAGGGTCAACGATTCTACTGATATCCATAGATATCGATTTGTCAAAGTGATCAAAATGCAAAATAAAGAATTAAAGGAGCTTGTTGGATGATCATTTGTATAGCTGTGTTTTACACCATGGTACAATAAAGTTACCGGTGATTGAATGAGCACATGGAATGTGCCACACGGCTGCTATGAATATATGCATATAGCAAATGGCTAAGTAAGGGGGCAATGCAAATAGCCAGTGTCATTTATATTCTGAAAAACACATATTTAGGATCGTAACATGTTGAGAATTCATTATGGTTCTTTTAGAAGATCATTATAAATGTCAAAGGAATTTTTTAACGCTGTTGCGTATAGTCAGATGTGTCCAGAGGACATATACAATGAACATATCTCGACGGTAGATGTAATAACCCGGTTTAGGCGAGATCAATGTAACCTTTTAGTAACAAGAGCTGAAAGAGTGTGATTAGTTACCTCGTGGAAGAAGCCAAGACTGAAGGCTGGTTTACTAACAACAAAGCTATTTTCCTGACAACCACGTTTCCGGTAATACCTTATTTTTCTGTATTAAGGAAGATACACAAACCCCAAAGACCACCACCGGGGCATCCCATCATCTTGGGCATAGGGTCCTTGTTGGAACCCTTATCCACGTTTGTGGATTACTTTTTGTGCCCGATGGTCAGTGAGATGCCTACTTACCTCAAAGATACCACTGACATACTCAGGATGATACCAGAGATTGAATTTATTATTTCTACTGGCTATTTTGTCAGTTTTGATGCAACACCAACAGCTCTTATTCTTGGGTTTTAGTAGCCCTTAGTTAGGGATAACATCAAAAAACATCCCAGAGCTCCTCCCTCACAGTGAGGGGGTCATAGCCCTTGGCTGTACTAGGAGTTACAGTCGGGAGGAGATCTCAGATGATGAACCATGTCACTTCGGTGAGTGATGGGATACCATCCTTTAAGTTAGGACTTCCTGTGTAGGTTAAGTTTCTGGTGCACTGTTGGCACACATGCTACCATAGTTGTAGGTGGCATACCTAGATCCTCGGACTCTATTGTTTTGCACTTCCAAAATGCTACTCACAAGCCTGTGTTACTCTGGTTCACACAGACACTAGTGCAGTATATAACACCCTTCACATATGCACTAGAATTCAAAGTTCACCGTTAGCAGTGCAAATATCCCGGCATAGGGCTGCATTCTTCCACTCATGTGACTGGAGTAAAAAGGCCTGGTCACATTAGGTTCACTGCCTCCACCAACCATGACAATCACAGTAGTCCTCTTCTACTATTGAGTGCTCTCTTGGTGCACCCATCTAGAGCTAGGACAGATCCAGGACCAGTTACAGTTCAAAGGGTAGGACTTCGGGCACAGACTAGGTTAGATTGTGGCTGTGGCCAAAAGATCCAGAAACCGTAATACTGGATAACTTGCCACCTGTGTCCATCATCTGACCTATCTGCTCAACTTGGGAGAAAGTATCAGGGTTCATCTGCTGTGAAGAACTGAGAGCTGGTAACTGTTCTTTCAAATATAGGAGTATCAAGTTGTTATAAGTTAAAGATATAGACAAGTACTCACCTGAGGTCAATGTTAACAATTTTTCTGATTTGTTTTAGAGTGCTGTTTTATTGTTTGGTCTATTGATTTGTTTGACTTTATATGTATGATACACAACAGATACTACCTGCTTTATAAAGGATTACAATTCTCCAAATCCGAAAGTATATTTGCATAAACAAAGTAGAAAGGGCTTATACATGATACCTAATAGATGCATCAGGTAGGTAAACAATTGTATTAGTTTGAAAGGCCTTTACATCTCTAAACTGCAGTTAGGCACTCCTGTGTTCATTGACATTTCCCACTATATCAGGGTCCTAGTGCTAAAACTACAAATGTTATGCATTTATCATTGGAGACCAACATTGTAGACACACTTAAATAAATAATAATCCACATTTGTATAGCGCACAATCACCCGTTAGGGTCTCTAGGCGCTGGGGGCCGTCGGGAAGATTAAGCAAGCTATTGCCCAGAGTCGCATGGTGCTGGGCTAATCTGCCGCCGGAGCCGGGGATCGAACCCTGATCCCCAGATTCCAGCGTCAGTCGCCCTGGCCGCGGCGCCACAATGATCATCCAATTACTATTTATTAAGATCTGTAACCTACCAATGCTTTGAAAGCTTAAATTGCAAACTGAGTTGCAATTGAAATTAATATCTGATAGAGACTACTAGCCACAGATTCCTTAACATAGGATTATCCACAGGCGCGAGACTAGAACCGGAAAACTTTTTTGCCACAGCATCCCTGCGCGCCGGGGTGAGGATACATAAGTCCCACCCCAACGCGCCTACGTCAGTTTTTTCTCTTTTCCGCATGCAACGTGGATCCGTGCATCGTGGGTGCCTGCTCCCCCCCAGGAAATGCGCCCCCACCTGTTGCCTTCCTACCTGCCGTTTCCCGGTGCAGAGGCTACTAGGGCCCAAATGACAGCCTACGCGGTGGCGCTGCGGGCTTCTTTGGCCCTTCCTCCACCTCCTGAGACGCGGATCCCTTGCCTCGCGCGGGACCTTCTGTGGAGTCGCCGGCGGCTCCGGAATTTTCGGCTCCGGGTCGTAGGAGGGTGGTGTTGTCGAGGTGCGGTCCTTCGGGGCTCCCCTCTTCGGCACCTGGCGTCCCTGTCTCACCGCAAATCCCTACGGGGCTCCCTGTGGCGTTGCAGGAGACCGCCGTGACTCAGGGCTTGTCCCCGAGTCTGACTCGGTCCTCTGAGCAGGAAGCTGCCTCACCAGATGCCGAGTCGGCGCCGTTGCGGCGCCAGGAGTCTTCCTCCCCAGCTCTGGTGGAGTCACGAGTGGAGGCAGGGACCTGGGGTGCTTTCTCGAATCCCCCTTGGTCCTCAGCACGGGCAGCTGCCCCATCTGAGGCCGAGCCGGCGCCTTTTTCGGCGCCGCTAGTTCGCTGTCCTGGTGTCGACCCCGCCCCATCCTCGTGGTGAGCTCGTGGTGGCAGGAGTCGGCCCGGTACCATGAGTGCCCACACCAGCGCCGATTGACGCCGATCACGCGCCGGTGGCGGACTCCACAGAGCGGTGCCGGTGTCTGGTTCTGGATTCGTCCCCTGAGGTCCCTTCTTCTCCAGAGGTCTGCCATCTGTTGGTGTGTTCCTCCCCGGAGACAGGGTGCCGTATTATTGCCTTTTCACCAGCATCTTCCAGGAAGGGCTCCTCGCCGTCTCCATGGCCTAAATCCTCGAACCCCTCTGTCCGTGGCTCGCGGATGGCTTTTCCACGGCCTCTCTGCCTTCCACTGGGTCCCCTCAGGTTCCCCATTCATCTGTGGATCCACCACTATTCCGGGGCTGGCTGCTTCCCCCTGGACATGGGGACGGGCGGCTCAGCCTGCAGCTGTCGCCCACAGAGGAATTACTTTTTCCTCCGCTGCGCCCTACGTAGGCTAGTGTTGCCTTTGTTCGGGCTATTTTCACAGCCGCTGGTATTCTGCGGATGGGTGAACCTGTCACTCCGTTTCCTACGGATCTTTTGGAAGTTCTCTACCAGGGCTCTGGTGAACTGGAGTTGTCCCTTCCATTTGAAGCGTCACTCCACAATTCTCTTATGGGGGCTTGGGGGCGCCCTGCCACGGGTGATCCGGTGCCTCAGGCACTTCTGCATTGTCACCGCCCTGCTCCGCAGGACCCTGTTTGTCTTTCTTTCCACCCTTCTACTCACGGCTGTCTTCTGCGGAATGCCTTTCCGTGGTTGCCTGTGGTGTTGTTTCCTCCGTCACGGGAGGCCCGTTGGTTGAATTCATGGTGGCGTAATGTCTTCGCTTCCTTTAGCGCTGCCTTGCGGTCGCTTAACACTTTGTGTGTATTGACCAGGGCTACTTTCAGTGTGTGGGACTCTGTGGAGTCCCTTCTTTCTCACGTCCCTTATGAGAGTGCCCCTGCTGACTAAACGAGCCATGTGTTGGATGGTAGGGAGTTGGCTGCGTTTATTCTTCGTGTGGCCTTGGATGTCGCTGATGCTCTAGGCCGTATTTTCTTCCCCAAGAGTGTTCCCATACTTCTTGGGCTGTGTCCTGCCCTACGCGTGGCATTGGTAGCTATTGGATAGCACTGTCTTACACTGGAAAGGTGTGGGCTCCCCCTTGCGGGTACCTTGCCCTTCCTGGTGTTGCTGTATACCGCTGGTGCGTTTTCTTGGGTAGCTGCGGTATTTTTGCCCTTTGTCTGCTGTTTGGCCTGGTTCTCTGTCTGGTGTCCAGAACGGTTATTTTCCTGTGTTGGCGACTTGGTTCGTCCCACTTGTTTCTCCTCTTGTTTTCCGTCTGGTTGCTTGTTGGCACCCAGCTGTGCTCGCCTAGATGTTGGTGTCTGGACGTTTAGTTTAGTGGTGCTTGTCTGCATCCAGTTGCGCCCGTCGGTTCTTTTGGTCCACGGCCAGGGGTCTTGAAGTGAGGCCTGGCGCCACTGCTTCTGGTTTTTCTGGAGCTTTATGGGACTATGTTTTTCTCTTCCACCTGCCTTATTACTGAGGCGCTGTTCTGAGTGGCCTGTTGACATCCAGCTATGATGAGTTTGGCCCCCCTCTTCACTGGGTATTTTCCCGGTGGAGGGCTCTTGCCCTCGTTTCTGCTCTTCTCCTTGGAGTCTCTGGGTTGCTCTTCTTCCTCTGTTCTCCCCTGTGTTGCCTGCACCTGGGGTTTTCAGTGGAGGTCCCTGGTGCATTGGCTGCTGGCCTCCTTTCCTTTTGCCTGTACCTGGGGCTTCTGGTGGAGGTCATTGGTACATTTGCTGCTACCTTCTTTCCTACCACCTGTACCTGGGGCTTCCGGTGGAGGTCCTGGTACATTGGCTGCTGGTTTCCTCTTGAATTGCCTGTACCTGGGGCTTCCGATGGTGGTCCCTGGTACATTGGCTACTGGCCTCCCTTCGTATTGCCTGTATCTGGGGCTTCCGGTGGAGGTACCTGGTACATTGGCTGATGGACTCTTTTTGTATTGCTCTTCCTTCTCCTGCTTGGTGAGGGCAGGGCTGCAGCTTGTCGTTGTGGCACATCCCTTGTGGGGGGTGTTCTCTGCAACACTGAGGTTCTAGTCTGCTTTGGGGGAGACTGGGCTTTTTCCCCTGTCCCTGTGGCTCATCTCCTGAGGGGGCGGACTGGGTTATTTCCCTGTCCCGGCAATTTGTCCCCTGTTGGGGTCTTGGGTGCGCCTCTCGCAGACCCTCCTTCCACTTGGGTATGGCTAGGGTATCTATTCTACGTTAAGGAATGTGCGGCTAGTAGTCTCTATCAGATGTTCGAGTTACTTACCTTCTGTAATGATGTATCTGGTAGAGACGATTCTAGCCGCAGATTCCTTCTCGACCCGCCCTTCCTCCCCGTTCTGCGAGGGCCCTCTTGGTCTTCTGCACTCGCCTGTCTCCGGGTGGTTGTCTTTTGCGAGTACCCTTTCTTACTCTCTCATTCGGGGGATGCCCGCCTTGTTGTTGCTCCTTTCTAGACTTTTATAGGCACTTCTGGGCTCCTGCACCCTGGTCTCCAATGTGGGTTCACTTGTGCTCTTCTTCCTTTTGTGCTTTCACTTCTGACTCTTGGCAGCCTTTGGGGTTGAGGTTCCTTGGCTGGGTCTCGACCCTTACCTTTTCGGGAAACTTATCCCTGCTGGTGTTGTCTGAGGTTGAATGGTCATTGCTCTCTGTTCAGACCTTGGTGCCCCTTCTGTTCCGGGCGGAGGCTGCAGTCTTCTTGGTCTGCTGTGTATTTTGCACATGCTTCTTCCCCGGGGAGGCTGCTGTATTTGTTTGCAGAATTGCTTTTCAGTAGCGGTGCCCTGTTCTTTCATTCCAGATCTTGGTGCCTTAGTACCTGGCTCTATTTTGGAAGGTGCTGTTCCTCACCATTTGTTTCTTTCCTTTCTGTTAGCGGGGTTTTTCGCACACTGTTCCAGTATTCTCACAGTTTTGTTGGTGATGGCTCCGCGTTGTGGCGCAGAAAAGTTCTCAGAAGAAAACTGACGTAGGCGCGCCAGGGTGGGACTTATGTATCCTCACTGACGTCACGGACACGGAGGACGTCAGGGCAGAGTCACGTGATGCCGTCCCCCCGGCGCACAGGGATGCTGTGGCAAAAAAGTTTTCCGGATCCAGTCTCATGCCTGGGGATATTCTACGTTAAGGAATCTGCGGCTAGAATCGTCTGTACCAGATACATCGTTACCGAAGGTAAGTAACTCGTACGATAGGCGAAAATATATATTATCTTTTAATTTTGATCAGTGAATCTTGATCATATCCCTCTCCTTCAGCTTGTGTGATCCTTGCTGATTGTGAGAAGTCTCTTCCACCCAGTTTTGGCAGCACTAGGAAAGATGTTGCTAAATAGATTCATGGTGACATTTACCTTAAAATTCAAGCTGAGTTTTTTATATTTCGCTATATTTCTTGGATTTAGTTCCTCATATTCCTTATACGTTTTACACTTACCTCTTTTGCAGCCAGAGTCACACCCTTGCCGTCAAGCAGCTGAGCTGGAGAGGTCGCATTGGGAAGGCTGGATCTGACACCCAGGAAAGCGACGAGTGGCTTCAGTTGGCTAGCTGTGGAGCAGACAACTGCCTGAAGATATTTTGTGTCAATAGGAATACCATCTAAAACCCACTACAGTGCAGTTCAAATATTGACTATTTCCCCTTTTCTACACCTTTCATTTTGATACAGCATGGTCTGGTGTCTAGCAAATCTCTTCTGTTTTGGTACTTGCTTCCATCATTGGGCTGTGCCAGGATATAATGTAGTCTCTACACGATGCTGCTTTCGACATATGGAAATGAAAGGCTCTAGTTCCAGCTAGTTGCTGTTTTTAAAGGCCCTGCCACCATGAAAGGCCTATAGCATGGAACTGTGCTATGACCAAGACCACAACGTAGAACCTTTTCTTAATACTGCGTTTGTAATTGGAAATATTCCGGGAAGCTGTAACATGTGAGACCTTAGCCAGTCTCAGCTTACACATTATTACTTTACTTTTTTATGAATTTCATGTGTTGTCCACCCATCCATGGGGACAACAGGCCTGCATTTACCATGATATGAGTTTGAAAAACAGGTGTTGTGTAAAATCGTCATCATGGGTCTGCTGACTCTATAGAGATGACGGATTTCATAAAAATGGCAAAATACAATTGCAAGTGGCTTCTTGGCTACAGTTCTTGGTATCTCTAAACTCGTATTTTCATGGACTGTAGAGGAAGGCCACTAGCGACAATCAAGACATCAGCATTGCCGAAATGCATGCTTTGCTTAAATATTTTTGTAAGGCTATGTTGGAACCGTATCCTTTACAAACTTCAATCTTGGAATCCTCATTTTAGGGGATTGGGACACGATCTTTTTCAAACTTTTGTTGTTACAAATATAATTGTGGGATTGCAAGTTTAAATTAAGATATTTCTCACAAGGGCACAATAAAGACATTCATTTCCTCCTACATTGTTTACATTTTGCAATGAGAAAACTTGCCCCATATGTGACTGAGTATGCAACGTAAAATTATTGTGGACTGGAATGAATTCCGATGCTGGGTATATCAAGTTTATCACAAGTCTGGTGTACTAAGGGCAGTAATTGTATGGTTACCAGATGATACCATGTCATCATAGGCCCTGTTTTCCAGAACAAAGTTTCTATTGCACAGCCAATGCTTTCTGGTAATTGTAGTCCTGGTTCACCTCAATTAAATCAACTGAACTAAAGTTACAGACCACAGTTGTCTGTGGAATTAAAAACGAGAGAGGAATATGTAATCCTGATGACATGGAGTCAGCTGGTAACGTATGTCAGAGATATGTCTGTATTATCCAGCATCATTAGGTAAAATAATAAAGAATATTATAAAGCGAAATTGGTCAGCTACATTAGAAATGGTAGATGAACCATTCATGAAATGATCGCCATTTTTTTTATCTGATCCAGTAATCTCACTGTGCGAAAACACTTGTGGTCATTACGAAATATGTAAACATGTAGTCCTAATTTAGTTTAAACAGGCCTTGGATGTGTTTGCCGTAAAATAAATATTGTGGAATTGCGCAGATCTTCAATGGGTATCCCTGTTAACCAAAACATGTATTTTGCTTTGCAGTAAATTCACATCTAATCTGTTTGTGAAACCGTGGTGATCTATTTAAGTAATTATCCAGATGCGAGGGCACTCCCAGTTAGTTATGGACCGGGGTAGAGCAAAAAGGGCAGAGGCAAAGCTGAGGGCCATACTTTATCCAGGTCAATGTCTACCTGGCAGACGCTTGGCTAATGCTACTGGACTTTAAACTTTTAAATTTTGGGATGAAATTCACAAAATTATTTGTTAGATGGTGTGACTTTACTGGTACAGTGTAGGTGGAAGGTCATAAAAAGCATGGGCATGTCTGTTATTTTATTCAGTGGTAAGGCTTTGTAATTTCTGTCCTATTGCAAAGCTTTGTTGGGAATGCCTGGTTTTGAGGGTCAGAAAAGGAGCATATACAAAGGGCAATAACATATTTTAATCACAATATACATCATTTATTAGTAGCACTTCACTCATTTTAGAAGTTGTGGTGTGCTGCAAGTTGATTTCTCCACGTGAAATATTCTGATATTCTACTGGAATCCTATTAACCGCCTTCAATAGAAAGCTATTTCGATATTGATTTTCTGATAGAAATTATGATTAATGCACCATATGCTAAAATAAGATCCATTTTCTATAGCACACAATTACCACCTACCTTAAGTTTGGAAACACGCCATGGTACTCCCTCTGCTGAAAATCAATAAATCAAGAAACTTATAAAGCGCACTACATACCCGTTAGGGTCTCAAGGCGCTGGGGGTGGGGGGGTGTTTGGCAGGGGTGCTTCTACTGATCGAAGAGCCAGGTCTTGAGGAGTCTTCTGAAGGCCAGTAGGTCTTGGGCCTGCCGTAGTTTTGTGGGGAGGGTGTTCCGGGTCTTGGCGGCGAGGTGGGAGAAGGATCTGCCGCCGGTGGTCGTTCTTCGGATGCGAGGAACTGTGGCGAAGGCGAGGCCTGCGGAGCTTGCGGGTGGGGGTGTAGAAGCTGAGTCGTCTGTTGAAGTATGCTGGTCCGGTGTTGTGGAGAGCTTTGTGCGCGTTCGAGCGACCCTCTTGTTGACGGGGAGCCAGTGCAGGTCTCTCAGGTGGGGGGTGATGTGGCTGCGGCATGGGTATGTCGAGGATCAGGCGTGCTGAGGCGTTCTGGATGCGTTGCAGCCGTCTTAGGAGCTTGGCCGACGTTCCTGCGTAGAAGGCGTTTCCATAGTCCAGCCGGCTGGTGACGAGGGCCTGGGTGACTGTTTTTCTCGTTTCGGTGGGGATCCACTTGAAGATCCTGAGGAGCATTCGAAGGGTGTTGAAGCAGGATGAGGAGACAGCGTTGACCTGCTTAGTCATGGAGAGGGTGGCGTTGAGGATGACCCCTAGGTTGCGTGCATGGTCGGTGGGTGTCGGTGCTGTTCCCAGTGTTGTCGGCCACCAGGAGTCTTCCCAGGCTGAGGGGGTGGGGCCGAGGATAAGGACCTCCGTCTTGTTTGAGTTCAGCTTCACTCGGCTGTTCTTCATCCATTCAGCGACGTCCTTCATTCCTTCGTGGAGGTTGGTTTTGGCGGTGTGAGGGTCTTTAGTGAGGGAGATGATCAGCTGGGTGTCATCAGAAAGGAGATGATGTTGAGGTCGTGCTGTCGGGCGACGTGGATGAGGGGTGCCATGTAGATGTTGAACAGCGTCGGGCTGAGGGAAGAGCCCTGGGGTACGCCGCAGATGATCTCGGTGGCTTTGGAGCGGAAGGGGGGGAGGCAGACACTCTGAGTTCTGCCGGAGAGGAACGATGTGGTCCAGTCCAGGGCCTTCTCTTGAATTTCCGGCGTCGTGTAAGCGTGTTCGTAGTGTGTTTTGGCAGACCGTGTCGAAGGCAGCTGACAGGTCCAGGAGGATGAGGGCCGCTGTTTCTCCATGTCAAGCAGGGTCCTGATGTCATCGGTGGGGTTCGGTGGTGTGGTTGAAGGAGACGTGGGGGCTTGCGCTGAAGATGGGGTCAAGCGTGTGGCCGGCAGCGTGGGTGGGTGTTGTCACGAGCTGTCTGAGTCCAAGGTTGTCGATCAGGGTGGTGGAGTTGGCGTTGTTGTTCTCGAGGTGGAAGTTCAGGTCTCCTAGGAGGATGTAGTCAGTGGAGGCGAGGGTGTGCGTGTTGATGAAGTCGGCGATAGAGTCGCTGAACTGCGGTCGGGGTCCGGGGGTTCTGTAGACGAGGGTTCCTCTAAGGGTGGTGTTGGGGTCGGTGTGGATCTGGAAGTGCATGTGTTCGGCGGTGCTGAGGGTGTCGTCGGTGTTGGTCGAGACTCTGAGAGTGTCCCTATGGACAATGGCGATTCCTCCTCCTACTCCGTTGGAATGGTCTCTGCGGGTGATCTTGTAGCCTTCCGGGATGGCTATGGCGATGTCGGTTGCTGAGGCGGGGTTCAGCCAGGTCTCTGTCAGGAAGGCGACGTCGGCGGTGGTGGAGTCGAGAAGGTCCCTGAGTTCGACGGCGTGTTTGCGGGCGGAGCGGGTGTTGAGGAGGAGGCAGTTGAGGTAGTTGGGTATCTTGGTTGGCGGTTTGGCTGGCCAGGGGCTGGTGAAGCTGCAGCTCCGGCAGTTGAAGGGTCCTTGGGTGCGCTTCGGGGTGGCCCGGTAGTAGGTGTGTTCTCGGCCGGTGTTGAGTGCATGGAGGGTGCTGGCATCATAGCTTAGTCGGGTGTTGTTGCATCCGCGGGGGCCAGGGGTTCTGGTGCTGGTCGCAGTCCAGGCGTGGACAGGCGCATCTTCGGCGCGCCAGCAGCGCGGCCGCGCAGCGTTCTCCATAGATAGGGGTGGGAGGGAGGTGCAGCTGGGAGGCGGGAGCGGGGAGGCCAATGGGGACGAGGCGGGCGGGGCTGCAGGGGATAACGCGGTGGGAACCGGCGGGGGAGAACAGAGGGCAAGAGAAGGGGGGTGCAGCACACGAGGGGTACAGAAGGCAAAATGGTCACAGAAACGGGGGCACCGAAGGCAAAAAAGGGGCGTAGAATCAGGGGCACATGAGGGGAACAGAAGGCAAAAAGGTCACAGAGTCATGGTCACACAAGGATACAGAAGGCAAAAAAGGGTAACAAGCAGAGGGAGACGGACACAGAAGACCCGGGGCAGCGAGGGGGACAGCTGGCAAGGGCACAGAGACAGCAAGCAGAGGGGCGAACTTACCAGCAGCAGCAGCGGGCAGGAGAACACAGGCGGAGCTGTGTGGTGGGGGAGCGACCTACCTGGCAAGGTCAAGGGTCACCTTAGACCCTTCTAACTGGGCAGATTACAGAATCATCTCATTACTGCCCATTCTGTCTGAAATGTCGGAAAAACATGTTAACACTCAACTCTCTACATATGTAGAAACCCAAATTGCCCTTCACCCCTCCCAGGCAGGATTTACTTGCTGATCACAGCACAGAAGTCTCCCTGCTAGGAGTTACAGAACACCTGCGCCAACTGTTAGATAGTGGTGGCAGGGCCGCAATGATTCTCTTAGATCTCACTGTGGTCTTTGACACGGTGTCTCACGACAAGCTTATGGACAGACTCGTTCAACTAGGCCTTCAAAATTCGGTACTTGCTTGGCTAAAATCCTCTCTGGCTGACAGCACCTTTCAGGTTTTTTCCACCGATACTGTGGCAAGCTCGCATTCACTCACCTGGGGTGTCCCACAGGGACCTGCTGTTAGTCCCTTGCTCTTTAACATCTACGTCCGCCCTTTAACGAATCTAGTGGAAAGCCATATTTTACTATTTTTTCCTACGCTGATGACACCCAGATCATTTTCTCCCTGTCGTCAGAATGGGAAGCCGGCTCAGAAGATCTTTACGCCTGCTCAGCCATGTTGCCAGCTGCACAAATCTTACAACCAACGAGAGTCACTGTTTCTATCAGAAAAGAGAGAAAGTAAGGTAAAGAAATTCTGGTTGTCCTACTACTCTGTTTGTGGGGGACTGTGTGTCCTGGTCCAGATGTCCTCACACACCCTGAAGGATGCCATGCTTCATCATTGGGCTGTTGCTCCTCGTCGGGCCGGCACTGCAATGCCCTTCTTGTCCCCCGAAGGGTCCCTTTGTCGGAGATCTTTTGATAAAGCAGGGGGGGCGAGGGGCAATGAAGTCCTAATGTGAAGTTAAAAAATGACTGGAGGGGTAGTAAGTGAATTTATTGAAAAAGGAAGCCCCTTTCTCATTGTTAAAAACCAAGAAGGTAGTGCTGCTTTCAGGGATATAATGGCCCTCTGTAGCTAGGTGTTAGCATACCCCTAATAGATACGCTTATATGTCAACATGTTTCATGCTAAATCGCGGTCTCAGGAGGAGATCCAAAAGCGGTTCTTCAGGACCAATAAAGATAATTCATAAAGAGTAAGAAATATATTGGCCTATAGTAATCTAGTGCCACTGGGAAAGTGTAGGAGTAGTACTCCCTTAAATGCGGGACAAATTTCCCATGAGAATCGGTCTGTGGGTCCCTCAAGACTGTGCCGGCGGAGACGGTGTGAGGTCAGGTATGTGTAACGGTGCCTTCATCTACGAGGCACAGTCGCGAGGGACCCACAGACCGATTCTCATAGGGAATTTTTCTTGCTTTTAAGGGTGTACTACTACTACACTTTCCCAGTGGCACTAGATTACTATAGGCCATTATCTTTCTTACTCTTTATAAATTTTCTTTATTGGTCCTGAAGAAGCGCTTTTGGATCTCCTCCTGAGACAGCGATTTAGCGCGAAACATGTCAAACTAAAAGCGTATCCATTAGGGGTATGCTACACACCTAGCTATAGAAGGCCATTATAACCCTCATGGAAGCACCACCTTTTTGGTTTTTAACAATGTGAGAGGGACTTCCTTTTTAAATAAATTCACTTACTTCCCCTCCAGTCCTTTTTAACTTCACCTTAGGACTTCATTGCCCTTTACCCCCACGGTTTTATCGGCTCACTATTATTCAGGGAAGTAGTGTGGGGTAAAGTTTCAGCACTCAATTACATGCCTACGTTCTTGAAGGCTGGAAAATTAATTATTGACTGATATTATGGTCTCATTGAGTACTGAAACTTTACCCCAAACAACATCACTGAGTAATCGGGAGTCAATTCATTAAGGATCTCAATACTTGGCTCTTCGACTGAACTGCAGAACCTTATCTACTTTTACTCCAGGAGGAAGTCAAGGCTCTCTTTGCCAAGGTAGCCATAGAGAGGGTTCAGGCACCAGAATTAGGCTGTGGTTGCTATTCCTGCTACTTTTTGGTTCCGAAAAAGGACAAGGACCTTCAACCTATCCGAGATCTATGGGGCCCTCAACTACTACCTAAGAAGGAAGTTCATGATGTTCACATTGGCTCACGTCTTGTCTGCCTTGGACCCGGGAGACTGGATGGTAGCATCGGAACATCCCCTTCCTGCCTGCCCACAGGCTTTACCTGCGATTCGCGGTGGGCCACAAGCACTTTCAGTTCACTGTGCTTCCTTTTAGCCTTACCAGCACCCCTTGGGTGTTCACCAAGGTGATGGCGGTGGTTGCAGCGCAGCTGTGGAGATCAGGGGTGTCAATCTTCCCCTATCTCGAGGAGTGGCTGTTTAAGGCGGGCTCTCCCCAGGCTGTTGTCTCTCAACTCCAGACTACGATGGACCTACTGTATTCGCTGGGGTTCAGTATCAACGTGCCAAAGTCACACCTGACTCCTTCTCAGATGCTTCCTTTCATCTTAGCTGTTCTGGTGTGAGAAGTTGGCCTGATGTATGATTTTCACTATTCTAGTGAGCACCTTGTATCAGTCCAAACAACCCTTATGTGGTGGTTGTAAAGTCAACCTTATAGACAAGCTATCCTAGGGGTAGCATTGACACAAGCAGTCTTAGGCTTAACTCAAGAGGGCATGTGAAGCCAGATGTTTTACCATATGCAATCCTTTTAATACCAAATGAAAGGACACCACACAAGTTAAATATTATAAAAATATATGTATTTATTACTAGAAAAATCCTCTGTACTCTTTATGAGACCAGAGGCACAAGCGTTTAAACAAAAGCACAGTTAAACATACAGAAGTTGCACAATTATGGATAGGCCCGGTGGCCACTAAAACCATATACTAAAATAGTGGTATAAGTACCACCTCGCGAACAATGGTAAGGCCTAGGGCCTTGGAAATCGCTGGGACTACTCTAGACTAACAGTAGTTAGGACGGGAGAGGCCCGCGGGATTCGGGTGCAGCGCTAAAAGCACACGCATGCACCAATGCAAAGTCAATGGTGCGTAAAAGTTACAAAGTTACTGTTTTGGAAGTCTTCCGACTGGACTAGAATTAAGCCACTTAAAACTAGGACACTAGAGGTGTAAACCACTACAGGAGCACCGGTGTTTTATCGTTACCTCACCCACAGGAAGCGGGTGCATAGGTGCCAAAGTGTGTCGGGTTTCGTCGTGGAGATCTATGGAGCCTGGAGATGAAGATGCTGCAGGCGGCCAGGAGAGAAGAGTCCGGTTGGATCCAAGGGTGGATCGAAGATGTAGAGTACCTGAAAGCAGAGGGGACAGAGTCTGGGTCACTTGGCAGTGACCAGGATGGAACCAGGAAGGAACCAGGCAATGTCGGGCGCAATCAGGTAGTTGTCGAGAAGCTTGTCTCTGCTGCCACGTGGACTCTGGGGCATCGACGATGACCAGGAGTTGATCACGGACTGTCCCACGAAGGCTCTCGCTGTCGGCGGTGTCGGCTTCCGGATCGGAGTCAACAGGCCTTGGCAAATGCAACCCACGCAGGATTTGAAGATCGCTTCTTACTCGGACCAGCAAGGTCAGAGGGACGGCTCCTTTTCAGGGGAGGGCCAGTCTGGAGCAACCAGACCAGCAGAGTAGTTTCAAAGATTCGTCGTTGTAGAGGCCACTAGCCAACTGGCAAGTGACCGGACAGACGCATCGAGCAGGAAAATGCAAAAGGGCCCCACGCAGCACTCTGTGAGTGTGGAGGGGTGATCTTCGGTGCACGAGCTGCTCGGGGCTGGGGCTTCTCAAACCCCAATGCACAGCGTCGAGGGTGCCTCGGGGGCTGCACAGTCAGCGCTTCGCAATCTTTTCAAGATGGCCGGTCCCATGTCTCACGTCGCCTCCACGGGTCTCAGCTTTGCTGTGGCTGTGGATCGGGCTGCTGGATGTCTGAGAATCCAGTTCTTGTCGATCTCTGTCACTCGAGCTCCGGCGGGAGCTGCAACAAAGCAAACCGTTGGGCGCTGGATGGTGCCTGTTTGCACAGGGTGGTCACTCCTTGACCACAAGGGAGATTCTTCAGTCTTCCACGTCAAGTGGGATGTCGAAGGGTCCAGAGTTTCGTTTCAGAGTTTCAGTCAGGATTATCTAATGTCTATGGGCACAGCTCCTACCTTTATTCCAAATCAAGGGGCTGGATATCCTGCTAGGTCCCTCCTATGGGTGGGACCCAGGAAGGGGGTGGTTACACCCCTTTCCCTTTGTCCAGTTTCGCGCCAGAGCTGGGGCTGGAGTGCCCCAGCACCGGTTTGAACTGGGCTATGCATGGGGAGCCTTGTGCGCCCCAGGCAGTGTCTAGTTTCACTCGCCCTGCCTGCCTCAATCCACTATCTCCTGTCTGGGGTTGTGTAACACCTCCCTGTGACAGGATACCTTTTGTCCAGGCTTCCCCTGCCGGAGTTTCGGTCAGCAGCAGGAGGCCAGACTCGTGTCTGTGGCAGCAGCATCCATTTTGTGATGCTGGGGCTCTGGTTAGTTTAACCGCGTTTACTGTTACCTACATGTCTTCTCCCTCTATGTAATGTAAGGTAATGTATGTGTCTTGTAAAGCGCACTGCTGCCCTGAGGCGTCCTGGCGCTGTAGACCGCTGGGGAACCCGTCCTGGCTATCCCTGTGAGATGGTCCCTACTGGGTATCTCCAAGGTGAAACCAGGCATCCCCGGCGAATGTGGGGGGCCGTTGTAGAGATGAGACAAGCTAATGCCCAGAGTTGCCGAGTGTGATCCCTGGTTAGAGTAGGCACCGAAGCGAGAATTATCGAGTCCGCTGACCCTGGTCCACGACCCTGCCGCGTCGGGAATTGAACCCTGGTCCCGGGCCGTTCTCTGCTTCCGGGTCTGCCACCTCTAACCAGTGAGCCACACCACTCCACTCTAGAAGGGTGGAATGTTACCCCCGTCGCCAGAATTGGCGAGGGGGTAGTATTCCAAAACGTATGACACCTTACTCAACATGTTTTGATAAAGCCAAACCAAAGACAGCATCTAACCGCGAGAATTATAATGCACTTAAGATTATATGGTATGGCAATACCCTAGAACAGCTATAAGGAAATGGTTCCAAAAGCTGCAGAGAGGCTCAGCTCATGCTAGAGCACCATCTCACATAAAACCAAGCACTCTGCCTCCAGGATTGTTAAGGCCTGCCATAGGAGTGACATATAGGTGTCTATGTGTCAAGATATAGGTTTAGATATACTTATACTATATCTAAGCAAGGGGTGATTACACGACCTTGCCCCAGCTGAGTGATCAGCCAGTTATGTCAGTTTGAATGGCCAGCCAGGGGTGGCAAAAGATATGCTGCAGCCCCTGGTAGGCCTTGGATGCACCTATGCCCTGGGTACCTATAGTACACTGTACAGGGGCTGACAAGGTGATCCAATACCCAATTGGTGATGTACCTATAGTACATGGTTATGAATTTAGAGAGAGAACAGCAGGCTGTGGGTCTGATTAGCAGGCCCACAGCCACATTAAGTCGAAAACCAGTGAAGCAAAAAGCAAAAATTGGGGTGACCATAGGAAAGCAGATCCCACTCTCCTACATCTGGACACAGTACAGTTTCTTGCCTATCCTCCCGAGTGGCAAGTCCAGGATATTTAGACTATGATACCAAAGTTTCAGCCTCTAACGTGGATGTCGGTGAGAATGAATCTGAGGATTCTGGGTCTCATGACCTCCTCCATCCTGCTAATGACACATGCCTAATGGCATATGTAAAGGAAATACAATTTGTCGCGTTATTTATTCACAATTTTAAAAAAGATGAAATGTGGCAACGTACATACTACTCCAATATTTGCACTTGATTATCGGTAGTACAAAAACACTTTTCGCTCCTTTATATGGACCAATAAAAAGACCATATATCACATTCTATTTTGAATATCAATGAACCCATTTAAGGTCATAACAATGATCTTTATATTTGCGAAACAGTGTTTAACTGTCGACGATTCGGTCCCCCGTTGGTCTATACAATCCTTGGGACCATCATCAGGACGGACTAGTTGCTCATCAATATCTACAAATAAATACAATCAAAAAGAAGGAAAAACCTTAAATTCCCTGCATATGAGGTATCGTCTACTCACTTTAAAAAACCAACCAAGTGATCAACACCCAAAGTGTCACCAGAAAATTGCCCAAAATAATGCATGTGGTGAGTGTGCTCAAACCCGAATGGTTGTAAAAACCATTTAATATCCAAACTTAAATTGTACAGGAAAGGGTTTCTTTACCAATCACTTCCAGCGGAAGGTCAGATTCTCCACGTAACTTAATTATCCTCTAATCTGTTGGACATGGGGAATATAATATAGCGCAAAGCTAATATCAGTATCCTTAACAGTGGTACACCATATCATAGCCATAGGAAACAAGCCTCTAAATACTTACAAAAATCGCCAATGCCTTTGATATGATTGTAAATATTAACAAGATCATAATTATGTACCCCTACTCAACTCAAGTCCAAACACCCCAAATACGTGCTTTAAAAAGTCTAGTAAACCTACTTACACCGAGCCTCCACAATAGCGTGTAAATCGCCTGAAAATTAAAAAATGTACCGAGGTATTAACTCTATGTTGTCTGACAAACACTCGGCTCATATGAACATATAAATTCAACAGGAGCCTTCCATATAAATCCACTTACTTTAATAGTTGGAGTTCTCCACGATCTCTATCCGTGCTCTGTCAGCTTCAATCACGTGAATACGCCAGACCGGCTTAACGCGACCCTTAACCTCACTCGAGGAAGATGTAAATGTAAATGTAAATGTACAGGAATTTATATAGCGCAAATCACCGAGCGGTTTCTAAGCGCTTGCTTAGGGAACCCGTCCTGGTATTCCCCTGTGAGATAACCCCGGCAGGGTATCCGCAAGGTGAAAGCCAGGCATCCCGCCGCGAGGGGCCGTTGTGGAGATTAAGCAAGCTATTGCCCAGAGTCGCAGAGTGTGAACCCGTGAATCGAGTAGGCACCGGAGCGAGAATTGTCGAGTCCGTGGACATTTTAGGACTCAAGACCCCGCCGAGCCGGGAATTGAACCCTGGTCCCGGGCTGACCTCTGCTTCCAGGTCTGCCTCCAGGTCTGCCTCCTCTAAACAGTGAGCCACACTTCTCCACATGGGATCTACTCTAAACGGCACGGCCATCTTTGAAGGTTGATCGTACTATGTGGGTAGAACTCGCTCACCACATCAATGCCTTTAAACTGCTGATAAAATCTATGTTCTCAATAGCCTTTCTTATGCTGGGCTAATTACCATCAGCTCATCCTATTTATACAGTAAATGCGACCACATTCGAACATTGTAGTGGACGGCCGCCATTTTGGAACGGTATATAGGTCCGTATTTCACACGGATTTATTCCTATATACAGACCATGAATCCATATTATAAAGCTTCTCTAACAGAAAGGCTTCTTTTACAAACAAGCTTCCCAATAATTAAATAGGCAGAAATTTAAACAGGAAATTACTCTTGCTGTTTCTTGATGAATAAACAGCCCAAAAGTACCAACCCATCTTCTGCATTAAGTAACCAATGTAAACACTAGATGAAATACTGATGTCCTAATCAAAGTGTGGCCAAAGTATGCCATTCATTTACAGATTCAATCCTTGTTCCACTGATTTGCACCTCCAGATCCACTTGTTTTCCTTTAAGGTGAGTAGACTATCGATATTGTGATGGCGTTTGGTACATTTCACTACTTCAGGTACAAACCATTTCATTTCTGTTGGTGAATGTGACATATGTTGATAATGTTTGACAAGAGGTGCAGTAAGTACATTACATCTTATGTGAGATTGGTGTTGTAACACTCGATTTTTGACCTCTTGCGTAGTTTTACCGATATATATCAACAAACAAGGACACTGTATACAGTAAATCACATTTTTAGTGTGACAATTCGAATGGTGGTACAATTTAATCTCATTACCATTTAAATTCCAGATCTTCATTACACTCGTTGTGGCGCATGCCGTACAGCTGCCACAGGGATAATGACCTATAATTGGTGGTAGACCCCATTGTGTCTGTATCGTGATGGAGGCTGGTTCTTTGTAGGCCCGCACTAGATGATCACGTAAATTACGCCCTCTTTTGAAAGCGAAGCGAGGCTTGGCTAACTGTGGTGCTACATTTTTCATTAAGTGCCAGTTGTGTTTGATGATTTTTGTTATTTGATTAGATTCTGACCCAAAGGTCATCACACAAGTTAACGGTTGTGGAGGTTCTGTACAGGGTTTTTCTTTTATGCTCAGTAGGGCCCCTCGATCGTAGTACCAAGCCTGCTACATCGCTTTCTTGACCAGTCTATATGGATATGATCTCATGATCAGTTTGGTTTGTAAAATTTTCGCTTCACGGAAATAATCCTCCCTTTTGGTGCAGTTCCGTCGAATGTGTAAAAACTGGCCAAAAGGGAGATTATCCCGGAGATTGCGTGGATGATAACTACTGTATTCCAACAGGGTATTCCTCGCCATTGGTTTAGTGTATAGACTCATGGAGAGGGTACCATCAACACTCTGAATGGACAGATCTAAGAAATTAATGATTTTGTTATTGCATTCCAATGTAAATTGTAAATTTTCATCTTGTTCATTAAGCCAGTGGTGGAACTCTTGTAGTGTTTCATGTGTTCCATTCCATACCATCCACACGTCATCTATATACCTAAGATAGTGTTTCAGATTGGTCTCATAAGGGTTATTGTTGTAAATCACCCTTTCTTCGAAGTTAGCCACATATAGATTAGCTATATCAGGAGCAAAAATAGCACCCATGGCCACACCTTTTCATTGGCCATAGAAGTCAATTCCAAATAGAAAATAATTTTCTTCAAGCGCTAGTCTTGCACACTCGACTATAAAGTCGGTGGGGACCTGGTGTGGACGTGTGCGTTCTTCTAGGACATCATTAATAACCTTAAGAGCTTCCTTCTGGGATTCATAAGCACAGTGAACATCCTCCAGGTAGACCAATTGTGGCAGGTTGTCAGTCAATACGCCAGTCTTTAGCTGAATATGTTGACTATTTTATCAAAAATGTTGTTCCCCTGACAAAATCGTATACTCAGGATAGCAGGGCTGTTATTGTAAAATTGAAAGGCCAAATGTATGATTCACTCTCTAATATCTTAGTTACTATGGATATAGAGAGTCTCTATACAAATATCCCCCAGAAGGAAGCTCTTAAGGTTATTAATGATGTCCTAGAAGAACGCACACGTCCATACCAGGTACCCACCGACTTTATAGTCGAGTGTGCAAGAATAGCGCTTGAAGAAAATTATTTTCTATTTTGAATTGACTTCCATGGCCAACGAAAAGGTGTGGCCATGGGCGCTATTTTTGCTCCTGATATAGCTAATCTATATGTGGCTAACTTCGAAGAAAGGGTGATTTACAACAATAACCCTTATGAGACCAATCTGAAACACTATCTTAGGTATATAGATGACGTGTTGATGGTATGGAATGGAACACATGAAACACTACAAGAGTTCCACCACTGGCTTAATGAACAAGATGAAAATTTACAATTTACATTGGAATCCAATAACAAAATCATTAATTTCTTAGATCTGTCCATTCAGAGTGTTGATGGTACCCTCTCCATGAGTCTATACACTAAACCAACTGCGAGGAATACCCTGTTGGAATACAGTAGTTATCATCCACGCAATCTCCGGGATAATCTTCCTTTTGGCCAGTTTTTACGCATGCGACGTAACTGCACCAAAAGGGAGGATTATTTCCGTGAAGCGAAAACTTTACAAACCAAACTGATCATGAGATCATATCCATATAGACTGGTCAAGAAAGCGATGAAGCGGGCTTGGTACTACGATCGAGGGGCCCTACTGAGTATAAAAGAAAAACCCTGTACAGAACCTCCACAACCGTTAACTTGTGTGATGACCTTTGGGTCAGAACCTAATCAAATAACAAAAATCATCAAACACAACTGGCACTTGATGAAAAAAGTAGAACCACTGTTAGCCAAGCCTCGCTTCGCTTTCAAAAGAGGGCGTAATTTACGTGATCATCTAGTGCGGGCCTACAAAGTACCAGCCTCCATCACGATACAGACACAATGGGGTCTACCACCAATTATAGGTCATTATCCCTGTGGCAGCTGTACGGCATGCGCCACAACGAGTGTAATGCAGATCTGGAATTTAAATGGTAATGAGATTAAATTGTACCACCATTCGAATTGTCACACTAAAATTGTGATTTACTGTATACAGTGTCCTTGCTTGTTGATATATATATATCGGTAAAACTACGCAAGAGGTCAAAAATCGAGTGTTACAACACTAATCTCGCATAAGATGTAATGTACTTATTGCACCTCTTGTCGAACATTATCAACAAATGTCACATTCACCAACAGAAATGAAATGGTTTGTACTTGAAGTAGTGAAATGTACCAAACGCCATCACAATATAGATAGTCTACTCACCTTAAAAGAAAACAAGTGGATCTGGAGGTGCAAATCAGTGGAACAAGGATTGAATTCTGTAATTGAATGGCATACTTTGGCCACATTTTGATTCGGACATCAGTATTTTATCTAGTGTTTAAATTGGTTACTTAATACAGAAGATGGGTTGGTACTTTTGGGCTGTTTATTCATCAAGAAACAGCAAGAGTAATTTCCTGTTTAAATTTCTGCCTGTTTAATTATTGAGAAGCTTGTTTGTAAAAGAAGCCTTTCTATTAGAGAAGCTTTATAATATGGATTCATGGTCTGTATATAGGAATAAATCTGTGTGAAATACGGACCTATATACCGTTCCAAAATGGCGGCCGTCCACTACAACGTTCGAATGTGGTCGCATTTACTGTATAAATAGGATGAGCTGACGGTAATTAGCCCAGCATAAGAAAGGCTATTGAGAACATAGATTTTATCAGCAGTTTAAAGGCATTGATGTGGTGAGCGAGTTCTACCCACATAGTACGATCAACCTTCAAAGATGGCCGTGCCGTTTAGAGTAGATCCCACGTGATCTTCCTCGAGTGAGGTTAAGGGTCGCGTTAAGCCGGTCTGGCGTATTCACGTGATTGAAGCTGACAGTGCACGGATAGAGATCGTGGAGAACTCCAACTATTAAAGTAAGTGGATTTATATGGAAGGCTCCTGTTGAATTTATATGTTCATATGAGCCGAGTGTTTGTCAGACAACATAGAGTTAATACCTCGGTACATTTTTTAATTTTCAGGCGATTTACACACTATTGTGGAGGCTCGGTGTAAGTATGTTTACTAGACTTTTTAAAGCACGTATTTGGGGAGTTTGGACTTGAGTTGAGTAAGGACAGTCCGATAGGGGTACATAATTATGATCTTGTTAATTTTTACAGATCATATCAAAGGCATTGGCGATTTTTGTAAGTATTTAGAGGCTTGTTTCCTATGGCTATGATATTGGTGTACCACTGTTAAGGATACTGATATTAGCTTTGCGCTATATTATATTTCCCATGTCCAACAGATTAGAGGATAATTAAGTTACGTGGAGAATCTGACCTTCCGGCTGGAAGTGATTGGTAATGAAACCCTTTCCTGTACAATTTAAGTTTGGATATTAAATGGTTTTTACAACCATTCGGGTTTGAGCACACTCACCACATGCATTATTTTGGGCAATTTTCTGGTGACACTTTGGGTGTTGATCACTTGGTTGGTTTTTTAAAGTGAGTAGACGATACCTCATATGCAGGGAATTTAAGGTTTTTCCTTTTTGATTGTATTTATTTGTAGATATTGATGAGCAACTTGTCCGTCCTGATGATGGTCCCAAGGATTGTATAAACCAACGGGGGACCGAAATGTCGACAGTTAAACACTGTTTCGCAAATATAAAGATCATTGTTATGACCTTAAATGGGTTCATTGATATTCAAAATAGAATGTGATATATGGTATTTTTATTGGTCCATATAAAGGAGCGAAAAGTGTTTTTGTACTACCGATAATCAAGTGCAAATATTGGAGTAGTATGTACGTTGCCACATTTCATCTTTTTTAAAATTGTGAATAAATAACAAAACAAATTGTATTTCCTGCATTTTGTTTATTGAAGATCACTGTTTGGTGACTGAATTGTATTAACTGAAGTATTATGAAACAAATCCTGTGAGGGCACATTTTGTTTTTGTAACTGATAATACCCAGCTCTTACGGGAATATTGGGTGGCTCTGTCTTGTTTATAAAGTAATGGCATATGTGGGCTGTGCAGTGGATCCTGAAGTTCCAGTGGGCGCTCCATCAAGAGAATCTCTCCAACATGGTTCAGATCTCAGAGGGAACTGCGAAGGATCTGCAGTGGTGGCTCACAAATCACGATTGGGTCAGAGGCAGACCCCTTTCCCTTCCACTCCAGGGATTTGAGCAAAAGGAACATTGTTTGCATCAGTTATATATGAGTACTTCACTGGAAAGCCTTTCGGGAGGGTCTTGCCACTGTCTTTTACTGAAGCAGTGATAGCTTGCATTATTTCGCTGTCTATTTTCGTTTTTGAACAAGTGATTGCAGCTACGGCAGCACAGCTGCCTTTGCGGCTTCGTCAGCCAATGAATTCACTTCAACGTGAACGCCATCACGCTGATGACTCAGTGTATGAATCACGTGAGTCTTTTGTAGTTCTTTTTGCAAAAGAACTACTTGTTCCCATAGCAGTTTATGCTTAATTGTTCCACCTTTAGCATCTTTGAAGCCATTCTAAACCCTGTTCTGCAAGTATTCATTGTAAGATTGGACGCAGTAATACGAATCGCACACTATCAGTGTGGGGAATTCGCGATCGGTATTTTCAAGCACCATCTTGAATGCCTGTAGTTCAGCTCGCTGAGCTGTACAGTCTCCGAGTGATTGAGTTTTAGTGACCATAGGTCTGAATTTACCTCTGTTCCAGCGACCTTTAACAATCGCGCACGCAGCACTATAGGCTTGTTTACCCCCAATTGCGGGTTGTGCTGATCCGTCTGTATATATTATATAGCCGTAATGTTCAAGTGGCAGAATTTCAGTCGCAGAGGACATTCTAATTCGTATTGTAGGAATTCTTGTGTTTTTAAATACGGGTCAAAAATGTATTCAACGTCTGTTGCAGAAAGAGAATTAACCCATTGTATCCATCTTGGATGTAAAGCTTTAGCATTTGGAATGCTTGCCTTTGTTACTGGCTCTAAGGCAGGTACAGGTGTAACAATTTTTATGTGTTTACCCTGCGCGAGGGTTCTTTCTTTTGCTGCAGCAGTCTGAACCGCTGTCAGTATCTTTTCTGTTGAAGTGAATTTCATTTCAGCTTGTGTGTACAAGTGTGACTTGTATGCTATTGGTACCGTCTCACCTTTGTTAAAGGTTAAGTATGTGAATCCGCATCTCCCTGGGATGATTCGGATCACTAGGTTACGCACGTTGTCGCGTGTTTGTAACTGTGTTTTTGCTAACATGTCTGTTTGTACTGAATGCAAAATTTCTGTGATTTTGTGTCCAATTAGTAGGTTTGAAATCATGTTTAATTAGTTCGTAGAGAGGTTTAACCCTTTCTGCGCAATTTAGAACATAAGTTCTTCCGAAATTCAGAAAACCTAGAATTGAATGCGTTTTTCAGCGTTTTTGGAGGTTGGAGCAGCGCACACTTCTCTAGAAAGTTAGCTGCCAGGCTTTTGCCTTCACTTGATAACTCGTAGCCTAAAAATAGGACGTTGAGGTGGGCAATTCATGATTTCTGAAATTAAATGTATACCCTTCAGAAGCAAACCCAAGTATTATGGTGTTCACTCTTTCAAGTGTACGTCCAAATCATCATCTGTACTATAGATGTCATCGACATAGGATAATGCCTCATCATCGTACATTTGTAGTAACTCCGTTACTCTGGCTGAAAATAACCCTGGACTATTCTTGAATCCCCGGGGGAGACGGCAAAATTGTCGCTGTGCCCCCATTATGGAGAAAGCGGTCAAATACCTGCTTTCTGGTACAATGTTTTGACAAAAGAAACCATTTGAGATATCTAATGTAGTTTTATATTTTTTGCGCATGATGTTATTCATCAGTGCTGCTCCATGTGCGTTTTGTACTACGAATGTTTTGCAACAAGATTTTAGATGTCTGTTATCCAAAAGTAGACAATATGAATTGTTTGGTTTGGAGACAGGAAACAAAGGATTGTTCATTGATGAGGTGCATGTTTCAATCACCCCTTGGTATTCAAGTTGATTTAAAATCTCCCTGACCTGTTTTTTAGCTTCCTGTTTTACAGGATATTGCCTTCGCATTGTTGGTTGAGTTTTCAACTGGATTTTATGGTGAGGGGAATCCTCATTATATCCTACATGGTTTTTGTATAATGCTGGGGCCTGGGCTACAGCCCATGTCCTTGCAAATGTGTATTTTTTATGAATTGGAATGTGATTTGAGAAGGCTGGCATAATTATATCTTCGCCATGTGGGCACTCCCTGACAAATTCAGGTGGCCAGTCTTGTTCAGCTAGTAGGATGTCATAACCCTACTAGCCTACCCTACTTACTACATAAGACCGAATCTCCTGAGGCGGAAAGCCGGGAGAAGCACTAATCTGCATTTTACTGTGTTTTTAAACAACTTTTATTCTGTTGGTATTTCGCGCTGTCACACGACCTACCTGATTATTCCTCCCGCCTTCACCGCCGCCGAGGCTGCTGGCCACGCCCACTTTAGGCCACGCCCCCTCCCGCCCTCCTAGCTTCATAAGCGCTGATTGCTAGCGCTTCGTGAAGACCGAATCTCCTAAGGCGGAAAGCCGGGAGAAGCACTAATCTGCATTTTACTGTGTTTTTAAACAACTTTTATTTTGTTGGTATTTTGCGCTGTCACACGACCTACCTGATTATTCCTCCCGCCTTCACCGCCGCCGAAGGCTGCTGGCCACGCCCACTTTAGGCAACGCCCCCTCCCGCCCTCCTAGCTTCATAAGCGCTGATTGCTAGCGCTTCGTGAAGACCGAATCTCCTGAGGCGGAAAGCCGGGAGAAGCACTAATCTGCATTTTACTGTGTTTTTAAACAACTTTTATTCTGTTGGTATTTCGCGCTGTCACACGACCTACCTGATTATTCCTCCCGCCTTCACCGCCGCCGAGGCTGCTGTCCACGCCCACTTTAGGCCACGCCCCCTCCCGCCCCCACGGGCTAATATATAAATGTGTAACTTCAGGAAGCGCAGCGGACGAGCGCAGCCTAAGGCAAGCCCGTCTGCGCCCGTCCGCGACGGGCCGGGACTAGGGGCTATGATCCCTGGCCCGTCACCCCCTGGTATGTTACACACTTACTCTAGGGAAACTCTGCTTAAGTTCAGGTCACCACTTTGCGCTTACTGCACCATATTGAATCCTCTCCATGCCCCTTCCATCTGTCCAGCCTGTCATCTTTCCCTTACGTCCCTCCCCTCCCTAACTAACATTGTATTATCCGACTTTCCTCCTACATGTTCCACATCCACACCTACAGTTACTTTCTCAACTCGGACATTGATTAGCCTAAACTGCAGATCCCTAGTGAAACACAATAGGGAAATATTTGACCTCCTTGTCTCTGAGGAACCTGCAGCTATATTCCTTACGGAGACATGGCTAAAAGATCATTCTGGCCCAGACATTGCTGCGGCTCTTCCTGACAACTACACCTATGTCGGAAAAAACAGAGCCTTGAAAGATGGCGGAGGAATAGCCATAGTCTATAACCGACGGTACTCTTGCAAATGGGAAGACATTGTAGTGCCTAACTGCGAGGTAGGTCTTTTTAAGCTTTCGCTGTCTCCCAACTTCACCTTTTCCGGACTGCTCATATATCGTCCCCCCAGACCAGCGAGTTCTTGGGCCACCTCCCTTCCTGAGCATATAGCACCCTTTATCCAGAACCACCAATTTTTCAATTCTTGGGGACCTCAACCTTCATCTAAATGATCCCTGTTGCTCCATTAGTAGAAATCTTTTACAGGACCTGGCTGCATTAAACATCACCCTACATAATACAGGCCCTACGCACATTGCAGGACATCTTTTGGACCCCATTCTCTCCAACTTAGAAACTATTGATTGCGAGGCCTCATTACCGATCCTATGGTCGGACCATTTCCTGGTAACTTGCACTATTACCATTGGTCACCAATCTAACATTCCCCCGAAATTAACTGAATCCAGACTTTCTAGAAATTGGAACAAATTAGATATACATGAATTCAATCTTTGTCTTGAGAACACTAGACCTTCCAGGGAAGATAATTGTACTGAAGCTGCTGAGGCTGTTGACGCCTGGCTAGCTAAGGCTGCAGATGCTTGCCTACCCCAACGTATGCAAAAATTCAATCTTCACCATCCACCCGCACCCTGGTTTACAGCTGACTTAAAAGCAGAAAAAACCATCTGCAAAAATCTTGAACGTAAATGGCGCTTAAAATACGATCCTTGTTCTAAACAAATTTACAAAGCCGCTTTATGCAAATACCACTCTTTATGTAAAATTGCTAAAGTTGAGCACGTTAATATTACCATTCTTGAAGCAAAAAATCGCCCTAAAGCTCTCTTTAAGGTAGTTCAGAGTTTGTCGGGCGCTCTGTGTCAACCCAAACAACCAAGCCTAGATGTTACGCAGTGTAATTCATTGGCCGAATTCTTTGTAGCTAAAATAGATACCATCTATTCCAATTTTGAGAAATCTGCCCCTTCCCTTTCGCTGCCTTACCCACCCACCCCTATTTTACCCACTGAACAGCTGACACTAGAGGACCCGTCTTCTATTTCAGGTCAATTTACTCCCTCCACCCCCCCAGTACCCACGAGCTCCTGTGATTCCAGGACTCACCGTGATTCCAGTTCTCCTTCTTCTCCTTTGATCGACACTTGGGAGCCATTTAACACCACGACTCTTTCTGATATCATTCGCAAAATTAAATCCGGCTCTCCTCTGGACCCTCTCCCTCCCCATATACTAAACAAACTAGACCATTCTTCCCTTACACTGATTGTGGATCTTCTCAACACCTCCCTCAACACAGCTTCAGTACCCGCTGCATGGAAACATGCAATGATAGTACCTCTGCTAAAAAGCCTAATGCAGACCCTAGTATCTCATCTAATTTTCGCCCAATTTCACTCCTTCCAGTCTTTTCCAAAATTATGGAAAAACACATCAATTCCCAATTGTCAACCCATGTTGAGGCTAGTGGACTACTACATCCATCTCAATCTGGGTTCAGACGTGGCTTCTCGACTGAATCCACTCTGTTAGGGGTCTCTGAAAACATCAGGTGCCGAGTTGATAAGGGTGAAACCGTGGCACTCATTTTACTTGATCTGAATGCCGCATTTGATACGGTTTCCCATCCCATCCTTATCAATGCCCTCAGTTCATCTGGCATTATCGGCACTGCTCTCAACTGGTTTGTTAGCTTTCTTTCAGATCGCGCCTTTCAAGTCTTCTCCTCGTCCGCTGCCTCTCAAACCTTTACATCGGCGTACGGTGTACCGCAGGGTTCCATCTTTCAAATTTGTATGTCAGACCTTTGGCTACTATTGCAGAGCAAGCTGGGCTCACTATTTACTCGTACGCCGATGATACCCAGCTCATCTACTCCCTTTCCTCTGACTCTCATTCCTCCTCCTCTTCCCTCCGTACAGGTCTGAGTAACATCGCAGCCTGGATGTTGGACAATAAATTACAACTAAATGGGGGTAAAACTGAGGTTCTTCTGTTTGGTCCACCTTATGGGGACCCCGGCAATGGCCTTCACAAATGGGCCCTTTACCCACTCCATCCATAACAGCTCGCAACCTTGGCGTCACCTTCGATAACCAACTATCTATGAAGAACCATGTGGTTAAAACATCATCCACCTGCATCACTATCATTAAGTGGTTGCGAAAAATCATCTGGATGCTTCCCTTGGACACTCAGAAGACAGTGGTCCAGGCTCTTATTACTTCAAGACTGGACTACGGGAACATCCTTCTTCTGGGAGCCTGTAAAGAGGTTACGCGTAAGTTGCAGACAGTTCAAAACATGGCTGCACGACTTCTCTGCAAATTACCTAACACTTCTCCTACTTCCAATGCCCTACGTTCCCTGCACTGGCTCTGAATTGAAAATCGGACAAAATTCAAGGCCCTCTGCATCATCCACAGAATAAACTCTGGTTTAGCCCCCTCTTATCTCAACCCCTTGGCACAATTATACCATCCTTCTCGTAACCTACGATCTTCCAATCAAAACTTATTGTCAGTTCCAAGAATCAAGAAAGCCAGAATGGGTGGCCGCTCATTTGCTTGGCTGGCCCCCTCACTCTGGAATTCTCTCCCCCTTCAGATACAAACTGAACCTAACTATCTCAGGTTCCGTAGACAGGTTAAAACCTGGCTATTTGACATCTAACAGTTCTCCTCTGATTTTCCCCTCTCACTTTTTGGTTTTAGCGCCGGGAAACCTACGGATAGCTGAGCGCTTTAGAAATTTAATTATAATAATAATAATAATAATAACCCTTAGAGAGCTTCTCCCAAAAGAGTGCTTTAATTTTTCTTGGTTTGTCCCCATCCATCCGGAGTGTTACTTCATATAACTTATGGGGTACACTAACCCTGGTATCTGCAGTTTCAACTTGGATGCTTTCATTCAAGTCCACTGTCTCCGGATGATCCTTCAGGATCTTGCGAGCTATGGTTACCTCTGCTGCGCTGTCTAACATTGTTTTGGCCCACTCCCCGTTCTTGAGTTGTGTCCTCAAGATCCTCGGCATGTCTGATCTTTAGACTTGCTACCTTCTTTTTGGGAAATTGGCTTTTCTTATTTTTTGGAACGTGCTGTTGGTCTTTGGACTTCACTCATTCTTCTTTTTGTTCTGAATGTCCTCTTCTTTCGGATTTCTGCGATGAAGTCTGAAAGGTACGAGAAGAGAGAGGTACGTGTATCATTATCTTGATATCTATCAGGTTTTCTCAAATTATCCCTATTTCTAAGGTTGTACCTTTTTTCGGAGGGCTCCTGCTGAGGAGACCTTCCTCTGGACTGGGAACGCTTCTCTTTAGGAAGTGTCTGTTTAGTTATTTCCCACTTCTTTTTAGGAGTAGTGAGGTTATTTTTAATAAAAACTTTTTCAGGGTTTTCAGTTAGTTGGGGTTTTAATGGTTTCCCACCCAAACTACCTCTACCTAGTTCTTCATAGGATTTTTCAATAATTCTGGCAAGCTCATATGGTTGCTCAGTAATATCTGTTTCTTTTAGTTTTTGGCGGATCGCCACTGATGCTGCTTCACCTTTAATGTTGGCTAATAGTATAGCCGATACCTGTTTGAAATCCTTCAGTAATTTAATATCCAGATTTAAGGCCGGTTCTGGACCATATTCATTTTGAATCTGTCTTAGAACGTCTGGTATTACCGCCATAGACGGGACACCATGTGTTTTTGTGTAGATTGAAACAAAGACTGTACCCCAAGTGTCGCAGTCCTCTACGTGTGGTGCAATCCCCATTGGTAAACAGATTGTCAGAATCCTGTGTTTCTCATGAGGTGTACTATAAGGGAATACTGCCTCTATTTGAGTAATTTTTTGTGCTAACCAGAACGGAATTTGTTCTCTTTTTGCGGGCAATTTACCAATGACTGACTGTATAGTCTGTGGTGTAATTTTGTTTGTGTTCCCTTGATAAGGGATGTGCTGTGGGATTCTTACAGCTGGTTGGACTGTTAAAGTCCTCATGACATGTTGAACCAACTGCCTCTGTATTTTAATCAGCTGTTTTAGTTGAGCTAATTGTTCAGGACCTGTCATTGTTTCAATGTCAGGATGTGGTGTATAGCTGGCTAGTACCGGCCATGTTGCTCCTGGTCTATCTAGTGGACCGAGCCTGGTAATATGATTTTCATGTTGTAGGGCGCCTTTAAACCAAAGCAGATGCTCTTGGTAAGTTAATGGAATTTCAATATTCTTGTAAGGAATGTATTCCGCTGGTGGTTCCTCTATTTTGTAGTAGTGGAACTCATGTGTTCCTGCATCTGCTACAGGGAACTGAATCCATGAATAGAATACCTCTGTCTGCCGATATTCATGTGCCTCTATAACAAATATTACATTACCACCTCTTGGTGATACCCCATTATTTATGAGTTAGTACGTTATAGTTTTTCTTACATTTACCGGGATGATTACAGCATTATCGTCGATTTGTTGAAGACCTGTGTTTTCTACGGCTGGTCGAGCTGCTGCTGCAGTTCTACGCCTTTCCTCTTCACTATCTGACATTTTGTGGACTGGAAGTTTTGCAGAACAAGTTTTAAGGAGCCAAAGATTAGGTGCACTGTATCCTTCAACGTTGAACAAACTAAAAACTAATAGATAGGATTTTTTCGTCCTACTCAGTTTAAAGCGGATATTTTATCTTTTAACCTACTCCAGACGTCTATTGGAGTATTTTACGGGAAAAAGGGGTCTGTGTGAAAAGCACGACTGAGTTACTCTAGTATCTAGAGTTCAATTATCGCCTTACCAAACGTTGGGCGCCATGTAGTGCAGTTCCTATATTCCCAATAGGCTCTGCGCATTGGAATAGCATATCCTGTAGTTTAGACGTAGGACTGAAGTCAACTAGGTCTCTACTGAATATACTAAACTTAATTGTGTGTGTGCCAGCTAGCTCAGAGGTCACTAGAAACTTTCTCGAGTAAACAAGAAGGGATTAGTTTCTGACAACCGCTTAAAACATGACAACTTTGTTTCCCAAGAATAAGAAATATATCTCTAGAGTCGCGGAAACAATAGATAGTTTTTTCACTCAGTCAATCGTGCATGCTTCGTTTCACCAGAGTTGCAGAGAAATAGAGAGACGGGCGTTTTCAATAAAAGGATTTATTGAACAGTCTTCTTTCTCAAGCTTAAGAAATGTACTGCTGCTATCGTAATCCTTGCTGTAAAGTACAGAGCATATAATACGAAGAGTATTATAAAATAGTACTGTAAAAGCATGATATGGTTTCTAAGCCATAAGATACCTAAAATGCATAAAATACATACAGTGATAAATAATGACTAAAAGTACTCAACTGGTGCTCCTAAAATGCGCCTACCCCGGTGTACCTAACCTAGGTCTAGTACAAGGGAAGAAGTAAGTAGGGTGTAGCCTAGTTTTAGTATTATTTGCCAAGAATCTATTCCAAGAATTCTCTTAGGGTCTAATCAGCTCTGTACCTTGGTTTTAGAATGTAGGAGGTCTTGTATCTCTCTCTCAAGACTCTATTTCCCAGCAACTCTCTCTCAAGACTCGATTTCCCAGCAACCCGCAAGGGTAGCCTGGAAACACCAGAGAGAAAAGACAGCGTCTCTGAGTGCGTCAGCTGGAGGGTCGGCTTCCTTCGGCACTTGCTGCAGCAGGGCACATCGGGCAAGTAGATAGTCAAACTGCTCCAAACCACTGTGTGTTTGTTTGGACAAGTGTGGGCATATTTATACCTTGAAGGTGCCGAGTTTGATGGAAGATTGGACATAAGAACGTCATCAGAGACTTAATTATCTGAAAACTCCATGATTTCTTGGATAACTTAATATTCATGCAGGGGGAAGTCCCTGACTGCTGAAGTCAGGTTTTTCCAAGAAATCGTTGTAGATTTTCGGAACTGGTGGAAGTAGCCAAGCCGTATTAGGACTACTTGAGCTATGTCATAATATGGTTATGATTTCTATGCCTATATAAATATATGGTATTTTATACCTATATAAGGGCATGAATCGGGAAAATTACACTAGGGTCCTAAAACGCTATACAACAAGATCCTACCTTTGTTGGTCTTTTACTGTCCCGCGCCGCAAGTCTTCAACCATTTCAAATGGTAATTTTTGATTGTAGGACTCCGGTAACAGAGGGTTGGAGATGGGGAAATAGGGGAAATAGATAAGGCACAACGTGCCCGTGCTTTTGTCATGTAAAGAGCTAGTAGTTAATCTTCAAAGGAGGGGGTTAATTGGTAGAGCTGAAATGGCTCAGCTAGAGTGGGAGGCAAGGTCTCCTCTGCTAAAACCGAAGGCAAATGAACAGACAGTCCTGTTCCTTCACGTTCGATTTCATAACTTGATCCGGAATTAGTCGCAACTATTTATACGGAATGGCTACAAAATGCCTTTAGCAAATTGGTACCCTATAAGGCAGTCTCCAAAAACAGGAGGACTCCCTCAGCGCCATGGTTTCTGAGGAACTTAGATTGGAGAAACATCACTGTAGGAACCAAGAAAGACACTGGCGTCAAGAATACCACAGCTTGGAGAAAACACGCTATAAAGCACTCCTGTCAAAGTATAAACATCTTATAATTATAGAAAAAAGTAACTACTATGCTAGAACAATAGAAACAGCACAGAATTCCACTAAGCAACTGTTTCATGTAGTTTCCAACCTGTCAGGGCCAGTGGTTAATACCATCAAAGAGGCCTCCCAATCACTTTGTGATTCATTAGCTAGCTTTTTCCAAGACAAGGTGGCCCATATCTATTCAAATTGTAATACATCTACAGTGGACATGAACCAATTATATGACAATAACATGAATAGAGATTGCCCCAGTTTTATGGAATTCAGGCCAGTGTTGGTGGAACTGGTCACTGATCTGGTTAAGACAGTCAAATCAGGATCCCCGTCTGACCCATGCCCCCGTCAGTCTTAAAAATGATTCCAGACCTGATAGTACTAACTTAACGAGTATCTGCACTGCTATGTTTTGCTCAGGGACCTACCCTTCAATATGGAAAAAGGCCATTATTCAACCATTGCTAAAGAAAGACAATCTTGACCCAGGAGAAACCAGAAACTACAGACCAATCGCACGGTTACCTTTTCCAGCAAAGATTTTTGAAAACATTATTAATACCCAGCCAGCGCAGTTTATAGAAGAGAATAAACTGTTAGATGACATCCAATTTGGCTTCAGGAAAGGACACGGAGACATGGAGACTGCTCTTATTAAAGCATCAGATGAAATCAGAATGGTGCTAGATAGAGGAGGTGCCGCAGTCCTGGTGCTTCTGGATTTATCAGCAGCTTTTGACACGGTTGATCATTCCACCTTGATCAACTGTGTCTCAGCCTTATGTGTCGGACGAAAGGCCAAGGCTCTTCTGTCCTCTTTTCTCTCGAAACGGACTCAGTCAGTCAGCATGGGCGAATATAACTCATCAGTCTTTTCTCTTCCCTGTGGTGTTCCGCAAGGATCATCGCTGAGTCCGACCCTGTTTAATATATATGTGACAAACTTAACACGAGTAATCAAGACTTTTGGAATGGGCCTCACGTCCTACGCTGACGACACACAACTTGTGCTAGCGGTGCATAAAGACGGGGAGGTAGTGGCAGCGAGTTTTCATGATAGCATACTAGCCATCAGTTAATGGATGGCAAACAATTGCCTTAAATTAAATTCAGACAAAACCGAGGCAATGGTTTTTGGTAACCTTACTACGGGATGGTTTCCGACATGGTGGCCAGAGGAATTGAGATTACTCCCTACCCCTGTTAAGAAGGCCAGAAACGTAGGCATCATATTTGACGAGAACCTCACTTTTAAACAGCATGTCAATGCGGTGGCTTCTTCATCCTTCTACGTTCTAATGATGATAAAAAAACTGTTACTTTATCTCCAGATGAGTGCTTGAAAAACTTATCAGTACTCTAGTTATGTCAAGAATTGATTACTGTAACGGCCTGTTAATTAATGCACAAGAAAATGTGTTGAATAGGCTGCAATGGATATAAAAACCAGCCGCTAGGATATTGTCAGGCACTCCAAAGTTTAAGCCAATTTCCAGTGTTAGGGGCCAACTCTATTGGCTTCCTATAAAAGGCAGAACCAAATTTAAGGCGCTATGCATTGCTTATAAAGCAGTTCATGGTACAGGACCTGAATACCTGAAAAAAGCTTTTCCAGCATATGCGCCCAGTAGAACAAAGTTAACTGGGGCGACAGAAGATTTTTAGTGGCAACGGCTAAACTTTGGAACCGGCTCCCCTTGCAAATCAAGACCAGCCCAACACTATTATCTTTTAGGAAACAAGTAAAAACTTGGTTATTTGATCAATAGGAGCCTTCTCGTTATCCTTACAGTCCATAGCGCCGAGACACCCTCGGGTATTTGTGCGCTCTATAAATTGCTAACATAACATAACATAGCAGAGGAGACTCCTTGCCTCCACTGCAGCTGAAATGACTGGCTGTTCCTTTCTTTCAGTTTTAGCAGCGGAGACATACTGCCTCCCACTGCAGATGAAGCATTTAAACTCTACGAGTTTAACCCCATCCTGGGAGGGTTAGCTCTTAGCAGAAAGGAGACAAAGTTTCTTTTAAATTTACACAGACAGGCGCGCAACGCCCACGGGGCTTCAAGTTGCCAAAAGAAAAATGCCAGCCAGCCATGTTATGTTTAAACAGCCTGCTAATTGATTACAAATTGACACTAAATATGCTTATAAAGAAGTATGTATACATTTGTACTGTGACTTTTCTGTCTTTGTTCCATTTTATGATCAGTCATGGATCATTCAGGTAGCCCTAGAACACAATTAAAAGTGCTCCTATTTATCTTTGCTGTTCAAAAGTATGCACACACAAGTGCTGACAATACAGCTTTAGGTGACTGTTTATTTTTGTACTGGCTGGGACATCAAAATAATGAGCTTGCAACCCTAATCATAAAACTGGAAGTTTGTTGTAAGATCGGCACATTTATTTCGTCCACTCTGATCCCTGGTTAATGCCATAATAGCAATAGTCTAACATAACTGAAACTCTACGCTGCCGTCAATAAGCTGCTGAGTTACTTCAAGTGTCTGGGAATGCACCTTGCATTCAGACAACTCGCTCCTTATTCTCGCCCTTCACTTTCACACTCACCCTGCACTCACAGCGATCACAATGCCTTTACACTGATCCCGATGCACTCACACCATTCACATGCTTACCCTGCTCTCACAGTGATCACTCTGCACTCACAATTCACTTGTGCTGTTCACTCTGTACCTAACCCTGCAGTCACACAAGCACACTACTCACCCTGCACACATGTGAGACTTCACTCACTGTCCCCCTTACTGCTCAATCCGAAATCTCACTCAAATAAGACCCTCACTAACCATACATTCATTCGTCCCACTCTGCACTTACATCTGCACCCAAATTTATATGGTCACCTCACTCACCCTGCAGTCATTCCTCTTACCCTACTCTCACACTGTTGTATGGCTCAACCTCCACTCACATGGGTGCTCCTGCCACCTACACAATGCAGACGTTTAATGTGTCACCTCAGCATCATCTTGTATGCCGGTGACACCCAGCTGATCCTCTCCCTCACTAAGGACCCAGCCATCGACAAATCCAACCTCCAAGAGGGAATGAAGGCGGTTGCAGACTGGATGAAGTCCAGCCATCTGAAACTGAATTCCGACATGACGGAGGTCCTCATCCTCTGCCACACCCGGTCCGCATGGGACAAATCCTGGTGGCAGGCCAGGTTGGGAGCCGCCCTGACACCCACCAACCACGCAGGCAACCTGGGCTTCATCCTGGACTCAACGCTCTCCATGACCCAACAAGTCAACGCTGTCTCCTCCTGCTTCAACACCCTCCGCATGCTCCGCAAGATCTACAGATGGATCCCCACCGAAACCAGAAGGACAGTCACCCAAGCCCTTGTCAGCAACAGGCTGGATTACAGCAAGGCCCTCTACACTGGAACCATGGCCAAACTCCAATGCATACAAAACGCCTCTGCACGCCTTATCCTCGAAATCCCTCGCCACAGCCACATCACCGCCCACCTAAGAGACCTGCACTGGCTCCCGGTACACAAGAGGATCACCTTCAAGCTCCTCACCCATGCTCACAAAGCACTCCACAATGCCAGACCAGCATACCTTAACGAATGGCTCACCTTCTACACCCCAAACCGCCAGCTTCGATCCGCTGACCTCACCCTCGCCACCGTCCCACGCATCCGCCGAACGAACACCGGCGGCAGATCATTCTCTCACCTCGCCGCCAAGACATGAAACACCCTCCCCTTCCACCTGCGTCAGACCCAGGACCTGCTGACCTTCAGGAGACTCCTCAAGACCTGGCTGTTTGATCAGTAGCTGCGACATCCCCTGCCCCCATAACGTGTATAGTCAGGCATTCAAATCCAAGACAGTCTCACTGTATCTATTGACGGCCTCAATATTGCTAATTAACAAATACAGGTAATCTTGGGACGCTTGCAAGTCTTACCGACCGATACCACTGCTCGATGCAGAAAAGTCAACATATTCGCTAAGGTCGTAGTCAACAGGCTAAAGGCTGATAGCTCGCATAATCCACCCAGATTAATTCTGCAGCAATCCACTAACCTGCATCTGAGATACCTATATAACAGCATTAGCAGGAGTAGTGCACAGACCAATAGCGGTGGCATCATTAGACACTAACAGGGTATTTGATGCAATAGAGTGGCCATTTATCTTTGCCATCCTGGGCAAAATGTGATTTGGACCAAACCATGACTCCTTTATGTAGCACCCAAGGCAATAGTGAGAGTAAATGGCACTGGATTGCAGATGTTCCCCATTAGGAAAGGCACGCGCAAGGGCTATCCTCTATCACCTATGCTGTTTGCCCTCGCCATCAAACCACTGACAGGATGGATATGGGTTGATGCACAGCTGAGGGGCTGGGCCTGGTAGAGGGGGTGGGAAGAACCTATTTTACATTATACGCAGTTGACATACTCCTTACTTAGCTAATCCCAAGGAATCTCTATCCTTGCTATGAAAGATATTCAACGCATATCAGAAATCTGAAAGAAACAGGTTAGTATTAGATTCCTTACCTTAGAATATCCCCAGGCGTCAGTCTGGATCCGGAAACTTTTGCGTAGCAGTACCCCTGCGCGTCGGTAGGCGTCGTCTGCAGGCGTCCCCTGCGGCTCCGCGTCGTCGGCGTCGTGCGCCGTGATGACGTCGCTGGAGTATATAGACGCCGCCTCCGCGCGCTGACGTCAGTTCTTCTTTTTTCCGCGCCAGTTAGCGCAGATCCGAAGAGCAGTACTCCGGTCTTTTGACCAAGTTTTTTGTTAACTGATTGATCTTTACGGTGCCGGTAGGATGCCCGGTTTCAAGAGTTGTGACGAGTGCGACCGCATGATGTCGGTCACCGACCACCATCGACTCTGCCTCCGGTGTCTGGGCGCGGACCACGACGTGGAGTCCTGCGTCGACTGTCGGGCCTTGACTGGAAAAGCTAGGCGGGAGCGGTCCCGCAAGCTTCTCGAGCTCCGGTTGTCGGCCCCGCGTCGAGAGCGGTCCCGGTCCGGTCGGAGGTCGAGGGAGCGGTCGAGGGAACGGTCGCGGAGCCGCCATGGGCGCTCCGGGAGTCGCCACCATTCCTCCGGCTCGTCAGGTAAGCACAAGAAGTCGGGGCGTCGCCATCGCACCCCCGACTCCCCCCGACGCCCGCGTGCTGCGGCCGGGGGCTCGGGTGACCCCACCCCCGCGGTCCCGCATGGGTCGCCGACGCCGTCTACCCCACACCTGTCGGTCCCTGGGGAAGGCGCGTCGCGTGAGGAGATCGAGGCCTTCCTCATTGCTATGAGGGCGAGGTCTTCTCCGGCGGGGCCTTCGGCGCCTGCGGGCCCGTCGGTCCCGTCTGGGGGCCCGAGCGGTTCGGGTGCTCCTGCCCCGGCGCCGCCGGTGGCTCCGGCCCCGGCGCCGCTGGTTCCCTCTGGTTCGTCGCCGGCTGGTCTTCCGGCCTCTCCGGCGTCGGTTCCTGTGGGCCAACCCGTGGTACCGCCCCCGCGTGGTGCAGCGACTCCGCCGTCGGCTCCGGCCGGCGTCGGGTCCCCGGCACCGACGCCGCGCGGCGCCACCCCCCTTTCCTCCCCGACTCCGGACTCGGAGCCGGACCGGCGTCGGCCGACGCCGGACCCGACGCCGATGGGGCCCGTTGACCCCGATGTCTATATCGTCGACCCAGAATATGGGTATGACGAGGAGGAGTATGGAGAGGGTTGGGAGGGGTCTGAGGACCCTCTATCCCGTGCCTGCCAGTACGATGTGGACTGGGTAGGTGATCTGGGTGATGCCAGTGGCCTGGACGAGTCGCCCAACCCTGGGTTTGTCTCTCCGTCCCCTGTGGCGTCCGAGGCGGGTGCTGCCTATTCGGTGGTCCTGATGAGGGCTGCCAAGGCCTTACACCTTGAGCTTCCCGTCGCGAAGGTCAAGCCGAATATTCTGACGGAAGTTTTTAAACCGCAGTCATGCCCCCAGGAGCCTCTGCTGCCGTTTAATGAGGCCCTGACGGATGTCCTTCTGGGCACCTGGTCCAGGCCCGCTTCTGGTGCGCCGGTTGACCGGAACGTTGCCAGGCGTCACCGTCCCTGCTCGGACGACCCTGCCTTCCTGTCCACCCATCCCTCCCCGGAGAGTCTGGTGATCCAGGCCTCCACTTCACAGTCCGCATTTCCGTCGGCTCCGCCCGACCGGGAATCAAAGAGGTACGACCAATTTGGAAAAAAAGTGTTTTCCTCTTTGAGCGCTGGACTGCGGTCTTGTAACACGGCGTGCCTCTTGGGCCGCTACACCCACTCCCTGTGGGATACGGTCGAGGAGTGTTTGCCGCAATGCCCCCAGGAAGTGCGGGACAAGCTCACCCGGGCCTTTGTTGAAGGCCGGGATGCGGCGCGGTACTCGATCCGTTGTGGTCTGGACACCACGGACTCACTGGGACGGGCCATGTCCACTACGGTGGCGATTCGTCGCCATGCCTGGCTGAGATCTGCCAACTTCTCGCCAGACGTCCAAAATACACTAATGGACATGCCATTTGATGGCAGTCGCCTATTTGGTGACAAAGCGGACCACGCGCTGGAGCGCTTCAAGGACTCCAGGGTCACGGCCAAGTCCTTGGGTCTCTCGACCCAGCGCCAGCAGACGGGTTCGTTTCGGCCCTTTCGTGGCCAAGGGAGGGGAGGTCCCACACGTGCTGCCAGCCACGCGGCGCAGAGCGCTCCCCAGCGCGGTGGCGCCCGTGGTTTCCGCCGTGGTGGCGGTAGAGGCCAGCGTCGTGGTCAGTCCACGCCTCCCTCCGCTGCGGCATCCAAGCCTTCCTAGTCCGAGCTTTCGGGCTCACGTGACGCCAGTGGGTGGCAGGGTTCGCCATCACCACTCCCGCTGGCGCGCGATAACATCGGACAGGTGGGTGCTGCAGCTTGTCCGAAGGGGCTATGCCCTCCCCTTCGAGTCCACTCCTCCAGCCATGCCACCGCAGAACCACCGTGTGTCGGGGGACCACTTGACGCTTCTGCAGGAGGAAGTTACGGCCCTCTTGGCCAAGGGGGCCATCGAGCGCGTTCCTGGGCCAGAAGTAGGGTGTGGTTGCTACTCCCACTACTTTCTGGTACCCAAGAAGGACAAGGGAGGCCTGCGTCCTATCTTGGATCTACGGAACGTCAACGGCTTCCTCCGGAAGGAGAAGTTCAAGATGTTGACTTTGGCTCAGGTCTTGGCTGCTCTAGACCCACAAGACTGGATGGTAGCGTTGGACTTGCAGGATGCGTACTTTCACATCCCCGTCCTGCCGGCCCACCGGCGTTACCTGCGGTTCACGGTAGGCCACGAGCACTTTCAGTTTATCGTGCTCCCATTCGGCCTTACCAGCGCCCCACGGGTGTTCACGAAAGTGATGGCGGTGGTCGCAGCTCATCTGCGCCGGTTAGGGGTTTCAGTCTTCCCCTACCTCGACGACTGGCTGTTGAAGGCGGGCTCGCCCCAGACAGTCGTCCACCACCTTCAGATGACGGCAGACCTCCTGCACGAGCTGGGGTTTTCCATCAATGTGCCGAAATCACACCTGTGTCCCTCTCAAAAGCTCCTTTTCATCGGAGCGGTTCTCGACTCGGCGCAGTTTCGGGTTTATCCTCCGGAACGGCGGGTCCGGGATATTCAGGCTCTGATTCCCATCTTTCAGCCGTTATCCCGGGTTTCGGTCAGGTTGACGCTGCGGCTTCTGGGGCTGATGGCCTCCTGCATCCTTCTGGTGCATCACGCCAGATGGCGGATGCGGGCTCTGCAGTGGGACCTGAAGTTTCAGTGGGCCCAGCATCAGGGCAACCTATCCGACCATGTCCTGATCTCGGAGGGCACTGCGAGACAGTTGCAGTGGTGGCTTACGGACCGCGATTGGGTCAGGGGCAGATCCCTCTCCCTTCCCCAACCGGAGCACGTGGTTGTGACGGACGCGTCCCTCCAAGGCTGGGGTGGCCACTTGGGAGAGGCGGAGATCAGAGGCCTCTGGTCTCCGGCGGAGTCCCGGCTCCATATCAACATGTTGGAGCTGCGGGCGATTCGCCTAGCACTGAAGGCATTCCTCCCCTTTGTCAACGGGAGTGTAGTGCAGGTGTTCACGGACAACACCACCGCCATGTGGTACTGCAACAAACAGGGCGGTGTGGGGTCGTGGACCCTTTGCCAGGAGGCTCTGCGCCTCTGGCAATGGCTGGAACGTCAGGGCGTGACTCTGACGGTTCAACACCTGGCAGGTTCTCTGAACGCCAGGGCGGACGAACTCAGCCGTCGGTGCTCGGTGGATCACGAATGGCGTCTGAACTCGGATGTGGCGAGAGGCCTCTTTCAGCATTGGGGAGAGCCTTGGTTAGATCTATTCGCCACAGAAGAGAACGCGCAATGTCATCAGTTCTGCGCGTTGGAGTTTCCAAGACGGCACTCGCTCGGCGACGCCTTTCGGCGCGAGTGGAGTTGCGGTCTGTTGTACGCCTTTCCGCCTATACCACTTCTGCCCAGAGTGCTGAAGAAGATCAGGCGCGACCGGGCCCAAGTTATCCTTGTGGCTCCGGACTGGGCTCGAAGGTACTGGTATCCCGAGCTACTCAGCATGACAGTCGGTCCCTCGATCCGCCTGCCCCTTCAGGAGGACCTTCTGTCGCAGCAGCAGGGGACGGTCCTCCACCCGAACCTGTCCAGTCTCCACCTCCATGCGTGGAGATTGAGCGGCGACAGTTGAGGCCATTTGACTTGCCTCCTGAAGTCTGTGATGTCATTCTGGCAGCCAGGCGTCCCTCCACAAAGTCGGTATACGCCTGCCGGTGGAACAGATTTGTGGCATGGTGCACAGCAAAGGCTGTGGATCCCCTTTCTGCCCCTCTGTCTGAGGTTCTCCTCTTCCTCCTTTCCCTTGCCCAGCAGGGCTCTGCTCTGGGCACTATCAAGGGCTATCTTTCTGCCCTTTCCGCCTTCTTGAGGCTACCTGATCAGCCATCTTTGTTCAAGTCCCCTATTGTGTTAAGATTCTTGAAGGGCATCACGCACATGTATCCTCCAACTCCGTTCGTGATGCCTCAGTGGGACTTGAACCTGGTTTTGACTTTCCTGATGTGCGCTCCCTTTGAGCCCCTTCATTCCTGTCCTCTCCGTCTTCTCACCTTAAAGACGGCCTTCCTGGTAGCCATCACCTCTGCCAGGAGAGTGAGTGAGCTCCAGGCTCTTTCTATTCAACCTCCTTTCTTGTCTGTTCATCCTGATAAGGTGGTTCTTCGGACTAGACCTTCTTTCCTGCCCAAGGTAGTCTCTGCTTTTCACATTGGGCAGTCCATCACCTTGCCCTCCTTCTTCCCGCCTCCGCATCCTTCAAAGGATGAAGAGCGGCTCCATCGTCTGGACCCAAAACGTGCGCTTTCGTTCTATATGGATCGCACACGCCAGTTCCGGGTGGATGACCAACTGTTTGTTGGCTACGTGGGTGAGAAGAAGGGAAGGGCGGTACAGAAACGGACCATCTCTCGGTGGGTCGTCCTGTGCATCAAAGCATGCTACTCTTTGGCTCGGAAGGAGCCTCCTGTTGGGCTGAGGGCCCATTCCACTCGGGCCACGGCGGCTACTACTGCCCTGGGCCGGGGAGTCCCTTTGCAGGACATTTGCCAGGCGGCCACGTGGGCCTCGCTGCACACCTTTGCGAGGCACTACTGCCTGGACAGTCAAGTCCGGAGGGATGGCTTCTTTGGCCGTTCGGTCCTCCAGGACTTTCTGGTGTAGGTTGTATTGGTTCGCAGACCCACCACCGGGGTTGGTATTGCTGGGGTATCTATTCTAAGGTAAGGAATCTAATACTAACCTGTTTCTTTCAGATGAACAAGTTACTTACCTTCGGTAACGATATATCTGTAAGAAACAGTAGTTAGTATTAGATTCCTTACCGCCCCACCCATCCTCCCCGTTCTGCGAACTGATACCTAGGGTTAAGGACATCCCTTTCAGGTCCCTAGTTTTCAAATGGCACCAGTGTTGGTTCTCACATGGCTCTGCGTGTTCTGGCGCGGAAAAGCTGTGTGCAAAGAACTGACGTCAGCGCGCGGAGGCGGCGTCTATATACTCCAGCGACGTCATCACGGCGCACGACGCCGACGACGCGGAGCCGCAGGGGACGCCTGCAGACGACGCCTACCGACGCGCAGGGGTACTGCTACGCAAAAGTTTCCGGATCCAGACTGACGCCTGGGGATATTCTAAGGTAAGGAATCTAATACTAACTACTGTTTCTTACAGATATATCGTTACCGAAGGTAAGTAACTTGTTCATCACTGCTATTCCCCTTGGGTGGATGGCAGCCCTGGGCTGCTCTGCCTCTACCCTGGTGGGTGGGTGGAAACTCCTCAGTTTAAATACATGAGCTTGTGGATCACTAAGGACAATAGGGCACACTATGAGTACAATTTAGGCCCATTGCTAACTAAATTAAAAACAAATATAACGCATTGGCGCAGACTCCCGATCTCACTAATGGGACGGGCGTCAATCTTTAAAATGATAGCACTGCCCTTGTTCACCTACATTATGCAGGATACCCTGCTGACTCTTTTACAAAATAGACCACCTGCTACAGATTTTACTCTGGACGGGTGACACACACCGCTTTGCCTTGCACACCCTCCACCTATGAGGGCAGAATCGTCCTGTAGAACATTAGCAAATATTATGAAGCAGCGCATTTCTGCACAGTTCATGGATGGGCATATTCTCCCAACAGAGGAATCTGCTTTCCGACTCGATAGCCTCATGTTGGGAAAGAAGGGATACTTGCACACCCTCTACGGGAGAAGTCAACTGGGCCGCTGCCCCCGCAACAGATCCAGTGATCAAGACATGGCACAAATTAACCAGGGAAATGGGATGGGAGAAATGATTGACCCCCAAAATCTCCAATGGGTAGGAACGAAATGGAGGGAGGTGGCTCAACTACCAGGTTTAACGAAGTGGGTCATGATAAGCATTATATCTCTAAAACAGGTATGGGATGCAAATGGAGTTGTTACATTTGAACACCTGCAGGAGGAGTATGACAAGCCCTCATCCCAAACAATGAAATACCTACAGCTACTACATGCCATATGTACGAGAATCCTGGCAGACGAACAGACTCAGGAGAACGCCCCACTAGAGCCGAGACAATTAAATAGGCAAATCACTGCTAAAGCCACTTCTTCCTGTAACTTCCTCCTTCTTTACAGACCACCACCTAGCAAGGCAACATTTCCAGACACATATAGACACAGTTTCAAAACCTTATGACACTGCACTCCAACCTATGCACCCTTGGTGACCTAAACATATGGTTTGGCAAACCCAATATGCCCCATCCAAGAACTATATTCACAGGGCTAGACACACTGACCCTACATCAGGCCATCCACAAACCCATACACATAGCTGGACACTTCCTTGTCATTTTTACAAATCCTGAACTAGTTGCCTTTCAAATGGATGACTCCAGTCGCATGGTCAGAACACCATCTGGTAGCTTTCCAACACAAAACACCACAAATCACCATACCAAAGGCCACCATACATGCAACCACATACTCAATTTTGAATACTTCAAAATATATTTTTTGTGTAAAAAGTGTTTATTGAGTTTTCAAATGAAAAAGAGCCATTGTATTACACAGGCAAGACAGTATCATCTTCCATGGCACAGAGTGTGAGTGATGACAAATTCCAGCACATAAATTGAAGTAATCAATTGCCAACACGTAACTACAAATAAAGGTAATGTGTTTCAAACTATAACAGTTGCAACTGTGAAGTCTACTAAGGGTGTGACTGCGACAGTTCAAGTGATGTCACTAGGAGGTCCTGCCCAGTTGTGAACATAGGAGCGGGAATTATGTTATAGGCAGGGCAGTGCAGGGCAACTATGAACAGGAGTGCCACATTGATTGTCAACAGGCAGGGGTGGGCATCCATATAGGCTCCTGCCCTCCTTTTCTAGTGACCACCGGGTCTCTATATGTTCAGATCTATGTGTGAGAAGTCCACTAAGTTCAGTAGTCTCACATCATCGGGGTGCGTGGTGCGCTCATGCTCGGCCAGGGAGTTGTCTGCAGCCTAATGAGTCAGCAAGAGCACATCAAGTGGCCATAAGGTGCACTTCAAAGCAGGCGTGTATTGTTTTTTGCCTCGATATTGGTGATGTAGGCAGTCTGGATGTAGGTCTCCCAACACTCGACACTTGTTCTATTGTCCCCCCTTGCCCTGAGAAACTTGAGAGTGTTTGCTTCTGTGCACACCCATATCAATAGTCTATTTAGCCACCCCTGAGGGTCCAGAGCTGCGGGTCCCTTCCATGAAATTGCTATTTGTCTTTTAAATGACACAAAAGCAAGGTTAATAGACCTGTGTAAATGTGTGTCCCTGCGATTTAGGTCTAATAGGCAGGACTCAGGCGTTGTGTCAAGGTAATGATCCGTGAGTTCGGCAACCGTGTGTGTGATCTCATGCCAAATCACCAGCAGCGTCGGACAGTCCTGGACCATATGATAAACGCTAGCATCCATTACTCTGTGTCTGGGGAGCTCGGGGGTCATGGTGGGAAACATTTGCTTAATATGCTGCGGAAAGAGGTAGGCATGGTGAACATAATTAAATTGCGTAAATCAGAACCTCTGGTTGTAAGACATCTCTTTCACTTGCTGGAGCACTGTAAACCAAGTCTAGTCAAATAATGGTTGTGATAAATCAACAATTTTTTGTTTGTGCACCCTCAGCATAAACCGGTGGTGGAGTTTTAAGGGACGATGTATAATGTGGTGACAGCATGGCGTGTGGTCTCATGAGTAAGTAGTGTGTGCAATGCGGGGGATGCAGGAGTTTCCATGCCTAGAAAGACAATTAAGATCCAACACTGATCTAGACACAATAAATTCACTTAAAAAACTGAGTGCTTCCTGGAAGCTTTTGATATCCTAATATCACTAACAACAGCAAAACAGAACGAAAGAAAACAACTACCTTGCATGTATGCAGAACTAAAAAAAGATAAAACAACAAATTGCAAAGCTACAACACATCTGACTCAAAACAAATAAGACAAACCTCACATATGCAAACCTGCCAGAATATGCAAGCCAACAATCAAGAACAGAATTCAAAGTGCTACATGTACATATAAAGAATTTTATAAAAAATTCTCTCTGAATATCTTAAACCTGAATCCACACAAGAAACTAATACCATTTCTCAAGAATTTACTGGCAAATCATTACACAACCAAAGCAGATGTGTTTATCTCCAATTTAAAACAAAGGAAAACTGCCAGCACTAACCCATTTGCAATAATCCTCTCCAACTGTAGGCTAACCCATCCTCTACATTCCTTCAAACATCTATCATAAAGTAAATGTATGGATATTGTCATAGCAAGCAGGTTAGCCAACTGCCCTTCTGTCCCTCGTCTACCACAAATCTTCCAGAACACTCTTTTAACTACCTCTGCTGCCACACCAGTCAGTACAATCATCCATGATTCTTTGACTACAGGAATCTTACCAGAAGACTTAAAAAAGGCATACATATGCTATTTATTAAAGAAAACAAACCTGGACCCACATGACCCAAATAACTACAGACTGATTACAAATGGGCCTTTCTTAGGTAAATTGAGAAATAGGAGCATTCCCCTAGATGTCACAGTTCATTTAAGATAACTCCTTACTTTCTGACTTCCAAGCAGGAATCTGTGCAGGAAAAGGCACCGAATCTGCCCTCATCGCCATCTGGGATGACGTTAAAAACACAGAAGAATGGAACAGGGTCGCTGTGTTACTTCTCTTGGGCCTTTCAGCTGCCTTAGACACAGTTGATCATGACACTCTAATTGAAAGACCGTACTAAACTAACATTGAGGGGACTGGTGTCAACTGGATCACATGCTACCTTCAAATCAAAAATCATCTATCGCCCCCTTTATCATACAAACCATACTTCACAAAAGCAGAGGTCCCTCAAGGCTCTATCACCTCACCCATGCTTTTAAATGTCTATATGAAGTGATTTCTAGCAATGTTATCTTTATGTTATGTTAAAAATATTTATAGAGCGCACTTACACCAAACGGTTTCATGGCACTGACAGCGGGATGGCAACAGTAGTAGTAGAATGACGGAAGCTTACTCATATGCTTGAGAGAACAAAAGGGTTTTAAGGTGTGTTCTGAATTGGGAGTAGCAGGTTACAGATCTAAGTTCAGTCGGGAGGTAATTCCAGACTTGAGGAGCCAGGAAGGAGAATCTGAGGCCGCCATGTTTTTTTCGTTTAAAGGAGGGGATCATGAGCAGAATGAGGTGGGAGGAGCGGAGTTCACGTGCAGGCGCATAGCGGTGAATCCTAGAGGAGATGAAGGCTGGGCCCTGGCCAGCAAGGGCTTTAAAGGTGGTACAACCCAATTTAAATACGCAGCGTTTGGCCACCAGGAGCCAATGGAGGCTCTTCATTAAAGGGCTGACGTGTTGATGCTTAGGTTGATGGAAAATAAGCCTAGCTGCTTGGTTTTGTACCAGCTGTAGGCGGCGAAGTTGGTATGCTGGGATGCCAACGTAGAGTGGGTTCACATGGTCAATGCGGGAGATGACCAGGGCCAAAATAACAAGAGTGAGGGCCTCAGCAGTCAAAAATCTACAGATCTTCCGAATTCTGCGGAGGTGAAAAAAGCAGGAGGCTACCACTGCACCAATCTGGGGCTTCAGGGACAAGTCATTGCAAATTAAGACCCCAAGGCTTTTTACCGTATCCACTGGGCCCCACCCCTGGGTTGCCCAGGGATGGGGGCCAGAAGCTGAAGTTCCAGGGGTTGGCAGCACCTCCAGTCAGGATTAGCTCAGTTTTATCCGGATTAAGTTTTAATTGATTGGTGTGCATCCACTCGCTAATTGAGGTCATGGTAGACTGGAAATTGATGACTGATGTATTAGAGGATTCAATGTCGAACACCAGCTGGAGGTCGTCAGCATAATTGAAGGTTATGGCCGGGCTATTACGTAAGGACACAATCAGGGGTTGCATGTATATATTAAATAAAAGGGGCGACAAAGACGAGCCCTGGGGGACCCCACAGGTCAACCTGATTTTTTTGGCTGAAAAATTAGCCAAGCGAACTCCCTGGAATCGCTTATGTAAGAAGGAGGAAATCCAACTAAGGGCCAGACCCTGGATGCCAGCATTACTGACACGGTCGATCAGGAGATTATGATCGACCGTGTCAAAAGCGGCTGACAGATCAAAGAGCACCAGGGCTTGGGTGGTGTTTTTATCGGCTCCACTTCTAAGCTCGTCCATTACCGCCAGAATGACAGATTCAATGGAGTGGGCTGGTCTAAAACCCGCCTGTCGAGGGTCGAGAAACTGAGAATGCTCAATGAATGAGCTGAGGCAGTTAGTAACATGGGCCTCAAGTATCTTACTGAGGTAGGGGAGCAAGGAGATTGGGCGAAAATCTACAAATTTCAGCTCACATGCTATAACTATGGATGACACATCAATACTTCTTAAACTGAGAAGCCCCAAAGACATTAAAAACTAAAAAATCTTCATTTGGATGACATTGAGCCATCTCAAATTGAATGAGTCTAAAACTGAAATACTCCCATTTGGCGATTGGAACTTCAAGACGCAAATTCCTTAACTTTTTAATTCTCCCCTGGCGTCACACTGGATCCTGAAATTTTTCAGCAGTACCTCTGCACCCTGGGTATGGCACCGTACGGCTTTGTGATGAGGTCAACTCCGGTTGTGATGTCAGTGGAGCCATATAAGTCCCCTCTGGCACACCGACATCAGTTTCGGATCTGGAGAAGTGGTTCCTCAGGCCAATTTTTCCTGGCCTATTTTGACAGCTTTTATCAGTGGGAACAGAATGCCTTTCCCCAATGTCACTTGGCTTTAAGCCTTGAGGGGCCTGTCCTTGACAGATGTTGGTTACAGATCCACATACTTGAATGTGGTGTTTGGGGGAACACCACGATTCCGGGGATCACAGCTCCTGCCAAAGACTGAAGCCGAAGGCACTCAAGGAATGTTGTATGAAGTGGCTCGGAGACATTGCAGCCTCGTTCTTCTTGTTCTCCTGCAGAGGTCAGTTCATGAGACCGTTCTAGGAGCAGGATCTTTTCTCCAGGACACCGTACAGCAGAAACATCCAAGGGTAAATGCAGATATTTGCAGTTGTGTTACACCCTGACTTCACCGCGTGGAGACTCCATCTCCCACGGATTCTCCTGCTCGCCGGTTGAGAAGGCTGTTCACGACTCCGCCCTGCATCCCCCTCGTAATTCCGGGAACAGGGGCATCGATGCCCCAGATGAGGGAGTATTATAACTCTCTACACCTAATCTTTCGTCCTCCATCATTCACTGGAGTGCCCATGGGCCCCAAGGATGTGAGTGGACCCCCACTGGTGGACTCGTTTTCCGTGGCGGTTTGACCATTTGAGTCTGTAGGTCAGCGCTGGTCAACGTCGGTCGACGTCATGATGGCACCGGTGCACAGCCCTTCGGGGACTCCACCTTTGGTGCCCTTTGTCAATCAGCTGTCAAGATGCATGTGGCAGACACATCTTTGCTTCTGCTAGTTCTGCGTTAAATCCAGCAGCGTGTCTTGTGTTTTTGGAGAGTTATCCTATGCTTTGTGGGATACCTTGCAGAACATGTTGTCATCGCTTCCGGATAACCTCCGTTCTGATGTTGAAAACCTGATTAGAGATGGACGACAGGGAACTAAGTTGATAATCAGATGTGCCATGTATACTTCTGATTCAGTAGGTAGGGCCATGGTATCTTCAGTAGCACTCCGGCGTCGTGCATAGTTAAGAGCTTCAGGTTTTTCAGAGGCTGTACAGGCGACTTACGTTGATATTCCCTTTGATGGAGCCCATCTTTTTGGGGCTCAAGCCAATTCAGCATTGAGACGCTTCCAAGATAGAAGTGATACAGAGCCTTAATTACTCTTTTGTTTTTGGTGAACTTTCTTCATTGTATTACCAAACTGTACAATATATCAGTGGTATGAAACAGATATGTACTACACATCATGATGTGGTATTTCCCAAAACATTAGTAACTAAAGCCTCAACAGTCCTATCCCCCCTCCCTCCCCTGCCCTATCAGTTTATAGCATAAGCCACATATAACAATATGCATTGCAACCCTACGTCTTTTAAGCTGAAGATGTATTTTCCACTGTCCTTGAGCTATTTTCGTGCTCAATATAGTTAACCCACCTTGATTCCGAGAATACTCTATCATCACTGTCCCTGCATCACATTTACTCTTCTCCTGCTCATCACATGTGGGGCGGTCTTCTTGCATCGTGCTCACTTCTGGTCTCTGAGAGAGGAGGTACTGTGTTAGCGGGGCCCATATGTTGTTAGGTCTTGAGCTTAGTGGGAGCAGTTCAGAGTAGCACAGTGATTGTTCCTGACATGTTGTCAAGTCTTTAATCCAGTCCTTGAACTTGGGGGCTCACCCTTTCCCCATTTACATACAAGTCTGCGCTTTGCTATAAGGAAACCCAATGCCAAAAACTTTTTAAGCGTCGTATTGATCTCCTGGGTGCAACCCAGCAGTGCTATGTGTGGGGCTGGTTGTATCTGTGCATCTAACATGCTTGACATTCCCTCAAACACCTGTGTCCAATAGTCTAGTACCCATGTGCACTGCCATGCCAAGTGATAAAAGTCCACCCCTCTCTCCTACATCTGGCACATCTGTCATCTCGCAACTTGAATTTATGGAGCTTGGCAGGCGTATAGTACAGTCTATGCACATACTTATAGTGTATACGCGGCAGCCGACTATTGGCTGTGAGGGCTGCTGTTTGCGAACAGCTAAACTCCCACTGCTCGTCTGTCGGAGGCATTTCAAGATCACTATCCCACTTCGATCGTGCTTTGGGGGCACTCAGCTGCGTGACGACCTGGACGTGTTTGTATCAGAGTGAAATAACACGCTTATGGGGCCCCGGCTGTAAAAGTGCATGTAGCGGCTATAATGTCAGTGGTTCTAGAGGATATGTGGGGGTAGCAGCCCTCACGCTCTGGCGAAGCCTTTTGTACATGAAAAGTTCCATGGTGGTAGGGTCATGTGTACTGAAAAACTGTTCCTTAGTCCGAAATGTACCTGCCAAATAGAGATCCCCCACACTGTGTATTGTAGCTGGTCTAGCATTCTCCTACATATTCCCTCAGATGTGACTTGTAGCGCTGGGTGCTGGATCAGAGGCATTTTGGTGAAATACATCATTGGAGCCTCGAGTCTAACAGATATCTTTCTCCAAGCTATGACAGTGCAGTTCACTGTGGATGGGTCGCGCACCTGGTTCCCGCTTGGCACAAACAGGTATGTCGAGGGTGGGGAGGGGTTCATATATCCATCTTCTATTGCTAAATGTGGCATGTAGAGGGGGGGGTGGAACCAAAACACAGCAAAGTGTGCTTGCGCACAGTAATAGTAATATTCAAAATTAGGCACCTCAAAACCCCCCTGGGAGTAAGGTAGGATCAGTGTGGTAAGACTGAATCTCACTTGTCGTCCCCCCCAGATCAGGCGAGTCACCTGTGTCGCTAAGGTTTTTTAAAAAAAAAACGCCCAGGGTGGTACGGTATGTTAACAAACAGTTAAAGAAATTTGGGTAAAAGGACCATTTTAACCAGTGATATGCGCCCGGCCATGGAAAGGGGTAATGTGAGCCATCTAGTAACAGTGTCCGTCACCTTGTCTATTGCGGTTCCATAATTGCTACGCAACAACTCTCCTTTGTCCCTAGTGACATTTATTCCCAAATATTTAACACCGTCACACTTCCAGGCTGAAGGATAATCTAAATGATGCGGTTTAGTCGAGTCCGTTAAAGGAAATACTGCTGATTTGGCACAGTTGATCTGTATGCCAGAGATGGCCCTGAATCTGGTTATTTCCCGAAGCACTGGATTTAAATTGTCACCGGGGATTTTGATATATAATGTCATGTCATCAGCATAGAGTGATATTATGAGTTGTCTAGAAGGGTATACCAGCGACCTCTCTTTATGATGCTGCCTTATTTTTGCAGCTAGGGGCTCTATTGCTAGAGTGAATAGGATGGAGAAGAGGGGCAGCCCTGTCTCGTGTCTCTGGTGATGGCAAAACTGTTGGATCTAGCCCCATTCGATAAAACAGTGGCTATCTGGTGCGTATACAAGAGTTCCACCCAGCTCAGAAATGCAAGGGGAACCTCTATATATTTCAGGGTGCCTATCAAATAATCCCACTCCACCAAATCAAATGCTTTAGTGGCATTGATGAACACCCCCACCGCTGAGCTATCAGGATCAATGTCTTGGAGTACAGCCAGCAATGTTCTGAGGTTATGTGATGTAGCTCGGTTGGGGATCAATCCCGTTTGATCCAGCAGGGCCAGTCTCTCCATTAAAAGATTTAGACGATTGGAGAGGACTTTCGCTAGTATCTTTGTGTCACAATTAATTAATGAGAGGAGACGATAAGATTTGCAGCATTGTGGAGACTATCTGAGCCTCTCGCATGGTTCTCGGGATTTTTCCTTCTTCCCTGGCCTTGTAAAAGACCTCTTTCAAAATAGTCGCCAGTTGTTCCACATAAGTCTTATAAAATTTTATGGGAAGGCCGTCTGATCCTGGCGCTCTTCCTGATTGCATTTGCATAATGGCCTCAGTAATCTCATCTAGCTCAATGTCTAAACTCGGAAATTTCTGCTGGGTATTTCCAAGCCAGGCCAAGGCCGTATCGTCAAAGTATTGTGGAAGATCGAGTGGCTGCCCCCTGTGTGTAGTGTACAAGTTCTTATAATATTCTTCAAATATGTGCAGTTGTTCCGGGAGGTTCCTATGCATTTCCCCTTTCGAATCCTGAATCTCAGCTATGTAATTAGAGAACTTGGGTGGTCTAACTAGATTTGCCAGGACCTTTCCCGGTCGGTCCCCCTCTCCATATACCCTTGCTACATGATATTTCCCCCGAAACTTACATTTGCGGTCAGCTGTGTCTGCGTATTCTGTCAGTTTAGCCCATAAGGCTGTGCTAGTTTCCCCCTTTTCTCCCCCATCTGTTAGGTCTCTCTTCACTCGTTTGATTTCCTTCTCCAACCGGCTAAGCTCCCCCGGATGGCCTTTAGTACTCCTCCCCCCTTGGCTACACACCACCCCCAGACTGTGACTTTGAAAGCTTCCCAGACCGTAGTGAGGCTCGGAACAGATTTGATATTTTGCGCACAAAAATCGCGGTTTTCCTGTTTGAGGTCTGACTTGAAAACCATATCCGGGTTAAGTAGCCATTGTGCGTTTGGGGCCTGTTCTATTGGAGGGTGTAATACCAGCTTGACCGGCGAGTGGTCCGAATATGTACATGCCAAGGTGTCTACCCAATGTGCTATTCCCACTGAAACAAATATGTAGTCCAGTCTAGCCCACGTGGAGTAAACTTCTTTTTGCGCTGGGTGTCTATTGTGCCAAGTGTCTAGGTGATAGTTGATGGTGACCAAGTCCACTAGTAATTTATAAGACGCCGTGTAATGTAGTGTATTGGGTTGAGATCTATCCAACTGTGGGCTCACTGTTATATTGAAATCTCCTCCCCATATCAAGTATGTGGAACCGATAGTGTGGATCTTACTCCAAATCACAGACAGGGTGTGCGGATCATCCACGTTGGGGCCATAATAATTTGCTATTGTGGTGTCATGTGAGGCTAGTCCACCCCACATCAAGCAAAACCTGCCCTGCTGTTCTATCTCCATCCCTCCCAGTACAAAGGCGATAGATCGCCTGATGAGGATAGCCATCCCTCTGGAATATGTCGAATATGATGCAAAGCAGCGATGTGTGGCCCACCGAGCTGCAAAGAGGGGCTTTGCCGGTGGGTCCAGGTGAGTCTCCTGCAGCAAAGCAATGTCAATGTGGTGCCTCTCTATATACCCTATGACCTGCCTCTTCTTCCGTGGGCTATTCAACCCTCTGACTTTCTATGATAAGGTTGATATTCTGTTAGTTGTAATCGTTACGTCTGGGTTGCCTGTCATGCTGTTACTGTTCGAATTGTTAATAGTGCTTCTGTAGCGTGAGGGTTAACAAGTGGAATTGCCACTGATATAACAAGGCCAGGACCCCCCCTCCCACACTGACGTCCCAAACATGTTGGGTATTAATCCCCTCCCTCGTCGAACTCAAATAAAATACACCCCAACTTTCACAATATAACGTTCAAAGAGCGCTACCGGGGATCTCCCTATCAGGGCATTCACTAGGGGGCGACGACCTGCCTTCTCCCCTCCATGTTCGCACCCACTTGCTATTAAGCCTTTGTCAGACCTGTAGCACTCGTGGGAGGAGGGTGAGTGTCCGATCGGGTACATTATTAGTCTCATTGGTCAAGTCATAGTTCATCTGGTAGTTTCTCGTATTCACATCTTTTATCGGCTGTGATCACGCATGCCAATCTGTCCTTATGGTGGTGAACAGAGTCTTCAGTCTGGAGCTGACGTTGGCGATTGGGATCTGGATCGCGCCCTGATATCCAACTCAGTAGGTGCCATCCGACGATGCCACTTAAGGTATTCCCCCGCTTGCTGAGGTGTTTGAAAAAAGTGGTGCTTGCAGAGGTGAGAAAAACGGAGTATCGCATATGGAATGCCTTGTGTCTGGAATTTCTTCTTCACCGTTGCATATTTGTGTCACGCTTCCTGCACGTTCTGTGTAAAGTCTGGATAAAAAGCAAGAGTGGCCTTTTCATATTGGACTTGCTTCTTTTTCTGGCCAAGCGCAGGACTATGTCGCGATCTCTGTAATTTAAGAATCTGACTGTCACTGGGCGTGGAGGTGCCCCCGGAGGTGGACGTGTGGACAGGGACCTGTGTGCTCTTTCAATCGTAAGATGTGCAGAAAAGGACTCCCTGCCAAAGAGCCTCAATCAGTGGTTTTTCAATTAAGTCCTCCATACGGCCCATGTTGGTTGATTCCGCCAGGCCCAAAATGCGAACATTGTTCCGTCGGGGCCGGGCTTCCAAGTCTTTCAGCAATTATTTTAAGAAGCTTTTCCATTTGCAAGACCTGCTCCCTGGTCCCCGAGTCCCCATCCTCTAAGTCTGAAACTCTAGTCTCCACTTCTTTAAGCCTCCTGTCCTGTTGATCGAGTTTATGCACCACAGAGTCCAGTCGTGTCCATTTTGGCATCAACGGAGCCAGACTGGATTTCATACTGAGCAGGAGCGCCTTCCAGTCCTCCTCCTGGCCTTCAGCAGTATCCGAGTCCGAATTGTCTGTAGCATTAGTTTTGGGCGTTTTGCGTGCTTCAAAAGGTATCTTAGTCTGCTTCGTATCCGCCCTGCCCATGGTGTATACTGGGTGGCAACTGAGCTGTCATTAGCGGGGATGCAATATAGCCCTGACGCCACCCAATGTAGGATCACCCCCCGGCTGCCTGGCAATGTCTTAAAATGGCCGCCGTCTTAGCTGCTTTCAGTGGTTTGCCGCGGTGGAAGCACCGTTCAGCCTTAACCACGATGTTGGGTCCTGCAATCAGCTAAGCCCGTACACTCAGCCGCGGTCTCTTGTAGTTTCCACTGCCGCGGCCCCAGGTGCCGCAATGCCGAGCTCTCTGCCGGGTCTCGCTGAGCTCCGTTATGGGTCACACTCCGCCCTTGAATTCCTCGGCTGATCCACCACCAACTTCATGCATTTAGGGTTCAGGAGACTTCACAGGATGAGTTTAAAGTGTTTTTGCCCGCCCGACTGGCGAGAGCCTCACTGGTGTGCGGCCATCATGGTCACGCGCCACCTAGCGCCCAGTCTTAATTACTTTTTTTCTGTTATATTTTCTTTGCAACTTTACCCTGTACTTGAGTTTTATAGGTGATTCTGGATTCTTTCTTTCTCAACCGCCCTGACTTTCTTAGGACATTGACATGTCCCTTTTTTGACTACACCTGGTTGGTGTTTCTGCGGGGTGCAGGTAATATTGTTTTAATATGGTCTTTAACACTTTAAGTGGTATAAGGATACCTGAGGTATATTTTTTCTTCTTTTTTTCTTTTCCTCTGAACAATGAGCTGCATGTTTAAGAGGTCATTACAAGTGATGTTATTTCGGTTAGGAAGATTACCTTTTTACATGCTTCTTTTGATGTAGTTTGGTGATGCAGGTATGCATTACTGTGACTTGCAGTATTTCTTGTAGAGACATATTACTTGTGCCAATTGTGAGACTTGGTATACAGAGTGTATACTTTTCTTTGCGAATACTCTGCATTTCCACTTAGGGTAAATTAGGTCTCTGGTGTGTCTAACGTTGGCCTGTTCACTACTTTATTGGAGTGCACTGATTGAATTCAGGTGGTGCATGGATAGTTTTTGCATTATATGAATTTTATGTTATGTTTGACAGTGAAGGAGTCATGTCAGCTTTAATATGTGTTGAGTTCACTTACATGCACACAAAAATATGACACAGGAATTTGTTCCAGGGAAGTGAGCTCCTCTTTGCTGGATGAGCTACATCTGGCAAGCTTAGGGTATATGACATGTATTCTTCTGAATACTTACAGTCTTTATTTTCCTCATTTCTTGAGGTGATGTTATTACTATGTTCAATTTTGAAACAAGGTTGTCCTGTGAGCTCTGCTTCTTCGATTTCGTGAGGTGCAGTGTTGAAATAGTTGCCTTAGTGTTGTTTATGGCCATGCCTTACATTGTTGGAAAGGTTTCATCAGAAGAGAAGGTTCACTCTTTGTTCCTTCTTCACTTTAAGAAAATCTTGAATATTTCCATATTCTTTCTCTATTTAAAGTTATACCTTTCCTGTCTGAAGGTTGGATGTTCTCTGTGTTCCTTGTGGACAGTTCCCTTTCTCTATTAAGCATTTGTTATTTTCTGTACCGTACAACCTTTTAAGGGATCATAGTGTGAGGTTATGATCTGGTGCTTCATTTTTCTTGGAGAGCTAAAATATGCCTATATGGGCCCTTATCTGTCTACTGGTCAGATTAGATTTGGGCTCATATGTCGTATGGTCAATTATTCTAATTGGGTTCTTTTTTTGGGTAATTTCCAGGTACTTGGTTTATTTTGTTCTTTTTGACCTTCTGGTCAACTCGTTGACGTAGGTGCTTGCTTATAATGTCTTTCTCATGAAGGTTTTTTTGACGTATTACTGGCCTGTTAAAATACTTTAGACGGCAGCGTTATCTTTATGCTAGTATCCCATGGTGTTTTTTGGGTGGTGCAATATTTCTTTTGATACTATATTGTAGGGTACTTTGGGGCTGGGTTTTCAGTTCCGTTTATCCATGTGTATATACAAAGGATACATTTATCCATGGGTATATACAAAGGATACATAAGTATGTTGCATATGTGATTACACATGTTGAGTTATGATTTTGCTGTATAAAGAAAAAAAAATATTGTGAGATGTGATTGAATCTCTCTTCTTTGTAAGTTTAGAATCAGATCTATATGTATACATGGAACACGGTATATATAGATCTGGACACAATTATTCAGTTCTTATGACTGATTCATATCTGCTCATTGTTATCCTTTTTTTCAACAGGCTCTATACATTATGTGAACCTTCGGATGGTCATTTTGGCTAAAATAAGTTTCAAGGATGTTCATCTACTTTGAAACTCGATTTCCTATTCTAGACCTGTCAATGAATGGATAATTAATTCTGTTTTTAATGAGAATGGGTACTAGAAGCCTTTCTTTTCTGGAGTTTATAGATCAGGTTCCTTCAGAGATTTCTTTACTGTTGGAAGGAATGTGCGTGACATGGCATTCATTTTGCGTTGGCCCTTCTAGTCTGAGGATTCTTTTACTCTTTAGGGATTGAATACTGTTGTCTGACTGTTGCCAGATGTCTTCTGACAGGGTTTTTTTCTGATTCCCTTGAGGCTTTGTTTTTTCCGGGTCTGCAGGGTTGTTTCTTAATTACATTGTCTCTGGTCATTGTCACTGTTTTTATAAGGAGCCATTCTATTTTTCATCTAATTTCTACGTATGTCTCGTCTGTGACAGATTTAGACCAACTAGTTTTCTTTAGGAACTTTTGTAGCATTGGTTCGCAGACACTCCTCTGATTGGGTTTAGCCATGGTATTTAATTCAGAAGTTAAGGAATCTTTGGCTAGATGTCTCTATCAGATGAACAAGTTACTTACCTTCAATAACATGTTATCTGGTAGAGACACAGTCTAGCCACATATTCCTCAATGCCCTGCACATCTTCCCCACTTAGCGAACGATCTGTAGTATAAGGGTCATAACCCTTTTCAGTACTGGTTTTATATTCCAGTATGCATTGTTTCATGTTGTGTGATTCAAAAGTTCATTGGATCTTATTCCTTTATCTGGACCTGGTATTGTCATACCTTTGGTTATGATTGCTTCACCATTCCTTTTGGTCTTTTCTTATGGACCTTGCCTGGGTATGCTCTTACCATTTATTTCCAGTTTCCTTTTATGTTTTTAAAGATATATTGATCTTTTTTGGCAGACTAACTCCACAACCAGTGTCTGTAGTTGTTCCACATTCTGGCGCAAACGGTATCACAGAAGAAACTGATGTCTGTGTGCCTGGTGGGTACTTATATGGCTCCACTATCATCACAACCGGAGTCAATGTCATCAAGAAGCCATACGGCACCGTCCCAAGATGCGCAGAGGTACTGCTGACATTTTTTTGGGATCTAGTCAAACACCTGTTGAGAATTCAAAAGTTAGAGAATCTGCGACTAGACTGTGTCTCTACCAGATAATATATTACCGAAGGTAAGTAACTTGTTCATTATGACCCACTCAGCATCTGGCCTGATGATCTGGGACCATCCCCTAAAGTATAAAAGTAAGTAAGAAAACTTGGAAATGCCATGGACTCCAAACAATCGATGAATGCCCAAGTGGATAAGTTAGCAAGATCAAGCTGCATTAGTATGGAAACTTTGCAATGCATCTTCCTCCACTTAAGATTTAGCTACTGTCTCTCTTGTACTGTCTAAACTTGATAACACCAATGGCCTCTACCACGGTTCATCTTTATCATCTATGAAAAGACTACATAAAATTCAAAACTTTGCTGCCACACTACTCCTACATGTAAAGCCACAAGCCCACACTTCCCCTGCGTGAGCACCCTACATTAATGACCAGAAGATGCCAGAAGATCCACCTTGAAGTTGCTTTGAATCACCTGCAAAGCATAGAATGCAGAAAGTCCCAGGTTTGTTCTGCAGACTGGAAGATGTGTGCCCTTCCCTTATAGAGAACTTTTAGCTTGGACATTTGGACTATGTCCGCTGGGAAACACATATTCTGTAAGCAGCTAATCATGTCTTTAAACTCCTTGCAATGTCGTGCAGAAACTACAGACATGTCAGAAAAAATATTGAAAGAGAAGGTCTCAGCAGTCTGATATGATTTATCTCTAATGGCATTGGCAAGGATGCTCTTCTTGATCCTAAAGTCCCCGAAGTTAACTACCATCATCGGTGGATATTTTGCTTTTGGAAATTGGACAGCAGGAAGCTGATGAGCTCTCATCATTGTTAAATCCATCTTTTGTGCAGCAGACTCAGGGTACACGTTTAGAGATAAGATCCGAGATTAAGTTAGCAACTGTCTGACCATCTCATGCCTCTTGGGAATCCCAGTGAACCTCAGATTTGAGTGGAGTGATCTGTTTTCTACATCGATGATCTTCATCTGGGGTTCCACCAGTTCTGCCTGTAATTTATCTGATAAATCTTCCTGGCAAGGCTTGGCGTCCTCCAAATCACAGACTATTTTGGTCAACATTGGAGATCCGTGTGGTGAGCTGCTGCATGTTTAGATGAATTACGCTTAGTGTTCAGTTCTTTTGTGGGCCTCATCTTGGGAGATTTTAATTTGTTTTAGTTCCCCTAGGAGCTGATGAAGGAGCGCGTTCATTGATGCTGTCTGAGATTTGCCTATCTCAGGGGTCTGCACTTGCACTTGGGTTCGCGGGTGCTTGGATATTGATGTCAATGTCTTCAGAGTACTTCTGTTCTTTACCAGCAAGCTTTCCCATATAATGGGTGATACAGGGGCAGTAAACGCTTGATTTTGGCACTCTCAGCTAACATGGGCCTCTGGAGTTGGATTGATCTATGGTAACAAGTGCAAATAGCAGATTGAACATCATGACCTGGAATGTCTCAGGAGCCATAAAGCTGTTCCAAAATCACGCAGCAATGACATTCCTGGAAGAGGCGGACATAATCTGCATGCAAGAAACTTGGGTGACAAAACCGATTTCAATAAGAGGGTACGCAGAATACGGCAAACCAGCCACAAAGACCAACATATTTCGAAGACACTCGGGCGGGATAGCCATTTACATCAAGCACTCGCTCAATCTTCAATTCACGGAAATAAAAAAACCTTTCAAATATGATTTTGGCGGGCATTCTGAAAGGCCTCCATTCGACCAATGGGCCATCTTCAATTTTGGTGATCAACATCTATCACAATCCGCACGGGTCAGTGGCGAAGGACAACTTGCATACACTAATGAACCAACTAGAAGCCCTGCTACTACAATACCCCCTACTGGACTGCATTATACTTGGTGACTTCAATATACATAATATAGGGATCACGGCTACACAAAACCAGAGAAGTGTGGCTCACTGGTTAGAGGAGGCAGACCTGGAAGCAGAGGTCAGCCCGGGACCAGGGTTCAATTCCCGGCTCGGCGGGGTCTTGAGTCCTAAAATGTCCATGGACTCGACAATTCTCGCTCCGGGGCCTACTCGATTCACGGGTTCACACTCTGCGACTCTGGGCAATAGCTTGCTTAATCTCCACAACGGCCCCTCGCGGCGGGATGCCTGGCTTTCACCTTGCGGATACCCTGCCGGGGTTATCTCACAGGGGAATACCAGGACGGGTTCCCTATGCAAGCGCTTAGAAACCGCTCGGTGATTTGCGCTATATAAATTCCTGTACATTTACATTTACACAAAACCATCACCCTGGGGCCACTAATGCATTGAACGCTTTAATAAAATCCTACAACCTGGCAACAGCTCATTCTGTCCACCTAAAGAACAATCCTCGGGCTTTTGTCGCCCCCACATATAACAATCGCCCCCACATATAACAATCATACAACGATCGATTACATCATTTTAAGCGACAAATTACAATTTTTTATGTCAAACTACTCAGTGCACCAGCGAAACGAAAGCGATCACGCTGCCCTAACACTAACACTTAACTTGTCTGTAGAAATTCGGCAGAGGACACAACACATTGGGGCCTCAAATGGTGACGAACTGGTAAAGCTAGCTAGAAGAATCAAATGGGGGCCGGTATCAATTACCAAGCTCAACGAATGGATAAACACCTGGACAGGCTGGCCACCAAGTGCTCACAATGAAAGGGCAATAGAAGCATGGGACAGAACCGCCGGTAAACTGGCCTCTCTACTTCGAGGAGGCTTAGCCTGCACAAACCGCTGGCATCCACCGTCCACACTTGGACTTATTCCGGCAATCAAGGAAAGCGCCAAACATTTGAGCGCAAAACAAAAAGCTTACCGGAAAAATGGCACAGCACTGGAAAAACAACAACTACAAGAAGCAGCAAAAAACACTCCAAGAAAGTGTGGGCGGCGAAACGTGAATATTGTGAGGGGCAATGGCTGAAAATCTTTCACCTGCTGAGACCCTGCAAGTCGCAAGAGTTCTGGAGCCACTTAAACCATTTAACTCGGGGAACAAACCACAGAGATAACTCTCTCGACGCACAAACCTGGGTCACCCATGTCAAAGCTGTATAGAAAGAGGCTCCCACCAGACCTAACTTAAACAGAACACCCGCAGTGACGGAAGTGCCTGACCTTACCGCTGACATGATGGCCGCTCCCGGAAAAATTCTAGTATCCAAAATTTTAAACAAAATCCGACAAAACGGTGCACCCGGTCTGAACGGCCTCCCAGGCTGCATGTTCAAGGCGAATGTAGCATTTTGGTCGGAAAATCGGACCCACCTATACACAGATTGCTGGCTCCGGGGAGACGTCCCAGACTCGTGGAGAGGGTCGCTCCTGCACCCAATACATAAGAAAGGGCCTAAATCAGATCCGTCCAATTATCGCATGATTGCCCTTCTGGACATAGAGGGCAAGGCCTACTCGAGTACCATCTTGGCGGAACTAGCAAATTGGGCAAGCACAGAAGGACTCTTGCCCCTCTTCCAAACAGGATTCAGACCTGGGTCTTCTACTGTGGACAATATAACAGCACTCTCCTATCTAGTCCACCAAGCACGGTTGCGCAAAAGTCTCCCCCTATTCGCATGCTTCATCGACTACTCTGCAGCGTTTGACGGGGTAGACCGCGCTATTCTCTGGAAGAAACTGACACTCTGGAACATCAACCCCGCCCTACTGAAAGAAATTCAGTCACTGTATCAACACACGTGGGTCAGAATCAAACTTTCGAGCAGCACCGCATCAGAGAAGATCGAAACGGATCGAGCATTAAAGCAGGGGTGCGTTTTAGCACCACTTCTGTTTAACCTATATACAGCGGACATGGACCATGCCTTGACCGGAGCAGCTTTAGCCACACCAAGGATCGGGGGTAGCAAAATTCATTTCATGCAATACGCCAATGACTTGGTACTTCTGGATCGTACCAAAATAGGCCTACAAAAGGCGCTGACAGCCTTGGCAAAATATAACGAAAATAACAGGCTGGTGGCCAACCAATCCAAATCAAAAATTGTAATTTTTGGGCATTATCCGAAAAAAAAATACTTAAATGGAGGCTAGGCCACTTGGTCTTGGGATGCACGCAGCAATATAACTACCTGGGCATCTGGTATCATGCATCAGGGCTACCTGGTGTACATCTAAGGAAAATCCAAGGCAAAGGGAAAACTATCACCTATGCCCTTTGCAAATTACAATCTATCTTACACAGCCCCAATACAATGGCTATCCAAAGAGTACTGAAGGCCAAATTAATGCCAGCCCTTAACTACGCCCAACAAGCGTTCCCCGGAAAATTAAATAAGAACCTGAAAAAAAATTAACTGTAGCGCGTATAAGAGACTGTTCCATCTCCCTGCGTGTACCAGAAACACACTTGTACGACTAGAATTTTCTGTAAATCAACAAAAGCTGGAAGAGATGGCCGCCCTGAGTAAATACTACTATCTTACAACAGCAGCAAAGGAGAAGACATTGAAGGCAGTCTTAAAAAACATCTTCCTGGAACCTGGGAACCCTTGGTCAGTGACCCTCAAATCGGCTAAAGATCTCCTTAATTTAGCCATGGAGAACTGGGGCTCTGAATTAGCGAATTACGCCACCATCAAAAACGCAATCAAAAAACAAGTCCGCATCTGCTCTCGCGCATCAGATTTGGAGTCATTGGCAAAAAGAGGCCTCCACGAGTCACAAAGTCTGCCACACACAGCGCATAACTCCAAATTCCATCTCACTAGGCAGTAGGCTGCCCAGCCCTACACAAGATTTTAGCCTATAGACTACATCCTCGGCCACTTAAAGGAATATACACAATCGAACGGGCAGGCTCCATGATCAACGAATGCAGGCTCTGCAAATACAAACGGGAGTCCCTGGCCCACCTCCTATTCTGCTGCCCGGCCTTGCGCATAGCTCGCAGCCTTTATCTCAGGCCAATTATTTTACAGCTGGGGACACGCACTGCAAAGGAGGCAGTTCACCGACTATACACTTTGAACTCAGTAAAACAAATGGCCTCATTTGGTAAATTCATTTATCAGACTCGTACCAAGTTGATGGCCATTTCGAGTTAAAATGACCGGAGACTCAGCTGAGGCATGTTGGCATGCAAGACTTTGGACATTATTTTCTTCCAGCCCATATGTACTCAGATTTTACATTTTTTTTTTCTTTCTACTTTTGTAACTTTTGTAATTTCGTACTTGGTTTTAATGTAATGGTTTTGAGTAACCAAACAATAAATATTCATTCATTCATTCATTCATTCTATGGTAACAAGTGCCCCCCTTCCTTGTGTTGCTCTTAGGCATTAGTGTTGAGGAACAAGGGATATGTTTGAAGCTGCTTTTGTCCATGAAGAATTATTGGGCAGTTGACTTGATCCCCTCTCCCTTCCTTCCGGAACATCAATGAGTCCCGCCAGTGTGAACGCACCAGGCTCCTTGCCATTAGCAAAGTCCAGGCATTGTGCCTTGGACTCGGATTCTCTGTTCTGAACAAGCTCTTTCCTTAAGAGTTTGAGCACAGGTCTGTCTTTTTCTTGGCTAGCTCTTTGATCAGATTTTAGATCGGGTGAAATATTCTGGAGTTCTGCGCCAACAAATTTGAGTCTAGCTCCCATATCAAAGGAAATAGAAATGCAATGCTTTGAGTTGCAAACTGGATTTGTAGTAGCTTGACTCTTAGATGCCAAATCTCTTGAAAGTCTCTTCATCATGCATGGGGGTCACCGCTAGGATATGACTGTGGGAGTCGCAAACCGCACCCATGGCTACACAGGACACCTCCAAGACTATCCACAGGTATGCTCCACCCCAGAAGAGAGTATATTTCTCCCTTTCTGAGATGCAGGTTCGGGATGCAGCTGAAAGGCACAGATCACCAATGCGTATTGTGTAGCGCCGGGAAATAGGTATTGGATGCCTATATATGGATAGATAGCACTGCAAAGCACTGCAAAAGCTCGTTAATCAAGGTTCCTGGGCATCACCTCTCTCCTTTCGCTTTCCTCTCCCAATACATGTTGTCACATTCTCCCAACAGGGGCAAGGGAAAGCTGCCTTTGTACAGCCCAAAGACAGCAATCCAGTCAAAAGAGTTAAAGGGCAATATGTAGGTGTTTCATAGCCTCCGCGAGGCTTAATGCAAGCGAGAGGGGGATACAAATTCGAAATGTGAGCAATGTACAGTACTTCTCCAGATTAAGCTGCTGTTCCAGCTTTCTGCTATGAACACAATGGCTTGACTGAGGGCTGGCGATCAGGGGGAAACAGAAACATTGTGCCGTTCTCAACACTGCTGTAAAACCGCCTCATTCTGCAAGTCCCTCCCACTGACCGGCAATCGTGACCCACTGCTCCATCTTGCAGTTTACTGCTTAAGGCAGGGGATGTGCCGACAGGGGACTTGCCGTCCAATTTCCCTTATGAGTGATCTGCTTGAATTTTTCAAAAGCACACCTACCAATATTTCCAAGTATGAGGTGCAATGTGTTAGGGTGAGCACGTGTGGGAGGCAAATGTGTAGCATTGGGGAGAATCCAGGCTTGAAGAGGAGTGACGCCCGTCATCTTGGACGCCATTAGCATACTGTAAACATCTTCAACCATGGAGCATGATTGGTGCTCTACGTTGCCACCACAGAGCAAGCCGGAGGAGGAGGGAGGGCAGGATTGGAGTAGTAAATTTGAAATCTGAGGTCACTTGAAATATTTGTTTCTTTTTTCATGCCCTATTAATCATTGAATGTCTTGTAAAATTTTGTAGTGTTACTGCCACACCACCGAATGATTATGGACCGACCACCACTATGGGCATCTTGCCTTTGCCACACCCACTGTACACCACCTTCCTCATTACCCCCCGTTGCAGCTGGAGCAAGGCCACCAAAGAACTTTTCATCGACTGCCTCAGCACAACCACTAAGCCAAGGCCAACGGACCCCAACACAGCAGCACACAACCTCCACCAATGGATTTCCAACTGCGCCGACACTCTGGCACCCCTCAAGAGGAGACCAGGCAAACAACTCTCCAAGAAAGCCAGCTGGTTCACTCCCGGCCTCCACGAGTCCAGGTGCAACTGCAGACGACTCAAGAAGAATTTGAGGAACAGCAAAACCCTGGAAATCCAAGCAACCTTCAAATCTTCCATCAACACACACCATCCCTGCCTCAAAACCACAAAGAAAACGCCAATGCGCACAACAGCAAATAACTCTTCACCGTTGTCAAGGAGTTGGCCAAGCCCAACAGTGAGACCACAGACTCCTCACTCTCCCAAGACCTCTGCAACAAACTCTGCACCTTCTTCCACCAAAAGATCAGGTAGATATGACAGCTTCAACGTCCTAGACCCCGCTACGATGCCCACCACCATCGCACACAACCACGTCGCAGCCCAACAGACCGTGCACAGCTGGACCCCACTCACAACCGAGATAACACTCAAGACCATGAAGAGCATCCACTGAGGAGCCCTGTCCGATCATTGTCCGTACCACATCTTCCACAGAGCAGCCGCCGCCATTGCCCCCCAACTTTGCTGCACCATCAACTGCTCCATGGAAACCGCCACCTTCCCAGATGATTGGAAACACGCAGAGTTCAACCCCCTGCAGAAGAAGCCGTCCTCAGACCTAACAGACCTCAAGAATTTCAGACCCATATCCCTCCTCTCCTTCCCAGCCAAGATCATTGAAAAGGCCATCAACGCCCAGCTCTTAAGAGTTCATTGAAGTGAACCATGTCCTGGCCACCTCCGAATCTGGCTTCCGAAGCAACCACAGCATGGAGACTGCACTCCTCGCTGCCACTGATGCCATCTGCACCCTTCTCAACTGGAACAAGACTGCAGCCCTAATCCTACTGGAAATCTCTGCCGCCTTTGACACCATTTTTCACTGCATCCTAATCATGAGACTACACAATGCCGGCATTCACGACAAGGCACTGGACTGGATCCACTCCTTCCTCACTGGCCAAACACAGCAAGTCAGACTACCCCGGTTCCTCTCAGGACCCACAGAGATCAGCTGCGGAGTGGCCCAGGGTTCCTCCCAGAACCCTACCCTCTTCAACTTCTACTTGGCCCCCCTCGCAGCCATCTTCAGAAGCCACAGAATGAACATAGTCTCCTACGCCGATGACTCCCAGATAAGTCTCTCCCTCACCAACAAACCCACAACGCAATAACCAACTTCCACAGCGGAATGAAGGTTGTTGCTACCTGGATGAAAGACATCTGCCTCAAGCTAAACTTGTACAAGACCGAAGTACTCATCCTGGGACCCCCGCTTCAGCAGGGGACAACTCTTGGTGTCCAGCCACTCTGTAACCCCCCTCCCACCCAGACATACCACTTCCGCAACCTCTGCATCATACTGGACTCATCACCCACAATGAACTGCTAAATCAACGCAGTTTCCTCAGCCTGCTTCCACACGCTCCACCTGATCCGAAAGACATTCAGATGTACCCCCACAAACTACAGAAAGATGGTCACCAACGCACTCATCACCAGTAGACTCGACTACGGCAACACATTCTATGCCGGCATCACCCAGAAACAGCTCAAGAAACAATAGAACCTTCAAAACACCTCAGCCAGACTGGTCCTCAACATCCCCCGCCGCAGCCACATCCTGCAACACCTCTGACAACTTCATTGGCTCCTAGTCAACAAGAGAATCACCTTCAAGCTCCTCACACATGCCAAAAAATCTCTCTTCAACGAAGGGCCAGCATATCTCAACCACTCCCTCGCATTCCACGTACCTGCCAGACAACTCTGTTCCGCCCAACTCCCCCTAGCCTCCGTCCTCAGGATCCACAAGACCAGACCCGGAGGAAGCTTTTTCTCCTACTTCGCTATCAAGATCTGGAACACACTGCCCGTCCACTTCAGACCATCAACATTGCTGACCTAATTCAAGAAGGACCTCAAGGCTCTTCAAATGACCCTTCACTCAGAGGGACCAGCATCCGCTCCCCAGCGCCTTGAGACCCTCACAGGTGAGTAGCCATACATGGTATATAGACAGTGTACGTACAGTGTATATGAGGTCCAGTTACTTTTTTACAAATCAAACTTATTGTAGTACACCACACAATACTTCTTCAGTGAGTCTTTGGTCATGCGCGCTCACTCTTTCTTTCTCATGTAAACTTTTATCTATGAAAAGGCCCTGTTAGAAATGGGGGTCTCTAGTTTGCATAGGTGGGTACCTTTGTCCAAATAGGGACCTATGCTTCTAGTCAGGGTACGGGGGGATACACACTTTAAATAATCCCTGCTCACTCTCTTGGTTGCTTGGCACGAGCAGACTGGCTAATCCCAAAGGCAATGTGTAAAGTATTTGAACCAACACTCATAGTAACACAGTGATAACACCAGAAATGGACACCACACCTGTTTAGAAAAATAAAGTATCTTTATCTAAACTAAACAAGACCAAAACTACAACAATCCAACATACACAGTTAAAAATATGACTTTCAAAAGGTTTTAAGCACTTGTACCATAGAAAACTATGGATGCGTGACTTTTCACCAAAGTACCTATATATGCGTCAAATGGGTTAAGAAGACCAAATGCTCCCAATCTGTGCACCTCAAGTCAACGTCACGTGCCTGTGGGCCTTTGCTGACCGCTGCCTCCGGCCTACACTGTGGAAGACCTGCGGCATGTGGTGCCAACCCTGTTCAACACAAGCCGATCCCACATGCGTAACTGCGTCCTGAGTCCTGAATGTCAGCAACCCCAACTTCGTGGCAGCGACCATAGCACCAGACTCCCTTCAATCAGTGAGGGATATTTGCATATGGAAGGCTAGCGACATATGGTGCCATTGAACCTGAACTACGCAGGCCGGTGGGGCCATCAACGTATGCACGTGGCTGTGGGCCCTTGCTCACCGCTGCCTCCGGCCTACAATATGGAAGACCGGCGACACATGGTGCCACTAACCATCTTCAACACAAGCCGATCCCACATGTGAACTGTGACCTGAGTCCTGAATGGCAGTGACCCCAACTCCATGAGACAACCACAGCAGCAGACTCCCTTCGATTAGTGAGGCTCTTTTCCATATGGAAGGCCGGCGACACGTGCTGACACTAACTCTGTTCAACACAAGCTGATCCCACATGTGTAACTGTGTCCTGAATGGCAGTGACCCAAGTCTGTGGCAGCGACCACAGCACCAGACTCCCTCTGATCAATGAGGCATATTTCCATATGCAACGGCGGCGACACGTGGTGCCACTAACCCTCTTTAACACAAACCAATCCCACATGAGTAACTGTGTCCTGAGTCCTGAATGGCACTGACCCCAAGTCTGTGGCACCGACCACAGCACCACACTCCCTTCAATCAGTAAGGCATATTTCGATATGCGAGGCCGGCGACACGTAGTCCCACTAACCATCTTTAACACAAGCCGACCCCACATGTGTAACAGTGTCCTGAGTCCTGAATGGCAGTGACCCCAAGTCCGTGGCACCGACCACAGCACCACTCCCTTTAATCAGTGAGGGGTATTTCCATATGCAACTACAGACTCCAGTAGGCAAGTAACTATCACAGTCCTACACCCTACATATTATCCTTTTAGTATCCGTGCTTCAAGAAGTTTTTTATATCAGTTATAGCTTTACTACAATGACCAAATTCATCTTCAAGTGCAAACCAACATGGAATTGCAGTCTACACTGCCGGCAGTACAGCTTGCAATTCCAATTTTAAATGCTAATTTCTAACAACAAGAATGTACTCAGAAAATACAACACTTCGTCAGTGTATTCTATACTTATTTCATCTTTTCATGATACGCCTACACTGCACTCAGTAGGGCTCACAATTAAAATTATTTCTTCATTCATTAACTACAGAGTCCACTAGTCAAGTAACTATTACAGGCCTCAAATCTACATAATATCCTTTTTGTATCCTTTCTTCTTGAACATTTTTTATATCAGTTATAGCTTTACTACAATCACAAAATTCATTTTCAAGTACAAACGAACACTCATTAGCAATCTACACTGCGGGCAGCAGAGCTCGCATTTTGAATTTTAGACACGTGGTGCCAACTAACCCTGTTCAACACAAGCCAATCCCACATGTGTAACTATTTCCTGAGTCCTGAATGGCAGTGACCCCAAGTCCAAGGCAGCGGCCGCAGCACCACACTCCCTTCGATCAGTGAGGGATATTTCGATATACAAGGCCGGCGACATGTACTCCCACTAACCCTCTTGAACACAAGCCGATCCCACATATGTAACTGTGTCCTGAGTCCTGAATGGCAGTGACCCCAAGTCAGTGGCAGCGACCACAGCACCACACTCCCTCTGATCAGTGAGTCATATTTCCATATGCAAGGACGGTGACACGTACTCTCACTAACCCTCTTTAACACAAGCTGATCCCACATGTGTAACTGTGTCCTGAGTCCTGAATTGCAGTGACCTCACGTCCGTGGTAGGACCACAGCACCACACTCCCTTTGATCAGTGAGGCATATTTCAATATGCAAGGCCGGCGTCCCACTAACTCTCTTTAACACAAGCCGATCCCACATGTGTAACTGTGTCCTGAGTCCTGAATGGCAGTGACCCGAACTTCATGACAGCGACCACAGCACCACACTCCCTTTGATTATTGAGGGATATTTGCATATGATGGCGGGCGACACGTGGTGTCACTGAACCTGCACTATGCAGGCCGGTGTGGCCACCAACGTATGCACGTGGCTGTGGGCCCTTGATCATCGCTACCTCTGGGCTACACTACGGTCAGCACGCCTCACAATTCAGATAAAGTCCTGATTCCACATGACACACTCCAGTAGGCAAGACACATTGCTCCCAGTGCGGCCCGTCCACACCAAGCATCATCACATGCTCATACAGTCTCAATGCTTCTGGTGCCACTAACCCTATATAACACAAGCCAATCCTGCATCTGTAACTGTGTCCTGAGTCCTGAATGGCAGTGACCCCAAGTCCATGGCAGCGACCACAGCACCATACTCCCTTCGATTTGTGAGATATATTTCCATATGCAAGGCCGGCGACATGTACTCCCACTAACCCTGTTCAACACAAGCCCATCCCACATGTGTAACTGTGTCCTGAGTCCCGAATGGCAGTGACCCCCAAGTCCGTGGCACCAACCACAGCACCACACTCTCTTCGATCAGTGAGACCTATTTTGATATGCAAGGCCGGCGACACGTAGTCCCACTAATCTTCTTTAACACAAGCTGATCCCACATCTGTAACTGTGTCCTGAGTCCTGAATGGCAGTGACATGAACTTTGTGGCAGCGACCACAGCACCAGACTCCCTTTAGTCTTATTTGTTGTTCTTTTCTTTAAATAATTTTTTTAATATGTAAACCTATACATGACTAAGATTCTTCTTTGTCCAACCGCACAGGGACACTTCCGGGCCCAAGAAGGTTGTTGGGGGTATGTTGGTAATGTGGGAAGAGGGTGCGTTACCTGCTGATGAGGGGAGAGGCATCGTCAAAGGGGTATCTATCACAGAAAGAACTCCGATATGTTTTCACAAATGCCTCGGACAGATGCCAGCTGACGGACTGAATCACAATATGATTTTTCAATACTTATGTAGTGTGAGTTATGAACAGTTCGCACCCAGGCTTGCCGAGGGACAGCTGCAGCCCGTCCGCTTGACTCACAGACGCAGTACTATGAGCTGTCTGCGTCATTGTAGCTATCCCTGCCCTGTTCCGTCATACGCCACGCCACTCCGATTACATTCCGACGTTGGCCCCACATAGCTACCTGTCGCAGGCGTACTCGCTGTTGGTGTGCCGGTCGGTGGTCTAGTTCTCACCATCTCACCGCCACTCCCTGAGGGCAGGTTTGCACACACACACCACACCCATCCAGCACATGCGTCACAGGCCATGTGACCACACAAATATAATAGATGCTGACTGGATGGCGGACGCTCCACGAGTCACAATCATAAAGATACCATGAAAATTTACTCAGAAGGTTAGTCACACCCTGATCTGTATGGCCGTCAGGGGCCTACCATCCACTTGGAGCGGACTTCAGATGCACAGGGTTAGTGCCACCCAAAGTTCATGTGGCCATCAGGTGCCTACCACCACGTGGCACAGACTTGAGTTCCACAGGCTTAGTGGCACAAAAAACTGATGTGGTCTCCCCCATTGATGACTCAGGACTCAGCGACATGTGCGAGATCTGCCGGGCAGCGGAGAAGCTGATGTGGTCTCTGCCATTGATGACTCAGCGACATGTGTGAGATCTGCCTGGCCGTGGTGAAGATGATGTGGTCTCCGCCATTCATGACTCAGGACTCAGCAACATCTGTGAGATCCGTGGAGAAGCTGATGTAGTCTCCGCCATTCATGACTCAGGACTCAGCGACATCTCTGAGATCAGCAGAGTTTAGACGGGCACGTGGAGTGCCCACTGCTGCACACTCCGGTGCGCAAGGGCTGCAGTGTCTGTCTCTCTCATTACTCTCTCTCTCTCTCTCTCTCTCTCTCTCTTCCTTCCTTTCCTTCTATCTCTCTCTTCCTTTGCCCTTTCTCACTTCCTTTCTTTCCTTCCCTCTCTGGCTTTTTTTTTCTTCTCTGTTTCTCTGTGTCTCACTCCTTTGATATGCACATTACACATGTCCTTATTTTGTGCTTTATTTTCCAGGTTCTGTCGTTGACATCCATGGTCCTCACAGGAGTGTTCCGCCTTGTTGTTTTGTATTATTTTTGTTAAATTTTGTTTATTACTTTATCGTTCATATATATATATGTTAATAAAAAAAAGAAAGTTTGAAAATAGTTTATCGTTTATATAAATGTATGTTTATAAAAAAATAAAGTTTGAATAAAAAATGAATAAAGTTTTTGGTTTTCTTAACTGCTGTGTGACTCTTTCTTGTTCTTATTACTGTTATTTGGTGGTGTCCACCATGGTGTTAAATTGTGGGGCACTTATCGCGGGAATACTGGTGATATCTGCAGTTTGCACCAACTTCTGAATAGTGTGTTCGATTTATCTTAACTTTACTTGCATTAAAGTGCTGATAATGAAATGCAGACTAGCCGTTCCCGTGCAAAAAGACAAGAGGTGCCCCTTTGCGATTTATTCTAAATACTAAAATCCTGTATTGAATTGCACTGAGGTAGTGGCTGCACTTACAGTGTACACACAAAATCAATGAAGAAATCTCATTGTATTTATATTGATTGGGAATAGTGCGTCAGGTGCTGGATCTTCACGGGATACACTGCCCAGTTTGTATATTGTTCTGCACACAAAAAAATCACATCACAAGTTTCACAACAACTGCAATGCGAAAAAAATTCCGTGGATAAGCCACGTTAGCACCAGGGATTTTACACCTGCTTTCTGCTGGTGTTAAGCTGGACGACTACCTGCAGCATGAAAGGGAACACAGCCAAGAGCCACACCAGAACACCAACAGGTGCCATAGAGTCAATGAGCATGATACAGGGATACCCATGAGGGCCACAAGACTCATTGCAACAACCCCAGGACCGCCAACGCCCCCAAACCCGCAACTGAGCAAGTGTGTCCCTGTGGTCATTGTGTTAGCATGATAGGCACATGCCCTGCAACATCACAGTGTGCTGTCACCTCAGCCTTGGCAGTGACCCTGGACATGTAGCTACACACGCATCCTCCTGCATGCACAACCAGTGTGTGCTGGTCCGGCGTATACAGGTCAGCGCAGGGGTGTGCCTATTTGGCAAGGGGAAGGGGGTGTCTCGGACATGTCCGTGTACAGGAAGTGCGGTAAGTGTGTCTCTGTGTTCTGGTGTGGCCTGCCACAAGGACCGCAGCAGTTGATCTCCAAACGGCACTGTCATGGTGTAGTTTGAATACAGCAGGACATGCGCGAATAGGCATTACAATGGTGTGCCATACAAGTGCATGGGATACAACAGCGCAGCGTGCAAAAGTGTGGGGGCTCGTGGGAGGGAGGAGCAGCTGTTTAGAAATGTAACACACAGTGAACCCACCCATGTGCCACATGCTGGGCATCTCATCCATGATTACCACGGTGGCAGACATTCCACAACACCCACGACCGGCCTTTTTACACATCCTGTATGAATGCAGCGTGGTTTTCACTTCTATACTTGTTTAGTGGTGTGATGTTGGCGGGTTGTGTGACTTGTGCTCCTTGTTGGTGTGTTTCATTTTGGCCATTGTTTCTCTATACTTGTGCTGTACTTAATTGTGCATGTGTCCCATTGTTCCCATCTTCCCCTGTCCCCCCACTCCCTGCTTCTTCCTCTTCCTGGTGCTGTTGTGTCTATAATTTTGTTGCTCCACACATAAATACATGTAAAGAACAAATTAGAATAGTTCCTTGATTCTTTTAGGTTTCAAAACTTCTCTCTATTAGTTTCTTTTTAATTTTCCATATAAACAGTTTTTCTCATATTCAGCGACACATAGAAGTCAGCAGTGCAACGTATTTTATCAACACACTTTCTAGAACATTCTACAACACGTGCAGGTTAAAAGTTCATCAATTTTTTTTAACCTAACGATATTTTTTTTGCAACATCTTCTCAAACATTTAACGGCGCGTGCAGGTTAAAAGTTCAGGATTGTCTTAAGTTCGAACAGTGCCTTCCAAATGCAAGTAGCAGGTGTGGTTGAGTTGAGCAAATTTTATCCTATGATTTGTATTCCAAGTTGAAACTGCTTTTTCTTAACCAATCACAAAGATGCTTTTCCACAAAACGAATGTGCACCCTACTTTTAAAAAAATAATGCTTTTCATCTCCAAATCAGGTATCGTTTTGTATTGCAAAAGAAAGTAGTTCCCCATCTTAAACATATCTCTTATTCTACAAAGGAACTGCATGAGCTACAGACATCTTTCCATACCTTCCAGCCATATCTTCAAAATGCTAGTGTGGATGGATCGTAGGACATAGCTATGTTTTCTGGTGCAGGTATGCAGAACAAAGACGTATTGACTTAGACCTAGGTTTACAAAATGTGGACATTAAATGGTTTGCACAGAGAGGATTGAAGTGACACCAATTGCTACCTTTGGTTAAAACCTCTTTGCATCTTCCACACCCTGACCTCATGAAAGTGCAATGTGGTGGAAATGACCTAGGCACATTGACTGGGGTAGGTTTGGAAATGCTTATGAAGGACATCTTTGGACAATTGGTCTTACTTTTCCCTCAAACTGTCTTTGTATTTTCCAATATATGCCAAAGACAGAAGTGGAAATGGTCAAAACAATTTTGTCCTCCGTTAGAAAAATCTAGGAAGAATGTCAACAAAGCTGTGTCTGCATACCTTAGAGGCCATAGAATGGGGTTGATCAACAACAACAACAACAACATACGTTTTGATATGGCTGATATCTACAGAAGTGATGGAGTACACTTCACAGATCAAGGAAAAAGAGTTATTCTGAATAACCTGAAGTTGTGCATCCACACCTACATGTAGCTCCAACTAATGAACACAAGGGCTCTTTTTAGAGCCACCCTATAACTGAAAACTTAGGCCCGCTGTTTTAGGGCCAGGTAACGGCAACTCACGATCCCTCGTCAAAATGTATTCCTCACACAGCTGTGGCGCAGCGGCCAGACCATCTGACTTTAGAGCACAGAGCTCTTGCTTTGATCATCGGCTCTAGCAACAGCTCAGGATAGCACCATGTGACTCTGGGCAATAGCTCACTTAATTTCCATGCCAGCCCCAGCAACTGCAGACCAGTACGAGTGAGCAGTTTGCACTTTACAAATACCGGATTGATTTGAAACAGCAGATTTGAACTTCACACTCCCTCTGTAGCACCCCCGAATAACCCTACAGACGTCACACTGTTTAAAAAACAAAAGTACCTCCTAGTACGTATGCACACATGCTGACACTACTTAGACAGGTGTGCCGCAGGGGTCAGAAAACATGAGTTCAGAGCACAGGGCTCACGGTTTAATCCCCGGCTCCAGCAGCAGCTCATCTCAGTATCATGTGACTCTGGGCAATATCTCACTTAATAGCTCACATAATTTCCACGCCGGCCTCCAGGGCCTTCAGACCCATAGGGGTGAGTAGTTTGCGCTTCACAAATACTGCATTGACTTACATTCGCACTCCCTGTATAACACCACCTAAGCACCATATACAAATTTCTGTGTTCCAAACAAAACTTCCTCCTAGTACGTATAAAATTTGCTGACACTACTTGGACAGGTGTGGCACAGCGCCCAGAGCACATGACTTCACACCAAAGGACTCACAGTTTGGGCTCACGGTTTCATCCCCGAGTCCAGCAGCAGCTCAATTTAGCAGCATAACACTCTAGGCAGTAACTCACTTAATTTCCGTACCCCGCACTTTCAGACAGGTAGGGGTCGGTAGTTCAGCGGCTTTATCCCCGAATCCGGAAGCCGCTCAGCTTATGCCCCCAGCGCCTTCACACCCGTAGGAGTGAGTAATTTGCACTTTACAAATACCGAATTGATTTGATACGCACACATTTACCTTTGCACTCCCTGTATAACACCCCCTAAGCACCCTACACAAGTTACAATGATCGAAAAAAAAAGTTCCTCCGAGTAGGTATAACTACATGCTGACACTACTTGGACAGATGTGGCACAGCGGCCAGAGCACATGACTTCACAGCATATGACAAACAGTTTGGACTCCCGCTTTCATCCCCGAGTCCGGCAGCAGCTCAGCTTAGCACCATGAGACTCTAGACAATAACTCACATATTTTCCGTGCCCCAGGACTTTCAGACCAGTAGGGGTCAGTAGTTTGTCCTAGTAGTCCTAGTAGTTTGTGCCGTATTTAAGGTTTTACAAAATGGAGACGCGCTGACATTGACAAAGGCTGCTTAGGCTGAAACGCGTTTGTCAGCAACGATGGCTTTGATGCAATAAAACTTTAAAACAACTCACGAGTTCGCCTCATGCTTTGCGTACGCAGAGTGCATTTCATATATAGCAGTTTGTCACTGATGGCGGCGGCACCCGTCCTGAAGGAAGCGGCAGTTTATGACTAGTTTGCTGTGGTAAATATATATCTATATATATATATTTACTGAAAAAAACATAGGTTTCAGGGACGTTATAGTTAGTTGGACATTTCACTCGTGCAAAACCATAGAAATTCCCCCGTTATAGTTAGTTCAGCTAACTATAACTTGCGCCCCCGCAATGCACTGCTGATGACATCACATATTACATCATTCATGACATGGTCAGTGACATCACTGATGACATCACTGATGACATCTCAAATGACATCACTGATGACATCACTGATGACATCATCCAGTGACTGTGTGTTTCTATTCTATAAAGTTTAAATATGTATTATATATATGCCAAGGTGTATTGAAGAATGAGTGGGTGTATAAGTGTCTGGATGGAGGATTTAGTAGGTGCGTCACGGACTGTTTAAGTGAGTTATTCCATGTGTCTAGGCTTTCCTGTTTTCAGTTTCTATGTTTGGTTAATTCTGGTTGGGTTTATTCAATTTTTTCAATACCTTAAAAAGACAGTGATTATCAGTGGTGACACATTTTCGCACCACTAATAACAATAGAAACAGTGTTTTTCCTGTGTTTATGGAATTTCAATGTAATTTTAATCTTTGCTTGCTTTCTGCACTGATGAGGTATATGAGGTCCAAATACATTTTTACTGCACCAGAATGGACTACAAAGTCAATAGCATTCTTCATCAACTCTTAAGATTGTAAAGATGCTTTCAGCATACCGTCTAGCAAGTGACAAGGATCTCTTACAGAGAAGCACTTCAGCTCAGGTATCGATTTTGACAGGCCATCATACAACTTTTTCACATACGTAGCTGAATTACTGCAAATACAAACAATATGATTTCAATATTTATTGAACATGGTAGGAACTTTTTTCAGCAGCATTCCAAGCAACACTGCGTTCCATTTTTACCAAACGCCTGGTATCATGTTTTCACCACTATCTCAGATGCTTGGTGACAACATTCTATTCACATATTACTGTCACTACATCTTGCATTGAATGTTGAAAGCTTGGGGTGATTGGCAATTCACTTGCAAGCAACACTGACTCACTAGAAAAGGGAGCTGATGTATCAAAGGATTTCACCCATTCTCTGTCTGTGAGTAAATGGGATGGTACATATTAGGAAAGATTCTTATGAAACCAGCCTTTTTACCTATCAGTGAAATCAAAGTATCCAAAATATCAAATATGATTTTAGTATTTCCAGATTCTCTGCAGTTTATAAAGTAACTAAATAAGACCAAAAAAATGCTTCTAAACACTGCATCTTTAGACCAAAGACCACACAACTGAAAAAAGCAGAAGGAAGAAGAGACAATGTTTTAGTGACATCCCAAAACAACAAAACTCAAGCAGAATAATGTTAGCCCAGTCTTTCTTGATGCTACCTTGTATGACAAAGTTACACTGTAATGGTCCCTTCAGGAAGAAATAAAAATGTCTCTTTCACTCATCTTTTTCTTTCTTTGAATGGCACTTAGTTTGTGGTTGCAAAGGTGTTTTTTCAATGTTTATATGTTTACACCGGTGATGGCTATTTTCCTTTTGGTGGGGTTTTATCAGTTATTATAGGTTTAAACATAAAACCAGATAGCCTACATGTGACTTATTGAATGCATGGGTTAGTAACTAAACTGTGTGAATTTCTGTTTCAGTCTGTCTGCTGTTGTATAAGCTGCTTCATGGGCTGGTTAGTAGCTACATGAGTGTCCATATGGGTTATTGATTGGTTGCCAGAGTATTTGTATGGGTGCCTGAGTGTGTGTGTTGGTGTGTGGGAGGCGTGTAACTCTGTGCATACATCTTTGAGTGATTGATTCACTGGCTGTGTGGGTTCAATAGTTCAAGTGGAAACAGCTGTATGGGTGGGTCAGTGTGTGTATGGGTGTGTTACTGAGTGAATGGATGTCTCAGTGGTACATGTCCAAGAAATTACATATGTAAAAGGCAGCGTATGTGAGCGCTGGAATATATAAATGACTATGGGCCAGATGTAGGTAGCCAAATACCGGTCGGTAACGGACGGAAATACAGAAATTTGCCCGTTACCGACTGGTATTGGGCTTTTGAGATGTAGGAGCCCAAAAAAGACCGATTCTCGGAATTTACCGAATCGGTATTTACCGAATCGGAATTTTCCCGAATCGGTAAATAAGAAATGGTAAAAAATTAGTTTTGAGATGTAGGAAACTTCAAAAATACTGTATTTGATGAAATTCGGTATTTAAGAGTCGGTAATTACCATTGAGTGAAAGCAGGTGGTAAGCAGGTGCAGGTGCAGGCTATAAAAAAAGCCCCAAAATGCAACTGTGTGACCAGAATGGCGGCATTCTACGTGATAGCGAGGTGGCTACGGCTACAGGCAGCAGGAGAGAGGGTCTGGACAAGGGAGGAGCAAGTCTACAGACAGAGGATAATGCTCTTCCAACTCACTGAGGCAGAGATATTGCAAAGGTACAGGCTACACCCCCAAACCATCCTGGATTTGATCTGGGACTTGTACCCACTCCTGGAGCACCCAACACCAAGGGCGGACGCCATCCCACCCCATGTGCAGGTGCTCTATAGCCTACACCTGCTTGCATCTGGGAGTTACCAGGGGGGATTGCTGCGGTAGGTGGGGTGTCCCAGAGCTGCCTGTCCCGTTTCTTCCGGAAGTTCCTGGAGGCCATGATGCAGAGAATGCATTATTACATCAGCTTCCCTGACACACATGCAGAACTGCTCAAAACCAAGACTGACTTCTATCAACTGGCACAGTTCTCTCACGTCATAGGCTGTATTGATGGCACCCACATCCCAATCTTCCCTCCTGCAGCCACAAAATACATCTACAGGAACCGAAAGTCAACCCACTCTATCAATGTGCAGGTGATATGCAACACTGGCAACATAATTACTGACATTATGGTGAAATTCCCTGGGAGCACCCACAAATCCTACATATTCCAGAACAGTGGGATCTACACACGCCTTGCTGCTGGAGAATTTGGGGAAGGATACCTGCTAGGTAAATGACTGTGACACACCCTGATAGATACTGCAGATGAATGTCTTTTCAGTATGTAACTAATGGCACTCTCTTTTCCACCTAGGCGATAGCGCTTATGCTGTGCAGTCCTTTGTTCTCACCCCCTACCTGAATCCATCTACCCGGAGTGGGAGACGTTATAATGTGGCACACAGAGCAACACGCAACGTTGTTGAGTGCACATTTGGACTGTTAAAAAGCAGGTTCCGCTGCCTCCACAGGAGCGGAGGTGCATGGCAGTACTCACCCATCATCTGCTGTAAAATCATTGCAACCTGTGCCATTCTGCACAACCTTGCCACCATGAAAGGCACAGAAGTTGATATTACTTATCATGAGGACATTGATGATAGAACTGAACAGCCAGAGCCCTATGCAGCAGGAGTAACGCCAGCAACAGACTCAGCCGGGAAGAGATCAAATGCAGCTATTTTTAAGTAAGTAAGGAGACACAGCCAGGGAATGAATATGAATGACGTAGTTTAAAGGGCACTACGGCAAATGTCAAATGACACATCATTGTAGTCCAATTTGTGACAACCTAAGTCACAGGTTACCTCACCCTAACATGTTCTCTGGAGAGTGGGCAGCATTACGGTCTGCGCCCACGCACAACAGTGCGGGATGCCCGAGGCTGGGTTTCAACACTGGCTGTTAAGCCAGGGCCTGCAGATTGGCGCCTGCTGCTTCTCCATATGTCCTGTATGGGAGTGCTACTGCTGCTCCTGCTGGTGGTGTCATCAGTGTCCCCCACACTTACATTTCCAGCGTTGGCTGACTGGTTGGTCAGCAGCAGTTCCATGGCAGATGTCACCCTCCCCATCCCCCTCGAGAGATCTGTGCAGCAGTGAACAAGCCCTTCTTGCATTGCCACAGAACGCCGACATAGCAGGGAAGTGGCAGTTGCCAGACGGTTCATTGCCTTGGTTTGATGCTGCATACGGGAAACATCATTTACCACGAAGGCATTACCACTACTAACATTTACTACGTGACACTTACCACGCAGGGTGCCTTCCACGCAGGGTGCCTTCCACGACGTCTTTACCACGGGCTGGGGGGGAGATGTGGTATTCCTTCGAGTCGTTCTGCGTGGGCTTGGGGGGCAGAGGGGGGCTGGGGGGGGTCTCCCCCCCCAAAAATAACAAACGGGGGGCAGAGGGGGGCTGGGGGGGGTCTCCCCCCCAAAAAATAACAAGCAGTTTACTTTAAAAAAAAAAAACGAACATAATTTTAAAAGAAAAAGGAAAGAGCCTCCCCCAAAGACGTGCCGTGTACGTCAAAAAAACAGTCCTTTTTTTATTTTGGTATACGTGTTTTGACGCTTGTTTCAATGGAGGATGGAAGTAAGGGCTCGTAGAGAAAGACGTGCAGGTAAGACGTTTCTAGGCGTAGTAAAATCCTACGTTGTAAATACCAGCGTGGTAAAACCACTTGCGATGTAAAATTCGCGTGGTAAAGCCATGCGTGGTAATTGAAATCGTGGTATAATCATATATTCGCTGCATACACTGCCTCTCCCATGCGCCTTTGTGTGCGGTCCTCATCTAGTTTTTCACATAGTGCCATCATGCACTGGGACATGTCCTGCATCCCCTCTGCCATGTCCCTCATGCTCTTCGCCATGAAGCTCATGCCCTGGTTCATATTGTCCATGTTGCTGTTTAGCTGGCGCATCTGTCTCTGTATTGATGATATTAATTTCGCCTGCAGGCGCTGCACTTTTACCATTGTGGCCTCCAGCCCAGGACCCCGTCACCATGGCCACTTGTGCTGCTCTCCCGGACCCTACGGCGTCTTGCACGTGTGTGCACACCTTCAGGGGTCGACTGCAGCCCAGCATTGTTTGCCTCCTGTGGATCAGTTTGGGTGTCACCCTCCCTTTCCTCATCAGAGGACGTCGCAAGGATTCGTAGAGTGGGAACATCATGCCTCCTGGGCCTTAAGACTTCCGATAACTGTAGCTGGTGAGAGAGACTGTGCTGATGGGTCCTGCTGTGGTGAGTCATACAGCAGAGGCGAAGATGGATGTGCTGTTATGCCTGCCTCTGGTGTGGCAGCTGCCTGTTCTCTGGGTGCTGGTGGTGTTTCAGTGCTTGGCCCTGCACTCCTGCTTGCATCCTCACTCCTTTCCCTTTGGGGTGCCCTTTTCTCCCTCTCCTGCGCTGTCCTGCGCAATGACTCTCCTGTGGACAGATATGGACATTGGCTTAGTGGTGCTGCAACCCTGTATTTCATTATTAAATTACAATCCTGTCACACAATTTCAATGTCCTCAACTGCTTCTGAATGTAGTGTGCGGCATGCCTTGCTGTTTTGCATGATGACTGTACTGATGTATGTTGCAATGACTACCTCTCCCATAATGCATTGCTGGTATATTCAAAACCCTGTACTGGAGTGTGTAACACACAGCCACATTGGGGAAGGGGGACAGGGTAGGGGGGGAGGATTGCTGGACATGTTCCGTACCTTGTTTTGTTGCAGCTTGGGCTGAGCTGTCAGCATCGCCAATACCAAAAACACTCTCTGGCTCCAGGGTGGACTCCACCAGCTGGTCAGGTCAGTTAGGGCAGGTGCCCTGCTCCTTCCTCCCCCTGTCACACTGGCCTCTTTCCTTTGTTCTGACAGCTTCTTCTTTGTTATGATCCTGAGATCATACCAGCGCCTCTGCTACCTGCAGAAACTGTTTGCCAAATAGCTGGGTGTGGTGTTTTACCACCTCCTCCATCAGCACCTGCAGTTCAGCTGTGCTGAACTTCATTTTTCTTTTGCGGTCTGGTACTTCCCCTCTGTGAGTCCTGGGATTCCATCCTGCACTTCTGCTCAGCTCAGCTCAGTCCAGCCAGTTAGTGTCTCACAGCTCTCCAGGATGTTCAGTTAGTCTGCACCTGCATGGGTGTGGCCACTTCCTGGTTGTGGGGTGGATGCACAGGATTGGTTGGTTCCTCTGTTGCTTGGTTGTGGGGTGGGGTTGATGCACCTGATTGGTTGAATCTTCAATTGTTTGTATTTTGTATCTCCGATTCGGTATTTACCGATTCGATATTTACCGAATCGGTAAATACCAAATCAGTATTTCCCATTCATTCCTATGGCCCTGGAGGCCCATAGGAATGAATGGGAAATACAGATTCGGTATTTACCGATCTGGTAAATACCGAATCGGTAAATACCGAAACGGAGATTCCGATTTTTACCGATTCGGTAAATGTAACCGAATTTTTACCTACATCCCATTTACCGATTCAAAAATACCAAATCGGTAAAATTCGGTATTTTAGAATCGGTAAAATAGGATTACCTACATCTGGCCCTATATGTTAGAGTCAGTGATTTTGAGAGTGGCTGTATAGATGAATGTTTACTTGTATCAGTGATTGTATAAGAGAGTAATTATGTGTTTGTTTCTGTTTGAATAAGTAATATGTTGTGTGGCATTGTGTGAGTGTATTTATCGGTGTATGAGTGCATATGATAGTGTTGTATTGATGAGTGACTGTATGTATGAGTGATTGTATGGGCATGTGCATCTGCAGGGGGGGGCAAGGAGGGGTGCTTGCCCCCCTGGAGCACCCCACCTTGCCCCCCCCTGCACACGCCAATGCTGTGAAGCACATTCTCACGTAAGATATCTCAGCAGAGAAGAATCCTCGGCGATAGCGAAGTGCTCGTTGCCGGGGTAACTAATGGTACACTGTGATAGAAACTTGAGTTGGTTATCAGTTAAGGAGGAAGGGGAAACAGGTGGTGTAAACACAGATTCCGAGGCTAACTCGTCACGGGGTGTCCTTAAATACGTTCTTCATTTGAGCCTAGTAGGTGTAGGTGGGCACCTGCATTTATTTTCTTCACCAGACTAAGACCCACAGAGCAACAGAGAGAGAAAAAACTTAATGGAGGAAAGAAGGATGAAAAAAATGTGACAACGGAAGAAAGGGCGGTATGGGTTTTGGGGTGCAAGGAAGGAACTTTTAGGGTCCAGGGCGGGTATGGGTTTTGGGGTGCCAGGGGGACAATTTTAGGGGTCAGGGCGGGTATGAATTTTAGGGGTGCAGGGGTAATTTTAGGGTTCAGGGTGGGTATGGGTTTTGGGGTGCTAGGGTTTAATTTTAGGGTTCAGGGTGGGTATGGGTTTTGGGGTGCCAGGGGGACAGTTTTAGGGGTCAGTGCGGGTATGGGTTATGGGTGCCAGGGGGGTAATTTTAGGGTTCAGGGTGGGTATGAGTTTTGGGGGACAGGTATAATTTTAGGATTCAGGGTGGGTGTGGGTTTTGGGATACTAGGGGGTAGTTTTAGGGTGGGCAGGTGTAATTTTAGGGTTGGTATGGGTTTTGTGGTGCTAAGGGATCATTTTAGGGACCAGGGTGGGTATGGATTTGGGGTGCCACAAAAGAAAGAGATGGCTGTGGCACAACAACCCTATGGTGTATGAGATCATATGCGGCCTGCTTCCTGCCCCCCATGGCTCCTCCTGCACCCCTGTGTTTCTTGTCCCCCACCTGGCACACATCATGTCGGAGGATGGTGATGACGTTAACATTTTGCCCCCCTGGAAACATTTCTGTGGACACCCATGTGTGTGGGTGAATGAGTGGATGTGTGTGTAGACCTAGGAATCAGTGAGTGCATATGTAGTAACTGGTATTGATGTGTCTATGGTTTCGAAAATGGTAGTCTGTATTTTACAGTGGGTGTATTAAAGGTTATATTAGAGTGTGCGGAGGTGCATCAGATTTTCACGTCGATGTCATCAGTGATGCCATCAGTGATGTAATTTGAGATGTCATCAGTGATGTCACTGACCATGTCATGAATGATGTAATATGTGATGTCATGAGCAGTGCATTGTGGTGGCCCGAGTTATAGTTAGCTGAACTAACTATAACGGGGGAATTTCAATGGTTTTGTATGAGTGAAATGTCTAACTAACTATAACGTCCCTGAAACCTGTGTTTTTTTTCAGTGAATTTCTAAGGTTTTTTAAATGCTAATTTCTAACTATAATGTGCCTGAAACCTATGGTTTTTTCAGTGAATTTCAATGGTTTTTTAAATGCTAATTTCAAACTATAACATGCCTGAAACCTATGTTTTTTTCAGTGAATTTCAATATTTTTTTAAATGCTAATTTCTAACTATGCCTACAAAGTTAGGACATGTGAAGAAAAAGGAAGAAAAGTGCAGAAAGAAGCAAGACAAATGCAGAAAGAGGGAAAAGAAGTCCAGAAAGACGAAGAAAACTGCAGGAAGAAGCAAGAGATGTGCAGAAAGAACCAACAGAGGAGCAGAAAGTCCTCCTGTGCCCCAACTTTTTAGTGACGAATACTGGTGGTAACTGACTCACCAGGACCGGAGCCAATGCTATGCTAAATGACACTTAGAATACAGTAAAACTACCTACATACACTAGGAAACACTATGTGTTTGGGTACCCCTGTAATTAGCATGACCTCCTCTGTATTTGCCTTTAGTTAGTACCTGGGTCATTGCATGAGAACATGGGTAGTGACTCGATGAATAGAGTACTGCAAGGACAGTGCATGGTGATTTTATAACTGCTTGGGTTTTAGCGGAGTGATTGGAGAAGTACATGATGCAGGATGGCAGATTGGAGGAATGCATGGGTAGTGACAGAGGGATTTCTGGAGTGCATGGGTACAACCTGGATAATTGGAGGAATGAAGATTAGAGTACTGCAAGGAGAGTGCATGGTGAATTCATAAGTGCTTGGGTTTTGGTGGAGTGATTGGATAAGTACATGGTGCTGGCTGGGTGATTGAAAGAGTGCATGGGTACTGACAGGGCGATGGCTGGACTCCATGGGTAGCCCTCAGAGGATTGTAGCAGTGCATGTGTTAGTGCCTGGATCATTGCATAAGTACATGGGTACTGATTGGATGATTAGAGTACTGCAACAACAGTGCATGGTGAATTTATAAGTGCTTGGGTTTTGGCGGAGTGATTGGATAAGTACATGGTGGTGGCTGGGTGATTGGAGGAGTGCATGGGTAGTGACAGGGCAATGGCTGGACTGCATTGGTACTGCTCAGTGTATTATAGCAGTGCATGAGTTAGTGCATGAGTCATTGCATGAGTGCATGGGTAGCGAGTGGATAATTAGAGTGCTGCAAGGAGAGTGCATGGTGAATTTATAAGTGTTTGGGTTTTGGCGGAGTGATTGCATAAGTACACACATGTCATATCAGGACGCGCACCCTCCCTTCACCACTGTGCAAATGCGCCCCCTGGTGTGTTGTAAATTGGGGGATTAAATTCCCTTGAGTCCTGAGGGTCCCTGGGGGCCAACTAGCCCACCAGCTACCTCCAGTAAGCCCCACAGAGCTGCATTGCAGAGAGGTGTAAAAAGGGGTGTGGTCTCTCAACACCTCTCTGCAACGCAGCTCCCTGGAGCATACTGGAAGTATCTGGTGGACCAGTTTGCCCCATGAACCCTCAGGACTGAAGGGGACTTAATCCCCCAATTTACAATGTGCCAGGGGGTGCGTTTGCACACTTGCTATGTCAGGCCCCACCCCCTCCCTGCACCACTTTGCAAACGCACCAAACTTAAAAAGAAAAAATATTATTTTGGCCCTGGGGTCCTTCTAGGACCCCCTGAACAGGCCTAGGTGGTCAGGGTGTTTCTACCCTGCCCCCTTGTCTTGTTTTATACCTTTGTTTCTCTGTTTTCTGGTGACTCGCTTCGACCGAGCCACAAGATGGCTGCCAACACTTCCTGGTTTGGAGTGTTGACAGCCAATCACAGTGAATCTCGTGCAATTTGGGGTAATTCCATTCAGCAGTTGGGGCTGTAGCTCGTCGCAAGATTTCCTATGGAAATTAACATGGGGAAAATACATTTTAGGACCCCCCTTTTTTCTCAGCCCCCGCTTGACGATTCACCCTCAAACTTTCAGGAAAGGAGCTGACCTGGATAGACTTTTACTTTGGAGAATTTCACCAAGATTCATCAAACGACGCCAAAGTTATTAGCAAATCAAAAAAATGCTTTTCCTATGGAAACTAGGTTGTAACTATAACTACCTACTGGCGACCGCCAGCAGGTAATATATATATATATATATATATATATATATATATATATATATATATATATATATATATATATATATATATATACACACATAATACACACATATACATATATATATATTTGCGAGCCTGGAAGGGTCCTTCTGGGATCCTACTCGCTTGTCAGGTGGCGCAAATGACGAACAGTTTCCAATTCCAATCCACAATTGCCCGTAAGCAAACGCGCACTCAGAAGTATTATGCTGAAATGTTATTCTTAGATAACGCTACGCGTTTCGACACAAAATGTGTCTTGATCACACAATAACCATTCTGGCAAAACCGGCATGTTTAAGTATAGTAAACATCAATGAGGTAATAGGGTGTAGGTCACATGACTCCGTGGGTGAAATTGTCTGCAATTTAACAGTGGTAAAAACACAGTGCATACGGATATTACTGTTATTTGGTGGTGTCCACCATGGTGTTAAATTGTGGGGCACTTATCGCGGGAATACTGGTGATATCTGCAGTTTGCACCAACTTCTGAATAGTGTGTTCGATTTATCTTAACTTTACTTGCATTAAAGTGCTGATAATGAAATGCAGACTAGCCGTTCCCGTGCAAAAAGACAAGAGGTGCCCCTTTGCGATTTATTCTAAATACTAAAATCCTGTATTGAATTGCACTGAGGTAGTGGCTGCACTTACAGTGTACACACAAAATTAATGAAGAAATCTCATTGTATTTATATTGATTGGGAATAGTGCGTCAGGTGCTGGATCTTCACGGGATACACTGCCCAGTTTGTATATTGTTCTGCACACAAAAAAATCACATCACAAGTTTCACAACAACTGCAATGCGGAACAAATTCCGTGGATAAGCCACGTTAGCACCAGGGATTTTACACCTGCTTTCTGCTGGTGTTAAGCAGGACGACTACCTGCAGCATGAAAGGGAACACAGCCAAGAGCCACATCAGAACACCAACAGGTGCCATAGAGTCAATGAGCATGATACAGGGATACCCATGAGGGCCACAAGACTCATTGCAACAACCCCAGGACCGCCAACGCCCCCAAACCCGCAACTGAGCAAGTGTGTCCCTGTGGTCATTGTGTTAGCATGATAGGCACATGCCCTGCAACATCACAGTGTGCTGTCACCTCAGCCTTGGCAGTGACCCTGGACATGTAGCTACACACGCATCCTCCTGCATGCACAACCAGTGTGTGCTGGTCCGGCGTACACAGGTCAGCGCAGGGGTGTGCCTATCTGGCAAGGGGAAGGGGGTGTCTCGGACATGTCCGTGTACAGGAAGTGCGGTAAGTGTGTCTCTGTGTTCTGGTGTGGCCTGCCACAAGGACCACAGCAGTTGATCTCCAAACGGCACTGTCATGGTGTAGTTTGAATACAGCAGGACATGCGCGAATAGGCATTACAATGGTGTGCCATACAAGTGCATGGGATACAACAGCGCAGCGTGCAAAAGTGTGGGGGCTCGTGGGAGGGAGGAGCAGCTGTTTAGAAATGTAACACACAGTGAAGCCACCCATGTGCCACATGCTGGGCATCTCATCCATGATTACCACGGTGGCAGACATTCCACAACACCCACGACCGGCCTTTTTACACATCCTTTATGAATGCAGCGTGGTTTTCACTTCTATACTTGTTTAGTGGTGCTCCTTGTTGGTGTGTTTCATTTTGGCCATTGTTTCTCTATACTTGTGCTGTACTTAATTGTGCATGTGTCCCATTGTGCCCATCTTCCCCTGTCCCCCCACTCCCTGCTTCTTCCTCTTCCTGGTGCTGTTGTGTCTATAATTTTGTTGCTCCACACATAAATACATGTAAAGAACAAATTAGAATAGTTCCTTGATTCTTTTAGGTTTCAAAACTTCTCTCTATTAGTTTCTTTTTAATTTTCCATATAAACAGTTTTTCTCATATTCAGCGACACATAGAAGTCAGCAGTGCAACGTATTTTATCAACACACTTTCTAGAACATTCTACAACACGTGCAGGTTAAAAGTTCATCAATTTTTTTCAACCTAACGATATTTTTTTTGCAACATCTTCCCAAACATTTAACGGCGCGTGCAGGTTAAAAGTTCAGGATTGTCTTAAGTTCGAACAGTGCCTTCCAAATGCAAGTAGCAGGTGTGGTTGAGTTGAGCAAATTTTATCCTATGATTTGTACTCCAAGTTGAAACTGCTTTTTCTTAACCAATCACAAAGATGCTTTTCCACAAAACGAATGTGCACCCTACTTTAAAAAAAAAATGCTTTTCATCTCCAAATCAGGTATCGTTTTGTATTGCAAAAGAAAGTAGTTCCCCATCTTTAAACATATCTCTTATTCTACAAAGGAACTGCATGAGCTACAGACATCTTTCCATACCTTCCAGCCATATCTTCAAAATGCTAGTGTGGATGGATCGTAGGACATAGCTATGTTTTCTGGTGCAGGTATGCAGAACAAAGACGTATTGACTTAGACCTAGGTTTACAAAATGTGGACATTAAATGGTTTGCACAGAGAGGATTGAAGTGACACCAATTGCTACCTTTGGTTAAAACCTCTTTGCATCTTCCACACCCTGACCTCATGAAAGTGCAATGTGGTGGAAATGACATAGGCACATTGACTGGGGTAGGTTTGGAAATGCTTATGAAGGACATCTTTGGACAATTGGTCTTACTTTTCCCTCAAACTGTCTTTGTATTTTCCAATATATGCCAAAGACAGAAGTGGAAATGGTCAAAACAATTTTGTCCTCCGTTAGAAAAATCTAGGAAGAATGTCAACAAAGCTGTGTCTGCATACCTTAGAGGCCATAGAATGGGGTTGATCTACAACAACAACATATGTTTTGATATGGCTGATATCTACAGAAGTGATGGAGTACACTTCACAGATCAAGGAAAAAGAGTCATTCTGAATAACCTGAAGTTGCTCATCCGCACCTACATGTAGCTCCAACTAATGAACACAAGGGCTCTTTTTAGAGCCACCCTATAACTGACAACTTAGGCCCGCTGTTTTAGGGCCAGGTAACGGCAACTCACGATCCCTCGTCAAAATGTATTCCTCACACAGCTGTGGCGCAGCGGCCAGACCATCTGACTTTAGAGCACAGAGCTCTTGCTTTGATCATCGGCTCTAGCAACAGCTCAGGATAGCACCATGTGGCTCTGGGCAATAGCTCACTTAATTTCCATGCCAGCCCCAGCAACTGCAGACCAGTACGAGTGAGCAGTTTGCACTTTACAAATACCGGATTGATTCGAAACAGCAGAATTGAACTTCACACTCCCTCTGTAGCACCCCCGAATAACCCTACAGACGTCACACTGTTTAAAACAAAAGTACCTCCTAGTACGTATGCACACATGCTGACACTACTTAGACAGGTGTGCCGCAGTGGTCAAAAAACATGAGTTCAGAGCACAGGGCTCACGGTTTAATCCCCGGCTCCAGCAGCAGCTCATCTCAGTATCATGTGACTCTGGGCAATATCTCACTTAATAGCTCACATAATTTCCACGCCGGCCTCCAGGGCCTTCAGACCCATAGGGGTGAGTAGTTTGCGCTTCACAAATACTGTATTGGCTTACATTCGCACTCCCTGTATAACACCACCTAAGCACCATATACAAATTTCTGTGTTCCAAACAAAACTTCCTCCTAGTACGTATAAAATTTGCTGACACTACTTGGACAGGTGTGGCACAGCGCCCAGAGCACATGACTTCACACCAAAGGACACACAGTTTGGGCTCACGGTTTCATCCCCGAGTCCAGCAGCAGCTCAATTTAGCAGCATGACACTCTAGGCAGTAACTCACTTAATTTCCGTACCCCGCACTTTCAGACAGGTAGGGGTCGGTAGTTCAGCGGCTTTATCCCCGAATCTGGAAGCCGCTCAGCTTATGCCCCCAGCGCCTTCACGCCCGTAGGAGTGAGTAATTTGCACTTTACAAATACCGAATTGATTTGATACGCACAAATTTACCTTTGCACTCCCTGTATAACACCCCCTAAGCACCCTACACAAGTTACAATGATCGAAAAAAAAGTTCCTCCGAGTAGGTATAACTACATGCTGACACTACTTGGACAGATGTGGCACAGCGGCCAGAGCACATGACTTCACAGCATATGACAAACAGTTTGGACTCCCGCTTTCATCCCCGAGTCCGGCAGCAGCTCAGCTTAGCACCATGAGACTCTAGACAATAACTCACATATTTTCCGTGCCCCAGGACTTTCAGACCAGTAGGGGTCAGTAGTTTGTCCTAGTAGTCCTAGTAGTTTGTGCCGTATTTAAGGTTTTACAAAATGGAGACGCGCTGACATTGACAAAGGCTGCTTAGGCTGAAAAGCGTTTGTCAGCAACGATGGCTTTGATGCAATAAAACTTTAAAACAACTCACGAGTTCGCCTCATGCTTTGCGTACGCAGAGTGCATTTCATATATAGCAGTTTGTCACTGATGGCGGCGGCACCCGTCCTGAAGGAAGCAGCAGTTTATGACGAGTTTGCTGTGGTAAATATATATCTATATATATATATTTACTGAAAAAAACATAGGTTTCAGGGACGTTATAGTTAGTTGGACATTTCACTCGTGCAAAACCATAGAAATTCCCCCGTTATAGTTAGTTCAGCTAACTATAACTTGCGCCCCCGCAATGCACTGCTGATGACATCACATATTACATCATTCATGACATGGTCAGTGACATCACTGATGACATCTCAAATGACATCACTGATGACATCATCCAGTGACTGTGTGTTTCTATAAAGTTTAAATATGTATTATATATATGCCAAGGTGTATTGAAGAATGAGTGGGTGTATAAGTGTCTGGATGGAGGATTTAGTAGGTGCGTCACGGACTGTTTAAGTGAGTTATTCCATGTGTCTAGGCTTTCCTGTTTTCAGTTTCTATTTTTGGTAAATTCTGGTGGGGTTTATTCAATTTTTTCAATACCTTAAAAAGACAGTGATTATCAGTGGTGACACATTTTCGCACCACTAATAACAATAGAAACAGTGTTTTTCCTGTGTTTATGGAATTTCAATGTAATTTTAATCTTAGCTTGCTTTCTGCACTGATGAGGTATATGAGGTCCAAATACATTTTTACTGCACCAGAATGGACTACAAAGTCAATAGCATTCTTCATCAACTCTTAAGATTGTAAAGATGCTTTCAGCATACCGTCTAGCAAGTGACAAGGATCTCTTACAGAGAAGCACTTCAGCTCAGGTATCGATTTTGACAGGCCATCATACAACTTTTTCACATACGTAGCTGAATTACTGCAAATACAAACAATATGATTTCAATATTTATTGAACATGGTAGGAACTTTTTTCAGCAGCATTCCAAGCAACACTGCGTTCCATTTTTACCAAACGCCTGGTATCATGTTTTCACCACTATCTCAGATGCTTGGTGACAACATTCTATTCACATATTACTGTCACTACATCTTGCATTGAATGTTGAAAGCTTGGGGTGATTGGCAATTCACTTGCAAGCAACACTGACTCACTAGAAAAGGGAGCTGATGTATCAAAGGATTTCACCCATTCTCTGTCTGTGAGTAAATGGGATGGTACATATTAGGAAAGATTCTTATGAAACCAGCCTTTTTACCTATCAGTGAAATCAAATGTATCCAAAATATCAAATATGATTTTAGTATTTCCAGATTCTCTGCAGTTTATAAAGTAACTAAATAAGACCAAAAAAATGCTTCTAAACACTGCATCTTTAGACCAAAGACCACACAACTGAAAAAAGCAGAAGGAAGAAGAGACAATGTTTTAGTGACATCCCAAAACAACAAAACTCAAGCAGAATAATGTTAGCCCAGTCTTTCTTGATGCTACCTTGTAGACAAAGTTACACTGTAATGGTCCCTTCAGGAAGAAATAAAAATGTCTCTTTCACTCATCTTTTTCTTTCTTTGAATGGCACTTAGTTTGTGGTTGCAAAGGTGTTTTTTCAATGTTTATATGTTTACACCGGTGATGGCTATTTTCCTTTTGGTGGGGTTTTATCAGTTATTATAGGTTTAAACATAAAACCAGATAGCCTACATGTGACTTATTGAATGCATGGGTTAGTAACTAAACTGTGTGAATTTCTGTTTCAGTCTGTCTGCTGTTGTATAAGCTGCTTCATGGGCTGGTTAGTAGCTACATGAGTGTCCATATGGGTTATTGATTGGTTGCCAGAGTATTGGTATGGGTGCCTGAGTGTGTGTGTTGGTGTGTGGGAGGCGTGTAACTCTGTGCATACATCTTTGAGTAATTGATTCACTGGCTGTGTGGGTTCAATAGTTCAAGTGGAAACAGCTGTATGGGTGGGTCAGTGTGTGTATGGGTGTGTTACTGAGTGAATGGATGTCTCAGTGGTACATGTCCAAGAAATTACATATGTAAAAGGCAGCGTATGTGAGAGCTGGAGTATATAAATGACTATGGGCCAGATGTAGGTAGCCAAATACCGGTCGGTAACGGACGGAAATACAGAAATTTGCCCGTTACCGACTGGTATTGGGCTTTTGAGATGTAGGAGCCCAAAAAAGACCGATTCGGTAAATTACCGAATCGGAATTTACCGAATCGGTATTTACCGAATCAGAATTTTCCCGAATCGGTAAATAAGAAATGGTAAAAAATTAGTTTTGAGATGTAGGAAACTTCAAAAATACTGTATTTGATGAAATTCGGTATTTAAGAGTCGGTAATTACCATGGAGTGAAAGCAGGTGGTAAGCAGGTGCAGGCTATAAAAAAAGCCCCAAAATGCAACAGTGTGACCAGAATGGCGGCATTCTACGTGATAGCGAGTCGGCTACGGCTACAGGCAGCAGGAGAGAGGGTCTGGAGAAGGGAGGAGCAAGTCTACAGACAGAGGATAATGCTCTTCCAACTCACTGAGGCAGAGATATTGCAAAGGTACAGGCTACACCCCCAAACCATCCTGGATTTGATCTGGGACTTGTACCCACTCCTGGAGCACCCAACACCAAGGGCGGACGCCATCCCACCCCATGTGCAGGTGCTCTATAGCCTACACCTGCTTGCATCTGGGAGTTACCAGGGGGTGATTGCTGCGGTAGGTGGGGTGTCCCAGAGCTGCCTGTCCCGTTTCTTCCGGAAGTTCCTGGAGGCCATGATGCAGAGAATGCATTATTACATCAGCTTCCCTGACACACATGCAGAACTGCTCAAAACCAAGACTGACTTCTATCAACTGGCACAGTTCTCTCACGTCATAGGCTGTATTGATGGCACCCACATCCCAATCTTCCCTCCTGCAGCCACAAAATACATCTACAGGAACTGAAAGTCAACCCACTCTATCAATGTGCAGGTGATATGCAACACTGGCAACATAATTACTGACATTGTGGTGAAATTCCCTGGGAGCACCCACGACTCCTACATATTCCAGAACAGTGGGATCTACACACGCCTTGCTGCTGGAGAATTTGGGGAAGGATACCTGCTAGGTAAATGACTGTGACACACCCTGATAGATACTGCAGATGAATGTCTTTTCAGTATTTAACTAATGGCACTCTCTTTTCCACCTAGGCGATAGCGCTTATGCTGTGCAGTCCTTTGTTCTCACCCCCTACCTGAATCCATCTACCCGGAGTGGGAGACTTTATAATGTGGCACACAGAGCAACACGCAATGTTGTTGAGCGCACATTTGGACTGTTAAAAAGCAGGTTCCGCTGCCTCCACAGGAGCGGAGGTGCATGGCAGTACTCACCCATCATCTGCTGTAAAATCATTGCAACCTGTGCCATGCTGCACAACCTTGCCACCAAGAAAGGCACAGAAGTTGATATTACTTATCATGAGGACATTGATGATAGAACTGAACAGCCAGAGCCCTATGCAGCAGGAGTAATGCCAGCAACAGACTCAGCCGGGAAGAGATCAAATGCAGCTATTTTTAAGTAAGTAAGGAGACACAGCCAGGGAATGAATATGAATGACGTAGTTTAAAGGGCACTACGGCAAATGTCAAATGACACATCATTGTAGTCCAATTTGTGACAACCTAAGTAGGCGGTCACAGGTTACCTCACCCTAACATGTTCTCTGGAGAGTGGGCAGCATTACTGTCTGCGCCCACGCACAACAGTGCGGGATGCCCGAGGCTGGGTTTCAACACTGGCTGTTAAGCCAGGGCCTGCAGATTGGCGCCTGCTGCTTCTCCATATGTCCTGTATGGGAGTGCTACTGCTGCTCCTGCTGGTGGTGTCATCAGTGTCCCCCACACTTACATTTCCAGCGTTGGCTGACTGGTTGGTCAGCAGCAGTTCCATGGCAGATGTCACCCTCCCCATCCCCCTCGAGAGATCTGTGCAGCAGTGAACAAGCCCTTCTTGCATTGCCACAGAACGCCGACATAGCAGGGAAGTGGCAGTTGCCAGACGGTTCATTGCCTTGGTTTGATGCTGCATACACTGCCTCTCCCATGCGCCTTTGTGTGCGGTCCTCATCTAGTTTTTCACATAGTGCCATCATGCACTGGGACATGTCCTGCATCCCCTCTGCCATGTCCCTCATGCTCTTCGCCATGAAGCTGATGCCCTGGTTCATATTGTCCATGTTGCTGTTTAGCTGGCGCATCTGTCTCTGTATTGATGATATTAATTTCGCCTGCAGGCGCTGCACTTTTACCATTGTGGCCTCCAGCCCAGGACCCCGTCACCATGGCCACTTGTGCTGCTCTCCCGGACCCTACGGCGTCTTGCACGTGTGTGCACACCTTCAGGGGTCGACTGCAGCCCTGCATTGTTTGCCTCCTGTGGATCAGTTTGGGTGTCACCCTCCCTTTCCTCATCAGAGGACATCGCAAGGATTCGTAGAGTGGGAACATTGTGGTAAATAAATAAATAATACCCTATTTTTGGATGAATGAATAAATAACAGATAGCTCAATAAATAAGAGTCAAGATTCGAGGTAGTAGGAGTTTCTGCAGGTTTATTACAGCATAAGGGACAGGATCAGGACGACCTGCATAGGAACAGAATGACAGGGCCCAGCAGGACAACTGGGACCCAGCAGGGGAAAAAGAGGCCCAGCAGCTGCTGGGGCTAGGTCTGGGATGAGCGCGCTAACATTTAATAACATAACATTGACTTATATACATAGCGCAAACACATAGCATTACATTGCAGTAGGCGTAACAGTGGGTGGAGCAGAAGGCGTGACGCGTAGCAGTCGCGAGAGATAAGAGTAAAAGTAGGTGTAACTGGGAGTTTACTTAGACATGTGATGTGAACGTAACAGAATATGTCATGAATGGGCGGAAACATAGGAGGGGGCTACCTAAGGAGCCGGGACCTCTAACCTAATGGTGCGCGGAAACTAGCAATGACGTGTTACTAGGAGAAGCTGGGGGCTACGAACTCTGTGCTAGGAGCAGAGACTAGAGTCTGGAGGGTCGGAGCGACATGTACCTAAACCCTATCTGGTATCTAATGTTTAGGGAACACGTTGATATAAACTAGAAGCCATGAGGGGAAAAACTAACTTGATTCTAAGACTGGACCATGCATTATTCTACATGTAGTGCGTGAAGAATATTAAATGACCATTAAATACAGTATTTCTCTAACATGGAGACGAGAAGGCTAGACAATGACGGAAACTATTGATGCAGTTCAGTAGCTTAGGAATGCAGAGGAGGAGGACTGAACTGATAGCTGGAACTATAACATACTTTTGGCAGACTCAGAGGCAGAGCCGGGGTGCACCGGGCACTGCAAGGCAGGAAGTAAGTGAAGGGTCGAGGATACAGGTGGGGGCTGTATCGCTCCTCAGCGAGGCTTTCAGGAGACAGGAGCTGAATCTGTGGTCCGGGCCCTTTTGAGGCCTGGAAACGGGGACTTTATAATTGAATAACGTGCACACTGGGAAGCGTGGCAACATTACTTACATAGGCCTGATATTCGTAGTATTCACGAGGACTGGAAACTAGCATACTAGAGGTGGACACAACTGTAATTGCGTCTTTAATCAGAAATGGGGAATAACATATGCATATTGATCATGCACACATAACATATGATGGATGAGGCGTAGGGACACAGAACATGGCAAAATTTACTTTTCCACATTCCCTCCTTGTCACTACGTTTCCATCAGGAAACATCAATATTCATGATACCGTCTATCATTTCATACAGTACCATTTGCTCGTCTCGAATTGTCTTGGAACGGGATTTAGAACGGGGCTTGGGACTGGGAATACAAGAGGTAGCACACATGCTGCAAATCGCAGGGCCACATTGTATACAGAGGCAGCAGCTAAATATGATCGCTACTGCAATACCTAAGAAGGACAGGACTTTCCATCCCCATGCGGAAATTATATTCCAGAACCAACCGGACCATGTCCAGGTGCCTGGATCTTGATGTAACAGATGGGCAATTTTATGGAGTCTGGTTATAGCTGAATAAACAGACGGCGCGTTATTTGGAATGAAAATGCAACAACTGGATCCGAGAATTCTACAGGCCCCGCCCCTATCGGCCAGTATGACGTCAAGGACGAGACGATTCTGTAAAACGACAATTCTCATAAAGGATTGTTCTTCAGTTAAGTTACCTAGAGCAGAGGCAGTCTCATCTACTACTGCTTCGAGGGTTCTGGTTAACCTACGAATTAGCTTACTATTTACAACTGTACCTAAATAAGGGAAAACACCTTTATCTATATCAATGAATTGCTCTGCGGCGGTTTCAGTATAATCGACAATCGGGAGATTTCTCTTGTGTCTAGTGTGTACTAAGAAAGAATTCCTATGATAGTCAGGTGGGGCTAGAAAAACAGGTGGCAGTAGGAAAGCAATGTAACATGTTCCCTCCCAATCGAGGGGCAGACGGACATATGCAGTTTGACCACAAATAAAATAAGAATGACGTGAAGCTTTGAAAATAGATTTCCCACTGTCACTATACTGGATAACAGTAGTACATTCACTATGACCTATATGTACAGAACCATAACTACGGACACATAATTCGCCTTTGACTGGTAGTACTGAAATAGCGGGTGAGTCTGGAGTAGTATCAGACTGAACATTCAGGACCATGAAATTCGACGAATAATTTCCTAAATTATATACTTCATTTTCTAAATCTAAACCTGTTCTGTGGGCGAAACCTTGCTTGTCTGGGAAACATGCACTGTTAAGAAAAGACATATCTGTTGAGGATGACGTTAACGTGGACCATGCTCCACACGAACCATTGTGTGAGAATGGATAAGGAAACAGTGGCAGAACTCCCTTCGGTGTCTGGAAAGGGGGGAGTCGACCACACACCCAACAATTAGTGGCATTGCTGGTCTGGTGTGAATAATGTAACATACGGATGAATGTGTTATTACGCATTGCGAGGCGGTATGAATATTCGTGAGGAGGCAGATCACTAAACGTGTGCTCTACTGTAGCATGAGCAGACATATTTACATGAGGAACTGAAAAACACAGATAGAAAGCATAGCTGGTGCAGGAAATCATTATGCTGAGAAATAAGACGAAACTCAGAAAAACGATACATTGGAGTGAACTTCGACTGATTCTCTCACTATGGGGGTCTATTTTATACATGTCAGAAACAATTTAACCGTTTCACCTAGGGGAGGACTTATACAATCAAACTGGCTGACTTATTAGACCTGAGCTTTAACTTATACTCCTGTTGCGGAGTTTTCTCTAACAAGGGAGGGGTTGTAATAATGTTCGGTGCGGGACAGTCCTTTAAAACAATGTTCTGGCAATCCTTTGAATCCTGGGAAATGTTCTTGGAAATGTTTTTGAAGACGGGCTTCGGTCCTTTGAAAAGTTTTACATGAGAAAGGTGGACCCACCCCTTCCTGCCTTCCAACTTGACGGCAGTTCGGGTGGTCAAGAGGACCTGACGTGGCTCCTTCCAACGTGGTTCCAGCGGACTTGATCTGTCAAAATTTCTGATCATCACCAAGGAACCTGGAACGATCTCGTGCGGTGCCACCTCGGTATTGTCTGGAAATGCGGCGGCAACCTGTGAACGACATGAGTTGAGGGCAGACATCAAGGAAGCTAGGTAATCTGTCAGCATATTACATGAAACATCGGTAATACTTCGGGGTCTAGGAGTACCCCACATGTTAGGGGGGCGGCCGAAAACGACCTCATACGGGGACAGACCTGATCTGGAATGTGCGACCATACGCATGTAAAACAGAGCGACTGGCAAAGCTACTAACCAGTCCACACCCTTGTCTTTACAGACTTTTGCTATACGGATTTTCAGAGTCTGATTATGTCTCTCGACTAGTCCAGCTGCTTCTGGATGGCGTACACAATGGAACTTCCACTGGTACCCTAACAACAGGGAAACGTGTTTCATGAGTTCGGATGAGAATGGCTGACCGTTATCAGAATATACGACTCTAGGGAGTCCATATCTAGGGAAAAATTCACGAACCAACTGCTTGGCAGTGGTCGCGGCTGTGTAATCTGGGACTGGATATGCTTCTGTCCACCTGGACAAGGCACATACTACTACAAGGACATACTTGAAACCTCGACATCGCTCCATTTGAATATAATCCATCTGGAGGACCTCAAAAGGGTGGTCAGGGGGCTGGAAACCACCTTGTTCCACCGGGACACTTTTACCTGGATTAAACTGACAACATATCATACAGGTACGGACTTTCTGCTTGGCTGCAGCTCGTAAATGCTTGTTGAACCAAATGTTCTGGATACTGTCTAACATCGCTTTTTCTCCTAAATGTGCTGGACTATGTGCGGTATTGATAATGACTTGAACCATAGAATCGGGGAGAAACCATGTGGCTCTACCCTTCGTTAACCATCCCTGATCTGTCTGGACCCCTCCTTGTACAGACCATTTCTTGATTTCATCGGGAGTAGCATGTGACTGTATATCTATGACATCTTGAGTAGGGTCCTTAACTGTCATGCATGTAGTCAGATCTGGAATATGTGTCTTGTTTACTGGAATGTCTGGAGTCTGTGCTGTAAGTTTGGCTGTGCGGTCTGCTAAATCATTACCTTGGGAAATAATGTCAGTAACTTTCGTATGTGCTTTGCACTTCATGATAGCAATAGATGTCGGTAAATGTATGGCATCTAACAGGGCTTGAATAAGGAGACCATGCTGAATCTTGGTTCCATGAGAAGTCATAAAACCTCTCTCCTGCCAGAGCACTCCGAAGTCGTGTACAACTCCGAATGCGTAACGTGAATCTGTGTAAACATTAACCTTCAGGTTCTTGGCATGTATACAGGCTTGTGTCAGAGCGACTAGCTCTGCTGCTTGAGCGGACAGAGTATCAATACGGTGTGTTTCAATAACTTCAGTGTCAGTAGTCACTGCATACGCGGCGACTAGTTCTCCTGTACTAGTTCTCATACATGAACCATCCACATAAAGTGTCAGGTCAGGATCTGATAACGGAATATCTGTCAGGTCTTGTCTTGGCTTAGTCGTAATGTTAACTACTTCCACACAATCATGTGGGTCTGGATTTGAATTAACTGATGGTAACAGTGTAGCAGGATTCAGAACGTTGCAGCGTCTAATTTCTATGTGTGGCTGGAACAGTGTCAATTCATAACCTGTTAAACGTGCAATTGTCAAGTGCTGAGTTTGTGTTCGGTTTAAAAGAACTTCTACTGAATGTGGAACTTGTACTGTCAGGGAATGTCCTAAAACTATGGAATCACTTTGTCTGATAGCTAGTGCTGTGGCTGCAACTGACTTGAGGCACGCAGGCAACGCCTGGGCGACTGGATCTAATGTGCTCGAAAAATAAGCACAGGGCTTGTATTGACCTGCTTGATCTTGTGTGAGGACAGATAATGCTGTACCTTCGCGTTCAGTAACGAAAAGTGTAAAAGGCTTACTGTAGTTCGGTGTAGCTAGAACTGGAGCTTGACATAGGGCTTTCTTTAACTCGCTGAAACTAAGTGTATGGTCAGATGTCCAAGGGAGGACAGTCGATACGGCTGCCTCCTGTGTCGTTAACTGTATCAATGGCTTGGCTAGAAATGCATACTGGGGAATCCATTGTCTACAATAAGAAGTAAGGCCGATGAAGGCACGTACCTCCTTCTGGGTTCTGGGCTGGGGAAGACTCGCTATTAACTGGATACGGTCGGGTGTCAACTGCCTACCCCTCTTGGACAGCAAGTGTCCTAAGTATACCACTTGCTGGACACAGAATTGAAGCTTCGAAGGTGACACCTTGTGCCCCATCTCGGCTAGAAAATACAGAACTGTAAGTGATGCTCGCTCGCAGTCACTTTCAGAACGGGCTGTGATCAGTAGATCATCGACATACTGGAGCAGGGCAGTGTCAGTTGGCATGTGAATGTTGTCTAGTTGTCTCTTGAGTGCTTGACTGTAAATACTAGGGCTTTCTGTGAAACCTTGAGGAGCGCGTGTAAACATATAGCTCCTTCCATTTAAACAGAATCCGAAAAGAAACTGGCTGTCTGGATGAATTGGTACACTGAAAAATGCATTCTTGAGGTCAATAACAGTGAAAAACATGGCTTCGGAATCAATGGCTGTTAACAGGGAAGAAATATCTGGGACAACTGGATACTGAGGAATAATACATTTATTAAGCTCTCGTAAATCAATCACTAATCGATATACTGGGGGTGCATTTGGATCAGTACGTTTCATGACTGGAATGATCGGAGAATTGCATACATTGGAGTCAGTTTCTACAACTACTCCTTGAGCCATGAGCTCGTCAATAATTTTGGATAAGGCTGCTACAGCCTCAGGTGGCAATCTGTACTGTCTGATTCGTGGTAACACTACACCTGGTTTGAGAGTCACGCGATGGGGTGTGATTTGCATGTAACCTACATCAGTTGGACCTTGCGCCCATAAATGCTGCGGAACATTAGACAATCTTGAATCAAAATCTCGTAACACATAGTGACCCTTAAAGTCACGTAGAAACAGACGTATTCCCTCTGGGGAACAGCAAATAACTGCACCTAATTCTTTCAGTGTCTTAATGCCTAATAGATTTTCTGGACATGACTTAGTAAGTAACAGATCAGTAGTACGGGACAATGGACCTACTTCTAGAGTAACTGGCTTTGATATCTCATTAACTATGGGTTTTCCTGAAAATCCAAGGGAAACATTTCTTGAGCCTGAGAGCGGAGCCCCTGGAACTTCGGCGTGACTAATTGTGGTCCTACTTGCCCCTGTATCGATTAAGAACTTTCTGTCTTTCCCTAATACTTGACTATGAACATAGGGACCTTCTTGGTCTACAGGTATCTCGATGAGAGGCAAGCCTACCTCCCTCTCTAGGCTGTTTCATGAATATGACTGGTACTCTGGATACTCAGACTGTGCATACTGGTACATCTGCGATGTAACGTGCTGTGTTGCAGCAATAGGCTGCGGGACTGTAACTGTCTGTGGTGCATTCTGTGACTGAGAAGTCTGTGAAACTTGTTCTTGTCTCGGCGGACGTGGTCTTTCTTTAGTCTTACCAGTAGCTATGTTATGTTTCAGAACTGCACACTCGTTTATAAAATGACCTGGCTGTTTACAATAATTGCAGTTCCCTTTAACGGGAGCCGCAGGATGACTGGCTTGATTCGGACCTCTCTTCTGACTGTCTTGAGGAATAGATTGTGCAACTAGCACTTTCATTTTCGTGTCTTTCATACGTTTTCTTTCGTGTTCTTGCTCTTCTCTGATTCTATTCTGGTGGTACTGGAGCATCTGGAGCATCTGGGACGGAGTATTTGCTTGCCAGGTGCTTTCGACTTTCAAAACTCGGTTTTTAATTTGTGGACTTGAATTCTCGACTAATTTGGTAACGAAACTAAGTGTATGGTCTAAGACCATGGAAAAGTAAATTCTCGACTAATTTGGTAACGAAAAGATGAGGGTATGACTCACTACTTGTCTTGAGACCACTGTTAATACTGAAACATTTCTCGAATCTAGAATAAAAATCACTAATGTCTTCATCTTGTTTCTGCTTACAGGCTGAGATTGCATCCCAGTCTTCTTTCCTAGTTGTCAATAATCTGGGTAAAACTTGAATCAATAATTCTGGTAATTCTTTACATTTATCTCCAAGACCGGTACCTGGTACTCGTGCCTTGTCTTCAGCTTCTAGAGCTGTCCAATCGATCTTTTTCTCTCCCACCTCCCATTCTTTTTCCTTTAACTTTTCATACACCCCTGCGGGTAGCAGGACCTTTAACATTTTAATGATATCTGGGTAAGTGTATTCTCCCATACGGAGCATGTCTTTTAATTCTCTATGGAACCCTGCTGGATCTTTGTCATGACAGGGAATTAATTTTTTCATTTCTAAGAGTTCCATCTTTGAAATTGGAGTGTATACAAACACTCGTTGCATTACGCCACCCGCCCCTTGGACTGGGTGGACTTCTCGTAACGGATTCTGTCTGTCTATGTAAAACGATTTACTTTCTGGGGGTGAGACATGAACAAAATGCGGGTTCAAAAACGTTCTATATTTGTGGCGCTGTTCTAGAATGACAATAATTAAGTCCGTACCTAGACCTCTCCATTTATACTGGAGTAACTCGTTCAGGATATCGTGTAACGGGCCTGGATCAGAATGTTGACCCTCATACAGAATAATGAGGTGCTGGATCATATACATACCCACCAGTCGTTGCTCGGCTGGGGGCAGTTTCAGAAACATTTGTGCCACTATTTCGTCTGGAAAAGTGGTAGAATCAGTAATCCATCGGACTGCTGATCGGGCTAGTTCTTGTTCATGCATGGTACTTAACTCACTATAACCGACTCGTGATTTCAGAATGTGATCGGTAGCTTGAAATACTTGTTCTAGAGAACCTTGTTCTGGTGCTGGATGATGAAAAACAGACTTGGGTTCTAGGCGTAAATGGCGATCTGGAAATCTGGATTTTCCTACATACGCTATTCTGGCGGGATTCTCGTTCTCTTCCTCTTCAGGATCAGAGATACTTTCTTTCTCGCTTACTTGTGCTGCTTTACGCTGTTCGTGTAACCTTACTATTTCTTTACGAATTTTCTTGTACATACTCTCCATGGCACTGACGGTCTTGTGCTTACCCTCGGCTATATTATCACTCCACCTTGTCAGGATTCTCATTTCGGCGGGATCTTTAGACGGGTAATCTTGTTCTCTTATTAGACAATTGATCAGGAACTTTAATATCATGAGCTGAATCTCGGCTTTCCTTTGAGACATAATCTCGCCAATACTTTCTGGATCATCCCCTGTACGGATGAAACGATATATTCTGTCTAGATCTTCTTTCATATTCGGCAAGGTGACTAGATACTCGGTCACTCTCCTTACACGTAAGGAATATAAAACCATAGTATATTCGCCTGGAACTGGATCATAAACACATTCGTTAAGGGCTTGCCTGATTTCTGTAACAGACTTATTACTTTTAGGAGTACGCTGTGATGCTTGAGCATGTAATTCGAGTGCTGATAAACGCTTGTGTGGCGGCGGGGTTTGGGGAGGACCTCCTCCTGCGGCCCCTAGACTAGAATCGTCGACTGAGGCTCTACGTCCTGGCAGAGTGGGAAGTGGAACTATAGGCTGGACCGGGGGTACCGTAACAGGTACTCCGGTGTCTGGAGGAACGGGAAGTGCCTGATTTACAGGGACAGGTGGAGCGCGAACTGGATTTGCATATTCGGGGACTGTGTCGTCCAAATAGGACGAAATAAAAATATCAGCTGCGGTCGGTTTGTGGCGTAGCTTGGTCGGAACTAATGGTGGCGGGAAATTACTGGATGCCTCTGGGGTCGCCTTTGGCAAGCCCTCGGCAAGGAGAGGATACATACCCTTAATAAGGGCATGCCTCTGTCTGTCTGACTGTTCGGTTTTGACTTGTTCACCTATCTCGATCAATTCTCTTTCTTGGGCTCGTTCTTGGGATTCTCTACTTGACTCTGACTTTCTGACTTCCTTTTCCGTTCTTTTATGAGCTTCCTTACGCCATAACTCGATGGCATCTTTCTGTGACTGTCTGGCTTTCTTTTTCCATAATGCTTCTTCTACTCGCATGATACATTCGGCATCCCATGTACCCGATACGGGCCATCTATACTTTTCTTCTAACTGTTTGGTATACTCTACCCATAAATCTAGATACAATATGGCGCTTATGCCATGTTTCTGATACATAAAGTGACCTGGACTGTCCCTAGGCGGAACAGGAACTGCTGCTTCCAGCAGACCCTTTCTAGTTTTTAACTGACGTAACTTTGAAAAGAGCGGCATTCTAAACTTGAATCGGAACACAATACAATACACGAAAAACAATAACAATTGGGAAAACAATTCAGGCATACCACGACATTGGAAATACATTAAACAACATTATAAATAACAGTTCGAACAGAATACTACCTGAAAAAACTGAAAACAGAAACAGAACAGAATTTCTCGAGAACGGAACAGACTAGAGTTACTGGATGCACTGCTAAAACAGTACGGAACATACCGGTCCCATAAAGGAACACATCAAGACCCGTATCCACCTAGGTGAACACTTAGTTTGTGGGCTTGGGTACCACCAACCCACGGACCAGGAGTCAATTTAGACTGACCCTGTCTAGACACTACCCCAGCAATGGTACTCACCGGGCAGCACGGAACGGAAGGCCTCGGACGGGACTGGACTACGACGACGAACTTCGGACTTCGGACTTCAATTACGGGTGGACCTCCGGATACCTCGGACCTTGGACTCTCGGCTTGGGCTCTGGTCGGGACTCGCCGCGTTCCTCCACCGTCTCGTTCGGATGCTGGACCGCCTCCTCCGTCTCCTCCGTGGGCCTGAGGGATACTTGAGCAGAAATATCTGCCACTGCGCAGAAGAGTTCCGTCACGACTGCAGAGGGTCAGGGGGTCGGCGTGGCTTCACCGACGCGTGGGGAAAGGGCAAGTCCCTATTCGGGCGCCATTATGTGGTAAATAAATAAATAATACCCTATTTTTGGATGAATGAATAAATAACAGATAGCTCAATAAATAAGAGTCAAGATTCGAGGTAGTAGGAGTTTCTGCAGGTTTATTACAGCATAAGGGACAGGATCAGGACGACCTGCATAGGAACAGAATGACAGGGCCCAGCAGGACAACTGGGACCCAGCAGGGGAAAAAGAGGCCCAGCAGCTGCTGGGGCTAGGTCTGGGATGAGCGCGCTAACATTTAATAACATAACATTGACTTATATACATAGCGCAAACACATAGCATTACATTGCAGTAGGCGTAACAGTGGGTGGAGCAGAAGGCGTGACGCGTAGCAGTCGCGAGAGATAAGAGTAAAAGTAGGTGTAACTGGGAGTTTACTTAGACATGTGATGTGAACGTAACAGAATATGTCATGAATGGGCGGAAACATAGGAGGGGGCTACCTAAGGAGCCGGGACCTCTAACCTAATGGTGCGCGGAAACTAGCAATGACGTGTTACTAGGAGAAGCTGGGGGCTACGAACTCTGTGCTAGGAGCAGAGACTAGAGTCTGGAGGGTCGGAGCGACATGTACCTAAACCCTATCTGGTATCTAATGTTTAGGGAACACGTTGATATAAACTAGAAGCCATGAGGGGAAAAACTAACTTGATTCTAAGACTGGACCATGCATTATTCTACATGTAGTGCGTGAAGAATATTAAATGACCATTAAATACAGTATTTCTCTAACATGGAGACGAGAAGGCTAGACAATGACGGAAACTATTGATGCAGTTCAGTAGCTTAGGAATGCAGAGGAGGAGGACTGAACTGATAGCTGGAACTATAACATACTTTTGGCAGACTCAGAGGCAGAGCCGGGGTGCACCGGGCACTGCAAGGCAGGAAGTAAGTGAAGGGTCGAGGATACAGGTGGGGGCTGTATCGCTCCTCAGCGAGGCTTTCAGGAGACAGGAGCTGAATCTGTGGTCCGGGCCCTTTTGAGGCCTGGAAACGGGGACTTTATAATTGAATAACGTGCACACTGGGAAGCGTGGCAACATTACTTACATAGGCCTGATATTCGTAGTATTCACGAGGACTGGAAACTAGCATACTAGAGGTGGACACAACTGTAATTGCGTCTTTAATCAGAAATGGGGAATAACATATGCATATTGATCATGCACACATAACATATGATGGATGAGGCGTAGGGACACAGAACATGGCAAAATTTACTTTTCCACAACATCATGCCTCCTGGGCCTTAAGACTTCCGATAACTGTAGCTGGTGAGAGAGACTGTGCTGATGGGTCCTGCTGTGGTGAGTCATACAGCAGAGGCGAAGATGGATGTGCTGTTATACCTGCCTCTGGTGTGGCAGCTGCCTGTTCTCTGGGTGCTGGTGGTGTTTCAGTGCTTGGCCCTGCACTCCTGCTTGCATCCTCACTCCTTACCCTTTGGGGTGCCCTTTTCTCCCTCTCCTGCGCTGTCCTGCGCAATGACTCTCCTGTGGACAGATATGGACATTGGCTTAGTGGTGCTGCAACCCTGTATTTCATTATTAAATTACAATCCTGTCACACAATTTCAATGTCCTCAACTGCTTCTGAATGTAGTGTGCGGCATGCCTTGCTGTTTTGCATGATGACTGTACTGATGTATGTTGCAATGACTACCTCTCCCATAATGCATTGCTGGTATATTCAAAACCCTGTACTGGAGTGTGTAACACACAGCCACATTGGGGAAGGGGGACAGGGTAGGGGGGGAGGATTGCTGGACATGTTCCGTACCTTGTTTTGTTGCAGCTTGGGCTGAGCTGTCAGCATCGCCAATACCAAAAACACTCTCTGGCTCCAGGGTGGACTCCACCAGCTGCTCAGGTCAGTTAGGGCAGGTGCCCTGCTCCTTCCTCCCCCTGTCACACTGGCCTCTTTCCTTTGTTCTGACAGCTTCTTCTTTGTTATGATCCTGTGATCATACCAGCGCCTCTGCTACCTGCAGAAACTGTTTGCCAAATAGCTGGGTGTGGTGTTTTACCACCTCCTCCATCAGCACCTGCAGTTCAGCTGTGCTGAACTTCATTTTTCTTTTGCAGTCTGGTACTTCCCTCTGTGAGTCCTGGGATTCCATCCTGTACTTCTGCTCAGCTCAGCTCAGTACAGCCAGTTAGTGTCTCACAGCTCTCCAGGATGTTCAGTTAGTCTGCACCTGCATGGGTGTGGCCACTTCCTGGTTGTGGGGTGGATGCACAGGATTGGTTGGTTCCTCTGTTGCTTGGTTGTGGGGTGGGGTTGATGCACCTGATTGGTTGAATCTTCAATTGCTTGTATTTTGTATCTCCGATTCGGTATTTACCGATTCGATATTTACCGAATCGGTAAATACCAAATCAGTATTTCCCATTCATTCCTATGGGCCTGAAGTCCCATAGGAATGAATGGGAAATACAGATTCGGTATTTACCGATCTGGTAAATACCGAATCGGTAAATACCGAAACGGAGATTCCGATTTTTACAGATTCGGTAAATGTAACCGAATTTTTACCTACATCCCATTTACCGATTCAAAAATACCGAATCGGTAAAATTCGGTATTTTAGAATCGGTAAAATAGGATTACCTACATCTGGCCCTATATGTGAGAGTCAGTGATTTTGAGAGTGGCTGTATAGATGAATGTTTACTTGTATCAGTGATTGTATAAGAGAGTAATTATGTGTTTGTTTCTGTTTGAATAAGTAATATGTTGTGTGTATAACTCTATAGGTCAGTAACGGGAAGTGTGATTGATTCTTTGCATGACTGACTAAGTGTGTGAGTAACTCCATGAATGATTGGCATTGTGTGAGTGTATTTATAGGTGTATGAGTGCATATGATAGTGTTGTATTGATGAGTGACTGTATGTATGAGTGATTGTATGGGCATGTGCATCTGCAGGGGGGGCAAGGAGGGGTGCTTGCCCCCCTGGAGCACCCCACCTTGCCCCCCCCCTGCACACGCCAATGCTGTGAAGCACATTCTCACGTAAGATATCTCAGCAGAGAAGAATCCTCGGCGATAGCGAAGTGCTCGTTGCCGGGGTAACTAATGGTACACTGTGATAGAAACTTGAGTTGGTTATCAGTTAAGGAGGAAGGGGAAACAGGTGGTGTAAACACAGATTCCGAGGCTAACTCGTCACGGGGTGTCCTTAAATACGTACTTCATTTGAGCCGTGTAGGTGTAGGTGGGCACCTGCATTTATTTTCTTCACCAGACTAAGACCCCCAGAGCAACAGAGAGAGAAAAAACTTAATGGAGGAATGAAGGATGAACAAAATGTGACAGCGGAAGAAAGGGCGGTATGGGTTATGGGGTGCAAGGAAGGAACTTTTAGGGTCCAGGGCGGGTATGGGTTTTGGGGTGCCAGGGGGACAATTTTAGGGGTCAGGGCGGGTATGAATTTTAGGGGTGCAGGGGTAATTTTAGGGTTCAGGGTGGGTATGGGTTTTGGGGTGCTAGGGTTTAATTTTAGGGTTCAGGGTGGGTATGGGTTTTGGAGTGCCAGGGGGACAATTTTAGGGGTCAGTGCGGGTATGGGTTATGGGTGCCAGGGGGGTAATTTTAGGGTTCAGGGTGGGTATGAGTTTTGGGGGACAGGTATAATTTTAGGATTCAGGGTGGGTGTGGGTTTTGGGATACTAGGGGGTAGTTTTAGGGTTCAGGGTGGGTATGGGTTTTGGGGTGCAAGGGAGGACATTTTAGGGTTCAGGGTGGGTATTGGTTTTGGGGGGGCAGGTGTAATTTTAGGGTTGGTATGGGATTTGTGGTGCTAAGGGATCATTTTAGGGACCAGTGTGGGTATGGATTTGGGGTGCCATAAAAGAAAGAGATGGCTGTGGCACAACAACCCTATGGTGTATGAGATCATATGCGGCCTGCTTCCTGCCCCCCATGGCTCCTCCTGCACCCCTGTGTTTCTTGTCCCCCACCTGGCACACATCATGTCGGAGGATGGTGATGACGTTAACATTTTGCCCCCCCTGGAAACATTTCTGTGGACACCCATGTGTGTGGGTGAATGAGTGGATGTGTGTGTAGACCTAGGAATCAGTGAGTGCATATGTAGTAACTGGTATTGATGTGTCTATGGTTTCGAAAATGGTAGTCTGTATTTTACAGTGGGTGTATTAAAGCTTATATTAGAGTGTGAGGAGGTGCATCAGATTTTCACGTCGATGTCATCAGTGATGCCATCAGTGATGTCATTTGAGATGTCATCAGTGATGTCACTGACCATGTCATGAATGATGTAATATGTGACGTCATGAGCAGTGCATTGTGGTGGCCCGAGTTATAGTTAGCTGAACTAACTATAACGGGGGAATTTCAATGGTTTTGTATGAGTGAAATGTCTAACTAACTATAACGTCCCTGAAACCTGTGTTTTTTTTCAGTGAATTTCTAAGGTTTTTTAAATGCTAATTTCTAACTATAATGTGCCTGAAACCTATGGTTTTTTCAGTGAATTTCAATGTTTTTTTAAATGCTAATTTCAAACTATAACATGCCTGAAACCTATGTTTTTTTCAGTGAATTTCAATATTTTTTTAAATGCTAATTTCTAACTATGCCTACAAAGTTAGGACATGTGAAGAAAAAGGAAGAAAAGTGCAGAAAGAAGCAAGACAAATGCAGAAAGAGGGAAAAGAAGTCCAGAAAGACGAAGAAAACTGCAGGAAGAAGCAAGAGATGTGCAGAAAGAACCAACAGAGGAGCAGAAAGTCCTCCTGTGCCCCAACTTTTTAGTGACGAATACTGGTGGTAACTGACTCACCAGGACCGGAGCCAATGCTATGCTAAATGACACTTAGAATACAGTAAAACCACCTACATACACTAGGAAACACTATGTGTTTGGGTACCCCTGTAATTAGCATGACCTCCTCTGTATTTGCCTTTAGTTAGTACCTGGGCCATTGCATGAGAACATGGGTAGTGACTCGATGAATAGAGTACTGCAAGGACAGTGCATGGTGATTTTATAACTGCTTGGGTTTTAGCGGAGTGATTGGAGAAGTACATGATGCAGGATGGCTGATTTGAGGAATGCATGGGTAGTGACAGAGGGATTTCTGGAGTGCATGGGTACAACCTAGATAATTGGAGGAATGAAGATTAGAGTACTGCAAGGAGAGTGCATGGTGAATTCATAAGTGCTTGGGTTTTGGTGGAGTGATTGGATAAGTACATGGTGCTGGCTGGGTGATTGAAAGAGTGCATGGGTACTGACAGGGCGATGGCTGGACTCCATGGGTAGCCCTCAGAGGATTGTAGCAGTGCATGTGTTAGTGCCTGGATCATTGCATAAGTACATGGGTACTGATTGGATGATTAGAGTACTGCAACAACAGTGCATGGTGAATTTATAAGTGCTTGGGTTTTGGCGGAGTGATTGGATAAGTACATGGTGGTGGCTGGGTGATTGGAGGAGTGCATGGGTAGTGACAGGGCAATGGCTGGACTGCATTGGTACTGCTCAGTGTATTATAGCAGTGCATGAGTTAGTGCATGAGTCATTGCATGAGTGCATGGGTAGCGAGTGGATGATTAGAGTGCTGCAAGGAGAGTGCATGGTGAATTTATAAGTGTTTGGGTTTTGGCGGAGTGATTGCATAAGTACACACATGTCATATCAGGACGCGCACCCTCCCTTCACCACTGTGCAAATGCGCCCCCTGGTGGGTTGTAAATTGGGGGATTAAATTCCCTTGAGTCCTGAGGGTCCCTGGGGGCCAACTAGCCCACCAGCTACCTCCAGTAAGCCCCACAGAGCTGCATTGCAGAGAGGTGTAAAAAGGGGTGTGGTCTCTCAACACCTCTCTGCAACGCAGCTCCCTGGAGCATACTGGAAGTATCTGGTGGACCAGTTTGCCCCATGAACCCTCAGGACTGAAGGGGACTTAATCCCCCAATTTACAATGTGCCAGGGGGTGCGTTTGCACACTTGCTATGTCAGGCCCCACCCCCTCCCTGCACCACTTTGCAAACGCACCAAAATTAAAAAGAAAAAATATTATTTTGGCCCTGGGGTCCTTCTAGGACCCCCTGAACAGGCCTGGGTGGTCAGGGTGTTTCTACCCTGCCCCCTTGTCTTGTTTTATACCTTTGTTTCTCTGTTTTCTGGTGACTCGCTTCGACCGAGCCACAAGATGGCTGCCAACACTTCCTGGTTTGGAGTGTTGACAGCCAATCACAGTGAATCTCGTGCAATTTGGGGTAATTCCATTCAGCAGTTCGGGCTGTAGCTCGTCGCAAGATTTCCTATGGAAATTAACATGGGGAAAATACATTTTAGGACCCCCCTTTTTTCTCAGCCCCCGCTTGACGATTCACCCTCAAACTTTCAGGATAGGAGCTGTCCTGGATAGACTTTTACTTTGGAGAATTTCACCAAGATTCATCAAACGACGCCAAAGTTATTAGCAAATCAAAAAAATGCTTTTCCTATGGAAACTAGGTTGTAACTATAACTACCTACTGGCGACCGCCAGCAGGTAATATATATATATATATATATATATATATATATATACACACATATACATATATATATATTCACAGAAAAAACCATAGGTTATAGACCATATATAGTTAGGAATTAGCATTTACAAAACCTTGAAAATTCACTGAAAAAACCATAGGTTATAGACCATATATAGTTAGGAAATAGCATTTAGAAAACCTTATTTTACTCACACAAAACCATTGAAATTCCATATATAGTTAGTTGCACTAACTATATATCGCGCACCTGCAATCCACTGCTGATGATGTCACATATTACATCATTCATGACATGGTCAGTGACATCACTGATGACATCACTGATGACATCTCAAATGACATCACTGATGACATCACTGATGACATCTCATTTGACATTACTGATCACATCACTGATGACATCATTCATGTGATGATACAATGAACCTCTTCAGACTCTAATATAACCTTAGATACACTCAGTGTAAACAGACACTCACAGACTGTCACTCATCCATGGAGTTACTCACACACCTAGTCAGTCTTGCAAAGAATCAATCACACCTCGATTTCCTCAACTATATAGTTATACACACCTTACTTATTGGAACATATAATAACACATATTTACTCTGTTATACAATCCCTGATACAAGTTCACAATAATCCATACAGCCACTCACACATTCACTGGCTCTTATGCACAGTTATTTATATATGTCAACTATCACATGTACTGTGTTTTACATATGTACTTACTTTGACATGTAGCACTGAGATATCCATTCACTCACCAATACACTCATGCACACAGTCAACCGCCCATACAGATGTTTCCACATGCACTTTTGAACCCATACATCTAGTGAATCAACTGCTCACACATCTATGCACAGAGTCATACACCTCCCAGACACCCACACACACACTCAGTCTCCCATACAAATACTTGGGCAACTAATCAATAACCCATATAGTTAGTCATATAGCTAATGATCAACACATGCATCAGATTACAAAACAACAGACACAATGATGCACAATTTAAAACAGTTTAGTCACTAACCCATGCACTCAGTGAGACACATTTAATCACTCACTTATACAGTCAGTCATGCACCTACTAAATCCTTCATCCAGACACTTATACATCCACTCATTCTTCAATATGTAAGACATATTTTAACTTTACAGAAGCATACAGTCACTGGATGTTGTCATCAGTGATGTCATTTGAGATGTCATCAGTGATGTCATCAGTGATGTCACTGACCATGTCATGAATGATGTAATATGTGACATCATCAGCAGTGGATTGCAGGTGCGCGATATATAGTTAGTGCAACTAACTATATATGGAATTTCAATGGTTTTGTGTGAGTAAAATAAGGTTTTCTAAATGCTATTTCCTAACTATATATGGTCTATAACCTATGGTTTTTTCAGTGAATTTTCAAGGTTTTGTAAATGCTAATTCCTAACTATATATGGTCTATAACCTATGGTTTTTTCTGTGAATTTCATTGGTTTTTTAACAGCTAATATCTGTAGCTGTAAAATGTATTCTTCTTTAAATCCAAAAATATATTTTATATGTTTATGAATAATTTTTTTTTAAAATATTTTTTTTTCTTCGTTCCCGCTTCGCGAATCGGGAAGCTTCCCGTTAGCTGACCTTGATGCCGCGAAATAGACCGCGAGCCGGTAAACGTTTCTTTACCGCAAGTGCCGCGTTAGAAAACAACATCGTGACGCCTCCCGTCCGCATGACGTTCCACGTTGTCGCTTGATACGTCATATGACGTGCTACGTTAGCAAACTGGTACGCGAAGCGAGTGCCAAAGCGCAGGTTTCTGGAAGCAAACCGGGAGGCCCTGCAAAGCGCTTAACGTAAACACAGCAAGTCATGTGACTTGGTAATAACACTTTTCATTGGTTCATTTCACTTTTGGTTTCCTAATGATGTAAGACTAGGTCATATAATCTAAAATGAACACTTTTGATTGGTTGAGAACTCTTGTTTTTCCCAAATGATGAAAATCCCTCCTTCTTTCCTCACTCTGACTTTCATCATTGTGAGAGAAAGACCCTTTGTGATCACTGAGCAATGGCTTCTTTAGTAGCTTCAGCTGGTGCTTCCCCACCACCTCCACCACATCCAAGGAAGAGTGGACCACCTGCTCAAGTTGTAATTCAACAAGAAGAAGAAGAAGAGGAACAGGAGGACGAGCACGAAGAGAGGCAGTTTTTGCCTGAGCAGCCCAAGACGTCTCACCGGAAAGAAAACTTCATTTGGCAATTTTTTAAAATTCCCAAAGGTCAGAAAAAAGTAAATGCAAGATACGTAACTTGCCTTATATGTCAAGATAGACTGTCCAGAGGGACCGACAAAAAATACAGTTTCGGAAACTACACAATGCATCGCCATATGACTAGGTGGCATCCTAACAACTACAGTGCTGCACAGTTTCGGAACGACCTAGATAATCTCCCTATTATGGCCAGAAGATCTGTTGTACCGGAAGTAACGGGACCAGAGGGCAGGGAGATGGTGCCAAATATACAAATGAGATTTGGTGAAGTAAAACACACCTGCGTATTTTGCGATGGATTCATTTCCTACGGAGAAAGAAGCATCACTCTGATCAACAGAGCTATTGACTATCATATGCAAGTTTGTCCGAAACGCCCAAAATAATAAATACTTCTTTTTTTTGTTTTGTTGCTCCTGTTGAGCCCTTTACAATGAATCGTTTTCATTGCCCCCTCCAAGAAAAACCCAAAAAAATATAAAACTGTTCCGAAAAATTCAAAAACAGTAAAAAAATGTTCAGAAAAATAAAAAAAAAAGTTCTTTTCAGAACTACCTCCCCGTTATTAAAAAATTGGTACAATATTTGGAACTGTGCCAACCTCTATTTCTCTTAGTTCGCTTCCTAGTTCGCTCGCTGGTACGCGAACTGGAAGCGAACCAAAAACAGTAAGTATAAGGGAAGGAAACACACACTTATGTTAAAAGAAAGACAGCTATAGGGGAGTAAACTAGAGATACTATTACCCATAATCCACTACTGATGATGTCACATATTACATCATTCATGACATGCTCAGTGACATCATCAGCAGAGGATTGCGGGTTTTTTGGCAACATGCCTTATCCACGGTTTAATAACGCTGCCTTTTGCTTTATATAAGTTTTCAAATTGTATGAAATATATACCAATAGGTCTTTATGAACCTTTAGGTAGTGCTTTTGTTCATGAGGTCTGGTCGCTTCCATACACATACAGATGTTTCAAAAATGATCAAGAAGTTTATCTGAATGGAGAGGAATGCACTGAGACGCCAGATCATTCACTAATGTGTAGGCACATACAGTTACACGATTCATGCAACAAACACCGACCAAATATGGCTTGCGTGTTGCAAGGCACGCCAGTTCCTGCTATCATCCCCACGTTCAAGTTGTTGGAAAATGGTAGTTATTTGATGCTCAATAATGAAGATTGTTCTGAGTTAATTAAAAAGTATTCCTTTTATCGTAACAGTAAGTGAACGGGTTATTTGCTGCAGAAATGTTCTATTTCCTCCCACACATGAACATAGGGAGTTTTCAATCTGGCCACAAATACCAACCTTGGGACACGTTTCAACGGCATGACAAGAATAAGAGCTCTTTTGTCTCAGAGAGAGGTGGCCTTGAGTTCGGCCCGTGAAACTTTCGTACTTCACATAGCGAACACCCGTACACAGGTTTGCCTTTCAATTTCAGCAACATGTTTCCGACTATCTTTAACGCATCCTCCACAAAATCCCTGGCACACTTTTTTAAAGTTGTTACCAGTGGTCTCGTGACTTCATTTGAGAAAATCTTTGGAGTCATCCCTGCTCCCTTTCATTCCATTTTCTCCACTCTGGTTCGTGGATTGCATTTTTACTTGCATTACCAGCGGACGCTCTTGTGCTTTTTTACATTTTTAAATATGGATGTCCCTCCTATGCAACCTCCGACCCTGCAGCTGCTGACACTGTTCCGCAATCGCATGCTAGAATATTATGGCACAATGCCGTTGGCGATATTAAGCACGGCATATGGATTATCTTTTCGGTTCTCCTACTTCACCTGTGTCCAGCCTGTATTTCACTGCCTGACCTGTGATTTCGATTGGGCCATTGATTTGTGTCTCTGCGGACCGGTTTCTCCTGACGTCGACTTTAATCAGCTGATGACTCCTATCATTACTCACGAGTTGATTTGTCCTGGCGAAAGGATTATGGCTGTGGCATTGATGCATGGACTACTTGGTCCCTGGAATTTACTGGCGGCAGCACAGTCTTTCTTGGAACACAGCTTTCTTGAAAACCCACCGAGCTGTCCTCTGATGGTGATAGAGGATCCGGTGCTGGGAGAGCACGTATGTTCTTTTCCGCTTTTAAATTGGATGGCTGAACTGTTTTCGGATGAAGACGGTGACTTCCTATTGGAGGCTGTTGCAGCTTATTTTGCATACACAGTTATGTCATAGACCTTTTTCATGTTTGATATGCTGAGTACTAGCATTTCATTGACAATTCATTGACTTATTTGTCAAGTTTTTATTATTTACCTTGCCTATTGGCTTAAGACTCGATAAAGTACTTGGCTGTTTTATTTTTCTTTAGCATTGAATTTTCCTAGTTTTTAATGCTTTACCTTGCGGACCGTCCACATATAAACTTGCAATCTGCTCTCATGAGATGGCACTTCTATTATCTTATTCAGTTCGTTTCCGGATCATGAGGAGGTGTCATCTAGGTCCTGGATATCTTTACACCGTGTTAAGTTAGCATGGGCTCATTACCGGTTTAAACGCCATTTTTCCTTTTTTGCAACTTCTGCACACGACACTTAGTTGTTGCTTTAGCTTTCCACCTAGTAGTTCATCGTGGTTTACATGAGAATAATATGTTATTGGTCTACTATCTGCTTTACTTGTTAAACTATATCTGTACAGCGAGTGCTAAAGTTTCAAGAACAACACGATACAGAATTGTTATGAGGTCTGATCTCCACGACTTCATACTCATAACATAAGTGCAACTTCTGCCAATTCTGGGCATGAGGCGGGTTTTATATTGCTTTGCCGAACACACATACACAACAGTTGATGCGGTTCACATGAAGAGAGAGCTGGTGTATGCTGATGTGATTCCTTCAAATCTAAGACACTAAAGTATGGACACGCCCTAAACCAACACAAAGAGACCTTCTTAGCAAATAATATAATATGTGTATTAGGGAGGGTGAGATATAAGCAGCCGCGGGCCGTGGAGGGAGTTACGATGGGGCAGGGAGGCGGGGAGGGGGAGAAGCAGGGTGGAGCCCTCTCTACCTTGCCCCTCCCCCTCCCCGCCTCCCTGCCCCACCGTAACTCCCTCCACGGCCCGCGGCTGCTTATAAGTGTTGCTAACTCTTATTCATTTACAGCATGTTAACATACTGTCACCATTCGCTTTTTATGTACTAGTAACTATGCTGGTAATTTTGCTACTGATAATATGTGTACTTGTATTCTCCACCCTGCTTCTCCCCCTCCCCGCCTCCCTGCCTCACCGTAACTCCCTCCACGGCCCGCGGCTGCTTATAAGTGTTGCTAACTCTTATTCATTTACAGCATGTTAACATACTATCACCATTCACTTTTTATGTACTAGTAACTATGCTGGTAATTTTGCTACTGATAATATGTGTACTTTTATTATCTAAGGTACTACGCCTGAGAAGACGGCATTAGTAAATAAACATTTCAAATACACATGTGTTCTTCTTAACTCCATGTTCTGGTTTCTAAGAAATATATAACGACCGACTGTTCATGAGTTCCACGTATCCTGAGGTACTATAAGTTCATATTCTGGATTGTCTAAACATTGAGAGTTTGTTATATCCAATGTGACACTGTACCTAGCTTGCTAAATAGTTTTTGATTACTAACGTGAGTTTTGGGACACCCTAATTCGCCGAGGTTCCAATCCTCTGTCCACAGTTCTGTGTGAAAACAGAAACCCTGCGACAGGGGCACCCCCGACCCTTGCTGGAGCTTCATCACACTTGCGATACAACTCCAGCAATGCGCCACCTTTACGGCACAGATACATCACGCATCTGTGCTGTTTTTGCCCCATGATGCGCCGCATTGTAAATGCAGCACACCATAGGTGACGGAACAGCGGCACAGAATGACTAACACATCCCTGGTGATGCGCCAGTCATCATAAATCTATCCCTATGCTTCTTATCTTGTTAGAGATGAACCGCCATATGTATCATCAAAGTTATTTGCATTTCCTAAATAGCGAACTTTAAGGAATAAATAGCGATTCTTTACCATTCCTAGTTTGCGATGAGCTATTTGCTAATTAGCCGAATGTAGCCCAATGAAGCCCAATGTAGCCCAAAGATGGCCGCCAGACACACAAAAAAACAAATGTAGCCCAAATATCAGCCAGATGTAGCCCAACTATAGCCCAGTGACAGAATGACCAATCAGCTTCGCAAACCTCCGTTACGCGAAGCGGAGCGCTGTTACAGATATATATCTTTTTTTGAACGTTAATTTCTCAAAATCCACTGGAGCACATATATTGAGACCTAGCAAAGGCACATCGGGCTACCAGTCCCTAATATTTTGCCAAGTTTCGTGCAAATCCATTCAGCCGTTCAATTATTATTTTTATTATTTTTTTTTGCCCCGCGGGGCCCTTTTAAAACCTCCACATCAAACCTAGGGGGTCAGCGAGGATCTACTATGCCCCCTTATAGTTATTTCCCCCTTTGTTTTGACCTCCTCTTGTCTCTCGATCCTACCGAGAGACAAGATGGCGGCCGCTACGGACTGTTTGGAATGTTGACAGACGCCGGAGAACCAATCAGCTTCGCTTCACAAAGCTCCGTTGCGCGAAAAGTCCGCGAACCAGAGCGCTAACCGGTCCGCTGTTACAGATATATATCTTTTTTTAAACGTTAATTTCTCAAAATCCACTGGAGCACATATATTGAGACCTACAAAAGGCACATCGGGCTACCAGTCCCTACAATTTTGCCAAGTTTCGTGCAAATCCATTCAGCCGTTCGGGCTAAAAGTGAGGCCAACCGCCCTATGGAAAACTCAATGTTAAAAACACGTTTTGGGACCCCCCTTTTTTCTCGGCCCCCACTGGACGAACCCCCCCCAAATTTTCAAGGGCTGCTCAGAAACAAAATGTGCCATTTTCCTGAAGATTTCAGCCGATTCCGTCCACAAACGCCAAAGTTATTAGACATAGAATTTTCAAAAAACCCATAGAGAAAAAATCCTAACTATATATACCTACTGGCGACCGCCAGTAGGTAATACACACATATACATATATATATATTTGCGAGCCTGGAAGGGTCCTTCTGGGATCCTACTCGCTTGTCAGGTGGCGCAAATGCCGAACAGTTTCCAATTCCAATCCACAATTGCCCGTAAGCAAACGCGCACTCAGAAGTATTATGCTGAAATGTTATTCTTAGATAACGCTACGCGTTTCGACACAAAATGTGTCTTGATCACACAATAACCATTCTGGCAAAACCGGCATGTTTAAGTATAGTAAACATCAATGAGGTAATAGGGTGTAGGTCACATGACTCCGTGGGTGAAATTGTCTGCAATTTAACAGTGGTAAAAACACAGTGCATACAGATATTATTCTCACATTAAAACCATTTCTGTACTGTTTTAACATGTTACAAATAACAAAATTTTTATCTTTTTGTCATATGCCAGTTTGTACATAATTTCATAAGAGTGCCACTTTAAATAATAATGTCCGTGTTGTGAGGGGTTTCACAACTCGGGTTCCCTGTTCAAAACAAGGGGGTAGAAACCTGTTCCTCTGTTTGTAAAAAATTCCATGCCCTGGGTAACAAGAAATTAATCAACAGTGAAATAAAAACTGTGAAATAAAAACGGAACCTCTGTAATATAGGAAAAAAATGCTCGATAGCAATATACTCGGTCTAGTGCCCGATTAGTCTTAATCAGTAATTCATACAGAACTGTTATACCTAAGTACCCAATCATAACTCCAGGGAGGACCGTCTGTTTTACAAGAAGACATGAAGGGTCGAAAATGTATGACTCAAGTGATTACATCGATCCTTCTATTGCTTTCTGTATTAACAGGAATTGTCCACTGTATCAGAACTTCTGCAGTGACTGAAGGTAACCATTTGCAAAGGTAAAAAATGTTCGAACTCAACGGAAAGGAACCCCAAAATCCTCATGTGAAAAAATATATATATTCTGCCGGTAACTGTCAGATACTGGTGCAAAAGGGTGAAATTTCTTATCTTACTAAAGTGGGGTGGTGTCTTCCATCCAAATGATGAAAAGGGTAGGGAACCAGTGAAGTGCACAAAAATGTGAAGTCTTCCTTCCTTTCCTCCTGAAAGAAACATATAAACAGACTGTTAAAATCAACATTGGATTAAAATGTAAAAACTTGTTCACATTGTTGCAGTACTATACAATTAACAGCTAATAGGAAAAATACTTTATGAACATGCTCTACTGATACTTCTATTCAGACTTTTCACTTCACAGATTCCTCTTACAAGTATTACATTTGCTACTCTTCATGAAGGTGAGTTGCTAATTCCTCATCCAAATTGTGACCTCCCGGGAATCTAGTTTCAAGTTTCATGATCCACCTAGATTCTCTTTTCCTAAGTGCAAGTTCTCGGTTGCCACCTCGTCTCCCTATATTTACTTGTTCCACTGCAAAGAATCTCAAAAGGGAGGTGTTAGATTGATGGAATTCCTGGAAGTGTCTAGCAATGGGATAATGAGCATCCACATGTGTTATCGCTCTAAGATGTTCTTGTATGCGTTTCTTGACCATACAAAATGAACTCCCCACATACCTTCGTTTACACGGACACTCAAGAACATAAATGACACAGTTCGTATTGCATGTGAGAAATTGTTTGATTTTTCGACGTTCTGGATTCCCTGGAATTTCAACTTCCTTTACCATGTAACTTGCTTTGCATGCCCCACAGTGTCCACAGGGGTAGAAACCTTTTAGACCCTGTATGTGCTGTTTCTTGTTATCTGATATGTCTCCTTTTACCAGGATGTCTCTCAGGTTCCTGCCTCTTCTGTGTGTAATGTGTGGTCTTTCCTTCAATTGGGGGCCTACTATGTTGTCTGCCTTCAAAATTTTCCAGTTATCTGCAAGGATCTTCCGAACCTTGTCAGATCTCTTGTGGAAAGTGGTAATGATTCTAGTCATTACATTGTCAGTTTCGATGTATGGTTTGGGCGTAAGTGTTTCTGATCTTTCTACATCAGCTGCTTTGTTAGCATCTTTTGTCAAGACCCATTCGGGATAGCCTCTCTCTCTAAATCTCGCTAGCATGGTCTCCTGCTCTAGGGCAAATCCTTCATTGCTGCTACAGTTTCTTCTTGCCCTCAGTAGCTCACCATAAGGTATACTCCATTTGAGTGGATCTGGATGAGCACTGAGGGCATGTAAGAGGCTATTGCCAGCTGTTTCCTTCCTGTGAAGTTTAGAGACGAGGGTACCATTTACAACCTCAATATCTGTGTCAAGGAATTCGATCCAATCTTTGCTGATGTTATATGTAAGGTGTATATTGTATCCGTTATTGTTCAGTTTGTCAATAAAGCGTACCGCTTCTTTCTCTGTTCCTCGCCAAACAATAAACAGATCGTCAATATATCTGATCCAGGTTTCCACTTTAGCAAAATCTTCCAATAGACTAACATCACTCCTGATCTTCTCTTCCCACTTTCCTAAGAAAAGGTTAGCGAAACTAGGTGCAAATGCTGAACCATGGCCACGCCACCTACTTGTTTGTAAATTTCCCCATCGAACATAAAGATGTATTCCTAAGACAAAGTTTTATCATCTCCACAAGCATGCAGGTGTGGTCTAAAAAGCCTATCTCCCTATTCTTCAGGAAGTGATAGCTAGCTTCCATCCCCTGGACGTGGTCAATGATAGTATATAATGCGCTCACGTCCATTGTGATGAGCAGAGATCCCTCTGTCCGCTGTATGCTGTCTATTTTATTTTAAAAGTCTGTGGTATCTCTTGTATAGGAGGGTAAAAGGCAAACATACTCTCTCAGAAAGTGATCAATGTATTTAGATACATTTTCATTGATGCTTCCTATAGAGGAGACAATGGGCCTACCCTGTGGTTCTCTCGGATTTTTATGAACTTTCGGTAGAAGGTAAAATATTGGTAATTTCGGATAGTCCTTCTTTAAAAAGCAGAATTCCTGCCAAGTAAGCAGGCCTTCAGTGCGCCATTCGTTCAGTTTATCCCATGTCTCTGTAATGCTCTCATTATATTCTCTAATGTTACATCTACAATAAAAATTACTTCTAGCCAGTTGTTTGAGGGCTTCTCTCACATACATGCCCCTTCCCCATGAGACAATGTTGCCTCCTTTATCAGAGGGTCTCAAAATGATATTTCTATCCTCAGCCAGTGAAAAAATTAATTCCCTTTGTTCTTTGGAGAGGTTGATGTCCCCTTTCGTGAAGTTTGGACGCTTATGTTTAAGTTTGGTGAGTTCCTTAGTCACTACCTCGTGGAAGGTATCTATGGAGTCATGGGGCACTATGGGACAAAAGACAGATTTGGGTTTAAATAAGGTGCATGCAGCTCTGTCTGTCCTTGTCTCCCTAAGGCCTACTACTTGATTGTCATTCTCACTGTTAAGTGTGATATCTCCTAACGAGTATACAGTATGTAGCATATCCACATCCTCCACTGCCTGAACTCACAGGAACTCAAATCAAACAATTTCTCACATGCAATACAAACTATGTCATTTATGTTCTTGAGTGTCTGTGTAAACAAAGGTATGTGGGGAGTACAATTTGTATGGTCAAGAAACGCATACAAGAACATCTTAGAGCGATAACACACGTGGATGCTCATTATCCCATTGCTAGACACTTCCAGGAATTCCATCAATCTAACACCTCCCTTTTGAGATTCTTTGCAGTGGAACAAGTAAATATGGGGAGACGAGGTGGAAACCGAGAACTTGCATTTAGGAAAAGAGAATCTAGGTGGATCATGGAACATGAAACTAGATTCCCGGGAGGCCACAATTTGGATGAGGAATTAGCAACTCACCTTCATGAAGAGTAGCAAATGTAATACTTGTAACAGGGATCTGTCAAGTGAAAAGTCTGAATAGAAGTATCAATAGAGCGTGTTCATAAAGTATTTTTCCTATTAGCTGTTAATTGTATAGTACTGCAACAATGTGAACAAGTTTTTACATTTTAATCCAATGTTGATTTTAACAGTCTGTTTATATGTTTCTTTCAGGAGGAAAGGAAGGGAGACTTCACATTTTTGTGCACTTCACTGGTTCCCCACCCTTTTCTTCATTTAGATGGAAGACACCACCTCACTTTAGTAAGATAAGAAATTTCACTTTTTTGCACTAGTATCTGACAGTTACCGGCAGAATATATATATTTTTTCACATGAGGATTTTGGGGTTCTTTTCCGTTGAGTTCGAAAAAAAATTACCTTTGCAAATGGTTACCTCCAGTCACTGCAGAAGTTCTGATACAGTGGACAATTCCTGTTAATACAGAAAGCAATAGAAGGATCGATGTAATCAGTTGAGTCATATATTTTCGACCCTTCTTGTCTTCTTGTAAAACTGACGGTCCTCCCTGGAGTTATGATTGGGTACTTACGTATAACAGTTCTGTATGAATTACTGATTAAGACTAATCGGGCACTAGACCAGATATATTGCTATCGAGCATTTTTTTCCTATATTACAGAGGTTCCGATTTTATTTCACAGTTTGTATTTCACTGTTGATTAATTTCTTGTTACCCAGCGCATGGAAGTTTTTACAAACAGAGGAACAGGTTCCTACCCCCTTGTTTTGAACAGGGAACCCGAGTTGTGATGCCCCTCACAACACGGACATTATCATTTAAAGTGCCACTCTTATGAAATTATGTACAAACTGACATATGACAAAAAATGCAATTTTTGTTATTTGTAACATGTTAAAACAGCACAGAAATGGTTTTAATGTGAGAATAATATCCGTATGCACTGTGTTTTTACCACTGTTAAATGGCGGACAATTTCACCCACAGAGTCATGTGACCTACACCCTATTACCTCATTGATGTTTACTATACTTAAACATGCTGGTTTTGCCAGAATGGTTATCCTGTGATCAAGACACATTTTGTGTCGAAACGCGTAGCGTTATCTAAGAATAACATTTCAGCATAATACTTCTGAGTGCGCGTTTGCTTACGGGCAATTGTGGATTGGACATATGTATATATATTATTTTTTTTTCACTTAAAAAACCAAAGGTTACTGGGACATTATAGTTAGACTTGTACAAAACCATTGAAATTCAGTAGTTATAGTTGCCTGAGCTAACTATAACTTACACCCCCACAATGCACTGCTTATGCCATCACATATCACATCATTCATGACATGGTCAGTGACATCACTGATGACATTTCAAATGACATCACTGATATCATTTAGTGATTGTTAGTGTTTTCTAAATGTTTGAGTGTTACACATATATACGAAAGTATCACAAAAGGTAAATTAGTTTACTTTCAATCAATCAATCAGGGAATTGTAAGCGCGCTACTCACCCGTGAGGGTCTCAAGGTGCTGAGGTGAGGGGATCCGCAGATCTGTTTAGCCGAAGAGCCAGGTCTTGAGGGTCTTCCTGCAGGTGTTCAGGGAGGGGGCACGTCTGATGTCTGCTGGTAGCTCACTCAAGGTCTTGGCTGCAATGTGAGAGAGGGATCTTCTACCTGCTCTGGCTCTGTGGATGCACGGGGTTTCAGTCAGTGTGAGGTTGGAAGATCGGAGATTTTTTTGGGTACATGGAAATTGATTCGGACATTGAGGTATTTGGGACCATTGTTGTGTAGGCATTTGTAGGCGTAAGTGAGTATTTTGAAAGTGACTCTTTTCTCCACGGGGAGCCAGTGGAGACTTTGTAGGTGTTGACCGATGTGTTCGTGTCGGGGAATGCCGAGGATGAGGCCGGCGGCGTGTTCTGTATTGTCTGGAGTTTGCGGAGTAGCGACTTGTTGATGCCTGCGTAGAGTGTGTTTCCATAGTCCAATCTGCTGGTGATGAGTGCATGGGTGACTGTCTTCCTTGACTCAGGGGGGATCCACTTGAAGGTCTTGTGGAGGATGCGGAGGGTGTTGAAGCAGCTAGCGGTGACGGTGTTGACCTGTTGGTTCATGGTGAGTGATGATTCGAGTACGATGCCGAGGTTCTTGGCATGGTCTGAAGGGGTAGGTGGGCTTCTGAGGGCGGTTGGCCACCAGGTGCTGTCCCATGCAGAAGGGGTGGTACCGAGGACAAGGACTTCTGTCTTCTCGGTGTTGAGCTTCAGGCAGCTGTTGGTCATCCAGACTGCGACGTCTCGCATTCCTTTCTGGAAGTTGAGTTTGGCAGTGGTGGGGTCTTTGGTGAGGGAGAGGATGAGCTGGGTGTCCTCGGCGTAGGATACGATGTTGATGCCGTGTTGTCGGACGATGGCTGCGAGGGAGCCATGTAGGTGTTGAAGAGGGTAGGGCTCAGGGACTCCGCAGGGGGACTTTGTGTTCTACTAATGAGTAATTCTGTTTAAAAACAGATTATGTGAGTATCTGTATACCTCTGCATCTCCGTGTGTGAGAGTGTGTGTGTGTGTGTGTGTGTGTGTGGCTGTGTAGGTGAATAAGTGACTGTGTGAGTTTCTGTATTGGTGAGTGAGTGTGTAAGTGGTGTATGAGTGAGTGAATGGGTATATGAGAACTGTATGGATGAGTGAGTGGTTGTGTGAATTTTGGTATGGGTCAGCGAGTGGCTGTGTCAGTGGCTGTAGGAGTAAGTGAGTGGCTGTGTGAAGGGCTGTACTGGTGAGTGTGTGGATGTAAATGGGGAACGAGAGAGTGCATGAGTGGTTGTATGGCTGAGTGAGCAGGTGCATGGTTGTCTGCATAGGTGAGTGAAAGGGTGCACAAGCGGCTGTATGGGTGTGTAAGTTGGTAAATGGGTGAGTGAGTGGGTTCGTCAATGACTGCCTGAGTTAGTGGGTATGTGAGTGCCTGTATGAGTGAGTAAGTGAGTATGAGAGAGGCTCCATGGGAGACAATGTGGTTGTCTGAGTGACTGTGTAGTATCTGTGAGTAAGTGGGTGGGTGTCTATCTGTTGGAGTGAATGACTGAGTACCTGAGTGCCTATACAAGTAAGTGAGTGGCTCTATGCATGAGAGAGTGGGTGTTTGAGTATTTGTAAGGGTTTGTGAATGGGTATGTGAGTGGTTGTGTGGGAGTGTGAGTGGGTGTATGAGATGTTGCAGGGGTTGTGAGTGGGCATGTGAGTAGTTCTGTGGATGATGTCATCAGTGATGCCATCAGTGATGTCACAGACCATGTCATGGGTGATGTAATATGTGAGTTCATGAGCAGTGCATGAGTTATAGTTAACTCAGGTAACTATAACTGCTGAATTTGTATAGTTTTGTATGAATGAAATCTGAGCCAAACCATAACATCCTTGTAACCTTTGTTTTTTGCTGTGAATTTCTAAGGTTTTTAAAATTAGGTTTCCTAACTACAATGTCCCTGTAACCTTAGGTTTTTCACTGAATTTCTTTTAATTCGATTTCCTAACTATAACCTTCCTGTAATCTTATTTTTTCAGTGAATTTCTAAACGTTTTAAATGTTATTTCCTAATGTAACCTTTGACTGAGTGTGTGAGTGAGTGCATGAGTGTCTCACTGGGTGTGTAAATGGGTGCATGAGTGTCTTTCTGAGTGGGTCTGTGAGTGGGTGGGTGAGTGTCTGTGTGTTGTGTGAGTGTCTGAGCGGGTCTGTGAGTGGGTGCATGAGTGCCTGAGTGGGTTCTGCTAGTTTTCTGCCTTTTTTTCAGCTCACTTATGAATTATTACTCATTTATATAGCGCATGGTTACCCGGAGACATCCCAGCGTTGCAGTGGTCCCATTCATCCCCAGAGAGATTACGGAAATAGGAAGGTTTTTAACATTTTTCTAAACCTAGGATGGTTCTCCTCCATCCGAATAGGGTCCGGCAGGCTGTTCCAAAGTTTGGCTGACTGGACAGAAAAACGTCTGCCTCCCATGCGGCTTCTCCTTATTCGTGGGACTGCCAGAAAGTTCTTACTGCTAGATCTGAGGGTCCTATTGGTTTGATAAGGGCAAAACAACGGTTGAATTAGGCTGGGTCCTGTCTTAGTTAAGGCTTTTTGGACAATAGTCATAGCCTTAAATTCGACCCTTTGTTGTATCGGCAGCCAATGAAGTTGCCGAAGAGCTGGTTTGGCAGAAGTTCAACGTGATATTTTTAAAAGCAACCGGGCTGCACAATTCTGTACAGTCTGTAGACACCTGGGTGTCCCTAGTGGCGCCCCTAAATATACTGCGTTTGAATAGTCCAGGCGCGTTAAGATCAGGGCCTGGACTAATATCCGCCTTGCTTCAAACGGCAGCAGTCCAATGATTTTTCTAAGAGATCTCATCAGGGCATAGCAGGTCGCTGCTACCTTCTGCGCTTGCACCGAAAAGTTAAGTACTGGGTCCAACCAAACCCCAAGACTTTTGATTTTCTCTTTGGGAGAAGGAGGATGACCCAAATTAGTAGGCCACCATCCGTCCACCGTGGAGGGAGCATCATGCCCAAGCATCATGATCTCCGTCTTTGTTCCATTAAGTTTCAGGAAGGAGGCATCCATCCACTCACGAACCTTACTGAGGCAGGAGGAAAGCTTGTCATACGTTGACATCTGGCCAAAGAGGGTGATGATAAGCTGCGTATCATCAGCATACGTCACTAGTTGCACCCCCCAAGGCAACACCACCTCAGCCAGAGGCCTCATATAAATATTAAATAAGGTCGGGCTGAGGGATGACCCCTGGGGAACGCCACAGTGAAGATGTGAAGGTGGAGAAGAGATGTCATCCTCAAATACCGAGAAAGTCCGATCGGAGAGGAAGGATTGCAGCCATTTCAGCGCGGTCCCAGTGACACCCACACCACCCATCCTTTGAATCAGAATAGAATGATTAACGGTGTCAAAGGCCGCGCTGAGATTTAGTAACAGTATGGCTGCACAACTACCTCCATCAACAATCCTTCTTGCTTCCTCAATAACTGCCACCAGGGCCGTTTCAGTGCCTTGCTTGCACCTGAATCAGGTCTGGGTTGGATGTAATAAGTTCTGGGCTTCTAGATGGCTGGAAATCAAAGAATTGACATATTTTTCAGTACGTTTACTAATTGTGGGCAGCAAAGAGATCGGGCGATAGTTAGCCCAGTCATCAGGGTTGAGATTGGGCTTCTTCAATAACGCCTTTACTCTTGCGTGTTTCCAATGGAGAGGGACTGCCCCAGCTGAGAGAGAGGAATTGATCACCTCCTTAATCACTGGGGCCACAACATCAGAGACCAGATTGAGAATGGTGGGAGGTGCTACATCAGCCGGTGAACCTGATTTAGGGTTACTCAGAAGTGATTGAACCTTAAGGCAGTCAAGAGGGGGAAATTTCTCAAGGGGAGTCAATTCTGAACTAGGGGGCGAGGGTGGTGTCAACGAGATACCCCGGAAAATGGAGTAGATATCTGTTATTTTTTATACAAAAAATTAGCCAATTCCCTACAGCGTGTATAAGCAAGACTAGGGTCAGCGATGGGGGTAGGTGGAGTGACTAAGGACTTAAATATTTTAAAAATTTCCCTGGAGGAACTGGAGGCAGAGGTAATTTTTTCCTGGTAGTAATTGGACTGAGTAGTTTTAATAGCTTTTTTTATAATTACGTAGAGCAGTCCTATAGATGTCTTTGCTAACTTTAAGGTAGTCTTTTCTCCAGAGCCTCTCTTTCTGTTTACAGAGTTGTTTAAGTGTTCTAAGCTCTGGAGTATACCAGGCTTTTTTGTTTGCTCCAATACGATGGGAAAGCTCAGCCTTAGGTAGAGTCAAGTCCAGTGATTCCTCTAACCACTGGTTATAACGATCGTTTGCTTCTGAGGGGTCATTACTAATTTCAGGTATAGTTTCTAAAAGATTAAGTATCCATTTCTCAGTTGCTAATTTGGACCACGGTCGCCTAGTTTTTTTTTAAAAACATGCCTGGCCTGTCTGTTCCTGGCGAGTAAGGGAAAAAGACAGGAGAAAATGATCAGACCAGGGAATTAAAGTAGAATTTGTAAACTCGAGCGTGCTTAGATTAGTGTAGCAATGATCCAGTGTATGACCTGCTTTGTGTGTAGGACCTTTGACAATTTGTCTAAGTTGAGCCGTGTTTAACGCCGTCAGTAGGTTCTGACAAATCGGGGTGTCGGATTTATCTAACTGGATATTGAAGTCTCCCAATACCGTAAAATTGGAGGCGTTACAAGATAAATTAATAACTGAACTTAACAGATCTTCACAAAACTGTCCGGTCACCCCTGGGGGCCTATATACCAAAAGCCCCGAAAGCGAGCATGTAGGGGAAAGAGTGGCTGAATACATCATACACTTCGCCCCAGAAATAAGGACTTTCTCTGTTCTACAGCTTATAGATTTTTTATGCACTATGGCAATCCCTCCTCCTCGTCCATCCGTCCGATCTTGCCTTACAATAACATAATTCGAGGGGAGGGCCCGAACAATATCAGGGTCGGAGCCGTCGTTAGTCCAAGTTTCTGTGAGGAAAAGGACCTCAATGTCCGATTCCTCCAGTAACAGTGAAATCTCAAGGGCATGTTTCTGTAGAGAACGACAGTTAAGCAGAGCAAGTGAGAAAGGATGATGCTCAGGGGCAATTATGTCAGGGGTAAAGTTGTAATGACAACCCAAACAGGGCTCATGATCCTTATGGGTATCTAACAGGATACAGTTCGGTTCGACCTTACCTCTTAGTAGCAGGAGTTGATTCTTGTCATATGAAATCAGAGGTATGTTAACAGGCAGAGGAGCAGGGGGACTGGCCCCTGGACCCGGCGTGGCCCGGACGGGCCCAGACGGGCTTGCCTTTGGCGCGCCTTAGGCGCGCTGCCAGCGCGCCCGCTGCGCGGACGAGATCCTACGTTCATTTTATGTGGTATGAAATGGCGGGAAGGCAGCCTGACAGCTGGTGCGGTGAGCTAACTTCCCTCACCTAAGATGGCGTCACTCCGTCTTTTTGCCGCCCCAGAACCGCAATCGTTCTGGGCGGGGACCAGGGTTCGAGCCCAGTGAGTGCCAGAAGAATTCCTTAGTTCTAAAAACAGGTTAAATCACACAGTAAAAAATCACTAAGGATTAAAGTATTGTAAACAAATTTTTAAACAGCTAACCCCCGGCTTTCCGCCTCAGGGGACATGAATTAAAGCGCACTGATCTGTCCTGGCGTGCCGGCGAGGCTTAAATACCCCGAGCAGGAAGGCGGCCTGACAGCTGGTGCGGTGAGCTAACTTCCCTCACCTAAGATGGCGTCACTCCGTCTTTTTGCCGCCCCAGAACCGCAATCGTTCTGGGCGGGGACCAGGGTTCGAGCCCAGTGAGTGCCAGAAGAATTCCTTAGTTCTAAAAACAGGTTAAATCACACAGTAAAAAATCACTAAGGATTAAAGTATTGTAAATACATTTTTAAACAGCTAACCCCCGGCTTTCCGCCTCAGGGGACATGAATTAAAGCGCACTGATCTGTCCTGGCATGCCGGCGAGGCTTAAATACCCCGAGCAGGAAGGCGGCCTGACAGCTGGTGCGGTGAGCTAACTTCCCTCACCTAAGATGGCGTCACTCCGTCTTTTTGCCGCCCAAGAACCGCAATCGTTCTGGGCGGGGACCAGGGTTCGAGCCCAGTGAGTGCCAGAAGAATTCCTTAGTTCTAAAAACAGGTTAAATCACACAGTAAAAAATCACTAAGGATTAAAGTATTGTAAACAAATTTTTAAACAGCTAACCCCCGGCTTTCCGCCTCAGGGGACATGAATTAAAGCGCACTGATCTGTCCTGGCGTGCCGGCGAGGCTTAAATACCCCGAGCAGGAAGGCGGCCTGACAGCTGGTGCGGTGAGCTAACTTCCCTCACCTAAGATGGCGTCACTCCGTCTTTTTGCCGCCCCAGAACCGCAATCGTTCTGGGCGGGGACCAAAGTTCGAGCCCAGTGAGTGCCAGAAGAATTCCTTAGTTCTAAAAACAGGTTAAATCACACAGTAAAAAATCACTAAGGATTAAAGTATTGTAAACAAATTTTTAAACAGCTAACCCCCGGTTTTCCGCCTCAGGGGACATGAATTAAAGCGCACTGATCTGTCCTGGCGTGCCGGCGAGGCTTAAATACCCCGGGCAGGAAGGCGGCCTGACAGCTGGTGCGGTGAGCTAACTTCCCTCACCTAAGATGGCGTCACTCCGTCTTTTTGCCGCCCCAGAACCGCAATCGTTCTGGGCGGGGACCAGGGTTCGAGCCTAGTGAGTGCCAGAAGAATTCCTTAGTTCTAAAAACAGGTTAAATCACACAGTAAAAAATCACTAACGATTAAAGTATTGTAAACAAATTTTTAAACAGCTAACCCCCGGCTTTCCGCCTCAGGGGACATGAATTAAAGCACACTGATATGTCCTGGCGTGCCGGCGAGGCTTAAATACCCCGAGCAGGAAGGCGGCCTGACAGCTGGTGCGGTGAGCTACCTTCCCTCACCTAAGACCTTTATTGTGCCTCTTTCGGCTTGATGCTGACCTTTATTTTTCCTCTTTCTGCTAGGCATGAGAGGAACTTGAGGAGTACCACTCTGCGGAATTCCACGGAGTTAACAAAAAACTCTACCATATTCTGCAGCGTTCTGTGAGCGGGCAGAGTGTTACTCCACCGCCACTAGTTAAGTACCTTTGGATGCTGAGAGTAGTTAGGGGCTAAGAAACCCTCCTGTTACCACCAGTAAGTCCTCCATAGTAGTATTGCTGAGACCTCGTTGGAGGCCCGCCCCCTTTATCAACCACTCTGCAAACGTGCCTCTTAGCACACTACTGGCTGGGGGCTGAAGTCCCCTTTGGCTACTGAGTACCATTGGGGGCATCTTCATGCTTGTTTTTGATATCTAGTTTGCCTGTTTCTGATCTCTAATTTGCCTCTTTCTGCACATTTCCGTCCTGCTTGTTTCTCATCTTTATTTTGCCTCTTTCTGTTAGTTTGTCACCTTTATTTTGCCTCTTGCTGCACGTTTCCGGATTTTATTTTGCCTCTTTCTGCTCATTTCTCACTTTTATTTTGCTTCTTTCTTATTGCTGCTGACTTTTATTTTGTCACTTTCTGCTTGTTTCTGACATTTAATCTACCTCTATCTTGTCACTGATGCCTATTTTTCCTCTTTCTTCTTGTTTCTGACCTTTATTTTGCCCCTTTTTGATCGTTTCTGACCCCTATTTTGCCTTTCTGTTTGTTTCAGATCTTTATTTTGCTCGTTCTGCTAGTTTCTGGCCTTAATTTTACCACTTTTGCCTGATTGTCATCTCTATTTTCCCTCTTTCTGCTTGCTGCTGACCTTCATTTTGTCTTTCTGCTTGTTTCTGTTCTCTGTTTTGCCTCTTTCTACTAGTTTCTGATCTCTAATGTGCCTTTTTCTGCTTGTTTCTCACCTTTATTTTTGCCTATTTCTGTTCGTTTGTCCCCTTTATTTTGTCTCTTGCTCCTGGTATCTGGACTAAGGGTAGGCAGAGCTCGGGTACTGGTACTCCATGGAATTTCACGGAGTCACTGGAAAACTCAGTGAAATTCCGCGGTGTTACGTGGCTTGGCGAAGTGCCCTGGTCCCCCATACCCCGCCTGTTAAAGCGCGCCCCCTCCCGCTAAAGCCCTGGCACCTGCCCCACTCCCGCTAAAGCCCCGGCCCCCCGTCGCTCCCCCAGCATAGTAGTAACGCCAGCAAAAGAGTAGACTAAAGTAGACTGAGAGACTTACCTTCCTCCATCAGTGTCCTGCTGCTGGGCCTAGCTCCACCCAGCTTCCGCTGCTCCGGTTGAACTACAGGAAGAACTGCAGTGCGCATGGCGTACTACGTGAAGGCATGCCTGACCCTTTCATAGGATTTGATAGGGTCAAGCATGCCTTCATGCAGTACGCCATGCGCACTGCAGTTCTTCCTGTAATTCAACTGGATCAGTGGAAGTTGTGCCAGGCCAGTAGCAGGAGCAGGACAGCAGGACAATGAATTGGGAGGAAGTTAAGTCTCCCTGCACCGGTGAACTCCGCTCCGCTGCATAGACAGAGGTTTTGCTGAACTTTGCCCTCCAAGCGGTGCGGCACACACTCCGTAAACTCCACCCACTGAGCGGAGTTTACTGCCCAGGATTATTCTGGACTCTGGTTTGCCTGTTTCTGCTTGTTTCTGACCTTTATTATGCCTCTTTTTGCTTGTTTCTGATCTCTATTTTGCCTCTTTCTGCACGTTTCTATCCTATATTTTGCCTCTTTCTGCTTGTTTCTGATCTTTATTATGCCTTTCTGGTCATTTCTGTTCTCTATGTTGCCTCTTTCTGCTGGTTTATAATTTATAATTTGCCTTTTTCTGCTTATTTTTCACCTTTATTTTGCCTCTTTCTGTTTGTTTGTCACCTTTATTTTGCCTCTTTCTTCTTGTTGCTGACCTTTATTTTGTCTCTTTCTGCATGTTTCTATCCTTTATTTTGCCTCTTTTTCTGGTTTTCTACCTTTATTTTGCCTCTTTCTTCTCGGTTCTGACCTTTATTTTGCCTCTTTCTGCTTTTGTTACCCACCCTTGAAAAATACAATTACCATCCAAGGCCCTTACCCACCCCTGAACCCAAAAAATACCCTTATCACCCAATACCCTTACCTACACCTAGACTCTAAAAATACCCTTACCACCCTATACCCCTATCCACCTCAAATCCCTAAAAACACCCTTGTGACCCATTACCTGTACACACCCCTAAAACTCCCTTACCACCCAATACCCCTACCCTCCCTAAACCCTGAAAAGAACCTTACCATCCAATTCTCTGGCCTAGCCCTAAACCCTGAATTTGCCCTTACCATCCCATACCCCCACCCAGTCTAAGACCTAAAAATAACCTTACCATCTAATAACCTTACCCACCTCTAAAAACATCCTTACTACCCAACATCCTTAACTTCACACAAACACTATAATGCACTTACCACCCAATACACCCGCTGCTTCCAGGCTGCCCCGAAACGCACCCACGAACCCTTCTCCTGCCACACCTGCAACTTCTCCTTTGACAGAACCACCAAGCCTCCAAGTACCGGACCCAACCACCTCCGCTGCATACTCGTCAACACCCGCTCCGCACGCAAGCATGTCGTCGAGCTCTGGGACCTACTCGACACAACAGCCCCAGACGTGGCATTCCTGACCGAGACCTGGTGGAACGAATCCTCAGCACCGGACATCGCCCTAGCCATCCCGGACGGCTACAAGATCACCCGCAGGGATCGCGCAAACGGAATCGGAGGAGGAATAGCCATCGTCCACAAGGCCACACTCCAGGTCCACACCCTCGCAGGCGATGCTCTCAACTCCGGCGAACACCTTCACTTCCAGATCCACACCGACCCCAACACCACCCTCAGAGGAACACTCGTCTACAGACCTCCCGGACCCCGGGCCCTGTTCAGCGACTCCATCGCCGACCTCGCCAGCACCCACGCACTCGCCTCCACGGACTACATCCTCCTCGGGGTCCTGAACTACTACCTCGAAAACAACAACGACACCAACTCCGCCACCCTGATCGACAACCTTGCCAACCTCGGCCTCCGACAACTCATCACCAAACCCACCCACGCTGCCGGCCACACACTCGACCCCATCTTCTCCACAAGCACCCACGTCGCCTTCAACCACACCACCGAACTCCACTGTACGACCACCACTGCATCCACTTCACATTCGAAAAGGCAACCACGCACCACCACACTCAACAGCTACCTCGCCGCTGCTGGGGCAAAGTCACCGAGAACCAACTGACCTCCGCCCTCGCCTTGAACCCTCCAACCGACCCCACCGATCCTGACAATGCCGACCGAAGCCTCAGACAGTGGATCGAAGACTGCGCCAACACCATAGCCTCGCTAAAGAAGCCCTCCATCAATCACTCCATCAAGAAAGCCGCCGGGTTCACCAAAGAACTCCAGACCTCCAAACACTCATGCCGGATGCTAAAAAAAAAATGGCTCCAAGACAGCACGTCAGACAACCACACTGCCCACAAGGACGCCATTAGCAGACACCACCAGCTCATCAGAACAACCAAGAGATCCTCCTTCAAAGCCCGCCTGGACAACAACGCACACGATTGCAAAGAGCCCTTCAGCATTGTCAAGGAACTCTCCAACCCCAGCGCCAACACCAACGACATCTGCCCTCGCAAGAACTGTGCGACTCACTGGCCACTTTCTTCTACCGCAAGATCATAGACATCCACGACAGCTTCAACGCACCGCCAGCCCCAACCACGACTGACCCCACCCCGAACACCACCTGCACCAACCAGCTGATATCCTGGGCCCACGTCAGCGACGATGAGACACGGAAGATCATGAACTCCATCCACTCGGGATCACCAGCAGACCCCTGCCCACACCACGTGTTCAACAAAGCAGATGCCACCATCGCACCCCAACTACGAAAGGTCATCATCATCTCCTTCGACTCAGCGACTTTCCCGGAAAGCTGGAAGCACGCCAAAATCATTGCCCTCCTCAAGAAGCCCAAGGCGTACCCCAAGGACCTCAAGAACTTCCGCCCCATCTCCCTGCTCCCCTTCCCGGCGAAGGTCATTGAGAAAATCGCCAACATACAGGACAACAACATCCTATACCCATCGCAATCTGGATTCAGACGGAACCACAGAACCAAGACAGCCCTCATTGCCGCCACAGACGACATCCGACGTCAACTAGACAATGGCGAAACCTCAGCCCTCATCCTCCTGGACCTGTCAGCTGCTTTCAACACAGTCTGCCACCACACACTAAGCTGCTAACAACTCGGGCCGTCTCTAATCAGTAAGGCTGAGCCAAATACTATGTAACAACAAAAGGAAAATGCCAATATTGATAATTAGTTGCAACAAAATAAATTCCACATGTAAAAACACCAGTTCAATACATACGTGTGCTACTGAATAGCTATTTATTTTGAAAGGATTTCATTTGGACATATTTTTGGATGAATCATGGAGTTCAAAGAGACAACACAATGTATAAAGAGAAATAATCAAAGGAAGGACACTAAAGTGGGATAAAACATCTCATACAAACGTCATTCATAATATTCAAACATCTCACAGTCATACCACTCTCATTCAAACAATCAAACAACGTACCCAACGTCCACTGGAAGAGATGTATAAACCAGTGGGGTGAGTAACAGGTCTGCTGTGTTTATAAATCGCTATTCATATAGTATGCAGCAGTACACTTCGATACAATGTATTTGGTACTACAATTTTCTTTCAATCAATACAGTTCAAGTGTACAAAAAAGTCAAGATGCACTAATTCCATTTGTCACCAAGACCTAAATAGCAGACCAAGAAAGGCCTACGCATTTCGAATCCTCGCTGTTAACAGGATTCTCATCAGGGCCAGTAAGCTCTGTGGGAAAAGAGAAGAGACATAGGTCTAATTTTGAACGGTCAAGGATCTATCAGGGTACTACAACACCAATGGATTCACTCAGCTTACTGAAAGGTCCTTCAGCCAGAAGTAGAGAAATTTCAATGAATGGAGTTTTAATCACCTAGAATGGTGAGATAAAAGTGAGAACAGAAAAAGTTTTTTTTTGTAAAAGGGTTCTTTAATTAATGGGTGGTGGGCAGGGATAATAACACGTGAATGTCTTACCTATAAGACCAATTGATCAGCGGTTGATATAGTTGATGTCAATTTCAATGATGGAGCGTTTGGATGCGACCTGGGACCTGAAATACAGGCGTGCCTGATATAAAATTAGGTCGTACAGTATCTAACAGATCCTAAAACATCGGAACCGGCAGCATTCTCTTACCGGAATTAATCTCGGTTTCCTAGGGACTGCTAGAGTCTGCAGTATGGAGTTTTTTAGAAAGGCGCCATTAAGGTGGGCTCTTGGCTTGACCTGAGTCAGAGACATAAAAACAGGGGAATTAACGGTGATCCGCTCTAATGTTTAAAGTCCGAGGAGAGGGCAGGTTTGTTGTGATATATGAATTTCTGCAAAATAAACACCCCAAGACACCCCTTTTCTACATCTTACCAAAGATTCATAAGAATCAAACCTCGCCGCCTGGAAGACCTATAGTGGCTGGTTGTGACTCATTACTCGAACCAATCACCAAATATGTCGATTGTTTTTTGAAGGACTTTATGAATCTTGTGGTTTCTTACTTACAAGACACCAGTGACTTCATCAACAAGCTTGACAACATCAATTTTAATAGAGGAAAGGATTTATTAGTCACGATGGATGTGACTTCCCTCTATACTCAAATTCCCCAGGATGAAGCAGTGGCAGTGCTGTCCCACTTTCTGGATTTACGAGTGAGACCAGTTCAGGTGCCTACCCAATTTTTGGTTGATTTAGCTACTTTTTTTTTCACAACAAATTTTTATTGATCGATTAGGCAAAGCAAGCACGTGGCTCCCCACAACCGGAGATCACCACCACATATCATGACATATTTCAGTATTGTTGCATAGCTTAATCAGTGAAAGAGGAGAAAACAAACCCCCCACCTCCACCCCCTCACCCCAACCACCCAACTTCCCTTCAACCCACCCCTTATCCCTCCCTAACCCCTTGCACGTGATCACAACAAACTGTCAGTGTTCGGCATTAGTGCGCTTAATAGGGCGCAACCCCTTGGGCCCGAGGGTCCTCCTCCACTTGCATATCCTCTTCTTGGTTTGCCGGAGAGTCCAGAAGCAACCCCCTATACTCCGCCCAACGTTTCCAGATTTTATAGTGCTTACGGGGGCATCCTCTGGCCTCAAACACCGGCCGCTCCAACCCCATGAAGTAGTCCAGACCCGCCTTCCATGCACACAGCGGGGGGGCTCTCACTCCCTTCCACGCCCTTGCTAGATCTCTCTTTGCGACCACCAACCCCAGGAACAGCAGGTGGCGCTTGTACATATTCCCCCCTACACCTTCTAGCACATGAAGGAGCCCCAATCGGGGGGTGCGGGGCAGATCCCATCCCAACACTTCTGACAAACATCCCCAAACACCACTCCAGAATCTATTCAGGCCAGCACATGACCACACAGTGTGCAGCAGCGTACCTCTCTCAGATCCACAGCGCAGACATTCCGGTGGCACGATCAGACCCGCCTTCCACAATCGTTCCCGGGTGTAGTAGGCCCTGTGTAGGTATTTAAATTGAATAAGCCTGAGTCGCATTGCTATAGCCGTCCCTCTCGGGGACTCTAGCGCCTCCCTCCAATCATCCTCATCTAAGGGTCCAACGTCTCTCTCCCAGGCCTCCTTCAGGGGAAGTAGGGAGGAAGAGCAGTGCGTCACTAGCGATTGGTAGATTCTGGACACTTTCTTATCACCCAGGTCGCCCATAAAGACCTTCGCCTCTAATGGGCTAAATTCTGGCAACAACTCCAGACCCACGATACTAGGCTCCAGGGCATGGCGAAGCTGCAGGTAGCGAAATAATTGGGTCTTGGGCATTTGGAACTCAGCACTGAGCTCCTGGAAGGACTTGAGGGCGACCCCGGTCAGTACGTGTCCTAGCGACGAGATCCCAACCGCATCCCATCCACCAAACCCCTTCAGCGAGGCCAGCTCGGGGAGCCTCCCGTTCTTCCATAACGGAGTCTCTGCTGTTAATCTGCCCCACCAACCCATGCGACGCAGCGCCTGCCGCCATACTACAAAGACCACTTGCGCGGTACACGGCAACCCGCGCCTCAATGGGGCAGAGTATAGGATCGTGTGCAGCGTATTATCGCCCATCAACGAGCGCTCCAGGGCGTAGGCTGGGTCTCCTCTGTCCCCATACCACCACTCGTTAAGTACCAACAAGTGGGAGGCCTGATAATAAGACAACAGATCCGACGTAGCCAGTCCACCACAGTATGTGGACATGAAGCACGTTCGCAACGCCACCCTAGCAGCCCCTTCAGCCCAGAGAAAGCGGCTCAGAACAGAGTTAACCTGGCGAAACCACTGGGGCGCAATGAGGTGGGGGTGGTTCTGTAGCTGGTATAAGAGGCGCGGGAGCGCGACCATCTTGAAGATTGCCGATCTGCCAAATATGGTAAGAGGCATTCGAGACCATGTTTTGATATCCGTCTGAACTTCGTCCTACACCGGTACCACGTTGCGTTCCCACGCGACGTCAGCGGATTCAGTGAGCAACACTCCCAGGTATTTCAGTCCCTCAGCCGCCACCTGCAATGTCGCTGCCCCTGGGTCCGCTACCACTCCGCCTCCCAACACCCACAGCGCGGACTTACGCGGGTTCAGACACAGGCCCGAGACCTCCCCGAAGATACGCATGATCTCCAGAACCCGGGGGCCCGATCTGTGCAGATCTGTTGGAAAGAAGAGGACATCATCTGCATATAATGCGATTCTGTCGATGATGTTTCCACCCCATTCAAAGCCCCGCATCTGCGCGTCTATACGTACCCAAGAGGCCAGAGGCTCCATCGCTAATGCAAATAAATATGGAGAGAGCGTGCATCCCTGTCGGGTCCCGCGGCCGATCAGAAACTTCTCGGAGACCGCCCCGGAGACTCGCACAGACGCCGTGATATCGGTATAAAGCAGTTTGACGTAGGAGACAAACACCGGGCCCAAGTTTAAGCGCGGCAGGAGCGCAAACAGGTAATTCCAGCTGACCGAATCAAAGGCTCTATCGATATCCGCTAGCAGTAGGGCCGCACGTTCTCCCTTGGCCCTCATGGCATCTATCGCTGCCTGTGCCCGCCTGATATTATGCCTTGTTGCCCTATGTGGCATAAAGCCAGCCTGATCCGGGTGGACCAGGTCAGTCACATATGGAAGCAGTCGGTTCGCCAGGGCCTTAGCCAGCAGCTTGGCATCGATATTGAGTAAGGAGATCGGGCGATAAGAATCCGGTCTGTCGGGGGGCCTGCCGGGCTTCTGAAAGACCACCACTTCGGCGTGTCGCCAATCAGCAGGCAGTCTACCCTGTGATCGTGCCACCTTCAGCGCGGCTCGGTAGTGGGACCCCAGTTGAAGATGGAAAGTTTTATAGAATTCGCACGGGAAGCCACTCGGTCCCGGCGCCTTCCCCGTATTAAGCTGTCCCAGCGCGTCTCCCAGTTCCTCCGCCGTAAGGGGGAGGTCTAGCGCTTTCCTGGTTTCATCCGAGACTGCCTTCGGAGGCAAGTCTCCAATGAATTTATCGATCGCATAGGCTGAGAGGCAGTCCCGCGGAGCATATTGCTCCCTATAGTAGTGGGCGAAGCTCGCTGCCAGTTCCGACGGGTCCGTGATCACCACGCTGTTTCGGTCGGTGACCCCCGGAAGCGTAAAAGGTACGTTGACCCAGCCTATGGAGCATAGTACAGGATTTGTCTCCCCATTGGTAGATCCTGCTCCGCGTGGCCAGCCAAGCTTGCCGAGCCTCGTCCAGCAACACAGATGCATATGATTGTTGTGCCTGCAGGAGCAGCCTCACTGCCACCTCATCCCCACCCCCCCGACACCAATGTTCTAGATTGTCCACCTGCGCCGCTGCCTCAGTGATGGCCTCCCTACGCTTACGGCGCGCCGCCGCACACCATGCAATATCCACCCCTCTTAAGGTGGGCTTCATGGCTTCCCAAACCACGACTGCATCTATCCCCTCCACCAGATTCTCCTGCCAATAATGCGCAATCGCACCTCGCAGGTGTTGGACATAGTCGGCCTGTTGAAGGTGCCATGAGGACATTCTCCAGCGGAACGGCTGCCGTGCCCTCTGTAGTCCCACCCTAACGGCCACCGGGGAGTGATCTGACAATCCTCTAGGTAGGATCCCAGCCTCCCACACCCTGTTCAGGAAAGCATGGGGCACAAAGATATAATCCAGGCGTGAAAACGACCCATGCACTGCCGACACATACGTAAAGTCTCGCGCCCTGGGATGCATATGGCGCCACACATCTACCCAGCCCATGCCTTCCACCATTGCATTCAACCTGGTAGGGGCAGCCGCTGTCAACACCTCCTGCAATCTCCGACGATCCATACATACGTCCATCACTTCATTCCAATCTCCTCCCAGCACTGCCAAGGACTCCGGGATGTCCGCCCACACTGCAAACAACTTCTCAGACAGGGACCATTGCAATGGGGGAGGGGCATAAACACTACCAAAGACCACTGGTTCAGTCCCCACCATCCCCTTAATAAAAATGTATCGACCCTGTGGGTCAGACCACTGTTTCTCATGGACGTACGCCAGCCTGCGGTGTACCAACACAGCAACCCCTCTGGACCCCCTCGAGAATCCAGCATGATAAACTTGCTGATAGCCAAACCTCTGCAGACTAAGCACTTTCGTCCCCATCATGTGAGTTTCTTGCAACAAAAGTACATCCGCAGCCTCCCTCTTCCCCCACCGCAAGATAGCGCCCCGCTTGATCTTATCGAGCATCCCCCTTACATTCCAAGTTATTACTCGCATGGACTCCCTAAGAAGCCCCGACGGCGGTGTGTCAGCCATAATCGAATGAAATGGACCCATGTGGCCTCTGGCACCACGCCCGAGCACACATCACAATCATTGGCAAAGCATTAGGAATCACGTGCATTTCCCTCCATCTGCCCCCACGCCCCGTAACAACAACAGCTTCCCCCCCCCAACCCCAACCAGCCCCTCCCAGGCCCACCCCCCCGTCCCCTCGTGCCCCCCACCCCTATACCTGAGTTTGAGTTTAAAATATTTATATAGCGCACTTTCACCAGCGGTTTCATGGCGCTACCTCATAGAACTCTGAAGTATCTGTCGCGGCATGGGTATCCTCGGGCCCAAAACATAGCATAGTGCCCAAGGCCAACCATACCAATGGATCCCAACTACCCCTGCTAACAATATGAACCCCCCCCCTCCCCTGACAACTCCCACTAACCCAGGAGGCAAGTAGCCCCTATCCAGGAGCACCCCGAACCCCTCCCTCCTCACCCCCCACTCAATAACAGATAAGCATACAAGCCACAACTAGAGGTGCAGCAGGCAAACATCAATACAGTAAAGTATTAGAATATAGTTCCTCTCCATTCGGAGCCCACGCCATCCACAGCAGTGCACGCTGTCCCACTGTGTCTCATCAGCCCTTGCCAGACTGATCGGAGTCGCCTGGCTCCACCGTGGGAGACCCATTCCTAGAAGCAGAGCGTTTTCTAGACCGAGATCGTCTGTTCCTTTTGGCCCAGGCCGTCTGGTCCCCTCGGTCTTGCGATGTGTCTCTCGAGCGTCCCGGGTTCAATCCAGGTTGAGCATGGGGCCTGACGCTCACAGTTTCGTCAGTCCATTTGAAGACTTCCTCCGGCTTGTCAAAAAAGTGAGAGCGGGATTGAAAGACCACCCGAAGGCGAGCTGGATAGAGCAGTGAGTATTGGATTTTTAGGCCTCGAAGTTTCGCCTGGGCGGCGATGAAGGAGTGCCGCTGCTGTTGTACAAGTCTGGTATAATCAGGGAAAATCATGATTTTCTGATTCTCAAAGAGAAGGGAGTCTTTGGCCCTGGCTTCCCGCAATATTGTGTCCCTGTCGTGAAAGTTCAGAAGTCTAGCGATCACTGGTCTGGGCCTCTCTCCCGCCGGCGGCTTCTGCGTCAGGGCCCTATGGGCACGTTCAATCACGAAACAGCGGGACCGGACATCTGGGGGGAGCCAACTCTCCAGCCACTGGGACAAAACATTTTCCATGTGTCCCTTCTCACAGCCCTCCGGAAAGCCCACAAAACGCAGGTTATTTCTGCGCGCCCGCCCTTCCGCATCTTCCACCCTGAGCGCCAGGCCCCGTTGAATGTTTTCCATCGCCGCCATTTTCCACTTCAGGGTCCCCACATCGTCCTCCACAACCGAAATCCGGGATTCCGTCTCTGTTATCCGTGCTACGGCGTTGCGCAGGTCTTGGCGCAATAGGGTCACGTCCGCCCCAACTGCCCCAATCTTGGCATCCAGCATGTCCCTGGACTGGGTAATGGCCGCCATGAGCGCTGCGTTGTCGGGACCCGACCCCTGACCACCGGATGCTCTGGAGCTGCCACTTGGACCTGTATATTTGTCAATGGGTCCCTGCTTGGCAGGCCCACCGCCCCCTCTGGTCATGGTCCGGCACTACCCGGGGCTCCCGCCTCTGTATCAGTCACAGACCGCTCAGTGATGGATCTCACGTCACCAATAACCACCACTAAAACAGTCCAAGCCGGTCTTCCGCACCTGCACCACTCTCACCGACCACTTTAGTCCTCCACGGGGGGGGGGAGGGGGGTTTCAAGGGGGCCAAGGGGCAATCCACCGAGCCCAGGGTCACCGCTCCCAGGTGGCTCCAACCTTGACCGTCCTCTGCCAAACACTCGCAGCGGACGACTGGGGGTCCCCCACACCTCGATTCGTCACCCCAGGGCGATCAATGAAGGCTCTCCGCAGGCTCCAGCTCCACCGCCTGCAAGTCAGGCTCTCCCCTTTTCCACAGTTCGCTCGGGGCCCCAAATGTACGCCGCGAGCACCCTCTCTCCTCTCTCACACCAGGGTACTGGCACCGGGGGAGCAGACACCGGGGGGGCACAACCCCAGGAGACCTGGCCAGGCCACCAGCCCCCGGGTCAGGTCGTGTGCAGAGTCTCACCTCGGGGGGCCCTCACCAACAGCAGTCTCGCCGCCGCCCGCCTCTGCCTTATTCGCGTTGTACCTTCGGCGACGGGGGTCACCAAACTCGAGTCCCCGGCTTCAGTAGCCCAAAGTAGGCCGCTGTCCCTTCACTGCACTCCGGTGGCGCTGGCACACTCTCCACCACTGTGGGGCTCTTTTACACCTCCTTTCACCGCTCCGCTGACTGCACAGGTCCCGAAACGCGGGTCCCGCCGTCTCATCGGCCAGCCGACACCGGGAGCTTCCGGCCGGGGATCTCCGAACTCGAGGCCCTGGCTGTCCACGATGGATGTAGGCCCCGGGATGCCTCCGCCGTTATCTCCACCACCAATGCACCGGGAACCCCGATTCTTTCACCGGAGGGCTCCCTTCGCCAGCCGCTACCTCCGCCGCAGGTGTGGGGTGAGATATGGGTCCGGAGGCCAGGATAAATGCACGGATGAATATCGGGCTGGCGGGAGCTCTAGCAAGCCACGTCCGCCATCTTCGCCCTCGTAGCCACGCCCCGATTTAGCTACTTTTGCCCTTAAAAAAACTACTTTTGTTTTGGAAAAGATTTTTTCTTCCAAATCAAGGGGGTAGCTATGGGCTGTCCTTTTGCCCCTGAATTAGCTGTTTTATTCATGTCTCTATATGAGGATACTTTCGTCCATAATAACAATCAATTCAAAAAACACATCGGAACGTGGTTACGTTTTATTGACGATGTGTTTTTAATTTGGACTGGTGGAGAAGAAACATTGTTACTCTTCCATGAATGACTGAATGCCAGGACAGTTGATATCCAGTTCAGCATTGTACACTCGGCCACCAAAATAGCCTTCCTAGATGGGGAAGTGTTTCCTGTTGAAGGTAAATTAGCCACTAGACTCTTCACAAAGGAAACGGACAGAAACAAGGCATTACTGTTTTCAAGTAATCACCCATGCAGTTTGAAGGAAAAATTGCCTTACGGTCAATTTTTACGGATCCGCCGTAATTGTTCTTTCAACGACGATTACACCATCCATGCTGAAAAACTAGAAGCTAAATTGTGTGAGCGGGGATACCCCAAAAAATTGGTCCGGAAAGCCAAAAAACGAGCAAGGTGGACCCCAAGAGAGTGTCTTTTGGAACGCAAAAGCAGACCTCAAATGAAATGCCTAGTTTGTGTTACCACCTTTTGTCCAAACGCTAACAAACTTAAGAAAATTATTGGACAAAACTGGCACCTCATCAAAAACCTGGATGAGAGTTTACAACAACAACCACTTTTTGCATTCAAGAAAGAAAGTAATATTGCCAATTATGTAGTGAGAGCTGCAGTCCCAAAAGAAACACAACCCACCTTGAGACAAATTATGGGTTTGAATCCCATCGTAGGTCACCACAAATGTGGCACCTGCATAAGCTGTGATCTCACTATGGAAGGCTCGCTCTTCCAGCATAAAGGCATTTCATGGAAACCTGATACTTTCAGCAACTGCAAATCTAAATACGTGGTCTACGGAGTACTGTGTCCGTGTGGACTGTTGTACATCGGCAAAACCAACCAGGAAATAAGACAACGAATTTCCCAACACAAATCTAGAATTAAAAACAAAGTGGAAACAGCACCTCTAGTAAACCACTGGATAAGATTAAACCATCAAATTGGTGACCTCCGATGGACTGTGATCTCGAAAGTAGAAAGGGACCCACGTGGAGGGGATCTTGATCTAAAACTGTCCAGAAGGGAGGCCCACTTGATTGTCAAGTTTGATACGGCTGTATCTGGCCTCAACGAATTGTCAGAGATTTATAAACTGTAATTCTACGTTACACTGGCACCCTGGTCAACCACCTTGGTTCCACTGTTGTGGATTATTGGATAGTCGTGAACATTTTAGTAATTGCTGTGCGCCCTTCAGCCTTTCACACAAAAAATGTTTTCTATTTTTTTCACCTTTTCACAAAAAATCTTTTCACCTTTCCTAAATTTCCCCAATTTTAATTGGATTCAGTTTACGTCCAGGTTTCTTTGCCAGTGGCGACACTTCAACCTTGATGCCCAGCGCCTACGTTAAACATCCCCCGTGCCAATTAGGGACTTCATCTCCCATGGTACTTGCGCTCGTGGTAGCGCATGCGGATCGCCGATGTTTCACGTATTATGGAAACTACATTACCAAGAATCCCCGACGCCATTGCGTGCGTCGCATCAGAAACGAGGATTCATTCCCGCTGTCAGACGCTTCTACGGTCAGAAACAAGGACTTACAACGGCCGTTGGATGTTTCTTCTTCACCGGTAAGCGCCCACTCAAAACAAACCTGCCCTCTCCTCGGACTTTAAACATTAGAGCGGATCACCGTTAATTCCCCTGTTTTTATGTCTCTGACTCAGGTCAAGCCAAGAGCCCACCTTAATGGCGCCTTTCTAAAAAACTCCATACTGCAGACCCTGGCAGTCCCTCGGAAACCGAGATTAATTCCGGTAAGAGAATGCTGCCGGTTCCGATGTTTTAGGATCTGTTAGATACTGTACGACCTCATTTTATATCAGGCACGCCTGTATTTCAAGTCCCAGGTCGCGTCCAAACGCTCCATCATTGAAATTGACATCAACTATATCAACCGCTGATCAATTGGTCTTATAGGTAAGACATTCACGTGTTATTATCCCTGCCCACCACCCATTAATTAAAGAACCCTTTTACAAAAAAAAACCTTTTTCTGTTCTCACTTTTATCGCACCATTGTAGGTGATTAAAACTCCATTCATTGAAATTTCTCTACTTCTGGCTGAAGGACCTTTCGGTAAGCTGAGTGAATACATTGGTGTTGTAGTACCCTGATAGATCCTTGACCGTTCAAAATTAGACCTATGTCTCTTCTCTTTTCCCACAGAGCTTACTGGCCCTGATGAGAATCCTGTTAACAGTGAGGATTCGAAATGCGTAGGCCTTTCTTGGTCTGCTATTTAGGTCTTGGTGACAAATGGAATTAGTGCATCTTGACTTTTTTGTACACTTGAACTGTATTGATTGAAAGAAAATTGTAGTACCAAATACATTGTATCGAAGTGTACTGCTGCATACTATATGAATAGCGATTTATAAACACAGCAGACCTGTTACTCACCCCACTGGTTTATACATCTCTTCCAGTGGACGTTGGGTACGTTGTTTGATTGTTTGAATGAGAGTGGTATGACTGTGAGATGTTTGAATATTATCAATGACATTTGTATGAGGTGTTTTATCCCACTTTAGTGTCCTTCCTTTGATTATTTCTCTTTATACATTGTGTTGTCTCTTTGAACTCTATGATTAATCCAAAAATGTGTTCAAATGAAATCCTTTCAAAATAAATAGCTATTCAGTAGCACACATATGTATTGAACTGGTGTTTTTACATGTGGAATTTATTTTGTTGCAACTAATTATCAGTATTGGCATTTTCCGTTTGTTGTTACACCACACACTAAGAACACGCCTCCAAGAAGCCGGAATTCGGGAAAAATCTCTGGACTGGACCACCTCCTTCCTCTCTGACAGAACCCAGAGGGTCCGCCTCCCACCCCACCGTTCCAAAGCTACTAAACTCATCTGCGGCGTACCCCAGGGATCATCCCTCAGCCCGACGCTGTTCAACATCTACATGGCCCCCCTCGCTCAAGTGGGCCGCCAACATGACCTGAACATCATCTCCTACGCCGACGACAACCAGTTCATCCTCTCCCTCACCAAAGACCCACACACCGCCAAAACCAACCTCCACGAAGGAATGAAGGCCATCGCCGAGTGGATGAGGAGCAGCCGTCTGAAGCTGAAATCAGACAAGACGTACGTCCTCATCCTCTGCTCCACCCCGTCTGCCTGGGACGACTCCTGGTGGCCGACAACGCTAGGAACAGCACCGACGCCAACGTACCACGCACGCAACTTGGGAGTCATCTCGACTCCTCCCTCTCCATGTCCAAGCAGGTCAGTGCCGTCTCCTACTCCTGCTACAAAACCCTCCGCATGCTTCGCAGGATCTACAAGTGGATCCCGATCGAAACCAGAAGAACTGTGACCCAAGCCCTCGTCAGCAGCCAGCTGGACTACGGCAACGCACTATACGCGGGAATCCCGTCCAAACACCTACAGCGACTACAACGCATCCAGAAGGCCTCGGCGCGTCTGATCCTCAACCTCCCCGACGCAGCCACATCACCCCCCACCTCAGAGACCTTCACTGGCTCCCCATCAACAAGAGGATCACCTTCAAGCTCCTCACCCACGCTCACAAACCACTCCACAACACCGGACCAGCCTACCTAAACACCAGACTCAACTTCTACACCCTAACCCACCAGCTCTGCTCCACCAGCCTCTCCCTCGCCGACGTCCCACAAATCCAGCGAACCACCTCTGGAGGCAGATCCTTCTGCTTCCTCGCTGCCAAGACCTGGAACACCCTCCCCACCCATGTGTGGCAGACCCAGGACCTGCTCACCTTCAGGAAGCTTCTCAAGACCTGGCTCTTCGAGCAGTAGCAGCAGCCACCCCCCACCCCCCTCGCAGCATCTTGAGACTCTCACGGGTATGTAGCGCGCTTTACAAGTTCTGTGATTGATTGATTGAATACACTTACCCACCCTTAAACCCTAAAAATACCATTACCACCCAATACCCATACCCCACCCTAAAACCTAAAAAACACATTTACCATTCAATTCATACCTACCCTTAACCCTAAAAATACTCTTATCACCCAATATCCTTTCCTATCATTAAACACTAAAATCCTCTTACAATCCTATAACCCTACCCACCCAAAATCCTAAAAATATCCTTACCACCCAATACTCTTACCCACCCTAAACCCTAAAAATACCCTTACTACCTAACACCCGTGCCTAACCCTAAACCCTAAAAGCACCCTTAAAACCAAATACTCTTACCCACCCATAAAACCTAAAAACACCCTTATCACCCAAAACCCTACCTACCATAAATCCTAAAAATATCCTTGCCACCCAATATCCTAACCCACACACACACCCTAAAATGCAAATACCATCCAGTGCCCCTACCTATCCCTGAACCCTAAAAAGACCCTTACCACCAAATACCGTTTCTCACCCTAAAGCCTAAAAATAGCCCTTAATCAAATACCCCTACCCACAAAAAAACCTAAAAACTTGTTTGCCACACAATATCCTTACCATCCCCAAGCCTTAAAGGCACATTTAGCACCAGTAACTCATAAACCCTAAAACACAGTTACCACCCAATAACCATGCCCCCCTAATCCCTAAGTATACCCTTACAATCCAATATCCATACCCACCCCATAACCCTAAAAACACTGTTACCACACAATACACTTGCCCACGCCTAAACCCAAAAAGCACCATTACCACCCAATACCCTTTACCCCAAAACCATTTCCACTCAATACCCCTATCCACCCTAACCCTAAACCCTAAAAATACACTTCCCACCCAATACACTTCCCTACCCCAAACCCTGATAATACCCTTACCACCCAATACCCTTACCTACCCCTAAATATAACCTACCTGCTTTATACCCCTACCCACCTCTAAAACCTAAACAAGCATTAGAAATGCAATTGGGCTCGGATTTATTTGAGTTTGAGCTAATGGCATTGTAAATGCCAATGTATTGTTGCTATGTGTTATGGAGTGTGTTCATGTGGTGTGTACTGCCAGTGATCTCCTTGTGAGTGTGAGAATATTGCACCGTTACTGCCTGTGATGTCCTTCTTGTGAGTGTGAGAAGCTTGCACCTCTGCTGCCTGTGGTCTCCTTGTGAGTGTAAGAAGCTTGCACTGCTGCTGCCTGTGATGTCGTTCTTGTGAGTGGGAGAAGCTTGCACCTCAGCTGCCTGTAGTCTCCTTGTGAGTGTAAGAAGCTTGCCAGCTGCTGCCTGTGATGTCCTACTCACTACTCTACTCACTACTCTACTCACTACTCTACTCACTACTCTGCACTCACTACTCACTACTCTACTCACTACTCTACTCACTACTCACTACTCTACTCACTACTCTGCACTCACTACTCACTACTCTACTCACTACTCTACTCAGCACTCACTACTCTGCACTCACTACTCACTACTCACTACTCTACTCACTACTCTACTCACTACTCTACTCACTACTCTACTCACTACTCTACTCACAACTCTACTCACTACCCACTACTCTGCACTCACTACTCACTACTCTGCTCACTACGCTATTCACTACTCACTACTCTCCACTCACTACTCTACTCACTACTCACTACTCTACTCACTACTTTCTACTCACTACTCTACTCACCTCACTACTCTACTCACTACTCTACTCACTACTCTACTCACTACTCACTACTCTGCACTCACTACTCAACTCACTACTCTACTCACTACTCACTACTCTGCACTCACTACTCACTACTCTACTCACTACTCAACTCACTACTCTACTCACTACTCACTACTCTGCACTCACTACTCTCTACTCACTACTATACTCACTACTCTACTCACTACTCTACTCACTACTCTACTCACTACTCTGCACTACTCTACTCACTACTCACTACTCTGCACTCACTACTCACTACTCTACTCACTACTCTACTCACTACTCTACTCACTACTCTACTCACTACTCTGCACTCACTACTCTACTGACTACTCACTACTCTGCACTCACATCTCTGCACTCACTACTTTGCACTCACTACTCTGCACTCACTACTCACTACTCTGCACTCACTACTCTACTCACTACTCTACTCACTACTCTACTCTACTCACTACTCTACTCACTACTCTACTCACTACTCTGCACTCACTACTCTACTCACTACTCACTACTCTGCACTCACATCTCTGCATCCACTACTTTGCACTCACTACTCTGCACTCACTACTCACTACTCTGCACTCACTACTCACTACTCTGCACTGACTACTCACTACTCTACTCACTACTCTGCTCACTACTAACTACTCTACTCACTACTCTACTCACTACTCACTACTCTACTCACTACTCACTACTCTACTCACTACTCTGCACTCACTACTCACTACTCTACTCACTACTCTGCTCACTACTAACTACTCTACTCACTACTCACTACTCTGCACTCACTACTCACTACTCTACTCACTACTCTACTCACTACTCTACTCACTACTCACACTCTATTCACTACTCTACTCACTACTCACTACTCTACTCACTACTCTGCACTCACTACTCACTACTCACTACTCTGCACTCACTACTCTACTCACTACTCTGCACTCACTACTCTACTCACTACTCTACTCACTACTCTACTCACTACTCTACTCACTACTCTGCACTCACTACTCACTACTCTACTCACTACTCTACTCCCTACTAACTACTCTACTCACTACTCACTACTCTGCACTCACTACTCACTACTCTACTCACTACTCTACTCACTACTCACTACTCTACTCACTACTCTGCACTCACTACTCTACTCACTACTCACTACTCTGCACTCACTACTCTACTCACTACTCTACTCACTACTCTGCACTCACTACTCTACTCACTACTCTACTCACTACTCTACTCACTACTCTACTCCATACTCACTACTCACTACTCTACTCTCTACTCTACTCACTACTCTACACTCACTACTCACTACTCTACTCACTACTCACACTCTACTCACTACTCTACTCACTACTCTACTCACTACTCACTACTCTACTCACTACTCTACTCACTACTCTGCACTCACTACTCACTACTCTGCACTCACTACTCACTACTCTACTCACTACTCTACTCACTACTCTGCACTCACTACTCACTACTCTACTCACTACTCTACTCACTACTCTACTCACTACTCTACTCACTACTCTGCACTCACTACTCACTACTCTACTCACTACTCTACTCACTACTAACTACTCTACTCACTACTCTGCACTCACTACTCTACTCACTACTCTACTCACTACTCTACTCACTACTCACTACTCTGCACTCACTACTCTACTCACTACTCTGCACTCACTACTCTACTCACTACTCTACTCACTACTCTACACTCACTACTCACTACTCTACTCACTACTCACTACTCTGCACTCAATACTCTGCACTCACTACTCTGCACTACTCTACTCACTACTCTACTCACTACTCTGCACTCACTACTCTGCACTACTCTACTCACTACTCTACTCACTACTCTACTCACTACTCTACTCTACTCACTACTCAACTCACTACTCTACTCACTACTCTGCACTCACTACTCACTACTCTACTCACTACTCTACTCACTACTCTACTCACTACTCTGCACTCACTACTCACTACTCTACTCACTACTAACTACTCTACTCACTACTCACTACTCTGCACTCACTACTAACTACTCTACTCACTACTCTGCACTCACTACTCTACTCACTACTCTACTCACTACTCTACTCACTACTCTGCACTCACTACTCTACTCACTACTCACTACTCTGCACTCACTACTCTACTCACTACTCACTACTCTGCTCTCACTACTCTACTCACTACTCTACTCACTACTCTACACTCACTACTCACTACTCTGCACTCACTACTCTACTCACTACTCTACACTCACTACTCACTACTCTACTCACTACTCACACTCTACTCACTACTCTACTCACTACTCTACTCACTACTCACTACT